>NC_090922.1:490136148-491386148 GCF_040938575.1 Ambystoma mexicanum | reverse complement strand
ATTAACACGTGTTATATAAGAGGAAAGGGAACAGATTTAAACATGGAAGACATAACTCCATTAGCACACTTATCCAAGCAATTGCCAAAACACGCACCCAAGCTAAAGAAGTATAGCAACGAGTGGGTTAAAAGCACTGCCCACAAGATGTTTATGCCATGGCCACAAAATGGGTCTTTATCGAAAGCCGTTTCATAACATATGACAATATATTTGCACGCCACATACACAGGCAAGAAACTAGAAAAATGCCTTGCTGTTCTTGAATTGTGGAAAATGTACAAACAGACAAAAGAGGAAGAGCCGCCAACAGATTGGTACTTAATGTATGCACTGAGGGGGGTGAGATGCCTACCGCGCCACCTGCCCTGCCCGAAACGACAATTGAAGGAAGTAAGGACGAGGGATTATACCCGTTGAGGGAACTCAAGGCAGCCACAGGATACAGCAACCCGGCATATGAGTCACCTACCCATAGTAGTGACGAAAATCAAGGGAAGGATAAGGACAAGAATCTTACCTTCCCAGTCCCAAGGGACAAGGGGAGGCGCGATGACGAAAGGAAGGATCAGTCACAGGCAAGTGCATCTCTCGACAAGGAGAGAGAGGGGAAGAAATGGAAATGGAGCGAAGACAGAACTGATGAGATAGCATTTGCAAAGACGAATGGATGGGAGGACAAATCTTATTGAAATTCAATGGGAAAGGCAGTGATGTGAGACCAAAAGAGAGGTTAGATGAGACACAGAGAAAGGAGAAAGAGAAGGAGTTAAGAGACAAAAGGATAAGAAGGAAAGACAAACTAAGGCGAGAACAGCTATATCGCAAAGCGCAAGAAAAACCGCTTGATCGCAACACAAGAGCAGCCTATGATCAAGACAGACAGAAACAGCAATGGTTAGAAGAAGAGCAAAGGGTACGTGAAAAAAGGATAAGGAGACGAAGAGATGAGGAAATTCAAAGGGCAGATGAATGTAGAAATGAAAAGAGAAGGGAAGAAGATAGGGTCAGAGAAGAGGCGAGGAAGCGCAAAGATTTGATGACGATATCGAATGTAAGCAAAGACAGAGAGCATGCGATCTCGAATATTTGGAGAGGGAAGTTAAAAAACCTGATCCAGTCGTAGACTGGGAAGACATTGAAGAATTCTTTCCTGCATGTGATTCAGTACCAGGCATGTCTAGGGCAAATATTGAAGATGACTTCAACACCAGAAGCATCTGGGAAACGATTGATAAAATATCTGATGAAATAGGGCTAGAACAAACACCCTAAGGAGAGGGGGAGGATGAGAGCTTGGAAAGCAATCAGCTGTATGACAATGAGGATGTCACCCAAAGTAGTGGGAATAGGAAACTGTCCCTGGATAGATTAGAAATCAGTAGAAACAATGAAGACACAAGAAATTGCGTGAATTGGGGATAAACAATGTCCGACTCCGAAAGGGAGGAGCGTGAGGAAACTGAGGAAGGGAGACGGAGCGAAAGATGACTCCCAAGGGAAAGAGGGATACAATGGTCAGACACTAGCGAGTCCGCACCGAGGGCACCAGAGTCAGCCATGCAGTCTGACCGACATGAAGGAGTACCTCATGGTCGGAGGGGGTGTCTTCACCGCCCTATGTAGACAGACTAAGGACATTGCCAGGTAGAAGGCGATGTGGGAATATTACCCCTGCAATAGACAGGAGAACTATGAGAGAAGAGAAAGAGGGCTGTGCTTTCCAATTTCCGCTACTAGAGAAGGGGGGAGTAAGACCACAGTATATTCCATGGTCACACATGGATTGAGAAAACTTGAAAAGCAAGCTACATGAGTTAGAAAAAATGACAGGAGGAAACACGCTAGATATATGGGACATCGAAAGTCTCCTGATCGCCATACTTGGTGAGAGAGCAGACGATGTGTGGACACGGGCAGGCTACCCTGGAGTAACCACAATTAATACCGTGCATGACGGAGCGCCATTTAATAATTGTAGGGAAGCAGTAAAGAAAGCACTACGAGTACTTTACCCAGATACTTCCGATATGGGAGCTATAATGACTCGAAAAATGAAGGATTCTGAAGATCCGTTAATTCATATACAGAATTTGCAAGACGCGTGGGTGCTCGAAACGCATGAATCTTGGACAAACTCTATAATCGTATTTTACCATATATTGTGCCAAGGATTGCCAGAAACGGTACAAAAACAGCTCAAGAAATTGGTGGGAATCGAAGCTAAACCTTGGGCTGAAATACAATTGACTATTGCACATTATTTTAGACTGTTGCAAGAAAAGAATCTCAAAAAGGAAGCAACTCGAAAGGGTGAGGAAGCGAAGTTGGTGCAAAAGAAATGATCAAAGTATGCTCTTGAAGGAGCCATGCTAACTAGCGCAGCTGTACAAAGCATGCAGCAGGTGGCTAGCCCACAACAGAATAATCAGGGTAACGTAGGGTTTCACCCACGGGGAAGAGGATTTAGAGGAAGAGGATGGCAGAGCAATCAGGAAGGTTTCCAAAATAATCAAGGAGGCTTTCAAAATATGCAAAATGGAAACCCAGATATGTCAAATGGGCAAATAATCCGACCACCGCCAGTATGTTGGCTGTGTGGAATGATAGGGCATTTGGCGCGCACATGACGAATCCACCTGCAATTTTACAATAGGGCGCTGCAGAGAATCACACGGTGCAACAACAAGCGCCAGGAGCGCAACAAGGAGTGCAACCTCAGAGCATGTGAAGTTTTCCACAAAGACAAACCCAACAGGCACCGTTGCAAGTGCCACACACGATGAGCACAGGGCAGCCCCAGAACCCTGGAAGGGGAAGTAACAATGGGAATGGTGAAAATCCACAAGTGCACAGTGGGCCAAACTTATATATGAACTAGGACAGCTCACTGGGAACCCTGATGTGCTCTATCCTATCAGTGACACCAGACCCTCAAGGGGAACCTAGGGTGGATGTCGTGATAGGGGGTAAAGAATATTCCTTCCTAGTGGACACGGGTGCAACACTCTCGTGTATACGTGAAGGCAAGTTTTCCTTGTCCGGCGAGGCCATAGATACTCAGAATTTTACAGGAGCTCACAGTCAAGTTCCCTTTACAGATGCACTCCCAGTCTCCATAGGGGAGTGCGAAATGAATGTACCTTTATTGTATTCGCGTCAGACCCCAGTAAACATTTTGGGTGGACACTTAATGACAAAGTTGAACATGACAATTGCGTTCACGGAGGAGGGCATAGTATGCTCCACTCCAGGAATGCACTACTCAAATGTATGCAAAATGATTAAAGCATACTCAGGACACATAGTCATGAGGGCCATACCATTGATCCAGAAATCTTCGCATATGGCATGCTTGTGCTTATGGCGGGATTTCTAGGCCTTGCAGACAGGTTCATGAGAACCCCTGATGAGTTTTTATTCAGACCAAGAATACCTATGCATGAGGAGGAGGGACAAGCATTTCCCTTGATGATAGATGCAGCTGCAGTGCGAGGGAAAGTAGTATTGGTTGCCGGTTACGATGATGAAGGCAGACAATGGTGCGCGATTATCGCCATCGAAGAAGGATATCGAGTGACTGACGTCACTGATGACGATCTGTTTGAAGAACAAGCAGACACGGGAGAGACAATGGTGGAAGTAAGTCTCACCTTTTGGGTAAAAATGATCAAAAGAGAAGTGCCTCAGAGAATGATGTTGGCGCTAAAACGTCCTGAATATTTTTATGATGATATAGCTAAAGTGCATTTCTCAGTGTGGACTACAGGACCCTATGACGTAGGCCTCTTGAAGGGGGTGGGAGAAGTGAAAATGAAAAACCAGGAGCAATTTTACTGAGAGCCTGACAATATCCCATGTCCAGAGAGGCAGATAAAGGGATTTCTAAGACAATTTCTACCATGATGGACCAGGGCATCTTAGTGACATCAGAGTCACCATGTAATACAGCATTTTATCCTGTCAAGAAATCAAAGGGGGGGTCTTGGAGGCTAAGTCAAGATCTTAGACCGATAAACCGATATTGTTGAGGCCGAGTTCCCTTTAGTCCCGAACCCGGCTACAATATTATGCAATATACCCGTTGAGGCAAAATATTTCACGGTGATTGACTTGAAAAATGCCTTTTTCTCAATCCCGTTGCATCGTGACTCACAAGATCTGGCGTCATTCACGTTCTGAAAAATGCATCTGAAAAGCATGAGGCCACCACAGGGATACTGTGAGTCTCCGTCTATTTTCAACAGAGTCCTGCAGATGGACTTAAGCAATATTTCATTAGAAAGTATTGTCTTGCAGTATGTGGATGACATCCTAATCTGCAGCACCACAGAAGAGCAATGCAGGCACGATTCTGTTCAGTTACTGACTATACTGGCCGAGAAAAGGTTAGAAGGTTGACAAGGAAAATTTACAATATTGTCAACAGGAAGTGCTGTACATAGGCCAGCTAATCTCACATGAAGGCAAGAAGGTGACCCCAGAAAGGGCTGAAGCCATATTGAACACGGCTAAGCCACACACGATACAGGAAATTCAGAGCTTTCTAGGCCTGTGCAACTATGTTAGGGCATGGGTTTTCGATTACAGCTCTATACTAAGCCTTTACTTCAGGCCCTAAAGAAGGTCCAAGTGACAAAATAAAAGATTGAATGGTCTGAGACAATGGAGAAAGGGTTTGCTGAACTCAACAGATCAATTGTTATAACTCCAGTTCTCGGAATTCCCAATTATACAGAGGAATTCTACCTGTTTTCACACACAGATGGCAGCGTTATGACGGCAGTGCTCGCTCAAACAACCTTGTTGGTGTACAAGCCCCTAGCATATTACAGTGGGAGTCTGGACCCAGTAATGAGAGGCCACTTCCCATGCAAACAAAGTTTAGCTGCTGCAGCGTTCGCCATAGAGAAGGCGACGACCATTGTAATGGGGATGCTCCATGATGTTGTACGTCGAGCACTCATTATTTGCCATTCTAGAGAAACCAAAGGGCACATTGACATCTCAAAGAGCTTGTGCCTATAAAGTGTTCATATCAAACCCATCGATTAAAATAGTCTGATGTAAGATAGTGAACCCAGCTATGTTTATAGCAGAGCCGGTCACTGAAGGAGAGCCGATACATGACTGCACAAATGATGAAGAATTCTATGATGAAATTCCCAGGGCAAAAGAAAATGCCTTGGCAGGAGGAGAGATCGTCTTTATTGACAGGTCTTCAAGAATCGAACAATGTGATGGGCAAAGATACACAGGGCGTCGCTGTGATAAAGCACACAGCGAATGGAGAGTTTCAAGTGCTTCTTAGTGCTCGAATGCCATCTCATTATTCAGCTTAGGCTGCAGAATTATTAGCGTTGATACTAGCCATTGAGAATCACGCAGACCAGGAAGTAACGGTGTATAGTGACTCCGCCTATGTGACGTCAACGGTGCACGCAGGCTTAGAGCGCTGGAAAAGGAGGGGCTAACTCCGAGCGGACGGCACGCCAGTGCAGCACGCAGCCTTATTGGACAGGCTGATAAAGGCACTACAGCTCCAAGTGGGCATAGCGGTCGTGAAATGCGCCACCCACGCAAAAGTGACAGATTTTGTCTCACGCGGAAATCACATAGCAGACACAGAAGCCAAGTGTATGGCATCCAAGAGTGAGACGATTATGGAAGTGGAAGTGGCGTGCAC
Organism: Ambystoma mexicanum; assembly: GCF_040938575.1. Classification (NCBI taxonomy): domain Eukaryota; kingdom Metazoa; phylum Chordata; class Amphibia; order Caudata; family Ambystomatidae; genus Ambystoma; species Ambystoma mexicanum. Next base: position 491,380,462 of record NC_090922.1, on the reverse strand, counting down.
CCATAAAAGAATGATGGTTGCGCGAACCACACCTGAAGCCTATAACGATCTTGGGCAAACGCAACTAATGGAGCTCCATGGGGAGGCACCACAGGAAGAGAAAAACCTTTAGAAACGTCGAGGGAGTTCTTTAAACCCCTCTGACAGCTTGTGGTGACAAGACAGCACTGGTAAACCAGCAATGCCTGTAGGCCTACTAAAAATAGAGCTGGAGCAGTTACATTACCCGATGCTTATGACAAAGGAGAATCTAGCAGCAACGCTCGCGGAAGACTGGTTCATACCAAATTTAGCTGAGCATGTTGCATTCTTCATGGTGAACTGCATAATCTGCCAGCAATTCACCGCTGGGCACACATTAAAAGTTATGAGAGGAGTCATCCCCAGGCCAAATGGGCCTTTTCAGCACTTGCATGTCGACTACGTGCAACGGGTACAGATACTTAATTTTTGTGGTGTGTCCATTCTCTAGATGGATAGAAGCAGGTCCATGTACACACCCAAACTCTACCTGTGCAGCCATATTTTTTGTGAGGGAAGTGTTTCCCAGGTGGGGGCTGTGTGAAGTCATGAGATCAGATAATGGGGCTCACTTTGTCAATGCAGTCTTTGAGCAGATTAGCTTGCTGCTTGGTATATAAGTTCTCATCAGCGTATCATCCAGAAGGTAATGGCATCTGTGAGAGGCTCAACGGCTTGTTAAAGGAAAGGATAGCCAAGTTGAAGCTTACTATAAAGAAGGGGTGGTTGCACTGCCTTCCACTGGCACTGTATGCTCTTCGGAACCAACTTGGCTACGACCATCATCTTACGCCACACAAGATAGCCACAGGAAGAAGAATGAGAACTCCCCTCACACCCCGAGATAGAGTAAGATGTGATGCCCAGTCGACAGGAGAGGTTTTAGGGTCTGAAATGCAAAACTATCTGAACTGTATGACATCTTGCCTTACTGTAATTTCAGACCAGCTGCAGCGACGACGAAAAGGGTGCAGTGCAGTAGAGAACACAGAAGGAGATACTACACCAGACTCAGCTCAAGGTCTACATGTTCCACTCATCTTCCCTGGAGATGTCGTCTTGGTGAGAAACCATACAAGGAAAAAGTGGGACGAGCCAAGGTTCAACGGACCATTCACAGTTGAAGACGTTACTCCATCCGCAGTCAAGCAACAAGGAAGAAGAGGTTGTATCTTCCTGGGTGATATCAAGCCATACATCGGAGGAACCCCCCTTCCTGCACCCCACCACGAAGAGACTACAGACAATAGGGAAGAACCACAGCAAGTGCAGACGAGATCCATGACGAGGAAGAAGGACGCATGACCAGCAAAGTAGAGATAAAAATCTTTTTTTTTTGCAAGTTGTGGCTTAAATTGGACATTCCTCAAAGCAAAAAAGGGGATAAGGACACAAGAAACTGACACTCTGTGCATCCTCGTTGCAGGGTGAAGAAGAAAATTGCGTGTGTAAGCCACAACATAGTCTGCTGACTTTGAACTTTGGACTGAGGCACGCTGAAGCCTTAATTAGGAAGAATATGCCAAATTGTGATTGAGGACACATAAATTGGAAGACGATACAGTACCCTGATACCTTCCACACCGAGACTTTGTTTGAAAGTACCTATGGTGTCCCTCAGTGGAGACATCACAAAGGACGTGTCACCTATTTCAACCTAGTGTTAAGATCATACCTGTCACTGGTAGGGAGGCTCACCAGTGTCACAGACTTTCTCCAAGATTCTGAAAAAGAAAAAATAATAAGACAACTGCTTACTGTCATTGCCGAACAATTAATCATACTCCCTTAGTACAGCGAGAAAGAAACAAATGTTCGCGACACAGGCAGAAATAGATGAGCTCATCAACACACTGTTCTTTCGCATAATCGAAGACTGTCCAACTCTTATTGGAAGGACGACAGACACTCTCACATTCCTTCGAGATCCAGCAAACACTGAACATTTAAGACATCTTTTAAATAAAGTAATCATTTTGGTCACACTCCACGCAAACAGACAGTGCAGACACTGTTTACATCAAGGAAAAAACATATAACTTTGCAACATGAAAAGACAGGACAGATGTCCTTGTCACCAGAAGACAACAGCTTGGCATGCAACGTCTTCTTTCACCTCATTGAGAACTTTCCAGAGCTAGTGGGAAGACCTATCAATGTTGACTTACTTGCATTCCTCGGTGATCCAGTAAAGTGTACTCACCCAAACATGCTCTTACATGGTATTATAGCTCAAATCAAAATTTCCAATCTCCATCGAACCCTTAGGAGAAGACCGTGAAACTTTCCGCCGAGGGACAGATCGAGGGAGCAGAGTCAAGAACTTTATTTGTTATATTTGTTGTCATTTTTTCCCTATTTCTTCATACTGACCAGTGTCCAATATGTCCTCCGGACTGAAGCAGATTCAAGGAGTGGACTGGGAACTCACGTACTTTGAACATACACAGTAAAGGTGACTCATCGAAGTATTATTTTAATCTTTTTTCCCATAGTTTAGCAAAGGAACTGTATCCTGTATTAAGAGGCAATCGTCACTCGCAAGAGGGGGACACTTGTGAAGCACCTGACACTTTTGACACAGAACTCGAAGAACGATATTGGGTGGGGGAACAATAACATTGACATTTGGGGAATGATCGAGATGGGGGCCCAGAGCAGCAACCTGGTCCTCCCACAAGCAGCTAGGCCCCCCTGCTTCTCTGGAAGAAAATGCTGTTGCCTTACATATCGAACCATAATGTATATATGCATTATATTTATCATTATTTTACTGTCGTTAACAATCAGAACTGCATTTTTTATTGGTGCACGGAGCGTTCCAATTTCAGTGCACCCAACTGATGATACACGCATGAAACCCACAAGACCACCCAGACCCTATATAGTCATTCCAGTACCTAGAAAATCTGATGGTAGAGTAAATGAACTTGAAATGAATGTGATTAATAGTGATATACACACATATATAGTAACGAATGAGCAGGAAAGCCGGAGATAGGGTCGGCATGAAATGAATGAAGAAAAAACACTGACAAAAACATGCACACACACTGAATGCACACGAAACAGGCCTAGTGTCAATAACCACAGAACCACAAACGAAATCAGAAGAGATAATGAGACTGCCTACTATGAAAACCTTCACAGAAGATAGTGGGAGAAAACAAGAAGAATTAAGAGAAAGGCCAACAGAAGCAGTCATATCAGAAACCCTTAATAAAACAGAAGCGGCCTCAGAAAAACTCTAAGCAAGGACACAAATGTTAGTAAACTTACTATTCCCATACATAGCCAGAGCAAGGGAATGACAAGAGGAACTGAAGAACAAAACGACAGAGACTGTATTACCCATCACACATATTCTAACACAAGGGACAAGTACCAGGCCTACAATACAGCCATATACCGGACCAGTGTCAGGCTGGTTGGCATGGGCATTTGCATGCAGCAGAGAAAAGATGCATGAGGACCAGGAAAGAGCTGCCAGACTCTTGTCCACTCAAATGGCGCAGATGAGGAAGCCTGCACCATGGACCAGGATACCTGAGAACCCTCTAGCAAGAAAAAGCCATACAGAGGCATTCAGAGATGTAGTTATCGCAAACTACACGAAAACCTTAAGAATCAAGAGAAGCATGCATGAAGATAATAATGAACTAAACAGCTACCTGGACAGCACATCACATCTAGGAAACAACATTTGGTACCAGCACGTGAAAGAAGTTGGAAGACAAAATTCAGAAGGAGAATGCTTTGTTTGTGCACTTCTACCATACAGCATGGGGAAATCCAAGATCTTCGTGGCTGTAGAAATCGATGTGCCGACAGCACACTGTTTCTCACACATAGCAATGTGCAACACCAGAGGCCAGTTCATGGGAAATGATGCCTCATCGATAGGGGCAACTGAAACAGTTTATCTTGATGAAGATGATTATGTCCAGGACATTAAGACGAGAAATAGAGCCCCTACTAGGAATCACGTGATCAGGTACGAGAAACCTGAAGTTAAAGGAGCAGAAATAAGATGGGAAATAAACCCGAGACTGAATGTCCAAGGAAAAAATCCAGAAGAGGCTCAAATTTGGAAAAACAGGGGCCAAATGCAGATTTGGGGAACAGTGCTTTCACCAAACGGACGGGAAGAAGGAGTAGTGATCTGCCGAGCATGGATGGTCCTTGGAGCCTGCAAGGAAGCAATAGAAAACTCACAGAGACTGTGCAAACCACTATGGCCAAAGCTTACAAAACTACTGACATGGGTCAAAGACAGAGGAGGACCCTTGCAGATAGTACCACTAGAAAGCCCGAAATTGTGCTTCAGGAACAATGGCACAAGGAAGATGGGAGAGAATCAGAAATGCGGACACATTTTTGAAGCTCCGGGAATGACTCATGGGACTGCAGTAATTATGGATCATTATTGGGCATGTGGATCCAAAGCATACATCAGACTGCCGAAAAACTGGGGAGGCATATGCACAATAGTGAATGCCCACGTTCTGTCACTAGTGATCCCGAAAAGTGACCTAAATATTGACAGTTTCCCGAAAGCAGATGCCCACCTGAGGAAGAGGAGATCTGTGGAACTGATAACTTGAGTGAAGAGAGAAAATAATTTTTCTGCCAAATCAGAAGAAGCATTTTATGCAATCCCATATGAACACAGGCTGTTCAGCCTCACCTCATCAGTGTTTGCGACTATCTTCATGCCAAAATTCCAAGTTGGAGCAAATACTAAATGGTTGCAGATAACCAGATGGGAGTTACTGCAAACCATCAACACGGCAATAAAAGGATTCAATGCGATCAAGGAAGAGTTAAAAGCCATCCGACTGATGACTCTCCAGAACAGATATGTACTTGACATGATCACAGCTATGGATGGAGGAGTTTGTGCAAAAATTGGAGAATCATGTTGCACATTTATACCTTCTCACGACGAAGAAAATGGAACTTTAACAGAGGCTATAGGTATGCTGACAAACATACAGAACCAGATGATCAATGAAACCGACAAAGTTGATGATGACAGCTGGTTTGGATCGCTGTTTTCATGGGTTCTGCAATGGATGGCGGATGCATTCAAGTTCCTAGGAGCCCTGCTAGTAATGATATTACTAGGATTTTGTGTTATCAAAGAAAGTGAAGAAAGCCATAGGGATGAAGATCATGATTGATGTCAAACCATGATGGAAGCCCAGAGATCTAACTGATGATGAAATAAGAGACTTTGTGAAGGCCAACGAGCATGCGCCAGAAGGTACGAAGTTTCTTTATCCCAGGAAACGCAGAGATTGTGAAGTAAAATTGATCTATTGCAGTCCAAATGGACAATGACAGCTAATGACATGGAATAAAGAGGAACATGTAAGGACAGCAGAAAGCCTTAAAGGAGTGATAAAAATATGGACTCCAAAGAGACACTCCTTCAAACCATCATGCACAAACCGAGAAGATGAAGAAGAAATTAATACAGAAGAACCAAGTAAGATGACTCCAAAAGTGGAAGCGGAAGTGGTCGATCTATCGACCTGAGGGGGGAGCGTAGAGGAGGTCCCAAATATAGCCTGCACTCCAGTCACCCCTTTTGAAGTACCAGGAACATTCACACCGAGATATGTGACACATGATGAGCAAATAAACCAGCAGAGAGCTGCAGTAGAGCTCTGCCCAGTGCCTATCAGAAGAACAAAACCTATTGAAGTACCAATAACCAGACAACCATCGACAGTAAGTTATCCATTTAGAAAACACTACCAGCAAATGAAATGAAATGAAGATTGCTTAAACACTGTCCCGGAAGGAAACTCAAAAGGCCTTAATTGAAGACAAATGGTGACGACACGAGGGCACGGACAGACTCACAGATGAAAGAAACGACAACCAAAAGATGACACACAGAGACGAAACGCCATGAATAAGGATATCGTGAACTTAGAAGGAGAGACGCTGTTGAAATAAAAAGAAACTTAAGCCGTAAGCAGGATGAAGATATTCAACCAGCTAAACGCTTGTACATATGCTTGTAAACGCAAGAAAGCTAAGAAAACAGTGCAGCTTGCTATGCTAAGTAGAAGAATAGAGCGGCAAATGCCACCTATACATATCTACCTCAACGAAGCACACTATATAAGTGCGGGTACATTTTACAGAAAAGCAGAATTACCTCAGGTTACTAGGGGTCAAACAAGATAGGATTCGTATTCCAGCTAAAAACGAGAAGAGAATGCTGAATCGAAACTCAGCAAGAGCAGCTCGTGCCTGGGAAGCCAAGGTCAGACCAAGAGAAGGAGCCAGCAGTAGCTTCGTGGAATCGAAACTTAAGAACAGAACAGCCTATCTCAGGAAGGCCGAGATAAGGAGGCCCAGGCAGGTGGCAAGCTGAATAACAATGTCATGCGCAAATAGAAGGAAAACTAGGCAGATTCACGGTGTGCTAGGACGTGACCAGCCGAGCGAGAAGAGACACAGTTTCACACCTATGCCTGGCTGTAACATTTTCTGACAAGAAGATACAGTTTTGAAGCCGACCACAGCCAACTAATTGACACATAGCCACTAAAGTAATGATTGATGGAAGGGAGGCCGGGTGAATCTTGGGGCATCCTGCACCTGGTTGACCATTCTGCGTGCTGCTAATTAAAGTGGAGATTTATGCATGGGGTTGAAGCCAACCCAATCACAATGGACCAAATAATCTAGGGTCCTATAGATAGTAGAACCAATGGGACGCTGTACTTTTAGTGACGTCCACCATAGTCCTTTGTGAAGGGCTTAGACGCCCACCTGATAGTGTTTATTCAATCCCCACACTCGGTTACCATATACAGATTTAGCACCTATATTTAAGTTACCTTTTTCCAACCAATAGAATTGCATGTTAACTTTTGAGTGTTACACGTCAATGATGACAAGTTTTGGGTATAAATGTTACTGTTTGCATGAAGTTTGTGGGAGTTTGCATCACTGTTGATTTCCATGTTCCCCGTTTTTTGTACTTGTCATTAAACGGACTCCCCTTTGCCAAACCATTGAGTTGTTCTTATTTATTTATTTATTTATTTATTTATTTATTTATTCGCATTTGTTAAGCGCACATCAGACCGAAGGCATTGTGGCGCTGGTTACAGTGTTTCTTAGACTTAGTTACATACAGTTGTGCCCTTGGTTACATTGGGCAATGGTTATGGTTAAGGTACATGTAAATAGAGAGCAAGAGGGTGGGCAGGTGCGCATATTAGTTGAAGAGAGCAGTTTTGAGTTGTTTCCTGAAAGAGAGGAGGGATGTTTCTGCTCTGAGGTTAGTGGGCAGTGTGTTCCAAAGCTTTGGTGCCAGGTAGGGGAAGCCTATACCTCCTGCCTTGGATCCATTGATGCGTGGTATGATGAGACGGTTGGTGTATGTAGATCTGGTAGGTCTTATGGACTGGGATCTAGACAGGGTGTCGGATAGGTAGGATGGTGCTGTATGGTTGATGCATTTATGCGTCGTGGTAAGGATTTTGAAAGCAATCCTATCCTTGACTGGGAGCCAATGGACAGCTTTCTAGCTAGAGTGATGTGCTCTCTTTTTGGTATGCTGAGCGCTGCTCTGAGAGCGTTATTTTGGGTGGTTTGGAGCTTTGATAGGTTGTTCTTGGATGTGCCGGCTAGGAGCGCGTTGCAGTAATCCAGCTTAGCTCCAGTGGTGGCTCTTGCTATGGACAGGCAGTTATCTTTAGTTAAGAAAGGTTTTATTGCGTTGATGAGTTTGGTGCTTAGTGCCGAGGCCGAGACTATTGCGCTTACTTGTTTATCCATAGATAGGGTGGCATCTATGTGGACTCCTAGTGCTTTGACTCATGATAGGACTGGGATAATGCAGTTGTCTATGTTAAAGTTAGTGTATAGTGGGTTGAGGTTGGCGAGAGTGGGCTTCTGGCCTAAAATGAGGATTTCCGTTTTGTCCCCATTCAAGCAGAGGCTGTTGGTGGCCATCCAGGCTTGTATGGTGGAGTAGATTTGTTGAAGGGCGGTGGAGTCTTGATGATAGTTACCAGTCATGGGCAAGAGTATCTGCGTGTCATCAGCGTAATTTGTGTAGGTGATCCCCATAGCGTCCAGCTTGTCGAATAGGGGCTTAGTAAAGGAAGGGCTTGGTCCATGATTGGTGTTGGAGTAAGAAAACCTGCACCCCATCCATCTCAAGGGGCAGCTATCTCGTCTTAAAGTACTGCAGAGCAAAACCCAGACTCTATGGGCCGTCCAGGGGTCTCTCGGTACACCGGGACACAGGTGATGGGTGGCTGGTGAGTCGTTGTTTGCATGTGTTACATGTCACTCAGGGGGACACTTGTTGCTGTATGTTTGGGTGCATGGATGTGTTGCCTGCCCTCACATTGTTTTGCCTTTCTCTGTAGAGGCATTCTGCATTTGAATATGGTTGCTGCGATTGAAGGTGAAGCTGCTGCTGTATGCGTGTACAGGACACAGCATCAGGGCTTAGTGTTTTCCAGGCCTACAGAGGGGGACATCCATGGATTGCACAGTCCAGCTGGTGCAGGCACACAAGGCATAAAATGAGATGTGCATATTTCTTGCAGTGCACTTGCATTTTTCTGAATCTACATGACAGCTTTGATGTGACTGTGTTTTGTGAGCATAGTTTTGTTGGAAATGGGTTGGCCACTGAACCTGTTTGTTGTTGTGGAACACGCATACTGGGTCCAGGGATGTCCTCACATGTCTTTGTAGTTTTCATCAATTTTTTACTATGCCTTCCTACTTGTGGTCTCATGTGTGTGGTTTGGTGTCTACGTGCGCAACAGTTGTTGTCCATATTACGGTGGTCAGGGACTTTGTTGCTTCTGCTGTGTGCTTTTGGGAGTACTACATGGACACAGTTGGTTCAACCTGGTATGCCTGTGCTGGTGATTTGTGCACAGCCATACAGATTGGGGCGTGATTCTCAGGGCTTTTCCCTATGGAATTGTACCATTATTTGACACTTCTATGAATCAGGCCCTTGGGGTGTATCAACCACCTTTGCTCACTTACAAATTGGCTAATACTAGGGGGTCATTTTTATATGGGGTGTTAAGTCTCCCTATTGACAGTCTGTATATAACATGTGCAATCTTGCGCCCCTGCTTACAGCAACATGGATAGGTTTGAGCCTGCAGTGCCCGTAGTACAATAGTGTTTTGAGTGGCTGATTGGAATTAATGAACATGTTGCTTTGTTTTTACTTGGTTATGTATTTTTGAAATTTGTAAATTTGTTTTGACTCCAGAATAATTTTACTCCTAACTTTACAAAGTGGGAGTGGTATTCTCCCACTTACAGTTGTAAGTCCTAGTGGGCCTCCAGTCACCCATGTGTCTCTCACATTCCAATCTGTGGTGCATATCAGAAGAAAAACAGGCCGTGTTCTAGCCACAACCCAAACTTGCACTCAGTGGTTTGCCCCGGTCACCAGTGTGCTTCGGCTGATTAATCTAATTGCTCTTTTAATTCCTCTCCACTATACACTTACTGCCACAGCCCTTTAATGGCACCACAAGGCACTAAGCAGTTGCGGAGGTTCATTAAGTTGAAGATTGTTAGTGTTCACAGCTTATTTCACTAGCCCCTAAAGGGCCTCTGGTCATCAGTATATCCGAGATGCACACAAATCAGAATCACTCATAAACTGGCGAAGTTAAAATTCACAACCTATTTCATCAGCACTAGGCCTCCAACGGGCCCCTGGCCGCCAGTATACCACAGGCAAATCCACTTTCAAGTCACTTACGAGTTGGTTCTTCATTTTATCATTCGATTCCTCAATCTTATAACATGAATGCATCTGTACTTCTGTCAAGTGGCGCATCAGAACCTTTGAGGCAGTACTCAAGGCATTTCAGGCATACTCTGAAGGCTCCTCCTCAGATTTCTTTCCAGCTCTGTACTTGGCGCTTGGTGCCACCTTGTGGAATGCCTCCCACCTGCACAGTGAGTCTGACTCGGGTGCCAGGCTACATTTCAGCACTCAGTATAACCATGGTATTTAGGCAACAGTCTTAGAGGCCCAATTTCTGCCACCATGTCAACTCTAGCCTCAAAATTCCAAGTACTGCATTTTTTTGCTGTCAATTACATCCTTCAAGACAAGGGGTCCATGCATTGCATGTTACAGGATGATTTTAAAAAATTACTTTGCTAAAAAATATAGCCATCAATAATTTCTGAAGAAGACTATGAACAATTATACTACTAACACTTTTTGGGCCTCATCACATGTTGGGCTGTATTCCCGGCTGTAATACAGCCGACTGTAATAGCCCTAACACCGACCAGTCCGGTGGTATTACCACCGGATCACGAGTTGGGCCTTAACGGTAAATCCCCATTCCTGATTGGGTCCATTGGATCCAATGGGGAATTTTCGGGGCTAATTATGCGGGCTAATACAGCCGGCTGTAATACAGCCGAAAACAGGGATTTTCACCTCCAGAAAAAAGCTGGAGGTAAAACAGTCAATTTAGCGCCCAACTCGTGATAGGGCCAGCCCTTAAATGCGGCTGTAAAACCGTTACCACTGCATTTAAGGGCTACAGCCAAACTCGTGATGAGGCCCTATGTCTCTACAGCATCGAATCTTCACGTAGCAGAAAAAAGATGTGTTTGATAGAACACTGGACGAAGAGCAGGCAAATGAGTGCCACAGGAGAAGCAGGACTTGTGTGGTACATTGTGACACTATAACTGAATGGCAAGAGAAAAACAACCATATAAAATACTGCTACTGTTTGTCCATGCCTTTTCTAATCACAATTCTCTACAGTATTTAGGGTGGGGTGACCAGGACTACCGTAAAAAAGGCCATAAATGCAGACAAATCAATGTGCCCCCAGGACTGACGCTCTCCACATATGCATTGCAACCCATACCTGCAGCAACTATTCTGTTTTGCTGATAGAACCTCTGTGCAGTCCAGCATAGACACAGCTGCATCTATAGTCTCCGGACAGAGTTTCAATGAAGTTATGTTATGCTGCTCTGCTTTTGTACAGTGCAAGATCGCCATCGTAAAAAAAGGAAATGTTGCAGAGTGCCCCGCTGGTGGGAGAGGTGAACGAGAGTTTAGCACAGGAACCTGGCTGCATTTAGTTGAGCCAGCATCTGTATGAATGATTGTAATATTTTGGAATTCTTGGCCAGTGTGGCTGAAATAAAGGTTCATCCCACCATGAATGGGTCCAGGGCTTTAAGTGGGCTGGGGCTAGATGGGGGAGCCCCGACAGGCTCCAAAAACATTTTCTGAGACGGGGTCATGCCGGAGATAATTAAGGCCCCCTGCTAACCCAGCTCACCAGCTTGCTAGATGCCGAGGCTTTTTTTCTAAAGCCTGAAGTTCTAGCATGTAAGCGAGAGCTTCAGACTTTAGAAAAAAAAGCCTCTACTTTTGATTCAGTCGCTGACTCCCTGCCAGGAACGCCTTTCATTAAAGATGCAGGGCTAATGATCTCTGCATCTCTAATGAAAGAGGTCTCTGGCAGGGGGTCACGAGTGCGTCAGTCAGCCTTTACAAAAAAAGCCTTGCCTTTTCATTGTGTTGCTCTCCTATGTTGGGCTCTCACTCACTCGTATGCATACACACGCAATTACGAACCGGAGGCTTGCCTGCTGTGAACTATTTTTATTCACTCCTACAATCGTAACTAACCCTTTTCCCCCTTTGGCCCCTCCCCTTCCGCCCTCTTCCCGCTTCCCTGTGTGTGTCCGTTCTTAAAGGGGCTCTGTCCCTTTTTAACGACGTACAACACCTCCCCCGTACTTTAACATGAAAGTCCAGTTACATCTGTTCGATGAGTCTCACTGGTCTCTTTATTGTCCTGAGTGGCCTCCCTGGGGATTCCCTGCTTTCACCAGTCGTTTCCACCGGGGGTTCTGTTTTGTCTTCTCCGCTTAAATCTTCAGCTGCTATCTCTTGTGTCTCTGGCTCTTCGAGATATAGCCTCTTAAAGAATGAGGAATTCTGGGTGATGTCCCCTGGTTCTCCAGTCGCCGTGATCATGGGTCCCTTGATGGCTGTGATGACCCGAGGCTCTGGGCTGTAACGCGTGTCTGTCTTCTTGCGTTGAGTTTGCCGGACTAGGACGGTTTTGTCCTACCTCTAGTTGGTGTTCCTTCGCTCTCCTCTTCTTGTCAGCCCACTGTTTGGCCTTTCTCTTCTTTTCGGCGCATCGTTCTCTGATGGTCGCATCCTCTTCTGGTGTGTAGTCTTCCCACTGTGGAATGCGTGTTCGGGGTTAGTATCTCACCATGAGTTCAGTGGGTGGCTTTCCCGTTGCATCATGTTGAGTGTTTCGATAGCTTCTGAGCATACTGCAGATAGCCTGCGAGTGAGGTGTCTGCTCCGCTGCAGCCTTCTGTCTGGTCAGTTTGATGGTGGCCATAAATCGTTCCACCATCCCGTTGACTTGGGGCCAGAGTGGTGTGATCTTCTGGTGGTGGAATCCTAAGTGGTCCGCGAGCCTCACAAACTCTCGTCCTTGGAACGGGGATCCATTATCTGTCTTGACAATGTTGGGGATGCCCCACTCACTGAACAGTTCGTCTACGATGGGTGCTGTTTCCGTGAATGGCGTCGAGGGTATTTGCTTAACGAATGGGAACCTCGAGTATTCGTCTATTATTACTAGTAGGTATCTCCCTTCTTCCAGGGGTCCGTAAAAGTCCATCGCAACTTTTTGCCAGGGCCTTGTTGGAAGTGTTGCTAGTTGGAGGGGGTTCGGTGTTCGCCCCTTTGCTGGGAGTTGGCATGGCCTGCAGTGTAACAGCATATCTTCAACTATCACGTCCATGTAAGGAAAACAGACGTAGTTTCTGAGAATTCGTTTTGTGTTGTCAATCCCCCTGTGACCCTCATGGGCTAGCGTTACTAGTGTTACTAGGATCTTCCTTATGTCTTCCTTATGTCTCTCGGGGCTACCAATCTGTTTCCGCGCAGCAATATGCCTTGATCTGTGGCTATTAGTTCTTCGTGCACCGTGGCTAGCCGATCGAGCACTTTCTTATCTGCCCCCTCCCCTCCGTTACCTCGTACTTGGCGCTCTCTCCATTTGTTGGAGCGGGTGAGGGAGATGGCAACTTTGATTGTTGGGTCGGTCTTGCTTCTCTCCTCAAATGCTGCTGTGAGTTTGTTGGTGGCATGGCATTTGAGGACAGGTAGGAGATGTAGTCAGCAGCCTCATGGGCTAGAGTGTTGTCCTTGTTCATCATGGGGTGCCTGGACAGGTAGTCCGCTGGGTTGGCTTCTCCCCCGGGTTTGTGGATAATCACGTAGTCATACTCTTGTAGTCTTATTCCCCAGAGTTCTATTTGGGGTGGCATTTTGGTTTTGGGGTTGCCAAAAATTGAGAGCAGTGCTTGATGGTCTCTCACAAGGGTAAACTTTCGTCCGATGATAAAGTGGTGGTATTTTTCGCAGGCCCATACTGCGGCTAGGCTTTCTCTCTCCGCTTGCGAGTAGACCCTCTCAGTGTGTGATAGAGCGCGGCTGGCGTATGCCACCACTGCATGTCGGGCGTTTGTCTTTGGTGTCGGTCTGGGCCAGGATGGCACCGAGTCCCACCCGACTGGCATCTACCGTAATGATGGTGTGCCACTCTGGATGAAAATATGCCAGCTGGCTTTCTTTGATGGTTGTGAACGCTGCTTTGCAGGGTGCATCCCAGACAAAAGGTTGGTCCTTCTTCAGGAGGGTGCGGAGCAGGTCGGTGATCGTGGCATAGTTCAGGAGGTAGAGTGCCCAATATCCTGCCATTTCGAAAAAGGAGCGCAGTTCCGCCGCTGTCGTGGGGGCTTGGAGGTCGGTGATAGCCTTTATCTTGTCCGGGTCGGCTGTTATTCCTTTGTTGAAGAATATGCGCCCGAAGAATTTGAGACTGGTCTTGTTGATGTCACATTTGAGTTCATTTAGCGTCAACCCTGCTTCTTGGAGGGTCTTGCAGACAGTTATTAGGGCATTGTTGTGCTGTTCTTGATCCTTTCCAAAGATCAGAATGTCATCACTATAGTTTAGGGCATTCATTTCAGATGCTATGAGGCGTCTTATTGTCTCCTGGAAAATCTCTGCGGCCGATGATATGCCAAAGTTTAGTCTCTTGTACCTAAATAGTCCGTCATGGGTAGCGAAGCTGGTTATCGGTCTCGACTCTGGATCTAGGGCAAGTTGATGGTAGCCCTGATTGAGATCCAATTTTGAAAAGTACCTTGCTTGATTTAACCTGATCAGCATGTCTTCCAGGCTTGGGCCTGGGTGCCTCTCTCTCTGTATCGCAGTGTTTGGGTTGCGCATATCGACACATATGCATAGGCGCCCGTTGTCTTTGGGCACTATCACTAATGGGGATACCCATGGCTTTGGTCCTTCAGCCTTCTCTATAATGTCATTGAGGAGGAGGAGCTGAATCTCTTTTGATACTTGTTCTTGAAGGTGGAAGCCCACTTTGCAAGTGTGCTGTGGTACCGGCGTGATGCTGTGGTTGATTTGTAGCTTGATGGGTGAGTTCTTGAGCATTCCCACTCCCTCAAATAGTTTAGGGAACTGACGTTTGAGGACTTCTTTTGCGAGAGGTCGGCCTGTTATTGCCATAATGGTTTCTTGTGTTGAGGGGTGTCCCTTTATTATATCTGATTGGTCATATTGTAGGTCAATCAGTGTCAGGGCGCTGGCTGTACGATAGCTGAGGAGACAGCGACCTACGGATGGGCTCCTGATGACGTGTATCGTGGATGTCACCGTGCGTTTGCGGTGAGTGAGGTCACATTGAAATTGTCCTTTTGATGTCATGGGTATAGCTGCTCCCCATTGGAAGATGTGTGTTCTGGATTCTCGAAATGGATACAGAGGGGCGATGTCACGGTATAGATCCTCATTCATGATATTTACTGTCGCACCCTTGTCAACCACAAACTTGTTCCTGGTGTTCCCCATCTGTATCGTCACTTTGGGAGCTGAGGCGTCTTCGACATCGATGCTGAGGAGCCGGAGGTATTCCCTATCATCGCCATCTTGCAAGTAATAGGTTTGTTCATCTTCCCTTGGTTAATGTCTTGGTGGGGAGCTGGTGTATGGGTCCAAGTCCTGTTCATGTGACGGCAAGGGGTCTCTCATGTACGTCGCTCCGTGTTCTGGTGCTTGTCCAAGTTCTCGTTGCGACTGTCATACAGTTCATGATCTCTCCTGTCTGGTTCAATCTGGAGACCTTCTAGCGCCCTCACGGTGTTCGGTCGTTGATAGGAGTTCATGGGGTATGACGCATTTCTTTCGGCGGGGCGTTGTTGTTGGTCCATGTGCGTCTCTGCTGCGTGGCTGGCAGTTCATTGGCGAGTTGAGCTTCCCTCAGGGAGCTGTTCCTTGCACCTCACTTGGAAGTGGTTTTCCATTCCGCATCTTAGGCAGCGCTGGCCGATGGCAGGGCATGGTCCTCTGTGTGGGTATTCGAATCCACAGCGGTAGCATTGGCGGTCACCCTGGGACCGTTGAGCAGGATATTTGGGAGTCATTCTGTTTTGCAAAGTCGGATATCGGCTGTAAGGGCTCACTGCTGCAATGGTGTCTCCTTTTTTTGGATTTTCAATAGCAGCAGCTTGGACATCCACTCTTTCGTACACTCTGGGCAAATCCAAGACTTCTTTTAGGGATAGAGGCTTTTTTAGGAGGTGCTTCCTAAACATGGAGGATACGCATCCTTCTATTATGCGTAACCTTATTGCTTCATCATCATTAAAGTTGGCAAAGTCGCACTTGGTTATCTTTCTTTGCAGGCGGATGACAAATTCCCCTATGGACTCATAAGGTAGTTGGCCACATTGATTGAACGTGTATCGCTCATAGTCATGGTTGGGTGAGATGACAAGTTTCTCGTTGATGGCCTCTAAGAGTTTCAGATACCTGGTACGATCCTGTGGGGGAATCGTGCGTATGATGTTTTTAATTTCTCTCCATGCCACATTGGCGAAAATGCTGAGTATGTTGGGTGGTTCTTGCGTGCCGATGGCACCTATGAAGTCTTCAAATTCGTCCACCCACTCTTTCCATCGCTGACCCTGATCGTGGTGTGGGTTCAGTGTGAATGGCGCGGGTCTCCTCATTAAGCTAGCGTGAGAGGAGGGTGCTCCTGGTAATGGTGGCTGGGCATTGGGGTCTGCTACGTCCGGAGCCGACATGATGGCGCTGCTGGGCGTGCTTTAGTGGCTTAGGTGGCACGTGGGCGCTGGTCTTAACTGTGGCTTCGGGCACTGGGTCGCTTGTTTAGTGCGTCAGGATGTGCCCTCTTTGCTAGGAAGCTTCAACTAGCTAGTTTTGTAGGGAGGGTCAGCCGTGAAGTTTGTCTTGGCCTTTGTTGTGCTCCTGTGGGGCAGTTGGGCCCTAGGGTTTGTCCTTTATTGGTAGTGGTCTGGCAATGTTTATTGTGCACCACTTAGTGTTTTTTTTTTTTTTTTAGTGTCACTGGGTGGGAGACGCAGGGTTAACCTTGCTAGGCCGTGCGTCGCAGTTTTAATTCTATTCATTTCCTTTGGAATGTCACCTTGTGGAAGACACAGGGTTTTTCTTGATCGTGGCTCCTTTCACTCCCATCCCCCCGTCAGAGCTCCGTACTTGGAACAGTGCGACCGCAGCGGTCGGGTGATTTCTTTCGTCATCTGCGGGTGGGTGGGAAGGAGCAGCTGGTCATCCGGGCCTGCAGCGTGGTCATGGGCGTCGCGGAGGCGGTCTGCTTCCTTCCTTCCTGGTGGCTCCGCGGTTGCTGGTTCTTCCTTCCAGGTCACGCGGGCCGCACAATCGATGTCGGGCTCTGTTGTAGGGCACACGGGCCTCTATGCACTTGCAGGGTGCCTGGGCCCCTCCTGAAGTGCTGGGCGCACGGGCCCTACGGCAGGGCACACGGGCCTCTGTTTAATCTCAGGGCACACAGGCCCACCTGAACTGCTGGGCACACGGGCCCTCCAGCAGGGCACACGGGCCACTGCTCAATCTCAGGGCGCGCAGGCCCACCTGACGGTGCTGGGCGCACGGGCCTCTGCTCAATGTCAGGCACACAGGCCCACCTGAACTGCTGCAGGGCATACGGGCCCACCGGCAGGGCACACGGGCCTCTGGTCAATATCAGGGCGCACGGCCCTCCTCTGCCGCCGTCACACGAAGGTTCGTGTTGGCCTTGTCGCCAGTGTTGGGCTCTCATTCACTCGTATGCATAGACACGCAATTACAAGCCGGAGCCTTGCCTGCTGTGAACTATCTTTATTCACTCCTACAATCGTAACTAACCCTTTTCCCCCTTTGCCCCTCCCCTTCTGCCCTCTTCCCGCTTCCCTGTGTGTGTCCGTTCTTAAAGGGGCTGTGTCCCTTTTTAACCACGTACAACACCCTACCCGATGTGAGATGGGTGCGAGAGCAGGGGCTCAGCACCGCAATTAAAAGCCAAGGCAAAATTTACCTGACAGGAATGCTGGCAGTTAAGCCACAGTCCTATTGCAAAATCGATCTGGGGCTCTTACGGGGGAGTGGCCGGTGTAGGATTGGCCCCTTGGCCTTTCGGCCCGTGGCTTGGGGGCCGGTTTCTGGCCATGCCTGGGCCGGTTTGGAAGAATATTTTTTGAAAAAATAATATATATATATTTTTCAATATATATTTTTTTTTCTTCAAAAAGTCTTTCATCCTGCTTAGGTCGCTAAATGAGTACCAACACAGGTTGGGTGATATTGTACGCATATTTGTTCTATAGAAAAAGAGCTTTTTGATGGTTCTTAATCCTGAGTGTCGTTGTCTTGTCCTATTTCTCAACCGTCTTGCCTCTCGCTGTCTCGTCTGCCTGCTCCCTGCCCTGTGTCCTTCCCTAGTGTTCTCCCCTCCCTCTCCCTTCCACCTCTCTCCTCTCCCCTCCTACTCTATGGAGCTCTCTGTCTCTCCTACCTTGTCTAACTGCTTCTCTACTGACTATCCTACCCTGCTCACTAAATCTGGTAGGAAGAAGTTTAAAAAGGACATCCTGGTCTCCAACCCAGGCCTCCCTATCGCCGACACCTACACCAGTACCTCCTCCAAGGAAACTCTCACCCACATCCTCTTTGTCGTTCCCTCGCCAGACCTAGGGACCCTGCATATGGTCTCTGTGCTCTCTCCTTTCTCTTCTTCCCCTGTTAATGGTGGCACCCGGTTGGATGCCCTCCTGGCCTCCTTCCATTCTGCTAAGGTCACCATTAATGTTTATGCGAATGGCACCGTCCTGGTCCAAGGCCCTCAGGCAAACGTTCGCCTCTTCGATAAATGCTTCCCGTGCCTCATCAATTTACTTTCGTCTCCTGCTGTCCCCTCTCCCCCCCCATGGCTTCCTCACCTCCCCTTTCTGCCTCCTCCTCAGCTACCTTGCCCTCTCCTTCCCTCTCTGCCCCCCCTCTGGCTCCTTCTACACCTCTGCAGGGTGTACCTCTGATCTCTACCCCTCCCCAGAAGTCCTTCAAGGACAGCAATCTTCTCCACATTGCCACTCTTAACTCTCGCTCAGCTGTCAAACACTTTTCCGACATATGCCGCCTTCTGGAAGAACTTGACCTCGATGTCCTCGGTCTCACCGAGACATGGTTCACGGCCAACGCTGTCACAAGCTTTGACACACTCCTCCCTGACGGCTACAAGATCCTCTCCGCGCCCAGGTCCAACCGCTCCAGAGGGAGTGTCGCCCTGATCTTCCCCGAGTGAATTCCTGCCTCTGTCATCCCTAGGCAGGCCGACTCCTCTTTTGAATGCCTCGTCTGAAGGCTCTCTCTCTCCCCTAGCCATTCCCTTACTGTGGCTACTATCTATCGTCCACATGGTCAGATGTCCTCCTTCCTCTCTGAGTGAGCGGACATCTCCTCTTCACTCCTGGCCTCGACCACTCAACTCCTCCTTCTTGGAGATTTACACATCCACCTGGATGCCTCCTGTCCTCCCTCTGGACTCTTTCGCGACCTCTGCGACACTCTCTCACTCACTACTCTTCCCTCTGGCCCGACTCACTCTGCAAGGCACACTCTGGATGTTTTGATCTCCTCAGAACTACCGCTTTCTATCCCTCTCACCACTCCTCTCCTGGAGTGATCACTTTCTCCTTTACTCCCATCTTACCCTCTCTGCCCCACAGGCCAAGCCACCTCCAGAACTGCCACCCACCTTCTCGGTCATCAGACCCATGAAGTGCGTATCAGTTGAGGCCTTCGCTACCACCTCACCCCTCTCCCCCTCTTTGGCTGACTCTCACCCTGACACGGCCCTCTCCACGCTCCACTCTGCTATATCTGATTTTCTTGATATTCTTACCCCTGTAATCCGCCTGAAGCCCAAAGCCAAGTGCAACTCCTGGTATGACTCAGACCTCGTCACCCTTAAACGCAAGTGCAAGGTGGCCGAGACGAAATGGTGGGCTTCATGTACATCCTCTGACACTGTACTGGCCTGCTGCCTGCTCCAAAGGCAATACCGGCTCTATCTCCTCACCAAGAAGAGAGCTCATATCCAAGCCCGCCTCTCTGCAGCATCTAACAACTCGGCAGAACTCTTTAAAATCTGCAAGGAACTTGCCAATCCTCCCGCAGTCTCTACCTCTCCTGTCCCTTCCCAGGCCCTCTGCACAGCACTGGCTTCTCACTTCATATCTAAAACTCAGGACATCCTGTCCTCACTCTCTTTCTCTCCCCTCCCTCCAGCTACCCCTTGCTATTCCTTCTTCTCTGCCTTTCCCCTGTTCTCTGCAGACAAGGTTTCTAGACAAATCCGATCTGTCTATGAAAGTCTTGTCAAAACAGGTCCACCCATGTTCCCCCAAAACCATCAAGGACCACATAGACTCCCTGGCTCCTGCCCCGGCTGACTTCTGTAACCACTCCTTAACCACTGGAGTCTTCCCATCCCCCCTGAAGCACTCCCTTGTGCACCCTCTTCTTAAGAAACCCTCTGCTGACCCCTTCTGCCCGGCTAACTATCGCCCAATCTCCATCACTCCCTTTCTGGGCAACCTCCTGGAGAAACTGGCCATCTCCCAGCTTAATCTCCACACTGAATCTGTTGGTTGTCTTCATGACCATCAGTCTGGCTTCAGAACTGCCAAAAGCACAGAAACTGCTCCCCTGAACATTCGTGAAAGACCTGCTCTCCAACCTTGAGTCTAAGACCCCCTGTGTCCTCATCTTGCTTGATCTCTGTGATAACCTGGGTATCACCGGTCAGGCCCTGGTGTGGCTGACTTCTTTCCTCTCTGACCGACGCTCCCAGGTCCAACTTGGGTCATTCCTCTCTGCTAGCTTTTTCTCTACCTGTGGTATCCCCCAGGGGTCTAACGTCTCTCACTGACTGTTCAACCAATTCCTGGCACTCCTTGCTGACCGCATTGCCACTCTCTGCCCCATCTTTCAGTGTTATGCGGATGACACTCAGCTCATTTTCAGGCTACCTTCAGCAACCTACTCTCCGTCTCTCATCTCTGACTGTATGTCTGCTATCCAGGAGTGGTGTGCCGCCAATGATCTCTGCCTTAATGTCAGTAAGACTGAGATTCTCCTCATGGGCACACCTGCTCCCTCCTTTCCTGTAGCTCTCTGGCCAGCCTCTCTTGGCCCTCTTCCTGCTCCCACCTGCGAGGCTAAAAACCTTGGGGTCATCTTCGACTCCACACTCTCCTTCTCCCCTAACATCTCTGAAGTCTCTAAGAAGTCACACTACCAGTTGAACCTCCTCAGAGGTATTCTTCCTTTCCTCTCCTTCCCCCAGAAGCTCACTGTCTCCAGAGGTCTGGTTCTCTCTAGGCTGGACTACTGCAACGCCCTCTTTCTAAATCTGCTGCCTCTACTTTCCGCCCTTTGCAACTCTTCCAGAACAGGACTGCGAGTCTTGTCCTTGGCCTCAAGCCCAGGGATCGTATCTCCCCAGGACTGAAATCTCTGCACTGGCTCCCAGTGGCGGCGAGGATTAAGTTAAAAACCCTATGCATTGTCCACAAGGACATCTGGGGCATGGGACCTCAATACCTTCAACTCTCTCTTCCTAAATATCTTCCTTCTCAAGCTCTTCGTTCATCCGCCTCCAACTCCCTCAGGGTCAGTCACTTCTCCAAGCAACAAGTTGGTGGTAGATCTCTTTCTTCAGCTGGGGCCTCCCTCTGCAACAGCCTCCCTGCCTCCCTTAAACTTTAGGAGGACCATCTCCGGTTCCGGAACCTCAAAACCTTCCTCTTTGCTTCTGCTTTTTCTCCTCCTCTCCCCTGCTGACTTCCTGGCTGCAACCGGAACTGCACTGGTTACCTGGACACCCTCTGATCTCGGCCCAGGTCCCTCCACCGCCAGTCTCACACGCCTGCACTGCCTGCCTGGTAACTCCTGCACTTGGGGATTATTCTGTATCCCTACAGTCCCACCACCAGCACATGACAGCTGATGTCTGCACTTACCTTTGCACTTGCCGCCTGCTGGCCGTTACTTTTACTTATTGTTTTTATTCTATTCCCATGTACAGCACTTCCCCTTCCTATGCACTTGCGCGATCTGAATTACACCTGGCCTAGTAGGAGTGGTGTCTCTCCTTCCTTGCCTCGTCACGCCTTGAAACACTTGTGTATAGGCACATTATAAATGCCATATCATATCATTTGATTAAGCGTAAGTGCTATACAATAACATATTATCATTTGGCCTTGGGCGGTGAAAGGTCGTGTTTCATCGCTTTCCGCGATGTCACTTTGGGATGGGGTGAAATGACATCACTACTGGTGATGTCATTAGAGGTCAAGGGTCATGAGGCGAGGGATGGGCCCCTTTTTTTGGGTGCCCGGGCCTATTTCTTGTCCCAGTCCGAACCTGGGAGTGGCCTAAGAAGGAGCATTCAGGTCAGGTAAGTGCTGCTTGAATTTAATTGAGGCGCTAACCCCCTGCCAGGCCACGCCCCCTAGAAGCCCCAATTTAAAGCACTGATTGGGTCATTTGAGATGCATGCTATGTGTAACAGCACAGCTTCCTTGTGCAGGTTGGTTTTCCAAATATTATTCTCCCACATAATGTGAATGTGTCCACAGTTATATACGTGATGGTCCAGGTACGCATTCTGCACTGCATTGACCAGTTGTCCAGCATTATTATGAGGTGGTCACTGGACGCACTGACAGTCCATCCAATATCATGCTCCCAACCCCGCGGCAACATCCTGCTCAATCAAATGGTGTTAGTGCTGCAGCCGCAGCACATCAGGGCGACTCCCCATAGGCCATTTGAAAATCCAAACCAAATTGTTGGCACATCTGCCTGTGCTGTCACCCTCTTTCAATATCAGTGTTTATCAGGATAGCAGGATTTTAGTGAAATCAGAAATAAAAACACCTAAACATCAACTGCTATAAACCGATGAAATGTCTGAATAAGGCAAGAGTGGATTAAAATGTGGAGCTTCTGTCATGTTCAACATTTAAAATTACAAAATGATACAATCGGACACCACTTGCCCTGTAAGAT
The DNA here is from genome assembly GCF_040938575.1 of Ambystoma mexicanum. Classification (NCBI taxonomy): domain Eukaryota; kingdom Metazoa; phylum Chordata; class Amphibia; order Caudata; family Ambystomatidae; genus Ambystoma; species Ambystoma mexicanum. Next base: position 491,357,928 of record NC_090922.1, on the reverse strand, counting down.
CTGCGGTCTTTTCTGATTTGGAAACCAAACCTACAACCTCTCTCACTACTTTCAGACTAGTCTCCCACTAGTCCCAGTGGTATCAATAATGAAACCCTCCTTGGAGCGAGCCATGTCCTGTCACTGCCATCAGAGACAACATCGTGGCCCTCCTTCCAACCCTAGCTTCCTTCCAAACCTAACTTCCTTGATGAATAGTTATTTTTAATCAGGATGCTTCACTCACCTTATTTCTAAAAGATTTGCGTTTCTCCACTCCTAAAAAAGCTAACATTTCCCTGCCTGACATCCATGCAAATATGCTACAACTGCTGGAGTACAGCGAGTCTCTCAATTTCCCTAATGACGACCATTCATGCAGGAAGCACATTTTTGTGAAAAGATCGCAAGAAAGGTATTTCCATAATGTTGCATACATTCCCGAAAACCCACATGAAAAAGATACACAGTCTGCATGGATTGTAGAGTGTCAGTATCAGGGGACAGGAGGTACCCTAAAGAACACTTAAAGCACATTGTCAGATGAGCCTTCATTCTGGACCGACAGTCAACAACATTTTATTCTGGACCTACAGTCAACAATATTCGACGTTTCGTTCAGATGTGCAAAGCATCAGTTGATTGTAGAGGAAGAGGGAAACCTTCTGCTAGACCCCCACATCCTGATAAGGAATCACCTACCCACTTTTCTAAATAAAAAAACACACATGTATTACTCAAGCAATAGAGTCCCTACGTGTTACAGATTATTGATGGATATTCCACCCCAAAGATCAATAATATACCTTTTTATCGAAACTGCACCTCACCCACTTCCTCATCGACTATATTCTGGCCTATAAAGACACCTTACCACACTTGATACCACGAATGAACTACAGTCAAATCATGCACCTGTCACTGCAATCTTTGATTGGTCAGCTTCAACACCCCAATGCAAAGGATGGCATTCGGACCCCTTCATCCTCTTTGATAATGTAACTAGGAATGCTATCCCCAACCATTTGTCATCTCTTCATAAGTGGAGCAAGTCTGAGGGCATTCACAGCCAAAATAATTGGCACACATATAGATATCTCATTAGAACTTTCTTAATTGCAAAAGCTGATTCTACTAAGAAAGTGGGGGGAAAACTAATTGTCAAGTTAGGAAAAAGTATTAAGAAATTAGAGAAGGCATTCCCAGCAACAGGGGATAAATGCATTCTTGTGGACTTGAGGAGACTTAAATCTGAATGTAACTTTCTTGTCACAAATAAAGACAAGGCCCTTCTAATGAACAAAAGTGCAAAAATCCCTTTGCTGATAAAAAGGGAAAGTAATTGGCAGATTATCTGAAACGTTTACAAGAAATGAGATAGAAGATTGATCCGCCTGCAACACCAACATTGCAACACTCTACACAGCTCGATACTCTTCATAGGTAAACCCGTGCCACAGCAAACTTTTGACATGTCTGAATATACTTCCACCACTGAAATGCCTCTTAAAAGATTAGATTCTTGCAACCATCAAAGCATTTCCAGATTCATTTTAATGTACATTCTTACATTAACGGCCCAATTCATGGAATCATCTTCACGGAAAATAGAGACTTTGGGCCTCACTACGAGTTGCCTGGAAAAACCGGGTCCATTACCGGCATGCCGGGACGAGCGTGTCCGTGCTCGCATGAACCCGCAAACAGCGTGTGATCACGAGTGCACGAGCATGCGGGTCCCCCCATGCAGGTAGTGGCAAAACCGCCATGCTGGTAACGGGCCAGCAACCCCCCTATACCGGCATTGTAGGTGGCGTCCACTCCGTAACCGCCTCATATGAACCACTAAAAACCGGCACGGTAACACCGGCACAGAATCACCGTGTTCGCAAAACAGGACCCGGAAATTACGTCATCACGCAGGAACGGGAAATGGGCCGGCGGGCATCTTTAAAATCACAATCCATTGCCATCCTCCATAACCACCACTCCTCCCGTGTTGTTGTGTGCCACAATAGTATCAGCATGTCAAAGTCCACCAGGAAATCCTCCCAGAAGAAGAGAAAGCAGCGTTTTTCGGACGCTGAGCTCACCATGCTCGCCAACACCCTAGAACAGCATGCTGACACTATCCGCAGCACAGACCTCAAGCATGCAGCCCAAACCCGGAAAAAAGAGGTCTGGCTTGAGGTTGCACAGAGGGTGTCGGCAGTGGGGAGCACCCCAAGGAGTGTGCGTGACTGCCAGAAGCGCTGGGACGACCTCCGCCTCCGTGTCCGGAAGATCCTGTCGGAGAACAGGAATGCCGCAATGGCGACAGGCGGTGGCCCACACTCCCCAGTCAAATTAATGCCATGGGAGGAGATGGCAAGTGCGTTCATCGACCCGGAATCAATTGAGAGAATAGTTGATCAGGAGGCCGGCGCTGCACGTACCACAGAGGAAGGTGAGTGTACCATCACAACCACGTATAATGATACATGATGTGGCCCAACTGATGTGGAAGTTAGACTGGGCAAGGTGATGCATCAACATATCCATAGAATAATCAGTGCCACACCCTGCGCCACATGCATGCTGAGTGACAATCCCAATCCCAACAGAGGTGCAACATGACCCAACCATGCCCATGGACCCACCACACAGACACCAAACTAATTCTACGCAACCAGCCATGCACTGATTCCCCACATGTTCCCTCAGTAAACCAAATGCAACACCCCAGAAATGAAATGATGGCTGAATGTATGAACATATCCCACCGCAATACATCATAGCTGCAATTTGACAACATCACTGATGACCTGCATCTCTTGTATCCCCCAGGCACCGATGATGAAGGTGGAACACAGGACAGGGGTTCAAGGGTGTCCAGTGCACGCAAGGGGACCAGGTCCACCGCCACCCACCAGCCCAAGGAATTGCCAGCTGCTAAAGCCAGTGTGCCACGCAAGGCACCAAACCTGCAGGGTAAACCCGCACCCACAGAACAGCAACAGACACCCACAACAGTGGGAGCCGTTCAGCCAGCGACCACGGACGTTGTGTCCACAGATGTGGATGATGAGACTGAATTAATGTGCGGCACACCCATCCCAAGCAACATTGCCAGCCCCCCCCCTCTTGCGGAGTCTGAGGGCCTATATGATCCGTGTCTCCATGACTCCGACCTTGGAGAATCTGACTTTGCGCTGTTTGAGGACAGTGCCCCGGATGAGGGCCCCGCGCAGGCGCCTTCCACCACCCTGCCAGCCACCACCCTGCCGGCCACCACCCTGCCTTCCACCACCCTGCCAGCCACCACCCTGCCGGCCACCACCCTGCCTTCCACCACCCTGCCAGCAACCAGCACACCTGTAGACGACACCTTGTTCGAGGCTCACCTGTCAAGGGTAGAGGCCCGGCAGGAGTCCATGCTGCAAATCATGCGGCAACAGGTAGATGCAGGGAATGAGGCCATGAGTGCCATTGCCATGGCTATTGCAGCCAATACTGCTGCAGTGAAGGCATCCACTTGTGCCTTCAGGGAGTGCATGGGGTCACTGACACAGGCCCTTCTTGCAAGTAACACGCAATTGCAGTGGCCAGACCTTGGCCCAGCCAGGGGACTAACAATTGATACCTCCACGACAAGAACCCCTACCACCTCGTCGCAATCGAGTCCTGTGCGTTTGATGCGGAGGAGCGCACAACGGTCGGCCATGGCACCCCAGAACCAAAAGTCACTAAGAAATGACTGCAGGGCCAATGACATTGTGGAGAACCACATTGGGAAAGGGAACACTGTTTGTGGCACATATGGGGACACTTGGGATCTGTGGAGTGGGAGAGGGAGTATACAGGGGTATTTTCTGGGGTTTGGGGGGTGGGAGAGGGTGTTTACAGGGGTATTTTCTGGGGTTTGGGGTTAGGAGAGGGAGTTTACAGGGGTATTTTCTGGGGTTTGGGGCGTGGGAGAGGGAGTTTACAGGGTGTTATGAGGGTATTATGTTCACCATATCACGTTTGATGGTAATACACCGTTGTGTGCGAGCAAATCATTGGTTGGCCATCATTCTTTTTGTACATGTGCATTCATTGTGTTTGGTGTACAGTGGGCCAGTTGGGAACTAAAAAGTGTGCATGTCCTGATTCAGTGTGTTGTAGACACATTACTCACATTGTCCATGCGTTTCAATAGTATTCGTCAATTAGTGCTTGGCGTAGAGCATGGCTATCCCATGCAGCATGTACTGGCAGGGGGACTCCTTCGCCTCTGTCTCCATCCCCTTGTCATGATGCCTACCTCCAAGGAGCCAGGTCCGACCCAGCAACCCCAGAGGCAGGCATCATTTCCCCCAGGGGAGTGCCAGCGGGCCCAAGCTGGGGCCCTTTGGACGCAGTCCTGGCGCCTTAGGCGCCAGGCTCATGTTGGACCTCTGTCCTGGTGCCTTAGGCACCAGGCTCATAAAGCTAGACATGTGTTCAAGTGTTTTAATGTGCACTTACCTGATGCAGACCATGCTGCCACATCCAGGCCCTCTTGAGGCCTGAATAGGAACTACTTTACCTGTGGGACTACATAGCCACCTTTAACAGACTGGTTGTGGAAACTGGATGGCCAGAAAGCAAAAGGATCACATTGTTTCATCGAGGCCTGCGCGGAGAGCTTAAGGATGTTCTAGCTCAGATAGTAAACCCACCCCAGGTCTGCGCAGACTACATTGACTTGGTGGTTCAACTTGATCACAGACTTCAAAATAGAAAAGCAGATCGGTTCAAGTATGAAAACCGAGCACCGATCAAAACCCACGCTACCTCCAAGAGTACCGACGTATCTGAACCTATGCAAATCGGTGGTGTTAAAGGACCATTAACGCAGAAAGAACGAGAGAGAAGGCGGCAAATGCAACTTTGTCTGTATTGCGGGACTTCCGGTCACTTTCTTCTAAATTGTCCAGTTAAACCACTTAAGAAGGTGGTTGGAGCTACTGATAACAAATTAGTGACACCTGATTCGGGAAACGACCTAGCCCGGCAAGCGTAGGGGTCAGCTTGCCGAGCTTGAAAACTAACTCTTTGACCTCGCATTTCGTCATGCCAATGGTGCTCGTGGACCCAAAACAGCCTCAGCAGTTGCATGCCATAAAAGCATACATCGACAGTGGAGCTATTGGAAATTACATAGACCGTGAATTGGCTTCCAGGATTAAGCTTCCTCTCCGCCCGAAAGTAACCCAAGATGTCATTACTACAGTAGATGGAACCGAAATAGCCTCAGGGCCTGTAACGCATTCCACTGTTGAAGTGACACTGGTGCAGACCTGCTCCTCCGTGGGAATCAGGTGAGCGTTACACCCCTTCATCCTCACCCAGCCGATGCCGGTCAATGTCGGGTGGCAGTGGTACATTCCTTCGGACGCACATGTTGTGCAGCATTACACAGGTCATGGTGATCTTTGCCACCTTCTCAGGCCTATATGGGAGTGCCCCACCAGGCCTGAGTAGGCAGCGGAAACGCGCCTTCAGCAGGCTAAAGACCGGGACAATGACTACACGGGTACGAGTGCGCACACGACTGTACTCCTCTTCATGGCTGTTCAGCGGGTTACGCACAGGGGTAAGTATCCAAGGCCTCAAGGGATGTCCTCCATCACCTGCAAGTGGAAACAAATCGGTGTGTGTTGCTCTGAACTACCACCTTCAGGGAGCACAGTCATGTCAGCAGCTACTTGGTGTGGGCATGCACATGTCCCTGTACGTGTAGAAAATAGTCAGCTAGATGCAATGTATACTGTAATGAGATGTGGTACACTGGATGGTATAGAATGGAAGATGCAGGGTGTATTCCTGCATGCTGAGGGACATGTGCTCCGGTATTGCGACAATGTGTAGTCTGGGAATTCATGAGGGATATTGTTTGCTATGTATGGTCACACTAGACGCATTGCCAGAGTTGACATCCTATTCAGTCATGCATTGCTTGCCAACACCATGGTGCCCTGGTTGTGCCTCTTACTTTTTTTCATCCATATGCATTATTTGGGATGTGTGGCACAGTGATGTGTCCTGTTCCGTTCGGCTGGTTCAGGTGAGGAGTGTTTGGCTGTCATGATCTCTGCTTCCAAAAGGTCAGGGTTTTCCCAACTCCCTTGGAAGCAGATCCATAACCCAGGTTCCGAGTGCCAACCAGTCCCAATTGGGACCTTTTGGACCCAGTCCTGGCGCCAGTGGCACCAGGCTCATAAATATGCCCAGTCCCAGCGCTGGAAGCGCCGGGCTCATAATGCTTGGGTGGACTTACCTGCAGCAGACCATGCTGCTTACTTGCCTGCCAGTTGAGCCTCTGATCCTCTTCTGTTTGGAACTACTTTTCCTGTTGGGTGGGGCAGGAGCCACTCCCTAGATTCAGAACACTGGAACTCTTCTGGAAAGCAGGAACTCTTTTCTTACCTAGGCGTGGCTGTGGAAGGAGACACCTAAGCACTACAGGAGGCTATTTAAACCACACCCGATGGATGAATCTTGCTTTGCGTTATTCTGCATCCTCTGCAGCAGAACGCTCATCGTGTCTTCTGCATCTGATCCTGGGCCTAAGGAAAAAGGCTTACCATCCTGAATCCAGTCTTCAGCAACACCTATAAAGACAAGAAAGAACAGGTTAGCATTACGGTCTTCAGTGACAGCTCTTCACTTACCTGGTCCATCGGCTGTCACCAACGCCTCGCGCTGCATTCCGGCATCTGAAAGACAAAGGCTTACCTTCTCTTTGTGCGCTCCGGAGGTCTTCACACTGCATTCCGGCATCTGAAAGACAAAAGCTTACCAACTCTTCGCACGCTCCGGAGGCCTTCGGCGCTGCATCCCGCATCTGAAAGACAAAACAAGGTGCGTTTAAAGACATTGGGGAACTTTAATACTCACGTGCCATTACTCCTTTCCACATCTAACCCAGTGGGTATTCCGGCACCCTGCAGCCGCTCCGAACTTGTACCTGCAAAATAAAAAGACAGTTAGAGCGCATCGTGAAGCAGGCAACAAGCGCTTACTTACGTGCTTCCAGGCGCTTCTATTCATCACACGGGCTCCATCTACAACTCACTTCAGCCCGTCATCCGCCATCGCCGGAACCCTGCAAAACAAGAAACATCATTACTAAAGACTTTAAAGACATTAGAATTACTCAAAACTTACCGTTCGTGCAGTAAACGACGGACAGCAGTCCTCTGAAGTCAAGAGGCCTGCTCCCCTTATCCAGTGAAGAAACTGGTTACAGCACCCTGCCCCGAGGCAGATGGAGAGCACGGCGTTCACTTACCTAAGGTGAGAGCGTTAACCTTTGGGGTTCTACAGGAGAAGAGAAAGGGAAGAAGAGTGCGGCTCCCTGTTGTGTCTGCAGGTGTCCGCAGGGGACGCCAGGTGCCAGTTCCTCCGCTCTCTGGCCGACCCCTCCTCACCTTGCACACCTCATCCGCACGATGCCTCGCCCCCTTATTCCAATTGTTTGGTAAACTATGGTGCTTTTTTTCTCCCCTCGCAGGATTCTCAAACTTAGGTGGCCCTGACCTACTAAGCATTACTGTTTGCTCTGCATTGTGTTCAACTAGGGTGCTTTTTCTCCCCTCGCAGGATTCTCAAACTTAGGTGGCCCTGACCTACTAAGCATTACTGTTTGCTCTGCATTGTGTTCAACTAGGGTGCTTTTTCTCCCCTCGCAGGATTCTCAAACTTAGGTGGCCCTGACCTACTACGCATTACTGTTTGCTCTGCATTGTGGTAAACTAGTGCCCTCCACTCACTTCCTGTCTGCATACTCGTGTCGTCCGCCTCCCCTCTTACTCCATGGTGCTCTCTATCTCGCCTATCTACTCTAACTGCTTCTCCATTGACTATCCTGCTCTCCTCACTAAATCCGGTAGGAAAAAGTTTAAAAAGGACATCCTGGTCTCCAACCCAGGCCTCCCTATCGCTGACACCTACACGAGCGCCTGCTCCAAGGAAACTCTCACTGACATTCTCTTTTTCGTGCCTTCACCTGAACTATGGACCCTTCACATGGTCGCTGTGCTCTCTCCTTTCTCCACCTCTCCCATTAATGGTGGCACCCGTTGGGATGTCCTCTTGGCCCCTTTCCACTCCTCTAAAGCCATCATTAATGTCTATGCTAACGGGACCGTCTTGGTCCAAGGCCCTCAGGCCAACCTTCACCTCTTTGATAGACGCTTCCCATGCCTCATCAACTTCCTCTCCGCTCCCGCTGTCCCCCCTCCTCTGTCCTCGGCTACCTTGCCTCTCCCCTCCCTCCCTGCCCCTTCTCTTGCTCCCTCTTCAACTCCTTCTCCAACACCTCCGCAGGGCGTACCTCTGATCTGTACACCTCCCCGGAAGTTTTTCAAGGGTGGCAACCTTCTCCACATTGCCACTCTAAATTCTCGCTCTGCCATCAAGCACTCCTCTGATATCTGTCGCCTTCTTGAGGAACTGGACCTCGACGTCCTCGGTCTCACTGAGACTTGGTTCACTGCCAGCTCTGCCACCAGCTTCGACACACTCCTACCTGATGGCTACAAGATCCTCTCCGTGCCCAGGCCTAACCGTTCAGGGGGTGGTGTTGCCCTTATCTTCCCTGAGTGGATTCCTGCCACTGTCACTCCTACGCAGACTTACTCCTCTTTTGAATGTCTTGTCTGCCGACTCTCTCTCTCTCCTAGCCATTCCCTTACCGTGGCCACTACCTATCGGCCACCTGGTCAAATTTCCTCCTTCCTCTCTGAGTGGGCTGACCTCTCCTCCTCACTCCTGTCCTCAACCATCCAACTCCTCTTTCTCTGTGACTTCAACATCCACCTCGATGCCTCCTGTCCCCCCACTGGTCTCTTTCGCGAACTCTGCAACTCTCTCTCACTCTCTATTCTCCCGTCTGGGCCTACTCACTCTGCAGGGCACACTCTTGATGCTCTGATCTCTTCTGACCTTCCCCTCTCCCTCCCTCTCTCCACTCCTCTCTCCTGGAGCGATCACTTTCTCCTATCCTCCTACCTCTCCCTCCCTAACCCACAGGCAAAGCCACCCTCTTCACTGCCTCCCACCTTCTCGGTCATCCGACCCATGAAGCGCGTGTCAGTTGAGGCTTTCGCTGCTACCTTCTCGCCCCCTTCTCCCCCCTCGGCTGACTCCCACCCTGACACAGCCCTCTCCATGCTCTATTCCTCTATATCTGATACTCTCGATATCCTTGCCCCCGTCATGAGAATCCGCCTGAAGCCCAAAGCCAAATGTAACTCCTGGTATGACTCGGATCTCGTCACCCTAAAACGCAAGTGCAGGGTGGCAGAGAGGAAATGGCGTGCTTCATGTTCATCCTCTGACAAACTGGCCTGCCGCCTGCTCCAAAGGCAATACCGGCTCTCCGTTCTCACCAAGAAGAGAGCCCTTATCCAAGCCCGCATCTCTGAGGCATCTAACAACTCGGCCGAACTCTTTAAAATCTGCAAGGAGCTGGCCAACCCTGCTGCAGTCTCTACCTCTCCTGTCCCCTCCCAGGCCCTTTGCACTGCACTGGCCTCGCACTTCATCTCAAAAACTCAGGACATCCTGTCCTCGCTCTCCTCCTCTCACCTCCCTCCCTCTCTTCCCGGCTCTTCCTCTTGCTCTCTTGCAGCCGCCCCTCCGCCCTCCTTCTCTGCTTTTCCACCTTTTTCTGCTGATGAGGTTTCCAGACAAGTCCGATCTATGAAAGCCTCGTCTAAACAGGTTCACCCCTGTTCCTCCAAAACCATCAAGGACCACATCGACTCCCTGGCTCCTGCCCTGGCTGACTTTTGCAACCACTCATTCGCCTCTGGAGTCTTCCCATCCCCCCTCAAGCACTCCCTTGTGCACCCCCTCCTCAAGAAACCCTCTTCCGACCCCTCCTGCCCGGCCAACTATCGCCCAATCTCCATTACTCCCTTCCTGGGCAAGCTCCTGGAGAAACTGGCCATCTCCCAGCTTAACCTCCATGCTGAATATGTTGGTAACCTTCATGACCATCAATCCGGCTTCAGAGCGGCCAGAAGCACGGAAACTGCTCTCCTGAACATCCGTGAGGACCTGCTCCTGAACCTCGATTCCAACACTCCCTGTGTTCTCATTCTGCTCGATCTCTCCTCTGCCTTTGACACTGTCAACCATTCCATCCTGCTCAACCGTCTCCGTGATAACCTGGGTATCACTGGTCAGGCTCTGGCATGGCTGACCTCTTTCCTTTCCGGTCGACCCTCCCAGGTCCAAATGGGCTCCTTCCTCTCCAACATCTTTTTCTCCACCTGTGGTGTCCCCCAGGGATCCAACCTCTCTCCCTGGCTTTTCAACCAGTATCTGGCACTCCTTGCCCACCGCATCGCCGCTCTCTGCCCCCACTTCCAGTGCTATGCGGACGATACCCAGCTCATTTTCAGGCTACCCTCGGCCTCCTCCTCTTCTTCCCTCATCTCCTACTGTCTGTCTGCTATCCAGGAATGGTGTGCCGCCAATGACCTCTGCCTTAACGCCAGTAAGACTGAGATTCTACTCATCGGCACACCCACTCCCTCCTTCCCTGCAGCTCTCTGGCCGGCCTCCCTTGGCCCCCTTCCTGCCCCTACCTGCAAGGCTAAAAACCTTGGGGTCATCTTCGACTCCACACTCTCCTTCTCTCCTCATATATCTGACGTCTCTAAGAAGTCACACTACCAGCTGCACCTCCTCAGAGGTATTCTTCCCTTCCTCTCCTTCCCCCAGAAGCTCACTGTCTCCCGAGCCCTGGTTCTCTCAAGGCTGGATTACTGTAACAGCCTCTATCTTAATCTGCCTGCCTCCACTCTCCGCCCTCTGCAACTTATCCAGAACAGAACTGCGAGACTTGTCCTTGGCCTCAAGCCCAGGGACCGTATCTCTCCAGGACTGAAATCTCTTCACTGGCTCCCAGTGGCTGCGAGGATTAAGTTCAAAACCCTCTGCATTGTCCACAAGGCCTTCTGGGGCCTGGGGCCTAAATACCTTCAACTCTCTCTTCCTAAATATCTTCCTTCACGAGCCCTTCGCTCATCCGTCTCCAACTCCCTCATGGTCAGCCGCTTCTCGAAGCAACGAGCTGGGGGTAGATCTCTCTCCGCAGCAGGGGCCTCCCTCTGGAACAGCCTTCCTGCCTCCCTGAAACTTGAGGAGAACCATCTCCGGTTCCGGAAGCACCTCAAAAGATTCCTCTTCGCTTCTGCCTTCTCTCTCCCTCTCCCCTGCTAAACCTGCTTAACTCCCCACTGAAATTCTGCACTAAACCTGCATCTTGGCCACTCTCAGCGACCTCGGTCCAGGGCCCAGCCACTCTCCACTTGCACTGCCTCCCTGGCTCCCCCTGCACTGTGGGACTGTCACTGTATCCCTACAGCCCCCTTCCTAGCACTTGCTCTGCACTTACCTCGCACTTGCCACCAGCTGGCCCTTTTATTTATTATTTATTATTTTATTACGCTACTTACCGTGTACTGCACTTTCCCCCCCACCTCCTCCCCCTGCACTTTCTCCTTTTCCCCTTACCTCTGCACTTGCCCGATCTGAATGACACCTGGCCTAGTAGGATCGTTTGTCTGTCTTCCCCTTGTTTCCCTCCCTCCCTGCCTCGTCGCGCCTTGAAACACTTGTGTATAGGCGCGTTACAAATACCATATCATATCATATCATATCATATCAGAGACATTCAATAACCCAGTTCCTTAATCCCATATTTTCTATCTGCAGACATCTTACCCTTCGAGGCAGACATACAGTGCACAGAGGTCCAGCCCAAAGAGCCAGCCGTGTGTTACACATCACCTTTGAAGATACGGTATACGCCCAGTCAAGACCGGCGCCTCTACGGGAATCAGGTGAGCGTTACAGAACGCAAAGCCTACCACAAAACTCCCGTCCAGGCGCTATGGAAACCTCGGATACCGACCAGCTAGCCCAGTTACTTGGGGAACTAAGGGCAGAAGTGCATGCAGCCCGTCAGGAAACGAACGCTCTAAGAAGGGAACTGATTATTTCCAAGGAGCGAACAGATGATCTCGCTAGACAATTGCTACAGTCACAAGCCGGACAGACCCCGTTACCCGCATCTGGGGGAAATCTTCCTTCTACATCCTCTATGAATCCAGTGCAAATCAACCTACCTGGGAATGTACCTCTGGCTCCGCCCGAACGATTTTCCGGTGACCCAAAGAGGTTTGCAGTATTTATCAATCAGTGCCGGTTGCATTTCTTATGCCGGCCAGCAGCCTTTCCAACTGATCAAGCTAAAGTAGCTTTCGTGCTTTCGTACCTTAGTGGCAATGCGGCAGACTGGTCGATCCCTCTAGTAAATCAAGATGATCCGGTCCTCCATGATTTACAAGCTTTTCAGCTCAGTATGGAAAAACTGTTCGCAAGACATTCACAGGGGCAGGCCTTGGACAATGAGCTTCTTTCGTTGCGACAAGGTAATCAAGACCTTTTGGCTTATATTGCGTCTTTCAACAGACTGATAGTGGAAACTCAATGGCCTGAGGACAAAAGGATTACGCTGTTTTATAGAGGTCTACGTGGAGAGCTCAAAGATGTGTTAGCCCAAGTAGTGAATCCCCCACAAGATTGTTCGGACTATATAGACTTAGTCGTTCAAATAGATCACAGACTGCAGAACAGGAAGGCCGATCGTTCCAAGTTTGATGCTCGAGTATTTTCCAAACCCCCAATTCCTTCCAAAGGAGTAGACTCCGGGGAACCCATGCAAATAGGGGGTCTGAAAGGTCCTCTAACACAAAAGGAGCGGGAAAGGAGAAAACAGTTGCAATTATGCCTCTATTGCGGAAACTCAGGGCACTTTCTTCGAGACTGTCCGGTGAAACCTGCCAAGAAGGCAGTAGGAGCTGCAGTTACCAAAGTTACAAACTCTGAGCAGGGAAACGACCTCGCCCGACAAGAATAGAGGTCCTCTTGCCGAGCGTGAAAACCAGTTCCGTGACCTCGCATTTCGTGATACCTATGGTCCTCATTAGCCCTGATAATCCGGATCGATTACATGCAATTGAAGCTTACGTCGACAGCGGTGCCATCGGCAATTATGTGAATCATGAAATGGTTTTGAGGATGAATCTAACTCTTTGTCCCAAGGCTGTAAAGGACGTCATTACTACGGTGGATGGTATGGAGATAGCCTCCGGGCCAGTAACGTATACCACTCAAGAGGTGACGCTAGTAAGTCAAGATGGACACCATGAGAAGATCGTGTTCGATGTGATCAAGGCCCCTCAGTTTCAGATTATTTTAGGAATACCTTGGTTAGAGAAACACAATCCTCTGATCGATTGGCGAGCAAGAACGGTCCAGTTTCCAGAATGTGTCTCTACTTGTCACCCTCCACCTGGTGTTGCACTGGCAGCAATTTCTTCAGAGACTCCCCAGTTACCTCCCGAATACCTAGAATACCAAGATGTTTTCCGGAAGGATCAGGCTAACTCTCTACCTCCTCATAGGTCTTATGACTGCCAGATAGACCTGATACCTGGATCTACTCCTCCTTGTAGTAGAATTTATGCCCTCACCGAGCCTGAGAACCTTCACCTTCGACAATACCTGGATCAATACCTGGCAAATGGGTTTATTCGTCCTTCCAAGTCTCCTGCTTCTTCAGCTTTGTTCTTCGTTCCAAAAAAGGAAGGAGACCTTAGAACTTGTATAGATTATCGCTCCCTGAACCAGATCACCGTTAAGAATAGATATCCGTTACCTTTGATCCCTGAACTCCTGGACCAAGTCAGAAAAGCATGCATATATACAAAGCTGGATCTTAGAGGAGCTTACCACTTGGTACGAGTAAAAGAGGGTGATGAATGGAAGACGGCCTTCCGCACCAAGTATGGGCTATTTGAATATCAGGTCATGCCCTTCGGACTTTGCAATGCCCCGGCCGCCTTTCAATATTTTATGAACGATGTCCTCAGAGAGCTCATAGATGTGTGTGTTGTTGTTTACATTGACGACATCCTCGTTTATTCTTCATCGGAATCTGAACATCGGAAACACGTGAAAATGGTCCTCGAAAGATTGCGTCAACACAAACTTTTCGCTAAGTTGGAAAAATGTGTTTTCAACGTGACTGAAGTTGAATTCTTGGGATTCATATTATCACCTGGCGGAGTGCGTATGGATTCAAAGAAGGTCGATGCAGTTCTCAAATGGCCATCACCATCCTCCGTAAAAGGTGTGTAAAGCATGTTAGGCTTCGCTAACTTTTACCGAAGGTTTATCCCTGAATTCTCTCGAATAGTCCAGCCCATCACTGCCTTGTTAAAAAAAAAAAAACGTTTTGAATGGTCTACCGAGGCGGAACAAGCTTTCCAGGATTTGAAGACTAAATTTATCTCTGCACCAATCTTAAAACACCCTCGCCCCGAACTCCCCTACATCATGGAAACTGATGCTTCAAGCCTTGCCATGGGGGCAGTTCTATCACAAAAGGACCCGGTAACCAATCAGTTGCATCCCGTGGCATTTTGGTCCCGCAAATTCTCGCCTCCTGAAATCAATTACACGATTACTGACAAGGAACTTCTGGCTATCAAGTCTGCCTTTAAGGCTTGGCGGCATTATCTGCTGGGGGCCCGACACACCGTTACTGTGATTACGGATCACCGAAACCTGCAATATTTGAAAACCACAAAAGCCCAATCCTCTAGACAACTCCGTTGGGCATTATTCTTTGCCGAGTTTGACTTCATAATTACCTATCGACCTGGTACAAAGAACGGTAAAGCTGATGCCCTTTCTCGGATGGGAGTGGAAGAACACTTGATCAACCCTAAACCTGTACCAATCATTCCCGAACAAAGAATTCTGGGTGTAATCGCCACAGAATCCATAGAGGAAGTTAAGGATAAAGCCAGGCAACTTGTAACTCCAGCAGACATACAGAATTGGCATCTGCAGGGAAAGGACTTTGCAGTAAAGGACAACTTATTGTATTTCCAAGAACGATTATACCTACCCAGCACAGATTTACAGAAAAAAGTAATCTCTTGTTATCACGATTCTTTAATGGAAGGACATCCCGGTATGGCCAAGACCTCAGAAAAGATCAAGCGCTACTTCTGGTGGCCGTCTTGGAAAAGAGATATCAGAGACTTTATAATGTCCTGTGGAGTATGCGCCCAAAACAAGAGTCAAAAGGAAAGACCAGCAGGCCTCTTACGCCCTATTGACATCCCACCTCGCCTTTGGCATACGCTTTCTATGGACTTCATCACCGATCTACCTCCATGCTCCGGATACAATACGATTCTAGTAATCGTGGACTTATTCTCCAAGATGGCGCATTTCATTCCGCTCAAAGGCTTGCCAACAGCAGCAACTCTGGCCCGAGAATTTCTCGAAAACATCGTCCGACTGCACGGTTTCCCTTCGGTTCTAATTTCGGATCGAGGTAGTCAATTTATTTCTCATTTTTGGCGAAGTTGCTGTCGGTCGGCTCAAATTGATGTGAGACTATCGACCAGTCACCACCCTCAGACCGACGGACAAACCGAGAGGACCAATCAAACTCTGGAACAGTATTTACGCTGCATGCTGCAACAAACTGAAAAAACTTGGAAAGACATCCTTTGGATAGCCAAATATGCCTACAATAACTCTGTCCATTCGGGAACTGGGAAAACCCCATTTTTTCTTTTGTACGGCAGTCACCCTCGAACCTCGGAGTTGGATCCCCTCCAAGATCTTGAAACACCAGCAGTAGACTACCTGCATTCTACAATCACCCAAGCCTTTAAGGAAGCTGTTTCTCACCTTCAAAGGGCTAAAGAACAATACAAGAAAGGAGCAGATCAACATCGGAAGGAATCCCCTCAATATCAAGTAGGTGATCAAGTCTGGTTATCCACCAAATATCTACCCCTAAAAGGGCCACGCACATTCAACCCAAGATACCTTGGTCCCTATTCCATCACTACCATAGTAAACCCAGTAGCGGTCAAGTTGGACTTGCCCCCGCACATGAAGATACATCCGGTCTTCCACGTCTCTCTATTAAAACCCGTGCAACCTCAAACCCGACTAACTAAATCTCCAAAACCTATCCCAGTTGATGGAGAACTCGAGTTTGAAGTCAAAAGCATTCTGGACTCCAAGATCTCCAAATCTAAACTATTTTACCGAATTGACTGGAAAGGCTACGGCCCCCAAGAGAGATCCTGGGAACCTGCTGAATATGTCCACGCTCCTCGCCTAATCAAAAGATTTCACCGAACATTTCCTGACAAGCCAAAACCCCCGGAGAAGCCCGGTTTGGGAGGGGCCTTGAGGGGGGGTACTGTCATGATCTCTGCTTCCAAAAGGTCAGGGTTTTCCCAACTCCCTTGGAAGCAGATCCATAACCCAGGTTCCGAGTGCCAACCAGTCCCAATTGGGACCTTTTGGACCCAGTCCTGGCGCCAGTGGCACCAGGATCATAAATATGCCCAGTCCCAGCGCTGGAAGCACCAGGCTCATAATGCTTGGGGGGACTTACCTGCAGCAGATCATGCTGCTTACTTGCCTGCCAGTTGAGCCTCTGATCCTCTTCTGTTTGGAACTACTTTTCCTGTTGGGTGGGGCAGGAGCCACTCCCTAGATTCAGAACACTGGAACTCTTCTGGAAAGCAGGAACTCTTTTCTTACCTAGGCGTGGCTGTGGAAGGAGACACCTAAGCACTACAGGAGGCTATTTAAACCACACCCGATGGATGAATCTTGCTTTGCGTTATTCTGCATCCTCTGCAGCAGAACGCTCATCGTGTCTTCTGCATCTGATCCTGGGCCTAAGGAAAAAGGCTTACCATCCTGAATCCAGTCTTCAGCAACACCTATAAAGACAAGAAAGAACAGGTTAGCATTACGGTCTTCAGTGACAGCTCTTCACTTACCTGGTCCATCGGCTGTCACCAACGCCTCGCGCTGCATTCCGGCATCTGAAAGACAAAGGCTTACCTACTCTTCGTGCGCTCCGGAGGTCTTCACACTGCATTCCGGCATCTGAAAGACAAAAGCTTACCAACTCTTCGCACGCTCCGGAGGCCTTCGGCGCTGCATCCCGCATCCGAAAGACAAAACAAGGTGCGTTTAAAGACATTGGGGAACTTTAATACTCACGTGCCATTACTCCTTTCCACATCTAACCCAGTGGGTATTCCGGCACCCTGCAGCCGCTCCGAACTTGTACCTGCAAAATAAAAAGACAGTTAGAGCGCATCGTGAAGCAGGCAACAAGCGCTTACTTACGTGCTTCCAGGCGCTTCTATTCATCACACGGGCTCCATCTACAACTCACTTCAGCCCGTCATCCGCCATCGCCGGAACCCTGCAAAACAAGAAACATCATTACTAAAGACTTTAAAGACATTAGAATTACTCGAAACTTACCGTTCGTGCAGTAAACGACAGACAGCAGTCCTCTGAAGTCAAGAGGCCTGCTCCCCTTATCCAGTGAAGAAACTGGTTACAGCACCCTGCCCCGAGGCAGATGGAGAGCATGGCGTTCACTTACCTAAGGTGAGAGCGTTAACCTTTGGGGTTCTACAGGAGAAGAGAATGGGAAGAAGAGAGAGACATTCAATAACCCAGTTCCTTAATCCCATATTTTCTATCTGCAGACATCTTACCCTTCGAGGCAGACATACAGTGCACAGAGGTCCAGCCCAAAGAGCCAGCCGTGTGTTACAGATCACCTTTGAAGATACGGTATACGCCCAGTCAAGACCGGCGCCTCTACGGGAATCAGGTGAGCGTTACATTGGCTCTGCATGCATTCTCAAGTCACTGGCTATTGGCGCCCTGGTGTGCTTCATGAGGGCATCGTGCACTTGGTTCAGCATGCGTGAAAATGGTGGTTGTGAACTGCCATGCAGCTGGCCCACTGTGTGTTGGTAGGTGCCTGCGGACAGGTAGTGTAGCACAGACACCACCTTTGGTAGTGGGGGGATGGCAGTGCTTATTTATAAGCGGCTTGCAATGTATCATGTCCACTATGGTGGTGATGGTGTCACAGTCCAACCGGTACAGGGTGTGGATATGCTCAGGGGTTAGGTTAAATGGGCTGGGTCTGGTGCGAGGGATTGGTGGCTGCCTACGAGGCACTGTTGTCTGCGCTGGTGGTAATTGCTAGGCCTGTCTCACGCTCCTTCTCCTCCTGCGTCTCCTCTGTGCTGCCTGTTGTTGCTGCTGTAGTTGCTGTTGGTGTAGCAGTATAGGCATGTCCACCAGCGCCATGATTGCAACTGCTAGTTGTGGCATTTTTGTGTGGGAAGGGGTGTGGTGTGTAGGTGTGCTCCTTTTGTACTGGGCCCCTCTACTTTGCCTGCACCTGGGGAAGGGGGGGTTGTGGTGTGTGGGTGTGTTCAGTTCATACTGGCCGATCCTCCATTGACTGTGGATTCTGTGCACCTGTGGCAGCTGCCTTGTATCCTGATTGCTGTTTGCGGGTGGTTTGCGATGCCTGTATGGCCGGCATCGTGCAGCACGTGATTACGGGGTTCGCGATTTGGGGGTCG
Organism: Ambystoma mexicanum; assembly: GCF_040938575.1. Classification (NCBI taxonomy): domain Eukaryota; kingdom Metazoa; phylum Chordata; class Amphibia; order Caudata; family Ambystomatidae; genus Ambystoma; species Ambystoma mexicanum. The sequence continues at coordinate 491,339,413 of NC_090922.1, read as the reverse complement.
GAATGCAACTGAACAGTTGACAATGCCGGTATTAACATACCGGCATCGTTTTTCACTTACCGGCATACCTCGTAATGAGGCCCTTTGTGTGCCAAACCGCACGCAAAATCCTGTTTGTCGATTCATGGAACCGACTGCGTGGTACATTTTCATACTTTGCAGGGACTTCACGCAGGTTCGGCACGTCTCTGCGAGCGGCCAAGTGCCTTGCGAGAGACACCTTGCAGAGTGTGGGCGTGGCTTGCGCAGAGGGCAGAGTAGGGGACGGAATTCAGAAAATGAGGAAGAACAGGGGAAAATATGGCCATTACGAGGGACGGCACAGGCAGTCCATTGCACGGCCACAAATGCACGGAACGAGACGTATTCTTGGATCCGACTGCGCAACCTCTCATTAGGGAAATGGCCACGCAAAGCCCTCATTCTATCTGCCACACAAAGCTAGACGGACAGACACTTATGCATAGGATTCACTGAGCAGAGGTGAGATTGTATGCTGGATTTAGGGCTGCGTGTTTGCAGCCGGGGTTAGGATCTAACTTAGGGGTGCACGTACACATTGTAGCGGGTGCAGGAACAGATTCCGGGGGTTCGCACCCAGATGTTTCAGAGTTTTACCTGAGTTACGGAAACTTGTATGCAAGTTAACAGGGGGCCGGTAACAGTTATGGGGGACCCCGCGCAGTGTCCCTGAGGTGCAGACCCAGTTGCGGGGGACCCCACACACTGTTTCAAGGTGCATGTTTTCACGCCCGAGGAGCATGCAAAGGTAGCTGTTTCTGGCTGTTTTTGCTTCGCATGCGGGCATGCCCGGTACGTTCCGGTCACGACTTGCTCATACGTTTACTTTGTGTGAACAATTCCATGAATACGCAGAGCGCGCAGGAAAACTTCTGCATGCAAGTTCGCACAGAATTGTTCTCGGCACGCAGGCTTTGCAGGATCTCTGCGCACTTTTCCATGAATCAGGCCCTTTGTGGTTCCAACTATTGAAATAGCACCCAACTCATGGGGCATCCTTCCTAGATGATTGCCTGAATGTTTTCCCTAAACCAAACCAAACATCTTTTTAAGATTACAAACTACTGCCTTATTCCTCTTATGAACTGGAAAAGTAAAATCTAAGCACAAATTTGGAAACCAAGATGAACACAATTGACTTCCACAGATCAGGCAGTTTTGTGAAAGGCATTCACGACGATGGCTAGGGGAGGGACGACCATAAAATGGAATATGAGGGCAATGAAAGTGTTCATGAACATATGGGCTAAGGAATTGGTGCGGATGGAAGAGATGTATGTACAACTAAGAGCTTGGAATTATGATGACAGGCTTCATATGTGTATAGATCACCTCTCACAGAAGGGTACATGGCAGGGAATTGCTTCTCATCGGAATCCCTTCGATATCAGAATTAGGCAAGCAAAAAGAATCGAAGGAACTGAATTAAGACTAGCTTGGTACAAAGCCACCTCTCACAAATTATTTTGTGAAGAAAAGAGGAAGATTATGACATGCTGTGAGAGAGCAGTGAACTTAATCAGGAGGGAAACCAAGATTAAAAGAAATCAGGAGAAGGTGGACACATTGATTAAGAAAGACGCAGGGAAATTTTGGTCGATTATGGGGTGGGGGTAACTAAGAAAACCTCTAGCTTGACAGATGAGTGTCAAATTCCTGCGCAAGTTTGGGAACAGTACTTGAGGATAAAATACGCTTTGCCTCTAATAGAACCCCTACATGATCAGGATTGTAAGGAGTCTCTCTGGGAGGAAACATGCCCTTGGGATAGGAGTGATGTTGTCTGGGCAATCCGTAAAGCCAAACCTTCAAGGGCCCGGGTCCAGACAACATACCCCCAGTTATAATCAAAGACAACATCAAATGTTGGGCTTCCCCATTGTGGGATTTGTTTCAATATGTTTATGGTTCAAGTATGGTTCCAGAAACATGGAAACAATCCTTAATTGTCCCAATTCATAAAGAAGGGGACAAACAGAATCCTACAAATTTTAGACCAATGGCATTGCTGGACTCCTCCAGTAAGATCTTTGGCACCTTGCTATTAAGAGATCTTAAAAGGGAGATTACTAAACATCAATTCATTTTCATCTGTCAAATTGGCTTTAGAGCGGGGATGGGGACCCTGCTAAATTCCTTCACCGTGGCACATATAAGGGAAGCTGTCAAGAAGAACTCAATAGGCATGGTCTAAAGAACTCAATAGGCATGGTCTATATAGCCTCAATCGATATGTCTAACACATTTGATACAGTTAGCCGGGGTCGATTGTGGGAAAAGCTTAGGCAGGCAGGGGTCCCTACTAGCTTAGTGAAAATGCTCACCCTATTGCATAAAAACACCTCTGTAAGAGTGAGGTTAGATAGAAGAGAGTCTATGACCTCTCTGGTCACCACTTATGTGGGACTAAGACAGGGATGTGTGGTAGCTCCCACCCTCTACAATATGTATACAGCAGACATAGCAAAGGTTTGGGACGGGGGCGAACAAATCCAGTGAGGCTTGGTACGGTAAATTTGGACTGGATTGCATTTGCAGATGATGTGGTGCTGTTCGACCTCACTCCCCTTGGGCTACAGCATAAGCTGTCTTTGTTTCACATGTATGCTATGGAAAACAACCTTAAAGTGAACGGGACAAAATCAAGGGTATACATATTTTCCACTAAGAGAGCTCCAAAAATGATGATGTGGCAAGTTGGAGATGAGCCACTGGAGCGAGTATCTGGCTTGACCTAACCGGGATAGGAAGTCTTAAACTCCACATCCAAGATAGGGGGGCTAAACTATCTCAGTGCTAAATATGGCCACCTACTCTCTAAAATGAGGCGAGTGTATGCACAGCTGTGTACCTTTTCGCTGACTCCGCTGATACAGTTCTATCAAATGCAAGTGGACCTGGGGGGCCTTGTTGCGGGAAAAGAAAGATGGCCACGTTTGTGTGAGCTCCGTGGGTGCCATAAACTCTCCAGCATGAGCCTTGCAGTTACCATGAAGGGCAGACTGCAAAAATTACCTGAGAGAAAGGGTCCAGCGAGTACTGACCAATGAGTCCCAGAAAGATTGGTTTAACTGACAAAACTAAATGGGCCCTGGCGAGACACATATACTGCTACGCACTTCAGCTTTCAGGGGATCTCTTTGTCGCAGCTGGCCTGGAAGTGGGGAGAACAATAACGGAAGCACGCTGTGGTGTCAGAACCCGGAAAGGAGATAGCATACAAACCAGCCAGGTCACGGATACAGTCTACGACAATAAATGGCGCCCCCGTTTCCCAACACCCCACGTAGAGAGAAGCAGAAGGAGTGCCCCACGTTGTCGGCTCGACCAACTAGAGGAGCTGCTGTGGAAGTCGGTGAAAGAGCGTGGTGGCCCGCCTCACTCAGCATCCTACACCATCACGCAGAACGTGTGGCATACGACAAAGCCTGGGGGTCAGCGCTGCCTGCGGAGCAGAACAGCGGGTGCATTTTTTTTGCAGCTACCATGGGCCGTCGCCGTTTAGCTTGTGACACGAGCAAAGCAATATTTGAAACTTTGGATCCCACCGATGTGGAGAAATGCACTACCCCAGGATTATAACACCGAAAATAATCGATAAGAGGCGCAGTAGGAGAGCGGTAAGGCTGTCAGTGTGTGATTAACGTGTGATACATATTCCGTAGAGGAAGCAGCCCTGCTAACATGCTGGGAACTGTTGTGGGGACATTGCAGCATATCCGCTCGCGCTCATCATAAAAATGTGCTCGCTTTGGGCACGCAGAGCCAGGAAGGGGACAAGGCGCACAAGGGGGGGCCCAGCTGTCACGACCATAACCCCTGACCTGGGAACTCGGGGTCTCTGGGCCTCGCCACAGTATTCCTGTAAGGCCCTTAGGGCCCAATCTTGCCCCTCTCGGCTGTCCTGGAGCCAGTCCTGGTGCCAGGCTCACATGGCAGGTGGAGTTTCCCTTGGGGAATGGACCAATATGGCTGTCCCCACAAGGTTCGGTGTGGAACTGCCTCATGCAGACTAGCATCTAGGGCGTGGTCCACCTGGAGGCACCAGGGATACCTGCTGGCTATTTAAGCCACGCCCGAGCTGAGGCACGCGCTTCGCGTTGTTCTGCACTCGCAGCGTGACGTTCACCAGGACCTGCTTGCAGCATCCCTGGCCTGCATCTACAAGGAGAAGAAGAACACCATTATTCCTCCTTACCTGTTCCTCATCCAGCTCCTCCATCGTTCCGGAATCTTCCCTGGAGCTTGTCTTCTTCTCTTCTTCGCGCATTCTCTTACCTTCTCGATCACTGCCCTCTACATCAGCTCGACGTCTTCATCACCACATCTGCATCTACATGAGAAGGTTAACAGGGCAACAATATTTATGGACACACATTCACGAAAGACTAAAGACTTACCTCAAGAGTGGCGTCACAGCCGGCCTGGACTCCCGGGCCCACGCCAGTGAAGTAACTTGGCCGAAAGGTGCCCAGCCAAAGACGCGCCCCTGCACAGAACGGCAGGGCGGAGAGCGCACCTTAACGAAATACAAGGTGAGGGAGGCTCTAAGGGGGTCGCAAGGGAACCCTTGGGAGGCGGGCCCCGAGAGAAAGTGATTGTGGCTAAAACTGAACTCCTGTCTTCCAGAATCAACCCACGGCAGCGTGAGTCCCCGGGGGAGGCAAATCCAACCCAGAAGCACTCCGGTCCAGTCGGGTGGTGTCTCTGTGGATACAAGGTGAGTGTTACACCAGCTCAACAAAACGATAGTGGGCTCCTTATTCTCCTGGTGTGTGAATGTGATATGAGAGGCAAACCCCGAATTCCATCACCCCACAGCACAGTGGCCCAACCGAAGGCTATTGCGGAAGGACAGCTGACCCCAGCAATGTCACACAATCAAATACTGTGCTGGGATTCTTGGTTTCTCCTTATACCATTGTGAGACATCACATCATTGCTGGGCACAACCCAGCGCCCTGATTGAATTCACAGCCTAGAAAAGGAGTGAACACTGTGATCTCCCTTGCCACGCCCACACAGAGAGAAAGGCCTGCGGCAACGAGACCCGAGGCCACTTTTAGTTACATCTTTGAGGCAAGGACAGTGGTTAGGCCTCACGACATAGATAATTGCGGTATTGGTGACCCACACTAAGGCTAGGCAGCCACCTCTGCAAACCGAACTACTGAATCCCCCTACTATTGGCAACGCATGACCCTCTACATGTAGTGGAGATCTGGTCTTGGCAGTGGGGGACAACCTGACCATTCTGTGAACTCGATAGCCGCACATTGATCCTAGCCCCACCAACCTTCCCACCTCGGACAGTAGGATCTGGACTGTCCTGCTGTGTTATCATCTGTACCATGTGCACTGGAAACATCGAAGCGACCAGGATGGGGCCTAAGGGCAGGGTGTATAGAAGACAAAGCAGCATCTATAGCATTTAGGGAGGCAGATGCGACAAGTTCCTCAACAACAGAAGGGGGCACCCCCAGACGGGCCTGGCATAGGCTCACTGTTAGCTACAGAAGAAATTTGGCCTGCTCTATAACGCGTTGGAGCGCACCGTGTTGCACGCTGGAGAGGCACCAGTAGCCTAGTATAATGCCTAAAGGGGCAGCCCCCAAAAAGGTGGCACCATGGACAAGTTCAACCTGCTGCTAAACAAATGGACACCGGTAATGAAGGTCAAGCAGCCAAGAACCACCAATAATTACCCCAGTGTCACCTCCTGCTGATTCACAGGGAGTGGTGGCTATTATGCAATAAGGATTCGCATCCATAAACGAGAAATTGGACGGCATTAATGTCACTGTTTCCACGATCCAAGGTCAGTTGGAAAAGGCTAGACATCGTATTACTGAGACTGAGACGTGAATAGGGACAGCGGAAGATGCCATACAATCACTACAGAACACAGTCACAACTATGGCGAAGGACCTGGGTAGCATCAAGATGAAGTGCGAAGACCTGGAGGTCAGATCGCAGCAGAATAATATCTGCATCATAGGAGTGCCGAAGGAAATGACTGAGGAGGGCCTGTTAATAGACTTGTTAGGGGACCCAGGCTGGTCCCAAATGTTCGTGGTAGAAAGAGCGCACAGGTCTCTGGCGGCAAAACCCAAGCCAGGAGCGTTCCCAAGGCCAATGATTGCGGGGTTGATGAATTACCTGGAAAGAGTCATGGTGTTGAAAACAGCACAGGAAAAGCAAGACATGAAAATGGACTGAAGCGTGATTCGTATTTTACCGGACTTTATGCTGGTGGTACAACAGAAGAGACGCTCATTTGTTGGAGTCAAGAAATTGTTGAGGGAACGTCATATACCCTAAGCAATACTATATCCAACTAGGCTGCGCATTCAATTTAGAAATTGAACCTACTTCTTCACGTTCCCAGAGAAGGTGGCTTCTTTTGTAGAAGCCAACATTCCCTTACCAGAGAAACAGCCGTTGGAAGAAGGGCAGTGACAATGAGGAGTGATACAGTATGCTTATGAAGACACTCAATACATTGGTAATGTGCATTATACCAGTGACTGTGACATATGTACTGTAGTCTTAGCAATGGTTGATTGATTGTTATTCAATGCTCCGTGTCATGGCGGGTGGTAAAGTAAGATCGGGACAGAGTTAGGCAGTACAGTCATGTTCACACCGAGCATGGGCTATGCTGGTCGTCTCCAGCGACTATGCAATTGATAATGTGTTTGGCAAACTAGGTTTAAATACTTGCAAAGGTTCGAGTTTAATTTTCAATATTTATTTGATTTAATATAATGATAATGATGTGTTATATATATAGCGCCTTTATCCAAAGAGCTTTACAGAGCACATATTTACATATAATATCACCCAACCGAAATTGGTACTCATTTATTAACCTCGGAAAGATGAAAGGCTGAGTTGGCCGATCCTCCGATACTAGGGATACGTTTTAATATTGCGCAAGCTGGAAATTTTAGACACCACGGAAGCAGTCGCCCCCAATGCGAGTGCATATTTTGGTTAAACAAGACAGGGAAGGAGGGGGGCGGACTGGGGTACAACATAGTCAAAGTTCTGGGTACTTTGAGGGTGCGAGAGGTGGTATCCGGGGAAAGTTGGGGTGAAACTGTTTTGAAAATGCACAGATTGATCACTGCACGCTATGGCCTAATCGAGAGATGATATAGGAATGTGGAGGTTGCACAAGGACACGTAAGAGGTGATGGCTAGTATTGGTCCGACTGGGGTGAAGTTACTGAGTTGGAATGTGAGGGGGCTGGGCTCACCCATAAAGATGCGCAAAGTAATGGCGTATGTCAATAGGCAAGGAGCCCAATTGTTGTTCTTGTAGAAGACGCACTTGCTAGAACCCCAGGCACGGAAAGGGGCCTCAGGGTGAGGAGGGCAGCGCTATTACACTTGTTATTCAACTGAAGCCTGAGGGGTTATGATCCTGGTCCACAGGTTGCTGCCATTCACACATTACACGACAGAAAGCGACGAATGTGGTAGATAGGTGATTGTGCATGGAAACTGGGGAGTGCTGAAGTTTTATTGATAAATGTATACAGCCCCAATATAGATAACTCAGAGTTCTACGAAGAAGTGGTTCGAAAGTGTGCCAAATATCCCACTGCATTAGTAATCTGCGGTGTTGACTTCAATACCATTCTTGACAGAGTACAAGACCGCTCATCAGCGTCGTCCAGAACCCTAACGAGTGCAGCACACACGATACATACACACATTGTAGATTTTCGTTTGAACGATGTATGGTGCTCGTTGCATGGATCACAGAGGGCTTTCACATTTTACTTGACGGTACATGACATGCACTTCCATGTAGATTTCTGGCTGACGTCGCAGAGGTTATTAGGTTGGGTGGCCGAATCCCGAATACTCCCCAGAACGCTATCTAATCATTCCCCGGTGACACTCACGTTGAACATTACTGAGGCGCCCCCCCCGGAAACCTCAATGACGATTTAACGCTGCATCCCTGTTAGACCCGGTATTCCGGTCAAGTATGGTACAACACATTACCTACTTCTTTGAGAATAATGAGCAGTTTGTGGACAAACAAGCAGTTTTGTGGCAAGCTTTTAAAGTTTATATGAGAGGGGTCGCAATGTCCACGGAATTTGGAGTCCTTCGAGATATCAGGGAGAACTCACAAGGAGTGAAGAGGCCTTAGTGAAACTGCAGACGGAGTATGCAACACCCATCTACGGAGAAATTAAAATAAAGCTGGATTAGTATCGCGAAGCAGCAGATAGAGGACTACACTACTTTGATAGGCCGGCAGCAGCACGTAAATATGGGGAGTAAGAGATTCCAGGGAAACCTTTACCACAGATGGTTCGTAGTGAGAGGGGAAATACATCCATTCTGTGTATTACTAGGCAAGATGGAAGGGTGGTGAACAAAGTGGAAGAGGTCTGTGAGGTTTTTTACAACTACAGAAAGCGAGATGGTTGAGTACGTAGCCAAGATACCCACACCAATGTTATCCTCCGACGCCCGCAATGCACTCGAAACACCTATAACACTGGGTGAAATAAAGGAGGCGATTAAAAGTCTCCCGGGAGGGAAAGAACCGGGCTCTGAAGGACTAGCAGCAGAGTTTTATAAAGAATTCAGGAACGCATTGGCTCCTCGTTTACTGTCGGTCTGGACCGAGGCATTGGAGACTGGCATTTTGCTGGAGTCAATGCAGGAGGCGATTATCACCTTACTGTTGAAGCCTGGGACACCGCCAGAGGATTGTGGGTCGTACCGTCTGCTGTCTCTTATAAATACGGACGTGAAAATATTTGTAAAGATACTAGCCTCTCGAGTCAATCCGCTGATACACGAGGACAAAGTGGGCTTCATACAGGGGCGATCAACAGCATCCAATATACGTAGGCTGTACAATGTTCTGGCGAGGATACCACAAGACGCTGTGCGAGTTGCAATGTCCCTGGACATGCAGAAAGCCTTTGATACAGTATATTGGCCATTTCCGTTTAGGGTGCTGCACAATTATGGGTTTTGCACTAATTTTATAAAATGGGTGCGGCTCCTGTATACACAACCATATGCCAGGGTGTGTGTGAACGGGGTGCTGTCTTCGGTGTTGACACTTGCAAAAGGAACTAGGCATGGTTGCCCATTATCGGCATCCCTGTTTGCGCTGGTGATAGTGCCCCTAGTGGATCTTATAAGGGCACGCCATGCTCTAGCTGGCATAGCCATAGCTGGCTGGGCAGAACTGATAACATTTTACGTGGATGACATCATGATGTATGTGAGGAGACCTGAGAAATACTTATAGAGGGTGATTGCTGCGGTCCAGGAATATGGGAATTACTCAGGCCTCCGCCTGAACAGCAGCAAGTCTGAAGTGTTCCCACTGACGGACAGCATGAAAGAATCTATCAACCTGTTCGGACTGAGATGGTCACCCAGGCAGGTGAAATATTTTGGGGTTGAGGTGCCACGCTCAGCATCCCTGGTGCACTCCCTGAATTATGACACACTAGTCAGGGAACTGTGTACTAAACTTGAAAGATGGAAACAACTCCCAATCTCGCTGATGGGCTGAGTGCATTAGTGAAGATGATTATCCGACCCAAATTATTCTATCTCTTTAGCACTATACCAATATGGCCGGGCAGGTCCTTCTTCGCAAAGGTGACCAAAGCGTGCTCTGCGTTTGTGTGGAGAGGGCAGGCAAGGGTTAGCTGGAAACGTCTTACATTGCCATACGAACAAGGGGGGCTAGCCGCCCCGGACTGCGAACTGTACTATCTGGTGGCTCAGGCATACTATGCGGCACACTGGGTAGAAGATGGGCCACACAGATTATACAAGGAACTAGAAAGACAAGGGAAGAGCAAGGCCACACTTTTACATGGGGTGGTAATGGGAGGACAGAGAAATGAGAACCACTGTGACCCAGTACTAGACACACAACAGGCATGGCTGAGACTAGTCCAAAAACCCAGAAACACAACAATATACAGCCCGTTCATGCCAATCTGGGACGCTCCATATCTGGACCCATCCAGAGATGCAGTACTGGCTACACACTGGCGTGGAGCGGGTATAATGCATCTTGGTGATTTGTATTGGGACGGTGTGTTTGTAACTTGGGAGGATATCAAGATTCAGATAGGGGACACGCCGCTTCAGAAGCTACAATACCTCAGACTCTGATCAGAAGTGACATCAGTGTGGACTGGATTCCCTCAAGAACTTCCCTCGCATCAGGTCCTGAACTATGCATTCTCCACGGCCGCAGACAAAAAATCCACCTCAGTGATATATAAACTGGCACAGTTGACAAGGGAGATTTGCACACCAGATATTAAGGGTGATTGGGAGAAAGACCTAAACACTACCTATACGGACACACACTGGCTCCAGTTCTGTAGGCTAATAAAACAGGTGTTGTACAACTCTAGATACAGACTGATTCATTTCAAAATACTAAATAGAGTACACCTCACCCCAGCCCATCTTAAGAAAATGTATGCCACGGCTGAAGGAAGGTGTCCGAGATGCCGGAGTGATGATGCTGACATAATGCATATGTTGTGCTCTTGTGGGATACTCACTGAATATTGGCACAAAGTATGTGATGCGTTAGAAGAGATGGCAGACCAGCCAATAAGATGGGAACCTGCAATATGTATACAGGGATATGTGCTCAAAATGAACCCATTGAAAGGTAAACTTATAAATATTGGTCTGGTGATGGCTAAACATGCTATATTAATGAAGTGGAAAAGTGCTATGCCCCCTACATTTGAGCAATGGGAGATAGATATGACCTGGGCGAGTGATAAGGAGGAATTATTTATACTCTAGCCTACTACACATTACAAATCCACCAAAGGATATTTGGGGAGGTTTCCGTCAATAACTGGTTAACAAAGAAGCTAGCAGAGGGGACGGTAATGTAACGCTGTGATAAAAAGTTCTACAGCGTGTAACCTGATCACACACTATTGAAATGATTCCTGTACAAAATATTGCCTGGTTCCATGTATATGCGATGTTGTTTCTCTGGGCAAAGTTAAATAAAGTTTTTTTTTTTAAATGCAGGTGGAGCCGATGATGTTGTATGGGCTGGACATAAACTTAAAAGATCTGGGGACAAACCTAAATACATTCCTAGGTAAGCTATGGAAAGAGACCCTGAGGCTAGCACTATCAATTCCTAACTCAGTAAAACGACACGTGTTTGGTCTAATTTTCTTGAGTACGAGGGCATTGTGGAGGAAAGTGATGAGCTATGCAAAACTAATAAAGCCAGAGCCACTCCCTATATGAACAATGGGGAGAAGCACAAACGAGCAACTCTGGTAGATCAATAAGTACTTTGAAGGAACTGATGAATAACAAACTGAACGAAACTGGCTCCTCAAGTGAAGAGCTGATCATAAATCAAGTAAACATTTTTTTAAAAGGTGTCTCAGTTTGATTGGTGGAAAACATCAGAGGACATAGCAAAGCACTTCCTCTACAAGGAATACGCTAAGCTGCCATACAAGAGGGAACTGGTCTCAAGGTACATTCTCATCTTTCCATTCCCAAGAAGGAGGCTACTATACCTCAGTTTCCGTCTAAATCAATTGTCCACGCTTGAGAGAGTTGGTAGTTGGAATGGTGGGAGAGAGGGTCTAAATTGTAGGCTCTGTGGCATGGTCGATATGAAAGAAACCACTAAACATCTGGTCATGGGCTGTAATTCCTTAAGGGAAGAGCGTAAAAAAATCCTTAGAAGTGCTCATTGGAAATGAAGGGTGGTGGGTCAGTCTGATGGGTGGACAAGCGCAGAGTCGTATCCTGGCCCTGTGTGAATTACTGTACAACATTTTGGGAAACCTTGGAAGGATTACAGACGAAGAAAAATTATCCGCATTGGTTCACCCCACACCTGTATAATTGACTTATAGATTTTCCCTTTCTAATATCTATTAGACTAAATATGATGGAACATTTGTGTAACTTTTATATTTTAAATTTTCTTTTCTTTTCAATGATATTGTTCTGTGTAAGAGTCTTATCTGTTTTAATAAAGGCCAGCTCACGATCGATAATACCAGGACACATTGCAATCTTATGTTTCACACTAGTACCAGTCTTAATCCCATAGCAGACCTCGCCACTGACATGAAGAAAGCTTTTGGCCAGCAGGAAAGGGGCTACAACTGCAATCATTTCTGTTATATAGAGTTGACCAAAACCCCAAAAGGACATTTTACTCTTTCACAAGTACACACTTTGAACATTTCAGAATCACAGTACTGTGACACTATCTGTATAGTCATACGGCAAAGAACCTCAACAAGTCATTATAACAAAATAAATGAGGGAGGTGTAAATATTTAAATCAATAAAACCCAATGTGAATCCCTCATGGCTGGTTTCCATTACATCGTTTTCTGGTCTGCCTGTGACATAATAAAGGAGACCAATTACATGCAAATGAATCTTGGCTCTTCTCTCAAAGGGACCAACCAGCCCCAATTTCTATTCCACTCTGCGCTTGAACACAAGAAAGCCTAGACATGTTTCATCCTTGCTAGGCTGGCCCATATGTGGACATAATGACTCCCTCATAGGGTGATTCACTATAAACACCAAAAAGCAGGGAATGGAAACCTGTCCTTTCATTGAGCCTCATTATGAGTTCAGCAGTATTCCGGTGGTAAATGCGCTGAAACACTGCCAAACGGAAATAATGTTACGTCACTTGATCCCATGGAATGAGGTGGAACTTCCACTTCACAGCCAAACTTGTTTTACTGTGGTTCAGTAATGGAATAGGCACAGCATTACCACAGTTTCTACTGCTCGGCCGTACATGTATTGAGGCCCATTGTGTTGTTATCTTATTGAAGAATTTGAGGGACTTGTTCAACAACTCTGTATATTTGGACAGCAACAGAGTGAAGTAGTCTCTTTGTGGAGTGCTTTACAAAAATCAAAGAGATAAGTGAATATGTGATGAGCCAGGTGATGATGGGGGCAGTTTTTGAGTAATAACAGACTGTGGGCACGATATACAGATGATCAGAACATAAACAGTTACAAAATAAAAATTCCTTAAGTAAATTGGAGAAAAGAAGGGGCATCAAGGTGGGGTGATGATGTGCTGGGCTTCCTGCAAAGGGAGTGGATATGGAGACTAAAGAGCAGACATGAAAGCAGGAACAGTAAAGGTTTTTTTTAACTTAAAAGTAAAAGGAGTTCCAGTGAAGTGGGACTGAAAGAGAAAAGAAGCAGAAGCAGGTGGTGGCAGAGAGACCAAGCTGGGCATGGAATAAAAGGGTACAGCGTGGGGAGTAGCAGATCATGGAGTAAGGGAGTGCGTGGGGGTGAGGGGCTAAACCATGATTTGATTTAATGATGAGTTGGAGTTTGAAGAGGAGTCGGTGTTGCATGGAGAGCCACCAAGCATGGAGGAGGTGGGGAGAGTTGGGAGAGAAGTGGGAAAGGATGTGTGTTGCAAATATACATATATAAAAAAAGGGAGATAGAAGTAGAGTGTACGACCTAACAAAGGACAGAGCAGCAGCCAATATAAATGAAGTGCAAGGGTTGGAGTTTTAGCAGAGTCGTAGGTGAGAAAGGGCATACTTTCCCAATGTACATTAGGTTGTAATCATGTAAAGGCCTTTTTTTACAAATAAAGTTACCTTGTATGCCCACTTTGGTAATAATTTCCTCCAACAATCTTGGGTGCTACTGGTCTTTTCAAGGCTGCTTCAGAGGTTACTGGCCCTTTGATTTCAGGGGCCAAAGTACTTTTTACCTAAGTTAAGTTAAGACCTTAACATTCAATATACAGGTCCCCTGAGCGGTGTGATCTCTCCCTCACCTAACCTGTACACAAAGGGATCCCATATCAAGCCTGTATCCTCTAGTTACCCTTGCCCGACTATAGACAGAAATCTCAGAATCTGCGCTAGACTTCAGCCTCTGCCTAACACGTATCATGCAAATGGATCCCATTTCTAAGCCTGTGTCCTCAAGTCACCCTTGCCCGACTATAGACAGAAATCTCAGACTCTGTGCTAGACTCCAGCCATTGCCATCATACTAATTTGCTGCCAAATATACCCAAAAACCTTACTGTAAGTAGGAAAGTCACAACAAAATATCCGACTAACTATAATAAGATACCAAGACAGAATAAACCAAGTACCATTCCAACCAAAGTCTCTACACAGACTATTAAGGTTGCTCTAATTAATGCCAGATCTCTGGTAGTGCACGCGACTGACATTGCTGATCTAATCACAGCCGAATATTTAGACTTCCTGGCCGTTACAGAATCCTGGCTGCATGCTGCAGCAGGACTGTCAATCTTACTCGCTGTACCTGACAAACACTCAATATTAAGAGCTGACAGGGTAGATGCCAGAGGTGGCGGCATTGCCATCATAGCAAAATCAAACCTAGACCTTAGATTAGCTACTACGCCTAAATTCTCATCTTGCGAACTACTGACAGCCAAAATACCAATTGCCAATTCCTGCGCCATAACCATCCAACTTGTATACAGACCTCCGTGGCCTATTGGCACCTTCGAGGAAGATCTGATGATACTGCTGACGGATAACACTAAAACATCCTCTCAAATGTTAGTACTAGGTGATTTCAATCTAGGACTGAACGACCCTATTGATCACCGAGCACTAGCAGTCGCCAACACCCTTACAGAACAAGGCTTTGACCTAAAAGTTACCCAACCCATTCTCGAAAAAGGCTGGACCCTCGATTGGGTAGCCGACCTTAACTGTGACACTAAAATTACTGCAATCACTCCTCAATAGCGGACAGATTATTACCTATTGTCGTTTACCCTTTCAGTAAACACTCTAACAACTAAACAGAACCTGACCTGATAGCACCTCCATGTCCTACAAGGAACAAACGAAACATCACGGTGGATGCTATCTTGCCACATGTGATCCCTATGCTGAATTCCTTAGAGGAAATCACAGATCCTAACAAGTTAGTAGGGATTTATAATTCCTCTATGACTAAAGCACTGGACATCATCGCCCCCCTCATATTGCGTAAAGGCAAACTAAAAGTTCACTTGAACTCTTGGTTCACTCCAGAATAAAAAACCTTACGTACTGAAAAAAGAAAATTGGAAACTCTATGGAAGCACCTCCCTTACGTAGAGAACAAAACCAATCTAATGAATTTATCTGCAAAATATAAGGAAGGAATACTCTTCATGATCCTCAGAGAGACGGAGACGCCTATTACCCCCACGTAACCGTGCGTAAAGGACAAACTCTGGTGCACGAACATTCAGAATGCTCTAACCAATAAAATAGCCACACTGCAAACTAAAAATGCTGAAAAACTTCTAAACCTTCAAAACTCAGGTAACCGCCACCACAACACAAAACCTACTACTAAACCAACCCAATGCTTTAAATTCACCAAAGTCTCTGTCCTGCAGGTACAAAAAATAATTGCTTCCCTTAAACCGTCAAGGTGCCAAGGTGATAGCTGCCCGGCGCAATTAATCAAAGATGCCGCTATAGACCAGGCACCTTTCATATCCAAAATAATCAATGCATCATTCACCTCAGGTATAGTACCTACTAACCTAAAGGAATTGTGGGCTCTACCCCTCCCTAAAAAGCAATCCTTCGACCCTACCATCCCTACAAACTACAGGCCAATTACCACAGTCCCATTCTTACTGTAGATATTGGACAGGGTAGCTTATCTACAGACCCAGGAATATTTAGAGACTTAACACCTCCTAGGCAGTCGCCAATCTGGGTTTAGACCTCAACACGGGACCAAAACGGCGTTGTATTTGTATTGTATTTATTTATTTGTAAAGCGCAGCCAAGCCCTGGGGCATCTGGGCGCTAATCATACAAGTTACACAAGCAGGTAGATACATCACATAATAATGATCATGGGCGTTGAGTGATTTAAAAGCACAGATTGACGAACTCAAGGACAATGGGAAAATCGCCCTGTTACTACTGTTGGACCTATCGGCGGCATTCGTTCTGGTTGACCACAGAGTACTATGTAATCAGCTTGCTTCAGCAGCCCATTTCTCTCAGAATGCCATTACTTGGATACAACCTTTTCTAAATAATAGGACAATGAGAGTCGTCTCTCCATCAGCAGCAGCTGACCCCATTCCCATTACATGTGGAGTCCCCCAAGGCTCTTGTGTATCATCCACTATGTACAACATTTTCACAAACCTTTATTTGATGATCTGGACCATCTGGGTGTCACCTACACTAACTATGCAGATGACACCCAGATCCTCCTTCCTCTAACGGGTATTTATGACACTGATGTATTACTAGTGAACAAAATGTATCTAATCATTCAGGCATGGATGGCCACTCACTGCCTCTGCCTGAATGACAATAAAACTGAGCTGCTGATCGTAGGATCCACAGCTAACCTGAACAAACTGAATACAGACTACGCCTTCTTCAACATTGATGGGAACAAGATCCCAGTGGCTAAAGAGGTAAAAACATTAGGTTTTTATCTTGACGCCACATTGAATTTACATAAACAAGTGAACATCACGGCCTCGGCTACTGCCTATATGGGGAAATTGATCAGGGCCTGCAAACCTTTGCTTTCTAAGGAGAGCTGCATTACCCTTACCAGAGCGTTAATCTTGTCCAAGCTTGATTATTGTAACAGAGTTTACTTAGGAGCAAGTAAATATGTTCTCAATATATTAAAAACTCTGCAAAACAACACTGTTAGGACTGATCTGAGCATCTCAAGGAGAGCACACATATCTGAAACATGAAGACAGCATAAATGGCTGCGATCAAGGATAAGATCTATACTTAACGAAAAAATTCAACTTCAGATCCTCAACACGGGTCACCAGGTCATCTAACACCTTCAGCTTGATAATCCCCAGATAAAAAGTCAGGGGGTGATCAGTTTCCCAGTTATGGCCGCACAGCTATGGAACTCACTCCCTCTTTCCTTGAAAACAACCAAGTCATTCTCGTACTTCAAAAGTAAATCAATCAAATGGGTAACTGAGAAGTACTAACATCAAAAATAGAACTCCATTACCATCAAGATCACCTACTGTATACTATTATAATACTATTTATCCCTGAACCTCCAATTTTGATCCTATGACTGTACATTGATTGTAACTAATTGTCATTATTACTGTCTGATTGTTTCTCTTTGCAATTCTGTATTCCATGACCTTGCATTTCTGTAACACTTGTAACTGTCAAATGCGCCTAGATATCTCCGGGTTAAGGTGCGCTATAGAAATAAATAAAATAAACAAACAAAGGGGTGATGGCTGCGATCCACAGTGGGGAAGAAGGCCGCTCCCTCATGCTCCACCAGCTTTACTTGTAAAGGGTAACGCTTTGACTTGATCAGCACCTGCAGTGGTAACTTTAGGATGGATCTGAGATCAGAACCATTTCATATTCTCAGGTTTCAACCATTCCATTTGCATTGCCGCAAAAACATCTATTTAACTCTTTTTCATCTCTCAGTTCTATAGACGATCGGTCTAACTCTGGCTCTTTAAAACTACAGAAGGAGGTCCTCTTCAGGAATCAATTTTTCATAAGTAAGGAAAAGAGTGTGTAAAGACTGTGACTATGCGAGAGGTGCCCTAAAGGTGGCTAGTCCGCAGGTGCCTCTGTCAGCACCTGCGGTGAGAAGAGTACAGAGGGGGACAAATCACCCTTGATAATAGGCATGTTGGCAGGAATGCAAAAGGCTATGAATTTCTATCAATATACAACAGAAGCCAAATTAATATATTTGCAGACTCACTTTGCGTACATCCAGGCTACAGTACTGGAGCTACAACAATCTCTTGTTTTTGCTTTGTCACCCCGAGTGGCACGGGTATGCCCAGATGTGTGTCTCATGCCCGCTGGGCGTAAAGATCCTGTGGTCTCCTGCAGAAGGGATGTGACCTAGCAGTTCAGGATGGACTGCCACTTTGCAGGTTGAATGAAGCCTGATTTGCATATGGTCTTTCCCCTTCTATAATGGCTTGGCAAGTGAAGAACGATGGTCAGGAGGGTTGCCCAGAGCAATTGCCAGAGGTTTAAGATTCATTCTAAACTATCCAGCCATCACCTCTTTATTTTGCTTTGTGATGATGATGCCCATTCTTATTTAATTTTAGGATTGAGCTTGATCGGTGAGGTACTAGTGGAGAAGGGAATTAGAAAAGGGGGCCTCTGCTTCCCAGTTTGTTCCATTATTTATTGAAACTCTAGCAGTATGGGCCTGTAAGAATAGAATGGTTTCCTTCTGCGTAAAAAATAAAACCTTATGCCAACGTTGCGGCCATGCTACTTAAACTTGAAATACTGAATATCAAATTAAACTTGCAAGGTATGCAAAGATTTTCACAGGTTTCACAGTACAAGCATAATGCCTCAAAGACAGAGGGAATTTAATTTTAACACATGGAAAATCTAACTGCCTGAGACAGCATTTCGTACCTCTCTATTTCTATACATCAGAGCTCACGTCTCTTAAATTTGCCATGATCCAAGTTCTAGTGACTATTGATGGCTTTTTTATACAGTTAATCTACAGTCCTATGTGTGTTTCCGATTATCCGTTAAGGGAACATGTTTTAATCTTCCTAAGCCGGTATTTGGAACTATCAATCCCCATTTCAGTGTCAGTGATGAGCGATCATGATTATGTTCTCATTGTGTTATAATTTCTACATTTGTAACCATGAGCCATTTATCAATGCAGTCAATCTTACTGCTGAATCTACAATTGAAGACATGTAGGTTTTCTACAGAATGCCAGGTTCAAATCTCCCATTACCATCCTAAAGAAATGCAATTCCTATCATCACAGATCGTAGTTTAGTTCCCCTACCATGCATTGTTAGATCCACCATGGTGAGTGCTTGGATGCTCAATGTATTATCCTCAAACATATCAAAACCCAGGTCATTGTCTTGACACAACTGTACTTTAAGGTCTCCAGTCACGACTATTATATAATCTTACTTTAATCCCTCCCTAGAGATCTCTGTTTGCTCCATCGCCTCCTTTAACACCTTTAGTGCATTTGCTTTATACCCACTGGCCTCCCATTATAAAGCTTCACAAATATCGAACTCTATTTATATTCATTGTCTTATTTGAGTAACTGGACATGATTATGCTGATACAAAGATGGTCAGCCTTCCCAATTGTCAGCCCCGACAACCTTTTATTTCTACTGACATTATATCATAAGATGCATACCCATATATCTCTAATAGCTCCAGGACCTAGGTTTCTTGTGACACAAGGAGGCCATTCTGCACCACAGATGGCATCCAGTCATCATTCTGCATCTTTGTCCTCAGCACTACCACATTCCACAATAGTAATTTTAAGTAGCCATTACTATTTCAGGTCCCTCAATAGTATGATTACCACCTGGACTGACCCTTTCATAATTTCAACTATTTGTTAATTTCCATTTTCTTCATCATTGCTAATACCTTGCAGTTAATTGTCCCTTAAAACAGTGTCTCCTATTAGGCAAAATAACATGTCTTTGACTTCTTTTCCTTACAATCAAATTGCTTTCCCTCTTTATGAAGAATTCAGGAGCCATTTTTGTGCGAGAACTCTGGGTTTTCGCCCTATAATGTCTGAATCATCATATTCTCACCTACACTCTGCCACTACATGATAGTCTTTATACCTCCATTTTTCAGAATTACAGCTGTGCTCTACCTATCGACTGGTTCCCATATGTTAAGGTCTATACATTTAGTGTAGAGGATAAAACACAGTTGCAGATACACATACTCTCCTTGCTCTCTTCTTTCTGAATATTTCTGCTACTTCGTTCAAATCTCCAAATGAAAGTGTCACATAAGTCTCGTAGTTTTGTATTAACAGTTTTAAACCCATTCTGAAAGTGTTGCCATTAGAAGATGTCTCCCCAATTTTTGGCGTGCGCAGCTAGCTCACACTATTAATTAAATATGAAGAGGTCTTCATTAGTGAGAGAGTAGCTTCCACTTTTGGATACCTTAGTAGCAGAACTCTTATGGGAACCAGACTAACAGTGTCTCCTGAGCTGGAAGAGATCATCTAAATCCAGGTTATTTTTTCCTGTGTTTTGGTTCCTCATAATTTCCAATTTTTCATCCATGTTCTTAGCATCAGATCTATGCTTTCTGGAATTCATTTTGTATTCTATCTGAAGATTCCCATCCCAATTCTCCAACCTCACTGTCAAGCCTTGTTCAGAAGTGCAGCTCACTTGTGAGCTCATTTCCCTTTCACTCTGCTTCAAGTTAGGGGCCTCTTATTGGTGTCTTTTGGGCCTATCAGTCTTGAGCTTACTCTCTGTATTCCTAGGTTGCTCAGTACCACGTTTTCCATTAAACTTCCCCAGATTTCATTCCTGCACTTAGCATCTCCTCCATCCTTTCTTCCAGTCCAAACAGCTTCTCATTAAGGCTCAACAATAAATTGTCTACTGTGCCTAATCTTTACCACTACGTATTCCAGAAGGTTTCCATTGAAGCAGTTACATATGCTGGGTGCATTATTGTGCTTCAGTATAATGTTTATGTTACTAAATCATATACCCTTTTTTCCTCTACCTTATTCCTAGTTCCCGTTTTCATCCTTTCGTTATTTGTGATCAAATATATTTCTGATGTAGTTCCTTCACTGCAATGTTCTTCTCAGGGTGTTATTTACCACAGTTCCTGTGGGAGAGCTAGAGGATTCATCTACTGTCATACTCCCTCAGCATCCTTTCTGCTCTGCTTGTTTTTTGATCCACAGCCCCTACATCTTTCTTTAAATATAATTATATTAACCCAGCTGTGTTTTTTTCTATTGCGCCATTACTATTTTCTTATTTTGTAACTGCTTTCCTATTTACTATCCTCTGATGAAATTAATTGCTATCCCAGAACAAGCAATGTTATCGCTAGTTACTAATTACCAGTGCTAGCTATCCTTTATTATGTAAACAGCTATATAATACAATAAAATCGAATTATGGCGTAAGCTATAAAAGTACAATGTACACGTGTACAACAGACATTTAACTACCGATTCATGCAAAAATGTGCATTGATCCCGCAAAGCCTGCATGCTGAGAACGACTCAGCGTGAGCCTGTGCGCATAAGAACTTCTGCGTGCACCGCGTATTCATGGATTCCAAAGCACATTACAACCCAACCCGCAAAGAAACCGAGCTGCACGAGAAACACCCACAACAGGCCCCCACACAAACCAAAAACCAAGCTATATCCCAACCTAAGCTCAAAACTCCACGTCCACCCTGACCCACCATCCAGCACCCCTGTGAAAACGTGCAAGCTCCCTCGTAAGTCAAGGCTGCAGCCCTGCGAAAGCACGGGAGCACCCTTGTAAGTCAAGGCTTCACCCCCTGTGTAAATGCGGTCACACCCTCGGAAGTCAAGCCTGCACCCCCGGTGAAAACGCGGGTGCACCCTTGTCGGTCAAGGGGGCACCCCTGCGAAAACACGCAAGCTTCCTTGTAAGTCAAGGCTGCACTCTAGCAAAAACGCCGGATCACACTCATAAGTCAAGGCTGCACCCCCTGTGAAAACGTGCAAGCTCCCTCGTAAATCAAGGCTGCAGCCCTGCGAAAACACAGGAGCACCCTCGTAAGTCAAGGCTTGACACCCTGTGAAAATGCGGGTGCACCCTCGTCGGTCAAGGCGGCACCCCTCCGAAAACACGCAAGCTCCCTCATAGGTCAAAGCGGAACCCCTGCGAAAACACGCAAGCTCCCTCCTAAGTCAAGGCTGTACCCCTGCGAAAACGCAGGAGCACCCTCGTAAGTCAAGGCTGCACCCTCTGCGAAAAAACATGTGCCCCCTTGTAAGTTAAGGCTGCACCCCTGCAAAAATGCATGAGCTCCCTCGTAAATCATGACAGTGCCGCTGCAACAACATTCAAGCTCCCTCATAAATCAAGGTTGCAGCCCCTGCAAAAACGTGTGAGCTCCCTTGTAAGTCAAGGCTGTGCCCCTGCCAAAATGTGCAATCTCCCTCATAATTCAAGGTGTCACCACATGCGAAATGGTGAGTACACCCCAGTGCTCCCAAGGCACCCAAACTGCGGCCACACACTCATACAATCAACTGAACAAGTCCAGACACCAACAACCAGCACCCCTCTCCTGCGACACTACCCCAGGCAACCCTCTCAAGTCCAGACACCACCCACCAGCCCCCCTCACCTCTGACACTGCCCCAGGCAGCACCCTGACAGTCCACCCCCTCCCCGCACCGCCCTCACCTCTGACACTACCCGCAGGCAGCACCCTGACAGTCCCTCACACAACCAGTCCAATGGGTATTACCCAAATTGACCTTTTACAATTGACCTTTTGACCAAATTGACCAAATAATAGTGGTCCTAATTGACCTTCTGCACAATTGACCTTTAGCTTTATTTAACTTTTATATATATGTGCGGGCTGGGTTTGGGGTAATAAATAATATAATGGGATTGGGTAGATGCTTGCTGGGGTTTTTGGATTGAGTCGAGGGTTGTGGGAGGTTTCTCCTGCATATATGTCCGAATTTACATTTCACAATCAATTGTGAAAAGGTCAATTCTCCTGCGATCAATTGTGAAAAGGTCATTTAGTATACATCCGTCCAATGCATGGCTGCAACTCACCTAAACCTCTGTGGTCTGCCTCCAGCATGAAGCATACCTCCAATACGTCCACCACCAACACGATCAAAAGGAAGCACTGACGATCATTCCAGGACCGGAGCATCCGTTGTCACTCCCTGGTATCTGCAGCACCACAACCAGACACCACTATATTGCAGCAACAACACTGCACTGTGGCCTGGCCACCCCATCCACATGTGAATGCAATGCAAAGTTGCATGTGCATGTTGGCCATGGGTCGTTGAAAAGGCATCAAAGCACAGCAACTGAATGTGTGCTGAGTGCAGAAGTAAACCAAATCCAACATCGGCCTGATCCACAAATAATGACCAGGCACGTCACAGCCTGAGCATAAGTGACCTAGGTGTAAGGGGTGACAACATCGCTGTCATGGAGTACAACATGACAGGCCTGTGCATGGCTGATGGGAGGGCAGTCAGGTAGTGCATGACTCGCTGAAACAGGAAATGTGGGCTGCCACACAGAAAGAGCAAACATAGGATACAACTGCATTCCAGTGGCAGAGGCGGAGAGCAGGCAGTGGGTGACTGCACATGCTGGTGGGCGTGTGAGCATGACATGGGAGTGACAAAGCAATGAAAAATAAATGTGCAAGTGACGTGACCAGCCCACCCATACAAAGTGAGCCCCCCTCCCACCACAGCACCCACAATGCCAAATACACACTACAGTCAATAGAGTGTTGCATATACATAATCACAATCATGTGCAAAGGGGACACATGAATAACAGTGGACCTGAAATGAAAACAATGTAAAAATGTGCAAACACATATGTACAGGTGGCATTCCACCCACCATCAGGGTGAAACAAAAAATGAAAAAACATCTACACATCACTGCAACCATACCCGGTTGTCCATCATCTCACAAACACCAGAACCCTCCTTCCCAACCACACTGACACACTGACGCTAAAAACACAGTGATGCTGCACATGTAAAGGAAAAGAAAAACATCCAGTGCAGCCTCCAGTCGTCTGATGACCTTAACCCCACATGTCAGGCACATGTGCATCCCTGCAGCCGCAAACATCACTGCAAAAACTTCACACACACAGGCATGACACAATACACATGGCCTGCAATTGAGAAATGCATTGAGTGAAATGTCAACGATCAAAGGAGCAGGCACACAAATTAATTGCATGAAGCGTGGAATGTAACTGTATAGAACTCTATACAACAAAAAGTGGGAATGAAGGTCCAAGACGTCTGGGGTAAATGAGGAAAAATGAAATGAACCATATACCTAAGGAATTACATACATGCAAAACGGGGAAGGAAAGTCATTAAAGTATGGGGCAAAAGAAAAAAAAATGAAACCTATACCTAAATAACTATATACAAAGGCAGGGGGCTAATCCTCATCTCCAATCTCTCCCAACATGTCGACCAGGGATGATTCACACGCCACGTCCTCCTCCCTCAGGTGGGTCTGCGTTGTTTCCTGGAGGGCTTGCAGGGTGGACAGCTTCTGTCGTTCGGCATCCCGTACCGACCTGCAGGCCTCCAAGATGGCAGCCTGCCTCCTCCCTCAATGCAGCAGCACCTCAGCCCTGGCCACCATCACAGCACCTCCTGTGCCCACTGTCTATATTCCAGGAGCTGCCTCTCATAGTTGCGGAACACAAAAGAGATGGCGTTTCACACCCCCACATGGTCCTCCTACACCAAAGTTGCCACCTGCTTCCTTGGTGTGGTCTGCCATGCAACAGCCTGCTTCAATGTAGTTTCCACCTGCTGCCATTGTGCCCAGCGCACACTCCATTGGTACGCCCTCTGACATGATGACAATTGTTATGGGTGTATGACACCTGCACTGCTCTAAGGTACCGGTTGTCCCTCCATTGCCTGTGCCCCTGTCAGTGCATGGGTAGGCACGGTGACCACTTCAGCCGACGTGCTTGGGACTCCAAACTCGAGCGGGGATCGTCGCTCCACCAGACGGGCATTGAGGGTGGGACTGGTGCACACGGGGCCATGCTGGTATGTGGATTGAAAGACACCCCAGAGTATGACTGGCACACATAGGAGGAAGCAGAGGAGGTGGTTGCAGCAGTGAACAGCCAATGGGGCCGATCAGGGAACAGGCCTGCTTCCAGCAAGGCCACAAGGTGGTACAGCTCATTGTGATGATGGGCAAGCATACCACTAGTAACTTGCCCATCATCACGTATGACTGCAGTCAGCCTCGTCATGCCAGCCAGCAAGGGCAGCAGCTGATCCCTGATAGACACATCAGCTGGCAAGGGGATGCTGGTCTGGGTGGAGACATCCCGGAAGGTGTGCACTGCTGCATCTGATGGCCCAGGGACAGGATTTTGCACAGGCACCTCCACAGTGGCCTGCACAGCCTCCTGCCTCCGGGACATGGTTGCAGCATGCACACCCACCTAAGCACCCCCACCTGAGCACATAGCTGAGCTGCAATGGCCACCACCTCCACCTGCCTCTCCGTCAACCTGGATGACTCCAGAGTGTCTTTCGCCATGGATGGCCCTGTGTTGTATCACCCTATCCCACCACTGCTGAAGAGTCCCCTGCCACCTTCACCTCCTTGGGCTTACCCACAGCAACCATGCCTGACAGTCCAGGTGCTACCTCAGCCACATCGCTCCCCGAAGCTGTTACATGGGAGCCTGTGTGGCATCAACAACATGCAACACACACATGCATCAATTGCAGAGGCACACGTGAGTATGACATAGCCGCAAGCACATACACATGGCATGCACACACATCAACTCTGGGTACACAGGCAGTACCATGACAGATCACATCAAAGTCCCATAAACTGCAATGCCCCAAATTGACCAGCCATAGATCCAAATGCATGTGTCACCTCCTGATGTGGAGGAAGCACACAACATGGGAACCGCATCATCTGCACCCTTACCATCCAAGCACGTCTCAGCCACAAGTGACATTGCATGTGCACGATTTGCACAACAGTACAACAATACACAATGCAAATACAAGCGCATGTCCAATCAACAGATGTCACACCTCACACATGGGGAGTATTGTCCAGGGCCTGCATGCCACTGTCGATGAAATGAACTGCTGCGAACATAAGGGTGTCACTATAAACATGCAGGCACATGCACAACACACATGCACCATAGAGCACTGCACCACATGCATACTCACCAACAGACTACAGATGTTGGGCCTCATCACGAGTTGGGAGGTAGCCTTTAAATGCAGCGGTAACACTATTACCGCCGTATTTAAGGGTCCACACAAAAATGCGGATTTTTGGCACAATTACCACGCGGTAATACCGCCGGTGGTATTTGCACTGAAAATTCCACATTGGGTCCAATAGACCCAATGGGGAATGGGGAATACCCATTACCGCCCAACCCTTGATCCAGCGGTAATAGTGCTGGACAGGTGGGCGGTAACGCAAATACAGTTGGGTGGTATCCCAGTCGGGATACCGCCCAACTCGTGATGAGCCTTGTTGTATCCAATTGCAGGCCTGGGTATGCATCTTCGGGTAGAACCTCATCAGGACCCACATGTTGTTACAGGAGAACCTGCACCTGCCCGCACAGTGCACCTCCACCGTTGCCCCAGCCTTGAGGGCGTGCAGGGCCTTGGTGTGGGTCCTGGATATGAGGTTCTGCCAGCGCTTATGTACAGACTTGATGCAGAAGACTGCCACCCCCTCCATGTTGGTGGCAACCATTATGTCTCCCGAGATATGCTTACTTCCTTCCTTGCTTTGCTGGGTCGAAGAGGGCATCATAATTCTCCAGGACCTTATCCACCACAATGCCAACTTCCTTGGAGCTGAAGTTCACAGCCCTCTGCCTTGCTGCTGTGGGGTTGCTGCTCTGGTCGGAGGAGGATGGTACAGACATGGCAACACCCGAGGCAGGTGTGGGGGGGGCAAGGTGGTCCTGGGGATGGGCTGTGGAGCAGCAGTGGTGGAATGGAAAGGTGTGAGTCCGCCACAGCAGCTGAGGTGGTCACATGGCCAGAGACAGGAGCACAGGAGCACAGGTAATGGCTGGACAGCAGGCACTCCCAACACAGTATGCAGGTGGGCAGCAGGCACTCACACTAGACAGGCAGCAGCAGATGGCAATGTGGGAGGCAGCACAGGGCAGGAGAAGGCAGTAAAGTGGTAGGGAGGCAGGAAAGTGGGTCTTCCATCTGTAGATCGAAAAAACAGCCAAAAAACAGAGTGAAGGCCCATTAGTGCATAAGTTATGTGAAACGCGCTGCACGCAGTATGCCGACGTGGCCTACTGCATTGACAGGGATACTTAAGGATGTGGATTTGCAACACTGGTTGTGCGTGCAAAGAAACGAAGATGGAGGAGTGTCGTTTACATGTATTTGGGGGTGCCATGCAATCTGTTTCCTTCAGGTACCACATACCGTATATTTTTTGGGGGGGTTTGCCTCTGTGCATAAGCGCATATTTCTTTTCCCATGTATGCAGTTTTTGTGTCTGGGGGTCTCACTGTGGATCACATAGTGCTTTTTTCTTTTTCCGATACTTTCTGGGTATCGCATCTGCAATTTTTGTGTTTGTTGGTGCCACTGCGTATCACGTAACGCCTTTTTCTTTTTTGGAAGCTTTCCGGGTATTGCTTATGCAATTGTTGTATTTGTGGGTGCCACTGCATATCGTGTACCATATTTTCTGATTTTGTGGTACATTTGAGCCTTGCAGTACCACACATCTATGTCACACATCACGTAGACTGTTCCCTTTCTGATATTTCCCTATCAGTGTGCCTTCCATTCATCCCTTACACCTGTAACATGAGTGGAAAGGCCCCAAGACGAAAGGGGGCAGAAAGGATCGGGGATGTGGTGAGGACACATCTGCCCCAACCCAGGGGGTCGGGGACGTGGTGTGGAGACATCTGCCCTAACCCCAGGAGGACATGGCAGCCCCCAGTCTTAACACGGCACAAGACACTGGCCTACAGAGGAAGAAGAACTTCTCTGATGAGGAGCTCCAGATCCTCATTGACTACGTGGCTGATCGACATCACCACCACCATCATATTGCGCCTTGAAACACTTGTGTATAGGCGCGTTATAAATGCCATATCATATCATGTGCCTGTAGGCGGGGAGCACCCATACACCCGCACAACGTATGATGTATTGTCAGCGTGAAAAGGACCAGGGGTGGAGATGAGCATTGCTGAACAGGTTCAGAAGCACTGGAATGATCTCACCCATCGCACCAAGCACAATCTCAGTGTCAACCTGGCCTCTGCACTGGCAAATGGAGGGGGGGCACCAGAGGCGAAGCAGCTGACACTGCATTAACAGGCCCCAAGCCAATTCATCCTCCTTGAGCAGGTACAAGGTGTGGGAGGCCTGGAGAATTATGAGGACACATCTGGTGAGTGGTGGTCATTGAGCATTGTATGTTTTTCCAGTCATGGATGACCCACCTCATTTGTGTAGTTGCACATCTGGCTGCAGTTGTATGACATCCCAGGGTAATACACGTTTTGTGACATTCAGATTCATGTCACATGGCCATCATACTGGCAGTACCTCATGTTGCGGACGTGTGGCACATATTTGTGTGACAGTACACATCACCCACAGGGTACTGCCCTGGTACACGGGCACCATGAGACACCTAGATGTACTGTTGTGTGCTTCATTCTTGTGGCATGTCACACTGCACTGCTAGACAGGTGTTGGGTTGTCATGCAGAGGTTAGCATCCTTGCAACATGAAAATCACATGGCTGTAGACAGCACATGTGGAAGCTTGTGTGCATCATGAATGGGAATGTGTGTGCCCCGCTTCATTACATTCTATGCATGTGTATGGTAGTTGTTCAAACATGTCAAGCAACTTAAATTTTAAGGCACCTGCCTGGCATCAAAGGCATGTACGTGTCCGTCAGTTGATGCTTGACAGGCACATGCCTTGTCACTTCCATCATTGTGCTATGCAGTTGCACAGACATTGGTCTGGCTGTGAACTAGATACATCCACACCTCCCCACACCTGTGTCATCTGTCTGACAAGGTCAGACATGACAGCTACATTACACACCCAGATGTGGCATGATGGCTTTGGTGCAACATATGTAATGTGATAGGTATCTGAGGCAGTGCTGGTTCAAAATCTGAGCATGCACAGCGATCACTTTTTGACCTAGCATTGTGGAATGATGTGCATATACCGGGACTGCATTGCAAACGAGAACACCGATGCAGGAGGCATTGCTGCAGGGATTGACTGTTGCACATACATACCACTCATGGACCCTGTATGACCTTCATCACCATTTCCAAATACTGTGTCTCTGGATATGTTCTATGTGCTCCCCATTTGCACATACACAGCCTCCCCACCAGCATGGTTGGAGCGGGAGCAACAGGGCAGGGCCATGCCACTGTAATGCACATGACACACAGCTCTAAAGCAAGCCTCGCTACCTGCCTAACCCTCATCCGCTCTCATGCTTTACTGGCCATCTGCTATACAGGCATGGTGTACTGCTAGTAATCTCTGCCTCAATGCCAGTGACACAATCATTGGGACACCTGCTCCCTCTTAACATCTCACACTCTGACCACAATGCATGGGCCCACTCCCCTCACCCTCTTGTGGGTCAATCGACCTTGTTCTCATCTTCGAATCCTGAACCTACTCAGAGGCATTTTCCCTTTCCTCACCTTCCCCCAGGACCTCAATGTCTCAAGTTATCTGTCCCAATCCTGATTTGTGCGTCATGTGTTGACTGTGGTGGTGTCTGTGGATATGGGTAGCTGACTGTTGCATGTGAGTACTTTTCCCTGGTATGTGTGGTGACATGACAGTTGCATGGCCCATCATTGTGCGTTTATGGCACTTTTTTATGCCAATGTATCCACTGATGGCACGGATATGACCGGGAGAGTGGGGGGGGGGGGCACTAGTCAGAAAATACCATGCATCCATTGCTTACAGCTCACAGTGTGTGAATGCACAATATCTGATGCCTGCGTGTCCTCCCTTTTGTTGTTTGAGTGCACTTAGATGCAAATGTGCATTTCTGTTGCGTTGCACATGACTCAATGGCCCTCATTACGACCCTGGCGGAAAGCAACTGACCTGACCGCCATAGTGTAAATAGCGTTTCCGCCATGGCACGACAGAGTAAAGTGCGGCTAATTCTGACCCATCGGGCACGAGCAGTACACCTTGGCGGAAGTGCAAAGTCCGCGATGGCGGAAATGTCCCCAAAACGCCCCTCACCGCCGTCGTACGGCGACCTAGGTGCAATTCCGCCACCGGACATAGCGGTCACTGTAAAGAGCGGCAATCGGAAAATACGGTGACCGTAAATATACGGAAACGGAAGCAAAAACATGGTCCCGGAACGGGAAACAGCACGCCGTACACCTATAAAATCAGAACATTCACACAACCATTGAAAATACTACCCTGAGAGACATCCCAACCCGTCATCCACCCTAGTGAAACCAAAACAATGGGAAAAGTAGCGAAAAAAGCGTGCGACCGCAAGCGGCAGGTCCACTTCTCACGTGAGGAACTCACGGTGCTCACAGAGACCCTCCAGGAGAATGCTGCCGTCGTCTTCTCGACGCAAATGACCAGGACGGCACTTGCGAACAAGAAGGCCATATGGGCCCTGGTGGCACAGCGGGTAAGTGCGGTGGGGACCGCACCCCGCAACCCACAGCAATGCAGAAAGCGATGGGACGACTTGCGGATACGCGTACAGAGCATACTATCCGCCAACCGTAACATTGCCACAGCTACCGGGGGAGGATCGGAATCACCCATCAAGCTGACCCCCTGGGAAGAAATCTGTGCCTCCACCATTGGAATGGAGACCATAGAGGGAGTCGGAGGGATGGAGAAAGGAGTGCAGACATCCGAAGAATCAGGTAGGTGGCCCAAATAAAACTATGCGAAAACCACAATGTCCAATCATGTGAAGTACCAGGTGTCCACATAGTGCAACAGAAACACATGTCCAGGAGAACGTCCACTTACATTGGCCTGATAGCGGACATTAAAAGTCAAATTAAATAAATAAATAATTAAAATTCCTAAAAACACCCTCTAAACGTGCAGCAGGCACCCCCTAACTGCAGGCTGCAATACAACTGCACCCTCAATCCACACAAAAAAGAAACCACCTCCAAGGCCCTGACCCAAATCACCCTCAGGTACCACCCCAATGCATGTGATACAATGCCATTCCAATTTCCACAGACCCATTAATAACGCTCGCCCTCCTTTACTCCACCACAGGGTCCGATTCAAACGACGAGCTTCAGGACACCCCTACCAGCACACCTGCAAAGAGGGCCAAGACCAACGGCCAAAGACCCTCCACCTCAGCTGCACGCATCAAGACACAGCAGCAGCACAAATCAAGTGGCAGCACACAGGAGGGGACTTCAACAGGCACCCCAGCAGCCAGCATGGCCACAACACCACCACCACCACAGGCCCCCCAATGGATGCCACAGAAGGCACTGCTTCTGGTGGCAGCAGCACCATAGGTGACACTGCATTAATGGCAGCATGCTCCGACACAGAAAACGGTGATGTCGATGTACGATCCATCCATGACCTGTCTCAATCCCCCTGTTTGTTTCATCCCGTACAACATGAGGATACCACGCAGGGGCACTCACAAGACGACGACTGGCCATCCCCCACAAGCCCTGTGTCAAGGCAACATGAGGTGATCAGCCCCTCTGTGACACCACCGCAAATGTCCATGGCCCAGCAGAGGCAACAGTCCCTCGACCAGGTGATCGTGCAACAGCAGCAACTGGCCACGCTCCTCAAGGACCTTGCTGATGAATGTGGGGGTACCAAGGCAGCCATAGAAACATGTACAGAGACACTAAGGGCAGAAATGGAGAGAAGCACCGAGAGCCTGAGAGTACAAATGGAGAGAAGCACCGAGAGCCTGAGAGTACAAATGGAGAGAAGCACCGAGAGCCTGAGGGGGGAACTGCATGCGACGTCCAAAGACGTATGTGCTGAACTTGCCGCTGTGCGCCGTGTGCTCACTGAGCTCTCACAAACCCTTAGGGACATGCATGGACGTGAGCAGGCAGAGACATCATCCGTTGCAAGTTCCGTCCAGGGCAGCCCCCAACGTAGATCTGGGAGGAACCTGCGCTCCACAGGCAGGGGTGCCCCTGATACCCGGAGAGGGGGCTTGCAATAGCGTCTGCCCACTGACAATGAGCATCCTTGGACACTGCTGTTCGGGGGGAAAAAGGAGGGTGGAGGGGGTGTGTTGGGCTCAGTTGGGTGGCGGGTCGATGGGGTGTGTAACACAATTTCACATATGCTATAAACATTTCACAATCATCCAATGAGATGTGTGGACATTGATCTTTGTGTACGAGGCCATCAAAGGCGTACAGTCCATATTGTGCATGTTCCAGACACACACAGTGCCACAACTCCCGTGTCCATGTATCAACCACCAGGCGTGAGTGCTAGAAGCATGAATCTATGATAATCTGACGAATTTCACGGCCCTCCTGTGCCTCGCGGACTCCTTGAGGTTCTGCCACATCCCCACCCACATCATGACCATATTCTGGTGCTTGCAGTTCTGCGTCAGGGGGCATGGGCACATTTCTACGTATGCACATGTTGTGTAGCATGACACATGCCATGACCATCTTAGCAACCTTCTCATGGCGGTACAGGAGTGCCCCGCCAGACCTGCTGAGGCAGCGGAAACGACCCTTCAGTAGGCCGAATGCCTGTTCTATGACTACACGGGTACGTGAGTGGGCATGGTTGTAGTCCTCCTCATGCTGGTCCTGTGGGTTCCGGAGTGGTGTATGGAGCCATCTCTTCAGTGGATACCCGGCATCACCTGTATGTGGACAATAAAGGATGTTTGAGGAATGACATTGCTACGTAAGCACCCCCCCCCTTCCTGGCAGGTCATTGCCGCATCACATACCCCACATCATCATGCATGAAATGAGACTCACCGAGTAGCCAGGATCTGTTCCCTGCATGTCGCTCCATGTAGCGTGGTATTGTAGAGTTCCGTAAGACCATGGAATCATGGGTTGATCCAGGAAATCGGGCACAACAATGTGTAATGATCCTGTTTGAGTCACACACCATTTGTACATTAAGAGAATGATATTGTTTTCGGTTGCGGTACTGGGCCTCCATGGCATGTGGGACAACCAATTCCACATGGGTGCAGTCGATGGCACCAATGCAACCCGGTATGCCGGCAAGTGCATGGAATCCCACTTTAGTGTTCGTAATTTCCTGCTCCGAGCGTGGTAGAGAGATGTAGTCGTCTGCGTGCTTCAGGAGGGCATTGAGCACTTGCAATAGTGTCCGTGACAACAGTGGCTGTGAAATGCCATGCAACTGTCCGACTGTGTGCTGGTAGGTGCCTGTGGCCAGGAAGTGGAGTACAGATACCACCTTCAGTAGGGGTGGGATGGCGGTTGGGCTATCTATCATGCTGACAAGGTCAGCGTGTGTCATGTCCACAATGGCGGTTATGGTGTCCCGGTCCAAATGGTAGAGGGTGTGGATCTGCTCATCAGTGAGGTTGAACGGATGTGCTCGGAGGCGTGGGATTGCGGGCTGCCTGCGTGGTGGTAGTGGCTGTGCTGGTGGGCCTTGCTGGCCCTGCCTTGCCCTCCTCCTCCTCCTGCGTCTCCTCTGTGCGGCCGGTTGTTGTAGTAGTTGGTGTTCGTCTTCTTCTTGAAGTTGGAGTACTTGCAGTGCTATCAGGTCCCCCAGGGCCAACATCGCAAGTCCTGCCGGTAGCATTTTGGAGTGGGTGTGGTTGTGGGAGGGGGTTGGGTGTGCAATTTATGTGTTTCCAAGCTGTATAGCCTCCACCTGTGGTGATTCATTCCACCTGTGCAAGCTGCAATCCCCTTTGGGCGAGCACGTCCCGCACACAACGCTGCAAATCGACGCATGGCATCTTGCTATTACAATCATGTATTTCATCCCGATGGCAGTGAGATATTGCTTCATATGTTAATTCTGCTATGCTCCCATTGTTTCACATACTATCTTTGCAGTCGGGAACAAACTTGTGAAGGGTCCGTGGAATGTAGTACTCGATTAACGGTGGACCCTCATGCAGCGCTGTACCGCGGTTCACCGACGGGCGGGGCGTCCCATTTGTGAGTGTAGCCAGTTGCCATTTTCACACACTGCCGCACTAAATGGATGGATTTGTGATTTCAAGCGGTCACAGATGCCTTTTCGACGTGATGTTGCAAATGAGGAATTCGAAGGACAGCGCTTTCGGTTTCCAGCTAGCGGCGAGGAGACGCCCACAGGTCTGACTGCAGATAGAAAGTTCTATTGTTTAATGTCCTTGGGACAGGGGCCATGCCGAGAATGCAATGATTGATATGAATAGTATGGGATGCGCAATAGCGTAGTGGAGGATAAGGCAGGACGTTCCCAAATACATGTTACTTCACAACACTAGAATTCCGGCCTGCAGCACAGTGGATTTTGCAGACTGCATTAAGCACAGATTCAATGGAAATTTCTAATGTTATGTGAGTAAATAATCAGGCGTTTTTATACCGGGATGAGGGAATGATGTATGGATGCATGGACAGATGATTTAATAGAGAGTCTGCCATGTACATGGCTTTTTGGAATCTATCAACTTCCTCTGCGCTATGTGATGCAGGGCTGCCATAGTGGGACCATCGTCTATCTGCCCTTGTTGAACCCTCCCTGTCTCGACGCGCCTTCAAACACTTGTGTCTATGCACGTTACTAATCCCATCTAATGGATTCTGTTTTAACAGACGCATGCACACAAACACTCGTTTGTAATAGTGTTTTCACCTCGATTTATATAGTTATGATTCGCAAGTGATTATTGGGTGCGAATAATCCTTTTGAGTGGGCTAGCATGCATATGGCTGTGGATTTAGTGTGATCTTTGAAGTGAGTAATTCAAATGGAGTTCAGATGCCCATACTATTCTTTTTCGTTTCATTTGGGTGACAGGTATCTCCTCCCCTTTTGCCGCTGCCATCTGTATGCCACTCCTGCAGATGGCTTTTACTCCCGACACCTGCTGCTTCGTGTTAATCAGTGGAGCACCATTACGATCTTATGGGACGATCGCCAATGGCCCACATGCCTTTACGCAGTACTAGTGGCTAGGAGCAACATTTCGAGCTTTCAGCTGGACTAGTGCCTACCTAATGGGACAGCCCTGCGGTTCTAGGCGCTTCCATGTTGCCTTTTTGAACGTGGATGTAGCCCCTGTGTACCATGGAGGAACAGGGCGTCACACAAGAAGAAGCTGGTCATTTATTGCGGATGCAGCCCACAATTATGAGATTGATTTGGAGTTCATGACCTAATAGCTGTATGGCCCGGGTGATTTTGTTGTGCATTAAATTTTGATTATGATATTGACCTTGTAGCGTTATTCTTTGCAAGTAATGTAGCATATTCCTATTTGTGGAGCGATGTATTGTGAGGAGATCTGCTTTGGGTTCGGCCTTCTGAGCATAGTCGCGTGGTACTGTACTGGGCGTGTTTGCCTACGAAGGCCAGTAAGGTCAGGGATAGGGGCTGCCATTATGACTGTTTTAATTATGTCATGCTCATGGGAGGGGGATTGGCTTTTGTGTAACAGATGCCGGTCAGCCAGGTGGATTGGTGGAATGATGTGATTTTCAGAATATGGCTGGTCACAGGTGCCTGTGTTTGCGTGCGTTTCTTGGAGGGAGACTGAGGTCATGTCCATTGGAATGGCTTCTGTATTCGTGCCATCTGTGCCCTGCTGCTCCCATTGGCCCCTCTTGAGATGTGCCTGGCTGCTCAGTCACTCTGCCAACTTGTGTGGTACATGCTTATGCTGCTGGTTGGTTTGTTTACTGGCAGGAGTACAGGGCTGGTGCAGTCTCACTCAGGATACTGCTTTGTATGTTGCCTTGCACTGGTGTCAAGCGATGGGGGGCCTGTTTTTGTTTGTCTCAGTTTTCAGTTCATGTTGCTGTACTTGGAGCTTCACATGCCTGTGCTGCATCAGTACGGCAATGGTGCCATGGCTAATATGGATGGCCACTCACAAGGCACTTGGAGCCCCTACATTCATTTGTTCGTTGGCATGCATGGGTGACTTGTACATTTCACTGGTTGCATTGTTTGACTTCATTGCACCTACGAGGAGTTGTGCAATGTGGCCAGGGAGTGGTGTACAGGCACTCAGTAAGGCCTTTTACGGTTGGTTTGCGATGCCATACTTATCACCATGGCGGAATGGTACTTTCCGCCATGCTTGATGGCGTTAGGTACATGTCCGCTAGGGTCAGAATTCCTGTACCGTTGCGCCATGGTGGTAATTACGGTTTCGCAGTGCGCGCGTGCGCGTACTTGGTGCAGTTAGCGTTGGCGTTCACTACGGTGTCGCTAATGGCATCGTACTTTACGGTGACGGGTCATAATCGCAACGGGCGGTATTCGATGGCGGTATTGCATTTCCGCCATCGTTTTTCGATTTCCGCCAGGGTCGTAATGAGGGCCAATATGTGTTTCTCTGTCCATGTCCATGCAGGAGCAGGAAAGTGAGCAACAAGGCTGAGCTAAGCCACTGGTTTTTCTTCGAGATGGAGAAAGAGGGTGGATAACAGTGTTGCAGGAAGTTTCCAGGTGAAGTTTCGGTAAACCAATTGCGATTTGTGACTTGTGGTCAAGGCAGGCTGAAGATATGTTAGGGCTATAGAAGTCCCATTTCAACAGGAGCACAGCAGTCCAAAGCAAGGAGGTAACAAAAGCCCCACTAACCCAACCCTAAAACCTCAAGTTCCACATACACCACTTAAGCACGAAACAAACACAACCTCTTCTCTGCACAGCAATTTGCATGCACTTCACTACATTGCAACAACATAGCAAACCACACATAGTCCCACACAACAGCACATGAGAGTCTACCGAGCCATAAATCACACCCAAGCTCAGCACACTGTGCAAACCACACTGAAGCTGTCAACAGCACATTACAACTCTCATGCTACCTTTTCCCGCTATGCCCTACTAACCCAGCCCACACACTTTTCTTTCAGATCCGCCAGAGCACCAGGGGACCACTCCTGTGGTGATAGTGCATGGTAAAATGATCTTTGACATTAACATTAACATGTGCAGGTGAGGATGCACCAGATGCAGAGGAGGAGGAGAAGAACAGTTAGTGGTACGTCGCCATGAGAACCCACTCATGCTTCAGACCATCATCAGTCATGCTGCGGACTCTTCGGATTCTTCTGACTCTTCTGCCTCTCGGACTCAGCGGGCTTTGATGCTGAACCAGATGTATATGCCTCAAAGAGGGCAAAGGTGAGTGTCCCACTGGGTGGATCAGATGGTTTTCCATGAGTCTGTGGTGGTGCAGCTGGCTTCACAAGGCCAGTCAGTGGTGGGCCCCCCATCTACAGTGGTTACGGCTGCAAGGCCACCTCCACATGAATTTGGATCAGGTCCTGGGGCGGATGTCTAAGGGAGGGTTGCAGACCTGCAGCCAACGACAGGGGCACCACAGCAACGGGCATGGTACCCCCACCTCCCTCCGGTCCCCCGTAATTGCATACATCTGTCCTCTGTAGGAGTCTATCTTGATACATTATGTTTCACCATCACCGTCTTATTGGCCAATGCTTGGATTTGACTTTTTATGACCTCATTGACTCATGGTGCTTCACCATTTCTCAACTGTCATGCTGAACTTCCCCTGCATCTTGTACTCATGGTGGCCCTGAATCTTGCTGTGCCCATTTCATCTTGAATCCTTGCCTGTACTTGCTGTTCTCTTGGAATCTTTTGTGTTATTACTGACTTCTGAAACTGTATTCGCTCTCCCCCCTTGCTTCTCATCTCCTTTCTCACTGTTTCTACTCTCTGTTCTCTCCTCCTCTCCCTTTTCTCCATTCTCCCTCTCTACTCCTCTCCACCTTTTTTTCTATGCACTTACTCTATCAGAATTGTCCATGGGCCTACTATGATAGCAACCTTGTTTTGTCTCCTCCCCCACCCCTTACTTGTTTTTACTTGTGTACTTGTTTTTACTCCCACCCCACTCCTCCAGCACTACCTGAAATGTCGTCAGGCCTAGTGCGATAGTCGCTTGTTTTGTTCCTCTCCCTCCTTTCTGCTCCCTTTCTCCCTCACCTTTTGTTACTCTCCAGGTCTAGCAGAAATGCTGTCAAGCCTAGTACGGTAGTCGCCTGTCTGTTTCCCTTTTCCTTTCCCCTCCCTTCCTTATCTGTGTCTTATCTCTTGCAATATCTGAAATGTCGCCAGGCCGAGTACAATAGTTATTTCACATTCTTATTGTTCATGGCCGTTTATTAATGTAATTGTATTTTCCCTTGTTCCCTCCCATGCCTTGAAGCACTTTGAAACACATTGTGTATAGGCGATATATAAACAAACTATCATATCATATCATATCATCAGGCAGCCGTGGGCCCTGCACACATGGTGGGACGTGTGCAGGTTGGGGAGACAGTGTGGGAGCATTAGATGTTGCATGCCACCATCAGACATGCCAATTTATTGGACAACATTTTAGAGGGCATGGTTTAGATGGGCAAGGCCTACACCCCAGCAGCGGACCGGGGAGATCAACAGCTGCAGGTCATGCTGCTCCCACAGACTGCACATGGAGGTCAACATCAAGGGCCGACGGGCTGATCTGAGGTGTCTGCAGGAGCCCCTGAATGCAGATGCTCAGGCACACAGAGAGGCCCTGAGGCTTGAGATGCAGGCCATGAGGACGGCAATCCATGATGAACTCGCAGCCACAAGGACACTGATCAATGAGGAGATGGATGCCTTCAGGCAGACACTCTCAGAGCAACTCAATTAATCACGGGTGAGTGAGCATACAGACTCTGCAGCGATTCGTTAGGACCTGCATGGAACACTCACCTCTCAACCGTGTCATGGCTGGCCGTGGCCAGTGAAGACCAAGCCTTTAAACTGGGTCGTAGGGCTCCAACACCACAACCACCTGCAGATCAACCGCAGGATGGGGGTCCCAGCACAGGCCAGCCTCCTGGTGCACTTTTGCCGTGAGGTGCATGAGCCCATGGAGGGGATTTGTATAGTTAAGATTTTCACTCATGTGGATATTGGCATGCACTCTCCCCTTGCCCCTCCAGGGTGGACCCCTCCCCTCCCCAGTACAGGATGGTGTTGTATCCTAGCATAACATCTGTGTGCTGTGAGTCTATGTGATTGAGCTGTGGAGCTTGGAGTGTTGGTGCGAGGCCTGGAATGGGGTGAGTGTAAAGGTTCCAGGAAAGGAAGGTTAAGGGACTGGCAGGGAGAGAGCCAAGGGAAGCAGAAGCACATCACCTGATCTCCTATCTCATGTTCCCACTGTAACTGGAACAATAAAGAAGACCTTACCTTTTTGATAACGCTGGGTTTGGTGTGGTTCCTGAGTATCCTGCCTGTGTCTTAATCACACCAAGATACATAATTTGGCGACGAGGAGTTAAAGAACCTGAAGGAAGGTGGGAGACTGATGTGTGGTGGAGACGGAGATCCAAATTAAAGGAGAAGTGAGGCCTCAGAGGTGATGTCGGACCAGGTGAAAAGCAGGGTCCATGAGATGGAGACAGAGGCCATAGCATGTGGAGACCAGAATGTCCATGCTATTTGAAAGACTGGAGAAGTCTGGGGTGGTATAAATCTTGCAGGGCACGAGAATGAATATGGAACTGATTATCCTTGCAGGCAGCCAGAAGGAGTGTATACGTGCTACTGGAACTGGCCTGCAAATGAGAATGAGGTCAGCAGCATATGCCGTGAGCGCAGGATGGCGGTGGAAATTGGCCATAATTCAAAGGTACTGTGGGGAAATGTGCAAGATAAATGATGGGCAGGCAAATTTTTGGGCCGTTAAGTGGGTGCCTGGGGGATGTGGGTGGCGCGCGCCCAATTGAATCCCCCCCCCCCTGCGTTCCAGCCATTGCCATTGGGCTGGAAAGCACTGCAGATGCCGGCACCATGATCCTTCTCTCCGTGTTCGGGGATGGACAATAGAGGAAAGGCCCTTTGAACATGCGCACGCTGGCATGTTGCGTGATGACGTTTGCGGAACTATCAGGCACTTGAATACACAGAAGGAACGGTGACCATGCCCCCGTCCTTCGTGGTCGCAGTTCGTTTATTTTCATGCCAGCGACCCAGTTATGGACACGAACGTGATGCCGGATGCAGCACCTGCTGCGAGTAGGAGCATTCATGGAGGTTTGAAGTATTTTCGAATACGGCATACATTGAAGCAAGAAGTGGCATCAAGGCAAATGTTTTTTTTTTCCCCTGTGTTTTGGTTCAAGCGGTCTGACTATGAGGGACATGGCAGCACAGAGTAGAGGTGCTTTTGTTTTAATGCCAGCTTTATGGAGGTTGATGAGAGAATTATTATTTTGAAATTGACGTTATGTAAGCTTTTAAAGTGATTGACAGGGCAGTAAACACTTTCACACAACGACCATGAAAGGATTTTGGCTGCATGATTTCAAGAAAAGTGTGTTTTTTTAAAAAAAGACGATGACTAGTTTATGGGGACTAAAGAGGTCAAAACTGAGAATGGAATTAATGTGTGTTGGAGCACTGTTGTCGCATGAATGCGGCGAATGGAGCTTTGCGATTTGTGAGGTTACAGGATGTTGCTGAATGGGAAGAGAGTCAAAATACAGATAGTCTTTTGTTAAAAATACATGCACAACGTTTATTATTCATCCTGTACGGCATACATATGGGGAATGTTGATGAATATGCGCAAGGTTTGAAATGGTTTACAAGATTTCTTAGATGAGGTTTTAAATGAGGTTTTAATGGGACAATGATGCTCTGATTTTCTTAAATGATGTTAATGTCCACAGAATTTATAATGCAATTACAGGAAACATTTTATTTTTTATTGAGGATTACACAAATAAGGTATTGTTTCAAAACGAAATTGCTATGTCTAAGGTGACACACTTCCAGAATGGTGCCTGATCAACACCATGTCTGTTAGTGTTAATCATCCCTTTAGTATCTGTTAGTGGGCATATATTTGTGTGCATGTGTGATGTTTTAATACAATGTAGTGGATTTGCATGTGAGTTCAGGTTGCATTGATAATATGCACTTGGACGTGAGAGTGCATTGAGAGTATGCAATTGAGGTATGTTGTGACATACGTGGTAAGTGTAAGCATGTGAGAGGTAACACGTTTGAAGTGAGTAAGATTGCATTGGGTGTATGCAATTGTGAGTACGTACGTTAGGTCGAGAAAGCGGGTGAGAGGTAGCACGCATGTAGTAGAGGGTTAGGATTGCATGTTGGCCAGGTGTGATGCCTTGTGAAAACCCTAGAGTGACCGGTGATTGGAGGATGAACGCAACAGATGAGTTGTGTATTGTGGAGGATCTTAGGATAGAAAGATCCTATAGTAGGACACTATAGTAGGAGACTAATGAGGTGTAAGAGTACACGTGAAGTTGTAGGAGTAGGCTCTACACAATTTTGGTAGTATGCAGTTAGTGTTTCCGCATTTGTCTCCAGTAGGAGGTTATAGTGTCGGTTTAGGAGTGATGAGTTAGACTCCTAAAGTCTGTGGTGCCAAGTAGTGCAGTTATTGTAGGATATTTGTTCCTGAGAATGCCTAGTTGGACTGTGGTTACTTTGAGTTGGGCACACAGACAGTTTGAGTTGAGTTTTGGGTGTCTTTGGGGACACAATGTATTGAACAGTTTTATCTAGAACTGTTGATGGCATGGTTGATGAGTTGTACATTTATCATACAATTTTATCATCGGAGAAGCACTACATTTTCCATCTTGTTGTGCTTGCACTGAGTTTTTTGTTGTTGTAGCGGGTGCCACATTTCTACATCTTGTTGGTGCTTGGGCAGAAGGTTAGTTTTGCACGGTAGTGGCTGTGCACTTTTTACGCACCACGCCTTTTGTGGTTGTGTCGTGTTTTTGTGATTTTTGTGTTGCGAGTGGCATTCCTAAAAAAAAAAATCTTTTCTGTTATATGTGAGGAGAGAGGTTAGCAAGGTTAGTGACATTCAGACCTTAGTTATTCTCTGTGTGTTCTGTTTTTGATGAATTTCATAGGATGTTGGATGTAGTGAGTTTGCTCGTTTTACAGAGACGGTAGTGTCCTGTATTAGGGTGATGTTGTGCTGGGACGTGGCAGGTCCAGGGTTTGGGCGTGGCAGGTCCTTACAGAAGGAGAAGAGGTTTTGTACTGATAGTTTAGGTGAGTTAAATGTTGTTTGCTCAGAGAGCGCAGGTTGTGCTTGGGGGTGGCAGCCCTGAGGTCCTCGAGTGCAGACCAGGACAAAAGGTGTAATTGTTTCTTGAGGGTAAATTCCTTTTTATACACATGGATGTTTATACTTTTCCTTTTCATCAAAGGAGGGGGTTGTTGTTGTATCCTAGCGTAACATCTGCTATGTGTGTTGTGTGTCTATGTGAGTGAGCAGTGGAGCTTGGAGTGTTGGTGCGAGGCCTGGAATGGGTGAGTTTAATTGTTCCGGGAAAGGAGGGGACTAGCAGGGAGAGAGCCAAGGGAAGCAGAAGCACATCACCTGATCTCCTATCTCATTTTCCCACTGTAACTGGAACAATAAAGAAGACCTTACCTTTTTGATAACCCTGGGTTTGGTGTGGTTCCTGAGTATCCTGCCTGTGTCTTAATCACACCAAGATACATCAGATGGACTTTTTGCTTTTCTTTTGGAA
Organism: Ambystoma mexicanum; assembly: GCF_040938575.1. Taxonomy (NCBI): domain Eukaryota; kingdom Metazoa; phylum Chordata; class Amphibia; order Caudata; family Ambystomatidae; genus Ambystoma; species Ambystoma mexicanum. Next base: position 491,296,927 of record NC_090922.1, on the reverse strand, counting down.
ATGACCAGTGAGGTCTTCTCCTTGTTTTCTTGGCCCCTTCATTCGCATGGACATTGTTTTGTTGTCGGTGGCATGTTTTTGTTTTGCCCTTTCCTAGGTAGACTCTTTCTTTTTTTTTTCCTTGAGAGGTGCAGTTGCCCTCTCAAAGTTATGATGAATCCAGTTGTGGACATGCAGCCATGCCCAGTGGTGTCAACTGCCATGGCTGCCTTGAGTTCGACAGGTTGGGATGTGCAGGTAACAATAGGTATATGGAATCTTGACACATATGTGCTGTATGCATGATTGTGAACTATGGCTGTTGAAATGCAATGTCTCGTGTTGTTGCAGTGATCTTGATTCATCCGGTGACTGCACTCCATGGAAGGTCCACCCTGCACCCTTTCATGTGCCTAGTCCCCATGCCCTCTGCCAGGCACTGTCCCTCCTTTCATGTATTCGGAGGTACAGTTCCCGGTGGAGGTGATGAGGGAATCATATCATGCCAGCTCTCTCAGTAGGTAAGCATGTGTACTGTCTCTCGTGTTGTATCTGTATTATTTGTTGCCATGGTCTTTGCATGCATAACACATTTTTACTAGCTGGAGGAAGGGGTAATCCTTGAGTCATGGTGAATGTCTGTCCAGATATGTGTCTGTCCACATGCATGTGTATGTATGTGCAGGTACAATTCTATGCCGGTGCAATGCTTTGGTGGATGCACTTACACAATTGGCGCCATTAATGGAAGTGATTGGGCAGCACTTGTCACACCTTAGCCATTGGCAGTATTTAATTCATTCGGGATGTTAGCACTTATTGATGGCATGCATTCTCTGTTCATCTGCACTGGATTTAGGTTCTGCAATACTTGTCTCACTGATCGTGATGATAGCTCCTTACTGCCACCCTTCTACTCTCTCTGGCCCCATCTATCCTACCGGGCCCTGCAGGTATACTCCCTGTGCACACTACTCTTTTACCTTTGCCACTTCCCTATCCACTCCCTTCTCCACCTACATGACCTGCCCTGCCACTGTTCACTGTTCCACATATACCACACACGTTTATTGTCAGATATGCTCATCCTCAGGTGCACTGCTTCATGATGTAGACTCTGGTGACACAATTCTGGCCATTTGGGTACATTGATTTCACAGGGAAGGTTTGTCACACTTGACACATGTAGGGTTGGACATATATGCTCATGTGTACCCCTGACAGACTGCTTCTGTGTTACCCAATGAGGTCACTTTTGTACATTGTTTGTTTCTGTTGGTTATCTACACCGGGGTGTGTTGAATGTTTTTTGGTTTCCATTCCTTGTTCATCTCATCTGGCACTGTCAGTGAGTTCACACTGTGTGGGCACATTGTGTGCGCATGCATGTGTAACATTGTCCACTCCCCAAAGCGTGTCTTCATCTGTTCACCCTGTGTGAGTTGCGAGTGCACCCTGGAATCCATGTACCCTTACTGGGACAGTCTCACTCAGGACGTGTGGTCTCTTGGGGGTGAGTGAACGGCTGCATGTTGTACTGAGGTTCATTTGCAGTGGTGTCCAACAGGGGTGAATGTTGGTTGGTGTAGGCTATGGGTATGTGGTTGCAGGCACTTGTGTGCGGGTATGTAGCGTACATGGGTTTTTTCTGATTTGCATGCCATGGTGGGTGTTGCCGGTGGTTTGTCTGATGCAGAGATGATGATTGACCTTTCAAATGTGCCGATTCTTTGACAGTCGCCCTTCTCTGTCACCCACTTGTGTCATTCATGGCCCACGACATCTGGTACCTTTCCATCTCTGTTCCTTTCAGGCTCTCTGACCAGGCTGCTTCTTGCAAACATGTTCATGTCTCCGTCTTGCTCGCGTGGACAACTTCTCTCTGCCCTCACCCACTGTGCTGTCAGACATATCCATTCTCATCTCAGCTCCAGCCAGTCTCCTCTTTGCAGTGCTTTTCTCCTGTCCCCCTCTCTCTCTCTCTCTCGCTCGCTCGCTCTCTTTAGCGCATGCTCCACTCCACTGCACTGCTAGGCAATCATCACTCTTTGTCCTTTCTACCTCTTGCACTCTGTCATCCTTTAACACTGGGTGGTCCATGACTATTTTCTTGTTCTCTAGATGAGTTGACATGGATGTCCAGTATCTTTATGTTATTGCAATGCATATCTTTGCGATTTGAAAACGTATTTCCAGGTGGGATGCAGTGCATGCAAGCCAGGTGGTTACTCTGTGCAGGTAGGTGAAGGGCACTCAGTGTGTTGTGGTTTGTGGCAGGGAGTCTGGCACTGTATGGGGTCACTTTCCTTTTACTTGTATTGAGGTGAACAGGTCCAACTTCGTGGGTGCATGTGACACATGGGCCCTCATTACAACCCTGGCGTTAAGGGGTTAACGGCGCCGTAAAAGGTGGCGGCGCCGCTAACCCCTTAACGCCTGATTACGAGGTCCTTTTGCGGGTTGGCGATTTTAACGCCTGCTTTTTGCAGGCGTTAAAAACCAACCCGCAAAGGGACCTTGGTGCTAAGTACGGTGCCGCAATTTGCGGCACCGTACTTAGCGCCTTCCCCATTCCAATTGAGCCCTATGGGGCAAAAATGGGAATGGGGAAGGGCCATGGCGGCATGGGGAATTACCGCCCCGCCAACCTCGGAATGGGGCGGTAATTCCCCATTCCGCCATGGCGGAGTCGGTAAGTTACCGGCATGGACCATGGTGCTATTAGCACCATGGTCCAACGCCAGGGTCGTAATGAGGGCCATGGTGATGGTAGACAGGTGTCTCTATGCATGCTGTTTTGTCCAGACAATCAGCGTGGCACCGGATGAGGGTTCATAATCGTGAGGGGACTGTCTCTGTAGGGCCTTTGTTGGTGAGTTGTCATGAGGGTGGCAGGTCCAGCTCTTTGGGCCTCATTACGACCCTGGCGGTAATCGGCCGTCATTACCGCCATGGCGTAATGAGCGTTTACGCCGTGGGACGATGGCGTAAAGAGCGCCACATCACGACCCATCGCGCACGAGCATTACGCCATGGCGGTAATGCAATTAACGCCATGGCGGAAAAGGCCCCTACCGGCATCGCTAAGCGAGCAAGGTGCCCTTCCGCCAGCGTAAGTAGCGGCCACCGTAATTTACGGCCACCGTAATTAGCGGCGGCCGTAAAAGGCCAAACCGGAAATAGCGTCATCGCGCCGGAACGGGAAGCAGCCCGTCGGCCATCTTTAAAAACACAATCCATCGCCATCCTACCAAACAACACCAGACCCAACCCTGACACCTGTCCCAACCAAACACCCACCCATCCAAGTTCCCGAAAATGCCAAAATCCGTGAAAAAGGCATGTGACCGCCAGCGCCAGGAGCGATTCAGCCGGGAGGAACTCTGCATGCTAGCGGAGACCCTGCAGGACAACGCAGGTGTTGTTTTCTCCCCTGAAATGACCAGGACAGCAATCGGGAAGAAGAAGGCCATCTGGGCCCTGGTGGCTGAGCGCGTCAGCGCGGTGGGGACCGTACCCCGCACCCCACAGCAGTGCCGGAAGCGCTGGGATGACCTGCGCATACGGGTCAGAGCCGTCATCTCGGCAAACCGCAACCTTGCCCAGGGAACCGGTGGAGGGTCGGAATCCCCCCTGAAACTCCAACCGTGGGAGGAGATCTGTGCTACCACCATCGGCATGGAATCCATCGAAGGCGTTGGAGGGATGGAAAGGGGAGCCCCGACATCAGGCGATGAAGGTAGGTGCCTCATACAAGACATGCCATAGTCACAGCAGTCCAATCATGTGTAGCACAAGGTTGCCCTAGAGTGTAAATGCAACACAAATCAATACTGCCCATAGCCACATGCGAGCACCACCCTGCATACACTGCTGGCACCCGCATACCTGCATCCACATACCACACTAAAAGGAGACAACCTGCATGGCACTGCCTGAAATCTGCCTCATCCACTGGCCAAAATAATGTCAACCATTGTCATTCAAAATCCCATACCGCCCTCCCACCTTTGCTCCACCACAGGCACAGAATCACACCCAGAGGACCAGGACACCCCTGCGCCGAAGAGAGCGAAGTCCAACAACAACCTCCCTGCACCCTCAACCTCAGCTGCAGTGAGGCAGACCCCACGACAAGCAGGTCCCACTGCAGGCATACCGGAGGTCCCACCGGCAAGCACCCCTGTTGGCAGCAGGCCAGCAGCAGCTGCTCCACCTCCACCGACATTGCCTGCCACAGAAGGCAGGGGGTCAGCGGCCAGCAGCAACATCGGGGAGACAGCTGCAACAGCTGCATGTTCTGACTCGGACATGGAGCAGGAGGTCAGAAGCCCCACTGACCAACTACATTCCCCCTGTTTCTCAGACGCCAGCCCCCATGAGGGCGACACACAGGGGCACACTGAGGCAGAGGAGTGGCCTTCCACCCCATGCCCTGTCCACACTCCACAGGAGGGGACCAGCCCCTCCATCACTCCACCTGCACTGGCCATGGGCCAGCACGGCCAGCCGTCCCTCGAGGACATCACTCAACGGCAGCATCAACTGTCCGCAATGCTGGATGAGCATGCCGCGGAATGTGTGGGGGCTAGGTTTAGCATTGAACAGGCCACGGAGACACTAAGGGCGGAAGTGGCGCAGAGCACTGCCACCCTGAGGGATGCCATGCAGGCCATGTCCAGGGACATCTGTGCCGAACTTGCGGGCTTGCGTCGTGCGGTCACTGACCTCACCCACACAGTACAGGAGCTGCATGCACAGGGGCAGCCAGGGACATCCTCCACTGCCAGTTCTGCGCAGAGCAGCCCCGTGCGCCGTTCCGGACGCAACCTGCGCTCCACAGCCAGGGGTGCCCCGTGGGCCGGGAGAGGGGGCTTGTGACGGCCTGTGGACACTGTCACAGGCATCTGTTGACAGCTACATGGGGTGTGTTGGGGTGTGCAGGGGGGAGGTGGGAGGGGGTGTGTTGGGGTGTGCAGGGGGGAGGTGGGAGGTGGGAGGGGGTGTGTTGGGGTGTGCAGGGGGGAGGTGGGAGGTGGGAGGGGGTGTGTTGGGGTGTGCAGGGGGGAGGTGGGAGGTGGGAGGGGGTGTGTTGGGGTGTGCAGGGGGGAGGTGGGAGGGGGTGTGACACGACAGTTCATAGTTCCAATACACTTTTTTCTTTCAAAAAAAGAAATGTGTGGACATTTTCATTGCGTATGTGTGCTTTATTGGTGTACAGTCCACAGTGTGCATGTCCCAGAGACACACAGTGCCCCAAGTGCAGTCTCCATGCGATAAACACCAGCCGTGTGTGCTAGAAGCAGTGGTCGATGATACTTTGGCGCATGGCACGCCCCTCCTGTGCATCGCCTCCTCCATGTGGTGGCGCCCCATCTGCACCCTCCTCATCCTCATCGTCAGGTGGTTGCAGTTCTGCGTCAGGGGGCAGGGGCACATTCCGTCTGACGCACATATTGTGCAGCATGACACATGCCATGACGATCTTTGCCACCTTCTCATGGCCATACAGGAGTGCCCCACCAGACCTGCTGAGGCTTCGGAACCGTGCCTTCAGGAGGCCAAATGTCTGCTCTATGACCACACGAGTACGTGTATGTGCACGGTTGAAGTCCTCCTCGTGCTGGTTCTGCGGGTTCCGGACTGGCGTGAGGAGCCACCTCTTCAGGGGATAGGCTGCATCACCTGTATGTAGGCGAGAATGTATGTGTCAGTCATGTTGTCTGATCAGGAACATGATGTTCCACCATGGCTGGCATGGAACTGTTACCTTGGCTCACTTCTACATGCACTAATTGATTCACACTATGCAACCAGTATATGCTCATTGCTGCCATGGCCTGTTTTGCATGCCATCACCCTATGTATGCAGAGGGGTTTTGTGCATTGTGAGTGCCCTTCCTCTGTATCCGTTCTCTGTGTTACTCACAGCCAGGTGGAGTATGCATCATCCCCCCCCCCTTTCTGCCAGGTGGAGTATGCATCATCCCCCCCCCTTTCTGCCAGGTGGAGTATGCATCATCCCCCCCCCCTTTCTGCCAGGTGGAGTATGCATCATCCCCCCCCCTTTCTGCCAGGTGGAGTATGCATCATCCCCCCCCCTTTCTGCCAGGTGGAGTATGCATCATCCCCCCCCCCTTTCTGCCAGGTGGAGTATGCATCACCCCCCCCCCTTTCTGCCAGGTGGAGTATGCACTGGTACGTCATTCCCATGCCCACTTCCATGACATTGCACTCACCGAGTAGCCAGGTTCTTGGGCCTGCATGTCGCTCCATGTAGCGTGGTATTGTGGAGTTCCTCAGGACCATAGAATCATGGGTTGATCCGGGGAATCGGGCACAACAATGTGTGATGATCTTGTTGGAGTCACAGACCATTTGCACGTTGATAGAGTGGAACTGTTTCCGGTTGCGGTACGGTACCTCCATGGCACGTGGAACCACCAATTCCACATGGGTGCAGTCGATGGCACCAATGCAACCGGGTATGCTGGCTAGTGCATGGAAACCCACTTTGGTGTTTGCAATCTCCTGGGCAGTCCGTGGTAATGAGATGTGGTCGTCTGTGTGCTTGAGGAGGGCATCGAGCACTTGGATGAGTGTTCGTGAGAATAATGGTTGTGAAATGCCATGCAGGTGCCCCACTGTGTGCTGGTAGGTGCCTGTGGCCAGGAAGTGGAGTACAGCCACTACCTTCAGTAGGGGGGGGGGTGGCGGTTGGACTTTCTATCATGCTGACGATGTCGTCGTGTGTCATGTCTACGATGGCGGTGATGGTGTCCTGGTCCAAACGGTACAGGGTGTGGATCTGCTCAGCAGTGAGGTTGTTTGGATTGGCTCTGATGCGTGGGATTGGGGGCTGCCTGCGTGGTGGCACTGGCTGTGCTGGTGGGGCTTGCTGGGCCTGCCTTGCCCTCCTTCGTCTCCTCTGTGCTGCCTGTTGTTGTTGTTGTTGCTGTTGTAGTAGCACATGCATTGCTATCAGGTCCTCCAGCCCCAACATTGCTAGTCGTATTGGCATCATTGTGGAGTGTGACTGGGTGTGGGTAGGGGTGGGGTGTGCTCTTTTTGTACTCCCCTGAGTCTGTATTGCCTTCACCTGTGCTGTTTCTGTGCACCTGTGGCAGCTGCATTCACTTGAATTGGCCCTTTACGGTTGGTTCGCGATGGCGTTATTTGCACCATGGCGGTAAGGTACTTAGCGGCCTCGGTGATGGCGTTAGGTGCATGTCCGCTTGGGTCGGCATTTGCGTACCTTTCCGCCATGGCGCTAAGTACGGTGTGGGCGGTCGCGTGCGCGCACCCTTGGCGCAGTTAGCGGCAGCGTTAACTACGATGCCGCTATTGGCATCGTAGTTTACGGTCAGGAGTCATGATCGGACCTGGCGGAAAACGATGGCGGTAACCATTTACCGCCATCGTTTTTCACTTACCGCCAGGGTCGTAATGAGGCCCTTTGTGTGCTGTGACACATGGTGGTGATTTTTTTTTTTTTAAATTTATTTTATTGGTTTTTTTAACAATACAACAATTATCATCATTATTGCGTCGTTTAAAGATCTAACGTATCCCTCCCTCCCCCTTTCTCCCCCCCAACTTTCCAAGACCACAATTGTTCTTTATCGATCCTTCACTTTCTGGATGGCCCTCCTGGGCTGCCGCTGTCGTCAGAAGTGGAAGCTAGATCGGTTGGATGAAATAGTGACACCGTGTGCGCCACCCATTGTTGTAGGTCCTCGCTGATTTCCAGTCTCTGTTCCCTCTGCGCGTTTTCACATGCACCTGTTTCTGCTGCTATCCATTTATGGAGGTCCTCCCACCACAATGTTACTCTGGGGGCCTTGGGAGATTTACACCCCATAGCGATGCGTCTCTTTGCTAAAATATATATCAGGTCTTTAAGCCTGTTTAAGGGTTTGTTTTTTTTGTTGCTTTTTTTGTATCTGCCCAGGATGCACAATATCAGTGACTGTACGTCCAAAATAATGTCTCCGCTGCGACCCTCGCTGTGATCTGGGTCCAAAAGGATAGTATGGCCTAGCATTCCCAAAACATGTGGGTCATCCCCACCCGGGGTTCGTTGCATTTGGGGCACTCAACTGTTCTCGCTCCCTTGAATTTGGTGATGGCTGCAGGAGTGAGGTACACTCTGTTGGTGATATAGAACTCTATGAGCTGCAGTCGGGCGTTTCTGGACACTTTTTTATGATAGGGGGTTATGGATTCCCATTGCAGGCCGGGCTCTAGTTCCCATTTCGCTTTGCACTTAAGGTCTTGCTTGGTTGCGCTGTCTAACAATGATTCATAGAGTCTCGAGGTTTCGTGTCCGCCCTCGGCAGCGTTTAACATGTTTTCTATGCTGTCAAGTCCGGTTTCGAGGTTTTCCACTTCGGGCCATCTATTTGCAAGCTTCCTTGTCACTGCTCTGTGAAGTAGGAACTGCCCCACCGATAGTCCTGTGGTCTCGTGTAGCTCTGCGAACGTTAGAATGTCCTGGTCGTCCACAAGGTCTCTGAGGGTGGCGACCCCATAGGATTCCCACGTGTTCCTTATTTCTTTTGAGCCCCTTTTGGCGCTAAAACGTCCTGAATATTTTTATGATGATATAGCTAAAGTGCCTGTCTCAGTGTGGACTACAGGACCCTATGACGTAGGCCTCTTGAAGGGGGTGGGAGAAGTGAAAATGAAAAACCAGGAGCAATTTTACTGAGAGCCTGACAATATCCCATGTCCAGGGAGGCAGATGAAGGGATTTCTAAGGCAATTTCTGCCATGATGGACCAGGGCATCTTAGTGACATCAGAGTCACCATGTAATACAGCAGTTTATCCTGTCAAGAAATCAAAGGGGGGGTCTTGGAGGCTAATTCAAGATCTTAGACCGATAAAACGATATTGTTGAGGCCGAGTTCCCTTTAGTCCCGAACCCGGCTACAATATTATGCAATATACCCGTTGAGGCAAAATATTTCACGGTGATTGACTTGAAAAATGCCTTTTTCTCAATCCCGTTGCATCGTGACTCACAAGATCTGGCGTCATTCACATTCAGAAAAATGCGTCTGAAAAGCATGAGGCCACCACAGGGATACTGTGAGTCTCCGTCTATTTTCAACAGAGTCCTGCAGATGGATTTAAGCAATATTGCATTAGAAAGTATCGTCTTGCAGTATGTGGATGACATCCTAATCTGCAGCACCACAGAAGAGCAATGCAGGCACGATTCTGTTCAGTTACTGACTATACTGGCTGAGAAAGGTTATAAGGTTGACAAGGAAATGTTACAATATTGTCAACAGGAAGTGCTGTACATAGGCCAGCTAATCTCACATGAAGGCAAGAAGGTGACCCCAGAAAGGGCTGAAGCCATATTGAACACGGCTAAGCCACACACGATAAAGCAAATTCAGAGCTTTCTAGGCCTGTGCAACTATGTTAGGGCATGGGTTTTCGATTACAGCTCTTATACTAAGCCTTTACGTCAGGCCCTAAAGAAGGCCCAAGTGACAAAAGAAAAGATTGAATGGTCTGAGACAATGGAGAAAGGGTTTGCTGAACTCAAGAGAGCGATTTTTACTCCAGTTCTCGGAATTCCCAATTATACAGGGGAATTCTACCTGTTTTCACACACAGATGGCAGCGCTATGACGGCAGTGCTCGCTCAAAAAACCGTGTTGGGGTACAAGCCCCTAGCATATTACAGTGGGAGTCTGGACCCAGTAATGAGAGGCCACTTCCCATGCAAACAAAGATTAGCTGCTGCAGGGTACGCCATAGAGAAGGCGACGACCATTGTAATGGGGATGCTCCATGACGTTGTACGTCGAGCACTCATTATTTGCCATTCTAGAGACACCAAAGGGCACATTGACATCTCAAAGAGCTCGTGCCTATAAAGTGTTCATATCAAACCCATTGATTAAAATAGTCTGATGTAAGATAGTGAACCCAGCTATGTTTATAGCAGAGCCGGTCACTGAAGGAGAGCCAATACATGACTGCACAAATTATGAAGAATTCTATGATGAAATTCCCAGGGCTAAAGAAAATGCCTTGGCAGGAGGAGAGATCGTCTTTATTGATCGGTCTTCGAGAATCGAACAATGTGATGGGCAAAGACACACAGGGCGTCGCTGTGATAAAGCACACAGCGAATGGAGAGTTTCAACTGCTTCTTAGTGCTCGAATGCCATCTCATTATTCAGCACAGGCTGCAGAATTATTAGCTTTGATACTCGCCATTGAGAATCACGCAGACCAGGCAGTAACGGTGTATAGTGACTCTGCCTATGTGACGTCAACGGTGCACGCAGGCTTAGAGCGCTGGAAAAGGAGGGGCTAGCTCCGAGTGGACGGCACGCCAGTGCAGCACGCAGCCTTATTGGACAGGCTGATAAAGGCACGACAGCTCCCAGTTGGCATAGCGGTCGTGAAATGCGCCACCCATGCGAAAGTGACAGATTTTGTCTCACGCGGAAATCACGTAGCAGACACGGAAGCCAAGCGTATGGCATCCAAGAGTGAGACGATTATGGAAGTGGAAGTGGCGTGCACCCATAAAAGAATGATGGTTGCGCGAACCACTCCTGAAGCCTATAACGATCTTGCGCAAACGCAACTAATGGAGCTCCAAGGGGAGGCACCACAGGAAGAGAAAAACCTGTGGAAACGTCGAGGGAGTTCTTTAAACCCCTCTGACAGCTTGTGGTGACAAGACAGCACTGGTAAACCAGTAATGCCTGTAGGCCTACTAAAAATAGCGCTGGAGCAGTTACATTACCCGACGCTTATGACAAAGGAGAATCTAGCAGCAACGCTCACGGAAGACTGGTTCATACCGAATTTAGCTGAGCATGTTGCATTCTTCATGGTGAACTGCATAATCTGCCAGCAATTCACCGCTGGGCACACATTAAAAGTTATGAGAGGAGTCATCCCCAGGCCAAATGGGCCTTTTCAGCACTTGTATGTCGACTACGTGCAACGGGTACAGATACTTAATTGTTGTGGTGTGTCCATTCTCTAGATGGATAGAAGCAGGTCCATGTACACACCCAAACTCTAACTGTGCGGCCACATTTTATGTGAGGGAAATGTTTCCCAGGTGGGGGGTGTGTGAAGTCATGAGATCAGATAATGGGGCTCACTTTGTCAATGCAGTCTTTGGGCAGATTAGCCTGCTGCTTGGTATATAAGTTCTCTTCAGCGTATCATCCAGAAGGTAATGGGATCTGTGAGAGGCTCAACGGCTTGTTAAAGGAAAGGATAGCCAAGTTGAAGCTTACTATAAAGAAGGGATGGTTGCACTGCCTTCCACTGGCACTGTATGCTCTTCGGAACCAACTTGGCTACGACCATCATTTTACGCCACACAAGATAGCCACAGGAAGAAGAATGAGAACTCCCCTCACACCCCGAGATAGAGCAAGATGTGATGCCCAGTCGACAGGAGAGGTTTTAGGGTCTGAAATGCAAAACTATCTGAACTGTATGACATCTTGCCTTACTGTAATTTCAGACCAGCTGCAGCGACGACAAAAAGGGTGCAGTGCAGTACAGAACACAGAAGGAGATACTACACCAGACTCAGCTCAAGGTCTACATGTTCCACTCGTCTTCCCTGGAGATGCCGTCTTGGTGAGAAACCATACAAGGAAAAAGTGGGACGAGCCAAGGTTCGACGGACCATTCACAGTTGAAGACGTTACTCCATCCGCAGTCAAGCTATAAGGAAGAAGAGGTTGGATCTTCCTGGGTGATATCAAGCCATACATCGGAGGAACCCCACTGCCTGCACCCCACCACGAAGAGACTACAGACAACGGGGAAGAACCACAGCACGTGCAGACGAGATCCATGATGAGGAAGAAGGACGCATGACCAGCAAAGTAGAGATAAAAAACTTTTTTTTTTTGCAAGTTGTGGCTTAAATTGGACATTCCTCAAAGCACAAAAGGGGATAAGGACATAAGAAACTGACACTCTATGCATCCTAGTTGCAGGGTGAAGAAGGAAATTGCACGTGTAAGCCACAACATAGTCTGCTGACTTTGAACTTTGGACTGAGGCACTCTGAAGCCTTAATTAGGAAGAATATGCCAAATTGTGATTGAGGACACATACATTGGAAGAAGATACAGTACCCTGATACCTTCCACACCAAGACTTTGTTTGAAAGCACTTATGGTGTCCCACAGTGGAGACATCACAAAGGACGTGGTCACCTATTTCAACCTAGTGTTAAGATCATACATGTCACTGGTAGGGAGGCTCACCAGTGTCACAGACTTTCTCCAAGATTCTGAAAAAGAAAAAATAATAAGACAACTGCTTACTGTCATTGCCGAACAATTCATCATACTCCCTGAGTACAGCGAGAAAGAATCAAATGTTCCCGACACAGGCAGAAATAGATGAGCTCATCAACACACTGCTCTTTCGCATAATTGAAGACTGTCCAACTCTTATTGGAAGGACGACAGACACTCTCACATTCCTTCGAGATCCAGCAAACACTGAACATTTAAGCCATCTTTTAAATAAAGTAATCATTTTGGTCACACTCCACACAAACAGACAGTGCAGACACTGTTTACATCAAGGAAAAAACATATAACCCTGCAACAAGCAAAGACAGGACAGATGTCCTTGTCACCAGAAGACAACAGCTTGGCATGCAACGTCTTATTTCACCTCATTGAGAACTTTCCAGAGCTAGTGGGAAGACCCATCAATGTTGACGTACTTGCATTCCTCGGAGATCCAGTAAAGTGTACTCACCCAAACATGCTCTTACAGGGTATTATAGCTCAAATCAAAATTTCCAATCTCCATCGAACCCTTAGGAGAAGACCGTGACACTTTCCGCCGAGGGACAGATCGAGGGAGCAGAGTCAAGAACTTTATTTGTTATATTTGTTGTCATTTTTTCCCTATTTCTTCATACTGACCAGTGTCCAATATGTCCTCCGGACTGAAGCAGATTCAAGGAGTGGACTGGGAACTCACGTACTTTGAACATGCACAGTAAAGGTGACTCATGGAAGTATTATTTGAATCTTTTTTCCCATAGTTTAGCAAAGGAACTGTATCCTGTATTAAGAGGCAATCATCACTCGCAAGAGGGGGGACACTTGTGAAGCACCTGACACTTTTGAAACAGAACTCGAAGAACGATATTGGGTGGGGGAACAATAACATTGACATTTGGGGAATGATCGAGATGGGGGGCCCAGAGCAGCAACCTGGTCCTCCCACAAGCAGCTAGGCACCCCTGCTTCTCTGGAAGAAAATGCTGTCGCCTTACATATCAAACCATAATATACTTATGCATTATATTTATCATTATTTTACTGTTGTTAACAATCAGAACTGCATTTTTTACTGGTGCACGGAGCGTTCCAATTTCAGTGCACCCACCTGATGATACACGCATGAAACCCACAAGAGCACCCAGACCCTATATAGTCATTCCAGTACCTAGAAAATCTGATGGTAGAGTAAATGAACTTGAAATGAACGTGATTAATAGTGATATACACACATTTATGGTAACGAATGAGCAGGAAAGCCGGAGATAGGGTCGGCATGAAATGAATGAAGAAAAAACACTGACAAACACATGCACACACACACTGAATGCACACGAAACAGGCCTAGTGTCAATAACCACAGAACCACAAACAAAATCAGCAGAGATAATGAGACTGCCTACTATAAAAACCTTCAAAGAAGATAGTGGGAGAAAACAAGAAGAATTAAGAGAAAGGCCAACAGAAGCAGTCATATCAGAAACCCTTAATAAAACAGAAGCGGCCTCAGAAAAACTCTAAGCAAGGACACAAATGTTAGTAAACTTACTATTCCCATACATAGCCAGAGCAAGGGAACGACAAGAGGAACTGAAGAACAAAACGACAGAGACTGTATTACCCATCACACATATTCTAACACAAGGGACAAGTACCAGGCCTACAATACAGCCATATACCGGACCAGTGTCAGGCTGGTTGGCATGGGCATTTGCATGCAGCAGAGAAAAGATACATGAGGACCAGGAAAGAGCTGCCAGACTCTTGTCCACTCAAATGGCGCAGATGAGGAAGCCTGCACCATGGACCAGGATACCTGAGAACCCTCCAGCAAGAAAAAGCCATACAGAGGCATTCAGAGATGTAGTTATCACAAACTACAGGAAAACCTTAAGAATCAAGAGAAGCATGCATGAAGATAATAATGAACTAAACAACTACCTGGACAGCACAGCACATCTAGGAAACAACATTTGGTACCAGCACGTGAAAGAAGTTGGAAGACGAAATTCAGAAGGAGAATGCTTTGTTTGTGCACTTCTACCGTACAGCATGGGGAAATCCAATATCTTCGTGGCTGTAGAAATCGATGTGCTGACAGCACACTGTTTCTCACACATAGCAATGTGCAACACCAGAGGCCAGTTCATGGGAAATGATGCCTCATCGATATGGGCAACTGAAACAGCTTATCCCGATGAAGATGATTATGTCCAGGACATTAAGACGAGAAATAGAGCCCATACTAGGAATCACGTGATCAGGTACGAGAAACCTGAAGTTAAAGGAGCAGAAATAAGATGGGAAATAAACCCGAGACTGAATGTCCAAGGAAAAAATCCAGAAGAGGCTCAAATTTGGAAAAACAGAGGCCAAATGCAGATTTGGGGAACAGTGCTTTCACCAAACGGACGGGAAGAAGGAGAAGTGATCTGCCGAGCATGGATGGTCCTTGGAGCCTGCAAGGAAGCAATAGAAAACTCACAGAGACTGTGCAAACCACTATGGCCAAAGCTTACAAAATGACTGACATGGGTCAAAGACAGAGGAGGACCCTTGCAGATAGTACCACTAGAAAGCCCGAAATTGTGCTTCAGGAACAATGGCACAAGGAAGATGGGAGAGAATCAGAACTGCGGATGAATTTTTGAAGCTCCGGGAATGACTCATGGGACTGCAGTAATTATGGATCATTATTGGGCATGTGGATCCAAAGCATACAGCAGACTGCCGAAAAACTGGGGAGGCATATGCACAATAGTGAATGTCCACATTCCGTCACTACTGATCCCGAAAAGTGACCCAAATATTGACAGTTTCCCGAAAGCAGATGCCCACCTGAGGAAGAGGAGATCTGTGGAACTGATAACTTGAGTGAAGAGAGAAAATAATTTTTCTGCCAAATCAGAAGAAGCATTTCATGCAATCCCATATGAACACAGGCTGTTCAGCCTCACCTCATCAGTGTTTGCGACTCTTCATGCCAAGATTCCAAGTTGGAGCAAATACTAAATGGTTACAGATAACCAGATGGGAGTTACTGCAAACCATCAACACAGCAATAAAAGGATTCAATGCGATCAAGGAAGAGTTAAAAGCCATCCGACTGATGACTCTGCAGAACAGATATGTACTTGACATGACCACAGCTATGGATGGAGGAGTTTGTACAAAAATTGGAGAATCATGTTGCACATTTATACCTTCTCACGACGAAGAAAATGGAACTTTAACAGAGGCTATAGGTATGCTGACAAACATAAAGAACCAGATGATCAATGAAACCGACAAAGTTGATGATGACAGCTGGTTTGGATCGCTGTTTTCATGGGTTCCGCAATGGATGGCGGATGCATTCAAGTTCCTAGGAGCCCTGCTAGTGATGATATTACTAGGATTTTGTGTTATCAAAGAAAGTGAAGAAAGCCATAGGGATGAAGATCATGATTGATGTCAAACCATGATGGAAGCCAAGAGATCTAACTGATGATGAAATAAGAGACTTTGTGAAGGCCAGCGAGCATGTGCCAGAAGGTACGAAGTTTCTTTATCCCAGGAAACGCAGAGATTATGAAGTAAAATGGATCTATTGCAGCCCAAATGGACAATGACAGCTAATGACATGGAATAAAGAGGAACATGTAAGGACAGCAGAAAGCCTGAAAGGAGTGATAAAAATATGGACTCCAAAGAGACACTCCTTCAAACCATCATGTACAAACCCAGAAGATGAAGAAGAAATGAATACAGAAGAACCAAATAAGATGACTCCAAAAGGGGAAGCGGAAGTGGTCGATCTATCGACCTGAGGGGGGAGCGTAGAGGAGGTCCCAAATATAGCCTGCTCTCCAGTTACCTCTTTTGAAGTACCAGGAACGTTCACACTGAGATATGTGACATATGATGAGCAAATAAACCAGCAGAGAGCTGCAATAGGGCTCTGCCCAGTGCCTATCAGAAGAACAAAACCTATTGAAGTACCAATAACCAGACAACCATCGACAGTAAGTTATCCATTGAGAAAACCCTACCAGCAAATGAAATGAAATGAAATGAAGATTGCTTAAACATTGTCCCGGAAGGAAACTCAAAAGGCCTTAATTGAAGACGAATGGTGACGACACGAGGGCATGGACAGACTCACAGATGAAAGAAACGACAACCAAAAGATGACACACAGAGACGAAACGCCTTGAATAAGGATATCAGGAACTTAGAAGGAGAGACGATGTTGAAATAAAAAGAAGCTTAAGCCGTAAGCAGGATGTAGATATTCAACCAGCTAAACGCTTGTACATATGCTTGTAAACGCAAAAAAGATAAGAAAACAGTGCAGCTTGCTATGCTAAGTAGAAGAATAGAGCGGCAAGCGCCACCTATACATATCTACCTCAACGAAGCACACTATATAAGTGCGGGTACACTTTACAGAAAAGCAGAATTAACTCAGGTTACTAGGGGTCAAACAGGACAGGATTCGTATTCCAGCTAAAAACGAGAAGAGATGGCTGAATCGAAACTCAGCAAGAGCAGCTTGTGCCTGGGAAGCTCATGTCAGACCAAGAGAAGGAGCGAACAGTAGCTTCGCGGAATCGAAACTTAAGAACGGAACAGCCTATCTGAGGAAGGCCGAGATAAGGAGGCCCAGGCAGGTGGCAAGCTGAATAAGAATGTCATGCGCAAATAGAAAGAAAACTAGGCAGATTCACGGTGTGCTAGCACGTGACCAGCCGAGCGAGAAGAGACACAGTTTCACACCTATGCCTGGCTGTAACTTTTTGTGACAAGAAGATACAGTTTTGAGGCCGACCACAGCCAACTAATTGACACATAGCCACTAAAGTAATGATTGAATGAAGGGAGGCCGGGTGAATCTTGGGGCATCCTGCACCTGGTTGACCATTCTGCGTGCTGCTAATTAAAGTGGAGATTTATGCATGGGTTTGAAGCCAACCCAATCACAAAGGACCAAATAATCTAGGGTCCTATAGATAGTAAAACCAATGGAACATCGTACTTTTAGTGACGTCCACCATAGTCCTTTGTGAAGGGTTTAGACGCCCACCTGATAGTGTTTATTCAATCCCCACACTCCGTTACCATATACAGATATAGCACCTATATTTAAGTTACCTTTTTCCAACCAATAGACTTGCATGTTAACTTTTGAGTGTTACACATCAATGATGACGAGTTTTGGGTATAAATGTTACTGTTTGCATGAAGTTTGTGGGAGTTTGCATCACTGTTGATTTCCATGTTTCCCCGTTTTTTGTACTTGTCATTAAACAGACTCCCCTTTCCAAACCATTGAGTTGTTCTTACTGATTGGTGTTGGAGTAAGAAAACCTGCCCCCCCATCCATCTCAAGGGGCAGCTATCTCGTCTTAAAGTACTGCAGAGCAAAACCCCAACTCTCTGGGCCGGCCAGGGGTCTCTCTGTACAACGGGACACAGGTGATGGGTGGCTGGTGAGTCATTGTTTGCATGTGTTACATGTCACTCAGGGGGACACTTGTTGCTGTATGTTTGGGTGCATGGATGTGTTGCCTGCCCTCACATTGTTTTGCCTTTCTCTGCAGAGGCATTCTGCATTTGAATATGGTTGCTGCGATTGAAGGTGAAGCTGCTGCTGTATGCGTGTACAGGACACAGCATCAGGGCTTAGTGGTTTCCAGGCCTACAGAGGGGGACATCCATGGATTGCACAGTTCAGCTGGTGCAGGCACACAAGGCATAAGATGAGATGTGCATATTTCTTGCAGCGCACTTGCATTTTTCTGAATCTACATGACAGCTTTAATGCGACTGTGTTTTGTGAGCATAGTTTTGTTGGAAATGGGTTAGCCACTGAACCTGTTTGTTGTTGTGGAACACGCATACTGGGTCCAGGGCTGTCCTCACATGTCTTTGTAGTTTTCATCAATTTTTTACTATGCCTTCCTACTTGTGGTCTCATGTGTGTGGTTTGGTATCTACGTGCGCAACAGTTGTTGTCCATATTACGGTGGTCAGGGACTTTGTTGCTTGTGCTGTGTGCTTTTGGGAGTACTACATGGACACAGTTGGTTCAACCTGGTATGCCTGTGTTGGTGATTTGTGCACAGCCATACAGATTGGGGCACGATTCTCAGGGCTTTTACCTATGGGATTGCACCATTATTTGACACTTCTATGAATCAGGCCCTTGGGGTGTATCAACCACTTTTGCTCATTTACAAATTGGCTAATACTAGGTGGTCATTTTTATATGGGGTGTTAAGTCTCCCTATTGACAGTCTGTATATAACATGTGCAATCTTGCGCCCCTGCTCACAGCAACATGGATAGGTTTGAGCCTGCAGTGCCCGTAGTACAATAGAGTTTTGAGTGGCTGATTGGAATTAGTGAACATGTTGCTTTGTTTTTACTTGGTTATGTATTTTTGAAATTTGTAAATTTGTTTTGACTCCAGAATAATTTTACTCCTAACTTTACAAAGAGGGAGTGGTATTCTCCCACTTACAGTTGTAAGTCCTAGTGGGCCTCCAGTCACCCATGTGTCTCTCACATTCCAATCTGTGGTACATATCAGCAGTAAAACAGGCCGTGTTCTAGCCACAACCCAACCTCAGTGGTTTGCCCCGGTCACCAGTGTGCTTCGGCTGATCAATCTAATTGCTCTTTTATTTCCTCTCCACTATACACTTACTGCCACAGCCCTTTAATGGCACCACAAGGCACTAAGCAGTTGAGGAGGGTCATTAAATTGAAGATGGTTCGTATTCACAGCTTATTTCACCAGCCCCTAAACGGCCTCTGGTCATCAGTATATCGGAGATGCACACAAATCAGAATCACTCATAAACTGGCAAAGTTACAATTCACAACCTATTTCATCAGCACTAGGCCTCCAACGGGCCCCTGGCTGCCAGTATACCACAGGCAAATCCACTTTCAAGTCACTTACGAGTTTGTTCTTCATTTTATCATTCGATTCCTCAATCTTATAACATGAATGCATCTGTACTTCTGTCAAGTGGCGCATCAGAACCTTTGAGGCAGTACTCAAGGCATTTCAGGCATACTCTGAAGGCTCCTCCTCAGATTTCTTTCCAGCTCTGTACTTGGCGCTTGGTGCCACCTTGTGGAATGCCTCCCACCTGCACAGTGAGTCTGACTTGGGTGCCAGGCTACATTTCAGCACTCAGTATAACCATGGTATTTAGGCAACAGTCTTAGAGGCCCAATTTCTGCCACCATGTGTCAACTCTAGCCTCAAAATTCCAAGTACTGCATTTTTTTGCTGTCAATTAAATCCTTAAAGACAAGGGGTCCATGCATTGCATGTTACAGGATGATTTTACAAAATAACTTTGCTAAAAAACATAGCCATCAATAATTTCTGAAGACGACTATGAACAATTCTACTACTAACACTTTATGTCTCCACAGCTTCGAATCTTCACGTAGCAGGAAAAAGATGGGCTTGATAGAACATTGGACGAAGAGCAGGCAAATGAGTGCCACAGGAGAAGCAGGACTTGTGTGGTACATTGTGACACTATAACTGAATGGCAAGAGAAAAACAACCATATAAAATACTGCTACTGTTTGTCCATGCCTTTTCTAATCACAATTCTCTACAGTATTTAGGGTGGAGTGACCAGGACTACCGTAAAAAAAGGCCACAAATGCAGACAAATCAATGTTCCCCCAGGTCTGACGCTCTCCACATATGCATTGCAACCCATACCTGCAGCAACTATTCTGTTTTGGTGCTAGAACCTCTGTGCAGTCCAGCATAGACACAGCTGCATCTATAGTCTCCGGACAGAGTTTCAATGAAGTTATGTTATGCTGCTCTGCTTTTGTACAGTGCAAGATCGCCATCGTAAAAAAAGGAAATGTTGCAGAGTACCCCACTGGTGGGAGAGGTGAACGAGAGTTTAGCACAGGAACCTGGCTGCATTTAGTTGAGCCACGATCTGTATGGATGATTGTAATATTTTGGAATTCTTGGCCAGTGTGGCTGAAATAAAGGTTCATCCCACCATGAATGGGTCCAGGGCTTTAAGTGGGCTGGCGCTAGATGGGGGACCCCGACAGGCTCCAAAACATTTTCTGAGATGGGGTCATGCCGGAAATAAATAAGGCCACCTGCTAACCCAGCTCACCAACTTGCTAGATGCCGAGGCTTTTTTTCTAAAGCATGAAGCTCTAGCATGTAAGCGAGAGCTTCAGACTTTAGAAAAAAAAGCCTCTACTTTTGATTGAGTCGCTGACTCCCTGCCAGGAACCCCTTTCATTAAAGATGCAGGGCTAATGATCTCTGCATCTCTAATGAAAGAGGTCTCTGGCAGGGGGTCACGAGTGCGTCAGTCAGCCTTTACAAAAAAAGCCTTGCCTTTTCATTGTGTTGCTATCCTATGTTGGGCTCTCACTCACTCGTATGCATACACACGCAATTACGAACCGGAGCCTTGCCTGCTGTGAACTATCTTTATTCACTCCTACAATCATAACTAACCCTTTTCCCCCCTTGGCCCCTCCCCTTCCGCCCTCTTCCCACTTCCCTGTGTGTATCCGTTCTTAAAGGGGCTGTGACCCTTTTCAACCACGTACAACACCTCCCCCGTACTTTAACATGAAAGTCCAGTTACATCTGTTCGATGAGTCTCACTGGTCTCTTTATTGTCCTGAGTGGCCTCCCTGGGGATTCCCTGCTTTCACCATTCGTTTCCACCGGGGGTTCTGTTTTGTCTTCTCCGCTTAAATCTTCAGCTGCTATCTCTTGTGTCTCTGGCTCTTCGAGATATAGCCTCTTAAAGGCTTTCTGGGTGATGTCCCCTGGTTCTCCAGTCTCCGTGATCATGGGTCCCTTGATGGCTGTGATGACCCGAGGCTCTGGGCTGTAGCGCGTGTCTGTCTTCTTGCGTTGAGTTTGCCGGACTAGGATGGTTTTGTCCTACCTCTAGTTGGTGTTCCTTCGCTCTCCTCTTCTTGTCAGCCCACTGTTTGGCCTTTCGCTTCTTTTCGACGTCTCGTTCTCTGATGGTCGCATCCTCTTCTGGTGTGTAGTCTTCCCACCGTGGAATGCGTGTTCGGGGTTAGTATCTCACCATGAGTTCAGTGGGTGGCTTTCCCGTTGCATCATTTTGAGTGTTTCGATAGCTTCTGAGCATACTGCAGATAGCCTGCGAGTGAGGTGTCTGCTCCGCTGCAGCCTTCTGTCTGGTCAGTTTGATGGTGGCCATAAATCGTTCCACCATCCCGTTGACTTGGGGCCAGAGTGGTGTGATCTTCTGGTGGTGGAATCCTAAGTGATCCGCGAGCCTCACAAACTCTCGTCCTTGGAACGGGGATCCATTATCTGTCTTGACAATGTTGGGGATGCCCCACTCGCTGAACAGTTTGTCTACAATGGGTGCTGTTTCCGTGAATGGCGTCGAGGGTATTTGCTTAACGAATGGGAACCTCGAGTATTCGTCTATTATTACTAGTAGGTATCTCCCTTCTTCCAGGGGTCCGTAAAAGTCCATCGCAACTTTTTGCCAGGGCCTTGTTGGAAGTGTTGCTAGTTGGAGGGGGTTCGGTGTTGGCCCCTTTGCTGCTAGTTGGCATGGCCTGCAGTGCAACAGCATATCTTCAACTATCACGTCCATGTAAGGAAACCAGACGTAGTTTCTGAGAATTCGTTTTGTGTTGTCAATCCCCCTGTGAACCTTCATGGGCTAGTGTTACTAGAGTCTTCTTTAGGTCTCTCGGGGCTACCAATCTGTTTCCGCGCAGCAATATGCCTTGATCTGTAGCTATTAGTTCTTCGTGCACCTTGGCTAGCCGATCGAGCACTTTCTTATCTGCCACCTCCCCTCCGTTACCTCGTACTTGGCGCTCTCTCCATTTGTTGGAGCGGGTGAGGGAGATGGCAACTTTGATCGTTGGGTCGGTCTTGCTTCTCTCCTCAAATGTTGCCGTGAGATCGTTGGTGGCATGGCATTTGAGGACAGGTAGGAGATGAGTCAGAAGCCTCATGGGCTAGAGTGTTGTCCTTGTTCATCATGGGGTGCCTGGACAGGTAGTCCGCTGGGTTGGCTTCTCCCCCGGGTTTGTGGATAATCACGTAGTCATACTCTTGTAGTCTTATTCCCCAGCGTTCTATTCGGGGTGGCATTTTGGTTTTGGGGTTGCCAAAAATTGAGAGCAGTGCTTGATGGTCTGTCACAAGGGTAAACTTTCGTCTGATGATAAAGTTGTTGTATTTTTCGCAGGCCCATACTGCGGCTAGGCTTTCTCTCTCCGCTTGCGAGTAGGCCCTCCAGTGTGCGATAGAGCGCGGCTGGCGTATGCCACCACTGCATGTCGGGCGTTGTCTTTGGTGTCGGTCTGGGCCAGGATGGCACTGAGTCCCACTGGACTGGCATCTACCGTAATGATGGTGTGCCACTCTGGATGAAAATATGCCAGCTGGCGGTTGTTTGTGAGGCTTTCTTTGATGGTTGTGAACGCTGCTTTGCAGGGTGCATCCCAGACAAAAAGTTGGTCCTTCTTCAGGAGGGTGCGGAGCGGGTCGATGATCGTGGCATAGTTCGGGAGGTAGAATGCACAATATCCTGCCATTCCTAAAAAGGAGCGCAGTTCCGCCGCTGTCGTGGGGGCTTGGAGGTCGGTGATAGCCTTTATCTTGTCCGGGCCGGCTGTTATTCCTTTGTTGAAGAATATGTGCCCGAAGAATTTGAGACTGGTCTTGTTGATGTCACATTTTAGTTCATTTAGCGTCAACCCTGCTTCTTGGAGGGTCTTGCAGACAGTTATTAGGGCATTGTCGTGCTGTTCTTGATCCTTTCCAAAGATCAGAATGTCATCACTATAGTTTAGGGCATTCATTTCAGATGCTATGAGGCGTCTTATTGTCTCCTGGAAAATCTCTGCGGCCGATGATATGCCAAAGTTTAGTCTCTTGTACCTAAATAGTCCGTCATGGGTAGCGAAGCTGGTTATGGGTCTCGACTCTGGATCTAGGACAAGCTGATGGTAGCCCTGATTGAGATCCAATTTTGAAAAGTACCTTGCTTGATTTAACCTAATCAGCATGTCTTCCAGGCTTGGGCCTGGGTGCTTCTCTCTCATATCGCGGTGTTTGGGATGCGCATATCGACACATATGCGTAGGCGCCCGTTGTCTTTGGGCACTATCCCTATTGGGGATACCCATGGCGTTGGTCCTTCAGCCTTCTCTATAATGTCATTGAGGAGGAGGAGTTGAATCTCTTTTGATACTTGTTCTTGAAGGTGGAAGCCCACTTTGCGAGGGTGCTGTGGTACCGGCATGATGTTGTGATTGATTTGCAGCTTGATGGGTGAGTTCTTGAGCATTCCCACTCCCTCAAATAGTTTAGGGAACTGACGTTTGAGGTCTTCTTTTGCGAGAGGTCGGCCTGTTATTGCCATGATGGTTTCTTGTGTTGGGTGGTGTCCCTTTGTTATATCTGATCGGTCATATTATAGGTCAATCAGTGTCAGGGTGCTGGCTGTACGATAGCTGAGGAGACAGCGACCTACAGATGGGCTCCTGATGACGTGTATCGTGGATGTCACCGTGTGGTTGCAGTGCGTGAGGTCACATTGAAATTGTCCTTTTGATGTCATGGGTATAGCTGCTCCCCATTGGAAGATGTGTGTTCTGGATTCTCGAAGGGGGTACAGAGGGGCAATGTCATGGTATAGATCCTCATTCATGACATTTACTGTCACACCTGTGTCAACCACAAACTTGTTCCTGGTGTTCCTCATCTGTATCGTCACTTTGGGAGCTGAGGCGTCTTCGACGTCGATGCTGAGGAGCCGGACGTATTCCCTATCGTCGCCATCTTGCAAGTAATAGGTTTGTTCATCTTCCCTTGGTTGATGTCTTGGTGTGGAGCTGGTGTATGGGTCCAAGTCCTGTTCATGTGACGGCAAGGGGTCTCTCATGTACGTCGCTCCGTGTTCTGGTGCTTGTCCAAGTTCTCGTTGGTGACTGTCGTACAGTTCATGATCTCTCCTGTCTGGTTCAATCTGGAGACCTTCTAGTGCCCTTACGGTGTCCGGGCGTTGATAGGAGTTCATGGGGTATGTCGCATTTCTTTCGGCGGGGCGTTGTTATTGGTCCATGTGCGTCTCTGCTGCATGGCTGGCAGTTCATTGGTGAGTTGAGCTTCCCTCAGGGAGCTGTTCCTTGCACATCAGTTGGAAGTGGTTTTCCATTCCGCATCTTAGGCAGCGCTGGCCGATGGCAGGGCATGGTCCTCTGTGTGGGTATTCGAATTCACAGCGGTAGCATTGGCGGTTACCCTGGGACCGTTGAGCGGGATATTTGGGAGTCATTCTGTTTTGCGAAGTCGGATATCGGCTGTAAGGGCTCACTGCTGCGATGGTGTCTCCTTTTTTTGGGTTTTCAATAGCAGCGGCTTGGACATCCACTCTTTCGTACACTCTGGCCAAATCCAAGACTTCTTTTAGGGATAGAGGCTTTTTTAGGAGGTGCTTCCTAAACATGGAGGATATGCATCCTTCTATTAAGTGTAACCTTATTGCTTCATCATCATTAAAGTTGCCAAAGTCACACTTGGTTATCTTTCTTTGCAGGCGGATGACAAATTCCCCTATGGTCTCATAAGGTAGTTGGCCACATTGATTGAACGTGTATCGCTCATAGTCATGGTTGGGTGAGATGACAAGTTTCTCGTTGATGGCCTCTAAGAGTTTCGGATATGTGGTACGATCCTGTGGGGGAATCGTGCATATGATGTTTTTAATTTCTCTCCCTGCCACATTGGCGAAAATGCTGAGTATGTTGGGTGGTTCTTGTGTGCCGATGGCACATAGGAAGTCTTCAAATTCGTCCACCCACTCTTCCCATCACTGACCCTGATCGTGGTGTGGGTTCAGTGTGAATGGCGCGGGTCTCCTCATTAAGCTAGCGTGAGAGGAGGGTGCTCCTGGTAACGGTGGCTGGGCATTGGGGTCTGCTGCGTCCGGAGCCGACATGATGGCGCCGCTGGGGGTGCTTTAGTGGCTTAGGTGGCACGTGGGCGCTGGTCTTAACTGTGGCTTCAGGCACTGTGGTCGCTTGTTTAGTGCGCCAGGATGTGCCCTCTTTCCTAGGAAGCTTCAACTAGCTGGTTTCGTAGGGAGGGTCAGCCGTGAAGTTTGTCCTGGCCTTTGTTGTGCTCCTGTGGGGCAGTTGGGCCCTAGGGTTTGGCCTTTATTGGGAGTGTTCTGGCAATGTTTATTGTGCTGGATCACATTCAGGGAGGCATTGAATTAGACTTCAAATTTTTCCCGAAGTGTTATTCAAAACAATGTTTTAACACACAAAAACACTTATTGGGATCCACCTTTTCAGTGTGGAGGCTGATCCTTATTTTGGTACCATTTAATGGGTGACCTCAGAGGATGGATTTCACAGAAGATTCCTCATAATGTATGGGGGCTCCTGTCCTTATTGGTAGTGGTCTGGCAATGTTTATTGTGCACCACTTTTTTTTAATTTTTTTTTTTAGTGTCACTGAGTGGGAGACGCAGGGTTAACCTTGCTAGGCCGTGCGTCGCAGTTTTAATTCTATTTGTTTCCTTTGGAATGTCACGTTGTGGAAGACACAGGGTTTTTCTTGATCGTGGCTCCTTTCACTCCCAGCCCCCCGTCAGAGCTCCTTACTTGGAACAGTGCGACCGCAGCGGTCGGGTGATTTCTTTCGTCCTCTGCGGGTGGGCGGGAAGGAGCAGCTGGTCATCCGGGCCTGCAGTGCGGTCATGGGCGTCGCGGAGGCGGTCTTCTTCCTTCCTTCCTGGCGGCTCCGCGGTTGCTGGTTCTTCCTTCCAGGGCACGCGGGCCGCACAATCGATGTCGGGCTCTGTTGTAGGGCACGCGGGCCTCTACGCACTTGCAGGGCACCTGGGCCCCTCCTGAAGTGCTGGGCGCACGGGCCCTCCGGCATGGCACACGGGCCTCTGTTTAATCTCAGGGCACACAGGCCCACCTGAACTGCTGGGCACACAGGCCCTCCAGCAGGGCACACTGGCCTCTACTCAATCTCAGGGCGCGCAGGCCCACCTGAAAGTGCTGGGTGCATGGGCCCTCCGGCAGGGCACACGGGCCTCTGCTCAATGTCGGGCACACAGGCCCACCTGAAATGCTGCAGTGCATACGGGCCCACCGGCAGGGTACACGGGCCTCTGCTCAATATCAGGGCGCATGGCCCTCCTCTGCCGCCGTCACACGAAGGTTCGTGTTGGCCTTGTCACCAGTGTTGGGCTCTCACTCACTCGGATGCATAAACACGCAATTACGAGCCGGAGCCTTGCCTGCTGTGAACTATCTTTATTCACTCCTACAATCGTAACTAACCCTTTTTCCCCCTTGGTCCCTCCCCTTCCGCCCTCTTCCCGCTTCCCTGTGTGTGTCCGTTCTTAAAGGGGCTGTGTCCCTTTTTAACCACGTACAACACCCTACCCGAAGTGAAATGGGTGCGAGAGCAGGGGCTCAGCACTGCAATTAAAAGCCAAGGCAAAACTTACCTGACAGGAATGCTGGCAGTTAAGCCACAGTCCTATTGCAAAATTGATCTGGGGCTCTTACGGGGGAGTGGCCGGTGTCGGATTGGCCCCTTGGCCTTTTGGCCCGTGGCTGGGCCGAAATCGTCCCTGGGGATTGGGGCCGGTTTCTGGCCATGCCTGGGCCGGTTTGGAAGAACATTTTTTGAAAAAATAATATATATATATTTTTCAACATATATTTTTTTTTCTTCAAAAAGTCTTTCATCCTGCTTAGGTCGATAATTGAGTACCAACACAGGTTGGGTGATATTGTACGCATGTTCTATAGAAAAAGAGCTTTTTGATGGTTCTTAATCTTGAGTGTCGTTGTCTTGTCCTATTTCTCAACCGTCTTGCCTCTCGCTGTCTCGTCTGCCTGCTCCCTGCCCTGTGTCCTTCCCTAGTGTTCTCCCCTCCCTCTCCCTTCCACCTCTCTCCTCTCCCCTCCTACTCTATGGAGCTCTCTGTCTCTCCTACCTTGTCTAACTGCTTCTCTATTGACTATCCTGCCCTGCTCACTAAATCTGGTAGGAAGAAGTTTAAAAAGGACATCCTGGACTCCAACCCAGGCCTCCCTATCGCTGACACCTATACCAGTGCCTCCTCCAAGGAAACTCTCACCGACATCCTCTTTGTCGTTCCCTCGCCAGACCTAGGGACCCTGCATATGGTCTCTGTGCTCTCTCCTTTCTCTTCTTCTTCTATTAATGGTGGCACCCGGTTGGATGCCCTCCTGACCTCCTTCCATTCCTCTAAGGTCACCATTAATGTTTATGTAAATGGCACCGTCCTGGTCCAAGGCCCTCAGGCCAACGTTCACCTCTTCGATAGATGCTTCCCGCGCCTCATCAATTTCCTTTCTTCTCCTGCTGTCCCCTCTCCCCCCCACCCCACTCTCTCCCCTAGCCATTCCCTTACTGTGGCTACTATCTATCGTCCACATGGTCAGATGTCCTCCTTCCTCTCTGAGTGGGCGGACATCTCCTCTTCACTCCTGGCCTCGACCACTCAACTCCTCCCTCTTGGAGATTTACACATCCACCTGGATGCCTCCTGTCCTCCCTCTGGACTCTTTCGCGACCTCTGCGCCACCCTCTCACTCACTACTCTTCCCTCTGGCCTGACTCACTCTGCAGGGCACACTCTGGATGTTTTGATCTCCTCAGACCTTCCGCTTTCTATCCCTCTCACCACTCCTCTCTCCTGGAGTAATCACTTTCTCCTTTACTCCCATCTTACCCTCTCTGCCCCACAGGCCAAGCCACCTCCAGAACTGCCACCCACCTTCTCGGTCATCAGACCCATGAAGTGCGTATCAGTTGAGGCCTTCGCTATCACCCCCCACCCCCATTTGGCTGACTCTCACCCTGACACGGCCCTCTCCACGCACCACTCTGCTATATCTGATTCTCTTGATATTCTTGACCCTGTAATCCGCCTGAAGCCCAAAGCCAAGTGCAACTCCTGGTACTACTCGGACTTCGTCACCCTTAAACGCAAGTGCAGGGTGGCCGAGATGAAATGGTGGGCTTTGTGTACAACCTCTGACAAACTGGCCTGCTGCCTGCTCCAAAGGCAATACCGGCTCGATCTCCTCACCAAGAAGAGAGCTCATATCCAAGCCCGAGTCTCTGCGGCATCTAACAACTCAGCAGAACTCTTTAAAATCTGCAAGGAACTTGCGAATCCTCCCGCAGTCTCTACCTCTCCTGTCCCTTCCCAGGCCCTCTGCACAGCACTGGCTTCTCACTTCATATCTAAAACTCAGGACATCCTGTCCTCACTCTCCTCCTCTCCCCTCCCTCCCGCTACCCCTTGCTCTTCCTCTAGCCCTTCTGCAGCCACCTCTCCTCCCTCCTTCTCTGCCTTTCCCCTGTTCTCTGCAGACAAGGTTTCTAGACAAATCCTATATATCTATGAAAGTCTTGTCAAAACAGGTCCACACATGTTTCCCCAAAACCATCAAGGACCACATAGACTCCCTGGCTCCTGCCCTGGCTGACTTCTGTAACCACTCCTTAACCACTGGAGTCTTCCCATCCCCCCTGAAGCACTCCCTTGTGCACCCTCTTCTTAAGAAACCCTCTGCTTACCCCTTCTGCCCGGCTAACTATCGCCCAATCTCCATCACTCCCTTTCTGGGCAACCTCCTGAGAAACTGGCCATCTCCCAGCTTAATCTTCACACTGAATCTGTTGGTTGTCTTCATGACCATCAGTCTGGCTTCAGAACTGCCAGAAGCACAGAAACTGCTCTCCTGAACATTTGTGAAAGACCTGCTCTCCAACCTTGACTCTAAGACCCCCTGTGTTCTCATCTTGCTTGTTCTCTGTGCTAACCCGGGTGTCACCGGTCAGGCCCTGGTGTGGCTGACTTCTTTCCTCTCTGACCGAAACTCCCAGGTCCAACTTGGGTCATTCCTCTTCGCTAGCTTTTTCTCTACCTGTGCTGTCCCCCAGGGGTCTAACCTCTCTCACTGACTGTTCAACCAATACCTGGCACTCCTGCCCACCGCATTGCCGCTCTCTGCCCCAACTTTCAGTGCTATGCGGATGACACTCAGCTCATTTTCAGGCTACCTTCGGCAACCTACTCTCCATCTCTCATCTCTGACTGTATGTCTGCTATCCAGGAGTGGTGTGCCGCCAATGATCTCTGCCTTAATGTCAGTAAGACTGAGATTCTCCTCATCGGCACACCTGCTCCCTCCTTTCCTGTAGCTCTCTGGCCAGCCTCTCTGGGCCCTGTTCGTGCTCCCACCTGCGAGGCTACAAACCTTGGGGTCATCTTCGACTCCACACTCTCCTTCTCCCCTAATATCTCTGATGTCTCTAAGAAGTCACACTACCAGTTGAACCTCCTCAGAGGTATTCTTCCTTTCCTCTCCTTCCCCCAGAAGCTCACTGTCTCCAGAGCTCTGGTTCTCTCTAGGCTGGACTACTGCAACGTCCTCTTTTTAAATCTGCTGCCTCTACTCTCCGCCTTTTGCAACTCTTCCAGAACAGGACTGCGAGACTTGTCCTTGGTCTCAAGCCCAGGGATCGTATTTCCCCAGGACTGAAATCTCTGCACTGGCTCCCAGTGGCGGCGAGAATTAAGTTAAAACCCTATGCATTGTCCACAAGGCCATCTGGGGCATGGGACCTCAATACCTTCAACTCTCGCTTCCTAAATATCTTCCTTCTCAAGCTCTTCGTTCATCCGCCTCCAACTCCCTCAGGGTCAGTCACTTCTCCAAGCAACGAGTTGGTGGTAAATCTCTTTCTTCAGCTGGGGCCTCCCTCTGCAACAGCCTCCCTGCCTGCCTTAAACTTTAGGAGAACTATCTCCGGAACCTCAAAACCTTCCTCTTTGCTTCTGCTTTTTCTCCTCCTCTCCCCTGCTGACTTGCTGGCTGCAACCGGAACTGCACTGGTTACCTGGACACCCTCTGATCTCGGGCCCAGGTCCCTCCACCGCCAGTCTCACACGCCTGCACTGCATGCCTGGTAACCCCTGCAATTGGGGACTATTTATGTATCCCTACAGTCCCACCACCAGCACATGACACCTGATGTCTGCACTTACCTTTGCACTTACTACCTGATGGCCGTTTCTTTTACTTATTGTTATTATTCTATTCCCATGTACTACACTTCCCCTTCCTATGCACTTGCGCGATCTGAATGACACCTGGCCTAGTAGGATCGGTGTCTCTCCTCCCTTGCCTCGTCGCGCCTTGAAACACTTGTGTATAGGCGCGTTATAAATGCCATATCATATCATATATCATTTGATTAAGCGTAAGTGCTATACAATAACATATTATCATTTGGCCTTGGGCGGTGAAAGGTCGTGTTTCATCGCTTTCCGGGATGTCACTTTGGGGTGGGGTCAAATGACATCACTACTGGTGATGTCATTAGAGGTCAAGGTTCATGAGGCGAGGGGTGGGACACTTTTTTGAGGCGAGGGATGGGCCCCTTTTTTTGGGTGCCCGGGCCTATTTCTTGTCCCAGTCCGACCCTGGGAGTGGCCTAAGAAGGAGCATTCAGGTCAGGTAAGTGCTGCTTGAATTTAATTGAGCCGCTAACCCCCTGCCAGGCCACGCCCCCTATAAGCCCCAATTTAAGGCACTGATTGGGTCATTTGAGATGCATGCTATGTGTAACAGCACAGCTTCCTTGTGTAGGGTTTGGTTTTCCAAATATTATTCTCCCACATAATGTGAATGTGTCCACAGTTATATACGTGCTGGTCCAGGTACATATTCTGCACTGCATTGAGCAGTTGTCCAGCATTATTATGAGGTGGTCACTGGACGCACTGACAGTCCATCCAATGTCATGCTCCCAACCCCGCGGCAACATCCGGCTCAATCAAATGGTGTTATTCCTGCAGCCGCAGCACATCAGGGCCACTCCCCATAGACCATTTGAAAATCCAAACCAAATTGTTGGCACATCTGCCTGTGCTGTCACCCTCTTTCAATATCAGTGTTTATCAGGATATCAGGATTTTAGTGAAATCAGAAATAAAAATACCTAAACTTCAACTGCTATAAAACGATGAAATGTCTGAATAAGGCAAGAGTTGTTTAAAATGTGGAGCTTCTGTCATGTTCAACATTTAAAATTACAAAATGATACAATCGGACACCACTTGCCCTGTAAGATCTACTGTCTTTTCTGATTTGGAAACCAAACCTACAACCTCTCTCACTACTTTCAGACTAATCTCCCAGTCTGAAGTCAGCAAAGTGGTATCAAGAATGAAAGCCTTCTTGGAGCCAGCCATGTCCTGTCACTGCGATCAGAGACAACATCGTGGCCCTCCTTCCAACCC
Source organism: Ambystoma mexicanum (assembly GCF_040938575.1). NCBI lineage: Eukaryota > Metazoa > Chordata > Amphibia > Caudata > Ambystomatidae > Ambystoma > Ambystoma mexicanum. The sequence goes on along the minus strand of NC_090922.1, from coordinate 491,265,259 downwards.
TAGCTTCCTTCCAAACCTAACTTCCTTGATGAATAGTTATTTTTAATCAGGATGCTTCACTCACCTTATTTCTAAAAGATTTGCGTTTCTCCACTCCTAAAAAAGCTAACATTTCCCTGACAACCATGCAAATATGCTACAACTGCTGGAGTACAGCGAGTCTCTCAATTTCCCTAATGACGACCATTCATGCAGGAAGCACATTTTTGTGAAAAGATCGCAGGAAAGGTATTTCCATAATGTTGCATACATTCCCGAAAGCCCACATAGTTCACTCTGAAATAGATACACAGTCTGCATGGATTGAAGAGTGTCAGTATCAGAGGACAGGAGGTACCCTAAACAAAACACACATAGCACAATGTCAGATGAGCCTTCATTCTGGACCGAGATTCAACAATATTCAACATTTCGTTCATATGTGCAAAGCATCAGTTGATTGTAGCGGGAGAGGGACACTTTCTACTTGACCCCCACATTCTGATAAGGAATCACCTACCCATTTGTTTTTAAATAAAAAAACCACACATGTATTACTCAAGCAATAACATCCCTTTATTTTATAGATTTTTTATAGATATTCCACCCCAAAGATCAAGAATATACCTTTTAATCGAATCTGCACCTCACCCACTTCCTCAGCGACTATATTCTGGCCAATAAAGACACCTTACCACACTTGATCCCAATAATGGACTAGAGTGTGAGCGCCCTGAGTCCTTTGGCTGTGTGGCGCAATGCAAGAAAATAATAGATAGATAGATAGATAGATAGATAGATAGATAGATAGATAGATAGATAGATAGACATTCAAATCATGCACCGGTCACTGCAATCTTTGATTGGTCAGCTTCACCACCTCAATGCAAAGGATGGCATACGGACCCCTTCACCCACTTTGATAATGTAACTAGGAATGCTATCCCCAACCATTTGTCATCTCTTCATAAGTGAAACAGGTCAGAGGACACCCACCTCCAAAATAATTGGGACACATATAGATTTTCCATTAGAATTGTCTTCATTGCAAAAGCTGCTTCTATTCGGAAAGTGAGGGGAACACTAATTTTGAACTTAGGAAAAAAGCATGAAGGAATTAGAGAAATCCTTCCAGCAACAGGGGATAAATGCATTCTGGCAGACTTGCGGAGACATACATCTGAATGTAACTTGCATGTCACAAATAAAGACAAAAGTGCAACATATCCCTTTGGTGAGATAAGAGGGAAAGTAACTTGCAGAGTATCTGAAACCCTGACATTATAAGGCATAAATCCCGTTTATAAGGAATTAGATAGAAAACTGAGCCGCCTGCAACGCCAAAATAGCAGAATTCTACACATCTCTATACACTTCAGATGTAAACCCGTGCCCCAGCAACCATTTGACATTTCTGAACAGACTTCCATCCCTGAAATGCCACTTCAACTGTCATGACTGACCCATCGAAAAAGATTTGATTCTTGCAGCCATAAAAGTGTTAGTTAAAGGTAGGGATCGAGGGCCTGATGGCCTTCTCTGTTCATTTTAATGTACATTCTGACATTCAGTGGTTGCATCCATTGAATTCTAGAAGAAAAGACGTGTATTGCTATGCGCCAACCCTCAGTGCACTCCCCAATTGTATTAGTGTAGCCGGTTGGCAGAGTCTAGGATAAACCCTACCACCTGCAGTAGTTTTCCTGGATGCTAATCTGTATAGGCGTTATCTACTTTTAAATTCAAAACTTTGAGGTTTCTCTGTTCAACACATTTTTACTTAATGTTTTTAAAGAAACAGGTTAGTCACACAAACTTTTTTTCAAGGAAAAAATATGGCCCTCTATGGGTCGTTTTTAATCAATTGAAACACCAAGTTATTGTGCATGTTTTCAAACGAAAAGGAAGTGCATTAGTGTCATGCAATTTTCATTACAGAAATTAAATTGTGAGGTAGAAAGGATAATTTTTACTCAAAACATAACATAAAACAACTGAGTTTTTCTTTACACACTTGACGTATGTTCACATTGTCCCCTTTTGGTCGTCGTAAATACCAAAACACAAACAAAAGTTCTTCTTGGTTAAACGTCACCAATCACAAATAGCACCAATTTTTTTACTGTGTTGCCAACGTGTTTCGGACCCTACACAGGTCCATGCTCAGGGCAACTGATACTTTTGGTTCCCAAATGTAGATATATCTGCACCTTCAGTCCCTAAAGTGAAATGCAAAAAAAATCCAACTATTAATGCTGCATTCAAACTCAACTACAACTATTAAAGTATAGATAATTACACACAACCCACCTCGTATTCAAACTGATGGGATCTCTACTTCCAGACTTAAGGCATACCTTGTAACAGGACATGGCTACGCACGTGCACCCTTATGTGCGTTAGATTCCACCTCACGCAGGCCCCCTCAGAAATAAATTTCTAAAGACAAGGCAGAGAAAGGTATTGAATAGTTGCTGTTTTAGGGAAATTCTAGGCACCTAGAAACGCCACTATGTAATTTGTATCCACAGTTTAAGAGTTATGTCTGTGGGAGACCAAAGTCTTATAGCTAACCGTCCTTCATAGATAAATAGCACATGTATAGTGGGTCAAGACATTAAACAAACCTTATGCATTCCCCAACGTGGTGATGTCTAATAAGTAACTGTTTGAGGTTAAATCAACCGGAAATGGTAGTGTCTAATACATAAGTATCTGAGGATAAATCAACCCTTACGTGGTCCACATGCCTGTGAGTGTGTGACATCTTAGTCACTAAACCACTGCAGCCGTAGCTGCTCTTCTAATATTAGGGACACAGGCTGCAGGGTTAGTGTGGCCAGTGTGGCGCGATAAGTATGCTGCTCTTACCTCTTCGTGGGAAACAGATTCGGTATAGGGAACGCCTTGCATTCGGCATGAGAGTAGCAAACTCTTCTTCGGATGTTGTGGTTATAATGCAGTCGCTATTGATCGCGTTTGCGCAGGACGAGCAACGCAGGCCGTGTGATCGGGCCGGTACGCCCCAGCGCATGCGCTCATGCGAAAACAGCAAACGTGTGTCAAGTGCGCATGCGTGTAAGCTCTTATTCATCTCTCTATCGGCTATCACTGTAATAAAGTGAAGTGCTGTGTTCATCTATGGGACAAATCCAATCTTTGCACAGCCGCATGCGAATGATCCTTATGTCTGGGTACATATAAGAAAAATGGGCAAAAACGATGGGGCAATTGTAATAAGGTGTAACCTAAGTTGAATAATTTTTAAACAACCATAATCTCTGTTCACACAATGAAGTCTTACTCATTTCGATAGCCCCATGCAGACCGCTGTTGCTCAATACAGATTGCCCATGCGACAAGCGCAGGAAGTCTTGATTCTATTAAAGACACAGAGGCGAGCATTATGCTTATCTTCTTTATTTACTGCTCAACAGTTTATCTTCTTTATTTACTGCTCAACAGCAATTCAAAACTTTACTATTTAAAACTGTTTTTTTTTAAGAAAGTGTGCCCAACAGGCTTAAAAATTGAAAATAAACAAAAACATGGTACAATGGAGCAATAGAACTCTCTATCCCAAGAGTCTTAGAGGCTCTGTAGTCCTTAGCCTCATTCCTGTCCACCAATGGGTGTCCCTTGGTAAGTATAAACCCCCGTGTCTCCAGGTCCTTTCCTCTTCTTTTTGTCTCTCGCTGTATAACTCTTGCAACTATTAGACCAATCCAACTTTAAACAACTTGAATCCTTTCTGCTACACTTTGTAGGATAGTTCCCTGACCTTCCTTCAATCCCTGTTACTTTTCTGCTCTTCTCCTGCGAATAAAGAGAAGATCATCATTGTTAGGGTTGGGAATTAGTCTTAAATCACTGATATCATGTAGTACAGTATTATTCACTAACATGACCTCTGTTAGGGTGGGATAATGCTCGCCTCTGTGTCTTTAATAGAATCAAGACTTCCTGCGCTTGTCGCATGGGCAATCTGTATTCTATTACAAGACCGGAGGCGAACATTATGCTTGTTCAAAGCTTTGCATCACTGTAGCTGCCATATTAGCCACCGGCTTGAAGTAAAATGTCCTAAAAACGGAGCCACTGGCCCAATCTGCAGCTTTCATGATCTCCTGCAGCAGAACTCCAGCTGCAAAAGCTCTGGAAGCCATCGCTCCTCTGGCTGAGTGCGCACCAAACATAGATATATCTATCCCAGCTGAACTCATTACCTCCTTTACCCATCTCACTATAGTGGCCGAGGCTACTGCCCTGTAAGGTCTCCTGCACGCGATAAGCAGCTGAGTCACTCCTACAGGCCTTACTGCTGCTATCACCGACTCATAACGCTTTATGCATTGCGCCACGCAGAGCTTGCTGTTGCCTGTAAAATACGGGTAAGTAATTATTCTGGAGTTAGTTTTAGTGCGCTGCGCTATGTTGAATGCTATCCCATCCGGATAGAATATTTTCTGATCTATTTCTAGTGCTTTCACATCAGAAATACGTCTGCATGATACTAAACATAGTAGCGTGGCCAACTTCCCCGATAATTGCTTCACTGACAGAAGTTCGTTCTCTGGCCACTGCTCTAACATGTGCAACACCCTCGTAACGTCCCAAAGAACTGCATACCTGGGTAGCGGAGGCCTACTGATCTTAATAACTTTGAGAAGTCTCACTACTGCTGGGTGCTCCCCTGCCGGTACCCCTTCAACCAGCTCGTGCCCTGCCGAAATGGCTGACCTATACACTCCAATTGTCCTGAAAGCTTTCCCCTCCGCGCTCAGGGACGCTAGGAAATTTATCTGATCTATAGGAACTGAAATGGGAGGAATACTCCTCTCCCTGCACCACAATTCCCAGGCTTGCCAAGCGGAATTATAGCTCCTGACTGTCGATGGGGCCCATGAAACTTTGATGAGCTCAATAGCCTCTTCTGAAAGTCCCAGCAAGGGCCACCTTTTCCGGAAATTCTGCAGGCCAGAAGCGTCAGACTCTGTTCCAAGATCAGAGGGTGAAGTGCTCCTGCTGGATCTAAGAGGAGATCCTCTCGGTGTGAGATCCTCTGAGGGAAATCTGTGGAAAGTTCCATCAGAATCGGAAACCAGGCTTGCGACCTCCACTCTGGAGTCACTATCACGAGGTCGGCCTTGTCTCTGCGAACCTTCGCTAGGACTCTGGCTATCATAGTGAAAGGAGGAAAAGCGTAGTGAACGTGAGGTCCCCACATCTGAAGGAACGCATCCGTTCCCAGCGCTTCCGGGTCTAGTCTCCAGCTGAAGTAGTTCTGCAGGTGTTTGTTTAGCCTTCAGGCAAACAGATCTGTATGTAACGGACCCCACCTGAGCTGCAATCTGCTAAACACTGAATCGTGCAGTCTCCAGTCGCTGGAGTCTACCAGATAGCGAGAATTCCAGTCTGCCACTGTATTCTTCGTTCCCGGAAGATATTCTGCTTTGATTGATATGTTCTTGCTGAGGCAGAAGTGCCAGAAGTCCTTGGCAATCTCCACTAGCATTCTGGATCTTGTTCCTCCTAGCTTGTTGATATATCTCACAGCGGATATGTTGTCCATGCGAAGCAGAATGCAGCATCTCGCCTTGCCCTTGGCGAAGGCTTTCACTGCGAAAGATCCCGCCAGAAGCTCTAAACAGTTGATATGTAGTTCAAACTCTTCCGGAGACCACTTCCCTCCGGTCTCTGTGTCCCCGCACCTGGCGCCCCAGCCTGACCTGCTGGTGTCTGATTCTATTATGAGCTCTGGACGGTCTCCGAAGATTGCTCTGCCGTTCCATGCCTCCATGTTGCTTAGCCACCTTCGGAGCTCTGTCCTGCTGTACCTCGTTTAACGGAACCTGATGATGATATCTCCAACCCTCTTGAAGATATTTGATTTTGAGCCTCTGAAGGGCCCGATTGTGTAGAGGCCTGGGAAAAATCGCCTGAATAGAGGCTGCCAGCAGACCCACTATCCTGTCTAGATTCCGAAGCGAAATAAGCTCCTTCCCCAGGGCTGTCCAGAGATCCTTCTTGATGGCTTTTATCTTGGAAGACGGGAGTGCTAGAGTGGCACTTCTCGTGTCTATGGTAAAGCCTAGGAATTCTAGTTTCTTGCATGGCGCTAGCTCTGACTTCTCTCCGTTGATCAAAAATCCTAGGCTGGAGATGAAGTCCGTTGCCCACCGGATTTGTGTCCGAAGTCTCTCTTTGCTCTCCGCCATGAAAAGGATATCGTCCAAATAAATGATCATCCTTATTCCCTGTTCTCTCAATGCGGTGGCTACAGGCCTCATCAGCTTGGTGAAAGCCCAAGGCGCCGACGCTAGCCCAAAGGGCAGGGTCTTGAACTGCCATACCTGCACTCTCCACTTGAAGCGTAGGAAACGCCGGAATAGTGGCGCTATGGGTATCGCAAGATATACGACCTTCAGATCTAGCCGAGCTAGCCAATCGTCCTTTCTCAGGTGGTCCGCTAGCAAGTGCATTCCCAACATTTTGAAATGTCTGTAGACCAGCCACCCGTTCAACTCCTTCAGGTTGATCACTGGTCTCACCTTTCCTTTGCGATGAACCAAAAACATGTTGCTCAGGAAGCTCTCTGAGTGCGGCTGTGCTTGCTCTATCACTTGTTTTCGCGCTAGCGCTTCTAATTCTGCATCTAAAAGTGCAACCTCCTCCTCTGAGCTTCGCATGCGCTGAGGAATTTGGGTCTGCCTGGGCTCCCCTACGAATTCTAGGTGAATACCCTGGGCTGTTTGAAGAACCCACTCTCTGCTGATACTTCGTGCCAATTGCTCATAAAAAGCGCCGTCCTTCCGCCCACCGGGGGATAACGCGCTGCGCTCTCTCTCACCTGTGGAACTATTCTGCTGCCTGAAGTATCCTCTTCCTTGGTGCCCTCTGAATCCTCTGCCTCTGCTCAGGAAGAACGCGTCCTGCTGACGGGACTCCCAGTACTGGGCCCTTGGCCCTTGAGGTCTCCTGTTGAAATTACTGCGGCCGGACGAGCGACCTCTGTTGCGGCCGTCCCCTGCAAAAACCCGGGTAGGGAAAACCTTCCTGATCGAGGCTTGAGCTTTTTTAAGCGCTGTGTACGTCCCTGCGAACTTGTTTATCTCTTTGACAAACGTGTTGCCAAACAGAAGGCCCTGTGCCCCTTCACCTGCCTCGTAAGAGGCCAAATCTCCTAACTTATTGTCTATTTTTAATAGTGTAGACCTACATCTCTATGCTGAGGTAGCTGTGTTTGCATTCCCTAGGAGACACACAGCGCGTTGCACCCATCCTGCCAGGACATATGGATCCACCGGCTCTCCGGTGTCTTTCGCTCTCTCCGTGAGATCCATAACTTTAGCTATGGGGCCCATCAAATCTAATAACTTATATTGACAGGACCGCCATGCACGGTCCATCCCCCTTCTGGTGTCCTTACCGGCCTTCGTGACGAAGGTCAACATTTTGGGATCAAGCTCCGGGGTCTCCGCTACCTTCCCTGTGAGCTCTGGCCTGGGACACTCCGACCTCAATCTGAACCTGGTCTCTTTTTCTAGAGGTTTCCGTATCTTCTGCACCATGTATAGTGCTACTTTAGGGGATGGCGTCCAGTCCGTGGATCTCGGATGCCTGATGGCTTCAGGTTCAAACATATCAGACATATCGTCCTCGGGGGTACTCTCCACCAAGCTGGCTGGTCCCTCAGTCTGTCTCTCTCCCTTCTTCTCCGTACCACTTCCTGACAGACTTCTTTCCTCCTCCTCTTGTTCGTCGTATTCATCTGAGGAGGTGGGCAAAACCCCTATATTTTTTGCCCCTGGGGTAGGGGGTACGAGGCTGGGCACTGCTGATCTGGAAAGGAACGCATCCTTTAGCCTATTAAAGGCATCAGCCGCCTCCTGGGGCTTCTCTCTCTTCCCCATGTCTAAGCCCGGGGGGGTAGAAGAGTGTTTCCTCTTCCGGGCCGCTTTACACCCCCTATGGTCATTCTGAAGAGGCTTGGTGGTGGAGGTCCCCTCACCTGGTTCTTCATCTTTGCCAGCTTTTGTGCCCAATAAATTCTCCAGGACTTGCAGCCCGTCCTGAATAGGCTGAACCCCTTGGGCTACTGCCCTGACAAGGGAATCTCCCAGAACTCTTTTAAAGCTCTGGGAGAGGTCGATCTCCTCCTCCTGCAGCTCTTGGTCCTGATCTGAGTACTCCTCCCAGTACTCTTCAGATCTGTCGCAGCCCATCTCTCTCTGAATAGGCCTCTATCAGGTGCTCTGACACGTGAGTTGTCTGTCTGCAAGCAGTAGTCACAGAACGTATAAAGTGTCTTTTTTCATAAAATATCGCGCTCGCTCGGGACTGGGTCTTTCCGACGGACTGAAATCTGCGCAGCGCTAAGGAGCTGTAAAACTGCGTAACATTTGAGGAATGAACGTTACGTGAGGAGAGACCATCCACGCATGCGCGGAACGCTCTGCCCGGCCCACTTCTGTGTCCACGTCTTCAGAGCGTTGCGAGAATTCGCACTCTTTTTCTGTCATGGAAGGAATGGGCTCCCAGCAGCGAGCAAGATCACTTGCGGGATGCCCATTCCTTCGTGAAACGCTCTGCCTGAGCAAACACCCGCTACCGGCTACACACACCGAACCGAAGTCAAACGCGTTCACACAGAGCCCAACGGTCCTAAAGTATTGCGCAGCGCGCGTTAAACAATCCATACCTGCGCGCTTCTAACATAATACAAGTCCCTACATAGAGCGGGAATCTAGTTATCACAACACGCTACTAACGTATACTTTGCAAAGCCTGAAATATTACTATAAATCAATGAAGAGAACTTAACTGTCGAGCCAGCAAAAAAGAAGAGGAAAGGACCTGGAGACACTGGGTTTATACTTACCAAGGGACACACATTGGTGGACAGGAATGAGGCTAAGGACTACAGAGCCTCTAAAACTCTTGGGATAGAGAGTTCTATTGCTCCATTGTACCATGTTTTTGTTTATTTTCAATTTTTAAGCCTGTTGGGCACACTTTCTTAAAAAAATAAAATTAAAAAAAGTTTTAAATAGTGAAGTTTTGAATTGCTGTTGAGCAGTAAATAAAGAAGATAAGCTGTTGAGCAGTAAATAAAGAAGGTAAGCATAATGCTTGCCTCCGGTCTTGTAATAGAATTGGGGATATTCAGTGGATAAGATTGTTAGTGATGTCAATACTGGGAGAAAGGCATCTCCGTACCCTATGTATTTTTAGACCAGTGAGGGGCAGAGTATTCCACTTGCGAGTCTTTTTAAAGTTCCAGCATGATGGATCCATATCTTTAACAGGGATTCTATTACGCAGATCATAGTCCAGGCAAGTGGGGAAGACGCAGACCAAGTCTGCTCGGGTCCCTATGTACCCCAGACACAACCAATACGTAATGGGAAAGTAAAACAATAGATCAATAACTTAAAGCCTCCATATAACCATCAATTAAATCACATCCTGTCGGTTTTGGAGTGTGCCTAAGGCATATCATGTCATGTGGTGACATATACCCCTGCTGTTCTTTCGCCATTGTCAATCTCGAATGCACTTGTTGGTTGGTGCACTCATTTCATTGATTCCTGCCGTCATATAAAGCCTGAACTCCCTCAGGACATTAGATGATGTTCACACTCTAGGTCTCTCAAGACTGAACAGGCCAACCTTCACATTGGACTCAAAACATTCAACTCAAATTAAGATATATCTTAACACAAATTAAGGTCCACATTGAAACAATTATTACCATATCAGACGTATCACATCAAATCAAAGTCTACATTCATGCCCCTAGGGCTAAGACAGTCAAGTAAGTCGATCCACATGATTTCCTTCTGCTGTAATGTTCTCACTATGTCGCCCCCTCTAGGGCTGAGCATGACTTGCTCCAATATCACGCATTTAATTTGTGCTACTGAGTGTCTGGCATCTGCAAAATGCATTGCCACTGGTGATCTCTGACTCTTCATTCTGATATTTGATTTATACTCTGTCCAACATATTTTTACTTTTCTAGTGGTCATACCTACTTAAAATAGGCCGCAGGGGCACTTTAAACCATAGATGACATTGGATGAATCGCATGTGCAGGAATGCTTAAGGGGAATAATTTTCCGAGTGTGTGGATGTCTAATGGTGTTCCCTTTTATTATATTGCTGCAATGTTGACAGTTCAGACATGGTATAGTTCCTTTGTGAGTAGGCGTTCCGGTAGTGGTAGTTATATCTTCTCTGATCAAACTGTTGCGTAATGATTTGTTGTTTCTGTAGGCAAATGTCGGAGTTTCCGGAAACATCCATTGAATTAACACCCAACTCACGGGGGATCCTTCCTAGATGCCTGCCTGATTGTTTTCACTAAACCAAACTAAACATCTCTCTAACATTAAAATCGACTGCCTTATCCCTCTTATGAAACGCACAAATAAAATCTTAGCAAAAATTTGGAAACCAAGATTAACTCATTTGGCTTCCACTGATCAGGCAGGTTTTGTGAAAGGCCAGCTCACGACCAATAATACCAGCACACACTGCAATCTTATGTGCCAATCTTAATCCTATGTAAACCCTGGCCATTGACATGGAGAAAGCCTTTGGCCAGGAGGAGAGGGGCTATCTCTTTGAGGTACTGAAGTTGATGGGCTTCGGGTCAGTATCCTAAACATGAACTGGAGCCATTTTAAGGATTCCACATCCAGTGCATCTGTGAATGTTACCTTATTCTGTGGTTCCCACTTAACCTAGGTCACAAGGCAGGGGTGCCATCTGTCACCCATCCTTTAAGTTTGAGTGTTAGAACCCATCAACATCAGTGATATTTCGATTGACGAGCATTCAAGGCTCTTTGGGTTGCCAAATATTTACAAACCTAAGTTACTGATCCAACAACCTCAATATCCACACTTATGTCTTAATACAAAAATACGGCTAAATCTCAGGCTACAGGGCTAACTGTTATACGGTGGAGGCTCTTCCTTTGAACACACACTGCAACCCATGCCAGGTCAGACACCTGGAAGTCTGACCTTATGGCCTACATAGGTGTCACGTTTTCTGAAAAGTACCGAATTTCTGACTATGAATCAAATCACATAGGAAGTCAAAGTTCTGATAGGTAGGCAGAGTCCATTCACCTCATCAACTCACGTTTCCCTATGGTGCAATCCCCTCTTTGGAATAGATTGAAACTATTAAGTGGGGACGGTAGATTACAAAAGGAATCTTATTTATCGATCACCTTTTACATCAGTCCTTGCCTTACTCTTTTACACAACTTCAATAACAATTTGACCTGCCAGGCGATTTATTCATACATTATCAATAATTGGGGAACGCTATCAAAAATATCCAAAAACAAGGTTATTTTAGGACCCCCTTCCTGGGATGCCTGATGCATTCAATGCAAGAATGGGAAAATATAAATGCCTTACACTGGTACAATTATATTCTACTACTGAGACACAGAAACACTTTGAAGTTGGAGATAGTCAGGGAATCTGGATGGGGCCACCCTCCAGATGCCGTACAATGGTATAACCTTTGGTCTGAAAGGTCTACCGCACTAAACTCAGCACCCCTATCTCAAGCAATGTTTTGGGTGGGATCCAAATGTCTCTGGACTCAGCAAAAACGGTGTCATTTGAGGTTAGTAAACAGCCACCTATGGAACTTCTCTAATACAGAGGTGGGGGGGACACTCATTCACAATCTGCACTGGAGGTTTAATATTAAATAATTCCTCTCCACGTTCTTGGTATTGCTAATTGCTGGTGCATCTGCAATTCCAGAAGAAACAAACAAGAAGCATTGTATATTACACACAGTATTACTCTTAGCAGCTGTCAAGATCATCGGCTCTAACTAGAAAAGTGCAAAAAAATCAGCATTGTGGAATTGAATCTTTCAAATATGAAACATTAAATATTTTAACTAATGTCAGGAACTCTCCACCATTGCACAGAGATGGGCAATGGGGGGGCATGTCAGCCTATTGTATTGATAGACATAACAAGTAATATAACAAGTATTATATTCCAGCGTTGCACTGCATACTTTTTGGATAGCACCACCGCTCCCATTTCGGTGACTCCGGGAACTAGCTAATAAACTTATTTTGAAAGAGGGGCTATAGCCACTGATGATATACTGCATTATTTGTTATTTTTATTATTGCAATTGACTACCATTGTTACTTCCTGTCTACTGATTTGTGTATTAACCATGATGGCGTGTATTCAATCTGCACTTGCACGTTCTGTAGGCCCGCCTCTTTCTTGTTCATCAGTTTTATTCTATTTGCCTTTTGTTCCAAAGTTCCCTCCCCGTTTGCCCCGTGGGCGCTTTGAAACACCATTTCTTGATGTATAAGAACCTTACAAAATCACAATGAATAAATCTTGTTTTCCTAAGGGTCCTTCCCCATTCCTGACTCCCCTTATCTTTTCCACTGCAGAGGTATGCCTAACTGTCTTACCTTCTGTCCCTTTTTAATTCCTCCTCCGCCCTTCCCCACTTTGGTAATATCTAAATTGGGGTCTAGAGATTACTACTTTACTGTTTGTCATGTAATATGCAAAACGTTTGTTCCTGGCTTTATGCAGGAAAAAAGCATCGTTAAATCATTGCTACTGTTTTTTGGTTTGTCGATTGTAGATTTGTGTTGGTAAGCATGTGTTATTATTATGTTGTTCCCTCCGCCTTTATTTATGTAAGTCACCTTCTCCTATTAAACATACAATAAAATGTGTAATAAAAAAGACGACCTATCCTCAACATGAGTCTCTAAACTGGTTTCACCATTCAGATGTAATCGTAGTGTTTTTACTCTAAAACAAAAACAGGATTGTCCTTTGTGGCAAGCTTAATCAGTCCAGCACCTAGCATCCAGCGAACCCCGTGCTGAATTGTGGAGTTGCAGAGATCCAGCAGCCTTGTGCTCGCTCCCAGGAAGGGAAGGGGCGGAGCCTATTGGCGGTCACGTGTTGTGTCACGTGACTTTTTTCCAGCTACAAAAGCCGGATACAGCCACCCTTGCGGCGTTAAGCCCGTCAGGGGTAAAGGCACCGGGCTGTTAAGCGGCTGTTACGCGGAGGTGAGCATAAGATCCATCAGGATTTCAGAAGACGAATACTGGTTCCCGGAGTCTGCTGTACGCCATCACACTTAGGAATCAGCTACGATACAGCATAAATACAATATGGTGACTACAATATTGAAGGAGGGGCCGCAGACTCGGCAAAAATCACTGCTACATAGAAGGAAACTACCACAGAGATCAAATAAGGAGGTAAGCCTGGAGGACGTGTCGGCAACGAATGATCTAACTGTGGACAATCTGGAAATTAGTCGACCACTAAAAGGTAAAATACCCTCTTTAGCCACATTGTCACAGATGGTAATGGGTTTCCCGCAGACGAAGACTGCGTACACGGGAAACGAAAGTAATGATGCCATCACAACTCCTCACAATATGCATCTAGATAAACTTGAGAGCCATATTGCTGAACCGGAAAAAGCTTTTTCGCCGTCGATATACATTGATGCCTATGAAACCCCACAAATCTCTCCCTTTGAACTAACTGACCACGATCTGTTGGGTATTAATATTCCAAATGTTCTATCTCAGAGCAATGACTCATTTCCTCCCCCCATAGTGGATTATAGAGGATCAGGCAAACAGTCCGCACCTTTTTTTCCAATGTTTCCTCTTGCTACAAAAAACATACCCATGCCTTCAATATCTTCCAATACTATGAAGGCAGTTGGCTCTAAACCAGCTAATAAAATCAAAGCGGGGGGAGGGGCGGGGGGTGTGTGTGTTGATTCTATGCCGACTGAATTGACGAATGTAATGCCATCTGAACCTACCACAGCGGCGGTGAAAGACCTTAGCCAACGAGCCTGCCTTGAGGCCGCGGGCACAAATAAAGCACATGCATTTCAGATGCAAAATTCACAGGACTCACTCAGAGGTAAGAAACCCACAGAAGTACCATCGACAGAACTTTCAGGTCGCGAAGCAAGGCTGGCGACAAGGCTAAAAGCCGATTTTATAGCAACCTATGAGCGTTTAAACGATAGCTTTCGACAACAGCAAACGGTACATTCATCCAGAAAAGAATCTGCGGGCAATAAATTAGCAGGAAATTCATCTTGGAATGCATCTTTCAGGTCTGAGGGATCCGTGTCAGCTGTAGAAAACTCAATACTTCAAAAATCGGATACAAACTTGGATTCGGTAGGCTTAAAGGATGTAGAGGCAAGAGCTGTTATGAGTAAATCCAAGTTGTCTGGTCGGATAAAGGAAAAAAGAGCTCCCCTTGGAGACAATCAAGATGTCTCCGAACAAGATAGGTCTGAACTCCCCTCTAAAAGCTCGCTATCTACAGCGGCCGGCATACAAATCCACAATAATGTGTTGGCCGCAACATCAATTGCCTTACTACCCTTTATGAAATTATATGAATCCTTGCATGACGCTGTGAGTGACCAATTAACGCTTTTAGCCTCCGTCAATGCAAAGATTTCATCATTAGAAACCTTCTCACAAGTAATAATGCATAGATTGGACCACGAAGCTGAAACATCACTAAAATGGCAAAGTAGATTGTGCGAACTAGCTCGACAGGCAAATGGTGATAATGCAGGCTTAATTGACGCAGTAATCGAATGTACAAAATGGATACGTCATAATAATCCAACGAATAACCAGACAGGTAGCGTAGGAGCTGACGATCCGCCTAGAGTACCATTATTGACTGAAGCATCAAATAGTAAGCCCGGCATGATCCCAAATCCTTGTTGTGAACGTGCAGGATTGTCTAATGGAAAAAAAGGCACCGTGTGTCCAGTCATTGAGCAAATGAATATGGAGAAAATCAGCCCTGACGTAAGTGATAAGGGCTTGAAGTCAAACAAAGCAAGCAAAAAGCAAACGTCGGGGATCCAGATCAATCCCTTGATCCAGACAGTAGCATCCGACAATACCAATAATGATGTCGTGATTGTAGCAGCAGCAGAGCCGGAGCTAGTACAAGGGGAACGGCTCCCAGGGCCTGATGTGGAAAGAGCTGTTCCAGGAAATCTATCTGAAATCCTCTCATTTGGAATCTTTAATAAATCAACAACAGCAGGGAAAGTGACCAAAATCCAACCCCTGGATAAAAAGAGAGGAGAAAGAAATATACAGACGCACTCTATCCAGAGGCAAGTTGCCAAACGCGCGCGCAAAACAAGCAGCAAAAAATTCATACGGAATTTATCAACACCGGCACGCCTGTCAATGTTTCAACGCCAGGCGACACAATCAAAGGAGTCCGATAATTCAACAAAAGAAACCGAATCAACGAGAGAACCAAAACGATGCTTGAAAAGAACAAGAGACTGTTCAGGTTGTAAGGATGATGAAACATCTGAATCATCTATTGACTTATGTGAATTTTCAACCTATTCAATTGATGATGACGATGAAAAAGAAGCAGCTGCCTCTACGGCGGATGAATTATCGGGTGACATGGGTAAGGCCAAAGAGTCTCAGTTCAGACCGGGCCCTCGAAAGGCCATTCCACCACAAGGAAGTGGGCAAACAAGCAAAAGCATCAAAAAGGTGCCTCAGCCTATTCCAATAAATACAGAAACAAAAGAGCAGAGCGGTAAATTGCCAGCTGTCTGTGCTCAGTCAAATGACATGTGCGGTAAATTTAATCCGAAATTAACAAGAGCACAAATTGAAAAGCTTGGCAGAAATTCTAATCTGAAAATCACAGAGTCGAATGCTCCATTTGAGAGAAACATCTGGAAAATACAAATCAAAAACATCCTATTAGAACAAAAAGAAGTAAACTTGAATCGTCGAAACATACTAAAACTATTACAGTGCATTCCAACTCTTCGAGCTACTAATTCAGATGATATAGCGGTAGTTGAGTATATGTCAGAAGACCATCTAGACTGGGTAAACTTACATCTGAATTCCAGAACGTTAAAGGAAGCCGTAAAGGAGGCTGCTGCTGACTTTTTGTTCTTCGGCTTCGAAATTATATGTGCTGATGACCAGGATGTAGAAAGATTTTCCAATTCTTCTACGGAACAAACAGAGAATGAAAATAGAAGAAAAGAACTGTGGGACCACATGAGGATAAAGCGATCATCGTGCCAAAGACATGTAAAGCAAACTGGACAGTAACTCAGTGGGGACGGAGTGGACATTAATAATCAATTAATATCATGAAACACACGAGGCTTTTCTCATCTTTTTGAAGGTAAATGGCAATTAACGGACAAAATTTCAATTATATGTTTACAAGAAACATGGTTACGTGAATGCCCAGTGTGCGATGGATACACTGTCCTTCTCAACCCGGCAGGAAAGAACTTGTTTGGCCGTCCTTTCTCTGGTCTGATAACCATGATAAGTAACAGTGAGGACTGGAAGATTCTATCAACTAAGACTCCAAACATGTTCGCACAAGTCACGACAATTCAAAACTCCAAGTCCTTAAATTCCAGGGACCAGGTGACTTTGATAGTGAACATCTATTGGAATCCAGCAATGATATCACAATTAAGATTCATTGCCGATGTTATGACTGCAATTGATGAGTGCTTACTCTCATACACCGACCCTGCAATTATAATATGTGGGGATTTCAATTATTCCTGGGTAAACAAACCTCTGATAAAAAGATCAACAACTGTATCGAGAAGTAATAATCATTTGCAGGACCGGGGAGAAAGATGGGCAAAGGAACTTGCCCTTAGAGATTGCTCTATGTTGAATGGCTGCACTCATGGTGATATCCCCCCAGGTTTTACCTGGAAGAGAGGAGACTCTAGGAAGACGCTCGATTATATATGGGTATCCAGGAACTTTTTAGATCAAATAACTACTCTCAAAGTCATCGAGACAGAAAAAAGCGACCATGACGCACTAATGCTGAAATGGCTGAAAGTTCAAAAAACAACCTTGATAAAATACCCAGAGAAGATCACTATAAATAATGGAGGAAATAGGCTACGTCTGAGTGCAACAAAGCTGGATAAGATAAAATCCAGTTTCGCAAACGAAACTGACACAACGGCAAGGATAAATTATACCTTGTTATTACATCAATACAAAATGAAGTCCAATAAACGAAAAGGGCATGACGTAGAAGTAAAACATACTTTTAATCCAACAATAAAACGAGAGAAGCAAAATCTTCGGAACGACATCAGGCTCTTAAGAAAGGATCCTAACCCCGGTAATATTATACAAATTCAAAAAAGAAAACAGCGTTACCGAAACTGGATGAAATCTTTCAACTTGAGTCGAGTCCAAGATCAAGCCGAACAGATGTTGAAACTTATTCTGCAAAAAGATAGCAGGCATATTTGGGAGATAATTAACACCGGCGGGATTAAACACACTTATGCAATGTCAAACGGTGTAAGTGGAGCAAGCTGGGTGATGCATTTCACTACCACATTTGATGATTGCAACTGTATTAAGGTCCCCCAACCAGTGCTCCCCGATGTAAGATGGAATGTGGCAGACACAGAGGAAGATATTAAACGGGCAATTCAGAAACTAAATTCTTCCAGAGCAGTCGGCCCCGATGGAATTTCGAACATGATGCTAAAAAACCACAGCTCTGTATGGGCGAACCTGATGAGTACCTTGTTTGAAAGAATTGCTCTGGAAAGAGTACTGCCTGATTCTTGGTGCAAGGCGGTGGTTGTTCCGATATTCAAAAAGGGTAATCGGGACGATCCAAATAACTATCGCCCGATTGCCCTTTTGGATACAATTGGGAAGGTATTTGGATCTTTTCTCCAGAAACGTCTTGCTCACTGGGCGGAAGAAGTTGCAGCGGTCGATCCACGTCAAACTGGATTCACAAAGGGCGTGGGCGTCGAGCTTAACTTGGTGCTTTTGAACTGTCTAAAACTAGACGCACTGAGGTGTAAGAGAAAAGTATACCTCGCCTTTATAGATCTGAGTCAGGCTTTTGACAGTATAAATCGTAACCTGCTGTGGAAAAAACTTTATGCCTGGAAATGTCCAAACGAGCTGTTGGCCCCGTTGATTGCGCTACATTCCAACACATCCATCAGAGTCCGGCTAAATGAGCAAGGTGACTTATCTGATGAGATACTGACAAAACGAGGAGTCAAACAGGGTTGCCCTCTAGCAGCCCAGCTATTTAAGCTCTTCATCTCTGACCTACCTCTTTCATTAAGTGATCTAAGAGTCTTTCCCCCGTTGGTGAATGGTCATGAAATAAGTTGGGCTGTCTATGCCGACGATATTGTGTTCATGGACTCTACTCCTATTGGACTGCAACGCCTACTGAATAAATTTCAGCAATATTGCATGCAAAATGACCTACGAATAAACACCAAAAAGTCAAAAATCATCCAGGTGGGCCAGAATAAATCAAAGAGACCAGGTAACTTTGAATGGAAGATAAAAAATGAACCTCTCGAGCTAAATAATAGTATAAGATACTTAGGTGTCTTGTTCAACACCTCAATTCGAGAATGGGAGTGGTCCCAAGACCTGGTGGCCCGGATGAAAATGTATGCACTACAAGGAGCCAAACTGCATGCAGCGTATGGAAAATTTACTTTAAAACCGGTTCTATCATTCTACCTTCAAAAGGTAATTCCCGCGATAACTTTTGGGAGTGAGACATGTTGGAATCTGCCAGAAGACCTATGGGACAAGCTCGAAGGTAGTTTTTGGCGTAAAGTGCTGAGATTACCAAACAGCTCATCAATTGTGGCAATACGATATGAACTATGTATTGAAGCTCTATATGGAACAGTTCTGTGGAAATCATTCTCCATGTTTAGGAAATTGCGGATGGATACGGTAGTAAAACCGTATGAAATATTACATTCGGCTTCTGAACACTCATCTGCCTTCTTATTAAAGGAGTGGGAGAGAAAACTACTTCTTGTATTAGAAGATGCTGGAGTTTCGGCAGAGACTGTAATACTTCGCCCACAAATTGCGAAGAAAAAAATCCGTCATCACAACTGGTTAAGAAACGAAGAATGCAGAAACAAATTGAAAACCGCCCTAAACCTTGGAAGTGCGCTAAATAAACTTGATGCAATTCCAAAATACCTGGCGAAATTCCCATCACAATACCACCGCAATATGTTCCTGCGGATGAGACTCAACCTATATAAAACTAGGGAGATACAGTTTCTGAGGAATGATCCATTGGTGCAGAGGACAGAATGTAGATTCTGCAAACTTGGCCAAGAATCGGTGAGACATCTAATATTGGACTGTGAATCCATTACAGAGCAACGTAGTCTGCATTTGGATCGCTTTGCTCCCCAGTCAGGAAACATGGATTCCTGGTGGTGTTACCTGATCTCAGGTTTTAACACTCAGTTAACCTGTGCAGTAATAAATTTTATGGATGCACTACACTTAAACAACTTGGAATGTAAGTAGTGACCTCAGTTAGTGAAAACTGAGGACTTGAGGTACAAATGTAACAAAAAGTTTTTCTTTCTTTTGTAATAAACTAATGTTAAAAAAAAAAAAAAAAAAAAAAAAAAACAGGATTGCTTAAAATCGATGCCTTATTTTAAATCTCACTAATGCGATATTCCACGAGACATAATATACTGGTGTACATGAGATCATTTGTAGGGTGGATCAAACCCACAGCTTCAAACTTCCTAAACAAATGTTTTAACTTCTGGCCCACGAAGCCTCCGCTTCCACTGGTGCATGCCTGATTGCCTATTAACCCACTTTCATCCCAAAACGCTTCTGCACAATGTGGACCAACCATGTCTGAGAATGACGAGGAGTCTCACCTAACCCTGTTCGGAAACAATAGAGTATTTCGCAGATGTATTGGCAGTATTTCAGATATATGTTAGTGTTTAGTGATGTTATATTGGAATTGCAACATACATTTCAAGTAATAAAACAGAGCGATATGTCCAAATGTCGTTTTCAAGTATGGAATAAATCAATGACCCCCAGCCAGACTGCACATACCACAAACGAGATAGCAAGCCATCCATATCACCTTCAGACCAGGGACATCATTTAAGGGTCACAAGGGGTCGCACCTCCGACCCCTGAGGTCTCCCTTGCTACCCCTAAAGTAAAATCTTTAAAAAATAATGTTTTTTTTTTTAAATGGAAGCTCCTGGGTTGGGGCCAGCAACATGTGGCTCTTTATTTTTGGAGTGGCTGGCTTTCTTGTTCAGGCCTCTTAAAAAAAACAGGAGGTTCCACAAGTGAGCTGTGACCCTAAATAAGAAAGAATAATAATAACAAATAATTTGTCTTTCTGGAATTCTATATAATATTTGATAGACTCATTAAAGGTTTATTTTAGGCAAACCTCAGGGGTGAGTCACTGTTTAAGTTTGTTCTTAAACACCTCAAATTCTCAATGCAGACAAAAACGTCCAAAAAGCATTTAGAGTAGAATAAGCATCCATTTCGGACTATGTACTTTGCTCTTTTCAAGTTGCAGTTATAGCATGGTTTTTTTTTTCTGCTGTTGTCTCTGTTATGATCATCACAAGACATTCCATCTCTGTGGTCTCGGTCACTTGACAAAATCCTTGTGCCTAAAAGCTTGTGTACAGTGTGGAAATGTTTGACCATAGCACATGAAGTGGCCCTTGATTTAATTGTGCCACAATGAATGCCTTGCTGTAATGTGTCTTTCTTTCCTATCTCTATGGCATGCTGTTTAGGATGTGTGTTTGCATGTACGAGGTAACGAGTGCCTAGAGTACGGGATACCATGTGAGGCCAACCTCTGAAGCCTGAAAAGTAGATCCACGCAGGCTTGACATGTGGCAAACTTTGTACCAGACCTGCAGATGAACTGGCCTGCTGTTAAATCTGTTACCAGTTTAATGGTATCCACTACAGAGTTTAATTTGCTTCCTGACTTTGAGAACATTCAGACATGCAATTGGTCATTTTACAATAGCCGGTAAGATTGCTATAGCCGGTAAGATAGCTCAGTGCGCTGAGCGCTCCCTGCAGCGATGTGTGTGTCTAATCGGCAGGTTGCAGGTTCGAATCCCGATAATGTCAACTTAGCCTTTCATCCTTCTGAGGTTTATAAATGAGCACCAACGCAGATTGGGTGATATTGTAAGTATATTTGTTCTATATAAAGTGTGTTATTGCTGTATAATAACACATCATTATCATTTGAATTTGGACATCTGCTTGCATTCACAGTAATTTGGGAATATGGGCCCATACACACTGATATTTACGATACATATGGTAATCCATTCATGTATGAAATGTATATCAAATTACAGTGATATCGTAACCATATTTTTCGTAGTGTACTTAGGAACAATGCTATTCGATGCCACTTCCCGTTTTGTCAATGGGTGAAATGTTGTGTTCCATCGCTTCCCGTAATGTCACTTTGGGGTGGGGTCAAATGACCTCACTTCCTGTGATGTCATCAGAGGTCAAGGGCCGTGTGATGTCTCTTCCACTACCGCTGGCATTTCGGTGAATTGACGTCCCTGCTTCAGAGGCAGTAAGTATAGGCTGGGATCGGAGAAAGAACCGCGACTGGTTTGAGCAATTTTAATTAAAAATGAACATGAACATATTTACTGAAAACAACAAGTTGAAAGGGGCCCCTAGGGGTCCCTCGCTTTATGGAAACAAGACAGGTCACCACACACGATAGATACGCTAGACACGAGGTTGTATTCCCAAAGCTAGGGTTTATTGCAAAGCAAATAGTCTCAGTTGGCCAACTCGGTCTCACGCCCCGCGACGTGTATCTCTAGATCTCGAGGGACGCAAGAGAGTGAATTACGTACATCAGTTACATATATGCAAAATGCATATCATACAATCATCTGTGACAGGTTTAACACCCCCCTTTATTGGGTTTCTTTGAACTCGGTTTGATGATGGACACTTTCGACGAATATGACACCTTCAAATATCTATTCTAATAACAATATGCAACCTTGCAAGTGTGGAGACATCTTTTCTTTGTTGAACAGAACACAGTGCTTCTGTTCTTGTAAGCGAGCTACATACGGGGGAAGAGTCACATTCCAGACCTTGCTATCTATGAGGTGCTATTCGTGTCCTGGGAACCGACACGGTCTACAGGGCTCGGAAAAGAGGGACCGTAAGAAGAGCATAATTCAAGCCTTTAGCTGCTTTATTCTAACATATTCTACCATATAACGAGACTGGCTGGCAGCTGTGAAAAGATTGAATGCCCTACGGCTCTGCTTCAAGGCTACATTCGGGAGGGAGACGGGCCTTCCTCTCCGGAGCTGCCTATGTTGTGTTTCAATGAACTCCTTATTAGCCTCGCGGCCTTGCGGCCTTGTCCTTTCACGTTCAGACAACAATGTTCGTTCAGACAACAATGTTAACAGTTGAGCAGAGTAAGCAGAAATGTGCTGCAAAGCAATTTGAACAGAAAGCAATGAGCAATTGTTAGAAAACAAAATGGCGATCCTTGTTACATCAAAATGGCCGCTCATTGGTCAAACTTGAAACCCTGTATTTCTTTCGTTATATACATGAGACGGTTGGCCTTTGGCCACCAAAATACGTTTGCCGTCAATCGTGAGAGATGTCCATTTTTCTAGACCGACATACCCTCTTTTTGGCCGCATGCCAAACGTCTCATTCATTCATTGTATCCTCCTCTGATGACGATAAGTCTGAAGCAGCTATGTCTGAATTTTGCATGCTATTATAAACATCATCATCGTCATTAATATCTATTGCCATTAATTCTCTCATTGTTTTCATGTCATTCGTGTCTCTATCATCCCGGCCATAGGCTTGTTTTCTTTTTGTTATCATATGCATACATCCCTTCGTACATCCCTCAGTTATCTCAGTGCAAACTATCGGTAGGCAGTGTATGCAACAACAGCACGTTATGAATATTCCAAACACTACTACTAATATCGCAATCAACTTCCATCCCCAAGAACGAAGTATTCCCCAAAACCAGGACCCTATTCCCCAGCCCCTTTCTCCAGTAGGGAGTTCGGATCTTAGGACATGCATTTTTTTTATTGCTTCAAAAATCGTAGGGGAGTAGTCATCTACGAATACGCAGCACGCTGATCCCACAATCTTGCAAATTCCCCCACGATCAACCAGGATTACATCAAGAGCCATTCTATTTTGTAGCATCATTAACCTAATTCCCTTTTCTTCCAATGTCATGTTGAATAGTATATCTGTCGTTATATTTATCGTATCCTTCAGTATTCTAGACAGCTGCCTTATGTTATAGGAGTTTACTATCTGGGACAGGAATGGTACGACGGCTTTTGCTACGTCCGTCGCCATCAAAACACCTTTGCTACTCCTTCGGTGTCTAGATCTGGATAGCCTGGTCATGTCTGCTGTTTCTAGGAGGAACACTCCCGGGAACAGTAGACCTAGGTAACATGTACCTCCCCAGTTTCTGGGCAACCAAGGATATGCTTTTTCTCCACATATACAATAGACAGGATCTCCCACATATACTGGTTCTATTTCCCATTTTAGTACCGCAGTATTCATGCATCCTGTAAATGTTCCAACTGAAAAGGAGCCTTTCTTTTATAGACAAAAAGGGACAGTTCTCGGGTTGTAATTCACCGTGTAGGAAGGGGGGATTGTATCTTTGTTCCCATCTGTCCTTACACAAAATGTCATTACAGATGTTTTAACTGGCGGGGACAATCTATCTTGTTTATTTTTCGCGTACTTTTAGACTTAGGTTCTGGGATCATCACTCGCGCTTTATGGAATATGGAACAACCCACAGGCCTCATGATTATTTCCTCAAACTCATTCATGTTTGTTCTATCTAATTGACCCGTACCACTCTTATTCCACTTCCCGTAAAACATTGCACTTAAAGATGCACTGCATGCAGAACTTAATGGTAATGGTTGTACATACCATCCTGTTCCTTTCCCCGCATGCTGCAGTAAATGGGCGCATACCCAACAATTATTTTTCTTTAGAATTGCATGCGTCATATTCATGATGAGTAATAGCGTATTGTTCCCATACCCTTCTCTGTGTCTCTCTTCCATTGGGGACAAGGTATAAGTAATCACCTGAACCGGGCTTTCAGTAGTGGACATATTAACTATTGTTAAGAACATTCCCAATGGGTGTATAGACTCCACATACCATAACACTAAGGCTGTCATTATTAGTGCTACTACACTCCTGAAGCACATGATTATTGTCAAAGCCAGCATACAATTTTTTTTACCATGAGTTTTCCCTAAGTTTACAGTCTTTATAACTAACTCATTCTCAGCAGTGGTGCAGGAGGAGGCTGAAACCGGTCCCGACATTTTTTTTTTTTCTCACCGTTCTTCTTCTTCCTGACAAATTTCGTCATGGATATCTCTCTTCGTTGCACTTGTCTGGATGTCAATGAGTTCAAAGGATTTGTCAATAGTTTAGTTTGCCAGCCCTTTGCAGCCTGGATTGCTTATTCGTCCTAGGCAAGATCACTTGTCCTCTCTCACACTGCTCAGAGGAATTCTGAACAGTTCTCTATTGCCTTTGTACCATGTGCGCCCAGCTTGTCCGCTCTGGTTCAGGACACATGTACTTTTTATGATCGCACCGAGGAGCCGCGAGTCTTGAATTGTCCGATTTACACAATTCTCACGCTTCTCTCCTCTACACCTCTAGTTCCTTCTCCGTCCATGAGCGGAACCAGAGGTCAGCATAAACACCAAAGAACTGTGGATCACTCTGTCTTTCGAGGCCACAAATCATATCGCCTCACTCCTGGTATCGTGTGATCCGTGAATAGTGCCGGTGCACTTCCAGACCCAGGCTCAGAGTTAGCCTGTGGCGCAATGGCAGATGCTGGTGTGCGCCGCGATAGTGATGTGGGTTCGGTCTTTAGCTCTGGCGCATTGGCAAGTGCTGGTGGGCGCCAAAGGGGTACACGTTTAGTGTTTGCTGTTATTTGTAATGCAGGTTTCGTGTCGGCCAACAGTGATGTAGATTCTGCTGGGCAACGTTGGGGCACTCTTTGCCCTCCCCCTTTTTTGGCAATCTTTTCAAGCTTTGTTTCGAGTTTCACCTCTCGCTCAGACAGATTTAGCGGCGGTGGACTGGCAGCCGTTTCTTTCGTTTCTGGGACCGCTATTTCTTTTCGGTCGTCCGGATTGGACAAGTCTTTCAGTGAAGATGGGATCTTTTTGGCATGGGTGGCATGGATCCACGCCTTCCTTCCATCCACCCTTATTGCCGTCTGCATTGCCAGAAGTACTTGATAGGGGCTGCGCCACCTCGGTGCTAACGACGATTTTCTCTCAAAGTTTTTAAGCAGCACCCAGTCTCCTGGCTCCAGCGCGGGCCCCGGACCAGTATATCTTACGGGTAGAACCTCCTGCACCTGCTGATGAATCAAACGCAATTTCTGCATTAAAAGGCCACAATAAGTGCTAAGTACAGGATGCTCCACTTCACTCAGTCGCTTTGGCTGAGGTGCGCACCAAACATTTGCCGGCCTCCCCATCACAATCTCATACGGGGAGAGCCCAGTTCTAGCCTGTACAGATATACGCATGCACAATAGCGCTAACGGTAATGCATCCACCCAACTCAACTTGCTTCCTGCACATATCTTGCTAATTTTTGACTTGAGGATTCCGTTGTGCCTCTCAACAAGACCGGCCGAACTCGGATGCCTCGAACTATGAAATCTCTTATCAATCTGAAGACCTGCACATATCTGTAATACCACTGCGCCCACAAAATGTGGATCGTTATCTGACCATATGACACAGTGGCAATTCCATCTTCTATCATACAGGGTACTTCCTCAGTCTGGAATGTCATCATTGTATTATTCAAATCAGTGGCAGTTTGTTTCGCAATTCCGTCTGCAAATGCGTTTCCCTCTCCCACTTTGCATGTTACCTTTTTATGTGCCTCGCATTTCACTATTACTAGGCGCTTTGGAAACGTGAGTGCAGACAGCAATTGTACAATCAAAGGGCCATGTTGAATTCTGGCCCCATGCGATGTCAAGAAACCCCTCTCAGCCCAGAGTCGACCAAAATTATGAACCACCCCAAAAGCATACTGACTATCAGTATAGATGTTCACGTTCAAATTTTCAGAAATCTCACAGGCTCTGGTCCATGCTATTATTTCTGCGGCTTGCGCCGAGTTGTAGGGGATTCTTTTGCTTTCTACAATGCTCTCCAGAGTAGTGATAGCGTATGCGGCAGTTGACGTGCCATCAGGTAGTTTAAAACAACAGCCGTCACAAAATAACTCTCCATCTGGCTCCTTTTGTGGGATATCACTTAAATCAACTCTCCCCTTTGTTTCTTCCTCAGTGACCATTAAGCAATCATGGAGTGGTGATTCGTTGTCACCAATTTCTACTGTGGGTAGTGGCATTAATTCTGCAGGATTCAAAGCGCTACACCTCATAATTTGGATATGGGGCGCGAACAAGATGTCTTCAGATCTTGTCAGTCTAGCAGAGGTGAGGTGTTGCATCAGTGTCCTATTTAATAGAACGTCTATGGAATGTGGCACCATCAGAATTAAAGTTTGCCCCAATACCATATCTTCCGTTTGTTTCACTGATGCAGCAGCTGCTGCAACAGATCGCAAACATCGTGGTCCAGCGCAGGAGAAAAATTGCCGCACAGCCTATTTCTTCCACCTTGTTCCTGTGTCAAACAGCCAGTGCACATCCTTCACTTTCGCATACAAACAGTCTAAAGATTTTCTCGTAATTTGGTGTGCCCAAAAGTGGAGCAGAACATAATGCAGTTTTCAATTGATCAAACGCTTTCTGACATTCTTCATTCCACTGCAAAGGTATCACCGCATCCTTCTTAGTTAATAGCACCATCGGCTTCACAATTAACGCAAAATTACCAATCCACTGCCGGCAATAAGAAGCCATGCCTATTATGGCGCTCACTCCTTTCTGTGTCTTTGGAATAGGCATACAAGAAATACTTTCTATGCGTTCTGGCGTTAGCCTTCTCCCTTCTTTCGAAAGTAGGTAGCCCAAATAAGCTACCTCCTTTCGATTATATTGAAACTTCTTCAAACTCGCTTTATGGCCATGTGCCGCTAGGTGTGACAGTAGTAATACGGTGCTCTTTTTACAAATCTCTTCTGTATCAGCAGCGATCAACAGATCATCTATGTATTGCAATAGTACACACCCCACTGGTAATTCTAGCTTGTCTAGCTGCTCTTTTAACGCTCTACTGTAAATACTCGGGCTTTCCGTATATCCTTGTGGAATGCACGGGAATGTAAATGATCGTCCCCCTAATGTGAAGGCGATCAAATATCTACTGTCCTTGTCCACCGAAATGCTAAAGAAACCATTTTTTAGATCAATTACACTAAAGTATTTTGCTGAGGCAGGTATCATTGTCAATATTGTAGTGACGTCTGGGACCAAAGGAAATTGTGGATCTACTACTTTGTTTACCGCGCGCAAATCAATTATGAAACGATAGGGTACTTCATTGCCTCCTTTCTTATACACTGGAAGAATCAGGCTGTTACATGTACTGCCTGTAATATCTTCAAATACCCCTAATGTCACCAAATCTGAAACAATACTTTTCAATCCTTTCTCTCCGTTAGCCGAAATTTTATACTGAGGAATTCGGGGCAGTGTAACTCCTTCTTTCAAAATGATCCTTACTGGCTCTATCTTCAAGCATCCTACATCGTTGTCATGCATTGCCCATATACAGGTTGGTACTTTTCTTAACTCTCCTGGCAAAGGTCCAGACATGAATTCTGACACAGGGGCATCTTGTGGCCAAATCGTCAGAAACACCCCGTCCGGCGTGCAATGTATAATCGCCCCTAGTTTTTTCAACAAATTCAATCCCAATAGGTTCTCCCCACAATTTTCTGTTAGGAGAAATGGACAATGTTCGGTGAATGGTCCTATGGTAACTGGGACTGGTTGGGACACTGGGTTAATGACCGGTGTACCTGCGAACCCTACGGAAACGTTCTTTTGCCCTGACAGTGGTATATCTGGAACCAAGTGATGGTCTATTGAACACTTTTGCGCTCCTGTATCTACAAGGAAGCAGTGCTCCTCATTCCCGACTCTCATTTCTACGTAGGGTCCTCTCTGATTCACGGGAATAGACACTGGTTCCGACCCCTGCCCTGGGCTGTCCTATTGGGGAAATAACACATCATCCGATGTGTAGTCACTACTATTACTGTAATACGTAATTGGCTGTGTATCGAAAATGTTCCCATTCTTTCCTCTATTTCCTCCACTCTGATTCCCATACTGTTGGTTTTGCTGACCCTGACTCTGGTTAGGAGCACTTTGGTTTTGGGCTTGGTTTTGATTACCTCCATTATTATTGTGCTGCTGCATACTATTCCTATTCGGTCCATTCGCTCCTTGGTGCCCTCTGTGCTGTCTTCGCTGGCCAGTTCCATTTCTATTCTGTAAATGTGGACATTGCGCTCGCCAGTTTCCTTCCTCCTTACAGTATGCACACTGATTTGGTCCCAATGGCCCCCCATGCATATTCAAATTACTCCTCCCTTGCGTGTTCCCTATTCCTCTATTGTGTCCTGCTACTTGCTTCAGTAACACCCTTGTTTTCAGTATGCATGCTTTCAAGTCTTCCCCCACCTGTTTTAACAATAATAATTCGTCCACCATCGCCTTTCGCCCCGGCGATGGTAACTGTTGCCGTTGATTATGTGGCCCTAGCATTTCCTTCCTATCTCTCCCGATATCCTTACCCCTATACCCAGGTGCAGTAAACATTTCAGCATAATCATTATCCAATTCATTTTTAAGTTCAAAAAGTCCATATACATGTTCCCTTACTTCTTCATCTCTTTCTCTACAGCGTGCTAATGCATTCAAATCTAACAATCGCTGCAGTGGTAATTTCCCAATTAACTGTTTCCATCTTTCCACCAAATATTCACCCATGCATTCCAACACTACCTGTCTTTTGTTGCTTCTTCGGAAGTCATACATCGAATCCAATGCTGCCGTCCCATCATTCCCGTCTATATACATCTCTGCCTGTTCCTGCAATTCCACCTTCCTTTCTTTGCTGATCGCACTGCGAGTTACCCTTGTGCGTCTATTTTGTTCAATCCCGCCTCTTGCCCCCGTGGGTTCAACTTCAACCCCTGGAGGGACGGACGGTACGAGTCTGTATCTAAGGCGGGAGGTGTGGATGGGACAATAGGAACGGGGAGTGTCTGCTGTGGGCCTGGTTGGCTAATAGAAAGTGTTATGTGCGCGGTCTGTAGCTGTGGGAGGGCTTGAGCTACGTGAGGGGCTTGAGCAATAGTTACTGACGTGTTTGGCCTCACGTCTGATCTTAGTCCTTGTTTTGTATGGATCAATAGGTTTTCCATTAATTCATCTGCTATATGCAATTCTCGTTGTGGGTATATTTTTTCTATGTTCAACTGGTCACGTCTACCTGACCTCCTTAGACGCTCAGTCCACTCCTCCTCCTCCTTTTCTTCCGCTACTTCATCTTTCGGTTTATGCCTGCGCGCATGCTTTGCTCTACTTCTAAATCGGAGCATTGCTTCCCTTCTCCAGTCCTTAACAGTCTCAAATGCTGTGGGACGCGCCTTCGTTCTTATCAACACCCTTTCTAGGTTATCGATTCTCGCTATTTCAAAACTACCATTTATCGGCCACTGATGGTCTTGTTGCTTTCTGGTTTGCCTATGCCAAGTCTCACAGAATATTATCGCTCCCACACCATACTTCTTATACATCTCATACGCCGGCGTTCCCCCAGGTGGTGCAATTTGGCCATCTTCCAAAGATTGTCTACCGCAGCGGAAAAACCCTGCTGGGGTGGACAATACCCCAGGCATGTTTCAACCTCCCCTTGGTTAATCAACCTTACCTAGGGCGTTTGATTTTGCAAAGTCAACTCTCAACCAATATCAGGGTTATTTTGAATCAGGGTATGACTCACCTGATAAATCAATTTGTCCTCCAGGACACAATTCGTCTGTATACTGACGCAACCAATGACGTCGTGTCTGCGTTTCTTGGCTTCTGCCTCGTTTCGGGACCCTCGCCTCCTTGTTCTCTGGCCAGATACGTCGATCAGGGATCAGATGTGTGCAGATCTGCAAAAGAATCTCTCATCACTTCTACAGGGCGCCCCGAACACCTCTTGATCCCGGCTCGATCGTCCCGTCCTCGCCGTTCTCCGCCTTTACTCTATTACAACGTACACGATGGAACAAGTGGTGGAGGGTCCCTATTCGGGCGCCATCTTGAAAGGGGCCCCTGAGGGTCCCTCGCGTTATGGAAACAAGGCAGTTCACCACACACGATAGATACGCCAGACACGAGGTTGTATTCCCAAAGCTAGGGTTTATTGGAAAGCAAATAGTCTCAGTTGGCCAACTCGGTCTCACGCCCCGCAACGTGTATCTCTAGACCTCTAGGGACGCAAGAGAGTGAATTACGTACATCAGTTACATATATACAAAATGCATATCATACAATCAGCTGTGATATGTTTAACACCCCCCTTTATTGGGTTTCTTTGAACTCGGTTTGATGATGGACACTTTCAACGAATATGACACCTTCAAATATCTATTCTAGTAACAATATGCAACCTTGCAAGTGTAGAGACATCTTTTCTTTGTTGAACAGAACACAGTGCGTCTGTTCTTGTAAGCGAGCTACATAGGGGGGAAGAGTCACATTCCAGACCTTGCTATCTATGAGGTGCTATTTGTGTCCTGGGAACCGACACGCTCTACAGGGCTCGGAAAAGGGGGGCTGTAAGAAGAACATAATTCAAGCATTTAGCTGCTTTATTCTAACATATTCTACCATATAACGAGACTGGCTGCAGCTGTGAAATGATTGAATGTCCTACGGCTCTGCTTCAAGGCTACATTCGGGAGGGAGCCGGGCATTCCTCTCCGGAGCTGCCTACGTTGTGTTTCAACGAACTCCTTATTAGCCTCGTGGCCTTGCGGCCTTGTCCTTTCCCGTTCAGACAACAATTTTAACAGTTGAGCAGAGTAAGCAGAAATGTGCTGCGAAGCAGTTTGAACAGAAAGCAATGAGCAATTGTTAGAAAACAAAATGGCGATCCTTGTTACATCAAAATGGCCGCTCATTGGTCAAACTTGAAACCCTGTATTTCTATCGTTATGTACATGAGACGGTTGGCCTTCGGCCACCAAAATACGTTTCCCGTCAATCGTGAGAGGTGTCCATTTTTCTAGACCGACAAAGTTGTGGACGAAATTAACGGATTTTCGAAAACTAGCCAGCTAATGCTTAGGAACATTGCTAGTGTATGTATAGTTTCCGTCCTGGCTTGGGACATAGATATAATTGATAGTCTTTTTGGACAATCGTCTTTCAGCTGTGAATCAAGGCCAGTTGTACTCATCATGCTTGACTTGTCAGCAGCTTCCCAATATGGTGGACCACAACATTTTAGCCAACACTCTGGTATCACCGCTAGCAATGACAACCTCCTCCCTCCTCCTTGGCATTGCAGTTTGCAAATATATACAGGAAGGTCACACACATTTTTGCTTTGGCTAGGGCAGACCTTCTAGAAGTGAGCGGCACAAGCAATGGAATGTTGGCTCCAAACTGCGTAAGCTTTAACGTTCGTAACAATTTGTAAGGAGGACTCATGCCCCACCAGCATAACCACTTTGCCTCCTAGGGGCCACTACATCTGTGGCATAACTGCACCATGCCTACAGTGCCATTAGCATTTTTGTAATACCCTACCAACCCTAGGCCCAATTTTGTGCATCTCACTAACTGAATTTGAACTAGAAATGACTGGTGCTCTGTAAAGAAGTTCGAACAGGTGGGATTGGTCAAGATAGAAAACTGGTATCACTGTGGAAAATGTTGTTTATAAAAAAATAAAACTGCATGTATGCATGTGGTAAATGTAATGTGTTTGTGTATACACTTGAATGAGTGCATGTGTGTATGCGATTTAGGGCCCGATTCATAGAATCGTGTGCAGAAAAGGCGCAAAGGCCGCACACCGAGAAGAAGTCTGCGCGAGCCGTGGCGCAGAGAAATCTTTGCGTGGCATGATTATTCATGGATTCCCAAAGGCATCAGTAGCTGTCGTGCAAGGAACAGCAGGCTGCGTAAGTAACGCCCCCAACACGCCCCACGCACAGTAAAAAGCAAGTGGTATGCCTAACACGGCGCAAGCATACAGCACCACCAGCTAAATCATGCGGAAGCACGCCGCTTTCCCATGTGCGCACCCCATAGAAAAGACATGCCCTCCCACGCAAAGCCAGCCCCTACACCAGCGTAATTGCACAAAAACACCCTGCGATCCCCGGCCGTACCGCAGCATAATAAAACACCCTGCGGTCCCCGGCCGTACTCCAACATCAATGCGCGAAAACATGCTGCGAACCCCGGGCACACCCCATAGAAAACACGTGCCCTCCAACACAAGTCCAGCCCCTACTCCAGCCAAATCACACAAAAACACCCCACGATCCCTGCCCGCACCCCAGCGCAATCGCGCAAACGCACCCCGTGATGCTGAGACGCACCACATCAAAAACGCGTGCCCTCCCACACAATTCCAGCCCCTACACCAGCCAAATCATGCCCCAACACCTCGCAATTCCCGGGCGCACCACAGCCAAATTGTGCATCTGCACCTCGCAATCCATGGCATGCAGCCCCCTCCAGAAGGGACACCCCAGCCGCCATCACCTGTGACCCCACCCTGCAGGCAGCGGCCTCAACATAGGATACCCCCAGTCCAACCCCCATCACTCGTGACCACACCCTGCAGGCAGCCCCCTCCACATAGGATACCCCAACCCCCAACACCCATGACTACACCCTGCAGGCAGCCCTCCACATGGTATACCCCAACCCACCATCACCAGTGAACACACCCTGCAGCCAGCCCCCTCCACATGGGATACCCCAACCCCCATCCCCTGTGACCACACCCTGCAGGCAGCCCCCTCCACATGGGATACCCCAACCCTCATCACCCGTTACCACACCCTGCAGGTAGCTCCCTCCACACAGGATACCTCAACCCCATTCACCTGTGACCACACCTTGCAGGCAGCCCCCTCCACATGGGATACCCCAACCCCCATCACCCTTGACCACACTCTGCAGGAAGCCCCCTCCAGATGGGATACACCCACTCCAACCCCCATCATCAGCGACCACAACCTGCAGGCAGCCCCCTCCACATGGGATACCCCAACCCCCATCACCCGTGACCACACCCTGCAGGCAGCCCCCTCCACATGGGATACCCCAACCCCCATCACCCGTGACCACACCCTGCAGCCAGCCCCCTCCACATGGGATACCCCAACCCCCATCCCGTGGCCACACCCTGCAGGCAGCCCGCTCCACATGGTGTACCCCAACCCCCTTCACCCATGACCACAACCTGCAGGCAGCCCCATCCACATGGGATACCCCAACCCCCATCACCCGTGACCACACCCTGCAGGAAGCCCCATCCACATGGGAAACCCCATCCCCCATCACCCGTGACCACACCCTGCAGGCATCCCCCTCCACATGGGATACCCCAACCCCCATCACCCGTGACTACACCCTGCAGGCAGTCCCCTCCACATGGGATACCCCAACCCCATCACACGTGACCACACCCTGCAGGCAGCCCCCTCCAGACGGGATACACCCACCCCAACCCCCATCACCTGTGACCAGACCCTGCAGGTAGCCCCCTCCACATGGGATACCCTAACCCCCAAGACCCGTGACCACACCCTGCAGGCAGCCCCCTCCAGATGGGACATCACCGGCATGATGTACTCTGACATAGTGAGACATCATCACTCCATCGATAGTGTGCCGTGCACATTGACTGCCTTGTTGTGATACCAGCCAGAATATCCACAGAAACATGTATCCTGGAAAAAGAAATTAATGCATTCACCCGGGCCACATCCATGAGTGCGGCAGCTGCTCAAACAGAATTGCTGTCTGCAACCATCTCCCAACATACACATGTAACAAGTTAATGTTAAAGTGTTTCCCAGTGAAAGAGGTTGACCAACACCAGAGACAATGATAACTGAACAAACACATGCTGGTGAATGGGAAAGCACTACACGTGTGTTACACAGCATCAAGAATATCATGAACATGTAAAACTCCCACAGTCAGCCCACCCACCTCCCTCACAAACACAGCGAGGACTAATACACAGTGATGCTACACATGTGAAAGGCAATGCCATCTTACTGTGCACACCCAAACTCCCACCGGTTAGCCACATGTGTATACTCACCCCGTAAATAAACACCAAACATGACACATGCATCTAAGGAACCACACACATGACTAGCAAAGGTCAGAATCAGGGCTACTAAATGGACTACCAAACCGGCACACTGCAAAAATAACTGTGACAAACAATGACCGTGAGAGAAAAAATAAAATATGTTTAACAGTAGTATCACTTTAATACAGACTGTAAATCAAATTTTAAAAAGTGTCCATGTAAAAATTAGTAATATAAAAATGCTTGTGCATAAAAATATTTACAATAAAATAAAAATGGCCATAATGCATGGTGAACCGGATCAATAAAATACACACTTAAAAACTATGTACAAAATAAACATGGAGGATAGTCCAGAGTCCACTCCAAAAAAAAATCATAAAATGAAACCTACACATAAATAACTATGTAAATAAATAATGTCCAAAATCCAAGCTCCATTAAAAAATTCAACAGAAACGTACATCTAAAAAACTATGTACAAAGGCAGCGGGCTTGTCCTCCTTGTCACCAATTTCACTCAATGTCTGGGCCAGGGCTTCATCGAGCACTGTGTCCACTTCCCCCCGGTGGGCTTCTGTTCTCCCTGGAGGGCTTGCAGGGACACCATCATGGACCTCTCAATACTCTCCCACTCCCTGCAAGTATCCTCGAGGATGGCAGCCCACCTCCTTGCCCAACGCAGGGCAATCAGCGCCCTGGTCATGGTGACTCTCGCCTCCAGAGCCTGCTGACTCTCTGCCCCGATTCGCTGCCCGTATCGCACGAACATGGAAGACATCCTCGATCTGAGGTCCACATTTGTGTCCTTCCTGATGCCGGATACCGGGCCCCTTGGGATGGTATGCCCTGAGTACATAAGCCTCCTCCTCAGAGCCTGGTGCTGCCATAGCGCCCGGTGCCTACTTCGTATGGACATCCTCTGGCCTGATGACACTACTCAGGGGTGACTGGCCCGTGCCGTGCTCCTGGGTGTCTGCTCTCCCTCCATTGCCATTGCTCCTATCGTAGCCTGGATCGGCATGGTGACCACCTCAGCTGATCCACTGCATAGCTCCCAACTCACATGCTTTTGGCAGGTGTCACCCGCCTTGTAAACATCTGACTCACCTGCCAAACCTCCTGCACGCCCATTCGTTTCAATGGGCCTCTCACCCACCAAAAATAAAATCGGGTGATTTCACCCGCCTTTACAACATAAATGGTTGAGAGCTATGCCACTGTCAACGCCCAACTCATGCTGCGATGTGAGCTCCACCAGACGGGCCGACATGGGTGTGACTAGTGCACAGGGGGCCCTGGTACTATCTGGGCCAGAAGGCACCCGGGAGTACGACTGGCGAAAAGAAGAGCAAGATGAGGAGAGGGTTGCATTAGTGGCCAGCCCACGTAGCGCATTCGAGACAAGGAATGCCACTAGCCAGTTCAGGAGATACCAGACGTCAGTGTGATGATGTGCAAGCACAAGAGTGCAAACATGCGCATCATCACAAATGACGCCGTTACGCTTCCCGATACCGACTAGTAGGGGTACCACTCTGTCCCGAATGGCAACAGCCGCAGGCACTGGGGAGTCGGTCCGGTTGGAAACAACCGACACCTGTGGATGAGTCTGGCCTGGGGCATGCTGGCAGGTGCTTATGCTGCAGGCGCTGATGCAAGGACAGAATTTTGCACAGGTACCTCCATGGTGACCTTCACAGCCTCATGCCCCTGGGTCAGGACTGCAGCAGTCACACCCACCTCACACCCACCTCATCACCCCGCCAGGCCCTATGGACTGAGCTAATACGGCCCCCTCCTCCTCATCCTCCCCGCCAACCTGATTGCCTCCTGAGCGTCTGCCACAATGGATGGCCCCTGTATCTGCTCACCTGTTCCCCCCCCCCCTGCTGCTTAACAGTCCATGTCCACCTTCGCCCTCTTGGACCTCCCCTCAGCAGCTGTGGCCGATTGTTGAGACGCAGCACCAGCCTCCTCGTTCCCGGATGATGTTGTATCCAGGGGCGTGACTGGGTCTTGCATCTCTGCCCGGTGGAGGCATCCCTGCTGCCTTGCGCCACAGCACTTTCTCTGCCCTCTTCTGCCAACGCACCTGCGGATAAGGAGACATAGAACACTAACATCAGGGTACCAGAAATATGCGCATGAAGTACACTGCTAAAGGGTACAACCATTATCAACCTCCACAACATACATACACATACATGTCTGTCCTTCACAACAGACAATCACATCCTGGGACATGGCACTGTCATAGGATGCTACACACACATGCATCATGTGTTCATACACATGACATGCACACACATCACTGGACAGTCCTCAAGCAGTGCACTGAGCAATCACATCAGACTCCCCTCAACAGCTATCACGCAACGTGACTAGGTCTCACATTGAAATGCACCCGTTACATCCATCCTGAGTGATGGCCAGTCAAAATGTCACATTTCAAACACATACACATGAACACCATGCATGCACATGAGGTTGACAACACCAACTCATCTGTCATGCTTCTCACATGTATAATAGACAAAAAATCAGGATGAAGAGATCTGACAGAAAACAGAGAACTTCTGTGTGTGTGTATTTATTTTGCATCAACACAGAAAGTTTAGGGTGACTAGACAATTTATTTTACAGTTCTTTCGATAAGCACGAAAGATAAGTGAAATATAAACAGACAAGGTTGGTTATGGATAGTGGTAACACAGATAGGTGTCAACCTCAGGATTATTGAGGTCAAAACTTCATTCGGATGCACATTTCCCACAGATGGAGGGGGTATAACAACCCTATAAAGCAGGGAAACATGCCCCTGAGACTTGCATTGGTCCAAGGCATAGTTTACACATGGTGCACACAACAATATTTACATATAACATACACGAGGGGGGATGGTATAGTTGTGTCACAGGGATCGACACAGGGTGTGTTTCGACCAAAAAAGGGGCTTAATTAACGCCTGTCTTTGTGCTGGCCTTCGTCAGGAGAGGCACCTGTCCGTTGAATCTGTGGATTAAACAGAACTGTAAGGTTCTCGGGTATTGATTGACTAAGTACTAAAAGTATTCAATACAGGCAAAGTGATGCCAAGGTGATACATCATGAGGTATATCTAGAGAACAGCTTGCCTACTACTGTGGTAGCAGAAGGTTGCAGTTTTGCTAATCCTTGGAAAATGCAGGATTGATGGTGCATAAATGGCACTTGGTGAGTCGGCTGTCGTTTTCTACGGGCCGGCGTCTCTCAGGGTCCCGCGGGAGTGGAATAGGCCAGGAATGGTCCCATATCTGAGAGGGGACAGAAGAAAGGGTACTGGATCCCAAACTGAGCGTGATGGACAGTATACCGTTGGTGATGGTGGTACAAATGTGCTCATAGGTGCTGGAAAAGACACACCTACTGACTGTTGTGGAGGCCATGTCCTAGAGGTATTAAGTGCACTATCAGTGCTGGTGTGTCCAGGATGGAACTCGGTACGTGATGGGTGGCCGGGGTCAGCGGTCAGCGGGTTGCTGAAGAACCTCCAGGGTGACAATGGTGCTCACGTGAGAGTAAAAAGCCTCAGGGCCCCACTGCCGGCAAGAGCAGCTGCTGCCATGGGAGGTGAACACAGCATGTGCAAACGCAGTGCTGGGCAATCGAGTGCTATTGTACGCTACGTGACGGTGCCTGGAATAAAAACGTTTGTTGGAGTGGAGAGAACATGGTGCACTAGTGTTGCGTCTAAAATGCTACCCAGTCCTCTAGCCGAGGGCATGGAGCGAAAACACAATGTGCTCCTAACGGTGACTTACCGCAGTTATCTCGCAGGTGCTTTGCTGGACGGGGACCTCTGAACGCTGTGGTTGCTTTGTGGACAGGCGGAGTGGCTGTGACTAAAAGGCTATCCTCAGGCTGGCAAACAGCCAATTGCGTGGAGCTAGGCGTGATGTCCAATGGAGTGGAAAAAAGCATGGCCACACAGGAAGATGGGCAATGTAGTCCCTATGGGCCAAATCATGTTAGCACAGCGCTGTGTGCTCCAAGCTGTGGGGTGGGTCAACGTGTACCCGTCCGGTTTGGGCAGCATACTGGAGTGATCAAGAAGTCTCCCACGGGGTCAAGGGGATGTGGCGCCCCTCTCGTGTTATTTACAATTTTTATCAAAAACAAACTGAGACAGAATCCACCCGGTCTACACAGCTCTAGTGCACTCAATAGTGGGACCTGCTGGCAGCAAGTGGTGTTTGTCAGATCCTGTCTGGCCCTGGTCCCTCACCGTGTGGATGCAGACATGCTGTGTTCATAGTGCTAGCGCATGGGCATGACATGTTTATAGATGGTGGTTTAAATTACGGGGCACCTCGTATGGGTGGGTGTCTGCGTACCGGCAATCTTGCATTTTCCAAGGATTACCAAAACAGCAACCTTCTGCTACCACAGTAGTACCCTTTCTTCTGTCCCCTCTAGATACACCTCATGATGTATCACCTTGGCATCACTTTGCCAGTATTGAATACTTTTAGTACTTAGTCAATCAATACCCGAGATCCTTACAGTTCTGTTTAATCCACAGATTCAACGGACAGCACCGCCACAGGTGCCTCTCCTGACGAAGGCCAGCACAAAGACAGGTGTTAATTAAGCCCCTTTTTGGCCGAAACACACCCTGTGTCGATCACTGTGACACAACTATACCATCCCCCCTCGTGTATGTTATATGTAAATATTGTTGTGTGCACCATGTGTAAACCATGTCTTGGACCAATGCAAGTCTCAGGCGCATGTTTCCCTGCTCTATACGGTTGTTATACCCCCTCCATCTGTGGGAAATGTGCATCCGAATGAAGTTTTGACCTCAATAATCCTGAGGTCGACACCTATCTGTGTTACCACTATCCATAACCAACCTTGTCCGTTTATATTTCACTTATCTTTCGTGCTTATCGAAAGAACTGTAAAATAAATTGTCTAGTCACCCGAAACTTTCTGTGTTGATGCAAAATAAATACACACACACAGAAGTTCTCTGTTTTCTGTCGGATCTCTTCATCCTGATTTTTTGTCTATTATACGTATACCCACCTGGGTAAATCAGGACCCCGTCAGGTGCCCTATATTATATACCTAACGCTTCTCACATGGACACATCTCAGACACATGTAACAAACCACATGCAGGTCGTGAAATGCTGCAGTGCAACACACAATGCAAATGTCAGAACATTGAAATCACACATGGTTCACTGAACACATGTAGAGCACTGTCTGGGACATGCACACGGACATCTGTACAAGAGGCATACTTGCTGTAAGCCCAAGGTGCACACTCACACCATACATGAACATGCACATGCACTGTGGAGCCCAGCAACACATGGACACTCACCTGACGACTCCAGACGTTGCTGCAAATCGCTGATCTGGGTGTGCAGCGCCGGGTAGAATTTCTCCAGGACCCGCATGTCGGTGGTGTTAATTCGGCCCCTGAGCCCCCCCTTTTTTGGCACCAGTCTGGAGGAAGCACAGGGCCTTGCTTTTGGTCCTGGGTTTGAGGTTCTTCCAGCGCTTGTGCACATGGTGGTAGTCACGGGATGCCACCCCCTCGGTGTTGATGGCAACCACGATCTGGCCCCAGATTAGCTTCCGTCCTTCCTTGCTGACTTGCGTTGAGGCGTTGAAGAGGGCATCATAATGCCCGAGGACATGCTCCACCACGATGACAACTTCCCTGACTGTGAAGTTGACAGCCCTCTGCCTCGTGGCATGGGGTTGCCACTCACCTCAGAAGATGTTGTGTGAGACATGGCAACCCCCGAGGCAGGTGTGTGTGGGCAAGGTGGTCCTGGGGCTGGGCTGTGGAGCAGTGGTGATGTTCTAGCATGTTTAGAGTCTTCTGAATCAGCTGAGGTGGTCACAGGGCCAAGGACAGAAGGCACTCAAATTACAGGGCAGCTGGGCAGCAGGCACACAGAGTGGGCAGGCAGCAGCAGATGGCTTGTAGGAGGCAGCTCAGGGCAGTAGGAAGCAGGTAAAAAGGCTTGTAGGCAGGAGCATGGGTCTTCCCTGTCTGTCGCGTGGGCAGCCGGAAACAGAGTGATAGTTACTTTGTTCGTTCGAAATCAGCGCATACACGTGGAATCAGAGGAAAGGGCCTCATCGTATAAGTTAGGTGACACTCGCTGGGGATTGGCATTCAGATTCGAGATAAAGGAGTGTGTAGGACAAAATTAAAACGCACGTGTGAATTGGAGTGGACGGACGAGTGGACTTCTGAAATTTTTGGGGTGCCACGCAATTTGTTCACTACTGTGACAGTGCAAACTTCTTATTTTGGTGGGGATTTACCTCTGTGCACATGCGCATGTTTTTTTCTATTTTTCTGAGGTTAACGGTGAGTAGCGTACGCATTATTCATACTCTGGGTGCCCCTGTGTATCATGTACATTATTAACATCACAGTAGCTGTCCTGAGCTTCACGTATGCATTTTTTTGTGTTACTGGGTGCAACAGCTTACCGCATTATACATTTTTCTTTTCATGGGAGCTACTAAGGGGTCGCATACCCACATCTTTGATATTTGGGGTGCTTGCATGTTACGCGTCCCATTCATTTTTTTACCGGGGTAATATTGAGCCTTGCTGGACCACACTAGTACATTTTATATCACGTACCCTGCCCTCTCACTCCAATTACCCAGGGCAATTGCTTGGTGTGCCTCCCATTGTACAAATCCATCTGTACCATGAGTGGGAAGGCCACAAGAGGGAAAGGTGGCAGAGGGGGCCAGGGACGTGCAGAGAGAGCTGTGCCCCACCCCAACAGGGTCAGGGAGCTGCAGGGTCATCTGCTCTCCCCACCAACCAGGGTCAGGCACCTGCAGATGCAGCTGCTGTCCCCAACCCCCAGGGTCAGGAAGCTACAGCGATAGCTGTAGTCATCCCAACCAAGGTACACGGACACGCAGGGGCAGATGCTGTCCGTGCGTCTAAGGGGAAGGGACGTCCACGCAAAACACCTGTCCCCAGCACCCAGGGTCAGGGAGCTGCAGGATCATCTGCTCTCCCCACCACCCAGGGTCAGGAAGCTGCAGGGGCAGCTGCTCTGTCCAAAACCCAGTGTCAGGGATCTGCAGCGATAGCTGTAGTCGTCCCAGCACAGGTACACAGACATGCATGGGCAGATGCTGTCCGTGCATCCAAGGGGAAGGGACGTACAGTTAAAGGTCCTTGCCTCAGCACCCAGGTACGGGGACCTGGAGGGGCAACTACTGTCCCAGCATCAGTGGGTGATGGCAGGTCCCAGGCCACTAGTGGTCCAGCATCTGAGTGGTCCCAGCCACACAGGGCTTTCACCACATGCCAAGAAGCAAAAGCGTGCAGAACAGGGAAAGTCTCAAACCGAAAGCACAGCACAGGAATACCGCCATGTCGAGGAAGAGGAGCTTCAATGATGAAGAACTCCAGATCCTCGCGGACTACTTGTCCGACAACCACCGTGACATGTGCATGCAGCCAGGTAGCACACATATGCCAGCTCAGCGTATGGTCCACTGGCAGCGAGTCACGGATGGCATCAACGACTTGGGGAATGAGAAGCACACTGCTCGTGAGGTCATGAAGCAGTGGAATGACCTCCACCGTCGCAAAAAATTGAAGCTGAGTGCCAACCTTGCATCTGCTCTGGTGACTGGAGGTGGGTCACCACAGGAGCTCACACCACATGCAGAGGCCATGAGCGAGTTGATTGTAGTGGATCAACTGCAAGGTGTGGGAGGCCTGCCGGATTACGAGGAAACGTCCGGTGAGCGATGAAGCGTGTGCATCCTGAATATGTGTATGTAGATAAAATAAATGGGTATGATTGTGTAGCACCTCTGCCGGCATTTGTATGACTGCCAGGGGTGAGCCATGTCATGGTGTACTGACCCGTGCTTGATG
Organism: Ambystoma mexicanum; assembly: GCF_040938575.1. NCBI lineage: Eukaryota > Metazoa > Chordata > Amphibia > Caudata > Ambystomatidae > Ambystoma > Ambystoma mexicanum. The sequence goes on along the minus strand of NC_090922.1, from coordinate 491,223,010 downwards.
TACTGCAGAGTGCATACAACCCATGTGCTGCACATCTGTTGAACATGGCTTTGGGACAGTAGTTATCAACAACCGTCAGATACTAAAAGACATTTCCGGCATGCCAGCACAATGTGGCACCTGGGTATTTACATCAGTGATGTTAATGACTCAGCTATGCCAATCAAGTGATTGTGTCTGAAGCACATGCTACACATCATGCACTGCATGTAGTAGAAAGTCCATCCACACTTGTCCGTAGGTGATTTCATGCTACCCATATCTTCCATGAACACTGGCTGCAGGTGGGACATTGTGCCATGAGTGACATAGCATTTTACTACACTGTGCTAATCCCAGCCGCAGCTATGGCACTGACCCCCTTGTAAAATATTTGTCTGGAGTCATCCATGTTGACCTGCCACAATGAACACACACTCCACGGGTGAATGGCCCTGTCCCTCTTGTGTGTCACTGTCCCCTCTTCCTATCTCCTAGCGCATGTCATCACTCTCTCCACATCACACATCTTGGACTCCACACTCGGGGCATTTCCACATTGTGTGTACTCCCTGTGCCAGTGGTACACTGGTGTTAGATGTAATTGTAGTGGACTTGGCTGTGATTATGGGTGGACATGTTTTCATGTACCCTAATGATATGTTACATATCCACTTTTTGAGTCAGAATTAGCATATTTCCATCTACTGGTTGCTTACAGGATTTCGTACACAGATACATGTGTGTTGGCGATGTGTGCAGTGCTTACATGGTCAGGGACATGGGATGTAGTGGCAAGTCTGCATGCACCATGATCTGTGACCTTTTTGTACATAGTGTGTGTATGCAAATAATGGCATGGTAAACATGCATGTCAATGTGTTGCAGGACAGCATTGTGATACCGATATATGTAGTCGATGCAATTTTCATGAATCTTCATGTCTTTATATGTCCATGTGCAGGTGATGAGCCACTAGATGCAGGGGAGGAGGTTGAGGAGGAACGGGAGCCTGAGTGGGCACAGAGCACCAGTGGAGGACATATTGTGGCAGCCCATGAAAATCCACTGATGCTACAGGCCATCCGGGCAAGACTCAGTATGAGTCTGACTCCAATGAGACCAGTAGCTCTGGTGGTGAACCGGAAGTCCATTCCTCTATGCTGTTGGAGGTGAGTGCATCAAGTGTTGGAGCTGTTGTAGCCGTGCGTCTTCAGGGGGTCACGTCCCCTCACAGGGACAGTCAGTATTGTCACATCCGTCTGTGGTGGTTTTGGCTGCAGGGTCACACTCCACAGTATTGGTTTCTGGTCCTGGGACAGATGACTAAGGGAGGGATGCAGTCCTGCAGCCACAGAAAGCGGCATCACATCAAGGGCCATGCTGCCTTGGGTCAAGCAGGCGTGGGGCCTGCATACAAGGTGGACGTGTGTTGGCTGGGGATACAGTTTGGGAGCAGTCCATGTATACACAGGCTGCTTCCTATGTGATGTTGGCTCAGGGCATGGATATGATGTACAATTCCATGATCCCCCCAGAAACACAGGTAGAGCACCAGCTGCAGGCATTGCAGTCCACATGCCGTTCACACAGGCTGCACATGGAGGCCAGCAGCAGGCATCACTGCTTGCAGAGGGTAAGCCCAAGGAACGTCCTAAGGCAAGAGTTTCTGGCCCTCAGAGCTTGAATGAAAGTGCTATGGGCAGCACACAGTACCAACATCAGATGCAACTGTTGAGTCATACCATCTCGGAGGAAATCTGTGCATCCCGTGAAGTGTTGCATGAGGACATCGGAGGCTTCATATTGCAGATGCATTCACCTGTTTCCCGCCTGGCCGCTGCCACTGATGACCAGGCCAGGGCTGTACATGGTCAACCTCCCTTACCACTACCACCTTCAGATTCTACACAGGAAGGTGGCCACAGCAGCAACAGGCCTCACCATCCCAGATAGCCGTGCGGTCCATGAGCCCAAGGAGGGAATTGTTTTTTCAACTTTCACCATTGTGGGAGTTGACGTGCACCCTGCCCCTCCCACCCACTCCAGTCCAAGGTGGACATTTTTATTCTTTTAACTTTTTTTCACACCCCCCTGGCCAGATGTCAGCATATCATATTTTGTTTTGCCATTTCCTGGTTGTGTTCTTTGTTCATTTATGCATTCATTGCCCTTGAGGTGTGCCATTAACTCCTCATGGACAATACGTGCAGGCATGCATAGTGAAGTCATCTGGCATGTTTGCATGGGGGTGCACAGGATGGCATGTGCAATTAATTATAATTTTGTTGTTCTGTAGCATGTGTGCTGTGTCAATGGTAATGCACAATGGCTGTTTTAATATGTTCTCCCATGTCGTTCCAGTAATCCGTGATGTGGTGGTGACTGCTGCCGCGGGTGAGGTAGCCTGCACCATTCCGAGTCCACGCTCCTCATGCCCACCAGACACTGTCCTTCCTTTGTCAAATTAGGGAACACTCTTACTGGTGAAGGTCATGTGGGATTTACAACATACAGAGACAGTAATTTGGTAAGCTTTTGCACTGTTTTACATGTCGGGCATGCTTCATTGTTGGGCATCTTTTCTGCATGTGTCGGTTGTCTTATCTGTCCTTGGCATGCTCACATGGTAATTCGATTATAGCTCTTGTCACTGTGTGACCTACCTATGTTGATACCACAATGGGTGCACCGACTGTGCTGTGCACCAAGTCATTGTACATCTGGTAACCACGCCATGTACTCATTGATCTGTCATTTCCTTGTTCTTCAGTCTCTCTGTTACTCTCTCTCTCCCTCTCTCTGGTGTGGTACACTGTACTCATGTACAAATCTATATCATTGACCATTCCCCCTGTGTCACCTTGTGTTGCTCCTGCACCTGTGTTCTATGCATATTTTCTTTCCGTGATCAATTATGATCATGGATGTACATGTAGTTTGTGATGTTACTCGGCATTGCATTCCATTTAGGTAAAGCGTCTCCCGATGGTGTGTATCGTATTCAAGGCAGGTGAGTTCCACGTGTGTTCACGCTGCATCTACTTGTCTTTTGCTCAATCCCTATTGTTGGAGGGTGGCATTCATCACCCAGGGGTGCAGTGTAACACGTGCTATGGTACTCTCCAGGCTATGCTACTGCCTATTGCACCAACTCCATGCTTCTAATCCACACCCTGTGTAATACATTTGGGACAAGACCGCAAGTGTTATGCTTGACGTCAAAGCCAAGCACCACATCTGTCTGCCACTGATTGTCTGCCACTGGCTAGTCGTGGCAGACAGCATCGACTCATGGGAAATATGCATTGTGCACTGTGATTTGTGAGGCCTGCTTCCTCCCTATCTGCTAATGTTCATTCCTCAGTGCTGTCCCTCCATAGCCATTTCATCATGTAACTCTGACCTTCTTCAGGTGAGCCAGTTATTGATGGAGATATTTTTAAAGGGGATCTTTATCCTTAGCATGGGATAACCTCTGGGATACCCATCCTGCCGCCCTCTGTTTGGGGACTAATTTCCTTTATTTCCATGTACTACCCATGTGTTTCATCTTCTACACTTCCTTCTCTCTCCCTCTTCCCTGCTAAGCAATCCATCTGCTCTCTCACTCTCCCCATTCCTTTTGTCCTTGCTGCTTGATGAATGTCTGCTTGATGTACCTCAAGGTCTCACATATCCCTGTCAACCCCAGCAATTTGTGGGGCACTTGCCTCCATGACCTGGACTAGTGTCATCATCACTGCACTTGGGGAATGACCCGAGAGAGTTGCATCTCTCTGCACTTACCCGAGCATCCATTGACTGGTTGCACTTGAACCACCCCTAAACTTGTTACCCTCACCGAATACCACACCCCTCTAAACATCTGTGCACTTGCTCCTTCAGGTGGCACCATGCAGGTACGGTGTCTGTCTGTTCCACCCTGTCCTCGGTCCCTGCATGATGGCACATTGATGTACTTGTGAAAATATGATGAATCACTGTCCGACAGAGTCACTGTTACATCCATTGTTAATACTATAGTATAGTATGCAATTACTGTTCCGGTCCTGAATATTATGGATCTGTATGAGCGGGTGTTATTTCTACTTGTTCCAAGCATAGTTCAGCGCTTTGAGACACTTGTATTATGTATTGGCCATTTATTTGTCTCCTTTGACATTATTTACCATAGCACAGTCTGGTGCTAATTTTACATGACATATGGGACGGTTTATGTGACACACAGGCGATTTGGTGTCTAGTTTGGCATGGCGGTAGTGGAATACTCCCTCTTCTATGTGTTTCTTTTTGAAACACAAAATGAAATTAATTTTAGTTCAGATGCTCCCTGTCCTTCCTCTGGACTCTTTCGCGACCTCTGCGACTCTTTCTCACTCTCTATTCTCCCTTCTGGCCCGACTCACTCTGCAGGGCACACTCTGGATGTTCTTATCTCATCAAACCTTCCCCTTTCTATCCCTCTCACCACTCCTTTCTCCTGGAGAGATCACTTTCTCCTTTCTTCCCATCTCACCCTCTCTTCCCCCCAAGCTAAGCCAACTCCAGCACTGCCACCTACATTCTCTTTTATCCGACCCATGAAGCGTCTGTCAGTTGAGGCTTTTGACGCCACTTTCTCAACCCCCATCCCCCTCTGGCTGACTCACACCCTGACACTGCCCTTTCCATGCTCCACTCTGCTATATCTGATACCCTCGATTTTCTTGCCCCTGTCATGAGGATCCGCTTGAAGCCCAAAGCCAAGTGCAATTCCCGGTACGACTCAGACCTCGTCACCCTCAAACGCAAGTGCAGGGTTGCTGAGCGGAAATGGCATGCTTCTGGTGCATCCTCTGACAAACTGGCCTGCCGCCTGCTCCAAAGGCAGTACCGGCTCTCTGTACGCACCAAGAAGAGAGCTCACGTCCAAGCCCGCATCTCTGCAGCATCTAACAACTTGGCCAAACTCTTTAAAATCTGCAAGGAACTGGCAAATCCTGCTGCAGTCTCTACCTCTCCTCTCCTCTCCCAGGTCCTCTGCACGGCTCTGGATTCTCATTTCATCTCTAAAACGCAGGACATCCTGTCCTCTCTCTCTTCCTATCCCCCTCTCCCATCTACCCCCTGCTCTTCCTCTGGCCCCTCTTCAGCCGCCTCCCCTCCCTCCTTCTCTGCTTTTCCCCTGTTCTCCCCAGACGCGGTTGCTAGACAAGTCTGATCTATGAAAGTCTCATCAAAACAGGTTCATCCCTGTTCCTCCAAAACGATGAAGGACCACATTGATTCCCTGGCTCCTGCTTTGGCCGACTTCTGCAACCACTCCTTCACCACTGGAGTCTTCCAATCCCACCTGAAGCACTCCCTTGTGCACCATCTTCGTAAGAAACTCTCTGCTAACCTGTCCTGTCCGGCTAACTATCGCCCAATCTACATTACTACCTTCTTGGGCAAACTCCTGGAAAAGCTGACCATCTCCCAGCTTAATCTTCGCACTGAATCTGTTGGTTGTCTTCATGACCATCAGTCTGGCTTCAGAGCTGCCAGAAGTACGGAAACTGCTCTCCTGAACATCTGTGAAGACCTGCTCTTAAACCTTGATTCCAACACCCCTTGTGTCCTCATCTTGCTTGATCTCTCTTCTCCCTTTGACACGGTCAACCATGCCATCCTGCTCAACTGTCTCTGTGATAACCTGGGTATCACCGGTCAGGCCCTGGCGTGGCTGACTTCTTTCCTCTCCGATTGACCCTCTCAGGTCCAACCTGGGTCCTTCCTCTCCTCTATCTTTATCTCTACCTGTGGTGTCCCCAGGGGTCTAACCTCTCTCCCTGGCTGTTCAAACAATACATGGCACTTCTTGCCCACTGCATTGCCGCTCTCTGCCTCAACTTCCAGTGCTATGTGGATGACACTCAGCTCATTTTCAGGCTTCCTTCGGCCACCTCTTCTTCATCTCTGATCTCCGACTGCCTCTCTGCTATCCAGGAGTGGTGTGCCGCCAATGATCTCTGCCTTAATGCCAGTAAGATTGAAATTCTCCTCATCAGCACACCCGCTCCCTCCTTTCCGGTTTCTCTCTGGCCGGCCTCTCTTGGCCCTCTTCCTGGTCCCACTTGCGAGGCTAAAAACCTCGGGTTCATCTTCGACTCCATACTCTCCTTCTCACCTCACATCTCTGACGTCTCTAGGAAGTCACACTACCAGCTGCAGCTCCTTAGAGGTATTCTTCCTTTCCTCTCCTTCACCCAGAAGCTCACTGTCTCCAGAGCTCTGGTTCTCTCTAGGCTGGACTACTGCAACAGCCTCCTTCTAAATCTGCCCGCTTCTACTCTCCGCCCTCTGCAACTCATCCAGAACAGGACTGCAAGACTTATCCCTGGCCTCAAGCCCAGGGATCGTATCTCTCCAGGACTGAAATCTCTGTACTGGCTCCCAATGGCTACGAGGATTAAGTTCAAAACGCTCTGCATTGTCCACAAGGCCTTTTGAGGTGTGGGGCCTCAATACCTTCAACTCTCTCTTCCTAAATATCTTCCTTCTCGAGCTCTTCGCTCATCCGCCTCCAACTCCCTCAGAGTCAGTCGCTTCTCCAAGCAACGAGTTGGTGGTAGATCTCTTTCCTCAGCTGGGGCCTCCCTTTGGAACAGCCTCCCTGCCTCCCTAAAACTTGAGGAGAGCCATCTCTGGTTCCGGAAGTACCTCAAAACCTTCATCTTTGCTTCTGCTTTCTCTCCTCCTCCCCACTGCTGAATTTCTGGCTGAAACTGTACTGGTTACCTGGCCACCTTCTGATCTCAGGCCCAGGTCCCCTCCCCCGCCAGTTACACACTTGCACTGCCTCCCTGGCAAACACCTCACTTGGGGACTGTTTTCTGTATGCTTACAGTCCGCCACCAGCACTTGACACCTCCTGATGTCTGCACTTACCCTTGCACTTGCCACCAGCTGGCCCTACTTCTTTTATTGTTATTTATTCTATTGCCCCTTGTACTGCACCGTCCCCTTCCTACCACCCACTCTGCACTTTTCCTCTTCCCCCTTCCCCTGCACTTGCACGATCTGAATGACACTCGGCCTATAAGGATCGCTGTCTCTGTCTTCCCTCTGTTCCCCCTCACTTGCCGTGTCACGCCTTGAAACACTTGTGTATAGGCGCGTTATAAATGCCATATCATATCATATCATATCATCATAAGGGATGCACACAATGTTGCACTTCCAAGCACACATTCTCAGGGTGGTTTTGTGGGCACAGATGATTGTCCTTTTGTCTTCATTGAAAGGTACCTGGAATGTGCCAGGGATGTGTGCACTCCACAGGGGTTGGATTTTAGGTGAGAAATGTAGCCACAAGCTGGGTACGGGCAGCCTTGCCACGTGCCCTTTGACCTGCCATGCGCAGGCATTGTGCACGTGGTTGGGGATGTGAGGGCACCACCATGTCCACAGGTACGCCATGCCGTGTTGCAACATTGTGCAAGACACATGCTGCCACAATGATCCTGCACTTTAGTGGTGGTGTATATAGCAACTCACCACCAGAGTGGCTAAGGGAGCAGAAACGTGACTTCAGCAGTCCGAATGTGCGCTCCACTATGGCCCGAGTTGCAATATGGGCTGTGTTGTATTTTACCTGGGGGTGTGGTAGGGTTCTGTATTGGCGTCATCATGTAGGTGCTCAGAGGGTATTTTTGATGGTTTTGGACACGGCTGTCGGTCGTGGGACTTTATACTCACCTGTTTTTGCCTGTTGTCATGGTTGAGGTATCCTTATTGTAGGGTTTGACATACCAGTTTGAGTTTGTAGGCTACACTGTGTGTCTGTTTGTGCAGTTACGAGGAAAAATATGTAACTGATCTACTGGCCAGATCATCTCTGTTTTCCAATGAAGGTGAGAATTCTCCTCTCACAAACATTAGTAATTGGGACGAATTGTTCCAAATGAAGAAAAGGCTGATACGTACCGAACTCCACGGTACTGTCATGTTATAATATCTAAGAAATGGGGTATTACCACAAGGACTCGTTGTGAGAAACGAACCCAGATTATTCTTAGACAATAAGGAATTCATAGTGAGATGGAGTTACATCGCCAATAAGTGCGGCCGAGATTGGTTGATTTTAATTATAGATACTGTGAAGGAGATGACAGACAATCAGATGGTTGACCTGAACAAATTAGAAGAAGAGATCAAAAAATGGGTTCCTCTTGAGACTTTTACTAAGAGACTGGATGAAATCATAAAATAAATGAATGATTTCAAAGAATCCACAGTAAGGGATAGGATCAGACGGTTGAAAAACGATTTAGCTGATTATAAACATGAGAAGGCCTTCCGCTACACACAAGATGGTTATGTTCCTGATCAACAATATCATGGAGCTCAGCGACGTAACAAAAAGAGCGTTCGGTTTACCAACACTTCGTATAGCTCTAACAGTTCAGATGATGATGGTACCCAATATGATTCGAATTATAGATTCCAAAGACGTGGCACTGGGCGAGGCAGGGACAATAGTAATAACAGAAGGATAGCACAGAATTTTCATCCCACACAGCGTGGACGTGGTGGTTCTTCCGTTTTTTTAGACCGGGACATGTCAACTTGGGATTACAAACCACAGGTGACCAGGAGCAACACAGCCTATTAATCAATCTTTCATTCTATACACCTACAAAGGATGAGAAAGAAGTCCTAGAAAAGGGACTTGGTTTTGTTCCTACTGCCACCTATGACCGTTTTAATTCACATCTTGAAGTACAGAGTTTGTTTAGGAAAATTCACTTAAAACAGTACTTCAAAGACAATCCCTTTGATATGGAACAGGCGAATAGTGGTTTACATAACCCCTCATATTTTTGCCCACCTATCATGAGCCGTAGTCCTGAATTGGTAGTTTTTGAACAGAGAGTACTTTCTGAACTTGAATGTTTGGAGGCCTCATGGTTAACACAGACGTTTCAGAATTGTTCTAATTTACAATGCCAAGCCATCACTGCACTTAAAAACAACAAATCTGTTATAATTCAAAGTGCTGACAAAGGAGGGGCCATTGTCCTACGTGATAGGACTGATTATATTTCTGAATGTGATAGACAGTTGGCTGACACCACTTTTTACAGACCTTTGACCACGGACCCTACAGCGCGATTGAAATCCCTCATTACCAACAAAGTTGAAAAGGCAAAGGATAGGAAATGGATTACCAACAAAGAAGTAGATTTCTTGGTTAAAAAAGATCTGAGTGTACCTCAATTTTATATCATACCAAATGTACATAAAAGGCTGATTAATCCTCCAGGCAGGCCCATAGTGTCTGGTACCAATTCTTTGCTAGAACCTTTAGCGAAATTCACAGATTCCTTTTTGAAGGGTTATGTCAAAGAGATGAGCTCTTTTATACAGGACTCAATCAGTGTTATTAACCTCATTAAACACTTTCCATTCAACAGTAGGGAGGACTTTCTCGTTATGTTGGATATTGTATCATTATATACAAAAATTCCACAGGTAGCGATAATTGACATGATTGAAGAACTCTTGATTACAAAGAGAACACCAGGTATTACACCGAACTCTTTCATACTATGGTGTACTTCCCTTGCTCTTACCGAGAATTACTTAAAGTTCAATAATGATTTTTATCAGCAGATTCACGGGACGGCCATGGGCTCTGCTGTGGCACTGACCCTGGCTAATCTGTATCTTGATTTTGTGGAACAGCAAAGCATTTATAGTGAGGTGAACATCTTTCGACAACATCAGACCTTGTGGAAGAGGTATATCGATGATGTGCTGATGATCTGGCACGGAGATGAAGAACAGTTACTAGCTTTTTTGCCTGGCTTAATGGTATTAATCCATTTTTACAGTTCACCATTCATTATGACAGACATCATAGAGATTTGTTGGACCTTACTATTCTAGTAAATACTAACAACAACAGTTTGGAAGTGAAACCTTTCCACAAGACCACAGACCGTAATTCTCTTTTAAGATACGATAGCTTCCATCCAAAAACACTCTGAGACAACCTGCCCTTTGGGCAGTTTTTGAGATTGAAGCGAAATAGTACTGATCCTACGGTGTTTAAAGAGGAAGCTATGGTTCTCAGTCAGAATTTGATTCAAAGAGGTTATCCCTCCGATGTTGTCAAGCGGTCACTAAAAAGGGCCTTGTCTAAGGGAAGCAGTCCCACTTCAGCATTTCAGCTCCTATATGTGCTTTTAAACGGGGATGCAACCTGAAAGAACTTCTAACTAGGAATGACGTGAGTGAACAGGCTAGTTTGCAACTCACAATCACTGAGCAATGGAGCTTGGATAGACCCATTGGCCATGCTCCGTGTGGTATGTGCAAATGTTGCACGTCCACTACACGTAGCACGTGCGTGGACATCGGCTTACCTAAGCCGTAGCAACAAAAGATGTTCACCAATTGCAACACGAGTGGCGTTATATATGCAATCTGGTGCCCTTGTCCTAAATTGTACATTTGACAAACTGAGCGAAAAGTAAAGATAAGAATAAGCGAACATAAAAGTTGCATTAGAAACCACAATTTAACAGCCCCAATGGTTGGGAACTTTGAAGCATGCAAACACAATTGCGACGAGTTGAGGTGGTCAGTTTTAAAGAAAGTATGCACATTTAATGACTGTGATCCGGGGAGAAGCATGTTGTTGAGAGAAGAAATGGGGCTAATATTTCTAACCAAAAGTCATCGGATTGGCTTAAATGATCAGTTACATCTTGCCATATGATGAGATTTACTATAGCATAGCTCTCAACTCACCCGCTTTTGGCGGGTGTCACCCGCCTTGCAAAGGGCTGACTCACCCGCCAAGCCTCCTGCACGCCCATTCATTCCAATGGGTGTCTCACCCGCCAAAAACAAAATCGGGTGATTTCACCCGCCTTTGTGAGACAAATGGTTGAGAGGTATGCTATAGGTATTTAGGAAATTACTTTTATAATTACCTATGATCAGTACGATTTATGTGTAATGATTGGCATATGCCTTTGAGTGTAGATGTTGGATTATTTCAGTCATGTTGATTATATAGGATGTATTTAAGTTTAGTATCCGAATATATACTACTTTGGTCTTCCTCACAACATTGCGAATTTTACACATGTTTATATGGCTGTGCCATTTGCATTACGTTTTTGATTGCACTTTCCAATATGGCTGGCCCACTTTGATATGATAATCTGGTCGTACGTCTGTGTGACGCTTGTTCTGGACTATATGTAGACACTAACTGTCATTTTTTAGTCCGTCTGCTGTTTTACCGGATGTGCACACGCGAATTCGGCCGCGCATGCAGGTTCTGTGACTTCTGATGAGTAATGACTTCCGATGAGTATTGACTTCCGGGGTTTCCGAACGCCACAGAGAATATCTAATTTGCGGTTTAGAGGGCATGTCTTTACTAGTGCCGGTTTTGCTACGTTGCGCTGGAAGATTTACTTTTGCGTTATTTGTTGTTCGAAAGCCTTGCTGAAGAGTCCTTTGTACATTGTGGGTTGCGTGTGGCATATGAGGGGGTTAGGTTATGAGCACCCGATCGTATTTTGCAAATCACTGTTTTTCACGGAGTGGATGTTTAAAGCTTCTGTGATTTTTAATGGCTCCTTTGGCAAGCACACTCATGTCCGTTTATATTAATTTATGGCAGCTAAGTACTAACGCTGGCTGAGGCGCTGAATCCATTTAAGATTTTCCTACGTACTCAACATGTAGCATGGGAGTGTATATGTGCACAGTCCAGTCACTGTAAACAAGTAAGTACGAAGGTTATAAGTTCTGTTTCTCCACGCCTTCTTGTGGCAGAAATTAAGTTGTGGATAGGACTAGTGATGGGCATTTTGGTGTCTCAATAAGAGTACCTTTACATCTTGTGCTTTTCTCTTTTCTTGTTTTCGGGCATTAATGGGATGTACGGATGGAACAGCTCGTGGGAATAGAATGCCTAGTGTGGATGGAACGGCTGGTGTGGATGGAATTGATGAATCAACAAAGTGAATGGAATAGATAGAATCGGTAGAGTAGAAGGAATAAGTAGAATGAATAGAGTGAATAGAATAGATTAAATAAATGACATAGATGGAATGGATTGAGTAGACGAAGCAAAAAAATGGACGGAGTAGACTGAATGAATAGGGCAGAATAGAATAAGTGGAACCTGTTGAAACCGCCCACACGTTGTATTACAGTGCAACTGTTCCCTATGTTGTTGCCATATATCTGTATCCCCTATATATGCTATATACCTGTATCCCCATATATATCTGTATCCCCATATATACCTGTATCGACCCCTGTCGCTATATATCCGTATGTCGCTATGTATGTCCCCACCGTCCTGTTCATGTGCCTGGTCTCACCGCTCTTACAGATAACCATCTTATCACACCACTACGCTTACTCTCTACTATACACCATCATTCAACTAGAACACAGCTATACCCCGGATAATTCGGCCTAGCCGTTCACATACGAATACGACCCCATGAACACCTCATCACCCTAATAAAACACAGGTAGCTGAGCACATTCCAGCCTAGCTGTTCACATAGGCATTCCTCAGGCCTAACGCAGCCAGAAACCAGTCTGGGTGTCCACCCACCAGATTGCACACATCCAACTGATATCTTCAGCACCACACCTATCGCTCGGAAGAAGCTTTCATCCAACAACTACACCAGCTGCACACATACCAGGTGCACCCACGCACCATACAACACTATCTCTCTCTACTTACTCGAACTACGGTTCCCGAGGGCGTTCAACCTACCAGCGCTTTGAGGTCATACCAATGATATACAAAGCGCTATATAAATGCCAAGTAACATAACATAACAATGTCATGCTGGACTATATTCTGTGCAAATAGTGCGCACTCCATCATAGAAGGTTTTCAACTGACAATACATAGTAGCATGTAATGTGGGCACAGGCAGCATGACATTGTTTTACAGGACACCCCTGGGGCAAATCCCTATAAAAGGCATGGCAGCAGGGCCTGTGGTAGAAGGCAGTGTTAGGTAGGGCCCAGTCAGACTAGCAGTAGGTAAACAGAAGGAATTGGAGAAGCAGCTGAGATTGGAGAAAGTGGTGGAGACAGGAGACTGGAGGAGAAAGAATTCACCTTTAGGCCGAAGAAGGCTTAAAAAATCAATACAGTGAATGTTGTCATGAAAAAATGGAAGTTGAAATGAGGGCACATTAGAATTTTAGAATGCTTTTTGGCACACTGAAAAGTGAATATGCTCACTCACTGGTTAGAAGTTGCACAAAGCTTTGTCTTTGAAACCTTGCTCGCACAGTTAATTTTCAGCCCAGCACAGGCTGACTCTGCTTCAAACAGAGCCCTGATAAAGTCTGCAAATAATCAACGCGCACAGCTGCACTGATAACATTCCGGCAGTCTAGGGCGTCTTCTGTGATTGTATAATGTATAAGGAAACATTCATAAAGTGAGACACAGAGGGCAGGTAAATTTAAGATCGGAACTTCCTCTGGAGTTGCATTTTTAAATGTGCATTCATGTGTCAGGCTATGTGACTTCTATTAAACATTGATTGCTTTTACCTCATCAACATCGCAAGCTGAGCCTCAGTCGCTTCCTCGTTAATATTGTGAGAAAGATTTCACTTAGCTAAGAATTGGGAATCCGTTCAACCTTCTATATGATCCCAAAAATATCAAGATCCCAAATAACCCACCAGGATACCCAACAGTGTCAGGCATTTTTTTTTTCAGTTCAACTTTAAGACTGACGTCACACAAGTATAATGTTGCCGATTTACTGAATCCATTAACATAATAGAAGGTCATTAGATCAATGGGTGAAAGCATACCGTCATTGGGCTAGCCATAGTATAAATATATACTTCAGGAAGGCTCCCTAGCGATCATACAGAAAGTTCGATGGACAAAATGGATGGCGGGTAGGACACCCAATTCCTTCATCCTTTTTGTGCAGTTTCAGATTAAGCATACTTTTTTTCCAACAAATAGAAGGAACAGAAATTGGCTCGCAGTGTTGCACTATATAACAAATTTGCAAGTGGATGTCTATGAAGTAACATAGAGCTACACTGAAAACTATTCATATTAGGAGAACTTTGCGCTTTCGAAATGGTATATGGACAATGTGGTGTCGATATGGCAGGGGACAGAAGAGTAAGCCAATAATTCTATCAATTGGCACAACAAACAGAATAGACACGTTAAGCCCACCTATAATTAAATGGAGCAAATACAGCGGTTGTATGTATTTATTTTGTAGAGGTCGTTTTCAAAATTCACATTGCGCATAGACCTTCAACCAACAGGAGTTCCAAGAAGGATCCTTCTTGTTCTCTATCCCCCGCCTGTCTCCACTACCCTGCCTCACTCTGCGAGGGACCTCTCACCAACTACCATCCATGGCCTACACCAACTCCTCCTACTCACCAGCTGCTTTCTGTCTTTATCCACCCCAGTTACACCTGCCCCTCACCCACCTGTCCCCTAGCCTGCCCCACTCCCCTCACCCTACCTCCCTTTACTCTGCAGTCCATTTCCCCCTCCTCGATGCACACCCACTCCTTACTTACTGCTCCTCCTTCACCAGTTTTCATTTCCTTGTTTGAGAAATGGATGTTGCTCACTGGTTGCATGACAAACATCGATTGCGCAATCAAGTAAGTATACCGAGACCACCTGGAAATAACAATCTACCACAAAAGGAGGGCCTGCTGATGGTCAAATCCTTCCATAAAGCAACTGACAAAAACACAACCCTACATCATCACAGCGTTCATCTCAAACACACTGTATACAATTTACTCTTTTGGCAATTCCTTAGACAGAAATGGAACCGAGGTAGGTGTTAGCGCTGACTTCAAACTTTTGCTCCATATTGAAAGGATAATTTCCAGTAATTAATAGTTGTTCAAAGGAGTTAAATGTGTGCTAGCCAGACATGTTTCCTTATAGGCATAGCAGTGACATCAAGAACCAGGTAATGAGGATTGAAACGAGGCCAACAATACTGAAAGAAATGACCGTTACCAAAATCTATGGAATGAATCCACCCAAAGGGTACATAGCATGTATTAATCTAGAGTCTGCAACCTGTCCCAAATAAGCAAAGAAACGGAACTAGGACTTTCCAACCCCTGGATACAGAACCATTTTGCAAACTGTGACAGTAAGATGGTGATTATTTCCATAACATGCCCCTGCAATAAAGATGACGCAGGCAAAACAACAAGGAAGGTGGAAACCAAGGAAGGTGCAAAGGAGTTGCGTCAAACAGAAGATCTTGACAGCACCACTTGTTTCCGAAATAGTGGAAAATAATCACGACCACAACAGTTTCAGATGCGTCAAAACAAATGAAGCATTGACACAGGACAATCAGAAACCATTTACAAAAAGAGAGCAAGAGGTCATCTACTTAACATGTGCTCAATGAAAATACAGACGGCACAAGATCACATAAAGATAAATAACTTGAGAGACAAGTGTATTATGGCCCTTACTTGGGGAATATTTCACTTGGAGCGACTACAAGTTACAAAATCATTCAGTAAATGATTAGTGTACTCAGGTTGGCTATTTATGTGTAGCTCCACAGTAACAGTGGAGTCAAGATGACAAAATGCACACACTACATTGCCAATCTCACGTGCATTATGATGTCAGTATGTAACACACCAGCAAGGTATGAGGTCACTCTGTTTCCACATTATGTACCCTTTACCAGATAATAATGATGGACTCCTGCACAGTCACATTTTCCACACTTCTCCACAGGATTCCCACCAGTGTTTTGTGCTCGTGGGGCATTCCTTTCTAAAAGTATGTATTTTTTTTAACAGACCTCATAGCAGGAATAGAAGTCACCACAGAAAAACCTCAATTCTCTTCTGGAGCTCACGTATACAAAGGTATTGAAAGTGGGTGAACATGTTAGATATTTGCTATTTGGCAGAGTGAAAGATACGCCAATCTAGAATAGAGCACTATAATTATTATTTTTTCAGGCATGGGCCTTTGAAGAGTCATCACACATTTGTATTCTACAAATCAAATGATGTGACTTTTGAGAAGCTTCTCCAGCTAGAGTGAAAAGATCTAAGGTTCTGCATCTGAAGTAAGCTCATAAAATGTAAAGATAGAGTCACAACTAATACATGAGTCATCACTTATTGGTAAAATAAGACAGCAATGGATCCATTTACCTTTAATGAGGAGTGAATAGACTGTACTATTATGCATCCAGTGTCTGAAGTGCACTCATAAATTCATACAGAGAAGGATGAAACTATTTTTGAGAAAGGTAATACAAATTCTGCTCTATAATACTAAATCTAACATATGTAAGACATATAGGCATTTTGTATTTTGTTTTCTGTAAAAACAGATACAACCAGTGGTGGAAGTGTATGAAAAGAAGTAGTGGACCTATGTTCCCTACTGGCCTGCACCGCTCCCCACAAACCCCATCGTCACGCCCCCTCCCAATGCACAATACAAACCCCAAAACACATGTGCCTGCTGTTTAGGGGAAAGTTCAGTGCAGTGCACTGTAAGTGCAACTTTCAACTTCTTCCTACACTTTCATTTTAAAACGAAACCATTCCGGAACGGTTTCTTTTTAAAATAAAAGTATAGGAACCGTAAAACTTAATTAAAAGAAGTAGAGGAGCACCGCTCCCGACCGCTCCCGCCCACTTCGACCACTGGATACAACACAAAATATAGCATGTGTTTGTTGATACACATTTCTTGTATGATTCGTTTAAGGCAATGCAATAATGTTTTATTTAATAATTAAAGAGGATGTATTACAAGAAATTCTTCTCTGTGTGAATTGTGAGTAATTGGGCCATAGTGGAGGTGGTACAAGAGAGGGACCTAAACACATTCTTCCATAAACCATTAAGGGATTGTCCATTCCCACCCTGCACTTCAATAGTTGAAACCTAGTATCCAAGCTGTTGATTCTGCTTCTGAGTGTATTGCTTCCATCTTCACTTTTTAAGTTCCTCACTCCCATTAGGACCTCCTTCACTCTTGGCATCCTGAAAAGGGTGTTGGGAAAACCTGACATCTAGGCAGTCGCATTTGCTGGAGTAAAAGGAGTTTAAGCAAACGTTATAATGTTTTTAAGAGGACCTACAAAAGATTTACAAGGGGCAAAATGACCCACGAAGCCTGCACGTTTATTTTAATACAATAATTAATGTTCTAGAGGTTTTTCAGATCTTTAAACTTGTTCATATTATCAACCAACTTCACTACACATCCATAAAAGGTTCTGAAGTTTTAACTATGTACAATGAGTTTAAAAGTGCCCCTAAAAGGGCAAAATTATTTTGAAAAACACTACAGTGTTTTTAACACCATCATAAATGCAGTCTGAACTACTCAAAAATGTCTTAAAACATCACAAATGTTTTTTGGTATGATTTAACTAGCATGTTTTTCACTTACTTTTCTGTAAGCATTTTTCCCAGTGTTTGAATGTAAATCCATCCTTACGATCTTGTAAAACCATTTAACAAACATGCCCACCTTTTCAAAAGAACTAAGAAATGCATAATACTATATCTTTAGAATTCCCAAAACACTTTCCTTTAATTGTAGTATTTTGCCAATATACCTAAGAACTACTGTATTTAATTAAAAATCCCAATTTCAAAATACATCAATACATCCTAACTAACTCTTTAAACCAACACACATTTTTTAAAAAGAGAATAGTTTAACTGCCATTTTTAACTTGTTAAACCTCCTAAAATATAAAAGATGTGTTTAGCTAAATAGTCCTTACAAACACTTAAAACAAAGACCAAGTTTAAAAAAGGAGAATGTTTTAACTAACAATTACATTTTTTTAATCCTCTTAAAATTAGCTTTCAGCTTAAAAGTTGTAAATACTCTTAGAATTGAATTGTGTTTGCATGGTCTTTTCACAATTATTTATCACCCACTATTAGGCTGCAGTAAGCTGAAATAGACTGCTAGACTGTGATCTTTGAGGTGGTATTTTAGTCATGGATGATTATGATGCATAAGATTGATTCTTACTTACATTTTACTCAATGTACGCTTTAAAGCTTTAGCTTGATTCACATCGGAAACAGGTGTTTGTACAAGGGATTTGTGTTTGTTATTCTGTTTTTGGATTTTTTTTTATAATCTAGAATACATTTGGTGATTTACTAAATTATTAATTATTAACTTGTACTTCTGGAGAGCAAAGCATGTTAACTAATTCCAACATTTAAAAAATTTATGTTGCAGGTTTATGGACTTTTAAAGTAACACCTCAAACACGTTAATATTTGGAATTAATTGGTATTGCATAAGCAGACTGTAGTGAAATGTTAACCTTTCCAAATGTTTTACTTACATGTAATTGTTCATGCAGAAAAGCTGTTTGCACATGTTCCAAAATACACATGATTTCCAGGACAATTTGGGAATTTGGTCCAAGGGGGGAACATTCTTTCTTCCCTAAAGCAAAATCACAAGGGATTTATTCTCTTGAACTTCAGTACTAAGAATCCACTTCACTGTACATATGATGCAAATCAGTTGAACAACTTAAAAATAGGACAATTATTCCCTTATTAAGATAAAGTCAGATGCACTATTGTGATTAATACTGGTGGATCATTTTTCATAAGAGGTTCTGTTGTTAAATCTGCGACCCATACACCAATTCTACAGCCAACAATTAAGGGTTAAATACATCTCTGGGTGCAGATGTTTGTTCCTTAGGTTAAAGGCATGCTCTAGCACATACCTTTACTGAAAGCACAGACATATTCTACTCTGTGGGGCTTTTCCAATGTTTGCCTCCAGCTCTAGGGGGATAGTACCAATTTGGGGAATCTCAATGTGGAATGTGTACTCAGGATTAGGCTGTATTTATTGCAGATGCTGTTACCAGGACTAGTGCAAAGCAGTAAACACTTCATGACTTATAATTTGGCAGGTGTTAAACACAGGCATTATCACCAATGTTATAATAAGGCATAGAGGGCTCAAAGGAGTGATTATATTCTGTAGGTAGAGCGGGGGTTGTCTGTTCATCCCAATATTTGTATTACACATAGAAGAGGGTAAATGTCTAAAAAGGACACATGAGTGGACTGAGGCCACCTACAATTCATTTTAGAAATATGATTCCATCCCCATTAGGCGAGCCTGCAGAGCTGACCACTTCATCAGGGTTGCAAGCGGGGCTGTGATTATTATCCTCATGTAAACATTTTTAACTGTCATCTGCACATCTGCATTAGGAAGCCAAAATCCCATACTGCTCATGAATGGCTGCTCAGTATGTATTGCATACAAGAAACCAAAAACTGAAGGAAAATAAGCTGTTCAAAAGTAGCTATTGCATTTCTATGATGTCTTCTTGGTTGGACAGGTAGAACACATATTGTTAATGTGGATCAGTCAGGTCACTGGATGACAGGCTCTTTTGGGGTCTACCTTAACATCTTCAAAGCAGAACAGTTTACAGAGATCTCAAGTTGTCACTTGTCAGGTATTGGCTGTTCAATTGGGCCTGACTGTTAAGCTTATGTCACTTTACACTCTGGTGCTTGTAGACCCACATTTGCAGAGGGATAAACAACACTCCGAGTGCCATTCCGGAGTGTCAAATGTTCGAAGCTAAATATCAGCAAATGTAGAACATCAATTGTTGGTGCTGCATATTTGCAGCAACCCCACCCACTCCCCTGCACCAAATGCTGGAGTTCTACATTTGTAAAAGTGTGCCAACTTTCAACCCAACTCGCTCGAAACTCCAGGCAGAATCCTGCAGGCAGCTATGGCAATCACTCATGAACTCCAGAAATCTACACAATATCGAGGAGTCTCTCCCTCCAACTAACCATATTCCAACATGGGAAAGAGGCTCACAAAACAGGACAATTGACTGCATTTTTACATCTGAAGAAACGCTTATCCGGATCACATCCTTTGAAGTTATACGGACAGTGTCCAGTGACCACAATATCCTGAAAATCGTGTGGCCCACTAAGTGCTGCCCGTCTCTTCACATGCCTGAAGAAACAGAGACCACATTGCAAGGAAATCGCCTCAGACTAACGGCGGAAAGGATAAGAGAACTTTAAAAAAACTACGCCACGCAGCTCTCCAGGCAGGATGATGGTCTCACATCCTCCATGGACTTCCAACCACTTTTACTTCTGTATTACTCAAACTCACGGAAAACTAGAAGGGATACCCCTCGACCTCTCCATGAATAAGACAAGGAGTTGGTACAGAAGCGGCGAAACCTGAGGAAACTAAAGAGGCAGCCGCGAAGCATAAATTCTAGCAGTGCCAAGAAAACCTACCTGGACGAGCAAAAGAGATACAAATCGTGGTTGAGATTCCATCGGTGCTCTCCATACCAGCAAGACGCCGAAGAAATGCTTAGAAAATTGACAGACAAAAACCTTGGAGCATCTGGCAACTGATAAAAAACACTGGCAAAACTCAAACCCCAATTGCATTAAATTGTGTCGGTGAGGACACCTGGAAAACCAATTTTTCTGCCATTTTCCAGCCTCCCTCCGCGAAGGGCCCAGTCTTTGAAGAGACTCCCGCTGACATCAACTGGGAAGACTTCTCAGACATAAAAGACATCGAGACAGCCATAAAGAGACTGAAATCCTCCAGAGCTCCAGGCCCCGATGGAATCACTATCATCGATCTGAAAAACCATCCGGCGGAATGGGCTTCCTTTATCGGTCAAGTCTTCCAAAACTGTGGTCTCTCACAATCTATTCCAAAGTCCTGGACCTCCTCAGTGGTAGCCCCAATTTACAAAAAAGGTGACAGGGCGGCGCCGGGACTACCACCCCATTGCACTCTTAGACACGATTGGAAAGATCTATGGATCGTTACTTCAAAAGAACTTTCAAACATGGGAAAAAAACGCCCAGTGTAACCACCCCTTCCAAGCTGGCTTCGTGAAGAGCTCCGGTACCACAGGGAATATTATGATCCTCAGTGTCATAAAAAACAAAACCGTGGAAGGTGCAGGAAAGGTCTTCCTGGCATTCATAGACCTCACCCAGGCGTTCGACCAAATCGACAGGGAGAGGCTATGGTCGAAACTGGCCCACTGGAAATGTCCAAAAGCCCTACTCAAGCCAATCAAAGCCTTGCACACCGGGACTACAATGAGAGTCAAGCTGAACCAAAAGGCCTACTTTCTAAGGAGATACCAACCTATAGAGGAGTAAAGCAGGGCTGCCCTCTCGCCCCAGCTGTGTTTATTGCATTCCTAGTTGACTTTAAAGAGAGCGCCAGCCAAATAAGAACTAAAATTGGTCAAACAGCACTGGGACGCCTACTCTATGGGGATGACATTATCCGTCTCGACCAGACGGCAATTGGCCTCGAAAGACAACTGGACAACTTGGCCTCATATATAACAAAGAACGACCTGGAGATAAACAAGGAGAAAACGAAAATCTTGATCATGGAAAAAACTTCGAAAAGGAAGGGGAAGAACCCAAGCTGGCATATTGAAAATTCCTCTATCGAGGTCGTCAAAAACTTTAAATACCTGGGCGTGATGGTGGACAGCACTAAATGTGAAAGAACAATGCAAAACCATCTGTGGGAAAAGACGTGGAAACTAATGACAAAGGCCCTCGTATTAGACAGAAAATACGGTCGTTTCTCGCTGCTACCAGTTTTAAAATTTTACAAAGGAAAAGTTGTCCCGAGTCTGGTATATGGAGGTGAAGCAATGCCCACGATTCCATCAACTATATGGCAAAAACTAGACGGTTATTTTTGGCGGAAGATTCTCAAATTCCCTAACTCGACATCTATTTCGGCCATCCCAAGAGAACTGGGCGTACTCTCTTTGAAAGCAGTAAAATACGCCGGAGAAATGGCTCTCTACAGGAAAGTATTAATTTCTGAATCCCCCCCCTTGTACAACTTGATAAAAAAGTAAATGGAGAACGGAAACTGTAAGGCTTTAACAACATGGGTCACGAAACAAAAAGCTTGTTTGATGAACATCGCATGCTCGGAGGAGGTCCTGATCCAAAACCTAACAAAAATCAGACGCAAAATAGCCCAGGCAGATTGGATTGAGACACAAGCTTTAGCCGAGAAAAACAAACTATTGGCCCACTTACCTTCTCACGCTACTAAACTGCATTCTACCATCGAAATCGTGAGAAGGTTCCCGGACAAAGCTCTGCGTCTGATCTTCCTAAGGGCTAAATTAAACTTGCTGCCTGCAAATGAAATTCGGCCCATTAGGGGCCTATGGACAACAAACCACTTCCGCCTATGCAAAGACGAATTAGAAAAAGAATCGGTGAAACATCTCCTTTTGAGCAGCCCATCGACCTTCAAATGGAGAAGGGCCTTCCTTGGACCCCTATTTAAACCAAGTCTTCTGTTTGAAGAAGAGGTGTGGTGGAGTCGTCTTTTGAGTGGTTCTAAAACATCATGGTCTCTAGCAACCACAAAAATGTTAAGGGCAGCCTTGGATGAATGCTCTAAACAAGCCGCAGACAAAAACTTACCATGCCCATGATTTGTGAGAAAGGAAATTGTAACAGGATAGGCCCAAGGAACCAACTAAAGAAAAGAAAGCAACAGGTCTTAAAATAAGAAAGAAAAGAAGAAAGGAAGAAGAAACGGAATAAACCATTTAAGAACATTTTGCCAAATCATTGATTTGATAAATGCAAATAAATGAAAATAAAAATTAAAAAAAAACACAACCCAGTTGAAAGCTCGCCCATTGTCGGATCAAAGACAGCCTTTGATTGGAGGAGAATTCCTTCAAAAATAAGTGCACTGTTTGGTTGGTAACTGCAAAAAAATTGGTTTGTTAAAGTGATCACAGCAACAATTGGATACATTGCTAGTAACCGAGGATCCCTGTCTCTAAAGGTCGAGCAATACAGAGAGAGTGCTGTTATTTACCAACTCCAATACCATTGGAAAACATGTCTTAAAAGAAAACTTGCAAACACGCCCACCAACAAAGCACACACATTCCTCGCTAATACCACACTGATCAAAATCAGGGCCTAAGCATGAACTAAGACTAAACTACTGAAAAACGGGTCGTTGAGAGATTTTTGAAGTACTCACACTCCCTTCCCCTGGAAAAAAAAATAGCTTTAGCAAAAGAAGGTCCATGCAGAGACTGGAAGAAGGAAGAACGTCAAAGGGAGGCGAGTGCCCGTGTGTGAACATTTCTGCTTGTAGTTTAGCACATTTACTATGGAAACTGCACTCTGGTCAACTATAAGCAGACACATTTGCTATTTGTACTTAGTATAAAACGAAGGGATTTGCACAAGATCTGTAAAAAATGGCCTTCTCTGGCTTCAATGACATTGTATGACCAAATAACTTGATCTTCAGTAATAGGCTGAGAATTCTGCCATGAGAAAACATATGAAACTTCGGAGATTGTGAAGAGGATGGTAATTTTTATTTATGAAGCGCCTATACACAAGGCAAGTGTTTCAAAGCACTCAAGGAGGGCGGGAACAAGGGGAAAAGACAACAGTCGTTCAGAGCCCTTGAAATTCTGCAACGATAATAGTCTGCACAGGCAGAGTAAATGCATATACTACAGTTAACAGTTGATATAACAGCAAATAGGTCTGACGACGATGCTGCAGTTTTTCCAAGTGCAAATGATCTTCCAGCAAGGTGCATTCAGGTCATGCAAGTGCACAGGTGGTTACTGAGGGGGAGGTTTAGGAGGAGGTGACAAGTCCTGGGGGTGGGGGCGTCCAAGTGCACCAGTCAGTGGAGACTGGGGTAAGTGCAGAGAGAGCAACTGTCTTGGATAATTTCTCAAGTGCAGTGATGGTGAGGCGGGAGTGCCAGGGACCTGTGAGACTCTGAGGTGCACCAGGCGGCCAGTCGGCAAGCTGTATGGAAAAAGGAGGGAAGAGAGGGAAAGAGCAGAGGGATAGGTTAGCAGGGTAGAGGGCGAGAGAGGGAAGTGGAGAAGAAGAAAGTCTTGAGGAGTTTCCAAAAATTAAGGAGATCAGGCTCAAGACGGAGGGCGGCAGGGAGGATATTCCAGAGGGAGGCCCCTGCTGAGGATAAAGATCTCCCTCCAAATCTCTGCTTGGAGAACCGGCTCACTTGCAGAAGGTCGGAGGTAGATAAGCGAAGGGCTCGGGAGGGACAGTATTTAGGTAGGCATTGTTGCAGATGGGTAGGTCCCAGGCCCCAGAAAGCCTTGTGGACAACACAGAGGGTCTTAGCTTGATCCTTGCAGCCACGGGGCACCAGTGGAGGGATTTCAGCACTGGAGAGATGCAGTCCATGGTCTTGAGGCCAAGGATAAGTCTCACGGTTCTGTTCTGTATGAGTTGCAGAGGGTGAAGAGCCGAAGCAGGGAGGTTGAGGAAGAGGCCATTGTAATATTCCAGCCTAGAGAGAACCAGGGATCTGGAGACAGTGAGCAGCTGGGGGAAAGTGAGAAAAGGTAGAGTGCCCTCTAAGGAGGTGTAGCTGATAGTTGGACTTTTTTGAGATGTCCGAAATGTGAGAGGAAAAGGATAGAGTGGGTCGAAGATGACCCCAAGGTTTTTAGCTTTGCAGGTGGGTGCGGGCACAGGGCCAAGGGAGGCCGGCCAGAGCGAAATTGGGAAGGCGGGAGCAGGGGTCCCAATGCGAACAATCTCAGTCTTACTGGCATTGAGGCAAAGGTTGTGTGCAGCACACCTTGACTGAATCGCAGACATGCAGTCAGATATAAGGGAGGAAGAGGAGGCGGCTGAGGGGAGCTTGAAAGATAGTTGTGTGTCATCAGTATAACACTGGAAGTTAGAGGTGAACGTGGCAATCACACATGCCAAGGTAGCCATATAGACATTGAAGAACCAGGGGGGAAGGTTAGATCCCTGCGGAATGCTGGAGGTTGAGAAAGTGATAGTCGAGAGAAAGGCTCTGGGTTCCAGCTGGGTTGGGCGGTCGGAGAGAAAGGCAAACCATGCCAGAGCCTGATCTGTGATTCCCAGGGTGTCACAGAGGCGTACGATCAGGATGTTGTGGTTACCCATGTCAAAGGCAGAGGAGAATGAGGACAGAGGGAGTGTTAGTGTCAAGGTTTGAGAGCAGGTCTTCATGGGTGTTCAGAAGAGCAGTTTCAATGCCTCTGGATGCCCTAAGGCTAGATTGATGGTCATGGAAGCAACCAATAGATTCCGTATGGAGGGTCAGCTGAGAGATAGCCAACTTCTGCAGGGGTTTGCCCAGGAAAGGAGTGATAGAGATAGGCCGGTAGTTTGTTGGAATGGAGGGGTCGGCAGACAGTTTCTTGAGAAGAGGGCGCACAAGGGAGTACTTAAGAGCAGTTGGGAAAACTCCAGTGGAAAAGGAGAGATTGCAGAGATCAGCCAAGGCTGGGGCGAGGGAGTCAATATTGTCCATAATGGTTTTGGAGGGGCAGGGGTCCACCTGTTTGGATGAAGCCTTCATAGATCAGACTTGTCTGGCGACCTCATCAGGTGTGACGGGTAAGAGAGAATAGGCGGGAAGTTGAGGGGGGTCAAGGGAGGCTCCGGTGTTGGTGTATGCTATGGTGTGGGAGAGAAGAAGGAAAGGATGTCTTGGGTTTTTGTGATGAAGTGTGCAGCCAGGGCCGAGCAAAGGTCCTGGGTGGGTGTGACAGAAGAAGAGGTTGCTGCAGGATTGGCCAATTCCTTACAGACTTTGAAAAGTTCGGCAGTGTTGCTTGATGCCGCAGAGATGCGGCCTTGAATAAAGACTCCTTTCTTGTAGCGGATGCAGAGTCGATATTGCCTTTGAAGGAGGCGGCAGGCCAGTTTGTCAGATGGTCCGCCCGACAAATTCCATTTCCGCTCAGCTGCCCTACACTTGCGCTTAAGGGCAGCCAGATCAGAGTCGTACCAAGAGTTGCACTTTTTGGAAGGCTTCAGTCAGACCCTCATGACAGGGGCAAGAGTATGAAGAGTGTTGGAGATAGAGAGATTGAGTTTAGTGAGGGCTGTGTCAGGGTGGGAGTCAGCCGCAGGAATGGGAGGAGGACAGTAGGTGGAGGCAAAGGCGGCCACTGTCACTTTTTTCATAGGTCTGGTGACTTTAAAATCGAGTGGTCGTGCCGGGTGTGCCACTACAAGAGGAGAGCTTCAGGTGTGTTGAGAGAGGTACTGAGAGGGTTAGAGTGAAGGATGTCAGTAGAGATGAGAGCATCCAAAGTGTGGCCCGGAGTGTGCGGGGAGCGAGAGGGTAGGATAGAGAGCGAGAGAGAGTCGCATAGGTTGCAGAAAGGAGTCAGGAGAGTCCAGATGGATGTTGAGATCACCCATCAGGAGGAGTTGAGAGAAGGAAGAAAGTAGAGTGGAGGCCAGGTCAGCCCATTCTGAGTGGAAGAGAGTGGACTGTCCTGGTGGCCGACAGAAGGTGACCATAAGGAGATTTAGGAGAGAGTGAGAGCCTGCAGACTAGCCACTCGAAGGAGGAGTAGGCCTGAGTTGGTATGATGGACACAAGTATCCATTCTGGGAAGATCAGTGCCACTCCACGACCTGTCTTCTTTGGCCTGTGCGGATTTTGTAGCCTTCAGGGAGGAGTGTGTCAAAGCTTGTGACAGAGCTGTCCTTGAACCATGTCTCTGTGATGGCGAGCACATCAAGATCCATGAGTTCCAGGAGGTTGCAGATGTTTGACAGCCTAGCGAGTGTTGAGCGTGGCAATGTGGAGTAGCTTGCCATCTTTGCAGGTCTTCCACAGTGGGGCACAGGGGACAGTGGACCCCCCTCGAGGGTGGCAAGAGGGCCAAAGGGATAGTGGAGGATGGTGGAGGAGCCAAGGCCGACAAGGGAGCCGAGATGGTTGTGCAAGGCAAGGGTGCCTGTGCATAGGAGGAGGAAGGCACAGTGGGCAAGGGAGCCTGTGCAGAGGAGGAGGAAGGCACAGAGGGCAAGGGAGCCTGTGCAGAGGAGGAGGAAGGCACAGTGGGCAAGCGAGCCTGTGCAGAGGAGGAGGAAGGCACAGAGGGCAAGGGAACCTGTGCAGAGGAGGAGGAAGGCACAGTGGGCAAGGGAGTTTGTGCAGAGGAGGAAGTAGGCACGTAGGGCAAAGGAGCCTGGCCAGAGGGAGAGGTAAGGTTAGAGAGGCGAGGGAGGAGCCTGTCAAAGAGAAGAAGGTTAGGTTGAGGACCCTGAACCATGATGGTTCCATTGAAATAGACATTAATGATGACTCTGGAAATGGCAAAGAGGTCAAGAAGAACCTCCCAGAGAGTGCCATCATTAATGGGGGAAGAGGCGATAGGAGAGAGAAAGCCAACCATGTAGCGCATCCATAGTTCAGGTGCGTTAACGAAGACAAGGATGTCAGTGAGAGTCTCTCTGGCAGAAGCCGTGACATAGGTGTCTGCAATAGGAAGGTCTGGGTTTGAGCCCAGTATGTCCTTCTTAAGTTTAATTCGGCTAGATTTAGCGATAGGAGAGGGATAGGAGATAGCGAAGCAGTTGGAGAAGATAGGAGAACTAGATAGTGACATAACTAGCTTCAGTGGTGAGGAGGATAATTACCAGTCTGAATTATTGGAGCACAGGGAGGATGGGGGCATAAGTGAGGGGAGGGAGGCAGAGGGTAGTGCACACAGGTAAATTCAACTTTAGCAGGACTGAATGAAATCACAATGCGGCCACTGGGCACCGCTAAGTTAGATGTTTAGGAGGACAGAATGAAATCACAATGCAGCCACTGGGCACAGCTAAGGTCAAATGTTAGCAGACAGAATGAAATCACAATGCAGACACTGGGCACAGCTAAGTTCCAATGTTAGCGACAGAATTAAATCATATTGCAGCCACTGGGCACAGCTAAGTTCGATTTTTAGCAGGACAGAATGAAATCACAATGAAGCCACTGGGCAGACCTAAGTTCAAATGTTAGCAGACAGAATGAAATCACAATGCAAAGACTGGGCACAGATAAATTCAAATGTTAGCAGACAGAATACAATCACAATGCAGCCACTGGGCACAACTAAGTTCCAATGTTAGCAGACAGAACACAATCACAATGCAGACAGTGGGAACAGATAAGGATGGCATGTTGGGGTTGTCATAGGTGGTTTCTTCCAATCAAGGTAAGAGTGGATATTCTGCAGGAGGAATTCGGTGACAGCTGGCGAGAGGAGATAAGTCTCCAGTTAGGTGGCACCATTTGTGCATACCGTGGTAACGTCTGCCATTGAACTTGAGAAGTTCCCATACGCGCAGAAAGCTTCAGTGCTGCAGCCACGTAAAATGGTCATGGTACTAGCACTTGAGCCTGCACAGAGAATAGTGATAATAAATAATTATAATGATGCATACCTCCTGATAAACAGTATGAAAATATTGTTCATTATTACCGCAGACAATAGTTAGCACCGCTTTTGGCACTTAACTTGCAGAACTGATTTACAAACGTCCGAAGATGGAACTACTGATTGGACCATGTAGAGATTGGAAACATTGACCTGCAAGTTACACTTATACCTCTGAAGTGAGTCGCCAAGCTGCTAGCAGTCTAGCTTACAGTGATAGCAAGGACCCGGCTGATCCTTCAACCCCACACCACGGGCTCGATTTGCAAACATTTTTGTGGATACAAATGTATTTATGTGGTGACAAATGTACACATTGGGAGTGCCAAAAACAGTGCCTAATTCACCAACAGTGAATTCCGGCATGTATGGCTGGTTGCAGATGAACATAAATATGCATATGTGCAATCTGTGCACACACCGCACAAATGCAACTTAGTGGGTGGTAAGTGGATGAACCTTGTTTCATTTGAACAATTGGTGTGTTTGGTCGAGTGGCACCATAGCCTGGCAATCCAATTGAAGGACAGACCCGGTGGAACATTCAAATTCCCAAATCAATACCAAGGCACTTGTCCGTGTATCAATTTGCACCTGTTCTAACATTTCTACCCCAAAAGTGGTTAGCTTTAACTACAATTTGACACCACTTTCAGGTAAAAAAAAGTTTAAAAGTGCTTACCTTGGTCCCTTGTCATGTTACGTTGGCCTTCTAGGAATACAGCCTAGTGATTTGCTTGATTTGTGTGAGTCAGGTAAACTTAGCACACTAAGTGAAAAAGGGGGGAAATGCACCTGATGCATATTGGAATCCTTGTGAATCAACTCGCCTGTGCTATTTGGATGTGGTTGCTGGTATACATCGTGCATCCCAAAACGTGCACAGACAAAGTGCATTTTTTGTGAATCAGCCCCAAAGTGATATACTTATCATCGGCCCATGAAATGTTCATATCTACAATCAGATTGACCCTGGAGCTGGCTCCCTGCAGGAAGCTGTTAGCTGCCCTTCAATGTATCTGTCACATCTGTTCCAAATCATTTGCACATCTGACTCAAATGTGACCCTGGTGGGATCTGTTATCTCTAATCCACTGTGACCCCTTTCTCAGCACCACCGCTGTGATCCTGGAATATCCACCTAATGAGCCCTTGAAGTTCCCACCCTCCTGTCCACCCCCTTACCACATAGACACTGTCTATAGCACTGACCACAAACTGGATTGCCTCATGGACTGGTTAATAATTGAAGTCACAATTCCAAACTTCCATGGTCCTCATTGTTTTGTTGCAGATGGAGGAAAAGCGTGTCAGACCAAGCATGTTTCCATAGGTGCTCAGCCAAGAGGCTACTATACTAGGCTCTAATGTCTGCACCATTTGCAATTCGATCATATGCCCCCAAGGCATTCTTCTGTGTTCACTGCGCTCTTTGTAATTCGGTTATAACCCGTCAGATCCCACCCCCTCTAAGCTTAATTTGACCATATGTGCATTCTCTCTACGACCATGTTATCTGTTATGAATGTGATCTAATTATATGAAACGTTTGGTTCCTGCTACACGGAGCCCAATGAAGCCTGTCAGGATTTTGTCACTGTCCCACTCCTACCAGTAGTTCAGAAGGCAGCCCGACTTTTAACAGCCAATTTTCTATCTTCTCCCACCTTTCAGTGTCTGGGCTGTCATGTGACTGACAATGTCTTACATCTCCCAGACTTTCAACAATTAACCTGCGAAAGGTCTGACCAAAATCTAAAGGAACTTGCATATTACTTCAACCTCTCCACTCATGATCCCAACGTAGGACACAGATATTCCTTTTTATCACTGCTTTTTAATTCATTCAATTTATATCCAAAGAATTTCTTATTTCAGGCGTATATTTCAACACCCAATCTGCATAATCCCTATTTCAGGCCCTCTGTAAAGCACACAAAAATCAACCATTATTATTTAAGTACAATACTTTATGGAATCATGAAAAATAAAAGTACTCTTACTCCAAATCTGTTCTCAGAAAACCTGCATACTTGTATTACGGTTGGTATGAATTAATCGGTCTCCCATATTGCAAGCCCAATGACCAGAAGAGCTTTAATACTCTTTCCAGTAAATAAGAGACATGAAATACATACGAAATATCTGGTTCCCAATGGGTATGTTGTAGATCATCACTAGCGACAATGAAAAAGGCCTGAATAGCTCATCTTCGCCTGTTACCGATATGGGTCTCTGTCTATTGACCTTCCATGCCATTGCTCTCCTTAAAATTAACAGACCCTGATTGATAGCAATAAAAAATGCATTATTTATAGCCGATTTCCTATAACCATTCCCCACAATATGCACATACATACACCTATCAAAATGTCTGCATGTAAGGCACAGCAGTTTTAGTCAGTCCCTGCGGCTTTGCAGATATTGAACATATCACTACAACAATGGTTACTTATCAACAAACTCATGGAAGACACCTCCATTTACGTTGTGTAAATAAACCTGCATAATTGTCTGCATGTCAGCTGATATAGTTTTACAATAGACGGGGTAATTCATAGATTTCAGCGCAGAGGCAGCTCACGCAAGCAGCGCAGAGAGGGATCGTGCGCCTGCATGAGCCAGCCGTGTGCACTAAACAGCATTCTGGCACACCGCATATTCATGGAATTCCCAATGCAAAAAGAGCCCTGGGGCAGAGAACGTCCCGCAGCGCCAGTTACGCCCCCAATAATGCCCCTCGCGCAAGGAAAAGCTATCAAAATCCCCAATCCAGCACAAAGGGCTGCGCTAACCCTGGACCAGCTAACAGGGCCGCTACACAGCAAACACCGAGCGGGGAACGTGTATTCCTGGGGTGCGCTGGAATTATCACAAGCGGTAGGGCCTGCGTGAGCGGGGTATGTGTATTTGGGGTGTACGCGGGGAGTTTCACACGCGATAGGCCTTGGCCGAGCGGGGCACGTGTATTACTGGGGTTCGCAGGGAATATCACACGCGGTAGGCCCTGTGCGAGCAGGCTACGTGTATTTGGGGGGTTTGCAGGGAGTTTCACACACGGTAGGCCCTGTGCGAGCAGGCTACGTGTATTTGAGGGGTTCGCGGGGAGTTTCACACACGGTAGGGCCTGTGCGAGCGGGGTATGTGTATTCCTGGGGTGCTCTGGAATTATCATACGCGGTAGGCCCTGTGCGAACGGGGTACGTGTATTACTGGGGTTCGCGGGGAGTTTCACACGCAATAGACCTTGGCCGAGCGGGGCATGTGTATTACTGGGGTTTGCGGGGAGTCTCACACGCGGTAGGCCCTGTGCGAGCAGGCTACGTGTATTTGGGGGGTTCACGGGGAGTTTCACACGCGGTAGGCCCTGTGCGAGCAGGCTATGTGTATTTGGGGGGTTCGTGGGGAGTTTCACATGCGGTAGGCCCTGTGCGGGCGGGGTACGTGGATTTCGGGGGTGCGCAGGGAGTCCCACACGTGAATTGGCAATGTGGGTCCTCCCAGGTGTGCCCTCTACCCCCTCCACGGCCCCTGCAGGCAGCCCATCCACCATGGCCATGCCCCCCAGCCAGGCCACGTGTCACCTTGCACTAGTGATCACCAACTCATGTCCCCCTGCACCTCCACACCCCAGCAGTGAGGGGCACCTGCCAGCAGGCCCCCACTCATGTCCCACTCATGTTCCCCTGCACTCCCACCCCCCAGCAGTGAGGGCACCTGCCAGCAGGCTCCCACTCATGTTCCCCTGCACCCCCACCCCCAACAGTGAGGGGCACCTGCCAGCAGGCCCCCACACATGTCTCACTCATGTTCCCCTGCACCCCCACCCCCCAGCATTGAGGGGCACCTGCCAGTAAGCCTTCACTCATGTCCCACTCATGTTCCCCTGCACCCCCACCCCCCAGCAGTGAGGGGCACCTGCCAGGAGGCCCCCACTCATGTTCCACTCATGTTCCCCTGCACCTCCACCCCCCAGCAGTGAGGGGCACCTGCCAGCAGGCCCCCACTCATGTTCCCCTGCACCCCCACCCCCCAGCAGTGAGGGGCACCTGCCAGAAGGCCCCCACTCATGTTCCCCTGCACCCCCACCCCCCAGCAGTGAGGGGCACCTGCCAGCAGACTCCCACTCATGTCGCCCTGCACCCCCACCCCCCAGTAGTGAGGGGCACCTGCCAGCAGGCCCCCACTCATGTCCCACTCATGTTCCCCTGCACCCCCACCCCCCAGCAGTGAGGGGCACCTGCCAGCAGGCTCCCACTCATGTTCCCCTGCACCCCCACCCCCTAGCAGTGAGGGGCACCTGCTAGCAGGCCCCCACTCATGTCCCCCCTACATGACATGAAGATGCACAATCATGGCCCACTTCTACACCAAAATACCACAGCATGCCACCCCATTCTTGAGACACAGTGATTTCCTAATTCACCCCAAACTGACATGCCATCTAAAGACACAAACCAAAAGTCAACTATGTACATCAAAACATGTCCCTCACACACACACAATGTTTGGCATTGATTGTGTAAACCCACATTTTCACATGCATGAACCCAATGAGCGAATCACACACATGGGAGTAAAATATCAAAATGTATTACAGACAAAAATAAAGCCATGAAATGAAAGCATAAAAAAATAGCAAACATGAAATGAAAAGCATGTCCAAAAGATGAGTAAATGAAAAGTATAACCAATCCAAAGAAATCCAAAAGAAAAATAGTCCAAGCTCTCCCTCCACCAAAGCAAATCCAAAGGAAACGTAAAAAGAAAAATCCATCAATCCATGGTGAAATCCAAAGAAAAAGTTCAAATTAACCAATTGTACAACTATGTACAATCCATTGTCAAAAAGAAAAATTCATTAATCCATGTTCAAATCCAAATGAAAAGTTCAAATAAATCCATTGTCCAACTATGTACAATCCATTGTCAAGGGTCCATGAGCCCAACTAAAGAAATGAAACCTACCTAAGAAAATACCTAAGAAAAAAACTATATACAAATGTGTGGGGCATAGTCCAATCACCCCAAATCAAAGGAACACGAGCCAGGGCATCATTGAACTCCCGCTCAATGTCCTGGAGGCGGTCCTCTTCCATGGCCCGAGGGTTCGCAGGGATGATGACATGTTGACCTCCAAATCCCTGCGAATTGCCTCGAGGCACTCGGCGCGCCTCAGTGCCCTCTGCATGGAGTTCTCTGCCCTGACCATTGTGAGCCATGCCTCTTCCACTCGCTGCCGCTCCGCATCTATGGCGTGGCCCAACCGCTGCCACACGGAAGACACTTGTAATCCTGGGTCCTCCTGCCCTCTGGCCGATGCCTGCCCCTCCGATGTCGATGGCCCCGAGCCATCATGGCTCCCACCATGTTGCTGCTGCTGCTGTGCCTGTGCCCCTGCGCTTGCTGCCTGCACGTCCTCCTCTGGCTGGGGTGCAGTTGTCGTGGTGGCCACCCCTGCTGGACGTCCGACTCCCGACTGTGGCAGGGATGTGTCCTCCACCAGCCTGGCCACTGGGTCAGAGGCAGCTCCACAGGGTACCCAGGTGATACATGGGTGGGAAGATGGCATGGAGGACGACTGGCGCCTAGGGGGTTCAGGTGAGGAGGGAGTCGCAAGAAGGTCCATCACACGGAGGAATCCAGCACTGGTGACCCGTCCCAGTAGGTCAACGCGGTCAAAGAGGCATCCGAGATGACATGCAGTGTCTTCGCGAAAACACTACAGGTCACCTTGCATGCCCCGTTGACGCAACGCTATCCCAGCCAGGACAGGCTCAACCTGGTCCCGGATAGCCACGTCCGCAGGGAGAGGAAGGCCAGTTGTTGTGTGCTCATCCCCTCCCTGAAAACGGGTCTGGACGTAGGCATCCCTGCTGGTGTCGGATGATGCAGTCACAGGATCAGGGACAGGATTACACACAGGCACCTCCGCGGCGGCCTGTGCTGCCTCCTGTCCCTGCCCCTGCACTGCACCTCTAGCACCAGTGGAATCCCCACCTCCAGACCTTGTGTGTGTCCCTTCCACGGCCTCCTCCTCCACCAAACCCCCCACCAACCTGGATGACTCCATGCCATCTTCCTCCGTCGGACCCTGTGGGGTCTCAGCTGCCCCTACTGCTGCCGAGGAGTCCATCTCCGACCTCTGCCTCTTGGACCTACCCTCGGCAGCTGCGACCTGGGACGCGGCACCAGACTCCTCACTCCCCGACGAGATGACAATCTGGGAGGGGAGCCGGGCCTTGCGTCTCCAGCTGGTGGTGCGATCCCTGCCACTTTGCTCCACAGCACCCTCTCTGCCCTCTTCATCAGTTGATGATGCATACAGGGTGCGATAGAACACAGGCATCAGGGCACTGTACAATGGACTGTACAATGGACTGATACACACATGACAGTTGTACATGAGTGGCAGTGTCAAACTTCAGACATGGCATCACACTCCCCAACACACGTCATTTCAACTCACACACATGAGCAATTCAACAGCAATATTGCACCAGGCAGCACCATCCATACACAAACAACAGCACGAGCAGCCGAAGGTGAGCCTGACATCACATGAAACACGGGGAGTGCACAACACATGCACACACACCACAATACCTACATGCATGTGTACATCTCCACAAACTGTTGCAGTGATGACATCCCCATCCATGTCACATTTGGCAATCTGCCTTCTACATGTCAGTGTCACATGCATCCATGTTTCATCACAGTTGCACACTTGTCAAATACACACACATGCACATGTACACAGTGCAGATACATGCAGCAGGAACCACCATCCATGTGTGACACCACACCTGCATTTGGCCAGCATAATTACCAACACATACACCATCGATGTGTCTCACACATGAGAGGACTCACATGTGTCAGCCTCACACCCCTGTACATACACATCCATACATGGCCCTACAAAAACACATGTGCAACCTGCACACTACCATCACACCACAACACGCACAGCGTCCAATCAGTATGCATGTACACTTACCGCTCAACTCCAGACGGGTCTGACTCTCAAGGACCTGGACGTGGAGCGCTGGGCGTATGTGTTCCAGGACCCTCATTTGGTGGTCTGACAGCTGGCCCCGGCGCCACTTGGCATCTGCTGCCTTCAAGAGGTGCTGGGCCTTGTCGAGGGTCCTGGACCTGAAGTCCTCCCAGCGCTTCTTGACATGTTTGATGTTGCGGACTGCCACCCCCTCCTCGTTGATGGCAGTCACGATGTCCATCCAGATCCTCGTCCATCCTTCATAGTCGGCACGCAAACTTCCAAAGAGGGCATCATGCTGCCCCAGGACTTGCTCCAGCAGGACACCAACTTCCCTGGCACTGAAGCTGGTGGCCCTCTGCCTCTCTGGCTGGGGGTTGCCAGTGGTGTCAGATGGAGTTGTGCACGACATGGCAAGCCCAGAGGCAGATTTGGGTGGGCAACTGGGTCCTGGGGCTGGGCTTTGGAGCGATGGTATCCCAGTCGGGAGTCTTCAGTTCCAGCAGGGGTGGTCACAGCAACTGCACGCCTGGCTGACGTGCAGGCAGCAAATAGCAGGGCACGTGGGCAGCAGGCAGTCAGGCAGCAGCAGATGGCAGGTGTGAGCGTGCTCAGGGCTGTGGGTGGCAGGAAAATGGCCTTCAGGGCAGGAGCCTGGTCTTCCGTGTGTTTACGCGTGGCCAGCTTGATACGGAGTGATTTGGCACGTGAAAAAAGTGCACGTCAGCGTGAAATCTGAGGAAAGGCCCTTAGCGCGTAAGCGCGTCTGTGATGTTACGCGCGTGGGCGTTGCCCACAACACGGGTGCATAGTGAATCTGCACGTGAAGACACAGCACGTATGCAAATTCATTGGACCAAAGGCCCTTAGCGCATAAGCGCGTCTGTGACGTGACGCGCAAGGGCGTTTCCCTCAACACGGGTGCATGTTCATTGTACACGTGCAAAAACTGCACGTCCGAGTTTCATCTCGTGTAATTGGAGGAAAGGGCCTTACCGTGTACACGCGTAAGTGACGTTGTACGTGTGGGCCTGTTTAAAAGGTACGTGTAGGACACCATTTTCTTGTACATGCTTTTCATGGAGAGCGAGTGGGTGAATTTTGTACTTCTTGTCGGTTCACACGCGATAACTTCACAACGGTTCAAGTTCGTACTCCCTGTTACCTCTGACAGCGTTCAATTCTTCTTTTGGCCTTTTTCCTCAAACAGCGTTCAATTCTTCTTTTGTCCTGTTTCCTCAGACAGCGTACAATTCTTCTTTTGGCGGGAGTGTTGCCAACGCGCACACGCGCGTATTTTTCATGTTATTTTTCCAGGCATACGGTGAGTCGCGCACGTATTTACCAACTGTGCTTGCCCCGTGTGTCGCGTACCCCTTCAGAGGTCATTGTAGGCTGCATGTATTACGCGTACGCTTATGTTTGTGTTTCTGGGTGCCACAGCATAGTGCAAGTTCATTTTTCAACGCCCGTGCTCCACGAGGGGTGCGTGCACGTTCATTTTTGTTTTTGGGGTGCCTGTGCGTTGCGTGACCCGTCATCTTCCCCCAGGGGTCACAGACAGCCTTGCTAGAGCACTAGGGTACGAATTCCATCTAGTACCCTACCCCTTTCACCCCCAATTGCCCAGGACAATAGTTTACTGCAACTCCCATACACACAAGAACATCAGTGCCATGGTTGGGAGGCAACCAAGCGGTAAGGGAGGCAAAGGTGGCCGACCTCCAAAAGGTGGGCGTGGTGGGCGCGGTAGGGGACGTGGCCAGGATTTGCAGGGTGCCCTATAGACCCCGTGCGTGGAGGACCAATCAGGGACACCCATGCCCCCCCCCCATGGTTGTGGGAAACGTAGCTGACACCATCCCAGCTCAGCCCTTGTTGGACCGGCCCATTTTGGCACCTGAACCGGCACAGGATGACTCCCAGGCTGACTTCCAGGTCAACAAGTCTAAGCCACGTGTGGCGGTGCAAGTTGCTGTCACCAGGCCACATGGATCTGGGGCAGCAATGTCATCTACTGCCCCAAATGGGCAGGGTGTGGAGGCTGCAGGGGCAGCTGCAGCTCTATCCACCCCAGCTCTGAGTCTCCCAGCCGGGACAGTGTCAGTCCAGGTCCATCAAACCGACGTTGGCCCTGCCAACATCACCCTGCAGCCAATGCCTGCACAAAGACCTATGGTCATTGTGCATTCGCACACTCCTAGTACCCAGTCTACCTGCGCTTCTGCCCCTACTGACCAGAGCAGCGTAAGCCACTCAGGATCCGCACCACCTTTGAAAAAGAAGAAGAAGTGTGCTCTGGCACTACAGGCTGAGACCCCAGACATGGCTACACACTCTGGCACGTCAAGGAAGCTTAGCTTTAATGATGCCGAACCTGATGCACTTGTGGCCTATGTGTCAGCACATAGCCGCAAAATGGTGGTGACTGCAGGGTGCAAGACCACACCTGGTCAACGTAGGGCACACTGGCAGACCATCGCGGACATCATTAGTGCCCTTGGATTTGTGAGGTGCACAGCTGATGATTGCTACAAGCGGTGGAATGACCTAAAACGCAGAGCAAAGAACAAGCTGGCCTCAAATCATGCCTCTACTCTGGTGACTGGCGGTGGGTCTCCACCAGAGGACAACCAACTCACTGAACATGAGTCTGTTGCTGGAACCTTCGTCACAAAGGAACAGATCCAAGGAGTGGGAGACCTACCAGATTACGACGCATTGTCCGGTGAGTGCCCATGCATGTGTGTGTAATCCATGTGTATGTTGTTTGGGTGACGGGTTCTGATTGAGTGCCAGGTGAGGGTGTGTACTCCTGAGTGGTATGGGTCACCCATGTGCTTCCTCCGAAACATTCACCGGCCTTGGAGTTGGGTATGACAGTATCCCTTCTGCCCACAGTAGCCAATTAGTGCCACATTACTGCAGTTGCCCTTGAACTGTCATCTTGCAACAACATTGTTCTGATTTTTTCAGTCTTCATTCAGGCTGATCGTTTAAATTCTCCCATTTTTGCAACGCATTTATCGGCTCTAATGCCACATATGTGACATGCTTATGTCATTGATTACACCCCACATTGGCCCACATTTGTTACCTTGTTATGTGAATGATTAGACCATTGAGGCTGATTGAGTATTGGCCTGCTCACATACATTTTTGGTGCCTGTTTGAATGTTATGTTATGTTATTTTGCATTTATATAGCGTCTTATATACCATTGGTATGGTCTGAAGGCGCTGGTAGGTTGAACGCCTTTGGGAACCGAAGTTCAGATCAGTAGAGAGAGTAGAGAGAGTCAAAAGGTGCATGTGAGCACCGGGTATGTGTGCAGCACATGCGATATCCGTGTATTAGCTGCTTCTTAGCGGTAGGTGTGGTGGTTGAGAGATCAGGAGAATGTGTTCGTTCAGGCAGGTTTTATCCAGAACGGCTGCGGCTGCGTTAGGCCTGAGGAGAACGCCTGGCTGGAGGGAGTGAGACCAGCAGTGTCAACATCGAATGATGTGGAGTGAGTGGCGGATGTTGGTATGAGAACAGTTATACCGAATGGTGTCATAGTATCTCTGTGTTCTAGTTGAGTGGTGATGTAAAGGAGAGAGTAAGCGTGGTGGTGTGATATGAAGATTTGTGTGCTCTTTCAAACGTTCTCTGCATTCTAGACCATACTATGTATATCACGCAATTCTATGCTTTCAAGTCCGTACCGTGCACACCTATCCATTCTATGCACCCCAGTTTGGTCCAATACACTCTGGTCCGCCCTGCGAAGTGTAGTCAGCTCAGCGCATGCGCTCTTGTTTGCCTCACCACTGTCCATTTGTCCGCCCCACGCATGCCCTCTTGTCTGCCTCGCGCATGCACTCTTGACTGCCCCAGGCATGCACTCTTGATGGCCCCAGGCATGTACTCCTGACTGCTTCATGCTCTACGCATTCAGTAGCTCAACATACTCATCCATTCTACACACTCATTAGTACCGGATGCGTCAGTGCTCGTTCGTTCTACGTACTCGTCGTCTCTACGTGACGCGCCAGTTCACTCTGGGCACTCGATCGCTCCAGGCACTCATCTGCTCCATGCACTCATCCGCTCCATACACTCATCCGCTCCATACACTGATCCATTCCCTACTCATTTACTCCCTACACTCGTCCACTCCCTACACTCGTCTGGTCCATACCCTCATCCGCTTCCTACACTCATTCACTCCATACATTCGCCAGGTCTGTACAATCGTCCGTTCCGGCGATAAACACACTCTCTGCACTTCCACATTCATCAACTATCCAGACTCGATGGCTCTACATACTCATCCGCTCCAAATACTCATCTGTTCTACACACTCATCCTGTTTTCGCTCATCCGTTCTGCACATTCATCCGGTTTGTGCATTCTTGCGTTCTACTCGCTTCTCTGAAGTTTACGCACTCATCCGCGTTACGCACTCATCCCCTCTGAGCACTCACCCCCTCTGTGCACTCACCCCCTCTGCGCACTCACCCCCTCTGCGCACTCACCCCCTCTGCACACTCACCCCCTCTGCGCACCCATCCGCTCCAACTCACTCATCCGCTCCAACGCACTCATCTGCTCCATGGACTCATCCGCTCCAACGCACTCATCTGCTCCATACATTCATCCGCTCTGCACTTCTGAGTTCATCCGCTATCCGCACAATCATGCGCTTTACTTGCCTCTCCTGCGGAAACCTGCAGATATGACCTGGAGCCGTCACATGCTCTACAAACGTATCCGTTTCACATACTCATCTGTTCTACACACTCATTCGGTTTACAATCATCTGTTCTTCACATTCATCTATATTACGCACTCATCCGTGTTACACGCTCGTCCACTCTACATACCCGTCCGCTCTACACACTCATCAGTTCAACATGTTCATCCATTCTATACACTCATCCGATTTACTCATTCTTTTGATTTCCACACTTATTCGCTATATAGCTATCTGTTCTTCCACTCATGCATTCTTCGATTCGGCGCATTCATCTGTTCTACCGGCTTCATCAGTTCTAACTATATCATCCATGCCATTCACTTTGTTCATGGTACATGATAGTTGTTTCCTGTCATGTTGAAGTGACCAATCAATGATGTGTACATCTGCCTGCCATCACTGTATTATTGTACACTGGATGTGTTGCAGTGTGTGGCACATGCGTATTTTGTCACACTATGTAGCATTTTTCATCTCATCATGTCCATCTCACATGGATGGGTGACAGTACTCATTCACTGACATATGGCTGTACTTGTCAAATGTACCATGGCTATTCTACATGCCATCTGTGTGCTGGCATGTGTCATGTATGTGTATTGGACATGACACTCACAGGCTAATGTGTGATGCCAGTGCTACCCAGCATGCAGCAACTGTGTTGCTTTTCCATCTTGGTGTCCTCAGTGTCTGCTTTTTGCCTCCTCTTCCAACTCATTGACAGTGCATGCATGCCAGGGTTATAGTCATGTGGGACATGTGTAATTCATGTACTGGTTCTCTGGCTTGTAAGGCCTATGTGTGTGCTATGGTGCTCATGCCTATTTCCATTTGTTGTCTTTCATGTTTTTGCAGGTGATGACGCACTTGATGTTGTTGAGGTTGAGGAGATGGTGCAGACCCAGGAGGAATCTCAGGCACGACCAGGCACCAGTGGGGGCGTGGTGTGGTGGTGGGTGAAAACTCAATCTTACTGCAGACCATACTGTCCAGGGGTGTCTCTGGGTGCGGCTCCGCAGACCTCTTTGATTCAGGTGCTGAATCGGACGATGAAACATATGTGGCGTTGCAGGTGAGTGTTTCTGGCAGGGATGATGTTCTGGCCGATCCACCTGCACCGGGGGTAGACCCCTCTATGGGGATGTCAGTGTTGGTAACTCCGCCTTTGGTGGTTACGGATGCAGGGTCACACTCCACAACATCTGATCCTGTTCCTGGGCCAGCAGATCGGAGGGGGAATGCAGTTCTGCAGCCTCAGGCAGTGCCAGCACAGCAAGGTGCAGATCACCTTGCCCCACACAGGTGTGGTGCCCGCCAACGCGGTGGCCGTATGCCACCACGCAATACTGTATGGGAAAACTCCATTTACGTTATAGCCGCCCAACAGGGAGCATCGGTTGAAATGATGGCTCAGGCAATGGAGAGGGTGGCCACTTCCATTCTTCCCCCTGAAAGGCAGATGGAGCAACAACAGCAGGCAACAGACTCCATTTGCCAATCACACAGGGAAGACATGTTGGCGTCCAACAGGGACCGATGGGCGGCACTGGAGACTCTGTGCGAAGCCATATCTACAGAGTCACAGGGCCACAGGGAAGCCCTAAGGGTAGAACTCCATAACCTCAGGGAGACTCTGGATGAACTTGAGGCTTCCCGAAATTTAAGGTCAGAACAGCAGCTGGAGCAGCTCACACGTTCACTCTCAGCTGAGCTGCAGGCAACTCGGGAGGAGATCCGGGCATCACGGGAGGTCATGCGTGCAGAAATGCAGGCAACCCGTCAGGTGCTGCATGGGGATCTCCGTACTATCATCCTCCAGAACGAGACCTTCCACACCCGCATGCTTGCTACCATGGAGGACCATACCAGGGCTTTGCGTGGGCTGCCTCCGATAGCACCACCACCTCCTGATGCAGCAGCAGAGGGTGATGAGAGCGACAGCAGCACTTCTCCCACACTAGCATAGGCGTGCAGGCCATGAGCCCATTGAGGTATTTTTTTTCCGCAACATCCACGCAGGTGGGTGTTGGTGTGCACCCTGTCCTCGAACCTCCTGGGTGCCCCCCCGTCCCCCACTTGGCCATGTTTGATTATTTTATTTTTTTACAGTGTGTTGCCTTGTGTGGCTCCCGTGGGCATCCACTGTGTATTCTGGCTTGGCACATGCAGGCTTGTCCTGTGTTTGGGTTAGTTGCTTGGGTTCCTGACACACACACACACAGCCCTCCTGCTTCCCGTTTCCATGGGCTTGCAAAGGGTGTGACCAAGTGACAGTGACTTACACAGTGACATTGGGCTCCCATGAGCTGTGTGGGCAGTCTGTAGTCATAACTGTGTGGACATCCCTAGTGGGGTTTGTTTTTGTATTGAACAGTGCATGGTGTATTGATATGTGCTTGTGCATCCACGTCTTACTCCATATTCGCAGGTACCTTCTTCATGTCTTCACAAGGCTGTCTCCTTTGCAGATGCAGTTCATGTTGCATGCAGTACACTGACACATTTGCCTGACAGCAACACTCTGCAGTTGGAAGTGGTCGATGTGCTGGATTATTCAGGTTGTAAGACTTGCACTACTTTGAGTTTGTACTGTCATATTTTGACAATGTTTCATGCGTGTTGCTGTATTGTGTTGCTGGTAAGTATTTGGTCATGTGTGCCGTTTGTTATTGATTACTGGGAGCATATTGTCTGTGGACTCTTTCCATTTGGGAGAGTGTACTTTGTGACACTTGTGTCATGTGTTGTGCATTCCTTTGTTTGCTTTCACATTGCATGACATGCCATGGTGTGTTGGGTGGCGGAGATGGGGAGGGGTTGGGTGACATGGCGCTATTTTCATGTTGTAGTTTGCAAGGGGTTAGTCATTCATGCAGCATAAATGTGTGTCTTTTTGTGACACAGCATTGGTTGTCTATCGGTAGGTAGGGATGCACACAATGTAACACTTCCAGGTGACCAATCTCAGGCTGGTATGGTTGTGACAGTTGACTGTCCCTTATGTCATCATCATTGATTGTCAACTGGTATGTGCCAGGGCTGTGTGCACTCCACAGGGGTGTGATTCTAGGTGAAGTAATTAGCCACCAGCTGCGTATGGGCTGCCTCACCACGTGCCCTTCCCCTCCCATGCGCAGCAGCCGTGCATGTGGTTGGGGAAGTGGGGGCAGCACCATGTCCACCGACAGGCCCCGGCGGGTTGCAACGTTGTTCAGGACACATGCTGCCACTATGATCCTGCACACTACTGGGGGCGCGTATAGCAGCTGCCCACCAGAGCGGTCAAGGGAGCGGAAGCATGACTTGAGCACTCCGAATGTGCGCTCCACTATGCCCCGGGTTGCAATATGGGCTGTGTTGTATCTTACCTCGGGTGGTGTGGTGGGGTTCCGAATTGGTGTCATCATGTGGGTGCTCAGAGGGTAGGCACTGTCCCCTGGGGAGGTGATGATGGGTATCATTAGTGGGGTTGTGACATTACTCAGTATCTGACATGCATGCATGTGCAGCGGCATTTATACTCACCAATCAGCCATGTGCCGCCATGCTGCCCAGCTTCTAGGTCCCGGTTTAGGGTTGACATTCTGTAAATGAAACTGTCATGGGTGGACCCTGGATAGTTGGCATATACTGAGGTGATGATTCCCTTGGCATCACATACTACCTGCACATTGATGGAATGCCAGTGCTTGCGGTTTCTGTAGATGTGCTCAGTTGCCCTGGGAGGACGTAGAGCCACATGGGTGCAATCAATGGCACCTAGCACTTTGGGGAAGTGTGCCACCCTGTAAAAATCCTGGATGGCAGCCTGCCTTTCTGCAGGTGTTCTGGGCAGGTATATGTGCCTGCGGACTGATGGGCGTGCAGTCATGATGGCCAACACCTGGTGCAGGCAGCGTGACTGCGTGGCCTGTGACAGCCCCCCCACTATGGCACTTGTCCGCTGAAATGAACCAGTGGCCAAGAAGTGCAATACATTGAGCACCTTTTCCAAGGGGCTCAGTGCTTGGGAGCACAGGGTGGGTGATGTGAGGTCATCCTCCCACTCCCTCACCAGGTCGAGTATTATGTGAGGTGGAAACCTGTACCTTCCAATTGACCTGGTCATCCGTCATCTCAAAAAGGCTGGTCCTGGGTGTAAAAATTCTGGCCCTGACTATCCTCCTCCTCCTGCGGTGTCCCACGACCACTGCTGCGAGGAACGGTATATTCATCATAGC
Organism: Ambystoma mexicanum; assembly: GCF_040938575.1. Taxonomy (NCBI): domain Eukaryota; kingdom Metazoa; phylum Chordata; class Amphibia; order Caudata; family Ambystomatidae; genus Ambystoma; species Ambystoma mexicanum. Next base: position 491,178,698 of record NC_090922.1, on the reverse strand, counting down.
GTCTGAGCTTGTTTGTTGTTTGCGCGTACTTTTATGCTGCGCGGCTCCACGTATGCCTGCTTCTTGCTGGCGTACGTGTTTCCGGATTAGCGCGTCTTTTTTGGCGCATGCGTTTTCCTTGTTCGATTCCATGAATACGTGTTGTAGGCGCGCGTGTGGGCATTCCGCGCATTTGCCTCCTGAACTTCCCCCGTAACGCCCACATTTTCACGCTTTGTTCCCCATTCCACGTGTTACGCCCCGTGTTCCGCCTACTTTTGTTGTGGGCGCCGCACTATGTGCGCTTTCGCTGTGCACGTAGCGCACGCCGTTTGATGACCTGTGCGCCCGCGTGAGCCACGCAGAATTTTTGCGCACATCCCACAATTTACACGCGCACGGACTTCCATGAATCGATGTGCGCGGCTTTCACACGCTTGCACTGCGATTTTTGCACTTGTGCTGCGATTCGCACGCTTTCGCACGCTTGCGCAGAGATTTTCGGCGCACATAAATTCCATGAATCGGCCTGTGAATGTGTTGCAGTTGCGCTGTGTGATTGTTGCATGGATTCTTATACGTACATATTCGCTAGTTAATTCATTAAACCCATGTGGTTGCAATGTTTGTACAAATCTCATCCAAAATGATTCAAGTTGTTTGACTTTAGCCTAAGAATCCGTCCTCTGAGCATTCCCGGTATCATTTTTAACGCTTGAAATGTAGTCAAAGCTAAACTAGGTTTCACATTACTAATCCTAGTGTACAATATTTGTTTGATGACACACTCCAAAGGCCTCATTTAAAAAAGCGTGTTTCTATGGGAAAGCCCCATTCAAAAGGCCTTTGAAAATCATTTGTGAGGTTACATGCATACTTGAGGAAGTAAGTAGCAATTTGGAATACATAAACTGTAAAGTGATTCAAGTATACCTTTCTTTTCTGACTGGGACTGCAGAATTTTAGTACACGCTTTTGATTCTCTGTCCAACTTTATCATAGGGCAGTTTTTGTGAAAATATTATTAACATTTTTTTAAGATTGTTTCATGTTTGTACATATGTCATTCTTGTTTCTTGAGAACTTGCTGTTGCCTCCAGCATCAGTATTGGACTACTTGAAGCCAGAACTGTCCTTTAAATTGCTCAAAGTTTCATACCTTCCATCGTATGGGATGTTGGCATACAAACTTGCCACATCTAGTATGAGTAATGATGACTCCACAGTTAATATTGGTAATTGTTTCAACTTTCTACTGATTTCAGGAGCATCTTTGAAGTATGATGCTTCTTTGATTGTTAATTCTTGTGAAAGATAAATCAACATAAACAAAAATGGGTTCAAACATGGTTTACTTTGCGGACATAATGCATCTTCCACATTATTATTTTTAAATGTATGAATGGCTTGTGTAGGCATTATAGTAAAGGAGCGATTGGATTCGTTAGTTTGAGATACTTTGCAGTATTTTCACTGAAGAATTTCTTTTGTTGGCCCAAAGTTTGAAGTGTCCCATCTCGTTTCAGGTCATCCAGCAACCTTTGGTATTTATTATTTATGTATTCATTATGTTGCTTTATAGTTTACATTAAAACGTTTAGCAATACAAATGAGTAACTCGGTTCATGTGATCCTCAGATATGTTGCCTAGTTATTTAGTAGCCTCTCAAAGTCTCAAATAGAATTCCATAGTTCATACGTCAAAAACTAGTCCAACCTCCTGTCCAGAGATCACAGTCTCTTCCTCCTTGGCTCTTTTGTCAAGTGCCTTTACTAGTACTGATCTTAAAAAGGCAACCATGGCTAGCGTTAAAGATATTTTCGATCTGCTAAGCATCAGTTTCCACAATGAGTCTGCAATTATTTTCCTGTAGCCAGATAATAATTGACCAAAGAAACATATCCTTTGCTCTGAGAAATGCGTACATCGTGTAAAGAGATGCTTAAGAGATTCTTTTACATCCTCTTTTCTACAGAATCTACATAAAGGGCTTCGAGAATGTGATATGTCACGCACTGACAGGATTTCTCCTATGGGATTGAGATTAAAACATATTCTCATGAATGTTGTTCGTATACACAGATTCGGACATTTCAGTAAATATGGTTTTCTTGATTCGCCTGCCACATCCTGGTGGAGTTTCAGCTGGGCCACTTCGTCCAATGTGATAATCCAGTCTTTCCATAAGAGCTTTTTCTTAATTGTAGAGGGTGCAACCTTTTGTATTTTCATTACGAGTCCGGCGGTAACCGAGCCGGAAAAACCAGCAGGTTACCGTCGAACTCGTATTACCATTCCGCCTCTGTGATTCCCAGAATTACCATGACATTATGACCCGGCGACCTGGGAATTCCGGAAGCGGAATTGTGTAAGTCCCCATTCCCATGGAGTCCCATGGGACTCCATGGGTATGGGGACAATGGAAACACTGGTTCCGTCTATGACGGAGCCGGTGTTTCCATTTCCACCTGCAGGCGAGTGACACCTCCCGCCTGCAGGACTCGGAATCAGCCAGTCCGGAAAGAACGGTGGTGGCGGTTTTACCACCACCGTTCTTTCCGGACCGGCTGACTCATAATGAGGCCCATTGTCTCTTAATTTTTATTCTATTTCCAGTTCATGTTGTTGCTGATCACTAATCACAAAAAGCTATGCATAGGATTCTCTTACAACTGGTGATCTTAAAAGATTTGCAATTGCTCATGTACACAGAGAAGAAAAGTACATCTCTACGTGTCAGTTGTTCAATATCCAATAATGTAATAGAATGAGAGTTAGTTAACCATTCAATCCAGGCAAAAACAATTTATTTTATACACAGTTTGTTGTACATAAAATATGAAGAGCATTGGCAGCATATTGTGAGCAGCATTGAGTAGCGGCCCATATCCAGCAGCAAGAAAGATTCTGATGAAGAGACGTTTAGGTGATTTTCATTAACACTATTTATGTGTTAAAAGCTTGCAAGGGGCTGACCAGAGTTACCAAACGGAGAACTAAATATCTTCGGGGCAGGAGGCTTACAAGACAGATACTGATGAAACCATTCCAACAGTAGCATAACCACAAAGATGGTTGGGGGTGGAAATTATTTTGGCAACATCGATCATTTCTGCCCCATGTCTAGCCTGCCGCTTCCTGAAGTAAATACTGAGAATATAGTACCACTTTAGCTGAAGGCCCACAATAATCATTGTTATCTTCTTTAGTCTGAACGGTCATGCATCAGGCCTAAATATGGCACACAGACTGCCACTCTAAAGGTGGTAGATAGTATCCCTCTATATTATCTGTAGAGAGGGTATCTGTTTGTTGGCATTCAACATGGTTAACGGCACATTATGACATTGCTGTTGACATGAGAGGCGTTCGACATGGTCAACCGTGGATCAATCCATTCCACTCATGCATACGGGTATTGGGATTGTTATCCTGGAGTTCTTGAAAAATATTCTCCCTAGCAGATCTCCAGATGTTCTGACTAAGGGCCACTAGGTTACCCCTCACTGACCATATGTCATGGGTGGCTAGAGGTGCATCCTGTCACCCATAATGTCCATATTTATATGGAGCTGCCGAAGGATTTGGTTGCCAACCTTGTCAACCAGACGACATTCAGCTCTGTCTTCAAGTATCTTTGAAATGATATAACAATTTATCCTTGGTTTACCCAAATTAGTATTCAGTTCAGGTACTGGCAGGGTGTTCAGCTCTGGTTGTGCAGGAATTAGCCAAGTTGATCGTGAAAAATCGATCGAATGGCACATTTGACGGATTTCAGCCAGTACCATTAGATCAATTTTTCACAATACCGAACACGGAGAGTGGGGGTGGCAGGGGTGTGCCTCGCTCCCCATGTTTGGTATTTTGGGGTTTTGGTGGGCAGGGGTTCCCACCACTTCCTCAATATTGGAGGCGGGGGACGATTAGAAAAAAAATGAAAGAAAAAGAGACTCTGCTGCATCGGATCCGACCCGCGTTAGAGGGACGGAACTGACGCTGCAGGGTGCAGGAGAAGGGGCGGGTGGGGAGGTTTTTGTGGATGTGCTGGTGAATTGGGGGGACATGGGTTTGTGTTATTTGGCTGCGGTAAAAACATATTTGCATCGAAACTTACTATGGTCAAATCCACCGCGAATAATTCTACCATGGTCAAACAACCCAAATCCATTTTGCAGAGTACAGTGTCTAGCTTGGGTTAGTGTGCTCACTGGGACGTCTACAAATGTATACTACTAGATTCTGTCACTGTTTCCCTATTTTTCAAACTAAAGCTCTTATTGCTTCACCAGGTTAAGCCCTTCTTTACTGTTGGCATGTTTAGGTTGATACTTGTACTTGCTAATATCGATGGTCAGAAAGTTTTGCCAGCAGACATGTCTCAAGCATTTTCTTGGCTTCTAAGGAGGTCCTTTCTTCCCTCTTCACAGCTAGTGTTGGGCGTAAGGAAATATGATCCTGCCACAGCTTGATTGAAAGGAAGAGGGGGGGAGAGAGAGAGAGAAAGAGAGAGAAACAGAGAGAGAGAGAGGGAGAGACAGAGAGGGAGAGAGAGAGAGAGAGAGAGAGAGAGAGAGATTGTTGTGTTTGTCTCACACAAGAATTGTGACATTAGAAACAGGAGCTCTGGCACAGCCCTCCCTGGCTTTCAAAGGTGAACCTGACACACAACCGATTTTCCCCTAGCCCTATGCCTATTAGAGCCAATAGTGCTTGCAGTTCTGCACTGGCTTCTATTAGAGGTACGTATTCTTTTCAAACTCGGATACTTAGGGTCCGATTCATGGAATTTATTGCACGGTTCAAAGTGATTTTGCACTGCAGAAAAGTGACATTGCACTGCCAACACAATCCCTTTTTCATGGAACTGTGCAAAGTTCCCTCATGACACCCAAACACGCCTGGCCTCTAAGCTTAAAATGTTTGGAGGAAGGAGAGGCTGTGCTATGCAAATATTCAGAACATCGACAACTGAAACAAGACATCATGTTGACCTTGCGGATACATTCATTCAAAAGTAATGAAACAAAGGAACAGTAAGAGGAAAACTGTCCTGTGCTGAAAAGTGTACATTAAATATATATCCTTCCATTGTAAGAAGTCTAATAACAAAGGCAAAGTTCTCCCATGTGGGCACAAGATTTTCAACTTCCAGTAGGGAAAAACCCTAAATTGAGGTCTGCTTATGCTAATTCTCCCGACACGCCCTTATATTTCACTGTTAGAAGGTGCTAGCTGATGCCAGCATGACAAAGCATGGCGTTACCCAGGTAAACAGTGGGGCTGTTACATATGCTCTCTGCTCTGGAAGAGATTTTGATCAGGACTTTGGTGGATCTTTCTTTGCCCGATGTTTGTTAGTGATCAGCAGTTGATGAACCAAGAATGTTTGCCCCTGTCTATTGCACATTGCGTGCGGATGACTTGTAATGCCGACGTAGTTTTGCGCACATTCATCTCTCACAGGGATGCAAGGCTCTGTTGTGAAAAAGGACAGAATAAGGTGGGAGAATGTTTAAAAGTGTCAATTTTGCCATTAGAGTTATTTACGGTTGATACATGTTTTCTGCCTCTTATCTGTGGGTATTTGCGATGTCATGCTAACATGTCTACATATCTGCATGTTGTAGGGCATCAGGCTAATAATGGTGATGGAAAGGAAGTGTGTGTGTGTGTGTGTGTGTTGAATCTTGAGTACAGAGGTTGAAATTTCACAAGAGTTCCTTTACTTTAGTTTTTTTCTCTTTCCACATGACAGCCGTCAGCGGGAAAGGTAATTCATCATTTGAAATCATGTGTGCCACAATTACTGTAGAAACAGCTGATCTGCCACAGCTCTCCCTGCCTTTCCATTGTGACCGTGGCATGCTCCCCAGTGTGCCCAAGCCCTACCCCCATTAGAGCCACCCTTAGGTGTTTCAAATTAGACGCATTTCTTTAAACGCTTTGAGATTCATCATCAGCTAATTAATTGTTCTTTAGGTTATTTACCTATGTGTCATTTAATTGCCACAAGATTTAGAAACAGCATAATTTCGTAGAGCCACCCCAAAGGTCTCCCATACTTACTTAAGGTGTAGCGGACACACTGATTCTCTAGTCCAGTGCACTTCATGGTATTCATGCCAGAGTCACACGAATCAGGGCTTGCCCCAACGCATGCTGGGCACTCAAGCCCATTCTGGGTGGCACCTGGTGAGGGCATGAGGAACAAGATAATGCATGTTATTAAAGAAAAGGCCTTGCGGTCACAGTCTAAGAACATGCAGACTCACGATCGTCACACGACAGTGGCATAACACAAAATGTGGGGACCCCCCTGCGAGCCATGGTGTAACCCCCCCAACTCAAAAACAAATCATAGGTCGTGCCAAACTCTGGGCCGGCCTAGCTTGTCACGATTGCGCAATTCGCAGGAACGTGCTGCTGAAGGGGTATGCCGAACACTGCACTAGGAAAAGGATATTATGTTTTAATGCAATATACAGCACACTTTCTGAGAAAAAATGGCTATAAAGCCACAGTATTTGCAATTGCTTTGTAGAGTAACACCAATCCAAAACATGCAAGTTAACAACAGTGCACAGGAACACTAATGCTTTGCTATTAAAAATGCCAAGCCACAATGAAAACATATCCAACAGGCTGCACAATGTAGACCAGTGTAGACACGTAATAACATTACAGTAAAGCATGCCAGGCCACATTTAGACATACCTAGACTGGTCGCACCAAAATGCCAGTCGAAGCAATAACAGACATCAAGAAGAGAGCACACATTAAAACCTGTGTCTCCGCAGCCTCTAACAACATGGCCGAACTCTTTAAAATCTGCAAGGAACTGGTCAATCCTGTTGGGGTCTCTACCTCTCCTGTTCCCTCCCAGGTATCTGTACGTCTCTGGCCTCTCACTTCTCTGCTAAATCTCAGGACATCATGTCCTCTATCTCTTCTTCCTCTCCCTCTTCCTCTCTCGGCCCCCTTTTTCATTATCCTCCTTTTTACTCTTTCTCTCTGACAACACCTGATGAGGTTTCTAGACAAGTCCAATCTATGAAAGTGTCCTCCAAACAGGTGCCCCCCTGCTCCTCCAGAACCACCAAGGACCATATTGACACTCTTGCTCCAGCTTTGGCAGATTTCTGTAATCTCTCTTTCGCCACTGGAACATTCCCCTCTCCCCTTAATCACTCCCTTGTGCACCTACTCCTCAAGAAGCTGCCTGCTGATCCTACCTGCCCGGCAAACTATCACCCAAACCTCATCACCCTTTCCTGGGCAAACTCTTGGAAAAGCTTGCCATCACCCAGCTTACTCTCCACACTGAATCTGTTGGTTGTCTCCATGACCATCAGTCTGGCTTCAGAGCTGGCAGAGGAATGGAAACTGCTCTCCTGAACACCCGTGAAGATCTGCTCTCTAACCTTGATTCCAACATTCCTTCTGTCCTCATCCTCCTTCTTTCGACACCGTCAACCACGCCATCCTTATCAATTGACTCCGTGAGAACCTGGGCATCACGGATCAAGGCCTGGAGTGACTGACCTCCTTCCTCTTAGACCGACCCTTCCATCCCATGTCCAACTTCGAACTTGGTCCCATTCTCTCTGCCACCTGTCTCTAACTGTGGCGTTCTCCCAGTCTCTATCCTCTCACCCTGGTTTTTCAACCTTTACTTGGCCCCTTTGGCCCACATAATCTCTATCTTCTCCTCTAACTTTCAGTGTTATGCGGATGACTCCGCTTTCCTTCAGGCTCCCCTCAGCCTCCTCTCCTCTCTCGCTCATTCCTGACTGTCTATCCGCGATTCAGGATTGGTGTGCATCCAGCAATCTCTGCCTTAATGACAGTAAAACGGAGATCCTTCTCATTGGGACCCCTGCCCTTGCTTTCCCTCTTTCACTCTGGCTGCCCGCTTGGGCCTCTTCCTTTGCCTTCCTGCAAGGCAAAAAACCCTTGGTGTCATCTTCGACGCCACTCTCTCTTTCGCTCCTCACATCTCGAATGTCGCCAAGAAGTCCCACTACCAGCTGCTTCTCCTCAAAGGGACTCTTCCCTTTCTCACTTTCCACCAGAAGCACACTGTCTCCAGAGCCCTGGTTCTCTCTAGGCTGGACTACTTCAACAGCCTCTTTCTCAATCGGCCTTCCTCTACTCTCAGTCATCTGCAACTAATCCAGAACAGGACTGCACGATTTATCCTTGGCCTCAAGCCCAGGGATCCTATCTCTCCAGCCCTGAAATCTCTCCACTGGCTCCCGGTGGCTGCAAGGATCTAATTCAAGACCCTTTGCATTGTCCACAAGGCTTTTTGGGACTGGGACCAGCACTACAACCAATGCTCCCTTCCAAAATACCTTCCTTCTCGAGCCATTCGCTCAGCTACCTCCAACTCTCTAAGGGTTAGATGCTTATCCAGGCAGAGAATGGGGGGGTAGATATCTCTCCTCTGCTGGTGCCTCCCTCTGGAATGGCATTCCTGCCCCTCCCAATCTTGAGCCGGACCAACTGAAGTTTCGGAAGCAGCACAAAACGTTCCTCTTCTCTTCTGCTTTCTCTCTCCCCCTCCCCTGCTGACCTACCTGTCTGCTGTTCTGACTGGTTGCTTGGCTACCCTCAGAGTCACTCTGAGTCCAGGATCTTTCTTGATCGGTCACCCTTGCACTGACTCTGAGCCTACAATGCACTTAGGGGCTGTAACTGCAACCCTGTAGTCCCTTGTTCTTGCACTACCCATAGCCGCGCTGTCCTGGCTGCACTTAATCAGAGCATTGCCGCCCTGTTTCCCCTCCCCTCTCCCTTGCACTTCCCCCCTCCCTTTCTCCTTGCACTTCTCATTCTCACAATGACACAAGGCCTAGTGAGATCCTTTGTCTTGTCCTTCCTCTATCTTCTTTCCCTTGTCTTGTCGCACGTAGAAACACTTGTGTACAGGCGCGTTATAAATGACTTATATCATATCATATATTTTTATCATATCACAGATGCCCAGAAAAATATACAATGCTGCAGTAAGAAATGGCTAGACTGGCAACACCCAAATGCCAATCTAGCCAGGTAATGACTGCTTTATCAGAAATGCCCAGTTAAAAGAAAGTCATACCAAACTGAGGAATGACTAGACTGGCTGCACCAAAATGCCTCTCTAGCCACTAATACCACATATCATGCCTGTTTAGCCTGGACATGGGCAACCATTATGATTTATTGCACAATCTGCCCCCCACACATCCCCTCTCCCTCCCACCCTCGACCCCAACCTCCAAAATCCGCTCCTTGGCCCAGAATTACCTCCACGTCCCTCTTCCTTATCCCAGAGCTTACGTATGAGGCTCCTTGCCTCATAGGTAAGTACTGGGATGAGTAGGAGTGGGGCTAGGAGTAATGAAGATTACAGGTAGCTAAGTCAGGCATTACCTCCATGTACATCTACTTCATCCCAGTACTTGTGTATGAGCAAAGTGACTCATAGACAAGTACTGCCTCATACATAAGTACTGGAACGGAAGAATAGGGCTAGGAGTAATCAAGGCATTAAACACAAGTAGTGGCACAACACCATTGAGTTGACTGGGCTTCAGCACTCCCCCCCTGAAATTTTGGGCTATGTTGACTCGACCTGGCTGACCTTTGGAGCAGTTGCCAGACAGAACAGGACACAGATGTTAAACAACACCTGGGTTTTGCTGTTAACAGGAGCCCAGCAATTACCAACGTAAAGCATTTCACTGTTAGAACCTGAATTCAAATGCCACATTTTTTGAAATCGTGATGTGGGTTTAGTACTTGCATGCCAGGGGAGTGGTTGTATGTGTAGAGAGGGAACAGGAGACTTAAAGGAGAGGGTTAACTATTTGTAACATTGAAGCTGCACTTGAATAGTTTAATTAAAACGCGTAAAGATGTTAGATGCCCCCACACAAATAAGCTTGCCCCTCCCCACCGCCCGTGAAGTTAGCGCCTCTCCCAACATTTGAAGGGTTAGCCCCCCCCGAAATGTAGGTTTTGTTGTGCCCCTGTAAACAAGCACACACACCATTCACCATATACCCACCCAGCCATCTATACATTTAAGTGTGCACTCTTTCACCATACAGGCACACCCAGGGAGCCACCCATACATTTAAGTGGGCACTTTTTCACTGCACACGCACACCCAGCCACCCATACATTTAAGTGTGCACTCTTTCACCATACAGGCACACCCAGGCAGACACCCATACATTTAAGGGTGCACCCTTTCACTGTACACGCACACACGCACACCCAGCCACCCATATATTTGTGTGCACCCTTTCACCATACACTCACACAGGCAGCCACCTATACATTTATGTGTGCACCTTTTCACCATATACTCACACACACACGTCATGGGGTCGAGGGGAGTCCTATTACTTCAAAAAGAAATTGGGGCTCATTAAGGGTCCGGTGGTAACCGTGCCGGTGCTAACGGCGGGTTGCTGCCGGACCCGTAAAGAAATACTGGCGCCTGACTTCCTGGTGCCACCGGGCTATTCCAAGTCCGGCGCCCGAGAAGTCAGGCGCTAGTAATTTCATTAATCCCCATTCCGCGGAGTCCGAAAGTCTGAAAAGACTCCGCGGGAATAGGGACACAGAAGCACCAGCACCTTTAACAGTGCCGGTGCTTCCGTGATGGGTCTGCCTACTGTGGCCACTGTGCCCGGCAGGGTCAGACCTGAGAGGCACGGCAGCCCCAGGAGGCAGACCTGTAATATGCCGGTCCGGAAACAACGGTGCCAGTAAGCTTAGCTGCACCATTGTTTCCGGACCGACATGGTCAGAATGAGCCCCATTGTTTCTTTTTGAAGTCACTCTAACTTCATTAAGAAATTATTTCAGTTAAGGACCGAACCATAACAGAAATAATTTCTTTATGAAGGCAGAGTGACTTCAAAAATAAACTATTTCTTTTTGAAGTCACAGGGCTCAACCCACTCCATGACATGGAGGCCTCCACCCTAGGGTCTTCCATGTCATAGGGTGGGGGGAGCCCTCAGACTTCAAAAAGAAAGTTTCTTTTTGTAGTCACTCTGCCTTCATAAAGAAATTATTTCTGTTACAGAAATCATTTCTTTATAAATGCAGAGTGAATTCAAAATGAAACTTTTTTTTGGGAGAAAATAAAATTCTGTTTTTTTTTCAGGTGAGGCCCCCTCCAAGGACATGTGCTGACAGGGGCCCCCGCACCGCAGGGGTTGCGGGGGGGCCTTTTATGCCAGTGCCCCACGAGTGAAGTGGATGTATTACACCCTGCAATTTATTATCAAGCAACTCTCTAGCGTACCAGCTATAATGGTCAGGCAGCAAGTAGGATGTGGAGTTTGAAGTCGAATTACATTAGAATGTAGCTAGGCTCCCACCGGGTCTTTGACTGGACTCTTCCTACATACGTGTTCAAGTACATAACGCTTTTGGATAGACAGGGTGCCTAGACCAACCCTGGACTTGCCCAAGTAAAAACATTAAGCTAAAAACCTGCAGCTCTGCAGGAGGGCCCTCAGGGTGCAATGTACAATGTAACAAAAGAGGTCAACACATACAGATCAACACGAGAATATCAAGCAAAAGATGTTCATACATTTCATTAAGTCGTATTAAGCGAACAAGTTGGAGTCATTATTGAAGGATAAGGCCAGCACTGAGTTATTTCCCAAAGTAAATCCATATGCATAAAGTTGGGAAAGGGCATTATCCCAAGTGATAATTGCCTCTCTCAGGATCTATACAACTATTAGCACTTAGCTGTAAAATAAAATAGTGTATACAATTGTAGTCCGTGGCCCAATTTGCGCCCGGCTAGGCAGGGCTACATGTTTGTCCCCTAAGGGAAATATAGACATAAACACAGATACCAAGTTGCAGGTAAAACATAGTTTATTTAATGTGTTTGTTTATTTAATGTGTTTTGTAGGGTTTGAGCTTTGCTTCGGAAAAAGGATGTACCTGGAGTGAACCATCCATCCGACCATGGGACTGGATGGAATACGAGAAGAAAAGAAGTAACAGGGGACATAACCCTGCTCAAGAATGGGCTTGGTACAGGAGAGAACATTCTAAGAATAACCGTTGGGACAAGACCATTGGAAAACGAGAGAAGATAAAACGGAAGCATAATAACTCATCTCTGTAAGGCGACATGGCCTCGAGCACCCCACTGGTGCTAGAAACCTTGTTCAACTGGGGTATGTGTTTGGTGGCTGCTCAGCATCAGCTGCAAGCCCATCCTACATTACAGGAGCAATTAGGACAACTAGTGAGGGCTATCAGCCTTCCCAGGGGCCAGACCAGACTGGCCCATTGTGAAAGACCCCGGACCGCATACATGGAGTGGTCCGAGGTGAAAATGAGAGCCATCCAGTTCTTGTTGTGTCCGTTGGGTGGCTGAAATCAGCAGGCAACCTAGCCATGCTCTGTGTTGGTACGCCCCGAGGACAGGCAGAGCCTGCCCAGAAGATAAGTCACATGTGGGGGAGGGTCTACTTGTGTATACCAGTGTGTGGCATGCATGGTTTCATATTTTAATAACACTTATTAATCACAAGCAAGATGCTCATGGGTCTGAATAGAAACACCATAAAAAATTACAAATCTAAAGGATAGTCAACAGAGGAATACTTAACCAGCAAACTCTCTTCTATTCTCATTATTCGGGACCTTCCTACTCCTTTCAATACTGTTGACCGCTCCTATCTCCTCCTCACTCTCCAAGACCTTAGGTGTCTCAAATCTGCTCTGACCTGGAGTGCCTCATACCTGGAAGTTTGCTCCTTTAAAATCTAGTTAAATTCACAAACCTTTGACGCTGCCTCTTTCCCTGCAGTGTCACCCAGAGATCGTTCCTTGGACCTCTGCTCTTCACCCTCTATACCTCTGCCCCAGCTAGTCTTATCTCATCATTTAGCTTTCAATATCATCCTATTTCCTCTTGTACCTCAGCCATTTTAGAACAGATTACCAACTATATCAGTGAACTACGTCACTGGATGGCTCTCAGCTCGCTCAAGTTTAACTCTTTGAAAATAGAAATCCTCTTTTTCCCAGCTTCCAGTCCAATGCATTTCCCCCCTCCACTCCCCTTTCCTATCTACATCCTCCCTGACCTTCTTGCTCCCTCAACCTGGGCTTTCAATCTTGTGGCTATCTTTGACAGCGACTTCCTAGGCAACAATTCATCACTACCACCGCTTCTGCAGCTTGTATTAACATTTGGAAAATGTGTTAACCATTCTAAAAAAAACAAATCCCCACCCTCTTGCTCAGCAAATCCGACTAGTGCTCCTGTCTACTCCCTGACAAAATACCCCAACAGGGAGCAGCTTGGCCTAAGAGAGATGGGTGGCCATAGAATGCTGAATGCTTTAGGAGAGCTTGGAAACCTCAGAGTGGTGAATGGGCCGAAAAAGCTGAGAAACCTATGGGGACTGAGATGTGCAAGACGCCTGAGAGAGTCGATGGCAGAAACAAAAGGACTGGGTGGCCAAATATGCCAGCACGGAGAGAACTTGACCCAAGAAACCGAGTCAACCAGAGTGCAGGAATATCAGGCACAGACTGAGAGAGCGAACAGGGCTCCATACCCCCAAGCATGCAAACTTAGAACTAAATCCCTGAGACTGTTGAACTGAGTGGGCTGGAACTTTATCACTAGATGTGGGCGGGGCACAATATTCCATAGACAGTCATCCAGACTGAGCTGAACTCATCACTGAGACTGTCAAGAAGAATGAAATGGGCACTAGGTCCTTGAGGTTGTTGCAAAGGATTGTGCACGGCAGCATACCCCCAAGCCTGTGGTTTCTAGTCAAGAAGTTTGCTGGTGCTATGGACTGTGACTGTGTGTTTCGGTTTCAAGAAGTGTATTCAGTACCATAACCATGAGTCTGTGTTGTGGTGTTGCGAAGAGTACTCAACTTTGTAACAGTGAAATTAGACAGAGAACCAGAGTGACACATTGGTATCCCTATCATATACAGAATCATTGACACGTCATAGTTTATCCATATGTTTCAACTTTGATTTGATACTTCAGGGAATAGAAAATCCTTTTCCTTTTTGGCTCAGTAATCCTAAATCCAGCACCTGCCGATTCACCTGGCCTGGCATCCTATACTCCCGACCAAAAACCAGCACATGCTTTTGAGAGCCTCAGCATCATCCTTGAGAAAGATTTTTACACCGCAAATAGATGAAATTGTAAATCATGCTTTAAATTGACCTCGTCTGCAAGGATCCCTAAATTTCAAAAATATATACAAGAGGGAGCATACATCACCATTCTGAGCTTCAAAATCTGCAATGACCTACAAACGTCTTTCAGAATCGAAACAAACTTCAACAGACTCAAATGGAGTTTAGACTGGCCTACACTCTTAAGAGGTTTTTAAAATGTTGCTGTCAGAGAAATGAACCCTCCCTGATTCCGACCTTGCATTGTTCACTGGATATGCTACCTGATTAGAAAACCTACAATTCTTATCCTGAGCTGGTGGCACTTGCCCACATAGTGCGTTATACCCTATGCTTTGTTGAGATTGCTGTTATTTTTGATCACGCTGATCAAATATGAATGCACCTTCACATTATGTGCTCTATTTGTTTGCTTGCACTCCTGATTAGAAAACCTACAATTCTTATCCTGAGCTGGTGGCACTTGCCCACATAGTGCGTTATACCCTATGCTTTGTTGAGATTGCTGTTATTTTTGATCACGCTGATCAAATATGAATGTACCCTCACATTATGTGCTCTATTTGTTTGCTTGCACTCCTGATTAGAAAACCTACAATTCTTATCCTGAGCTGGTGGCACTTGCCCACATAGTGCGTTATACCCTATGCTTTGTTGAGATTGCTGTTATTTTTGATCACGCTGATCAAATATGATTGTACCTTCACATTATGTGCTCTATTTGTTTGCTTGCACTCCTGATTAGAAAACCTACAATTCTTATCCTGAGCTGGTGGCACTTGCCCACATAGTGCGTTATACCCTATGCTTTGTTGAGATTGCTGTTATTTTTGATCACGCTGATCAAATATGAATGCACCTTCACATTATGTGCTCTATTTGTTTGCTTGCACTCCTCTCACATGCTCAAGTCATCAGAACAACGTAGATTGTAATTTGGCACATGATAATAACTCAATAATATATGAGGTAGTAAAATAAATCGGGGACTGGCTGAGAGACGTGGCAGGGGACACCCCTAAGATTATTAAGCTTGGCACAATATCCCTGAGATGGTCAAAAAGAGAAAGGTGGGCATTAGATCCATGGAAGATAGCTGGGACCAGGATCACAGAGTAGGCACCATAGCTGTGGAGGTGAGCAGAGTACTATATAACTGAGGCAGCCAAGCATGGTGAGCTGGGAACTATATGCTTATGACAGTGAAAGTGCAATATAAACCATGCTATAAACTGACTGAGCTCAGCACTATAACCTGGGGTTGTCAAGAAGGGAGCTGAGTGCTATAATGCTGATACTATGCTTTGGTGTCAAGAAGTCTTCTGGGAGCTAAACCCATGAGACTTTCAAGATGCCTACTGGGTGCCATACCCTTGAAACAGAATCGTGATGTTATACAGAGAACCAGTGGGAAGACCAGTATCTCTGCTAGATAAGGATACCCTGGCACTTTTTTTTAATCATTGTCCTTTAACCTTTGATATGATATGATATGGCATTTATAACGCACCTGTACACAAGTGTCTATAGGTGTGACAAGACAAGGAGGGGGAAACAGAGGGAGGACAAAACAACAATCTTACTATGCCCTGCGTCATTCAGATTGTACACGTGCAGGGAAGAGGCAGGGGAGAAGTGGCGAGGGGGCAGCGGGAGAAGTGCAGGAAACTCAAAGTGCAACCAGCGTGTGACTAAATGCAGGTAACTCAATATGTGCAGCCAGCAGGTGGCTCATAAGTGCAGAGCGAGGGGACTGTAGGGTTGCAGATACACACGCGGCCTAGCGTTGCGAAGGGGTGCAGGCAACCTAAGTTGAGAGGGAGCACGCACAGCTTAAGTTGAGAGGGAGCGAAAGTAGCCTAGGAAGCATGGGAGTGCACGCAGCCTACATTGTGAGGGGGTGCACACAGCCTAAGATGCGAGGGAGCACACACAGCCTAAGTTGCAAGGGTATGCACGTGGCCTAAAATGCGAGGTAGTGCCATAGGCAGTGGAGAGAGGGAGTGTGGGGGGGGTGTGAGGACCAGTCATGGGAAGCAAAGCAAGTGCAAGAGTGAGAAGGGGCCCGAGGTTGGGGGGTGTTGCCGGGAGTGTAGCAAGGTAGCCCTCCCAGCACCTTCTTACCTTGTGGATGGAGAGAAGAGGGTGAGGTTGTCCGCACTCACTGTGTACGCCACCAACCCCTTCGCGGCCAAACACCTGCATCGCTCAACAGCGCAGCCTTGTCCTGTGAGGACTTTGCTGCAGAGGGTCTGTACATCAGTTCTTATAGGCACAGATGCATGGACGTAACAAGGTGTGCTACAGGTAATCGGGAAGCGTCTAAAGTGCAGCTACATTGCTCAACACTGTGGCCTTGTCCTGCAAGTGCTTTGCCACAGAGGGTCTGTACCTTGGTTCTTATAGGAACGGATGCGTGGATGTAGCAAAGTGTGCTACGTGTAATCGGGCAGCGTCTCCTGTGCACCTGCGTTGCTCAACACCGTGGCCTTGTCCTGTAAATTCTTTGCTGTAGAGGGTCCGCACCTCGGTTCCTATAGGCACGGATGCGTGGACGTAGCGAAGAATGCTAAGTGTTATCGGGCAACATCTCCTGCGCACCTGCATCGCTCAACACCGTGGCTTTGTCCTGTGAGGGCTTTGCCACAGAGGGTCCGTACCTCTGTTCTTATAGGCACGGATGCATGGAGATAGTGAAGCATGCTACGTGTAATCGGGCAGCGTCTCCTGCGCTCCTGCATCGCTCAACATGATGGCCTTGTCCTGCGAGGGCTTTGCCGCAGAGGGTCCGTACCTTGGTTCTTATAGGCAGAGATGCGTGGATGTAGCAAAGCATGCTACGTGTAATCGGGCAGCATTTCCTGCGCACCTGCATCATTCAACATCTCGTTTAGATAGCTTGGAGAAGAGACCATCATTATTATTTGTAGGAAACCCCATGGGACCTATGGGCTCTTTGACACTTACCCATCATGAAAATAATAATGTGTGACATATTCTCTTGGTTTTGCTAAAATGTGTGTCTGAGTTGGGCTGTAGAGAGCGGGTGTCGCATGGCAGCAACCGATGGGTTGTTTTTATTTTTTTTTTAAACAATTTTTATTATTTTTTTAACAACACTCCAAACTTAACCAACATGTAGGACATTTCCGTGTACTAGCTTCTTGTTACACATTACAGTCCTCCCCCCTCTCTCCCTGTTAACTCGAGCACCTACTTCAATGCTGCAAAATTAGTTTATTAGGGTTTGTCTCCTTCACTATTACCAGACGTATCACCTTCACTAGGTCCAACATGGGAGAGTCCCGACATCGTGGCCACCATTTATCTCCATGCTATCAGGGGTCCCGCTTCCTCTTCCCCTCCCCTGCTGACTGCTTCGTACCATGCCACGTCTCCGCCTCTGCCCATTTCAAGAGGTCATTCCACCACACCTCTAATCTAGGTCTTTGGGCTGCTTTCCAGCTCATGGCAATTCTCTGTTTGGCCAAGATGTAGGCCAGGTCTTTCAGTTTACTTATATTCTTTAGGTTACGTGGTATGGGGAATCCCCCCAGCATGCATGCCCATACTGAATCGACCCTTAGCTTGATCCCCTTTTGGAACAGGCGTTGTTTGACTTCCTCCCAGAATCTTCCCACCTCTGGGCACGCCCAGAACATGTGAATCATCCCAGCATCCACCTCCCCGCACTTGGGGCATTTCTGTGTCACTGTACTTTCGAACCTAGCAATTTTACTGGGGGTCATGTATGCCCTGTGGGTAACATATAACTGGATCTGTTGTAGCCTCGCATTCCGGGACACCTTCTTATGATACCTATGGGCTCTTTCTCATTGTCCATCCTGCATAGGTTCTCCCACCTCCTCCTCCCAGGCCCTCCTCAGTTGGAGCAACTCCTTGCCCACTCTGGACATCAATAGTTCGTAAATTCGGGATATTTCGTGCCCGCCCTTTGAGATATCGTACATCGTTTCGATGACCGTATCGGGTTGTTCTGCTAGTACTATCTTGGGCCACTTTTCTCCCACTCGTTTGATGATTCTGGTATATGTAATGTGTTGTCCTATGTGTGCTCCGGTTTCCTCCATTATCTTTTGGAAGTCGAATACCTCCCCCTCTTGCCATATGTCTCCCAGGGTTGCGAGGTCCACCGGTTCCCAGAATTTGCAGATCCCCTTTATCATTTGCTCGTCCTCTCCGCATAGCGCCACCAGTGGTACCTGCGGGGAGCATGGGGTCGGGTTTACCACTACTTGGCACGCTTTACGCCAAGTTTTCCAACCTAGTGCCAGCAATCTCGCACGTCCATGCATCTCTGATTTAGGCAGCCATATCAGTTCTTTTAAAAAGAATGGGACGCAGTCCCTACTTAGCAATTTGGCCTCTGCCGTTTCCTCTTCCGACAACCATCTGGCCACGTACTGGAGCTGCCCCGCTAAGTTGTACATCTCGAAATTCAGCAGGTTTATGCCCCCTCTATCATACGGGTTCTGCAATTTACATAGGGCCACCCTATTTCTGGTATTATGCCATATGAAGCCCCTGCATAAGCTCTGGAGTTTTGTGAAAAAGCGTTTGGGGAGCATGTATGGGATATTCGTGAAGAAGTGTAACAGCCTAGGCAGGACCACCATCTTGAGCAAGGCCGCCCTACCCACCATGGCCAGGGGGAGTTTCGCCCAGAACCCCATGCTGTTTTTGATGCATTCCACTGCCCTCTCCGTGTTGTATTTATATTCGTCTGCAATCGTATGGTATACATTAATCCCCAAGTATCTGATTGTGCTAGTCTGCCAGGGTATCTGCAGGATAGGTAGGTTCCCCTGTGGGACCCCCTACATCTCCCCAGGGGGAACATGCATGACTTTTTGGGGTTTACTGCTATGCCTGAGAGGGTCGCATAATGCTCTATCACTTCCAGAACATACCGCAAGTTTTCCTCTGGGAAACGCAGGTACAGCAACATATCATCAGCGTACAATGATATCAGGTGCGGTCCCCTCTTCGTGTGGACCCCTATCTCTCCATATTGCTGTCTAAGGCAGATCGCTAATGGTTCTAATGCCAGGATATATAGCATGGGGGAAGAGGGGCAGCCCTGTCTTGTGCCCCTGCTGAGTTGCCATTTATCTGAAATTATTGCACCCGTTTTGACCCTAGCTGTTGGGGAGCTGTATAGCATTTTCACCCACCTCAGATACCCTGGTCCCATCCCGTATTCTTTCAAGGCCGCCATCATCCAAGGCCATCTCACAGAGTTGAAGGCTTTTATTGCATCCAACGAGACTATTGCCATTTCGCTGAGGTCGCTCTCTGTCTGTTCTATGATATGGTGGAGTCTCCTGTGGTTGTCGGATATATTTCTTCACGGTACATAGCCAGTTTGGTCGGGGTGTATGAGTTTGTTAATTACCCTTTTAAGTATGTTTGCCAACACTGCCGTAAGAATTTTGCTATCTTGGTTTAACATAGATAGGGGTCTGTACGACCCGCATTCTGAGCTTGGCTTACTGGGTTTGAGGAGCAGAATAATCACTGCCTCCCTTAGGGATTCCGGCAATCTTCCCCTCTTGAACGCCTCGTTTAGCATAGCCAGCAGCAGTGGGAGCACTTCTTGTCTATACGTTTTGTAAAATTCGCAAGGGAGCCCGTCTGACCATGGGGCTTTGCTAGTGGGTAGGTGCAGTACCACTGTCTCTAGTTCCTCAGTCGTGATTGGGGCCCCCAGGGCCTCTCGTTCTTCCTCGTTTAATTTGGGTAATCCTATGTCTTCCAGTGTCTCCTGAATTTCCCGTTCTGTTACCTTCCCCGTGTCTTCATAGAGGCGTTTGTAGAACCTGAGGAACCCCTCGTTCACCCCCTACTGGGTCTTCCAGATCTGGCCTTCTTCTCCCGTTATCTCCCTGACTACTGGTCTTGGTGTCTCATTTTTATATAACCATGCTAGCAGCCTCCCCGGAGTATCCCCCCCTGCGTGTTGTCTTTCAATATATTTTTTATAGTTCAGTTTGCTTAGTCTTTCCCAGAGCCCCGCACTAGCTTGTTGTAGTTGGCACACTTGTTCGGCGTCCTCCTGTGAGGTGCCTCCCCTATGCATTATTTCTTCTAGTTTCTTCTCTGTCTCTTGTAGCTCTCGCTCTATGCCCCCTTGTAGCCCTTTGGATTTGGATATGGCCCCGCTCTCACTACCACCTTAAACTCCTCCCATAGGGTTTCCTCTGACTTCACACTCCCTGTGTTAGTATCAATACCCAATGATCTCCTCCCTTAGATCCTCTCGGAATGCCGAGTCCTGCAGGGCCTCCGCTCTAAGCCTCCATGTCAGGATTCTTGCTCTGGGGGGGTTGATGTCTCCAATCCAGGACCAGGGGGGAGTGGTCTGATAGTGTTCTTGCCTTATATTCTGAGCCCATCATTTCCCCTACGAGGTCTGAGGCGACAAACATATAGTCTAATCTCGTATACAGGCTGTGTGGGGCAGCGTAGTGTGAATAGTGCCTGTCATTGGGGTGTTGCTGTCTCCATATGTCCTCTAGCCCGAAGTCTCTCAGCAGGGCCTGTAGTGCTTTTGCGGCAGGGTGGGTTTATCTAATTTCGTATCTGACCTATCCATTTTAGGATATAGCGTGCAGTTGAAGTCCCCTCCCCATATAATCACGTCTCCCATGAGGGGGCTGATTTTGCTATGTAGTGTCCGGAAATAGGCTGCCATTTCATGGTTGGGGGAATACGTATTTATGATACTCAATTCTCTATTCTCTAACAACCCTCGCATCATTATCATCCTCCCATCTGGCTTCACCGTGGCCTGAAGCAGCTGAAATGGCATGTGAGGTGCCACCCAGTTGACCACCCCCCTAGCGTAAACTGAATATGTCGCTCCCATGGTGGTCCCTCTCCACTTTTTCTTGACCACCTCTAGTTTCTCTTTGGTGAGGTGGGTTTCTTGCAGTAATGCTATGTCCACTTTTTGCCTTCTTAGATACATCATTACTTTGTTTCTCTTAAGGTAACTATTAAGGCCTCTCACGTTCCACGTTACAATTCTAAGCCCTCCCATTGTCATCCGTATTTCATCCCTCCTCCCTCCCTCTTTGTTCCTCTCTCCAGCCTAGTTTGGCATGAGTTTGGGCTCGTTCCCCTCACCTTTTCAACAATAACTCCCCAACTACCCCTCCTGCCCCATGTTCCCCAACTATATTCACTGCACGCCTTCCCTCGCCTCCCTCCTCCCTACCCGTCACAACTGATGCCCAGCTCCATCCCTGGATCTCAGGCTCCCCCGCATTTGGCCCTATCTCGTGTGTGCCGAAATCAGGAACCCAGCAGGGTGTTACCAGTTTATCGGTAACCTACCTAATCTATTCTTGGGGGTGTGAGAGCATGTTCCATGAGACTCCTACAATTTTCCGCTATATCACCGAATTTGAGCATTTGTATTTATGCCGCCCGTGTTACGCATCTCCCAACTGTCTTTGCCCTGTCTTATATTCTAGTCCCAGTGTCTGAGTCTGTGGCACCATGGGTACCGCTGCCTCTATTTTACTTATCTGCGCCGTCTTCCTTCTGGATACCAGTTTCCGATGGCAGTTCTGTGTGTCCAGCCACTCTGACGCATCCTCTGGGGTGTCGAAGAACAGTGCTCTATTTCTGTGGTACACCTTCAGTTTAGCCGGGTATATTAGCATGTACTTGTAGTCTCCTTCCCCCAATCTTCTTTTCACTGCTCCATAGTTCATACGACGTCTTTATACCAACAGTGTGTAGTCCGGGTATGCTGTGATGTTCGCCAATGCCCTTTGTATCGTTCCTCCTTTCCAGAAGTGTTCTAGGATTTTTTCCCTGTCTCGATAGTTCAGGATTTTGGCGATTATTGGTCTCGGGGGGGCACCTGGCGGTGGCCTCCTTGTCAGGGCCCTGTGCGCTCGTTCCACCGCAAATCCTTGGGTTATCACCCCTCCTGTTATTTCTTGCAGCAGCATCATTTCAATATAATCCATGGGATTCGATCCCTCTGCTCCTTCTGGTAGTCCCACGATGCGCATGTTGTTTCTCCGGGCGCGTCCCTCCGCTTCTTCTGCCCTGTTTTCCAAATTGCTAACACGTTGTTCCAGGATGAGGATCTCCGATTTGTGAGGCGCACATGTAGCTGTGTTCGGGGCCATTTCCTTTTCCAGTTCGCCTGTACGGTCTGCTAGTATTCTGACATCTTGCCTGAGGAGATTCACCTCTTCCTGTACTGCGCCAACTTTAAGTTCCAGTGCCACCTTCAGTTCGACCATGGCCGATTCCAATTTGGTTTCCCACGCTAGTTTCAGGTCCGCAATCGCTTCCAGGATCTGCTGGTCTTTGCTCCCTGTGATGGTATATGGAGCGGGAGTCTTCTCCTTGCACCTAGCCCCTTCTCCCTTTTGCAGTGTTCTTGCATATTCTTCCAGAGTGGGTTGTTTGCTCTTTGCCTTGGTCTGTTTGTTCGCCATCTCGGTGTTGCCTTATGCTTCCCTGCGGGCACTCGGGAGTGTGGTCTTCGGCGCCTCCGGGCTAGTCCGTTCCCAACTCTGATGCTTAGGGAGAGCTGTGATGGAAGTCCTCGTATTCTGTTAGCGCTGTTTCACGAATGGGTTATGTCCTCCCACGTCCCTGGCTGCTGCTGTTGCTTATTGTCCTTATGTCCCGGCTCTTGTTGGGTCGTGGTGCTATCTGTGCACCCAAGGGCCTGTAGGCCTCTTTTGGTGCTATAGTAGATCTTCGTAAAGCCTGCGGTATGGGTTTGTGCTTTTATGTGGCCTGCGATGCCCCTACGGTTATCCTTTGGTGTGCTGCGTCGCCAAAGCCATCCACGCCGCTCCTGCAGCAGCCCCTGATGTTGTGGTATCCCTGACTTCAGTGCTTTCAGGTAGTGTGCACTTGGGGCACTCTGGATCTTATTTTGTCAGGCCATCTAACACAGTGGGCCTCATTACGACCCAGGCGCTAATGGGTTAACGGCGCTGTAAAAGGCTGCGGCGCCGTTAACCTATTAGCACCTAATTACGAGGTCCCTTTGCGGGACCAGACCTTAACGGCTGGTTTTATCAGCCGTTAAAGTGGGGACCCGCAAAGGGACCTTGGTGCTAAGTACGGTGCCGCAATTTGCGGCACCGTACTTAGCGCCTTCCCCATTCCCATTGAGCCCTATGGGGCAAAAATGGGAATGGGGAAGGGCCATGGCGGCATGGGGAATTACCGCCCCGCCAACCTCGGAATGGGGTGGTAATTCCCCATTCCGCCATGACGGACACCGGCATGGACCATGGTGCTAATAGCACCATGGTCCTCCGCCTGGGTCGTAATGAGGCCCAGTGTCCTTTATGGCTCCTTCCATGAATATCTATGTGGGTCGCCCCGCTAATCCGTTTGTAGCCACTGCCTGGGTTTGCTGGCAGTATTAGCCCAACATGGCCATTGTGCGTCCCTATGTGTTTTTCGCCACTCACATCCCCTCCATTGCGCCTTCCCGGGGAGACCAGAGGGTTCAGCCGTTAGGTGACTGCGTGGCGTCCCTCCTCACTGCAATCTGTTCTTATGTGGGTCATCAACTTCCTCCACACTGTGTGTTCGTGGATGAGCAGTTGTTCTTGTCAAATGTTCAAAGTCCCTGTAAGCTTCTATGTGTGAGAGATAAAGGATGCACTATGCCCACAGGCTTATGTCCCATTCACTGTCTTAGGCAGCGGCTTCTCTCCCCCAACAATGGCACCTCTCAACCATCCTGACGTATTGCAGTCATGCACGCACTTACGCTGGAAAGAGCTTTGTGTTGTCCACTACCATCTCAGTATAGCAGGGCTTGTCTGCTGGGCAGCCGAGGTCCCATTCTTAAAGGCCTCTAATATATATGTGGAGCGCCAGCTTCCCACTGTGCCTACTCTGCATCTGGGCTGTTCCTCGTTCGCATTCCGCGCATTGGTTCTCGCGCCCGGTATTCCAGTGACCGTGCACAGTCACCTGCCTTCCCGTGATCTTGCACTACGGCCGACCCCCACCTCCCATCCAGGATCGCTGTAGGACTATCGAACCGGTCGGGGCTCCTCCTCACAGTCTCCCTCGTCACCTGGATCCTCCGCTCTCTCTCCTTCCCGGAGCTTCACACGTGCAGCCTTCTCTGTCAGGCTGTCAGCGCAACAATGTATCCCGATCGTATCAGCGATCACAGCAGTTCAGTTCTCCCTGCTCTTGTCGTGCAGCCCGCAGCACGCTCACCAGCAACAATCCACAGCGCCCGGCTCTTCAGCCATCCCTCGGTGTCCTTTGTTCGATGTGACGGCCATTTTGTTGCCAGTATTCGGTCAATTGTCACAAACTGGCAAGTCGCAGCTCGAGTTCCGTCGTGCACACAGGGGTCCCAGTTTTTCACCGGGCATGCCTCACCTCTTCACACATGTAACGATACTCTTTGTGGAACAAAGTATGCCGTGTGAGCACAGTTTCTTGTCGGATCATCACGGATTCTCAGGAGCCACATGGAAGGGACATCCTACTCCATGGCACCTAAGCCACACCCCCTCACCAATGGGCTGTTCTTGTGTTTAGCCTAGAAGAAATTCTGGAGAAGTACATGCTGCAATGGAAGAGAGCAATCCCTCAATCTGTCTGGCAAGAATGCAGCCCCCCCAACTAGGCTTGAAGGTTTGGCCGTTTATGCTGCTTTGCAGTGCGCTGTAGCAGTTCTGGCTTGAAATTTTGGCAAAAGGCCATCAGTTGGCAAAAACGTGGTCATGGGCATTAGCATTTGCTTAAATCAACAGGTAGGCAATTTTTATTGGAACCGTGGCACATTGGGCAGGTCAGGACAGCATGAAGTCTTATTTTAGCACATCATCGCATTCTTCAATGACAGTTTTTGGCAGCTGAGACAGATTGACAGACCCAGAGGTACATGCAATAGACAAAAGTTAAGTATGCACCATATATTCTAAATGTACAGTAGTGTTACCTTCTTGTCAGTAGAGACAATACACTCATTTTGAGTATTAGGAATCTTTTTATTATTTCAAATGAAAAAAACAGTCTCTAGTAAAGAAAAACAGCTACAGTGCATTTAAGGCCCATATGCACCTCTTCAGGACTGGTTTCTTCAAAAACTGTTTCTCGTGGTTTAAATGGTTAGTGAGGCTCTGCTATTATGCAGCAAATAAGGCAATAGGAAATAAGAGGAATACAATGGAAAATGTCTGAAAATATTTTCCTGGCCTTCCTATGAATCAAAGTGTATTGGATTTAGTATGGATGTGTTGACTAATTATGAATTGCGCTGAGTTATGGCGAGTTACAGTCTGACAGTAGACTTTGAACTCTTTCTGTGCTTTCTGGAGTCTGTCTGCAGTTGCTGTTTTTATGGGTGGACCCACAACATAAAAACCTGTCCGTGCCGCGGAGCGGCCGAAGAGTTACGGTGAGATACAGTCTGGCAGTACACTGTGAACCCTTTCTGTGCTTTATGGAGTCTGTCTGCAGTTGCCATTATTGTGGGCAGACCCACAACATAAAAACCTGTTCGTGCCGCGGAGCGGGCGCAGAGTTACGGGGAGTTACAGTCTGGCAGTAGACTGTGAACCATTTCTGTGCTTTCTGGAGTTTGTCTGCAGTTGCCGTTATTGTGGGAGGACCCACAACATAAAAACCTGTCTGTGCCATGAAGCGGCCGCAGAGTTAGAGCGAGTTACGGCGAGTTATAGTCTGGCAGTAGACTGTGAACCCTTTCTGTGCTTTCTGGAGTCTGTCTGCAGTTGCTGTTATTTTGGGAGGACCCACAACATAAAAACCTGTTTGTGCCGTGGTTCGGCCGCGGAGTTACGGCGAGTTACAGTCTGGCACATCTTGCATGTCTGTAATCTCTGCCGGTAAAACATAACATCACGCAGCGATCTCTACTCGGCATGGATGAGGGCCTCCTTTTACGGAGTTCTAAACGCTGTGCAGAAGAGAGAGAGTGAGTGAACATGACAACGTTGCCGCCGGTCCTTGGGAGGTGTGAGAACGTTGGAATCCGGCTCAATGAAGAAAAGAGAGAGGCAGAAAAGAGAGAGGCACTGAATGAGTTGGTGCAAGATAGGACTTACAGTGATCAAGAGTCGCAGTGCCTGGTGCCTGGGTTTCTACCTCCTTCCTCCGGCCCCACAAACTTGTCAACTGTCCACCTAACTGCTCTACTTAGCCCCCTCTCACATGTTCAAGACATTGGGTTTCTTTTCTTATCTACACGTGGGGACACTTCTCTGATTCCACCCCCTGTACTGCCGGACGCAGGGGGTTCGTGCCCAGCGTACCAGGTGGGGTGAAGGGAGGGTCGAATCAGGAGAGTACAGAGGCTGAGACGAGTTTGCCTTTAGGGTCTGGGACCTCCGAACCTTCGCCGCACCTGGCTTTAGGTAGTGCCCAGCTGCCGGAGGCGGTTAGTGTGGGTGGCACTGCTGCCAACTTTCAAAACTGCAATGTTTTAGTGAAAGCCATGAGCCACACCTCCTCCCCCTCAGCAACCTCCCAGAGCATTTTACCGAATGGATTGCGGTCAGCAGAGGAGCCTTCTGTCCTAAGACATGAAACTTTAGGGGAAACCTCTGTCACGGCACACGACGATCACCAAGAGACTAATGGGGGAGAGATGAGAGTAACGGTCTCAGCGGCGTATTCGGCCCTGGAGCTTCCTGTGGTGGACGCAACGTGGGCTCAACAGATTATGGCTCTGCATCTGGAGAGGGAGTTAAGGATTTCCCAAATAATTCGAACTTGAACGCTGAGGTATCCATTGCACTCCATAAACAGGTGAAACCGGCAAAATCAATTAAAAGACCTTTAACACTGCAAAAAAAAAAAAGAACACGGGGAGTGTCAAAAACAAACTTCAAGGACAACGATCAATAAGGAAACCCATGAAAAACCCTAGGGGAAACCCCTCCTTGGGCAACGCATCGTTGAAAGAGACTGACCCACAGAATGTGAAGCAACAAATGAGGAGCTCAGATTTAGAGCAGCCTACTAAAAGAACGTATAGGAAAATTAAATCTAAAGGGCCACTCCTCTTGAAATGCCGGATAAACTATTTTTTTAAACAGAAGGTTAACACAGAAGAGCTATTCAAAGATTCAGTGCATGAACTTTCAGATGCAGAGCTCCTTGAAGGGGCGGGTGAGGACCAAGATATGATCTCCTCACCCTTGCCTAGGGCCTCGACCTTGGTACCAAACCCAACAATAACGGAGATATTGGGGCATGGGTTATTAGGGCAGTCCGGTGGCCCTCCTGAAGGATTGCTGGATTGCGAGCCCACCCCCCAAGCTTGGATCTACCAGTGGACAGCGCCCGGGAAGAAACCCCGGACAGGATAAAACTGCTAAACAGAGCAAGCAGCAGATGAAGGTGGGTGGGGGAGGTCAATCAATGGCTCCTCTAGTCCGCTAATGGAGGTGGTAAGAGTTACCTCCCTGCCCGTAAGGAGCAGGGATCCCAGTACTGATATTCGGATATTGGATATTGAGAGGCTCACTGAAATCGAGATGGCCAGGACCAAAACCACCAGGCCTCAGGCCTTGGTAATTACTACATCAGACCTCAAGGACCATTGCCAGGGAGAGGTGAGCTCCCTGTTAACACCATCTTTAGAGAAAGAGTTGATGAGGGAAAATGGTAAATTGATACCTGAGGACCACTTATTAGCAGGTAGCCTATCACGGAGAAATGGGAAATCATTACACCCTGTAACTCCTAATCACTCCATCAGACATCCAGGCCACCACCATAGAATGAGGCTATTTGTATCCAATGGGAACTCTCCTTGTTACAAATGCGCCAACTTTAGTCAGTGGTTTGATCCAAAAATATTGTTTTATTTTCACAAATATTTTTGTATTTTAATAGATCAATTTTCAGTAAAGTGCCCTTCTGTGGTAACATGTGTTTCGGCACACCTTTAGTGCCTTTCTCAAACCACGGCTAATTTAGACATGGATATTTTGAACATAAAATATAATCACATATTGCTAAACAACAGAAAAGAAAAATCACAAAAGAAATACATAATGAAACGTACATATGAGTTCATATTTGAAACATTATTACCACAGAAGGGCACTTCACTGAAAATTGATCTATTAAAATACAAAAATATTTGTGAAAATAAACAATATTTTTGGATCAAACCACTGACTAAAGTTGGCGAGGTGGGGGTTGGTACCTCTTTCTCTCCTCACAAATGTGACATAATTACTTGCTCATCAAACCATATCAACTGGTCGCTTAATGTGAAGGTCTGCATCAAACTCACCCCACTATCTTCATAGAATGAGGCTAGGTTCGAAGGCTCATGATGACCATACGTTCTCCCCTCGACTCAAAGACAGACGATCTAATGACACACTGGAGAACAAAACAAATGATCACTCCAAAAAACAAGACCTACTATCAATTATGTCTACAGTGACCATAGCATTGTCGCCTTTTTCAAAACTATATGAAGACATGAACGAAACAATGAAGGAAAACACGACCCTAATTGCCATGATGCACAATAAATTGATCTTTCTAGAGGGCTATATTAGAGCCCTGGATAAGTCGCAACATTTAGTGAGGCCACAACAATATCAAGTGGAAAGGGGTTGCCAGACAATGGAGGTCGACCCTTATCTCCCTAGACCACGGCTTGAGGAGGGAGGAACCTCTTGGAGTGATCATATTGACCTCACTACGGATGACCCCTAGATGAGTCCCTTAGAAAGAAAAACAAATACTTCAAATTTCGGATTTCCAACGTAAAGGAACGGAAGGGGAGGATACAGTCCCAGCAATTACATAGTCCCTCACTTTAAACCAAACCAGAGATTTGAATGAGCAGGCCTGCTCAAACTCCACAAGAGGAATAAGGGAAGTACTGGTTCCTAGTAAATCTAACGAGTTAAAACACATGAACTTGAACTCCTCGACCTTTCCGCCGCATTTGATTTGGTTAATCACCAGATCCTTTGCAGGCACCTCCACTCTGCTGCCAACTTCTCACCCTCAGCAGCGGCCTGGATCAAATCCTTCTTGAGCAACAGGTCCATGAGGGTCTTTGCACCTTCCGCTGCCGCAGGTCCCTCCCCTATTCATTGCAGCGTACCTCAGGGTTCTTGCGTGTCACCTACACTTTACAATATCTTTACGAAACCACTCTTTGATGTGCTTGATTATCTGGGTGTCTCCTACACCAACTATGCGGACGACACCCAGATACTCATTCCCATTTCAGGTGACTATCTTGCTGACACGAAGGCCCTCAATGACGTCTACCTGGTCATCCAAGCCTGGATGGCCCAGCACCAGCTATTTCTGAACGACGATAAGACGGAGCTCCTTATCCTGGGTACCGCACAACGCCTGAGAAAACTCGGGCCGTCTTATCAGTCATTCACCATAGACGGCAACTCCATACGAGTCTCGAAAGACACCAAAACACTAGGCTTCTACCTGGACTCCACTCTATCCTTGTCGAGACAAACTAATGCAGTCAGGTCTGCCTCTGCCTACACGTGCAAACTCATCTCAGCTTGCAGACCATTCCTCACCACCCACAATAGCGTCACACTTGCGAGAACACTTATCATGGCTAAAATTGATTATTGCAGTGCTCTATACCTAGGCACCAGCCAAGAGAACCTATCCAAACTCTAAACCACCCAGAACAATGCAATTCGAATGGCCCTGAACATCCCTCGCAACCACCACATCTCAGAAGCCAGAACTAGCCTTAAGTGGTTACCTGTGAAGCAGATAATTTCCCTTAAAACCCTTGCCCTCACGCACAAATGCCTAGCCAACAAGGCCCCGATCTATCTCTGCAGTCGGCTTCGCGCAACTCCACTGCCCGACCACTAAGAACTGCACAGACTCATTGCCTAACAATCCCTAGGTTTAAGCTGCAAAAAGCTGGAGGCACTAGCTTCCCTGTCCTAGCCTTAAACTATGGAACACCCTCCCTGCTACTATCAGAGCCGAAGACTCCTTCAACACCTTCAAGACTAAAACCAAATCTTGGCTCTTTGGCCAGCAATAGACACGATCGACATCTGTCCTACTTACTCAGCCCGCTTGTCCCCCGACACCATTTCCGGCCTGCTACCTATGCCAACTATTTTAGCTCACCCTGGGATACATCCTCTGCGGATCCTAGGGGCACTGTAACCATGTAATATATATGTATAATAATATATATATTGTAATATATGCAATTAGTAAGATTGTTACTATGCTAGTATTGTTAAACCTCTGAATGTAATCTATTCTCCTGTATGTATGTTCTTTTCTTGCAACCCTGTATAAATTGCGCCCTGATGCCCCCGGGCCTGATGGCTTGCGCGTTATAAATAAACAAATACAAATACAAATACAATGAGAGTGAAAACAAATAATACTCGATTTTCACCAAAAACAGTGGGAGAATGGGATCCGAGGATACTTCCAAAAAAAGGGGCCTAAACGCGGAGCAAGCGATAGTGAGCTCAAGGTTGACTGTCGAATATCAAGATGCCAAGACCGTAACTTTAGCAACACAAAGCAGGTCTCACAAAGACAGAATAGTCCTACAAGTCACATCTTTGGATTCAATGTAGCTCAGGGACACTGCAACCCTTTAACACAGAACTCAAGTGATCGGACTGAAGAATCTATTGACCTGATGGAGCTATTGCAATACTTAATAGAAAACTCAGAGTTGGATCTCCCTTCAGCGAAAGAGAAGGTTCAAGGTAACATGAACCCAGCTCCGGTGAAGAACAATGAGATGTCTCCTGTAAAAACTCTAAGTCCACGCTTCATGACCTTGTCAGACAAAAGGAGAAGGATCATAGAAACTGTTGCTCATAGTATTACAAGACCTCTGTCTCCCCGAATACCTAAAAAGCAAAGAAGAGTCTTAATTGCACTGAGCGCAGTGAGTGAAAAAAACAAGAAAAATAACCAACAAGGAAACACTAGTGAAACACTTGGTAATCGAATTACGGTCGTTACATCGGCTAGGAAGAAGAGGAACTCCAGTAAACAACGAGCTGTAAACGACCGTATTGAAGAAAAAAAGGGAAGATCTAATTCGCCCCAGAGGAGGAAATATTCAATGAACTCCGATTGTTTAAACCTGCAAAGTTCAAAACAAGAAAGTAAACGAACATTGAAGATCGAAAGCCTGCTAGGTAAAGGAGAAAAGCTAATCCTTAACAGAAAGACGGTAATGCAAATCCTTCATTGTATACCGTCTCAACGTCAAGTGTCTATGGACGATTTGAAGATCGTGGAATTTGGAATTAAACACTGTCTAGACATGGTTTTCCTACATATTCCATCCTCAATTGTGAAGGGAATGATGATTGATGCCACAGATAATTTGCAGATTCTCGGCTTTGACCTAACTTCGGGCAAGCACCCAAAAAGTCGATGATCACCCTCTAAAAAAAATGAACGATCTGATCCCAAAGGTGTATCTACGATTGACCTACCATCATTAGTGAGGATACCAGAAAAACCTTATCATCGAAATATGTTGATCCGCTGGATACTTGGAGGGTCCATAGTAGCCCGCTAACAACCTTTAAGGTTAAATTCGATGTAGGCATTCCACAAGGTGATCCCACAACAGCCCGGGCTGAACAAGCTACCTGTCCATCACGGGCCAAAGAGGAACACTGGTCCTGGATCGCGGAAGCATTAGCTGGGAATCAAGAATAGCCATCCATGACAGGGACCAAAAAGCTCAAGGACGCAGGGGAGCAATTATCTGTCCAGCGATAATCTACAATGCAGGATTTCAAACTGGTATCATGGAATACCAGAGGATTAAAGCACCTAACAAGAGCAAGTGATGTTAACTTGGGCACCTACGATGATGTATTATGTTTCTAAGAAACTTGGCTGCTGGGTTTGCCCTATTTGGACGGTTACAAAGTATTCACTACCCCGGCTGCAAAAGGAGATAAAGGTTGTCCATTCTCTGGCTTACTGATAGCCTTAAAAGCAGGTTCAGTGACCTTACAGAAAATTATTTTCGTTGACCTGCATTGTCTCTCGATTTTGGTGAATTACGTCATCGAGATTGACAGCATTAACACAAGAACATTGGGTAACATGGTTATTGTAACCTGTTACTGGACTCCTCATATTACAACAAATAAAAGTTTAATTGAGTGAATCACCAAGACAATAGAAAACACTTGGGCAACCTACAACGTCACTCATATGGTGCTCTGCGGAGACCTGAATGCAATATGCCAGTCGTCACTTACGAACGAGAGTGCAAAACCAACAAACACCTTAGCAATTGAACAAGGACGGCTTTTGTCGGAAGCCATGCGGCCATGCGACATGCACCGGCTGAAAGTGAAAGAGTTAAGTGGTGTCATCAAAATCCCAACTTGTAAAGAGGGTCCCAGACGGCGGACCTGGACCACATATTTGTTTCACGTGAACTGTTATTAACCCTGAAAGGATACACAGTCTCTAGAACATCGAACAGCGATCACAACCTGCTTACTATGACACTAGCTCTACCTTCGAAACCAGCGGCCAAAGACATGATGACAGAAGTTAGGGTGAACAATGTCAGAAACCGCTTGAGCTTAAAATCCAAAGATATTATAAGTTTAACAAAGAACTATACAAGTGGCCCAGAAGGTGGGGAAACCAACAACTCTTTGATAGATTACAGACCACTTTTAGATCCGTTTAATAGTATGAAGTGTGGGTCCAATAAGTTGGTGAGATCAGGGCCTCATTCATACGCCTAAAACGAGCTGCCTCAGTCTCAGACCAGCAAGAGGTTAAAAAAGAAGCAGATAAAGCATGAAAATGCCTAAAAGCCTGGATTACCACTCGAAGACATATGCTGTTGCAGCAAGATGCAGAACAAATGTTGAGAACTTTGAGTGGGAAAAAATCAAAAGACTTGTGGGCCCTAATAAAACAAACACCAAACTCCAATGAAGATGTGCAACAAAACCCTGTAAATTAATCAACTTCGAAAGAACACTTCACAAAACTTTACAAGGGAGAAACCTAGTTGGTCCAATCAGGTACATCGGTGTGCAAAGGGAAGATGTGGTCATTTGAATATGACGAGGAAGATATTGTGGCAAAAATCATGAAACTAAATCTGTCTAGAGCTCCGGGCCTGTACGGGCTCACGAACATAATGCTGAAAGAATTCCCAAAAGAATGGGCTCACTTTATCCATGCTGTATTAAACAATGTTTCCACACAAAGGACAATCCCTGATTCATGGAAAATGGCAACAATAGTGCCAATTTTCAAGAAGGGGGACAAGGAAGACCCAAGAAGTTACATACCAATAGCATTACTGGATGTGATCAGTAACATTTTTGGGTCTTTTCCTTTGGAGAAATTAAATAACTGGACTAGGGAGTCCGACTCAATCGACCCATTTCAAACTGGGTTTGTGAAATCTATTGGAACATCGGCAAACATCATGTCATTGAACCTCCTCAAAAACAAATCCCATCAAGGCAAAGGAAAGATCTTCATTGCATTTGTAGATCTTATGCAAGCCTTCGACCGAGTGGATCGAAATTTGCTATGGGCAAAATTGGAGGAGAGGAGATGTCAGGATGAAGTGATGAAGCCGCTAATCTCTTTGCACACTGATACAGAGATAAAAGTCCACTTAAATCGTGCTGGTCTGTTATCCTCCAGATTCTTAACATCTGAAGGAGTAAAACAGGGGTATTTGTTGGCCCCTTTGATTTATAACTTCTTCATCTCGAGCATACAGTGCTACGAACCCCAGCTGAGAGCCTTCCCTCCCACCATCGAGGACGTGAAAGTGCCTAGATTGTTATATGCTGACGATCTTGTTTTGATTGACCAGACCAAAATAGGATTGCAACGGCCGCTGCATAGTCTACAGAGATGTGAACCAGAACAAGCTGGAGATAAATCAAGCCAAAACCAAAATAATGTCATTCCAACAAGGTAATTTAAAGAAAGAACCTCTTACATGGACCTTGGGTCCCAACAAAATTGAAAAAGTGGAGACATTTAAATACCCAGGGGTCATCATTAACAACAGTTTGGTGGAGACCCCTCAACAAGAAGCACTGATTGGGAAAGCAAGAACTGTAGCGATTCAGGCAAAATTGTTGTATAAAAAATATGGTCGCTTTTCTCTGATGGCGGCAATTCAAATTTTACAAAGAAAAGGTCATGCCCAGACTTACTTATGGCGTGGAAGCAACACCAGATATGCCACAGAAATGTTGGTCTAGACTCGAATCCATTGTCTGGAAAAAAATCCTGAACCTGCCAAGTACAACTCCAATCTCGGTAATCCGTAAAGAACTAGGTCTCTCCTCATTGCAAGCAGCAATGAAATGAAAATAATTGGCTTTGTTTAGGAAAATATCACATCCAGCTACTGCAAAGATACTGAAACTTGTGAATCACGAGACACTAAAAGAAGCTTGCCCAATGTTGATAAAATGGGCGGATCGCAATAGAAAGAAATTGATGGAATTAGTCTGCCCAGAAGAAGATCTTAAAATCAATCCGATGAGAGTGAAAAAGAAACTCTTTAAACTGGACTGAAGCCTCACAGAAGAGAAGGCGGGGGCTTACAAACTTGTTGGGGAATTACCACCCAACATTAGAAAACTTAACCAGCCCCGGGCTTACCTCGTAAAATTCCCAAATAGAACATATAGGGAAACTTTCATGAGGATGCAGCTAAACCAGATCTTGACAAATAAGTTTGAGGCAATCCGCAGAGTCAGCCCAACAGACGAATGTAGATTCTGCCAAATTCCGGGACAGGTGGAAACTATAAGACATGTAATGACATCGTGTCTGGGGTTGAGAGCGGAGTATGAACTCTTTTTTTACACCATTGTTGCGAAACCTTAGTACACTTGATACAGAGAGCAGATGGTCGGCCTTGATCAAAGGTGACAATACAACTTGGGTCATTGCTGTGGTCTCTTTCATAACAAAGATATTCCCACCTGAAGGATAAATAATGCATGGGATAGTAGTTCTTGATGGATGAGCAGGGCTTCCCTCAAAAAGAGTTTAACAAAGGTGGCTCCCTTTCGGAAGGATGCTCATGTTGGGGTGTTCACACATTATGAAATTTTAATGCGTGTGTGGTGACTAATGCCCTACTATGATGAATTTAGGGGAAAGGAAAGTTACGAGAAAGATCTAAAGAATCATAGACTCAAAGATAAAAAGACTTAAGGACTCAGAAGGGATTGTAATGAAACAATATGATATGGAAATTAAGAATTTTTGGGGGAAGGGATTATTGAGTTTATTGTAAAAATTGCAACACAATTATATCAATTAAATACAAAATAAAAAAAATATGATTTGTAAATGGATATGTAGATGATTTACAGCAGCATGAGCAGGGATGATGTTTTTCTTATGCAATAACCATCAAGATGATCCAGTTTGTTAAGATACATATCTTTGATGTAGCGTAAGTGGACCGAATAACACAGCTTTCTAAGGACTACTACGTCATCACTTTTGCTGGGAATGGCAGTTCTTGTGATTGTAGTCAGAATAAGAAAGAATGGTGATGTAATCATCAGAACTTGTCAATGAATGTACACTACAGTATGATTTCATGATGTTACATATTTGTAGTTTTGGAAACAGATTTTAAAGAGTTCCCATGCATGGTATCAAGAACGAACAGCAGTAGACATATTTGAATGCAATGTCATAAGCAGCAGAGCCACAAAGCCCTAAGATTGGTTGGCACTCAAGTGGTAAGGTCCATCAGGCTGTATGATTAGAAAGCCACAGGCTTCCAGAGAGAGGATGCTCTTCTGAAAGCTTTAGAAAGTTATCTCTGGGGATATAGTGGTATGTGATTAGGCACATATTTTCAGGATGCACCACCAACGGAAGCAGGAATTGAAGGAAATAAAGTTATGGAGGGGTTTGCATTTGACTAGGTTTGATAGAAAGGTACAAGCAATTAAATGGATGCTAAATTAACAACATCTTCAAGGATGAAACACTTTCAGAATCGTATTAGATTGTGATGTAATGAGTAACAACCTTGAGTGTAAAGTGGCCTTCTTGTAGGCAGGACAACTATAACACTGTGTTAAATCTGGATTGGGGATGTTACTTTGTCAGCTATTATGACAGCTTTATTTCGTTAAAATGCAAGATAATCAGTCTTTGTTGTTTGTTAATATTCAATTAGAGTGCTTATGGATTTCTGTCTTCGACAATCATGGTGCTGCGAATTTGGTTCACAGCTGAGACAACAACATCTTTCTTGGACCGCTCCACTCCAATTGTCCCTCCAATCACCCAGGTATTGACTTTGAGATGTTAAAGATCTTTTGAAATCTCTGTGGGGTTTTGGAGGTGGGTCACCTGTAGCATTGGCGTCTTTTCTTGGCTTATGTGATAACCGTATTTCTTCTGGCAATAGGAGCAGATGCAATCTGGGGGTGGTAATCGATCAGAAATTAAGTGAATTTAAGGTCAGTTCTGGAAAATGTTAAAATGTGCGCACAAAACTACAGAAACAGTTTATACTGAAACACATTGGGCCTCATCACGAACTCGGCAGTAACCCTTAAATCCAGCGGTAGCGCTATTACCGCCAGATTTAAGGGTACGCCGAATCAGGGCCTCGGCGGATTTCAATCCAGCTCTGAGCTGTTGTGAAATCCGGCGAGAATTTGCGCTCATACCGCCGGCGGGAAATCCGCCGGCGGTATGAGCGCGAAATTTCCCCATTGAGCCCAATGGGGAATGGGGCATTCCCGAATGGGCTCAATGCGGAATGGGGACTTCCAAGTCCGCCCAACTCTTGATCCCACGCTATTAGCGCCGGGGCTATGGCCGTCGCGCTAATAGCCCCCGCGCTAATAGCGCCGCCCCTACCGCCGAGGTCGTGATGGGGCCCAATGTGTATAGGAGCATTATAAATACCCAATAAATACAATACATCTTTTTTGAAGTAACTGGGAAAAGTAACTGTAAATCGGATTTGGAATTGGCCGTCTTCGTGTGTGATTGACATCTCTTTCCGCCATGGGCCACGTAGATAAGTGGAGTTTTCTTTGTTGCAAGAGAGAGAACGGGGACATTATATTCAAGAGAATGCATCA
This sequence comes from Ambystoma mexicanum, assembly GCF_040938575.1. NCBI lineage: Eukaryota > Metazoa > Chordata > Amphibia > Caudata > Ambystomatidae > Ambystoma > Ambystoma mexicanum. The sequence continues at coordinate 491,141,354 of NC_090922.1, read as the reverse complement.
TTGGCACGTCAGCTCATTTTATGTATGCACATCAAAGCACTGATACTTGCAAGTATTTACAGAAATGGAATTTCACAACTCAGGGAAATATGTATAAAGAGTTCCCTGCGAAGATATCTTTGGTTGGAATAAAAAGTATACATTTGAAAAGAGTGCTTGAATTTAAAAAAAAAGGGAAAATATATCCGAAACAGTGGAAAGTGTATCTTGATTAGTATCTCGGAGACTTTACGTGACTTAGCAAGTCTCGAGTTAAAGGGTTAAAAGATTCTAATAATAAAATTGAAAACTATAAACCCATTTAATACAGCTACCAGGGTTCGCAGCAGATGGGGCTGGTAATTTAGTGACAGTGTGTGTTCTTGGAACGCAAAGAGATAGTAGGTTTTCCGAATTTTAGAGAAGAATCAGAAAGCTGTATAAAAGAATTGCATGCAGGTATCCATTGTTGTAATCAATCTTGGACAGACATCAATCAAGTAAAGCGTATCATTCTGAAGGCAGAAATGTGTCAGCGCATCTTGGAATGTAGTGATTGGCCAACACACGAGCCAGCCATAGGTACAGAGTTAGTTAAAATCATAAATAATCTAATGCTTGGATACCTGGAGTTTGTCCTCAAAATCAGATTGTTTGTTTGTTTGTTTTATTATTTATATTGCGCACCAAACCCGGGGGTATTCGGTCGCGAAAGCAAAATGAGGGTTGTTAAGCTTGAGTTACAGATTGGACACGAATAAGTACAGATAAGGTTACAGTGCTGTATACATGAAACAACAGGCAGAGCGAAAAGGTATATACAGTAATTAACAGGAATAAGTGTGAGGCACATACATAAAGCAAAGCAGTGAGGACTGATATATACAATAGATCCAAGGAGGGATGCCGGTGAGGTAGGGTCAGACGTCCTGTTCCTTTAGCCAGTGAATGAGACTAAATCTGAATTGTACGTAGGGTAGATCTTCCCTTAAAGCAGGGGGGAGGGAGTTATATTGTGCTGGTTTAACAGGGAAGCTACTCCCACCGGATTTAGTGAGCTTAAATCTGGGTACTAACAAGAGGTTAGAATTGGCTTTTCTTAGGGGGTGAGAGGCTGTTTGTCTAGTGAATCTGTCTATGAGGTATTGTGGGGCTACGTGGTTAAGGCATTTATTTGTCAAAGATGCAGTTTTAAGGAGAATTTTATCTTTTGTGGAAAGCCAATTGACGGATCTCCTAAGGTCAGATATATGGGCATTTTTGGGGAGACTTAGGGCAGCTTTCAGGGCATTGTTTTGAAGAGTCTGAATTTTGGATGTAATGTATTTGTTGCTGCCTATATATAAGGCATTACAATAATCTAATTTGGACAGGATTAGTGCTCTTGCTAAGGTGACGCAGTTATTGGGTGAAAGGAAGGGCTTGGCTCCTCTAATTAGCTTGCAGGAGTAGGAAGTGGCTGAAGCCATGGCATTTACTTGTTTACCAAAGGTGAGCGTGGAGTCTATGTAGAAGCCAAGCGTTTTAACTACCTTGGCCACAGTAATGTTATTGTTGTCAATTACGAAGGAGGCATAGTTAGGACCTAGTTTTTTAATGTTGGATGGTGTGCCAAGAATGAGGAATTCGGTTTTGTCATCAAGATTGAGTTCAAATTAACAACTGTAAACAAAATAGGGGCAGGCCATTGAAAAGTAGTCTTTGCCCAACACCTAGGCATCAACAAGCCGGCCGGGATACACTCCATTAGTTAGATTCAGAAAAGAGGAAAAAGTGCAAATGCATTAAGTACATTACAAATGATATCAAAGTGTAAATACAATAAATAAAATCTGTATACCAGCACAGAGGGGACCTCAAAGGTTACCTCGCTCAGTTCAATGCTGTAAAAGACTACCAGAAGTACAATGTGAGTGCCCAAATCTCAGGCATTTCTTGGATGCCTCCTTTTCCAGGCTCGATATAGGTAGTTCGCCAAAGAGTGGACTGCCAGACTGTTACCAGACGAGCAACATAGATCCACAGATTGTACTGTGGTCCTAATATTTCTTGCTAAGAACAGAGGCTTAAAGAAACGTCACCTTAGATCCAAATACAAGAAATGAATCCCACATTCCCTCCGTTTCACACAGGTGTGGCACATAGGTGGGTAGCTATTAGAATAAACAGTGGTTTCGGCTATTTCACTCTCAGGGCTTTGTAGCCACTACAAAATAACATAAGATGGGCTATTGTTTCAATAACTCCATAACAGGCAAGTACAGTCACATGTCTCACCCCAGCTTCTGATAAAAATATCTTCATTAAGGACACCAAATCTTAGCTTAAAAAATATCATACGTGTCAGTGGTTGATCAATCTCATCCAAATACTTCTGAAATCCTGTTTCAATTTTTACTAAAAGATCATCTGGGCCAGTTCACAATGAACTGCAGGCCTCCAGTCATTTCCTCCGTCAGTGTTCGAAGGCCGCCTATTTTTACCCTAGCACCATATGATTGGTCATTTGAATGTGAGTTAAGCCACACAGAGCTTGTATTCAAATCAAAAAGCACCTTCTTCACATGTTCCAACCATGGCAGTGACCTTCCCCCTTGCAGGCTCACAATATGGGAAAGCACTTCCCTGTACCTCAAGAAGACAAGTGAGCTCCAGATCCTCACCCAATAAAGTACGGGGGGCTTCAGATTCCAGTCTGCCAGGGATTGGCAGCAAATGCTCCGGTCCAGGATTGGTCTTCAGTGCTTCCTGTTGATCGTGTTGGTGGTGGATATGTTGGTGGTGTGCTTCATGGTGGAGGCAGACCGCAGAGGTTCAGGGAGAGTTGCAGCCATACATTGAACTGCATGCGTGGGAGACTGTTGGGGGCAGTCTGGGGTGGTATGGGAGGTTAGGGGGCTGGTGGGTGGTGTCTGGACTTGAGGGGGCTGCCTGGGGTGGTGTCGAAGGTTAAGGGAGCTGGTGGGTGGTGTCTGGTTTTGAGGGGGATGCCTGGGGTAGTGTCAGAGGTGAAGGGTGATACATGGGGTGGTGTCAGTGGTGAGGGCAGTGTGGGGAGGTGATTGTACTATTGGGCGGCTGCCTGGGGTGCTGTCAGATGTGTAGGGGCTGGTGGGTGGTGCCTGGACTTGACAGGGCTGCCTGGGGAGGTGTCGGAGCTGAAGGGGCTGGTGGGTGGTGTTTGTTATTTGTTATTTGTTTGTTATTTGTAAGTTTATTTGTTAATGCGCGCCAAACCCATGGGTAGCCGGGCGCAACAGTTTACATGAAGACTTAAGCTTGTTACAATATTTGGCAAGAGCATATACAACACAGAGGCAAAAAGGAGCAAATATATGTGAGACTATATATATGCATATAAAACACAAAGGCACAAAGCAAATATCTACAAGAATATATACAAACATATTACCAGACGCAGGGCATGTCTTGTGGTGTCCAGGCAATGGGTAGGTCGTGGCTAGGTAGGAAGCTAGGTGTAAATTATGTGTCATTGGCGCGCAGCCAGTTGATTATCTTGTGCCTGAATTTTGAGTACGGTTGTTCCGTTCTGAGGTCAAGTGGTAAGTTGTTCCAGCAGTGAGCAGCTTTGACAGGAAAGCTATTTCCTCCCGCGGTGGAACGTTTAAACCTTGGAATCTCTAGTTTGGAGGTGTAGACAGATCTTGTGGGTCGCGTGGAGGTTTTCCTGTTGATTTGTTCCATGAGATATGGGGGGGCTAGGTTGTTTAGACATTTGGATGTAAGAGAGGCTGTTTTGAGTAGGATTCTGTCAGTTATTTTTAACCAGTTAACCTCTTTCCTGGAGTTAGTAATGTGCTCTCTGTAGGGGATGTTTAGTGCTGCTCTTAGGGCGTTGTTCTGTAATCTTTGAAGTTTATCAGTGATATATTTATTAGTTCCAGAGTACAGGGCATTACAGCAATCTAGCCTAGACATGATGAGGGCGCTGGCTAATGTAATGCAGCTGGCACTAGAAAGGTAGGGTCTAGCTGCACAGATGAGTTTGCAGGTGTAGGTAGTGGAAGAGGCGAGGGAGTTAGCCTGTTTCTTGAAAGTGAGGGAGGAATCCAGATAGAATCCAAAGGTTTTAACCACAGACATTACCTTGATAGGGTTGTTATCAATGCTGAAGGATGTGTAGTTTGGGCATAGTTTTTGGATATTGGCTTCAGAGCCTAAGATTAGTAGTTCCGTTTTATCGTCATTCAGGCAGAGGCCGTGTGCGGCCATCCATGCCTGAATGAGCATGTATATTTTGTTCACCAAGGCTGAGTCTGTCTCGTAGTCGCCCGAAAGGGGTATGAGGATCTGGGTGTCATCTGCGTAGTCCGTGTAGCTGACACCCAATCTGTCCAACTTGTCAAACAAAGGCTTGGTGAAGATATACATAGTGGGGGAGACACAGGATCCTTGTGGGACACCACAGGTTATTTTGATAGGGTCAGCTGAGTTGGTAGTGGAGAAGACTTGCATGGTGCGATTAGCTAAGAAGGATTGGACCCAGGCTATAGCATCTCCGGTGAAGTTGGTGGCGGATTTTAGGTGGTTGCATAAGACTGCATGGTCCACCAAGTCAAACGCAGCCGACAAGTCCAGTAGGAGGAGCAAGGCTGTTATCCCGTTATCCTTAAGTTCCTAAATTTGTGTCTTGAGGTCTAGCAGAGCTGTTTCCGTGCCATGGAGAGGATGGCTGCCTGGGGTAGTGTCAGCGGTGAAGGGTGCTGCCTGGTGTGGTGTCAGTGGTGAGAGCAGTGTGGGGAGGTGAGTGTACTGTCAGGGAGCTGCCTAGGGTAGTGTCGGAGGTGAAGAGGGCTGCGTGAGGTAGTGTCGAAGGTGAAGGGGCTGGTGAGTGGTGTCTGGACTTGAGAGAGCTGCCTGGGGTGGTGTCAGAGGTGAAGGTGGCTGCCTGGGGTAGTGACAGATGTGAAGGGGGCTGGTGGGTGGTGTCTGGACTTGAGAGGGCTGTCCGAGGTGTGTCGGAGGTGAAGGGGGCTGCATGGGGTAGTGTTGAAGGTGAAGGGGGCTGGTGGGACGTGGCTAGAATTGAGGGGACTGCCTGGGGTGGTTTCAGAGGTGAAGGGTGCTGTCTTTGAGGAAGGGGGCTGGTGGGTGCTGTCTGGACTTGAGGGGGCTGAATGGCGTGGTGTCGGAGTTGAAGAGCGCTGGTGGGTGGTGTCTGGACTTGAGGGGGCTGCTTGGGGTGGTGTCAAAGGTGTAGGGGTTGCCTGGGGTAGTGTCGGAGGTGATGGGGGCTGGTGACTGTTGTCTAGACTGGAAGGGTTGATGTGCAGTAGGGGTATATGCCTTCAGATAGGGTGCCTGGAGTGTAGGGGGGGTTGACTTGCAGTTTCGGAAGGGTGCCTTAACATGCAAGGGAGCCTCCCTGTTTTCGTTGGGAGTGCCGCCTTAGCTAACGAGGGAGCCCACACATTTTCATTGGGGGCTGCAGCCTCGAATTACATGGAGGATCTTGTGTTTTTTCAGGGATGCTGCCTTAGCTTACCAGGGAGCCTGCGTGTTTCGTTGGGGGTCCGGCCTCGACTTACGAGGTAACTTTTGTGTTTTCACAGGGGTGCCACCTTGGTTTACGAGGGAGCCTGCATGTTTTCATTGTGGCTGCAGTCTCGACTTACGAGGCAGCTCTCGCGTTTTCGCAGGTGTGCTGCCTTGTCTTAGGAGGGAGCCCCTGCGTTTCATTGGGGGTGCAGTCACGATTTACGAGGTAGCTCTCGTGTTTTTGCTGGATTGCTGCATGCTTATGAGGGGGCCTGTGCATTTTTGCAGTGGTGCTGGATGGGTGCTCAGGGGTGGATGCTTGGGTTTTGCTTTGCATGGGGGCGTTTTGTGGGCATTCCTAGCGCAGCTCCATTCTCTTTGCGTGTCTGCTGGAATTGCGTGTTTGGATCCATGGATACATTGAGTGCGCAGATTTACTAAAAAGCGCAGGCTCGCACAGTATCCTTCTCAGCACGCAGTCCTTGTGTGATTTCTGGGTGAATTTCCATGAATCAGGCCCAAAGTCTCTTCTTCTTTATCTGCAGGTGCTAGGACACGTTGTGCAGCTTTAATTGTCTCTATGAGGAGCACAGATCTCTTGCCTTGCTCCGGCGATATCCTGCTGCCCATTTTCCTCTCTCACTCACCGTCCGCGCATCCTGCTGAGTCGCGCAAGATCCCGGGCTCTTGCGACACTCGCTTGCCACAGGCAGGCTTGTCATATTATGTTATATCAAGTTATACTGTAAGTAATTTGCGAAACAGACAGTAAGGAACACAGTGTGCACGGACATGGCACCTCGGTGCCTCGCACCGGGTCGGTGCACTCCTTTTACTTCCTGCTATGGCACACACAGCTTCACTGTGCACCCTGTGCGCTTCGTTTGGTCTCTCCTTTTTTTATTCTTCTTCACCGTAGGCCCAAGTTTGTCTTAGGCCTCGCCCCTTTTCTATTTTTTTTTTTTTTGTTTTTTGCGTGCTCCGATCTGGAGCACTTTTGAAAGAACAAAGAAAGATACAAACAAACACGCTGCTGATGCGCCCCGGGATGTTGGCTGGTGCATTTGCACTCTTCTCCACTTGCGGGCACATGATGATCTGCGGCCCCTTCAGGCCTTCTCTCATTGGGAGCAATCATCAGGGCTGTTGGTGCTGCCCCGAGTCGAGGTTGCGCTCGAAGACCCACAACTCCATCAGTGTGCTCTCCCTCCAGGCCACTTCCCACATGCAGTCCCACCACCTTGGGGCTAGAGCGTATGTGCCCCGACTCGCAGCACCTCAGGCAGCCGCCGGCCAGGCAGCACCACCATTCTGCTTCACCGCTGCGGCCCGGCATTCGCAGGCTACGTCCCCTCCTTTCAGCTGTTCACACGGCAGGGTGCAGGCACACACTGACCCTGGCCGGATGAGCACCTTCTTCAATGAGGGCCGCGGCCAGGGCAAGAGCATGCACCACTCCATCCACACAGCGATTGCTGCCGCTTGTTCGTGGTACACAGGGCAGTGCGATCCCGCCCCCTTTCATCACGGCTGAAACCATCTCTTCTCTTTGCATGGCCACCGCCGCCTCCTCCTCAAATGCGGCCGATACAGCGGTCCATCTCGCGGGCACCAGGCGGCCCGTGGCAACACAAAGCACAGGCCCTGAGCCACCCGCAGAGCGGCCGATGCCGCTTCTTCGCCCTTCTTTTGCGGCCACCACCACCTCACATCCACTCGAAACAAAACAAACGGGCTGCCAGCGGAGCGGGCCACAGCTGATGTCGGGATCACCCGACAGGAACCATAGAGCGGCATCCATGCAGCTAATACCAGGCAGGGTTCACCCTACTGACTCCGGATCACCGAAGTAGGACATGTGGGCTGGGGGCACCTCGCTCACCGCAGCCCCTGCTCTGGGGGCACCCATGCCGGGGATGCACCAATCGCTATGGTAACATGGCAGACACCATCAGATGGGACGGTGTTGCCCAGTAGGGGCACCATCCACGTGCAGGGCCCCGCCATTGGGCCTGCTGCACTCAGTGTAGCACTAGCATGGTGCTCCAAATAACCACACCGGAGTCAGTTCTTTGTTATACTAACGAGCCGGAAGCGGCTCGTACCTTTTATTGGGTTGGTCACATGGCAAATACCATGTGACCATTACACACATCCTGGGAGCAACCAAGCTCCCAGGAGGGGGTGACATGCAACAAGCACCAAGGCTTGAATAACACACCCTGAAGGATATCCACAGTCAATTAAATTTCTTGAAATGCACATATATCTAAATCTATATTTTCTTGCTAAGCTAACATTACTCTTTGCATTGGGCTCCTCTTTGGCTTTGTCTGGCATCGCCCAGTATGTGATGCAGCCCCTAAAGTCCCCTGTCCCTGGAATTTTTGTAAAGAGCAAGCGTTCTTTATTCCATGGCAGATTTTCTTTTCAGCAGGTTAAACCTGTTCGTGTTTCGAGCATCTTATATTCAGTGTGCAAACAATTTTACAAATGTAATATCCACGCACCGGTATTATGGGCTCAGTTGCTAACTTCAACAACAACAATAACTTGGGGCAGAACTGTCTGCTAATGGTGCCACAGCCATCATTAAAGGCTGTTTCTTTCCTCTGGCTGGTGAACTCAGACTGCCCATATCCATGGGTGTTGTTTCTAAATAATAGCCCAGTTTCAGAGGTGTAGAATCTAAATTTTGAAGAGCTTGCCCATTCCCAAAAATGTTTTAGTTACTCGAATATGTGTGATAGAGCAAACCACTTGGGGTCTTACCACAAATGAAAACACTCTAGAGGGTCGGGTGTCCAGTGAAAGGGTCGAATACATTGTTTCGAACTGCAATAGTTTTGAATCAAAAGCACCGGAAAAAAAGTTTGAATGCTTTTTTTAAAATGTTTTTTTTTCCTTCGTTTAGGAAAAAATATTAGTTTTTCCCCAAAAAACAGGGGTTTTCAGGTGGACCCCCAAACATTTTTTGTTTTAAAAAACATCAATTCAAATTTTTTTTCTCGATCCTTTTCATTCGAAACTATTGCATTCAATCCTTTTGTATTCGATCCGTTCACTATAAAGCAGAGGGTCGCATTACGAGTTTGGCGGTGGAGTAAAAAAGTGACGGTAATTCCTTTACCACCACTTTATTGGGCAGTAACGGATATACTGAAATGTTTACTGTACCGCTGAATTCCGAGTTTGGAGGGGAAGTGGAGGATTAACCTCCAGCAAATGCATGGTGTATGAGTACGGGAGTGTGGGAGCAGCAGAACAGAGTATATGGGGGCTGGCACCAGTACAATTCTATAAAATGTCCCGAGAGCTGAAAGGGGTGGGTCTATTATTGTCTGTGTATGACCTTCAGAAGCAGGGACAAAGTACAGTTTTAGTATTTAAGTGGTAAACTCATCAATTTAGTCTGTAAATACTGCCACAGTGTGCAGACTACACTACAATTCTTTATCCCGAACATTGATGAAAACGCTAGAAAAGTCTCTCCTGCAACTTCTTCTATTAGTTTCTTGTCTTCTTGTTTCCATATTTATTCTTATTACTTTTGTCCTCCTTCCAAAATCAATTTCTGCATGCATGATATGAGGTCGAATGTCGATGTCTGTTCTCTCAGACCTTTTAGTTTTCTTCCTTCCGATAGTAGCTAAAGAGTATGCGCTACAGAAAACTCGTATTCAGGTGTATCTTGCTGCGTGGACCGTGGAAATTCAAACTCAAATCAGACATGCAGAAACAGATTTACGGGATGCACACCAAAAACAACAGATAACGCTCAAATTATTATTTGTTATCAATTGAGAAACTGATGTTCTCAAAATTGGTGTCATGAAATAGAACGTTATGAAATGAGTAATTCATGCTCTGTTGGTAGATGATAACATTCACTTAATACTAACATCACCAATTTGAATTAGAATTGCCCTGAGGAAATGCCAAATGCTCGAAACACATGCAGGCAGGCGGACAAATGAGATGAATAAATATACATTTCTATAATACAATGATGTGGTTGTGCTTTAGGATAACTATTAAGATTGGATATAAGTGTTAATGATCTAAGCAAGGCGCTGTTTGTATATTGCAAGTATATTTGCATGTGTTAGGTTTTACATTTTAAAGGTGTTGAGAGGAGAAGCCATTACTTGGATATAGACAGTGAATTGCAGTTGGAAATATAGTATACCCAGCGCTGATAAGATTATATCAAAACTCGCCAGATTCAAGATTTTGTTAAAGATTAATAAAAAAGATTAATAATACATACCGGAGGGAATCTGAGGGGTGCAGCCATCTTGCTTGCAGCAGCTGGTGCCACTTTTGATTGACAGCGATCCAGTGGTCACAGAGTACATAGAATTGCATGACTTGGATTCGCCACAACGGATTTGGTAGTTGCCGGCAATAAACTTTCCTCCTGAAATAAAAAAAAAATATATATAAGAACCTGGTGATCATTTAATCATGCTGCCACCGCAAAGCCCTGGGCACCGGCATTCACCAACTGTCATACTACACATCCCGGTTTCACCATGTAACCAAAGTGTGTGGTCCTGGGCAAATCGTTTAATCGCACTGCGTCTTATCTGCAGCTACGTAATTGATTCACTTCATAGCTTATGTTAATACATTATGCTATTATAAAAAAAAAGCCTAATGACTATAGAATTGCTGCATATATAACATGGGTATTTGCACCACAAAGTTATTTGCCACCTGTCTTATTTATGGCAACTTATTCTAAAGTCACTTCCGTGGTGCCTCCAAGTAAAAAAGATGATGCTCCTTGCAATGTTATTTTCTGTGAAGTCACTTCTGTTGGTGTAATCCATGCAAATTAAGAGGTTTGCATGTGTGGTATGTGTTATGACTTGGCTAGACTGGCATTTGGGTGCAGCCAGTCTAGCCCTTTCTTACTGTGCATCTTGTCCGGGACAGCATTGTTGCTGTGTGCTCCTGCTTGGCCTGGCTGCCTGTAAAACAGCGGTCTGGAATAGGACAAAGACAGCATGGTGGCTGTATGCTTCTGCTCTGCACCCTGCATGCACAAAAGGGGCATAGCAAGAGCACGCTCTGTGTCCCACTCCAGGCCGTTGGCTGAACTGCAGGCCCAATAAGGGGCAGAGACAGATGCAGAGCAGGAGCGCACAGCTCCATATCCCACTGTTGTCGAAATGTTGCAGGGAGGGGGTATGGAGTCAAGTCATCATATGGGGGCAAGTACGATTGTGTGTCAGTTTAACATTCATTTTCTACAGTGTTTTCGGGGGAAGTAGGAGGACTTTTTTCGTGGCTCACACCCCCACTCTTGCAATGCTGGATACTCCCCTGTCAATATGGTATTTATTTTTTTATGACATTTGTTATACGCCACACCCTGTGGTATCACGGCGTAGGTTCAAGAAATCTTACATCTCTGGTTACCGTCAAGGAAGAAGGTTAGTTACATACAAGATACACCATTTACCCTCTAGAGGCATGACGTAGTTCGATGCTATAGTGTATGGGTAGTAATAGCGCACATCTTCCTATGACAGGAGGTGAAATGCATGTGAACTAGGGTTTTGCACATGCTCTGTTGTGTCTTTCTATTCCGTTGACCGACGCCTGGCACTGCCGGAGAAGCTCAAAAATCTTTCACTTAATTGGTAATTGGATAAGGCTTGCTTTCCATTGTTTGACCATAGAAAGGCTGGTTTCTTCCTTCTTACAAAGCAAACTCAGACGTGTTTTGATCATGCTCTTGAAATATTGGCGAATGAAGCGATATGTCATTAGGATGTTCAATTTAGGGCAAAAGTTCATCACACCTTGGCAAGAGAACAACAGCAGGTTACACCAGATCAATGGCATCTCTACAGCAATGACAACCCTTGAAGAACTCAAAAAGTGATGATATGATTTCAGGGCAAAAGTCTGTTCCAAATACCTTGCTACGAATGAACAGAGCAAATACACTGGAGTTGGTCTGGCCTGTGATGCACACCCATATAGCAGATAATCCTGGCAATCATAACACTGCCTCTGATTGCACTTATTGTCTTTTCACACCTCATCCCGCCCCCACCCCTCTTTTACTAGTCTGAATGATTCAAGTACTGTGATTGACATTTTATTCGTCTCTCCCCTGTCTTTGTCCCCTGGAAAACCAAGGTACCTGTACAATGAGGCGGTAGTGTTCCAGTAATGCACAATGATTTAGTCTCAAATGCCCTCCATATTGCCAGCAATTCCTGTGTCTGGACCAAATCCATTTCACTTGTACATTTATTCTTTGGTCAGAAAGCAAAGGTAGCAGTTCCTCTTATTTCTGGATTTAGGATTTATTTTTCATTGAGAATACACTTTAGTACAATCTTTATTTACAGTATAAACACATTCAGAGGTTGTATGCAGCTCCTGCCAGCAATGAAGGCTTATGAAACAAGAAAACATTCATCCACATATTATATCAAGGTGCATTCCAGCATCCGGAGATTGAAAGATGATTTAAAGGAGAAGACGAAGCTGCATAGAAGGTACGAGCCGAGGGCATGAAAGGGGCGAGGGGTAGGGTCAGGGGTTGAGAGGCCCATTGGAGATGCTACTGGACATGTATTTATTTATTTATTCAAATGCTTGAACAGCACTGGCCCTACCCAGAGGGTCTCGGACGACTTAGAAAGTTCAACGGTTGAAAAGGTGGGAGGTGAAACAGAAGTTGCTAATGTTTTCAGGATAGGATTGAACGATTAAGATGGACAAGTGGTAGCAGGGGAAATGGAGGCAAGGAGTTATGTGTGGGGAAACAGGTATGTTTTCAGGCTGTTTCTGAAAGAGGCGAAGGAGGGAGCAGTGCGGATGTGAAGAGCTAGAGTGTGCCATGTCCTGGGTACCTAGTGGGTACATTCTTTTGTTGTTTTTTGCATGTTAGTTTGCAGAGTGGAATGTGTAGGAGTTGCTGGCTTGTCTTGTCTGGTGTTTTTGTTATGATGGGTGTGAGTCTGTCGTGCAGGTAAAATATGGTTTTGTGGTGGATTGCTTTGAAGACAATGCAGAGTCATTTGAAGTCAATTCTTTGGGGTACATGAGCCATTGAAGCCGGGCAGGAGATGGGGTGATGTGTGAATGTTTGGAAAGGTGAATGATGAGTCGCGTTTTGTGTGGCTTGCAGGGGGCAAAGATGCCTCTGTGGAAACCAGTGAGGAGAGCATTTTCGTAGTCCAGCTTGGAGAGAACTAGTGCTTGAACTGCAGTGTAGAAGTGATCAGGAGAAAAGATGTGTCTAATTGTGCGTAGTAGGCTTAGTTGTAGATAGCATGTTTTGTTGACAGCAGCTGTGTGGTGTGTTAAAGAAAGGTGGGGGTTGATGGTGAAGCCAAGAGATTTGACAGGTGTGGACAGGGATTTGTGTGGGTTTTCCATGGCCAGTTCTTCGAGCCAGGGGGTGAGTTCAGTTTGTGTCTGGTTGGGGGGTACATGAAGAGGTAATTCGTTTTGGAAGGGTTGAGTCTGAGGTAGTGGGTCGCCATCCTGGTAGTAATAGAATAGAGACAGCTTTTGAGGACGTGGAGTTGTGAAGGGGATGCAATTTGCGTTGCCTGCTTATTGGTGGAAATTGACGTTGTGTTTGCTAAGGGTCTGGCTAAGGGACTCAACATATAGGTTAAAGATGAGTGGAAACAGGAAGGAGCATTGCGGGCCCTGTACTTGACCGGGGTGGCGTCAGATTGTAAAGGGAGCATGGATACAAAGTGTGTCCTGTTAATATAGAACAGGGTAGTCCAACTCCAGGCCTCGAGGGCTGGAATCCTGATGGGTTTTTAGAATAATCTTCATTAATATTGATGCAAAAGATTTGTAGACATTTAGAATCATTGTATGCACATTTATGTCATGAATTTTAATGTGGGGTAACCTGAAATTCTGACATGTTTCCGGCCCTCGAGGCCTGGAGTTGGACAACCCTGGCATAGAAGGAGGTGAACCATTTGTGGATGGTGCCTGAGAGGATACGATGTTGAGGTCAATGGTGTTTAAGGCTGTAGAGAGATTAAGCAGTACAAGTGGTTCTGTGTGTCCTTTGTGAGGTTGTTGTTTGTGGAGGTCATCAAGGATGCGAAGTGTAGCTGTCTCAGTGCTGTGTCCTGGTCGAAAGCTGGATTGGAAGGAATTGAGTAGGTTGTTTGTGGTGATGTGTTGTTGAAGTTCGGTAGTGATGAAGCATTCCATGATTCTGCTGAGGAATGCCAGGATAGTGACAGAGCAGTCATTTTCAGGGAGTATGGGGTCGAGAGACCGTTTTTTGAGGACGGGTGAGATTTGTCCTGTTTTGAGTGCAGAGCGGATAGTACCATGTTAGAGACAGGAGTTGAGCCAGTGGAGAGTTAAGGTGGTGATGCAATTGGATGTGGTGTGAGGTGGGCATGCATCCTCCAGGAAGTGTGTACGCTTTTATTTTGGTAGTAATGAAGGTGAGGGTGTCTGTGACATTTGCATGGAAGGTGCCCCATGTTGTGAAATGTGTTGGACTGAGGGTGGGAGTGGGAGAGCAGAGCGGAGGGCTTGCCTGATATTGTGTATTTTGGAGTTGAAGCAATGGGTGGGGGTGTGGAAGGTGTGGATGGTGGTTTATGGAGGTCTTTCACAATTTTAAATAGTTCCTGTGTATGAATGGTGGTGGATTGGACTTCTTGGAGGTAATTAGTTGCTTTGGCATTGTGTATGGCTGTATTGTATTTGCTGTGATAGTGTTTGAGGGATCTTCTGGTGTTGGGGCATGGGTTATTTTGCCAGGTTCTTTCTGGGTGTCTGGCTTCCCGCTTGACAGAAAGGGGGGCGCTGTTGAACCATGGTTTTTGGTGGTCATTAGTATCTTTAGGGGGCACTAAAAATAAATAATCATTCAACGTAAAGATGAACAAAGTTCATCTTGATATAATCATACTTCTCAATGGAATGTTCTTAAATCGAAGAGCTTTTTTTCATATGATCCTTGTCTTAGTAAGTCTGAAAACCACAGCACAATATGTGGGTTGTTTTGGGAATTTCATAAGCCTTAGAGGTATCTATTTTACCACCCTCCATCTGTTGAAGCGAGCATGTCATACTGAGGACCAGCAGTAGCAGATCAGTCTAGAAACTGCATCCTACAACAAGTCCTATACATTCCTCCATTCCTCTCCAGAAGTTAAGAAGCCTATTGCACTGCTAATACATGTGAAATAATTTTGCGCTAGGAAGTCCATATTCCCAGCAGGAATCATTTGTTTTCAATCCTGTTACCAATTTTACAGGGGAACGATATGTCCTAAATGTGTCCTCTGTTGCATCATCAACAATTTTGAGTCATGATAATACATCTACACATTTTTCAAAATGCTGTCCATTGATTCTCTGACAGGTCAAAACGCAACACTATTCCCCCACATCCGCATCAGCAGGATCAGGTCTTCCTCCTTCTGCAGTGATAGTTGTCTATGGACATGCTAACCTTCGGTTATCCTCAGTGTCGGACTCATGATCCTTTGTGCTACATTCTAAGCTATCAGTTGCTCAGGATATCTGTCCAAGCAGCATACCCGGACTTCTCAATACCATCAATTTTCCTTGATCTGTTAGTTGATTCTTTGCCAAATCAAGTCCAATGACAAAGATCCCTCTTCCATGTACATCTCTCAGTGCCTCATGTCCCCTGGGAATGGTCAACAGTGTCATGTCCTCTAAGCTTAATTCCCTAGCAGCAGTGCTTTTGCGTGTATGAAGGTGTCTTCCCCAAAGGATCACACAACCGTTGTTCCCCCAGCTTTTTGAGTACAAGATCATGGCTAGAGCTCAGCCACAGGCCTTTTCTTTTACACACAATGCTTGGGATCGAACCCTTAGACCCACTAAATCCATCTTCATTAAAGCCCAGTTGGGTATCTCACAGTCAATTAATATGATTTTAATAGATGTGTTATTTACTCTTTATCTCAGTTTATCGAATTGCTGTATATCATTTAAAATTGTTATATTGATATAGATGGAAAAGTATTGTATTTTGATACTGTATAAGAGTTTCTTTTAACCAAATATACAATTAAAAATGATATCAGAGTATACCACTGCTTCCCTTCTTGCAGCCTGGTGCAAGACAGCATCCCCATGGTAAAGCCTCATGTCGGGCAAATGAAATCCCCTTTTTCCAGTGGCAGACACATCTACGACAAATGTATTTGATGTTTCTTCCTTTCCCCACAGATTGCCCTTTTTCTAAAATGCTATTTCTTCCTGCCTGGATATGGGACCAGGCTGCACCTTCAACTTATATAGTACTTGAGTAAAAAACATAATTGTGAAACTATTCACCTGCACTAAAATGATAGTTTGATTTCATCGCAGCATCCACCATCATCCCGGAGACAGTAATCAATAAGTCCAAGTTGGCCATTAAATTCCCTTTTGCTTCACTGAAAAAAGCATACCCAAATACTCAAAGCTTTCCAGCTTCCACCTCATAGCCCACTCTTGTAGATGACTCTGACAGTATAATTTAAAGAGAGGAAGCATCTCACTTTAGGATTGTTTTTTAATAGTCTAACATGCTACCAAACTCAATCACTGTCTCAAAGAGTGCAGGGTGAGTGATCTCTGGGTTGATAGCAAAACATAAGCATATTGTTCTCCTATAAAACAACTTTATATGATCTCTCTACAATTGCGACACCCTGCATCCTCAGGTTGTTTCAGAAATCTTCAGTCAGAACTTCCAACGTCATGTTGAAAAGTAGAGATGAGAGAGGAGTCATGTTGTGTCCCATGTTACATTTGAAAAACTGGGGAGCCAGACCCATTATTTGTACATAGACCTCTGGTGCCATGTCAAGCACCTTGATCGTGTTGATAGCCTCTTCCAATTTCATAATAAGCTAGCATTTTGAAGAGAAAGTTCCATCTCACCTGATCAAAAGCCTTTTTATGTCAAGAGATAAAGCTACTGTAGATGCGTCCCTGTGTGACGTGAATGCCTGTTTGTAAGCAGCCTTTTCAGGGACATCATTTTAAAAAAATGCCAGGGGTAGCGGAAGTGACATCACACACCTGGTGACATCACACGAGGAGGCATCACATGACCTTTTGACCCCATTGACATTATAGGAAGTGCCATCACTGAGGTAAATACAATCTACAATTTGTGTAAAATAGATACAATAATAAACGATTCCTAGAGCAAATAGTCTTGCTGTGATGTGCCGGGGTGCAGACATTATTACAAAGAGTCACACAGAACTGAGTCATCATAAGCCAAGGCACTGCTTGTACATGCCATTAATTTGAGCCTCATGTAGCTACTTACTGCCAGTGAATCCAGCTGTTTTGTCTCAGACCAGATAGCCAACGTAGTCAAGGTATTTGTTCATATGTTCAAATACTGTTACCATATGATAAGTGCAGCTTCAAATGCCATTGTACGCCAGCTAAAATCATTATAATATATGTACCGCCTCACTTGCCAAGGTACTGGGACCATAATCTAAGTGCAGCCCCTTTCGGCAAAGTAGGGTTTACGCATTATAGCCTCACATGCCAGGTACAGCTTTATATGCCCAGGTATCTCCACTATATGCAAAGGGCAGCCTCAATGGCCAGATAGTCAGTCAGTCTTTCTGTTTCTGAGCATTATTCTCCAACCTAATAGAACTCCACTTATCAACCTCAGAAATACAGGCATGCCTGCATCTTGCAGGTTTTCCTGCAAGGTGCGGGCATGGCCCATGTTAGAGGAAAGTGCTTATCCCGATAGCTACGCCAGATACACCCTCATAATCCAGATACAAGTGCAGGTTCAAATCCCCAATTAATACCTTATATTGGCTAATGCATCATATGTTTGGTATGATTATATGCATGGTAGTTTCATATGCTCAGGTGCAGCCATCATACACCATTTGCAGCCTCATGCCCATGTAGATCCCATCCCACCACAACAACCACATGCTTGGCCGTGCTACCATGAAAGACATTGGGGGTCATTCTGAGTCGGGCGGTAGGGCATACCGGGCACCGGTAACGAGACCGGTGTCGGTAATCCCCTACCGCCCGATTCCGAGGTCCTCTAACGGGACCCGTATGGTACGTTTGGTCGGACTAAACGTACCTTACGGGTCCCGTTAGGGGACCAAGGCGCAAATTCGCGAGCCCGTTATTTGCGCCCTCCCCATTCGCATTGAGCCCATTCCCATTGAGAGCACGGGCAATTCTCAGTCGCACTACGCCCAACAGTGCAATATAGACATGTGTTGCAAGTAATTGAAGAGAGATGTGGTTATAAGTCCAATGGATTTGTTTGCAAAGTAGCCTGACACGTGTTTCGAGTCTAAACCGACTCTTCATCCGAGGCTGTAAATGGGAGATTCGTTGTTGCTGTGGATTATGTGGTGCTTCTCTTTTTCAGCTCAGTCATTCTCACTGAACTGTTGCTTCTTTGGAGTGCAGTCAATTTTTCGTACTCATATACGTTGTTTCTTTCCATACATATATATATATTACATGGACGCAGTAGCGTCCATGTAGTTATGGTTAAGTTGGTGTTTCCATAGGAAGAGCATTGTTTGGGTGGCTTATAACTTTGCTCCCTCTGGACGAATCCTCACCAAACTTTGCAAAAAAAGTATATAGCCCACTCTAAATTTTTTTGCAAAGTTTGGAGAGGTTTGGTCCACGGGGGGGCAAAGTTATAGGGGGGGTCCCAAAACTTTTGTTTTTTCCCATAGACATAATGGGAAATAACTTTGCGCACGCCTACAGCCGAAACCGCTGGACGGATTTACACCAAATGTGCGGCAGGAGCGGGGGCTTGGTCCCGAAAGTGTGCTTTTGCAAATTTGGTGTAAATCCGTCCAGTAGTTTTTTTTTTAAATGACCAAAATGTAAGACAAGAAATTAGTGATATCTCCATTCGCTCCGCGGACGGACTTCCCGGTCCGCTCCGCGGACAGTGCCCTGATTGGCTGAGCGGCTTGCATGATGTCTGCGGACATGCGACGTGTTCGGTGATTGGACAGCGTGGTGCGTGAAGCGCGTCAGATTTTCTGTGGCGCCCGACATCTTGCATTCGCCGACGACCGTGGACAGCGTGGTGAAACTTGGATTAAAAATTGTATTTAGTGGAGTGTGTTGGTGTTTAAGAGTGTTTGGGGAGGGTGGGGGTGTATGAGATAGGTTCAATGTTCTGTTTTTTTTATGTGCTAGACACTTTTGTTGTGTTCGATTTGTCTGCGGACAACACGGCTGTTCTGAAATTTTCTATATAAACTAAATGGTGGGGTGTTCTGAGGACAGCGTATGTGTCTGTTTTGTTCGCAAGCAAGCTAAAATTGAGTTAAGAACACCCGCGGTGTCCTTAAATGTTCGTAAATAAACAAAATGGGGGTGTCCTGAGGACGCTGTCCGTATTGTACTCTGGCAAGTTGAATGTGTTCTAAGAACACTCGCGGTGTCCTGAAATGCTCTGATTACTTACCGTAATCTTCATTACTCCTAGTTCTACTCTTCCTCGTCACAGTACTGACGACCCTCCTCACCCTCCCTGCGGGGAAGGTCCCATGCTCCGGCTTGGTAATATGAAACTGAGTGATGTGGATGTGGGGGAGGAGTTATAGGAATTTAAAGAAATAGAAGAAGGTCCTGTGTCGGAGGCAGGGACCTCATGAATTAAGTACTGGGACGAGGAAGAGTGGACGTGGAGGTAATGTTTGCAATTAAACAAAATGGGGGTGTTCTGAGAACGCTGTTCGTATTGTTCGTTGTCAGGATGAAAAAGTTCTAAGAACCCTCCTTATATCCATTGACATTACAATTTCCTATGGGCCTTACCCAACTTTTTGTCCACTAAACAAACGATAAATCAGGCTGCTGTGCGCCGACATTATGTGATAATCCTATCACTTGCCCCATCGACCTGGCTGACCTGCTTTTGCGACACTAAATCATATCTCCCGCCCCTAAGCCTGACATTATCAAAGCATTCATATTCCCCGTCTCTCTCCGTGACGTTACAGGGTGCGTAGCCAAACGCGCCCAGTCGTCTCCAGTCCTATGCGACTTTACGCAGAACCCGGAAAACAACACAGATCATCTCACAACACAGCGCGCCACAATTCGGAATATGAAACTGTGATTTAAAAGCAAACAGCAAGATTGTACATTTTGTAAAGTACTTTTATTTGACATCAAATGTTTAGAGAATATTCAGCGATTTGCATTTGTCTTTGCTGTCGATCCGCAAAAGTTCATCTTGAGTCACGTGCTGTTCCTTTGCAGTACACAGGGTGTTGGTTTATGATAAAAGAAGCACTATGGTCGCACTGATAATCGGAAGGCTGTTCCAACAACGAGGCATTAGACCACCATAATGGTAGGTATGTTGCTTCTAGCCGCTAGTACCGCGTAAGGGCATATTGGTCCTTGGCGATTGCCCCAAAAATGGTGAGGGTCATGAAGTTGTTTAGAAGTAGCTGCACCTGGCAGTTAAAAAATCTGTCGGCCGGGGTCTGAAAATCGTGGCATTGACAGTACGGAAGGATGTACCTGTTTTAAAAACATAAATTAGTCTCACAAGCCGATCGTCATTAAAAATATTCATTTTATTTATTAGGACGTGAAACTATTTGCTAGCGAGGATAGTGCAACGGAGTATGTTAACTTATTCCCACTAACCCACCCTCTCTCCTCTGCCTTTTTCAGAGCCGTCTGAGCGCCAGGGGACCACTTCGGCGGTGATAGTGCGCGGTGCAAAACAATATGCCACATTGAACAAACAAGTACAATTTAACCGGGCTTTAACGCCACGCTATTGTTATTATATTCCGCTATAAAATAATCTAAAGGGTTACTTACACAATATTGGCATTTTCCATTGTCTAAGCGTAATGCAGTCCCTAAATACGACTCCGTCTGTGCCAACGATCTTTCTCATAGTGATATAATATATAAAAGCGGTTTAGTTTCAGAAATTTCATCCTTATCGTCTCTTACGTTTTTGCACCCCTCCTTCAAAAGAAGTCTTTTGGCACGATCCCTGTCTGTCAAGGTCAAAAAACAATAGAACCTTATAGTGCGAGTCGTGGGCCACTCCGGCCCGCGAGCAAAAAATGGAAGCAGCTGACCTTCACTGTGAACGAGCATAAATTCTTACTTTGCAACATTCTGTGTAAAGCCATCCGTGAGAAATTGCTTTTTACACTCCATCTTTGTATATTGTCTGCGTGCTAATGAAAAAAGTTTGTTAAAGGGAGTTTATGGTTAACTTGCGCTACTAAAAACCTATGAAATTCAGTAAAAGAACTTTGTTAACGAGACGTTATGGTTAAGGTGCGCTACTAAAAACCTATGAAATTCAGTAAAAAAACGTTGTTAACGGGACGTTATGGTTAAGTTGCGCAACTAAAAACCTATGAAATTCAGTGAAAAAACTGTGTTAAAGGGACGTTATGGTTCCAAGTAAAACCGAAAAACCCCTGAAATTGGCCAGTTATGGTAAGCTAAGCAACCATAACTCGCGTCACCACCGTGCACTGCTAAGCCTAACACCCAGGACATCAAAGATGACATCACAAATGTCATTGGTTCTCAGACGAGCACTTCATCTGGTGACTGCAAGCAGGCTTTATTAGTGTAGGGGAGTGCATTGTAGATTATATGAGGATATTTGTATAGGCTGCATTGTGTCGTGGTGTTTATGGCTAGCTAGTAGACTCTTGGTTGCATGGCCTAAAGTCATGCACCCAAAAGTCTGTCCACTGGTGGAAGTACTGTAAAAGTATGCCTACTAAAGTGTACAGGGCCTTAGGTAGCTGGATTATTGAATTATAGAGTGTGCTGACTGGTTGTATGTACTGGAATACTATGTGTACAGAAGTGGATAGGGTTTCAAGGGGATGCTTTATGTGTTTGGGTTGTGGCCACTGGGAAGATTCTTCGGTAGTTTACTGTAATATGATGTATTGGTTGCAGGCAGTTAGTAGAGATTTGGGTGCAGAGATTATGTATTAAAGAGTCTGGCCATTGGCTGGAAGTACTGTAATAGTATGTGAACTGAAGTGGATAAGGCGTTAGGTGGCTGTGTTATGTTTGTGGGTTGTTATAAGTGGGCATTTGTTTGACTGCATGGTTGTATTATGCTGCAGTGGTTGTGGCCCTGGCCTCAATCAACCACCGCAGCATAATACAGCCATGCAGTCAACTTTGTGATACTAATAAATGGATTGCACAAATATGTGTACAGAATGCTATTTGCAGATTACAAAGAAGTCTGACACCAATAATTGTATACTTCCTGTTTGTATTGTTGAGGGTCTATGCCATTCTTTTACATGGTATGTGCAATTGTAGGAGAAATCGATTTTTCATTCTCTTTGATAAAAGAAAACATAACATGTTATGGTAGGTACTTTGTAATGTCGTATTGCATTGCATAGCAGACATTTGTATACTTTGTGGACCCTCATAGTTAGTACTTCACAAGTACTATGCTTTAAACAAGTGTACCGTGCAATGTGCTCAGTTTCTGTGTTTGTTTGCATAGCCGGTCAAGTGGCACAGCGAGTAGAGCACTCGCTTTGACATCCGTGCAGAGCTTGCTAACTCAGGATCGAATACCGGCAGGGCCAAACTCAGCCTTTAATCCTCCCGAGGTCGATAAATGAGCACCACACACCGTGGATAATAATATGCAGCGCTCAGATACCTGAGGGTTCGTAGCACTATATAAATGCTAAATTATTATTTATTATTATTAATCATTGGGTCTGTGGGAAAAGAATCTGTGCAGGATAAAAAAAAAAACTTTTATTTGTTGTTATATTGCTGGTTTAGTGACCTGTGCACTGTTTACAGCCATGTTTAAGGTGCACTGTTTTCAGTAAGAGGAATTGAAATGGTGTATGAATTTCCTTTTGGAAGTGGTGCTAATATGGTTGCAGTTAGATACCAGTTGGTGTATTCTAACTGTTTACGGTGTAAGATTTTCCTTTTGGAAGTGGTCGTACTATGGTTGCAGTTAGATACCAGTTGGTGTATTCTAACTGTTTATCTGTTTGCTCTTTTTAGCAGTATTTCTTTATGTGTTTGGTTGCTGTTGATGTTTTCTAAGTTCCTTGGTATTGCACAGTAATATTTCAGAATCGTGGGGCAGTTAGATACCTGTTGGTGTATTCTAACTGTTGATAGTTTGGAAATTGTTGAGGGTTTGTTTGTTGCACTGTGGTTGCTGAAGTTTGATTTTGGCAGTTTGATTGCTGGAAGTTATATTGAAGTACTGTGGTTGCTGTTAAATACCAGTTGACGTATTCTAACTGTTTACAGTTTTTCAGTTTTGCACGGTATGTTTTCAAGCAGGTTCATTCTTGTTGGTACATTTACATTTTTCACTATTGTGAAGTGCCTTTGCAGCACTATGGGTGTAGTTCATTTATTTGAGTATGTCTTGCATTGGCATGGGCATTGTTACAGAGCTGTTGCCTTAATCTACCAGTTGGTGGTTTCAGAGTTTATTGAGGACATTTTGTAGACCCTCATACTCAGTACTTCTCTTTTAAAGTACTATGTGGAAAACAATATTAGTGTGTCTTTAGTACAGTTGTTGTTTCTGTGACTATAATTATTGGGTCATTGGGGAAGAATTGTATAGCAGTGCAACTGATGTCTTTGCTGGACAGTTGCTGTATGGTAAGTTGTTTCCTTTTGCAATTACATATGTGATGGTGGGTATTTTTGTAGATTAGTGAGTACATTTTGGTTTCAAGAATATTAAGTAGGCATTTGCAAGATTTGCTGGTAATCTCTGCTTCAGAGTAATGGAAGCATCATTGCATTCAAATCATCCACATTTCTTTTTAATATATGCAGAATAGTAACCTGCACTGCTTGTGGCGCATGGGTGGTATATTATGCCTACTGTTGTGAAGGTTTGCTTGCCAAGTTATACTTGCCCATGTGTGATGCTAGTAAGCTTGCAGTTGTTTTTGGTACCATCTGCATTGTATCGGAAAAGCATTATTATTACCTATTGGCTATGTGATTGTATTTGAAAGGTGGAACGATTGTCAGAATTGCAAGTACATATTATGCTATGGTTTGCATTTCGTACGAGTTGCTGAAATGGAATGGATTCACAGTTAGGTATAGATTCATACACAAAGCGCTCATTAGGGACGTGTTCCTGCATCACATGGCTCCAGAGAGTGTTTCCACCTGTATGAAATGTGGAAGATATCATGTATAGGTATGTTTCTGGTTTCCAGTACTTGCAGTAAGTACATAAGAAATTCTTGTGGATCATCTTGTGTGTTTAGAGTGAATCTCACCATTCATGCACATTAGTACAATTCCTGCCTTATTCCAGAAACACTGTAAGTGTTGTCAGGATTGTTTGTTGCATTTCTGTGAAGGAGTAACATTTGCAAACACAACTGGTCTGCGCCATTTAAGTAAATGTTTTCAAGAATTGGTGGCAATTGGAATAGAACATTAATTGCTACATTTGCATAGCAATTTACACCCATTGTATTGGAAAATTTGAATTCACCAGACAGTTCTGTGTCTGATTCATTTGATGGAAGTCCACGTGGTTTCTTAAAAGAGGTAGTTTTGTTTTGTTTGTGCAGTTTGGTATGCATTTGACTTTTCAGTACATCCTTCCGTGGTTGTGGTAATTGATGGAGTACCAGCTCCTTTTAATTTCTTTGGTGGTACGGTTGAGAGATCTTGTATTAGCTTTGTTTGCAGTAGTTTTCTTTTACAAAGTTTGTCTTTATGAGGAAAAGGGTACATTTTGAGATGGGGTGTTTAGAGGGCACGTGGTCTATTGTACTCTACGATGCAAGGAGTGTCAGCGTTGACTTTACGTGCATCAGAATTGACTAGAAATAGTCCTTGAAGTGTACATAGGCGTGACAGTGCTATGTAATTCATGCCTTCTTTAAAAACTGTGCTGCCAATATCGATCAATGCTACATCTAGGGTTAGACCATGCGATTTATGAATAGCGACTGTGTATGTAAGAGACAGATATGTCATTGAAAAGAAGGAATCGGGCTGTTGAGCATCCTATTCTTTTAACTTCTGAGAGTTTGTGAAAGTGAACATTGACAAACTGAATGCTGTTGTCACGTGGGTATGTCTGGAAGCCAACAACTGTACCAAGTGCTCCATTAAATAATCCTTGCTCCACGTCAAGGTTACGATTTAGCATCACTCTACAGTTTAAACACAATGTTAACATTTTCTTTAAGCCAGCTGTGTTAGAGATAGAGGGCCTCATTACAAGTACATCGGTCCGGAGTTAACGCCGCCGGTAAAACCATACCGGCACCGTTTCCACGTCCGCCCAATCATGACCCACGGCCCCGGAAATAGCACCTCCCCCAACCGCCACCGCAGAGTTAAGGGTCCCGTAAAGTCCACCTTCACGGAAACCCCTCCGTTACTTGCAATACGAAACACCGCAAGCATCACAACTAGTGCAGACACGGAAACACCGCCAGACAAATGGCGTTAAAACCATGATCACGGTGGCGGTACCGCCGCCACCGCGAACATGACGTTAAACAGTGCCTGCTGAACTGAATCAGGGCCCA
The DNA here is from genome assembly GCF_040938575.1 of Ambystoma mexicanum. Lineage (NCBI taxonomy): Eukaryota > Metazoa > Chordata > Amphibia > Caudata > Ambystomatidae > Ambystoma > Ambystoma mexicanum. The sequence goes on along the minus strand of NC_090922.1, from coordinate 491,116,275 downwards.
GGTGCACCAAATCAGCCCAGCTGGACCCAGCAGCACACTGGGAGCCTACAAATGGGCCACACCCAGCCCAACACAACACAGAACCATGCAGGCAGCAGCTCTAGTAGCACTTGGACTGGGCCTACTCAACCAACAGGCAGCACTGCACATGATGGCAGTAATGGTGCAGAGGAGGAGGCGGAGGTGGAGGAGGAACCCTGGACCTATGGCAAACCCCATTGTCCGGCCGGCACAACCCCACAGGCAGCCTGCAATACCACGCATCAGGGCCTCACCCTGGAACCTTACCCCAGGACAGATCCACACACTATACCGGCTGGACCGTCCAACAATCCTGTACATCACTGCCATGATTGAGGACAACATCAGCAGCCACATAGACACCCCCACCACCATCCCCCGCCTCCCTCCTGAAGGTTGTGTCTGTGCTGCATTTCCTTGGGACTGGCACCTATCAACACACGGTCAGTGAGCTGCATGGCATATCACAACCCTGTTTTTCAAAAATCCTGGTACAGGTACTGGATTCCCTGTTGCGCCATGTGTCTGAACACATAGCCCTACCCCGTACCCTCCACGAGGTCATTGCCACCAAGTTGGCCTTCCATGCCATAGCAGGCATGCCAAATTGCATAGGTGCAGTTGACTGCACCCACATTGAGCTGACAGTACCACGTGCAATTGAGATGGTGTTCCGCAATAGTAAACAGTATCACTCGTTGAATGTACAGATGGTATGTGATGCCACGCTACTGATTACACACTGCTGCGCACGTTTCCCAGGCTCAACCCACGACTCAATGGTACTGCGGAATTCCACGTTGCCATGGTACATGGAACGCTATGCTGGACAAACCACATGGCTATTAGGTGAGTACAGCTGACAATGCTCCAACCCTGTTGAAGTGGTGTGTGTGTCTCCAGGCCAATGAGCAATGTGAGTGTGCCGCTGTGACCGCACATGCATCACCCCCCCTGCCATCAATCAAATAGACAGCGGATCCCAAACATCACAAAGGAAGACATGACAGGTCAACACAGTGTGCCCGTACACACCCTGCCACATGACACACACGGCAGATACTGGCACTGTCCCATACACCTTGTGCCACTGCAAACACCCACCCACAAATGGAACACTGCCTTCCCAATGCACATGATGCCTGTAAATGAGACGTCCTGCATTAACTACTTCATTACAGTGGAGTGACTCTTCCATGTGTGCACATCACTGCACTATGCCATACTCACAATCAAATGTCACCCGCAGGGCAGAGTACACATGCACGTAAATGTGTAGGTCAATATCCATTTGGCTACATCCACTGTGATGGCCAATAAACACTTCCAACCACTGCATGGCACACATGCATGAATGAACAATGATACAAGATAGCACAGCATCAGATGAAGACATGATACCACAAACACTGACATGTCCCCCCATCTACATCCCATGTAGGTGATGCTGGATATGCACTCACGCCATGGATGATGACACCTGTACGGAGACCAAGGAACAGGCATGAAGAGGCGTACAATAGGGCACATGTCCACACACGTGGAATGATTGAGAGGACATTCGGACTGCTAAAGGCTCTTTGAGCAGATCTGGCGGATCACTGCTGTACAGCCTAGTGAAGACGGGTAAAATCACGCTCGTATGTGCCATGATGCAAAATCTCTGCCTGCGCAGGAACATCCCAATGCCCCCAGACGCAGATGAAGAAGATGGGGATGGAGATGGAGATGGGGATGGGGATGGGATGGCACCACCTCCCCCTGGGGGTCCACATGATGGCCAAAGAGCACGGGATGAACTGATTCGCATTTACTTTTGAGACACAGCACATTCACAGCAATGCATGGACATGGTGATGACAATAAATGATTTGTTGTACTGCAAATGAAATGATAGATGTCCACACATGTATGTTTTGATTTCAAATGATAATATATTGATGAATTAACAACAGGGAAGGAGGTGCAATGGTTAGGGAAGCTGTACACCCGTGCCCACCCAACACCCAAACGTACCCACCCGCACCCAGGCCCCAATGTTCAAACACCCAAAACAACCTCCCCCACCACCCAAACCTACCCACCCCCACCCAGGCCCCAATGTTCAAACACCCAAAACAACCTCCCCCACCACCCAAACGTACCCAACCCTCACACCCTTCAAGTCCATGTGTGTCCTGCAGTGCCCCACACACATGCCATCACTTCCGTGTGTGCTTCTGTGCATCCTTGCCCGAGAGCCCCGTTAGCCGACTCGAGCGCCTCCTTGGACTGGCAGTAGTGGAGCTGGATGGGGTGGTGGTATTGGATGGCACAGAATCAGGTATAGATGGCATACGTGCAATATTTGCCTGTTGCCCAATCAACATGGACTCTATGAGCCTGGAGGTGTTGTCATTACCCTCACGCACATTGTGTGCCAGGGTGACAATAGTGCTGGCAAAGCGTCCAATGGACCTTGATAGGCGACGCACTGACGTGCTGTAGCACTCCCTCTGCAGCCTAGATTTCTCGAGCTGCCTCTCCACCAGCTGAGTGAGGCTAGCCTGCTGCTCCTCCATCCACTGCATCCGGGAATTAAGCTCTGCCATAGATGGGGTGGGTGACCTCATGGGACTACGGAGTGATGTGGGGCTAAACTCCAGCTCCCAGGTCATCAAATGTGGGCATCTCCCCCTGTGGCCCAGTATCAGAGTGCTCTGCTGGGGCACTGTTGTCACTACAGGCCACCTCCTCTGCAGTGCAGCTGCCTTCTGTGTTGGTTTGGGTGGCATGATGGGTTCCCGTGGCACCTGTGGTGCCTCAGGCAGCGTGGAGATGCTGGGGATGTCGGTGGTGGTGGCCGGCACATTTGTTGCAGTTGGTACTGGGGGCAGAGATGCCGAACTGCTGGCAGCATCCTCTTGTGTAGGGGCGGTGGCTTGTACACGTGCCGGTGCAGATTGCCTGGCCTGTTGTGTGGTATCACTGTCACTTGATACGGCTGTGGGGACACAGAGGACATGCAATTAGTGTTGTGGTGGTGGCTGATGGGTGCATCACATGCATCATACAGGTTGATCATTCAATAGTGTTAGTTATATGCATCTGATTGTTAGGGTATGCATTGTTGTGATATTGGTTGCCATACGGATCATGATGGGTCCTTTGGCCCAGTCATGCACTGCTTTGGGGGGGGGGGGTTGTTAATGGGTCCTTTGGCCCAGTCATGCACTGCTTTGGAGGGGGGTGTTAATGGGTCCTTTGGCCCAGTCATGCACTGCTTTGGGGGGGGGGGGTTGTTAATGGGTCCTTTGGCCCAGTCATGCACTGCTTTGGAGGGGGTTGTTAATGGGTCCTTTGGCCCATTCATGCACTGCTTTGGGGGGGGGGGTTTAATTGGTCCTTTGGCCCAGTCATGCACTGCTTTGGGGGATGGGGGGGTTGTTAATGGGTCCTTTGGCCCAGTCATGCACTGCTTTGGGGGCGGGAGGGTTGTTAATGGGTCCTTTGGCCCAGTCATGCACTGCTTTGGGGGGAGTGGGGGTTGATAATGGGTTCTTTGGCCCAGTCATGCCATCAACATATTCTCATGTGGCATTCATGTTTCACCACTTACCAGCATCTCCAGGTGGGCTCACTCCTGTCTCAGCCTCCCGATCCCATGGATGCCCTCAAGGTGGAGGACACTGCTGCAACGCTCCTCCCATTATTGCAGCCTCAGTGGGGAAGGGGGTCCTCCACCTGTCCCACTGCTGCGTTGGCGGTGTGTGGAGATCAGGTTCCGAACCCTCAGCCTGAGGTCGTCCCACCACTTGTGGCAGTCCTTGACGCTCCTCACATTCACGCCCACAGCGGTACACTTACATGCTGCTTCCGCCCACACTTCCTTCCTCCGCTGCTGTGTGGCACGCCATTGATCGGCACCGAACAGCATCTCTGCATGCTCCACTACATGCTCCACCAGAACAGTTAGCTCCACCTTACTAAAACGCTGTTTGCGCTGCCACTGAGCTGGAATCCTGGCAGACATGCTGGTGGTCCCTTTTGCCTTCTCACAGTGTGGATTCTGCTTGTGCTGACTCTGGATGGCAATGGATTGTGCTTTATATGATGGCCGCCTCTCTGTTTCCTGTTTTGGCGATCATGGTATTTCCGGGTCCGTGACCATGGCGACAGAGGCGGACACGGGTTTTGCGCTACTTGTGGCAGCGCTATGTCCATTTCCGTGACTTTTTCAGTGATGGCAGTAACAATGTTTCCACGTCCGTGTGGTGCGCGTGACCGACAGCACGTAATCGGACGGTCTTTCCACAACCTTGCGGACCCGGAAACTTTGTTACCGCCGTCACAGAATCACAGCGGTCCTAACCTGACAGGTTGTAATGAGGCCCAGAGTTTTCTAAGGTATTTAGTCGTGCTGTGGCTTGTTGACACATAGGTAGTGTGATACCATGCATGTCCAGTTTGTCTGTGGAGTAAATTTGCACTAGTGGTTGCATTCCTTTTTCAGCATTGTTTCATTGAATTGTGCGGAGCTTGCAAGAGTTGCCATTCAGGACATACATTTTACATTTTTGTGTGCTAATTGTTCCATGAGATCAGTAGCACATGTGTTATGGCCGTATAGCTCATGGATGTGTCTGATATTTAATAGACTGTGCTTCCTTAGATAGTACACCAATATGAATGATTTTCAAAATGTTGGCATAGGTGAGGTCTGCAGACTGACGCATGTTTTCAGTTAGTTCTTTGTATTGGAAATGTTGCCAGAGATTTACATTTCATATGCTGCCAACAGTTTTATGGCACTGTTTGTGTCCTAAGGTTTTAAAAATAGGTTCACCTTTCACTGGTGTTAATCTCTGAAAACAATAACATGTTTTCCGCCAAAGAGTTCTTTGTAGTCTCTTTTGAGGATCTTGTGCAATCTGAGGTGAATCAAAGCCAACATTAGGTTGGATACCATGCTCACCTCATCTAATAGCAACATTTTCATTTATTTTAAAACTCTATGTAGCTCCATAGCAGCTTCTGCTGAAAGTTTGTAGTAGTCTAATTTGTTTTGGTGTGCTACTGGAAGGAGTAGCGATCGGTGTAGAGTGACACCACCTATGTTGTAGGCAGCTAAACCTGTGGGGGCAGTTACAACAGCTGAAAGCTCGTTGTTTTTCAATTGTTGGAGGAACTTGCTGATGGTTTTTTTAAAGAATGTTTTGCCTGAACCAGCTTGACCACTTACATACAGCAATATAGGCTTATAGTCTTGACAGTTACAAGTTTTAGTTTCGTGCTGCACACCATGTTCAATTTCTTTAGTTACTTCTAGGAAAATGCTACGCTGCTCATTGTTTAATTGTGATTTCAGTAGAGCACAGTCTTCTGTAGATTGCTCATACTGACACATGGGGCCTCATTACGAGTTTGGCGGTAGCCGTGCCTGCGAGACAGGCACAGCTACCAACCAAAATCGCATCCAGGTCCAGCACCGGCAAATGGGCAAGTACCGGGCCATTACGAGTCTGGCAGACCTGGTAATTTCCCATTCGCGGGTGCCAGTATTAAAGTGCTCGCCATCCCCATTCTGCCCCATAGGGCTAAATGGGGTTGGGGAGCATAGATGCACCGGCACTGTTGATAACGGTGCATCCGCGAGTTGTACTCGCGGGTGCCTGACAACCCACCAGGTCAGACCTGGCGGGCTGTCAAGCATCCGTGAGTAAAACTCGTAGTTTGGTGGTACAGTAATAATGGTGTTGGTAAGCTTACCAGCACCATTATCACCGTACCGCCAAACTCATAATGACCCCCCATGGTGTTTTCTACTTCAGTCATGGCTAATTCTGCCTCATTTGCTATGAGTGGCTGTTCAAGTGGTTCTTGGCTTCCTGTTAGAGAAGGTTGACTGCTCTCAGGATTGTCTATATTTAGTTGTGCCTGGATTTCTTCTTCATGTTGGCGTCCATTGTCCAACATGTTTTTGTACTGCATAACATGTAAATCTGTTATAGTGCTTTCACTTGCATTGAAAGCATTGTCATAGGAGGCATGGGTGTCTAATAAATCTTCTTCTTTTCTCCATGGTTTAAAAAGGTGCAGTAGGGCCATGTAGTACAGTTCTTTATGTTGAGGAGTTTTTAATGATAGCGTCATATGATTAATCAGGCTGCATTTGGTAAGTTTAACTAGGCTGCCCTCACAACCTTTGACTATGTATTTCCTTTTTTTCTCATCTGGTTTAATATTATTTTTGTATGAGAGGTGTTGGGCTATGTGGTCCAAAGCACTACTCCTGTTTGGGTAGTATGTGTTCAATACGTTGTTTTACAAAATGTCCTGGCTGCTGGGATCGTTTTTGGCTATTGTTTCTATATCTTGGTATATGATTTGAGAACTCTTTTTATGCATGCAGCAGGACCAAGGCTTAGCCAGACTATGTTTTCAGATTTCCCATACAAGGTGGGGCCGTTTAAACTGTCTGCAGCTTCATAGGAACCACATTCTCTATGGGAGAGCATTTTTATGCTGAAGCTCTACTATTTCTATGATAGTGTTTTGTCAGATGATATGATGTCATCCAAGAGGTCTTAAAGCTTTGTTTTCTGTGCTTCGGTTAAGTAGGCTGTGACATATTGTGCAAATGCAGTGGAATTGTCTGCAATGTACTGCACATCTGTATTTGCATTCCATATGAGGGCAATGATTGCATTGTAATCATTGATGTACTTTTATGTTTCTGTTCTTTTTATGCAGTATGTGTTCTTAGATGATTTGCCTTTCACACTGTGTCTAGCTGAAGACATGAAGCTGTTGACTTGTCCTGTTGCTATAACTGATCTAGGGAAACCAAAGCGGCATTTGGTGTAGTATTTCCCTCTGTTTTTATTTTTGCGCCAACAATACTTGCCACACTTGTGTCTTTGAAACTGCAAAATGTGTGCATGTGTGCATGTAGGTTGCTATGTGTTCTTTCTGAAGGGATTTTGCAAGTGACATATTTGTGAATGAACTGCAAAACAGTGGCATCACTGTCCTGACCAAATTTAGGAGCATCTTTATCCACAAAAGCATGTGGATGTGTGGTGCTCCTCTGGCTTGATATTCTTTTCTCCAAAAGAATAGTTCCAGGTCTCTAAGGGGAGGAACTGTTTTATTACAAATGAAGTGCAGCATGGCAATAAAGCGATGATGGAAGTGCCTCGATACATTTACAGGATCAAGAGAGCAGAGTGCTCCTGATGTTTTTAACTTTATACCTGCTTTGTTTTAATTTCCTATGCGTAGGAAGTCGTGCAAGTCCTCCAATGCGTAACCTGCACAACTTAAAGTGACAAACCATGTGGGTGGGCCAAGGTTGCGTAGCATACACCATACATCTGCGTGACATTGGAACCAGTATTCTTTCGTACCACGCATGTTTGCCAAGAGATTTGTAATACTGGACTGTAAAACTTCATCTTTCTCTTGCACCTTTTGAAGTAGCTGCGTAGCAAACATGTTTTGAAAATTGGAACCTCTTTTCAATTTGTGTACAACTCCGTAACATAGAGTTGCTAGTTCACTTTCAAACAGGAGGTGGAATATGTATTCAACTTTTTGTCTGAATCTCGGGTCTTCAGAATGCATTCGTAAAGAGCGGTATTCTGATGCTGTTATTTGTGTGCACCTTTGATGGTACCTTCCACCTTTTCCAGTAGGAAAAAGTAGAGGAAAAGCTCATGCTTCTACACTTTTTTCCCATATTTTGATTGGAGATCCTTTGGCATGTCACATTTGATATGCTTCTAGTGTATTGTCTATGGTGTCCTTGGAGTGCAGTGTGTGAATTGTGTAGTGGTCTAAAATATTGGAGGCTGCAGTAGGATCTAGAAGTTCAAATTGTCCAGTTGCTGAGGAATCCTGAATTATTTTGGTGGTTTCCCTCAGGTTTTCTTCAATGTTTATTTCTTTGTAGTATTCATTGTTGTCTTTAAGATATTGCAGGGACCTTGTTTAAGTGTACTAGTTGCTGCCAAATTTGTTTGTCTTTTGTAGGTACACCATTCACTAGGATAATCAAAGATTGATCTATTGGCCATTGTACTCCTAGAGTGTCTACATTTTCTTTGAGATCTAATGGCAAATAAACTACTTTGCCACAAATGCCTTTCAGTAATTCAGAGGGAGGAAACTATGTTGTTTTTGGTTGAAGGTGTATTATCGCTTGAAATGGGTGTACTGTTCGGATTATAATGCTCTCATATAAGTTAAGCTGTTGGAGCGGTTTTGGCAGTGGGAATATTTCTAAGTTATTACTGATAGCCTGTGAAGGCATTTTGCTATTGCCAAGTTTTGCAGTGCAGTATGTGCACTGTATTGAGGGGTTAGTAATTTGGTATTTGCTTTATTCTTTAAAGTAGAAAGCTAATTGGAACCATTGGGATTCCTCATTGTCTTCTATTTTGTGCATTATATCTACGGTTTTGGTGCTCTTTGTATAAAAAGTTCTGTGGCAACACACACATACTTGGTTTGGTACTTCAGCAGATGTGTGCTTAAACTTTGCTATTTTTTTTTGTATGTGTGTAATAGAAGGTTGACATCGGCAAGGGTGTCGCTGTTCTTTTCTAAAGTTACTGGATTTTGATAGTACTCTTCAGTTCTAAAATATTTGCTTTGGATATGGTCTATTTCTTCGAGCAGTTATTTGTCTGTACCATGTAACGTACTTTAATTGAAAAGTCTTGCTGTTTTTGCTTTGTTCTAAAAAGTCAAATCTTGCTGTTTTTGCTTTGTTCTAAAAAATCAACCGCCTTTGACTATCACTGTTCTTTCTGCTTGTTACTCCCATATCGTCATCCTGATGCACAGTGCTTCCTAAAACCCTTTGCTAACATCCAATTCCAAGATTTAAAAGTCAAATCTTGCTGTTTTTGCTTTGTTCTAAAAAGTCAAATCTTGCTGTTTTTGCTTTGTTTTAAAAAGTCAAATCTTGCTGTTTTTGCTTTGTGCTAAAAAGTCAAATCTTGCTGTGTTTGCTTTGTGCTAAAAAGTCAAATCTTGCTGCCCATTGTGAAATTCTCTGTATTTTGCTTGTATACTGTTTCTTCTCAGTAAGTTGCCAGCCCAGTGACCTCACCACTCTCTTTTGTTACACACCTACCTGCTTTAGCCCCCCCCAGTATCTCCATCCTCTCCTTGCTTCCACCCCAATGGCGTTTTCTGTTTCTCCTATCTTTTCCAACTGCTTCTCCATTAACTATCCTTCCCGCCTCACTAAGTCTACTAGGAAGAAGTTCAAAAAGGATATCTTGGCCACTAACCATGGTCTTCCTATCGCCGACACCTACTCCAATGCTTCCGCCAGACAGACCCTCACGGACATCCTCTTTGTCGTTCCTTCGCCAGATCTATGGACTCCTCATATGGTCTCTGTGCTCTGCCATATCTCCTCCTCTCCCATTAATGGTGGCACTCTCTGGGAAGTTCTCATGGCTTCCTTCGACTCCTCTAAAGTCATCATTAATGTCTACCTAAATGGCACTGTCATGGTCCAAGACCCTCAGGCCAATCTCCTCCTCTTTGATAGGTGCTTCCCTCGCCTCATCAATCTCCTCTCATCTCCTGCTGTCCCCTCCTCTCCCCCTTGGCTACCTTGCTCTCTCTCTCTCCTCCTCCTCCTTTGCCCCTCCTAGGGCTCTTTCTCCTCCGCAGTGCGTACCTCTGATCTGCACCCCTTACTGGAAGGTCTTTAAGGCTGGCCACCTTCTTCATATTGCCACTCTCAACTCTCGCTCTGCTGTCAAACACTCCTCTGATATCTGCCACCTCCTTGAAAAACTAGACCTTGATGTCGTGGTCTTACTGAGACATGGTTCACGGCCAGCTCTGTCATGAGCTTTGACACTCTCCTCCCTGATGGCTACAAGATACTCTCAGCACCCAGATCCTCCTGGTCCGGTGGGGGGGGGGGTGGCTCTGATCTTTCCTGAGTGAATTCCTGCCTCTATCATTCCCACTCAGACCTACCCCTCTTTTGAATGCCTTGTCTGTAGGCTATCTCTCTCGCCTACCCATTCTCTTACTGTGGTTACCATCTACCGGCCTCCTGGTCAAATCACCTAATTTCTCTAAGAGTGGGCAGACCTCTCCTCCTCTCTCCTGGCCTCTACCACTCAACTCCTCCTCGGGGACCTCAATATACATTTAGACTCTCCTTGCTCACCCTCTGTACTCTTTCGTGACCTCTGAGACTCCCTCTCCCTGTCCATCCTCCCATCTGGCTCTGCTCACTCTGCAGGGCACACACTCAATGTCTTGATCTCCTTTGACCTCCCCCTCTCCATCCCTCAGACCACTCCTCTCTCCTGGAGCGATCACTCCCTCCCCTCCTCTCCTCTCCTCTCATCTCTCCCTCTCTTCCCCTCAAACCAAGCCTACCCCAACACTGCCACCTACCTTCTCGGACATCCAGCCCATGAAGCGTGTGTCAGTTGAGGCTTTTGCCGCCACTTTCTCTCCCCCCTCCACCTTTTGCTGTCTCACATCCTGACACAGCCCTGTCTCTGCTCTACTCTTCAATTTCTGATACACTTGATGCTCTTGCCCCTGTCATGAGAGTCCATTTGAAGTCCAAAGCCAAGTGCAATTCCTGGTCTGACGCTGACCTAGCTACACTTAAACGTAAGTATAGGGCGGCTGAGAGGAAATGGAGGACTTCCTGTTCATCCTCTGACAAACTGGCCCGTCACCTGCTACAAAGGCAATACCGACTCTCTGTCCTCACCAAGAAAAGAGTCCACATTCACGCTCGTGTCTCTGCGGCATCTAACAACTCAGCCAAACTCTTTAAAATCTGCAAGGAGCTGGCCAACCCTGCTGCAGTCTCTACCCCTCCTGTTGCCTCCCAGGCTCTTTGAAATGCCCTTGCCTCTCACTTAATTTAAAAAACCCAGGACATCCTGTCCACCCTCTCCAACCACACCCTCCACTCCCCTCTCCATCTGTGCTTGCTGACCCTCCTTTAGCCACCCCCCACCATTCTTGTCGTCTTTTCCTCTTTTCTCCCCTGACGGGGTCGCTAGACAAGTCCGATCTATGAATGCCTCGTCAAAACAGGTTCATCCCTGTTCCTCTAAAACCATCAAGGACCACATTGACACCCTCGCTCCGGCCCTTGCTGATTTTTGCAACCACTCCTTTGTCTCGGGATCCTTTCCCTCCCCTCTGAAGCATTCGTTTGTGCATCCTCTTCTCAAGAAACCCACAGCTGATCCTTCTTGTCCAGTTAACTATCGCCCAATTTCCATTACTCCCTTTCTGGGCAAACTTCTGGAAAAGTTGGCCATCTCTCAGCTTAACCTTCATTCCAATTCTCCATGACCACCACCAGTCTGGCTTCAGAGCTGCCAGAAGCACGGAAACTGCTCTCCTGAACATCCGTGAAGATCTAAAGTATGACTTTCTACTAAATATCTGCCACGGTGGACTCATCCGTACAAACTCTCACCACGGTTCATTGGGCCCTATCCTATCACTGACAAGGTTAATCCTGTGGCATTCCGTCTAAAACTACCTTCTGCTCTTAATTGAGTGCATCCTGTTTTTCATGCCTCTCTTTTAAGAAGTGCAGATCAGTCTCGGAATTCTCGACCCGTTTCTCTTCCAACCCATCCTCACAGAGAGCCTGAATACAAGGTTTTGCAATTAAGAGATTCCCGATACCACAAGGGTCAGTTGGAGTACCTTGTTTATTGGAAAAGGTTTTCCCATGCTGAAGATTCATGGGAACCGATTTCGCACATACATGCCCCTGTCCTTCTTAGAAAATGTCATAGGGCACATCCAGGCAAGCCGGGGGGCTTGCGTCTGGGAAGAGGGCATACTGTCATGCGCCGTCTTTATAACTGGCGCCTGTGGCCCTGTGTATGCTTACACTCTTCCTGATTCTTCCTGACTTCCGTTACGTTCAGGACTTACGTGCATCCAACGGTCTAGTCTTTCTCCGCGTGGATGTAGGTAGCACTATTTCAACCACACCCTTTCTTGCACTCCTTGCGTTGCAACCTCTACGGTCAGCTGTTCCCGTGCTGCCGCTGTTGCCATTCGCTTTACTTTTTGCTTAGCCTTTGCGCTTGGCCTATTTTCTATATTCTTTCTCATTCCTTCCCCTCTTTCTTCCTCCACCGTTCGCTCTTTGGGCCGTTCGGTGCCCTTTTCCTTCTGCCCCTCTGGGCATACTCTCTTGACTCCTCCACTTTTTCCTTTCCTTGGCTCTAGTTTCTGGCGTTTCTTCCGAGTTTCTTGCTTGCTCAATTTACCTTTTGCACGATACCTACCTTCCTCGCCTTTCCTCGGGTTTCGAGTGCCTTCCCCTCACATTGGGTCGAATCCATCACGAGCCCAAGTTCCACAAGGAGTCCTGCCGTGACCTTCCACCCACTGGGTTTTTTCTGCCGCGTTTGGCTTTTTTCCCGTTTTGGTCCCTCCTGGGAAAGAGGTCACAAGGTGGTGCTTTCTAACGGCCTTCATTGTGGCTTCCTCCCGTATGAGACTCAAGCTTCAAACAAAAAAGAAAAAGGATTATAGAGCACGCCGATCTCTCAGCCCGCTAGAAGAAGAAGACACTGGGCCTCATTACGACCCTGGTGGAAATCGGAAAACGATGGCGGAAATGCAATACCGCCATCGAATAGCGCTTGGTGCGACTATGACCCGTCACCGCAAAGTACGAAGCCATTAGCGACACCGTAGTGAACGCCAACGCTAACTGCACCAAGTACGCGCGCGCGCTCCATGCCAAACCGTAAATACCACCATGGCGCAAGGGTACGCGAATTCCGACCCTAGCGGACATGTACCTAACGCCATCAAGCATGGTGGAAAGTACCATTCCGCCATGGTGAGAAGTACGGCATCGCGAATCAACCGTAAACGGCCCCACTGAGTGCCTGTACACCGCTCCCTGCCCACAAAGTGCAACTCCCCGTAGGTGCAATGAAGTCACAATGCAACCAGTGAAATGTACAAGTCACCCATGCATGCCAACGAACAAAAGAATCACAAGAGGGGCCAATGGGAGCTGCAGGGCAGAGATGGCACGAATACAGAAGCCATTCCAATGGACATGACCACAGTCCCCCCCCCAGAAACGCACGCAAACACAGGCACCTGTGACCAGCAATATTCCGAAAATCACATCATTCCACCAGTCCAGCTGGCTGACCGGCATCTGTTACACAAAACCCAATCCCCCGCCCCTGAGCATGACAACATTCAAACAGTCATATTGGCAGCCCCCATCCCTGACCTCACTGGGCTCCATAGGCAAACGCGCCCAGCACAGTACCACGCAACTAAACTCCGAAGCTGGAACCCAATGCAGATCTCCTCACAATACATCGCTCCCCAAATAGGAATATGCCACATCACTCGCAAAGAAGAACGCTACACGGCCCATATCAGAATAGAAATTTAATGCACATCAAAATCACCAAGCCCATACAGCCATTAGTCCATGAACTCCAAAACACATATCACCATTGTGGGCTGCATCCGCAAGGAATGACCAGCTACTACTTGTGTGACGCCCTGTTCCATCATGGTACACAGAGCCACATTCACGTACGAAAAGGCAACATGGAAGCACACAGAACCGCAGGGCCGTCCCAATGGGGAGGCACTAGTCCAGCTGAAAGGCCGAAATGTTGCTCCGAGCCACTAGTACTGAGTAAGGGCATGTGGCCCATTGGCGATCGTCCCATAAGATCGTAATGCTGCTCCACTGATTAACACGAAGCAGCAGGTGTCGGGAGTAAAAGCCATCTGCAGGAGTGGCATACAGATGGCAGTGGCAAAAGGGGAGGAGATACCTGTCAACCAAAAGAAAAGAAAAAGAACAGAATGGCCATCAGAACTACATTCGAACAACTCACTTCAATGATCACACTAAATCCACAGCCATATGCATGCTAGCCCACTCCAAAGGATCATCACCACCCCAAAACCACTTGCGACTCATAACCATCTATATCGAGGTGTAAACACCATCACAAACGAGTGTACCTGTGCATGCGTCTGTCAAAACAGATTCCATCAGATGGGAATGTTAACGTGCATGGACACAAGTGTCTGAAGGCGCGTCGAGACAGGGAGGGCTCAACAAGGCCTGATAGACGATGGTCCCACTATGGCAGCCCTGCATCACATAGCGCAGGGGAGGCGGATAGATTCCAAGAAGCCCTGTACATGGCAAACCCTGTATCAAATCACCTGCCCATGCATCCATTCATCATTCCCTCATCCCGGTATAAAAACGCCTGAATATTTACTCACATAACATTAGAAATTTCCATTGAGTCTGTGCGTTATGCAGCCTGCAAAATCCACAGTGCCCCAGCCCGTAATTCCAGTGTTGTGAAGTAACATGTATTTGGGAACGTCCGGCCTCATCGCCCACGTCGCTATTGCGCATCCCAAACTATTCATATCAATCATTGCATCCTCGCCATGGCCCCTGTCTCAAGGACATTGAACAATAGAACGTTATATTTGCAGTCAGACCTGTGGGCATCTCCTCGCCGCTAGCTGAAAACCGAAAGCGCCGCCCTTCGAATTCCTCATTTGCAACATCACGTCGAAAAGGCATCTGTGGCCGTTTGAAATCACAAATTAATCCATCTAGTGCGGCTGTGTGTGAAAATGGCAACTGCCTTCGCCCACTAATGGGACGCCCCGCCCGTCGTTGCAACTCGGTACAGTGATGCATGAGGGCCCACCGTTACTCGAGTACTACGTTCCACTGACCCATCACAAGTCTGTTCGCGACTGCAAAGATTGTATGTGAAACAATGGGACCATAGCCGAATGTACATATCAACAAATGTTACACGGCCATCGGGTACAAATACATGATTGCAATAGCAAGATGCCATTCCTCGAATTGCAGCGTTGTGTGCGGGACGTGCTCGCCCAAAGGGGAGAGCAGCTTGCACAGGTGGAATGAATCACCACAGGTGGAGGCCATACAGCCTGAAAACACATAAATTGCACACCCAGTCTCCTCCCACAACCACACCCACTCCGAAATGCTACCGGCAGGACTCGCGATGTTGGCCCTGGGGGACCTGATAGCACTGCAAGTACTCCAACTCCAAGAAGAAGACGAACACCAACTACAACCGGCCGCACGGAGGAGACGCAGGAGGAGGAGGAGGCCAAGGCAGGGCCAGCAAGGGCCGCCAGCACAGCCACTACCACCACGCAGGCAGCCCGCAATCCCACGCCTCCGAGCACATCCGTTCAACCTCACTGATGAGCAGATCCACACCCTCTACCGTTTGGACCGGGACACCATAGCCGCCATTGTGGACATGACACACGCTGACCTTGTCAGCATGATAGATAGCCCAACCGCCATCCCACCCCTACTGAAGGTGGTGTCTGTACTCCACTTCCTGGCCACAGGCACCTACCAGCACACAGTCGGACAGTTGCATGGCATTTCTCAGCCACTGTTCTCACGGACACTATTGCAAGTGCTCGATGCCCTCCTGCAGCACGCAGACGACTACATCTCTCTACCACGCTCGGAGCAGGAAATTACCAACACAAAAGTGGGATTCCATGCACTTGCCGGCATACCGGGTTGCATTGGTGCCATCGACTGCACCCATGTGGAATTGGTCGTCCCACATGCCATGGAGGCCCAGTACCGCAACCGAAAACAATTTCATTCCCTGAATGTACAAATGGCGTGTGACTCCAACAGGATCATTACACATTGTTGTGCCAGATTCCCTGGATCAACCCATGATTCTATGGTCTTGAGGAACTCTACTATACCACGCTACATGGAGCGACACGCAGGGAACAGATCCTGGCTACTCGGTGAGTCTCATTTCATGCATGATGATGTGGGGTATGTGATGCGGCAATGACCTGGCAGGAAGGGGGGGGGGTGTGCGTACGTAGCAATGGCATTCCACATCATACGTTTATCGTCCACATACAGGTGATGCTGGGTATCCACTGAAGAGATGGCTCCTCACACCAGTCCGGAACCCACGGGACCAGCATGAGGAGGACTACAACCATGCCCACTCACGTACCCGTGTAGTCATTGAACAGGCATTCGGCCTACTGAAGACTCGTTTCCGCTGCCTCAGCAGGTCTGGCGGGGCACTCCTGTACCGCCATGAGAAGGTTGCAAAGATGGTCATGGCATGTGTCATGCTCCACAACATGTGCGTACGTAGAAATGTGCCCATGCCCCCTGACGCAGAACTGCAAGCACCTGATGATGGTCATGATGAGGGTGGGGATGTGGCAGCACCTCAAGGAGTCTGCGAGGCACCGGAGGGCCGTGACATTCGTCAGCATCTCATTGATGCATGCTTCTAGCACTCACGCCTGGTGGCTGATACATGGACACGGGACTCGTGGCACTGTGTGTGTCTGGTACATGCACAATATGGACTGTACGCCTATGATGGCCTAGTACACAAAGATCATTGTCCACACATCTCATTGGTTGATCGTGCACTGTTTATGGCATATGTGATATCATGTTGAACACCCTATCGACCCGCCACCCAAGTGAGCCCAACACACCCCCTCCACCCTCCTACCTCCCCCCCGAACACCAGTGTCCAAAGATGCTCATTGTCAGTGGGCTGTCGCTATTGCAAGCCCCCTCTGCGGGTATCAGGGGCACCCCTGCCTGTGGAGCGCAGGTTCCTCCCAGATCTACGTTGGGGGCTGCCCTGGACGGAACTTGCAACGGATGATGTCTCTGCCTGCTCACGTCCATGCATGTCCCTAAGGGTTTGTGAGAGCTCAGTGAGCACACGGCGCACTGCGGCAAGTTCGGCACATACGTCTTTGGACGTCGCATGCAGTTCCCCCCTCAGGCTCTCGGTGCTTCTCTCCATTTGGACTCTCAGGCTCTCGGTGCTACTCTCCATTTGTGCCCTTAGTGTCTCTGTACTTCTCTCCATTTCTGCCCTGAGTGTCTCAGTTGATGTTTCTATGTCTGCCTTAGTGCGCCCACATTCATCAGCATGGTCCTTGAGGAGCGTGGCCAGTTGCTGCTGTTGCACGATTAACTGGTCGAGGGACTGTTGCCTCTGCTGGGCCATGGCCATTTGCGGGGGTGTCACAGAGGGGCTGTTGACCTCATGTTGCCTTGCCACAGGGCTTGTGGGGGATGGCCAGTCGTCGTCTTGTGGGTGCCCCTGCGTGGTATCCTCATGTTGTACGGGATGGGACAGACAGGGGGAATGGGACAGGTCATGGATGGATCTGACTTCGACATCCCCGTCTTCTGTGTCGGAGCATGCTGCCATCAATGGGGTGTCACCTATGGTGCTGCTGCCACCAGAGGCAGTGCCTTCTGTGGCATCCGTTGGGGGGACCTGTGGTGGTGGTGTTGTGGGCATGCTGGCTGCTGGGGTGCCTGTTGATGTTCCCTCCTCTGTGCTGCCACCTGATTTGTGCTGCTGCCGTGTCTCGATGCGTGCAGCTGAGGTGGAGGGTCTTTGGCCGTTGGTCTTGGCCCTCTTTGCAGGTGTGCTGGTAGGGGTGTCCTGATGCTCGTCTTTTGGATCGGACCCTGTGGTGGAGTAAAGGAGGGCGAGGGTTATTAATGGGTCTGTGGGTATTGGAATGGCATTGTATCACATGCATTGGGGTGGTACCTGAGGGTGATTTGGGTCGGGGCCTTGGAGGTGCTTTCATTTGTGTGTGGAGTGAGGGTGCAGTTGTTTGGCAGCCTGCAGTTAGGGTGTGCCTGCTGCACGTGTAGTGGGTGTTTTAGGGGTTTTTAATTATTGATGTATTTATTGTGAGTTTTAAAGTGCGCTATCAGGGCGATGTGTGTGGACGTTCTCCTGGACATGTGTTTCTGTTGCACTATGTGGACACATGGTACTTCACATGATTGGACATTGTGGATTTAGCATTGTTTTATCTGGCCCACCTACCTGAATCTTCGGATGTCTGCACTCCTTTCTCCATCCCTCCGACTCCCTCTATGCTCTCCATTCCGATGGTGGAGGCACAGATTTCTTCCCAGGGGGGTCAACTTGATGGGTGATTCAGGACCTCCCCCGGTGGCTGTGGCAATGTTGCGGTTGGCAGAGAGTATGCTGCGGACGCGTATCCGCAGGTCGTCCCATCGCTTTCTGCATTGCTGTGGGTTGCGGGGTGCGGTCCCCACCGCACTTACCCGCTGTGCCACCAGAGCCCATATGGCCTTCTTGTTCGCAAGTGCCGTCCTGGTCATTTGCGTGGAGAAGACGACGGCAGCATTCTCCTGGAGGGTCTCTGTTAGCACGGTGAGTTCCTCACGGGAGAAGTGGACCTGCCGCTTGCGGTCGCACGCTTTCTTCGCTACTTTTCCCATTTTTCTTGGTTTCGCTAGGGTGGATGACGGGTTGGGGTGTGTCTCGGGGTAGTGTTTTTAGTGGTTGTGTGGTTTTTGTGGTTTTATAGGTGTACGGCGGGATGTTTCCCGTTCCGGGCCCATGTTTTTACTTCCGTTTCCATATATTTACGGTCACCGTACTTTCCGGTAGGCGCACACTGCGGTGTCCGCTGTGATGGGTGGCGGTATTGCACCTAGGGCGCCGTACGGCGGCGGTGTGGGCCGTTTTGGGGTCATTTCCGCCATCGCGGACTTTGCACTTCCGCCATGCCGTGGTGCTCGTGCCCGATGGGTCGGAATGGGCCGCACTTTGCTCCTTCGTGCAATGGCGGAAACGCTATTTACGCTGTGGCGGTCCGGTCAGTCACTTTCCGCCAGGGTCGTAATGAGGGCCACTGACAAGAAGGAGACGCAGGAGAAGGAGGGTAAGGGGACATTTCAAGTAATCCGGACAAGAAGGTTGACATCCTTTCCCTCCTGGGCATCTTCTTCGTCACACGATCAGCCTTAAAGTTATATGCACAATACTTGGTATTGGCCCTCATTACGACCCTGGCGGAAAGTGACTGACCGGACCGCCACAGCGTAAATAGCGTTTCCGCCATTGCACGAAGGAGCAAAGTGCGGCCCATTCCGACCCATCGGGCACGAGCACCACGGCATGGCGGAAGTGCAAAGTCCGCGATGGCGGAAATGACCCCAAAACGGCCCACACCGCCGCCGTACGGCGCCCTAGGTGCAATACCGCCACCCATCACAGCGGACACCGCAGTGTGCGCCTACCGGAAAGTACGGTGACCGTAAATATACGGAAACGGAAGTAAAAACATGGGCCCGGAACGGGAAACATCCCGCCGTACACCTATAAAACCACAAAAACCACACAACCACTAAAAACACTACCCTGAGACACACCCCAACCCGTCATCCACCCTAGCGAAACCAAGAAAAATGGGAAAAGTAGCGAAGAAAGCGTGCGACTGCAAGCGGCAGGTCCACTTCTCCCGTGAGGAACTCACCGTGCTAACAGAGACCCTCCAGGAGAATGCTGCCGTCGTCTTCTCCACGCAAATGACCAGGACGGCACTTGCGAACAAGAAGGCCATATGGGCTCTGGTGGCACAGCGGGTAAGTGCGGTGGGGACCGCACCCCGCAACCCACAGCAATGCAGAAAGCGATGGGACGACCTGCGGATACGCGTCCGCAGCATACTCTCTGCCAACCGCAACATTGCCACAGCCACCGGGGGAGGTCCTGAATCACCCATCAAGTTGACCCCCTGGGAAGAAATCTGTGCCTCCACCATCGGAATGGAGAGCATAGAGGGAGTCGGAGGGATGGAGAAAGGAGTGCAGACATCCGAAGATTCAGGTAGGTGGGCCAGATAAAACAATGCTAAATCCACAATGTCCAATCATGTGAAGTACCATGTGTCCACATAGTGCAACAGAAACACATGTCCAGGAGAACGTCCACATACATCGCCCTGATAGCGCACTTTAAAACTCACAATAAATACATAAATAATTAAAAACCCCTAAAACACCCACTACACGTGCAGCAGGCACACCCTAACTGCAGGCTGCCAAACAACTGCACCCTCACTCCACACACAAATGAAAGCACCTCCAAGGCCCCGACCCAAATCACCCTCAGGTACCACCCCAATGCATGTGATACAATGCCATTCCAATACCCACAGACCCATTAATAACCCTCGCCCTCCTTTACTCCACCACAGGGTCCGATCCAAAAGACGAGCATCAGGACACCCCTACCAGCACACCTGCAAAGAGGGCCAAGACCAACGGCCAAAGACCCTCCACCTCAGCTGCACGCATCGAGACACGGCAGCAGCACAAATCAGGTGGCAGCACAGAGGAGGGAACATCAACAGGCACCCCAGCAGCCAGCATGCCCACAACACCACCACCACAGGTCCCCCCAACGGATGCCACAGAAGGCACTGCCTCTGGTGGCAGCAGCACCATAGGTGACACCCCATTGATGGCAGCATGCTCCGACACAGAAGACGGGGATGTCGAAGTCAGATCCATCCATGACCTGTCCCATTCCCCCTGTCTGTCCCATCCCGTACAACATGAGGATACCACGCAGGGGCACCCACAAGACGACGACTGGCCATCCCCCACAAGCCCTGTGGCAAGGCAACATGAGGTCAACAGCCCCTCTCTGACACCCCCGCAAATGGCCATGGCCCAGCAGAGGCAACAGTCCCTCGACCAGTTAATCGTGCAACAGCAGCAACTGGCCACGCTCCTCAAGGACCATGCCGATGAATGTGGGCGCACTAAGGCAGACATAGAAACATCAATTGAGACACTCAGGGCAGAAATGGAGAGAAGTACAGAGACACTAAGGGCACAAATGGAGAGTAGCACCGAGAGCCTGAGAGTCCAAATGGAGAGAAGCACCGAGAGCCTGAGGGGGGAACTGCATGCGACGTCCAAAGACGTATGTGCCGAACTTGCCGCAGTGCGCCATGTGCTCACTGAGCTCTCACAAACCCTTAGGGACATGCATGGACGTGAGCAGGCAGAGACATCATCCGTTGCAAGTTCCGTCCAGGGCAGCCCCCAACGTAGATCTGGGAGGAACCTGCGCTCCACAGGCAGGGGTGCCCCTGATACCCGCAGAGGGGGCTTGCAATAGCGACAGCCCACTGACAATGAGCATCTTTGGACACTGGTGTTCGGGGGGGAGGTAGGAGGGTGGAGGGGGTGTGTTGGGCTCACTTGGGTGGCGGGTCGATAGGGTGTTCAACATGATATCACATATGCCATAAACAGTGCACGATCAACCAATGAGATGTGTGGACAATGATCTTTGTGTACTAGGCCATCATAGGCGTACAGTCCATATTGTGCATGTACCAGACACACACAGTGCCACAAGTCCCGTGTCCATGTATCAGCCACCAGGCGTGAGTGCTAGAAGCATGCATCAATGAGATGCTGACGAATGTCACGGCCCTCCGGTGCCTCGCAGACTCCTTGAGGTGCTGCCACATCCCCACCCTCATCATGACCATCATCAGGTGCTTGCAGTTCTGCGTCAGGGGGCATGGGCACATTTCTACGTACGCACATGTTGTGGAGCATGACACATGCCATGACCATCTTTGCAACCTTCTCATGGCGGTACAGGAGTGCCCCGCCAGACCTGCTGAGGCAGCGGAAACGAGTCTTCAGTAGGCCGAATGCCTGTTCAATGACTACACGGGTACGTGAGTGGGCATGGTTGTAGTCCTCCTCATGCTGGTCCCGTGGGTTCCGGACCGGTGTGAGGAGCCATCTCTTCAGTGGATACCCAGCATCACCTGTATGTGGACGATAAACGTATGATGTGGAATGCCATTGCTACGTACGCACACCCCCCCCCTTCCTGCCAGGTCATTGCCGCATCACATACCCCACATCATCATGCATGAAATGAGACTCACCGAGTAGCCAGGATCTGTTCCCTGCGTGTCGCTCCATGTAGCGTGGTATAGTAGAGTTCCTCAAGACCATAGAATCATGGGTTGATCCAGGGAATCTGGCACAACAATGTGTAATGATCCTGTTGGAGTCACACGCCATTTGTACATTCAGGGAATGAAATTGTTTTCGGTTGCGGTACTGGGCCTCCATGGCATGTGGGACGACCAATTCCACATGGGTGCAGTCGATGGCACCAATGCAACCCGGTATGCCGGCAAGTGCATGGAATCCCACTTTTGTGTTGGTAATTTCCTGCTCCGAGCGTGGTAGAGAGATGTAGTCGTCTGCGTGCTGCAGGAGGGCATCGAGCACTTGCAATAGTGTCCGTGAGAACAGTGGCTGAGAAATGCCATGCAACTGTCCGACTGTGTGCTGGTAGGTGCCTGTGGCCAGGAAGTGGAGTACAGACACCACCTTCAGTAGGGGTGGGATGGCGGTTGGGCTATCTATCATGCTGACAAGGTCAGCGTGTGTCATGTCCACAATGGCGGCTATGGTGTCCCGGTCCAAACGGTAGAGGGTGTGGATCTGCTCATCAGTGAGGTTGAACGGATGTGCTCGGAGGCGTGGGATTGCGGGCTGCCTGCGTGGTGGTAGTGGCTGTGCTGGCGGCCCTTGCTGGCCCTGCCTTGGCCTCCTCCTCCTCCTGCGTCTCCTCCGTGCGGCCGGTTGTAGTTGGTGTTCGTCTTCTTCTTGGATTTGGAGTACTTGCAGTGCTATCAGGTCCCCCAGGGCCAACATCGCGAGTCCTGCCGGTAGCATTTCGGAGTGGGTGTGGTTGTGGGAGGAGACTGGGTGTGCAATTTATGTGTTTTCAGGCTGTATGGCCTCCACCTGTGGTGATTCATTCCACCTGTGCAAGCTGCTCTCCGCTTTGGGCGAGCACGTCCCGCACACAACGCTGCAATTCGAGGAATGGCATCTTGCTATTGCAATCATGTATTTGTACCCAATGGCCGTGTAACATTTGTTGATATGTACATTCGGCTATGGTCCCATTGTTTCACATACAATCTTTGCAGTCGCGAACAGACTTGTGATGGGTCAGTGGAACGTAGTACTCGAGTAACGGTGGGCCCTCATGCATCACTGTACCGAGTTGCAACGACGGGCGGGGCGTCCCATTAGTGGGCGAAGGCAGTTGCCATTTTCACACACAGCCGCACTAGATGGATTAATTTGTGATTTCAAACGGCCACAGATGCCTTTTCGACGTGATGTTGCAAATGAGGAATTCGAAGGGCGGCGCTTTCGGTTTTCAGCTAGCGGCGAGGAGATGCCCACAGGTCTGACTGCAAATATAACGTTCTATTGTTCAATGTCCTTGAGACAGGGGCCATGGCGAGGATGCAATGATTGATATGAATAGTTTGGGATGCGCAATAGCGACGTGGGCGATGAGGCCGGACGTTCCCAAATACATGTTACTTCACAACACTGGAATTACGGGCTGGGGCACTGTGGATTTTGCAGGCTGCATAACGCACAGACTCAATGGAAATTTCTAATGTTATGTGAGTAAATATTCAGGCGTTTTTATACCGGGATGAGGGAATGATGAATGGATGCATGGGCAGGTGATTTGATACAGGGTTTGCCATGTACAGGGCTTCTTGGAATCTATCCGCCTCCCCTGCGCTATGTGATGCAGGGCTGCCATAGTGGGACCATCGTCTATCTGGCCTTGTTGAGCCCTCCCTATCTCGACGCGCCTTCAGACACTTGTGTCCATGCACGTTAACATTCCCATCTGATGGAATCTGTTTTGACAGACGCATGCACAGGTACACTCGTTTGTGATGGTGTTTACACCTCGATATAGATGGTTATGAGTCGCAAGTGGTTTTGGGGTGGTGATGATCCTTTGAAGTGGGCTAGCATGCATATGGCTGTGGATTTAGTGTGATCATTGAAGTGAGTTGTTCGAATGTAGTTCTGATGGCCATTCTGTTCTTTTTCTTTTCTTTTGGTTGACAGGTATCTCCTCCCCTTTTGCCACTGCCATCTGTATGCCACTCCTGCAGATGGCTTTTACTCCCGACACCTGCTGCTTCGTGTTAATCAGTGGAGCAGCATTACGATCTTATGGGACGATCGCCAATGGGCCACATGCCCTTACGCAGTACTAGTGGCTCGGAGCAACATTTCGGCCTTTCAGCTGGACTAGTGCCTCCCCATTGGGACGGCCCTGCGGTTCTGTGCGCTTCCATGTTGCCTTTTCGTACGTGAATGTGGCTCTGTGTACCATGATGGAACAGGGCGTCACACAAGTAGTAGCTGGTCATTCCTTGCGGATGCAGCCCACAATGGTGATATGTGTTTTGGAGTTCATGGACTAATGGCTGTATGGGCTTGGTGATTTTGTTGTGCATTAAATTTCTATTCTGATATGGGCCGTGAAGCGTTCTTCTTTGCGAGTGATGTGGCATATTCCTATTTGGGGAGCGATGTATTGTGAGGAGATCTGCATTGGGTTCCAGCTTCGGAGTTTAGTTGCGTGGTACTGTGCTGGGCACGTTTGCCTACAGAGCCCAGTGAGGTCAGGGATGGGGGCTGCCAATATGACTGTTTGAATGTTGTCATGCTCAGGGGCGGGGGATTGGGTTTTGTGTAACAGATGCCGGTCAGCCAGGTGGACTGGTGGAATGATGTGATTTTCGGAATATTGCTGGTCACAGGTGCCTGTGTTTGCGTGCGTTTCTGGGGGGGGGACTGTGGTCATGTCCATTGGAATGGCTTCTGTATTCGTGCCATCTGTGCCCTGCAGCTCCCATTGGCCCCTCTTGTGATTCTTTTGTTCGTTGGCATGCATGGGTGACTTGTACATTTCACTGGTTGCATTGTGACTTCATTGCACCTACGGGGAGTTGTACTTTGTGGGCAGGGAGCGGTGTACAGGCACTCAGTGGGGCCGTTTACGGTTGATTCGCGATGCCGTACTTCTCACCATGGCGGAATGGTACTTTCCGCCATGCTTGATGGCGTTAGGTACATGTCCGCTAGGGTCGGAATTCGCGTACCCTTGCGCCATGGTGGTATTTACGGTTTGGCATGGCGCGCGCGCGCGTACTTGGTGCAGTTAGCGTTGGCGTTCACTACGGTGTCGCTAATGGCTTCGTACTTTGCGGTGACGGGTCATAGTCGCACCGAGCGCTATTCGATGGCGGTATTGCATTTCCGCCGTTTTCCGATTTCCGCCAGGGTCGTAATGAGGCCCATTGTCTGTTTTTCTACTGTTATTATGTAATTTGGGTTGACTAACTTGGCAACAATATATTTTAGCCATCTTCGTCACAGTGCCAGCCTTAAAGCTACATGTACAATGCTTTGTATTATCTGGCTTTTCAGTATTTTTATATGTTAGGTTGGCTAACTTGGAAGCAATATATATAAACTACATCTGAGGAGGGAGCAGGAGGAATTTTCAAAAGGTTTGGATATGGTAAAGCGGGTTGATACTGCGTTCTCTTGTGATGATCATCCCTAATCCCACAGGGGGATTCCTTCCCTATGTGATCCTTCCTCAGTGTACCACCCCCCGGGGGACTATTGTACTTTGGACGCACCGACTTTGCCCCAGGGGAAAGCTCTCCCTAGGGAAGAAGGCACGACATCCTCAGATTCATCACACTTGCCACAGTAGAGTTTTTTTCACAGGGTCTGCGCTGTGAGAAAAACATTGGTCCTTTTTTTTAATGAAACAATTTTATTTAATTTTCGGATCAGGACACATCTTCCAGGAAGGTATCAAGATGTGCATGATACAAGAAGTATAGACAATGAGCAAATCATATAAACACAATTCGGGGTCTGGATTGTTCATATAGGGTGAGTTTCTCAAGGCATTGTGAAATGAAGTGATATGAAGTGACCAGGGTGCTCCTCCCCCCAGTGGTAACTTTATTGAGCAGCTCTGAGTTCACAGGAAGCCTCTGAGGATATGCCTGTGTGTACTCAATAAACGGGAGCCAGACATTGACATGGTCAAAATAACGATCCACAGACAGTGCCGGGATTTTTTCAGCTGCCAGTGCATCCCATATCCTGCCCATCACATCTGTTTGAGTGGACCTTAGACCCCCTTCCAAATCCTCGCACTAGTTATACTCCCTACTACCGATAGGTGTGTGATCAATGTTTCCCAGTCCCCAGAGCTATGGCATGATCCCTCACTTGTGTCCCCAAGGAGTATCACGGCCAGGTTCACAGGTACCTCTGCCACCAGGCAGATCTATCGACGATAAAGCCAGTCTGATCGGCATCAATTAGGGAGGGTAAGACCCCTAAAAGTCGGTTGGCGAGGATTTTAGAATACATTTTTGCAACAATATTCATAACAGAAATGGACATATAACAGTTGCAGCTGTTGGGCTCTTTGCTTGGCTTCAAGATCAACGTGGCCATGGATTCACCCATAGAGGGTGTGACAGACCCAGTAGCAATAAATGAGTTAAATAGTCAAGTTAACTATGGGGAGAGTTGGGCTTGGTATATTTTATAGAATCAAGAAATAAAACCATCTGGACCGGTGTTTTATCTTTTAGTGTCTTAATGGGCGTTTGAACCTCAGCCAGTTGGATGGGTTTGTCCAGCAATGCTCTAATCGGGGGCAAAATTATTGGTATGGCAGATCCCGCAATAAAGTCCCTCTGCATTTCCTGGTCTAAGGATACACCTGATATAACTGAAGTATAGTGTCGGTGAATCAGCTCAGTTTTCCGGTCCTCATCATATATCTTCGACTCTGTGTCGTCAATTAGCAATGGGATGTTATTCTGGTCTTCATTTTAGCTAGTGTGTATGCAAGGATCCTGTTGGCCTTGTTTACCCTGGTGTAGTAAAACTGTTTCGTTTTCAAAATCACCCGGGAGGTTCTCCCCACCATGAGCGCCTCCAGGTTTGCCCTGGCCATCCTCTGGGCTCATCACGCCCCATGGGAACCATGTATTCTATATTTGCGTTCCTTGACTGTAAACTCCCTTTCAAGGCCCTCTTTTAATAGGGTTCAACAAATCGTATGGGCTGTCATTTTATGGATTTGTTCACCCTGCACCGCTGCCTTCATGGAGTCCCAGACAATAGATAGAGATTGCTCCCCCTGATGGTGATCCTGGAAGTAGTTGGTAATTGTGTCCCTAATATGTTGGCAGAGCACCTGATCTGATAGTATTGGGTCGTATAGCCTCCAGGATGAGATCTGCGGCCGAGCTGTAACTGACCCTACCAGTGTCATCACGACTGGGGATTGATAAGAGAGTATTTTGGCACCTATGTGGGCTTTGGGAATACATAATAATAAAGAACCTGTTGTCAACAGGAGATCAATCCTTGAGTGTCCCTGGTACACATGTGGTACACATGTGAAAAGTGGGTAAACTTCTTTGCCTCCCCATTCCTGACTCTCCAAATGTGAACAACCCCCAGATCCCTCAACAACGCTATGTAGGCTAATGCGTTATTAAAATCAGTACTCATTGGTGAACGATATTATCCATTTCTGGGTTGGGCACTAGGTTAAAATCCACCCCAATAATTAAGTGCCCCTGATAGGGAGAATTCTCAAAAATGTGCGAATTCCTCTCTACCTTAGAGACCCCCAGCTCTTTTGATGAACTTTGGGACTTTTTACTTTCAATCCAAGGGGCCTCATTACGACCCAGGCGGACTTCGCGGTGCTAAATGCACCGCGAAGCATGGCGGAAAGCCGCCGATAGCGCCATGGGGGTTGGCGGATTTACCGCCCCATTCCGACCTCGGCGGAGCGGTAAATCCCCAATCCCCATTCTGCCCTTCCCCATTCCCATTTTTGCCCCATAGGGTATAATGGGAGTGGGGAAGGAGTTAATTACGCCACCGTAAAATACGGTGGCGTAATTAACAACGAGGTCCCGTAGCGCCATGGTTTTCTCCGGCTGGTAAAACCAGGCGGAGAAAACCTCCATGGCGCTACGGGAACTCGTAGTATGGCGGAGAGGTACGCCATGCACTACGCTGGCGTAATACCCTCTCCGCCAGGGTCCTAATGAGGCCCAATGTGTTTTTTGTGTTTCTTTTGGTTTTTGGAGTCTGACAAACTCCATAGGCATCTTTTTACATTGTGACGCACAGCACTTTCAGATTTCCCAGAGGTTTAAATGCCTTCTCTTTGGTAAACTACTGTTTCCCAGAGCAGTAAAGTGTAATTGACTTTACTTACATTTGTAACTTTCTAGACCCAGCACACACTATCTTACAATAGGGTTCTGGAGGGGTTACTTAGTATCCCCTGTGTCTAGCTTCTCATGGAACAATTTTATCTCACTGTTTCTACAATTAATGGCTGGTGGCAGTGGTTTACTTTTTACTACCATTGTGGATTTTTACCGTGGGCTGCATTCACAGCTGCAGTAAAGCACCCATGGGTGCCCAATTTGACAAAATGGCACGGTCTTCTTTTGTCGCCATTTCTTTGTGGCTTGGAAGGCAGAGTCGGCCACTGGATGAAGGAATCCGAAGAAGAACTTGGAAGAGATGCCTGCTACAACTCCTGGACTTTTGGTTTGCCCGGTGAAGCCCTGCTGTGTTCTGATGCTCCATATTTGCCTCGACTACAGAAGCACTGTAAGGACGACTACTCCCCTTGAGTTGATGGGACCAATCAACTCCAAAGTTAACTTGTCTGGACATCCTCTCAGAGCTGGCTGTACTTCCTTGCTGCTGCAGGAACCGAAGTACCAGGGAGAGGAACACCAGATTGGAGTGCATCACTTTTAAGTCAGACCCGAGCTGCTGGAAGATCCAGGAAGCAGGACTGACCAAGCCTGAGCCACCTCAACAGATTGCTGGACCCCAGATGCGAGGAAAGTCCGAAGTGGTATCCGAGAACCGCAATGGTGCTATTTGCTATAGTCCCGAGGAGCTGAAACACCAAAGTACCACTGATTTGAAGATTGCCGTTGCTGTCGCTGACCGTCCCATTGCAGTGCAGGAGTCTCCAGAAGTCCTCCCATGACTGAGGCCCAGGAACAACAGGATCTGCAGAGCTGCACAGGAATAGAAGCCAGCTGGAACAATTTCTTCTAACGAAAGGTCCTGTACCGTTGTGTAGCCTTACTTGTTCTCAGTTGAGACTGGTCTGGGTTGCTTCTGTAGAGTTGCTTGCATTTTCTACTACTCACAAGCCTAACAGCTTGTGGCCCTATATTGATTTTTCCTTTCTACAAAGACTTCTAAAACATTGTGCAAGAACTTTTACTTACCTGCAAGAAGTGCTTCAGTTCCCCTTGACTTTTGCCCAATTAGTATTGGGCTGGCCTGGCTCCCTGAAGGACTCTTCTCTTCTCTGACATTGTATTGCATCTATCCTTCCAGGAAAGGGTTAACTTACTTTGCATTGGGGGGTTGAAAAGTACTTACCTGCTTCAGAATATTTGTGTGATCTCTTGGTTTATTCTGATAACCCTTTTCTTTGAGACCACTCTCAGTATTGCTCTAAATGTACCAGTGATATATTAATGTCCACAGTGTCCTAGTTATTTAAGTCACCTGAAGGTGTAGGAAGTGTCTGTGTGCCATTCCAAATGGGTATTTGCTGATTTAGAGAAACTAAAAGGTGTATTTTGGACTGTATTTGTGTGTTACTGTTAAATTGCCCCTTCTGAAAAAGGCCTGTTCAAACTGACTGGTAAATAAATTAATAATTGTTTAATCAAGAAACCTTGAGTCTAAGAGTTTAATTGAATACTTGTCACTGTGACTCTCTGTGTAACTACCCTACTGCTCAAATTGACCCCTCTTGAGATAAGCCTGGCTGCTCAACCACACTACCAACCTTTGTTGTACAGACATATACCAATGGTTGGGTTCCTATTGCCAGGAGGAAAAGGCTGTTGTAGTGCACCCAAAGGGTACTGCGCAAAATCTTGCCTTACACTGGTGGCAGCGGTGGGATGTATTTTAGAGTTGTTACACTAAGTATTTGCTTTGCCTTTGTTCAACTAAAACCCTCACAAAGCTAGGCTCCACCAGAACAGCAATTGTAACATGCCAAATATGGATAACTTCAGTAAGGAAGCCCTGATCATTTTAACAGTAGATCAACTGAAAGAAATATGCACGGTCAGGAATCTCCCTGTTAAAGGAAAGAAAATTAATTCATATCAAGATTGCTGAATCATCAAAGTCTGGGTAGTAGGCCTGTCACACCAACTAACCCAGGAAATGTGGAAATTGATAATGAGGATGATAATTCAGAGTCTAACTCTAATGTCTTAGAAGAGTCAGAGGAAGGAGAGGAGTCTCAGCAAGGGAGCCCTTCTTTACCTCACCAGGCCCTTTTGCCTCAAACTGTATCCAGTGGGACCCCACAGGGTCCATCACTGAGTCCAGAATATGTGCCTCTTGAGAAAATTAGACCTGAATTGGAATTTAAAAGGTTAGAAGCGTGAGCTGAAGCCAAACATCAGGACATCAAACTCAGGGAGTTAGCAATGCAGCATGCTCTTGAAATGAAGACATTCCTCATTACACGGAAGGCGGTAACCATGCCGCTATCAGCGCCATGGTTGCCGCCAGTATTTTACCAAGTCCGCCATGGTGAATGGCGGAATTACCGCCCCATTCCAAGGTGTGCGGGGGCGGTAATTCCCCATTCACCATGGCACTTCCCCATTCCCATTTTTGCCCCCATAGGGCTCAATGGAAATGGGGAAGGCAGTAATTACAGTACCGCATATTGCGGTACCGTAATTACCTTCAGAGTCCCTTTGCGGGTCCCGTACTTAACAGCTGGTCCGGCTGGCTGTCCGGCAAGGACAGCCACCTGCTGGGTGATTGGCAAATAGGCTGGAATGAATGGGATGAATGGGAGAAACCTGCATAAATGGAGGGGCGTTTTGGCTTGAAAGGCAGAGTCGACCACTGGACGAAGGAATCCGAAGAATAACTTGGAAGAGACGCCTGCTGTAACTCCTGAACCGTTGGTTTACCCTATGAAGCCCTGCTGCTGTGCTGAAGCTCTGTATTCGCCTCGACTGGAGAAGCCCTGTAATGACGACTACTCCCCTTGAGTTGGTGGGACCAATCAACTCCAAAGTGAACTTCTCTGGACATCCTCTCAGAGCTGGCTGTACTTCCTTGCTGCTGCAGGAACCGAAGTGCCAGGGAGAGGAACACCAGATTAGAGTGCGTCACTTTTAAGTTGGACCCGAGCTGCTGGAAGATCCTCCGGACTCCCAGAAATCAGGACTGACCAAGCCTGAGCCACCTCAACAGAGTGCTGGACCCCAGATTGCGAGGGAAGTCCAAAGTGGTATCTGAGAACCCCGGTGGTGCTATTTGCTATAGATGCTTGGAGCTGAAACACTGAAGTACCACTGATTTATAGATTTCTGGTTGCTCTCGCTGACTGTCCCAATGCAGTGCAGGAGTCCCCAGAAGTCCTCCCTCTTGTCCCCATGACTGAGGCCCAGGAACAACAGGACCTGCAGAGCTGCACAGGAACAGAACCCAGCTGGAACAGTTTCTTCTAACCAAAGGTACTGTATAGTCTAAGAGAACTTACCTCTTGTTGTGTAGCATTACTTGTTCTCAGTTAAGACTGGTCTGGGTTGCTTCTGTAGAGTTGCTTGCATCTTCTACTACTCACAAGCCTAACAGCTTGTGGCCCTACATTGATTCTTCCTTTCTACAAAGACTTCTAAAACATTGTGCAAGAACTTTTACTTACCTGCAAGAAGTGCTTCAGCTCCCCTTGACTTTTGCCCAATTGACATTGGCCTGGCCTGGCTCCCTGAATGATTCTTTTCTACTCTGACATTGTGTTGCACCTATCCTTCCAGGAAGGGGTCAGCTTACTTTGCAATGGGGGTTCAAAAGTACTTACCTGCTTCAGAATATCTGTGTGATCTCTTGTTTTATTCCAATAACCCTTTTCTTTGACACCACTCTCAGTATTGCTCTAAATGTACCAGTGATATATTAATGTCCACTGTGTCCTAATTATTTAAGTCACCTGAGGGTGTAGGAAGTGTCTGTGTGCCATCCTAAATGGGTATTTGCTGATTTAGAGAAACTAAGAGGTATATTTTGGAGTGTATTTGTGTATTAATGTTATATTGCCCCTTCTGAAGAAGGCGTATTCAAACTGACTGTTAAATAAATTAATATTTGTTTAATCAAGAAACCGTGAGCGTAAATGTTTAATTGAATACTTATCACTGTGAATTTCTGTGTAACTACCCTACTGCTCACATTGACCCCTCTTGAGATAAGCCTGGCTACTCAACCACGCTAACAACCTGTTTAGTACAGACTTATACCAAAGGTTGAGTTCCTATTGCCAGGAGAACAAGTTTTTTGTAGTGAACCCAAAGGGTACTGCTCCAAATTTTGCCTAACCGCCCCTCTGCGAAAAAAGCTATATGTGGCAGGACCGAGGACAGCTAGAGATCTTGTTTTTCGTTAGGCACATAGAGTGAAACCAGGGTGAGGTTATGCCCCATTAGTTTGCCCTTGACGCAAACATATCTATGTTGAGGATCAAGCAGGATTTTAGATTTAGTGAAGGGAATACCCATAGCTATCAGGATTGCTACTCCCTTCTTCTGCTTTTGCCCTGCAGAAGCGAACAATTGAAGGGGAAAATGCTTGTTCTGAAGCCTATGTTCATCCTCCAGGAGTAAGTGAGCTTCCTGTAGAAACACCAGGGTGGCAGCAAGGTCCTTGATGTGTAGCAGGGCCCCCCCTCCTCTTCATGGGCGAATTCAGACCCTGGACATTCCAAGTGAATATTTGAAGGGCGTCTAATCCCAGACCTTTAAGTGTCATCATATTGACCTTGTGTTAATGCTAGGACCTGGGTGTCATCCCTTGAACCTCTTGGAGAGACTCACAGACCCCCAAAAAAGGTCGATCCTATGACCTGGACTTGTTTACCCCATAGACCCCTTAGAGTCCCCCAACGTGGCAGGAACAAATCCAGCATGATGAGAAGTATCTGCAATGGTGGGGGCCTCAGTACATCAAAAACTGTGAACAGGTCCTGTGCGCCTCGTCAATAAATCCAGAAATACTCTGACAACAATGAGGGAGTTCAAGACTTTTTCTTTGTGCCTGGACCTCTGGGTCTCCGAGCCTTCCCAATTCTCTCTCAGGAGCTCCCCTCTAAGGAGCGGGACAAGCTTTCTTTGCTGGAAGCAGAGGGTGATGAGGCCCCAGTTAGAGCCGGCGAGATTAGTTGCTCTCCCTCCTGTAAAGACTTAACAACTCACTTGTGGCCTTCATAGGAGAACCTAAGGGCGGCAGGAAATGCCCATCTATAGGGGATTTGTTTGGCCCTGAGCCATTCCTTCACATGTTTGAGTAATTTGCTCTCCAATAGAGTAGTAGTTGCAAGGGGTGTTTTCCTCCAAGTGTTTTTCCAAGTTTTTGACAAAAGAATTGTGTCCAGATCTTAAAAGTAAGTTTGTCAATACAAAGAAAAATAGTGCTAGCAAATAGTTAACTTCTAGTAAATCTTCCGTGCTTCCAGGCAAGATTGTGGTCCTTCATCAAAAATCGTCTAAAGCTCTTTTCATCTAGTGCTACTGAAACCCAATTCTGCCATTTGCCATGCATATGTCGCAGTTTTTTCAATCTGTTGTATCTGTTACAATGGTCTGCTCATAACAACTATTTTAAATTAAAAATAGTCAATGAATTCACCAACTTACTCTTAATAAAGCCCCCATTCTTATGTGACAATCGCTCTGTTTGGAGGCTCTTCGCGTGATCTGTGGATTTTTGGCAGACAACACAATAGTGGCATTGTTAAGTATGTTGGAACATTTTTGTGCGCTCTGTGTCTAGTGAAGCATTCAAGAACGCAGCCCAAATTACTCTTGCATCCATGTCAGGGTCAGATTAAGTAATTGAATATTGGTCTCTTGTGCATTGAATGATCTGTGGCTGTTTCATATGGAATTGTGGGTTATGTGGTCCCACTTCCAGAAGTAGTCAATTGCCAGAAGCCAAGTATTTAAAAAAAAAAGAGTATACACATGAGAATCCACTATTGGAGCAATTGGTGAAAGGCCTGAGAGGTGGCAGAGTATGGTCCTAATAAGAAGAGAAAAGTTCTGAATACGTTTTGCAATGTACAAAATGGAATCATAAATGCAAGGTGTATGCCTCCATTTTGTGCATTGGCTCCATTGAAGCCCTTTGCCCTTCGAAGGTGCAGGAGGGGCTCAAAGCAGAGTTTGCATCTCTGCTTTGCTTTCCTCCTCTGTCTTGGAAGAGCACCACGTTTTACGCCTGACATTTTCATGCATTTGTAAAACCAATGGATTCATCTGGAATCCACGTAACATTTGCACAGGCTAATGAACAACCTTATCCACCTTTCCTGACTCAGCAGAGTTAAACCTTGGCTGTTTTATGTGCGGAAAATGCATTAAAGCACACACTACTTGAAAAGGATTTTTGAATGGGCGTCAACTTGTAGTTATTTGATCAAAAGAGTTTTACTGATAGATTAGGGAATGTTTGACAAGGCCACACTTACCTTCTGTTGTTTCGGCATATACACCAGTGCAGGTATCAAAGACAGAAGCACACACCGTCACTGTTCCCTTGCAGAGCAGGCCGGTCCTATTTTGACATGTCTGGCAAGATAGCGCATTTCCTGAAGGAGAAGGAAGGAAGAAAACCATAATGTAGGCCTTGCTTCTCGGTGGAGATATTTCCTCCCTGCCACTCTCATCGTCCTCCCAACCCCCACTCATGCACAGTTCAGTGATGCTGAGAAGAGGTGCTGTTCAGGGTAATAGCGGGTTATCTTCCAGTGACATTTTGCGGGCAGCGTTATCACTGCGTTCAAAAACAAGTCTGGCAACGGCACTAGTTTTGTGGTCTGCAGTTGTTTAATGCATTTTACATTTATAGGCACGACGCAGTAAATACATAGGCCCTACATAACGAGTATTTCCAGACCATTTAGTGGTACTTAACATTAGTAACATGCACAGCAAAAAGTAATTATGCTCACGGTGGTGTAGGGATGTCTTATTACCATGTCTATTACTCTGCAGACCCAGTAGTGAGTGGATCTAAGCTTGTTTTTTTCTTAGTGTTTTTGTGGGGGATTTGTTAGTCTTTAGTGGGCACCCACAACACTGACCTTCACGTGAAGTTATCTACTGTTGGACCATCCCATCTCGCTCCCATATTCCCCAGAATGCACCTCAAACAGCGTGTTTCTGACATCAGGGGGAGAGATGGCAGTTCTGAGGCCTATCTCCGAAATATCCCCTATTCATGTATATTACTCTGCACACCAAGAAGTAATTGAAGCTTCACTGGTCTCTTTCATTTTGCTTTGGGAGGGGGCTCCTATTTATTAGTGGGGACCCATAGCACATTCTTCAAGGCAAGCTATACTATTCCTCAACCCTACCCCATTGTCCTATAATCCCAGGTGGGCCTCTCAGTTGGTGAATGGCTGAAAACATCTGGCGATGATGTGCCTGTCCCGAGGCCCACCCTGAGATGTAGCTACAGGTTCTGCTTGTTACTCCCAGAGGTGCGCTAGGTTTCACTGCACTAGTCTTTTTCTTTGAGTTTTTGGGGGGGATTGTTAATCCTTACTTGGCACCCAGAGCACAACACACAAGGGAAGCTATCCTCAGCTCCCACCCAACCTGCTCCCCTAATCCCAAGTGACCCTCTCAGGTACGTAATGGCTGAAAGCATCTCATGTCCAGGCAGCCTTGCTAAACCTTAAACAGCTGGTGAAGGGCAAAGGTAAAGGGTTGTGCCTGATTGCTCTGGTGCCCAAACTATGTCCTGCAGACTCCAGGCCAGACAACAGACCAGCCAAATACCAGCTAAGGGACGTTGCCTCATTGTGACTGTGCTCCGAGTTTCCCCCATTGTATTTTGCACATTGTGATTGTGTTCCCAGTTGCCCCATTTTATTCTGCACATTGTGATTGTGCTCCTAGTTGCCTCCATTGCATTTTGCACACTGTGATTATGCTCCTAGCTGCTCCCATAGTATTTCACATATTAAGATTGTGCTCCTAGTTGCTTCCATTGTATTTTGCACATTGTGATTGTGTTTCCAGTTGCCCCCATTGGATTCTGCACATTGTGATTGTGCTCCTAGTTGTCTCCATTGCATTTTGCATACTGTGATTATGCTCCTAGCTGCTCCCATTGTATTAAGCATATTATGATTGTGCTCCTAGTTGCCCCCATTGTATTTTGAACATTGTGATTGTGCTCCTATTTGCCCCCATTTTATTGTACACATTGATTAAGTTCCTAATGTCCCCAATGTATTTTGAACATTGTGGTTATGCTCCTAGCTACTTCCATAGTATTCTACACACTGTGATAGGAGCTCCCATTTGCTCCCATTTATTTATGTATGTATTTATTTATTTATTTATTTATTCATTGGACAGGCATAATGGGGGTCATTACGACCCGGGCGCAAAGGGATACCAGGCACTGGTAATGACACCGGTGGCAGTAATTCCTTTGCGTCCTATTCCGAGGTCCCTTTGCGGGTCCTTTCCTTAATGCCTGCTTTTAGCCTGCTTTTAGCAGGCATTAAGGACGGGACCCGCAAAGGGATACCGGGGTCAATAACGGTACCGCAATTTGCGGTACCCTTATCGTCGCCTTCCTCCTTCCCATTGAGCCCTATGGGGGCTCAAATAGGAATGGGGAATGGCTTTTAAAATGGGGACTTACCGGTCCCGCAAAGGGCAGAATGGACCGGTAAGTCCCCATGCCGCCACGTCGGTGGCGGTACCAGTATTGGTGCTAGTCATGGCGCTAATAGCGCCATGACTAGCACCAACCTCGGAATGAGGGCCAATGTGTTTATACAACAAGACATTGGGCCTCATTCCGAGTTTGGAGGTAGGCATGGTGCTATTAGCACCATGGCTGCCTCCAAACCCGGGTCCGGTCTGGCTGAATGGGGACTTACCGGGCCATTCCAACCTTGGAGGACCCGGTAAGTCCCCATTCAGAAGACCATTCCCCATTCCCATTGAGCCCCCATAGGGCTCAATGGGAATGGGGAAGGCGCTAATAATGGGCCCACAAATAGCGGGCCCGTTATTAGCACCCTGGTCCCTTAGCAGGACCCACTAAGGATGTGTGGTCTGACCACACGGGGGGTCATTCCGAGTTGGGCGGTAGCCATGGTGCTGTAAGCACCATGGCTGCCTCCCAAATCGGATCTGGGTCCGGTCTGGCAGAATGGGGACTTACCGGGTCATTCTGACCGTGGAGGACCCGATAAATCACCATTCTGTAGACCATTCCCCATTCCCATTTGAGCCCCAATAGGGCTCAATGGGAATGGGGAAGGCGCTAATTACGGGCCCGCAAATAGCAGGCCCGTTATTAGCGCGACCCACAAAAGACGTGTGGTCAGACCACACGTCCTTTGAGGTTCCCACTAAGGGACCTCGGAATTAGGCGGTAAGGGTTTACCGGCACCGGCATCCTTACTAGTGCCGGTAACCCTTACTGCCCACCTCGGAATGACCCCCACGTCCTTTGCGGGTCCCGCTAAGGGACCTCGGAATTGGGCGGTAAGGGTTTACCGGCAGCGACATCAATACCGGTGACCGTTAACCCTTTCCGCCCAACTCAGAATGAGGCGCATTGTTTCAAAGCGACACAAGGCAGAGGGAAGGGAACATGGTAGAAAACGAAACAATGGAAATACCTATGAATACATAGAGCCTCATTACATGGTAGGAGGTAACCATGCCGCTATTAGCGGCATGGCTACTCCCTTACCGCATACCGGGTCCGGGTAGGCGGTATGGGGACTTACCAGGTCATTCTGACCCTGGATGACCCGGTAAGTCCCCATGCCAAATACCATTCCCCATTCCCATTCGAGCCCCCATAGGGCTCAAAGGGAATGGGGAAGGAGCTAATAACGGTACCGCAATTTGCGGTACTGTTATTAGCTCTGAGGTCCCTTAGCGGGCCCCGTCCTTAATGCCTGGTCAGACCAGGCGTTAAGGACACGATCCGCTGATGGACCTCGTAGTAGGGCGCTAAGGGATTACCGGCACCGGTAATCCCTTAGCACCTACTGTGTAATGAGGCCCATAGAAAGAAACAGCGGTCCTAGTAGGCCTTGTGTTATTCAGAATGTGCAAGTGTAGTGAAAAAAAAAGGTGAAAAGGGGCGATCGGGTGAGGGTAAGTGCTATTAGGGTCCTTTAGGCGGAGGAAGTGCCAGACGTGCCC
The DNA here is from genome assembly GCF_040938575.1 of Ambystoma mexicanum. Lineage (NCBI taxonomy): Eukaryota > Metazoa > Chordata > Amphibia > Caudata > Ambystomatidae > Ambystoma > Ambystoma mexicanum. The sequence goes on along the minus strand of NC_090922.1, from coordinate 491,078,124 downwards.
GTTTGGGAAGGCAGCAGGTAAGTGCGTGGGCAGAGACATCCCAAGTGAAGAAGGAGGTCTACCGTCCAACAGGTAAGGGCGGGCAGAGGCGAAACGACCCAACAGGTGGGTGTGGGCTCAGTGGGCAGTGCAGGGGGGTAGCTATGGGCAATTGAGCAGAAGGCCAGGACCCTAATTGACTCTTGAGGGGCCAGGCTGTCAATCCCAGCGAAAGAGGGGATGGTTAGCATGGGAAGGGGAAAGGAGGAGGAGAAGAGAAAGGTTTTGAGTTGTTTGTGGAACCTGAGATGGTCCGGTTCAAGATGGAGAGAAAGAGGGAGACTGTTCCATAGGAGGGAGCCAGCAGAGGAGAGAGATCTGCCCCCAACTCTCTGCTTGGAGAAGCGTCTGATCAGCAGAGAGTTGGAGCTAGAAGATCGAAGGGATCTGCAAGGAGAATACTTAGTAAGAGAGAGTTGCAGGTAGCATGGTCCCAGGCCCCAGACAGCCTTGTGGATGTTGCAGAGGGTCTTGGGAGCCAGTGGAGAGATTTTAGTGCTGGAGAGATACGGTCCCAGGGCTTTGGGCCAAGGATAAGTCTTGCAGCTCTATTCTGGATTAGTTAAAGAGGGTGGAGTGAAGAAAGAGGCAGGTTAAGGAAGAGTCTGTTACAGTAGTCTATCGTGGAGAGTACCACAGTTCTAGAGACATTGAGCTTCTGGGGGAAGGTGAGTAAATGAAGAATACCTCTGAGGAGGTGAAGTTGAAAGTGGTCCTTCTTGGCAAGGTCCAATATGTAAGGAGTAAAGGAGAGAGAGGAGTTGAAGAGGACCCGGAGTTTTCTGGCCTCAGTGGAAGGAGAGGGACGTGAGCCCATAGAGGGCGGCCAGAGTGGAAGAGGGAAACAGGGAGCGAGTGTCCTGATAGGCAGGATCTCGGTCTTATTGGCATTAAGACAGAGATCATTGCTGGTGCACCAAGACTGAATAGCTGGCAGAGGAGGAAGAGGAGGAGGAGGAGGAGGAAGAGGGGAGGTTGAAGATGAGATGTGTGTCATCTGTGTAACAATTAAAATGAGGAGAGAAGGCAGAGATCAGGTGAGCAAGAGGTGCTAGAAAGATGTTAAAAAGCCAAGGTAAGAGGATAGTGCCCTGGGGAACACCACAGGTAGAGAGAGTGGTTGAGGAGGAGAAGGAGCCCAGGAGCACCTGGGAAGGGCGGTCAGTAAGGAAAGAGGTCAGCCAATCCAGTGCCCGGTCTGAGATACCAGGTGTATCTTGGAGCTGCTTTATGAGGATAGAATGGTGGACTGTATCAAAAGCAGAAGAGAGGTCAGCGAGAATGAGAACAGCAGGAGAGTTAGAGTCAAGATTTGCAAGAAATTCTTCACAGGTGTTCAGGAGAGCAGTTTTCGTGCCTCTGGATGCTCAGAATCCAGATTGATGGTCATTTAAACAACCAGTGAACTCAGTGGGTTAGGTCAGTTAGGGGATGCCCAACTTCTCTAGAGGTTTCCCAAGGAAGGGTGTAGTAGAGATAGGGCAGTAGTTGTCCGGACACAAGGGGGCAACGGAAGGCTTTTTTAGGAGGGGGTGCACGAGGGAGTGCTTCAAAGAGGAAGGGAAAGAGCCAGATGCTAGGGAGTGGTTGCAGAAGTCAGCCAGAGTTGGAGCGAGGGAGGAGATGTTATCCTTGATGGTTCCTGTTTGGATGAGACCTTCATAGAGTGTACAACTCTAGAGATCTCATCCATTGTGATAGGTGAGAAGGAGGAAAGAGTGGGTGGGGATGGAAGAGAGCCCAAGGAAGGCAAGGGAACCGGGGGAGGAATAGAGGGAGGGGACAAAGAGAGAGCTGTCACAATGACCTGAGTTTTAGAGGAGAAATGGGTGGCCAGTGCAATACAGAGGGCCTGAGAAGGAAGACTCCAGGTGGAGCCTGCGGATGGATTGGCTAGTTCCTTGCAGATTTTGAAGAATTCAGCTGTATTGTTAGAGGCTCCAGGGATACAGGCCTGGATGTGAGCCTTCTTCTTGGAGTGGATAGAGAGACTGTATTGCCTTTGGAGTAGGTGACAGGCCAGTTTGTCAGGGGATGAACCCAAGGTCTGCCACTTCCATTCAGCTACTCTGCACTTCCATTTCAGAGCGACTAGATCGAAGTCATACCAGCTATTACGCTTGGAGGCAGGTTTCAGGCAGATCCTCAAGATAGGGCCAAGAATGTCTAAATGTCTAGATTGTTAGTGATAGCTAGATGAAGATTGGCAAGGACAGAGTCAGTGGGATGGACAGAGTCAGTGGGAGAGTCAAGAGAAGTGTAAGGAGGAGGGATGAAGGTGGAGGAAAACGTAGCAGCTGACACCAGTTTCATTGGACGGAGGACCGTGAAGGAGGCTAGCAGTGCTGGTGGAGGCTCGGTCAGGGGGCAGAGAGGTCCCAGATGAGAAGAGAGGAGAGAGTGGTCAGACAAGGAGAAAGGGGTAGTGAGAGGGTTGGGGAGTGGGTGATCAGCATGGATGAAGGCATCAAGAGTGTTTCTGGTAGAGTGGGTAGGGCCAGAGGGGAGAATAGTGAGGGAAAGAGAGGTACAGAGATCGTAGAAGAGAGAAGAGGCAGAGACAGTTGAGTCAAGGTGGATGTTGAAGTCTCCAAGGAGGAGGAGTGTAGAGGTAGAGGTCTGAAGGGAGGAGGTGAAGTCAGCCCATTCGGAGAGGAAGACAGATACAGGGTCAGGAGGCCTGTAGAAAGCGGCATGCGTGTGAGATAGAGTCGGTGAGACACCAAGCTTGCAGACAAGGCTTTCAAAGGAAGAGTAGGGCTGGGTGGGTATGATAGAGGTAGGGACCCACTCAGGGAAAATCGTGGCTATTCCCCCACCAGGTTGGTTGGGCTGAGGCTTGGAGAGGATTGTGTAGCCATCAGGGAGAAGGGCCTCAAAAGCAGTGAGTGAGCTGGCATTGAACCACATCGCGGTGAGAGCGAGGTTCAAATTATTATCCCACAACTGGCCTGGTTTAACTTTCCATCCTTCTGAGTGGATGAATTGAATATCATTTATTGGGACAGCAATAACACTATTTATTACAGTGGTTAGAAGCTGAAGGAATCCAGCTTGAAGTGTTATGTCAGAAAACACATTGGGCCTCATTACGAATCAGGCGTTAAGGGGTTAACGCCGCCGTAAACAGCGCCGACCGTTAACGCCTGATTCCGAGGTCCCTTAGCGCCATGGTGAGTTTAACGCCTGCTTTTTGCAGGCGTTAAAATCCATGGCGCTAAGGGACCATGGTGCTAATTATGCCACCGTAATTTACGGTGGCGTAATTAGCGCCTTCCCCACTCCCATTATGCCCTATGGGGCAAAAATGGGAATGGGGAAGGGTAAAATGGGAAATGGGGATTTACCGCCCCACTCACCTTGGAATGGGGCGGTAAATCCGCCATCCACCATGGTGTAAACGTAGTTTACACCATGGTGGTAAGGGTACGACCCAGGCGGTAACTTACCGCCTTGGTCATAATGGGGCCCATTATTAACACCGGGTCTGTGGCTCACTGGACTAGGGCATCCACTACAGGTGCCTGTGATTGACCTTGTGGTTGCATGTTCCAATCCCAGCAGGTTATGTGATCCTTCCGTGGTTGGTCGCTACAATAAGGGTTAGTAAGTTGGATAACAATACACATCTGTTATCTGTCAAGATGCCCCTGTAGGGGTCAATGTGTGCTCTACAAATACACCTGTTATGTTATATCATTATTCTTAATTTTACAATGCACTTTTGCCCATCAGTACAGATTTACCAACAGTTTTGACCCAATGAAAGGGTAGTTCTAAATCTATTTCTCAAGCACATATTGGTAAGCCGTCCACCATACCATGGACAGATTTCCCAAAAAGAATATGAAAAAGCCGATTGTTCCGTAAGGTGCCATAATTACATTATTGTGGCTGCGATGAACAACGCAAAACAGAAATAAACAAATACGGCTATACCAGTTCAAATATGACCAAAAAAAGGCAAAAGAAATATTGTTGATGTTACAAGTCAAAGTACAGCTGATGAAAATACACACACATTCTTCTTTGTGTCATTTTTTCAAGAAATTACCATAATAAAGAAGGGTATGAACCATAAACATATTTGCCATTTTAGTCTCCCTCTCATTTTTGAAAGTAAGACACACTTCTCAAGTGTCTCATTTTACAAGGGGGGGTCATATATGTGTTCCTCCAACTATACTTTACTCTTCTTTAATAAAGTCCACTGATCAAAGTAAGCTCAATATGAAATGCTCATTTTTGTTCTTACTTTCATGCTAGTGTGTGGTATGCCCAGTGCGTGGCATGCACAGTGTGTGGATTGTCCAGTGTGTCGTGTAGTCAATGTGTACTATGCCTAGTGCGCAGTAAGCCCAGTGTTTGGTAAGCCCAGCGTATGGTATTCGCAGTGTATAGTGTGCCCAATGTGTGGTATGCCTAGTGCATGGAATGCCCAGTGTGTGGTAAACCCAGTATATGTATGCCCATTGTGAAGTATGCTTATCCCAGCATACTGGAATAAGCGAGCAACTTTGCATCAGGGAAAGGAGCTAAAGAAGTGAGCTATGGCGTGTTTCTATAGTGCCGCATGTCATGTCCTCCCACTTCTAAGTTACGTAGCAATGGAAAGTTGTCCCTATCCAGACCTGAATCTGTGACTGAAAATCCCATACAGATTACAAAGTGAGGAATGTCAATCTCAGCTCTATGCTACATCCAATATGGATGACTTTGCATCCATTTTGCATCTCAAAGGGAGTGTGACAAGAGATAACTCGGCCAAAGAATAATGCTACCAGAGGTGTATACATACCACACTGATATCATAGGTGCCTACTCTCCCCAAACACTGTTTACAAGTGTGTGGATGCCTCAGTTAAATTAATACAACTTCCATCATTGCTTAATGACTGGTTTAATGGAAACATATCGTGTACCATTGTTAAGTGAAAGTAATTACTAAGTGCTAATTTATTTCGTAGCAATCACATTGCGGCGGTAAAAAAAGGATACATGTCTGTTGAGGGTTAAAGGGTATATGAGGGTAGGTAAGGGTTGCAGAGGTTGTGGAGGGGGTGCGGAGGACCCAAATTAAAAAAAAACCTGGCAAGGTAATTTCAGTGCAAGTTCGTGCAAGCAAGCCATTGCTTTGCGCTGCGAGATAAGGAGATGGACGCAGATGGATAACGTGCTGCACTCACGAGTATGACAAAGCTGTAGGGCAGCCTGTTGTATTGGTAGCTGTTGACTTGTATTACTGATACAGCACTCTGTTTAGATAAAGGGAGACTGCCGAGCATGCGCTTATGTTATAAAGTGTAATCCTTCTGCTGTGCTGGAAACCTGGGTTATGGAGAAAAGGCTGCGTACTAAGACAATAGTGGACATTAACTGCAGGGAGAAGCAAAAAGTGTCTGGCTGAAAAGTGGAGTGTCTGGCGGCTGGCGGTGAGCTGGTATCGCTATTGGTTTGAAATGAATGGGCACGTTGTGGCTGGCAGCACTGATTCATCTGTGCAAGGCTGGGATGGGCCAGGCATTTAAGGAGGCTGATCTCAGCTGCGGCTTTTCATTTATGCGGCCAAGGGCACCCCTTTATTAAATACAATGTTGAAAGAGTGGTGACAATTGGGAATTTAGTTTTAAGATATGGATACCTTTTATTTAAAAGCAAGTTTTTGGGAATGCATTTGAATTAGGAATTTTTGTTTTAGGGACAAGTATCTTTTTGTTTGATAGGCAAGGTTCGGGCATGGTGACAATTATCAATTTTGTTTTAGTGGCATGTATATCATTTGCTGAAACACATTGGGCCTCATTCCGAGTACGGCGCTAACCAATGGCGCTATTAACGCCTTGGTTGACGCCGTACCCGTGCCGGCAGCGCCTTGGTGGATGGCGGAATTACCGCCCCATTCCAAGGTTGGCGGTGCGGTAATTCCCCATTCACCAAGGCTCTTCCCCATTCCCAAATGAGCCCCCATAGGGCTCAATGGGAATGGGGAAGATGCAAATAACGGTGACCGTTCATTACGGTCACCGTTATTGGCTTGGAGGCCCCTTTGCGCCCTCAACTTTAACACCTGCTCAAAGCAGGCGTTAAGGGCGAGGACGCAAAGGGAACTCGGAGTATGGCGGTAAGGGATTACCGCCACCGGTCTCGTTACCGGTGGCCGCTATCCCTTACCGCCATACTCGGAATGAGGCCCATTTTCATAAGAGAAGTCAGGGTGAACAGGAAAATCAAGGCACCCCAATTACTTTAAATTACTGTGTTGTATTTTCCCGCTAGGAGAGAGGGGAAATATTTTGAATTCTTCCAAGCTCCCCCTTGTGTCAATCTATTTGGGAGTCAATTAAAATAACATGCAGTCAAATATGCTAAGGGTCTACACAGTTTTACCCCCAACCCACTAATGGAAAAGAGCCCATTATGAAAGGGAATGGGTTAATCAAATAGATCCCTACGCTGTCATTTTGTTGTACAATCTACTTACTTTTGGAATTTTCTGGGCTCTGCACTCATGGAGACTGGGCAGGGCTTCACTCTTAGGGAAAAACAAGATTCTGGCCAGCACTCAGTCAATGGAATTCCACAGCAATCCTCCCTCTGTGGTTCCAGGGAAGTCTCACAGCCTCGGCTTTTAGTCTCCCCAGCAATAGAAAGCTCTAGCCCTCTTCCAATATTTCCACCCAGATGAAATTTCTGCAGATTACCATTGGTGATTTTTGGCAGCTGTCCCCTCTTCCATAGTGCAAGACCTTTTTACTCTCTAAGACCCTCCCATGGAAAGTGAACATTAGGCAAAGCTAACTTATGATCTAGCAACCAGGATTGGACATTTACTTGTCTCTCCAACCCCAACGTCCAGACCCTCTCTAAGGAAAGGATTGTCACAAAAGTCTAGAACTGAAATATTGCAACACCCCGTTGAGATTCATTTTTTTTCTTTTGTCCAATGTTAGCCAAAAAGTACCGGCATGGCAAAAGTTTGTAATTAACTAATACATATATATATATATATATAAGTTACAAAACCATTATATTAAAAAAAGACAGTCACAAGGGGGCACGGATGGGGTGGTGTTCAAACAGTTAGGATGCATGCTGAGCAGTTGAAAATATATATTTATATGTAGTTATGGTTAAGTTGCTGTTTCCATAGGAAGAACACTTTTTGGACGGCTTATAACTTAGCTTCCCCTGGATGAATCCTCACCAAACTTTTGCAAAAAAAGTATATGGGCCACTCTGAATTTTCAAAGTTTGGAGATGTTTGGGCCAGGGGGGGGCAAAGTTATAGGGGGGGTCCCAAAACTTATTTTTTTCCCATAGACTGAATTGGGGAAAAACTTTGCGCACGGCTACAGGTGAAACTGCTGGATGGATTATGACGAAATCTGCGGCAGGTACAGGGGCTTGGTCCAGAAAGCGTGCTTTTGTAAATTTGGTCACCATCCGTGCAGTATGTTTCTTTATAATTAACAAAAAGTAGGTCGGAAATAATTAGTGATATCTATGTCCGCTCCGCGGTCACACTTCCCTGTTCGGTCGACGAACAAGATACCGATTGGCTAAGGGGCTGGCATCATGACCGCGGACACGCGATGTCTCTGCCCATTGGCTGCTGCAAGACGTGTTCTGCATCAGATGGTTTGGATGCGCCCGACATCTTGGATCCGCGGAAAACGGAGCAACAACCAGTGTACACATGCTTTTTTCATGAAACTATTTTGCTGTGTCACAGAGCACTGGGAAAGGTTCAGACAGTAAGACATGGGTCACCAATGCATTTGTTCTTCGGTCGTCATGATGTAATTTCTATGGACACCTTGTATACACTGTAAATGTGGGGTGTAATAACGATAGCACTTCAGTCCATGTAGTGGACAGGAAATTTGTAACTGTTGAAAGCAAACGCGTATTGGTAGGCAACATTGAAATTGACAACATGCCGTGAATGCATTATTTTTTCCAATGGCTATTATTATATTCATATATTATATATGGGTGGCACTGCTACGGCGGTTGTGGCCAGGGGCTAAAGTCTTAAGATATGGGTGATGAATGCATTTGTTCTGGGGGTCGGTCGTCATGATGTAATTTCTATGGACATCTTGTACGCACAGTACACTAAACCTACTTAATGACGTATGTTCTATGGCCTCCTTGTAAGCACAGAAAATGAGCGGTCCAATAAGGCCAGTATTTCAGCCCGTGCAGTGCACGGGGGAGTTGTTACTTTTGTAAGGACACGTGTCGTGTTAGGGAACATTGAAATTGACAACATGCCGTGAATGCATTATTTTTTCCAATGGCTATTATTCTTCAACTTGATTTTTATTGGCATTTCATACACCAACAATGAAAGTGTCAACAGGACAGAACTCCCCCCTCTCCTTGCTTGATTCAGGAAATAACCCCCCCAATGATGTCACCAATAAGTTCCAGGCATCCAAACAAGGGCTGAGACCCATACCCCTAAACGATAGATCCTTGAAGCCAGACCTCTTGATACATCTTATATGTCCGATTCCTCTTGCGGGTCTATAATTCCCAACAATGTCATAGATTTTGGGCACTTAGTTGTTATACTCATTAGTACGCCGCCATAGATGGCACATGCTACGGTGGTTGTGGCCAGGGCCTAGAGACTTGGATGCATTGCCATCGGCCGAAGGCCAAAGGCCTTACTTCCAAGACTGTAGGCCCTGGCCACAACCACCGCTGCATGTGCCACCCATGCATACACCCGTAGTGTTGCATTTTGATTGGCAAGTTGTGGGGAGTGCGTGCAGTGTTGGCTGCATGGCCTTAGGCCATGCACCCAAGAACAAAGTGGTAAGTATTAGACGTGGAAGACACTGCACACCCATCCCATGTAAGATCCACAGACATACAGCTAGGAGTGAAGCCTCTGGACAGACGCACTGAAGGATAACACACCTACAGAATAACCCCCACTACCACACATCACTGAGGTGGTTGTGGGGAGACACTGCACAATAATACACTTATACCTACTTAATGACGTATGTCCTATGGTCTCCTTGTACGCACAGAAAATGAGGGATTCAATAAGGCCAGTATTTCAGCCTATGCAGTGCACGGGGGACTTGTTACATTTGTAAGGACACGTGTGGTGTTAGGGAACATTGTAATTGACAATATGGCATGAATGCATTATTTTTTCAAATGGCTATTATTATATTCATTAGTACGCTGCCATGGGTGGCACATGCTACGGTGGTTGTGGCCAGGGCCTAGAGTCTGGGATGCATGGCTGTTGGCCGAGGGCCAAAGGCCTTACTTCCAAGACAGTAGGCCCTGGCCACAACTACCGCCGCATGTGCCACCCATGCATACACCCCTAGTGTTGCGTTTTGATTGGCAAGTTGTGGGGAGTGCGTGCAGTCTTGGGTGCAAGGCCATGCAACCAAGAACAAAGTGGTAAGTGCTGGACTTGGAAGACACTGCACACCCATCCCATGTAAGATCTACAGACATACAGCTAGGAGGGAAGCCTCTGGGCAGAGGTGCTGAAGGATAACACACCTATAGAATAACCCCCACTACCACACATCACTGAGGCAGTTGTGAGAAGACCCTGCACTCTTGGGTGCATGGCTAAAGCCCATGCACGCAAGAATGAAGTCATAAGCAGTGGAGTTACAAGTCAATATGGGTGTGGTGGAATGTGCTAGTTGTGTTAATGCCCTAGTCTCTTAACTTCATTTCTGTAGACAATGGTCTGAAAAGTAAATTTATAAGCAGCTAATTTACAAGGACCATGGTTTCCATATGCAGCGATGGTTGTGGATAGGAACTATACTCATTGTACCTTGGTTGTAAGGCGTAGGTGGTAGGTTACTCACCGAAGATGGAACGGCAGCCTACAGGCACTGCAGCATATTAGTACCATAGCTTAGACATGTAGATTCCCATGTGCAGAAAATGCCTACCAATATACTTACTCCTTACTTTGTTCTGATTCCACATTCTTTTTTTCAATTGACTATCATACTTGGCGGAAGTATCACTTTTTCCATTTCTGTGATTAAAGAAAAAGGTGTGCTAGTGTTTGCTTTTTTGCAAAATTTACTACATTGCATAATAGACAGTGAACTTTTTTTTTACCCTCATATTTAGTTTACAAACCAGTGTACTGTGCATTGCGCTCAGTTTCTGTGTTTGCTTTTCTAATCCTTGGGTCTGTGCAAAAAAATCCTTGTCGGATTAAAAAAAAACTTAATTTCATATGGTACTAACTACTTCATTTTTTCCTTTCAGTGTTTTCTTCATCTTTCTGATCAATTTTTTGTTTGTTGCCTTCCTGGCCATTTTTAACAACAGTTAGATACCTGTAGGCGTATTCTAACTGTGCATTTGTTCCTACAGATTTGTGATACTCATTCATTTGTGTCGTTGTCATATCCTGTTTCCTTTATCTTTCCCATTAATGTTTTCTTTGTTGCCTTCTTGCCGATTTTTAACAACAGTTAGATACCTATAGGTGTATTCTACCTGTGCATTTGTTCCCACAGATTTGTGATACCTCATTCATTTGTGTCGTTGTCATATCCTGTTTCCTTTATCTTTCCCATTAATGTTTTCTTTGTTGCCTTCTTGCTGATTTTTATCAACAGTTAGATACCTATAGGCGTATGCTACCTGTGCATTTGTTTCCAATGATCTGTGATAATCATTTATTTGTGTCATTCTTCCATCCTGTTGGATAGTTAGATACATGTGGGCGTATTCTAACTGTTTGTAGTGTTTCACATAATTTGTTGACAATTTTGAAGTACACATTATTTCGTAAATTTTGGCTTCTCGAACATTAAATACGCATTTGTTGGGTTAGCTGGCAACCTCTGCTTTAGAGTATTGGTGCTATTATTACATTCAAAACATCCAGAATTCTTTTTAATGTATGCAGTGTAGTGACCTGCATTGGTTGTAGCTCCTGCATGGTAGATTATTCCTACTGTTGTAAAGGTTTTCTTTCCAAGAGACACTTGACCGTGTGTGAATCCAGTCAGTTTGCAGTTGTTTTTGGTGCCATCTGCATTATAACGTAGAATCATAAGTATTAAGTAGATACCATGTGATTGTATCAGTAAGGTAGATCGATTGTCTGAAATGCAAATACTACATAATCTGCCATGGTTTGCATTTTGTACAAGTTGCTGAAATGAAATGCTCTCACTATTTGGTATGAAAACATGCACAAATCGCTCATTTGGGATTTCTTCCTGTATCACTTTGTTACAGAGAGTGCATGTATGTTTCCACATGTATGAAATTTGGAAGATTTCATTTACAGGTATGCTTTTGTTTTCCAATACTAATAGTATGTACATTAGAAATTCTTGTGGATCTTCTTGTGAGTTCATAGTGAATCTCACCATTCCAGCACAGTCGTCCAATTGTTGCCTTACTCCATGAACACTGTATGTGTTGTCAGGATTGCTTGTTGCATTTCTATGCAGCACTAACATTTGCAAACACAATTGGTCTGTACTGTGCAGGTAAATATTGTTAACAATTGGTGGCAATTGAAATAGAATATTCATTGCTACATTTGCATAGGAACTTACCCCACTTTCATTTGTAAATTTGAATGGGCCAGCAAGTTCTGTATCTGAGTGCATTTTTCAGTTTTTCTGTTGCTTCTTTGCCGACGTGCCTGGTTTACATTCCCTAATAGGTTCTTCTATGTTTGCGGCAATTGATGAAACTTTAGCTTCTTTTCTGTTCTTTGTGGAATTTGCTGTTGCATTATGTTGCATTTCTGTTTCATTTACTTTTCTTTTACCACATTTCACTTTATCTGGAACAGGGTATTGTTTCAGATGAGGAGTGTACAGTGAACGCAATCTATTGTATTCTAGAATGCAAGGAGTATCAGCTTTGACTTTACTTGAATCAAAGTTTATTAGCAATAGACCGTCAAGTGTATGTAAGCATGATAATGTTACGTAGCTCATGCCTTCCTTAAACACTGTCTTTCCTATATCTATCAATGCTTTCTCTAGGGTAAGACCTTGGGATTTATGAATGGTAACTGCATATGCAAGAGTTAGAGAAAATTGCTCCCTACGTACATACATGTCTTTGAAGAGAAGGAATTGAGCAAATGAGCGCCCTATCCTTTTCACTTCTGAAACTTCATCAAAGTGAATATTTACAAACTGAATGTTGCTATCACATGGGTATGATTGAAAGCCAACAACTGTGCCCAGTGCTCCATTAACTAGCCCTTGCTCTACGTCAAGGTTACGTTTAAGCATTACTCTACAATTTAATGATAATTTCAATATTTTTTCCAACCCAGCTGTGTTGGAGATTGAATTTTCTAAACTATTTAGTCTTGTTGTGGCTTGCTCAGACATGGGTACTGTCATACCATTTACGTCTAGTTTGTCTGTGGCGCTAATTTCAATTATTGGTTGCATTTCTTTCTTTAACATTGTTTCATTGAATTTGAAACAGATTGCAAGAGTTGGCATTAAGGCCATACAATTGATATTTTTGTGCGCTATTTGTTCCATAACATCAGTTGCACATGCATTATCGCCATAAAGTGCATGTATATGCCGGTTTTTCAATAGAGCTTGTGCTTCTTGCGATAATACACCAACTCTAATACTTTTTAAGATGTTGGCATAAGTGAGATCTGCAGATTGCCACATGTTCTCAGTTAATTCTCTGTATTGGAAATGTTGCCAAAGGTTAACATTACCTATTCTACCAACTGTTTTCCGGCAGAGTTTGTGGCCTAAGGTTTTAAAAATCGGTTCACCTTTTACTGGTGTCAATTGTAGAAGATCTCCGAAAATGATAATGTGTTTCCTTGCAAAGAGTTCTTCGTTATTACTTTTAAGTACTTCTTGCAATCTGACATGAATCAAAGCCAACATTAGGTTGGAGACCATGCTCACTTCATCTATTAGTAGCATTTTCATTTGTTTCAATACTCTACATAATTCCATTGCAGCTTCTGCAGAAAGTTTGTAGTAGTCTAATTTATTTTGACGCTCTACTGGAAGCAGTAGTAATCGGTGTAAAGTCACACCGCCTATGTTGTAGGCAGCTAAACCTGTGGGGGCTGTTACAACAGCTGACAGATTGTTGTTTGTCAATTGTGAATGAACTTGCTGATAATTTTGATTAAGAATGTTTTCCCTGATCCAGCTTCACCACTGACGCACAGCAGTATAGGTTTGTAATTTTGGCAGGTACATTCTTTATTTTCATGTTGTACACCATGTACAATTTGTTTTGTTACGTCTTCAAAAATGGTGTGCTGATCGTTGTTAAGTTTTGCTTGTTGTACAGTTAAGTCTTCTGTATCTTCTTGATACTGATACATGGTGTTTTCTACTTCTGCCATAGCTACTTCAGCCTCATTTGCTATTAGTGGTTGTCCTAATGGTTCTTGACTTCCTGTTAGAGAAGTTTGACTACTGTCGGAAGAGACTTTATCTAGTTGGGCCTGAATTTCTTCTTCCTGTTGCTGCTCATTGTGTAACATTGTTTTGTACTGCGTACAGTTCACATCGGTGATAGTGCTTTCATTTGCATTGAAAGCATCTTCATAGCACTCATAATTATCGAGTATGTCTTCCTCTTTTCTCCATGGTTTGAAAAGTTGTAAAAGAGACATGTAATATAGTTCTTTCTATTGAGGAGTTTTTAATGGCAATTTCACATGATTAATTAAGCTTTGTTTGTTAAGTTTCACTAAGCTCCCTTCACAATCGGTCACTCTATATCTACGTTTGCTTTCATCGGGTTTTACATTATTTTTGTATGCAAAGTTTTGAGCTATGTGGTATAGACACATGCTTTCCAGAGTGGTACTCCTGTTCGGATAGTATGTGCCCAGTAAATTGTTTTTTAGAATGTTTTGGCTGTTGGGATAATTTCTGGCAATTGTTTCTATGTCCTCATATGATTTTAGCACTCTTTTTCTAGATTTTGCAGGACCAAGTAGTATTTTGTCTTTGTTTTTGTATTTACGGCGACAATATTTGCCACATTTGTGTCTTTGAAACATCTGCCCATGCAGCTCACTACGTATCTTTTGTGAAGGGATTTCACATGTGACATATTTTTGGATAAACTGTAAAACAGTGCTATCACTGTCATGGCCACATTTCGGTGCACCTTTGATCCATAACAGCATGTGAATATGTGGTGCTCCTCTCGCTTGATATTATTTTCTCCAAAAGAAGTGTTGCACTTCTCCAAGGGGAGGAACAGTTTTATTGCAAATAAAGTGTAGCATTGCAATGAAACTATGATGGAAATATATTGAGACATTAACTGGATCTAGAGAGCAAAGTTCTCCAGGTGTTAATATATCTATGTTGTTTTTGTTGCTGTTTGCTATGCGTAGGAACTCATGTAAACCTTCCCATGCATATTCTGCACAACTTAGCATAACAAACCATGTTGGTGGTCCAAGGTTTCTGATCATGCAACGCACGTCTCCGTGCCGTCTGAACCAGTACTCCTTTGTACCACGCATGTTTGCAAACAAATTTGTTATACTTGATTGTAAAACCTCATCTTTTTCTTGTACTTTTTGTATTAACTGCGTAGCTGACATATTTTGAAAGTGCGTTCCAGATTTAAGAATGTGTGCAACTCCATAACATAGTGTTGCTAATTCACTTTCACAGAGTAGGTGGAATATGTATTCCACATTTTGTCTAAATCTGGGATCTTGCGAATACATTCGTAACGAGCGGTATTCTGATGCCCCAATCTGAGTGGGTCTATCATCGTATCTCCCACCTTTGCCAGTAGGAAATAGCAGTGGAAAAGCATGTGCTTCTATACTTTTTTCCCAAATACTCATTGGTGACCCTTTGGTTTGTCACATTTGGTAAGTTTCTAGTGCATCATCTATGCTTTCATTGGAATGCAATGGATGAATTGTGTAATGGTCCAAAAGAGTGGATACTGTAGCTGGATCCAGAAGTTTGAATTGTCCAGTTTCTGATGGCTCTTGAATTATTTCAGTTGTTTGCCATAAGCTTTCATCAATATTTATTTCCTTGTAGTACTCATTATTGTCTTTTATATATTGCAATGCTTGTCTAACTTTGTGTAAGTCCACTAATTGTTGCCAAATGTCTTTGTCCTTTGTTGGTACTCCATTTACCAAGACTATTAAAGAATGCTCTATTGAACGTTCCACTCCTAAAGTGTGTACATTTTCTGTTAGATCTAATGGCAAGTAAACTACTTTGCCACGAATGCCTTTCACCAATTCAGAGGAAGGTAATTTTGCTGTTTTTGGATGAAGGCGTATAATTGCTTGAAATGGGTGAACTGTTTGAATTATTATGCTCTCATACAAATTGAGCTGTTGCAGGATTTTTGGTAATGGAAACAATTCCAAATTATTTGTAATAGCACATGAAGGAGTGTGGTTAATTCTGCAGTACAGTAACTGCAACATATTAGGCGTTCAGTTATTTCATATTTGTTTTCAGCTAAAAGGTACAAAGCTAATTCAAACCATTTAGAGTCTTCATTGTTTTCTATTTTGTATGCTATGTCCATATTTTTTGTGTTCCTTTTGTAAAACGTTCTACGGCAACACACACACACATGGTTTGGTACTTCAGCCGATGACCTTTTAAATTTTATTCTTTCTTTTCTGTATGTGTGTAGTAGAAGGTTGCTATGTGCAGAATTGTCGTTACTATGTTCTAAAACTGTTGCATTTTCTACGTGGCTCTCACTTCCAAAATACTTTTTCTGAATACGGTCCATTTCTTCTTGTAAGTATTTGGGTGTACCATGCAGGAGAGTGGTATTTAAATTGCCTAATTCTGAAGCTGGACTTTTTGCATAGTATATTTTATACACTAAATTTATTTCTTACATTGGAATGATGTACTGATATTCTTTTGATATCATGGAAGATACTTTTGCAAATATGCCCAGAAATGCAGGCTAATGAATGTCCTTTTAGTCCTGTGTCTTTCCGCACTGCACAAATATCCATATTTTGCAGCACTTTCATTTTACTTTTGTCTTTACCTTTTACATATTGATTGAGGAACTGACGTAAAGATTTGAAATCTTGGTTTGGAATGGCACACATTGATGTGCACAGCCATTTGTATGCTGGACGGTGTGGTTCTGCTGAATCGAGAGGTAATTCTGAGTTTTCAGGAGATAGTTTTGTAAGCAGTGTTTCTTGTTCCATGACGGTAGTATTGATTTTCTCATACCCTCGTCCACTGCTATGGATGGCAATTGTGTTTGTTTGATCTTGTTTGTATGCTTCTTCATTAAAATATGGCTCTGTGGTTGTTCTGTGACTCCATTCACCACCACAAACATGCAAGAAATTATTTTTGTTCACATTCCGTTTATTGCTGAGTTTCTTTTGTAGTTTGGTACTTAGTTTTGTTAGTGCTTTCATCCTATTTAACACTAATATGAACAACTTCCTTTTGAGAAGGATTGCACTGTCCATGAGTGCTTGTAGAATTAACTTTCTACGGTACGTTTTAAAGGGTGAGGGTGATTTTGGTCCTCTTCTTAGGAGATTCTGAAGGACACTGTGGCGAAACATTTTTGCTAAAATACTTTTTTTACTATGGGTTCTTCTTACATTATCAGGATTATTAGGAACATTGTTAGCTGTACTGGCTGCCGTTTCTTTGACAACATTTCTGTGTTTTGTGACACTTTTTGATGGAGGAGGTACAGTGTCGGTAGTTGCGACTTCCTTTATTATGTTACCCAACTGCATTAGCTGGTTTGTACCAAGATTCTCTACACACTCTACAACAGGTGGATGCGTACATTGGGCACCTTTGTTTGTCCTTGCTCTAATTCTGCGTTCCTTTCTACAGAGTTGCTTTTTGGTGTCTGCTGAGAAACAAAATATACTTTGGTCTGCTGTCCAATGTATGTGTGCAGTGTGCATAAGTCTGATGGGGAAGCTCTTTGTCATGGTGTCTCAACGTACAGTGAACTCTAACAATCATTTGGTAAGGCTTCTTTACTGTTTGTATACTACTACAATGTGCTTCAGATGAGAGTACAAAGTGGCCTACTTGTGACGAGAACCATTATTAATAACCGAAATGCCAAAAACATGCTACAGCAACTTCTTTTCACAATCTAACCTTCTAAGGATTACCTATGTTATTTCAGTACCAAACACACAGGGATTTGTCAGCCATTCTGCCTGTTATTCTTTGTTCAATAAATGGATATTTGTAGGTAGAATGGTTTACAAATCAATGCTTGCTTTGGTGCCCAAAATAAACAAATAACCCATACAGCCTCTCTTACGAGTAGTTACAATATAAAGGTTGTACGGTACTTACTTTTTTGTGCAAGATGACCAGGTTTCTTCAGATATGTCGTTTGCAGTGTAGATGCTGTTGATTCTCAGGAGAGTTGTCTTCACTGCGAATTAAAAAAACAAAATCAATTACTTTGTGTGTTTGCAGCAGTGATGATACTGCAGGCATTACTTGTGCTTCTTTCATCAGAGGATTGAACTTTCATATTTCAACCGAGTGCACGTGCACATTTAACTTCACTCTGTGCTTTCTTTGCATAGTCCTTGCAATATGGTACTTGTAAGTCCTTCAAAATAACTAAATCTTTTAAGGGTATGGAAATGTCTTGTTCTTTTCAAAGTGTACTATTCATAGGAGAGAGGTGTGTAAGTGATAGGGCAGAGTACTAGATGGGGAAACATTTTGTACTTGTTAATGAAAAGCACGATGTTGAAAAATCGGGAGACCCTCAGAAGGAAATGTCAACACTACAATCGGGAGCGCTTACTGTTCTCATACGATCACATTGCAAGTAGCATTACTGTAGGCCGTACAGAGTACAGAACTCTGACATTTTCAAATAAAAAGTTGAGGTCTGTCCTAAATAGGCATGCTTGCAACGTATGTACAGGTTATGCGGAAGACAGTAAGCAGTCGTGTGATTTGTGCATGACAAATTGGCAATCGTGCACTTTAAAGGGGGAGCGTTGTTATGTCTTCCCTATGGACATTTAGCTGCATTATTTTGTCTAATTTAAAATATTAGGGCTTCCACATGTTCTCTGATTAAAATATACATACCTGTACTCTATACTGATGCATGTGCGCATGTATGGAGCTGTACGTAGAAATTCGCAATCCTTGCACAGTAGCTTGTGAAGTAGGTGCTTTGCAATGGTATGCGACTTCCATTCAGAATCATCAACAGTAATTTTGAAGTGCGCAATGTTGATGACGGAGTTAAAATTAGCGATGTTCTATGTGATTGGTGGATGATTGTGCGACCGCTTAGTTGTATCCAATGAGGGACTCGCTTTGGTACCGCTGTAGAAAGGGTGGAAGGACTGGGTAAGAGTTATGTGCCACATGTAGGCAGTGCTTGTCCGCTGGTAGGGCGTGTCACATACATGTTTCTACAGCAAATCCTGCATGGAAAGGCGACTGTGGGCATCAACCAGTCAGATGTTCACATTACTCTTTTGTGTGGAAAGACGGTGCGCACACTGAAGATGGCTGAGGTGGAGAGGGTCAGGGTTTTGATGCTTGGAGACATTTTTGTGCAAGGCTTACAACACTATGCTGGGTGTAGGCATGAGGCACACCATTTCAATGTGCGAGGAGTGGAGGTGGTGTGGACTGCTGACACTGATGCCAATGCTGCGGCAATTCTGCAAGTTTGTAGAGACATGCGTAGAATGACCACTCCTCATGTGGTAATTTTACACTACGGCGCTTGCCATTTGGGATACCTGACTTCACGTACTTTGTTGGCAGATTTAGCACAGTTGGTTGAAGCACTCATGGCCATCTTCCCAACAATCGAACAACACTTCTGTTTTCTGTCCAGATCACAGCATCGGGAGGTGTATCATCAATCGCGGCATGCGTGCATTCGTGCTACAAGTTGGTATATTTTTTTGCAGCCACGAAAACATTGCTCCAAGCAATGTGCATTACTTTGAAGGAGATGGTGTTGCGCTATCTTCTTTGGGAAATGCATTTAAAGAAGGTTCTGTAATGTTTGCAAGAGTAAAGCAAGGATAGAAAATACATAAAATACCAGATGTCTGTACGGTATCTGGCCAAAAATAAAAAAAAACGGCTCTTTTCAGAGCCTACCTTAAAGGGGAAAAAGGGGAATAGTACTTTAATGTACCGTTGTCACGCTCCGATCCTGTACATGTCCGCGAAACATGGCGATAGTTAGCAGCCAGCACATATCACAACCGGGGATTCAAGGGTGGAGCTGCATGTAAATGCGAATGAGCGGCGCTAGGGATTGGCAGATAAAGTTCAGTAGGTGTGTTCTGACCGACGTACTTTAGTAAGACCGTCTTCTCCCTCACAGGAGACCACACAGCCATGGCTTTCCATGCTCGAAAACAGATTGTCTGGATTTTGGGAGACTCATGGATACATTGGTTGAAGGTGCATGCAGAAAGCTGCAGTTTATCTACAAATCTCGGATTTCCACATGCGGAAGTGCACTGGCATGGCATGCGTGGCATGAGATGGCTGGACTTGGTACCTCTTTGTGTTACTTTACTGACAGAGCGTCCTTCAGATATACTGGTCATTCATTGTGGAGGAAACAGTTTAGGTCATGTATCTGGAATTTCTTTGCAATATGGCTGCATTCTTCTGCGTTTGGTCCACAAATGGAGAGAGCGAGACGCAATGTGAATAAGGCTGTGTGTGCATTTCTAAGATATGTTGGCATGTCCTCTTTCCACAATGAAAACATTTTGTTTCACAGCACTTTCATTTTCCGCAGAGATGGAGTCCACTTCGCATATGCTGGCAATCAGATTTTTCTTCGCAATGTACAAAATGCATTGCGACCTCTTTTGCAATCACACTAACCTATCTGACAATCTGTTTTCCCCAATCCACTGTTTTTGACCCACACAACACACCACTGAAAGGCTCTTTTCAGAGCCGCCACTTACTCTAAACGTACACTTTATTGTGTTTGCTCTGCTTGCACCCTCCCTTTTTTCCTCTATGACTGTCTGCAAACTTTTTCAGAACTCTGCAGGGGTCTACGGCCGTCACTTCATAATTCTATTGTTATACTGAGAAAGGCGGCTCTGAAAAGAGTCTTTTCTGTAATTTTTGTTGTGTTTACGTTCATTGCTTAACAGCACACAACACACTAGGAGAAGAAGCGAAAGGAGGGTAAGGAAGGGACACCAGCCACGGGGATAAAAAAGGGCAACTGAACAGAGAAAGATTTAGGGTGACCTTTATTTAGGTAAGGAGCAGATCTTCTGGTGCTCGGTGACTGCAGCCTCAAAAGCACTTTGAAAACTCTCCCCCCTGCAGAGTACTACGTCACAATACGTGCACACTACTGTCACCTTCGAAAGGTAAGGGTCAACAGCATTGCGAATGGCTTGTGAGGCAGCTGGAGGAAGTCGCTCCCCCACAGGAGTGTCTCTGGATAGGACTGGATACCGAGGATGCTGTGGAGGAACTCAAATGACTACGCTCTTCACATGGCACCACCTTGCGAATGTCCGCAGTGTGGACCGAAGTGAGGTGTCGCTTCATGGTTGTCGTACCAAAACTGTACGCTCCAAATCTCCCGCGACTCAACACCACCTCGCACTGGTTACACTTCACCAGGTTCGCACATGCTTTTGGTACATTCCCATAAACGGAAAACAACCGCCACACCCACGACTCCCACCGAGTGCTCCTAGTGCAGAGTTCCTCCACTTCATTCTCTTCCTCCTCTTCTTCCTCAATCTCTACATCCTCACCCATATATTTCTCTGCAGGCCCTTGGTTAGGTGGTGGTGGTGGCGGGTTTGGGGGTGGTGCAAAGGTTAATGACCCAACAGCAGCCATGGAAGCCATACCGATTAGTTTCCTTTTGGTCACTACAGCAGTAAAGGCAACACACCTCAATCTGCTATAGCTAAAAGGACAATGAAGATGCGCTCTGGGGTGGGGCCTTTTGTAGGGGTGCAGGGGTGTGCCTTGTGACTGTCTTCATCCCTACAAAACGGTACACAAATTTTACACAGCAAGTCCTGAGGTGGCCTACTGTTTGGGATGTGTGAAATTACATTTTTACACTCTACAATACTTTGCCTTGTGTCTACAAGGTAATTTGTATTGTTGCGGAAGCACACCAACCGCAGAAATTAGTCCCCACGCTCAGCGTAGGTGCGGTCACATGATGATGTCCTCAACACATCGGCCCCAGTAATGAAAGTCTCCTGGACAGCAAATGCAAAGAATCAAACGTGCGCATGCGCACAAGTGTCCTGCGGAAAGTGTTCGGGTTCTCAAACTACTTCAAAGTGCAACACAAATGAGACGGACAGTTAGGAACAGGCGCGATGTTCGCAATACTTATGTTTCTACTGCGCATGTGCACGCATGCTATGTTCACTGTACGGACAGTTCCTGTGTCCTTAGGACAACTCCATTTTGTTTGCCTACGAACTTGCCGGCAACCGTGCCTGTTCTACAGCCGGCACCATTTTGGCTGCGCCCGATACAGACCGCTATACTGTCCTTCACACACACCCATTTTCCTCATTTACACCCATACCGGACATCTGGTGTGTTCTACGAACATGTATTATCTCGTTTCCAAGCGGTACGCCGAGGTAGTATATCCTTTGGACACCCCTTTCTGTTTATGTACGCACAATTTCAACAGATGGTGCAGTCACACATCACATCCGTCTTACTTGACATTACACAACACCCACATTCCAGTCCTTGCGGATAGGTCGAACAGTCGCACTGCTTGCGAACATTTTACGTCTTTTTTAAAAAAAATTCTACACACAAACTTTTTCTCTACAACTACTGTACAAAGACATTTCAAACACACACACACACATCAATCTAAAGAGGTAGCAGGGAAGCGGACACTGAAACAAATATGGGGGAATTAGGATTCAACACGGGCTGGTTATGAGGAGAAGATTTGTGAGGGGAAGAAGGGATGGATATTTCGTCAAAACGTCTATTTTCCTGTTCAAGGTTTGGGGATGGTTCACTAGGGAATGGAGAAGCAGGGCAGGTGCAGGTGGGGCAATGATAACAAACCTTTCCTCTCACACAGTCCTCCACAAACTCCCGTAAACTTTGAAAATTGGCGTTCAATATGTTCATTTTCTCCTCTACCCTCTTTATCTTGTCTTCTTCTGTCTCGTTTGTCGCCCTTTCGTATTTCTTTTCCTGGTTTGTTCAATAAAAAAAATATATAATTTGAATGCCTCTAAAATACTGGTCACTATTTTCCATATGCAGAGCAATGTGTACCATTATTGTCGCTGTCTTCAGACATTTCCCCATGCGGGAAATACTCCTCCAGCCACTCCAAAGTACTAGCCATTTCTGAGTCAAAGCAACGGAAAGAAATTATTATTTATGCACCACGTACCAAAAGAAAACGCATAGAAAAAAATGATCTGCACTCACTCTTTTGCTGTAATCTCCCTTCGTCCTACTGCGTCCGTCCACTGTCGTTCCAGGCTGTCGAGTTTCTGTGAAGTGATTACGCTGGAGGCATCCTTTTTTTTTATGCTACCATCCACTTCATTCTACATGCTTATTAAATTTGTTGTTTTCTTTTCCCAGCTTCAGGTTTCCATATTTACTTATTACTACTTATAATATCTTTATGTCCTTCTTCTACGTTGCACACTTTTTGTGTAAGACAATAGTACATTTTCAACTACCCCCCGCCTCTTTGGGTAATGTTGATCCTGTCCAGCCCCGTCCGCAAACAGGCGCTCAGTCCGTACCTTTCCAATTTCAATACGAGGGGGTTCTGTATGTTCCATGTTAAATGTATGTCAAGTACATAGATTCTACTACATATCTCTCAAAATCACAGGATTACAGTGTATATTCTGCTCACCAACTTCATTGCCACAATTTCATGCTTACCTTCCACCTTCCAAAAACCTACGCAATTTCCTACAAAAAAACTTTGTTAAGGGGACGTTATGGTTAAGTTGCCCTAACAAAAACCTGTACACGTCACTAAAAAAAACTTTCCACCTCCCTTTTATGCTTCAAATTAAAACCGAAAAACCCCTGAAATTCGCCAGTCATGGTAAACTACGCCCCCAACCCTGCCACCACCCCTGTGCACTGCTAACACTAACACCCAGACCATGAAAGGTGTCATCTCAAATGTCAATGCTGACATCAATGACGACATCATTTGTTTAGCCCCTTTCTTTTCCTTCCCTGGCATACATTTATACGTACAATCAGTGAAAAGATTTCACTAAAGAAATGTTATACTTCACAGTGCAACCAAACACCACTGCACAAACCCCCATTATAGTAAGCTAAGCAACCATAACTCGCACCATCCACATGCATTGCTAAGACTAACACCCAGGACATCAAAGATGAGATCACAAATATCATTGATGACATCACTGATGACATCACATGTGAAAATAATATTCCTAAAAAGTCCCTACCTACAAGGGGTTCTTTCTATTATGTTGGTAGCAAGATGTCAGGGGTGATTGTGTAATGTTACACATGTAATAACAAGCTCACAAATCTAGACTTAATACACACTTGTGCTACTACAAACAATACATATGACGACCCAATGCATACAAATGAGCGGCACATACAGGGAAACTGAAGTAAGGTAGAAAGAACTAGCAGCATCCGACAGTTTATCTTCCTGTATACAAATTAATTGTGTGTTTGACGCCTGCTATTGCCCCATGCATGTGCATCATGAGCTAACACCAGACCCTAAGGAAAGTACTATAAGAACACACGACAAGGGCAACGTTTTGCTATACAACCCCTTTTCAATTTTCATATTGTGCTGGTCAGTGAATAAAACCACCTAGTCTACATTTTTCAATGCACCAAAATAAGTGTGGCACACATGTGATGTCATCAGCGATGTATATATGTATATATATATATATATATCTTCCGCTTCAGCTAATCATGGGGATTTGATAAAATGGCAGCCGTGTTTGCACCATGTTGCACAGGCGCATGTCCATTTTTTGCTGCTATTACAAAAATTATAATAGTTATGAACATGCAATTTAATCTCGATATACCAAATTTTATGATACATCAGCGCGCCAATTCTAAAATTCTGGATATTTTTGGGGCAGCCAGAAGCGAAATTCAGGTGATAACATGATTTCCAAAAATCGGATCTGGAGCAAATTTACATCCGAATATCCAGCTTGTTACTCGCTATTGAATGACCTAACCTGTCGGCCTCATAGGCTGGTAATAGATTGGCATGGACTGAAGGTAACATCTTGAGGGCCTGTCATAAATTGTGGTATGAGCTTAACAAGGCAGAGGGTGTCTTGTCACAATGGTCCCCCAATGAGATCGAGCAGTGGTTGGAGGCAAGACAATCATAAAGTCTGCAAAAAGGTTTCTCCGCCATTAAGACCCTGACATTTACATGGCAAAAAGAGTTCTCAGAAGACACTGCAAGGTTTAAAGAATGCTGTTTTTTCCGCCTCCTTTCTGAAACATGAGACTGCCAGGCTAAAGAACCAATACAGAAACTGGGCGAGGAGGCGGAAATTAGAAGGCTGGTTTTGAAACTGGCAAAAGATGATGGAGGCATTGATGAGTATCAATGTGGGAGATATGTGCAAGAAAGTCTGTTAATCAGTCAATGCTGTATCCTATAAGGGAAAGTGTCTGGGTTGAGTTTGTAGAGCCCAAAATGTTTAGCAAACTTGATTCATTTGCACCCGGCCTGGCAGTTAGCTCCCCATTAGCCGATGAAGCTTAACATCAGCAACAGTTTTGTACATTTCAGGAAACTCAAACACTCTAGAGCCCCAGGCCGAAATAGTTTGTTAGCGGTGGTCATTAAGGGGGATGTTGATTTATGGGCTGGTGTACTGTGCCCTTTGTTCACAAAAGTTTGTTGACCAGAGCTATCCCGACTCCTGAGAGAAGTCAATCTTGGTCCCAGCAGGGGCGTTGCTAGGGGGGGCTATGGGGGCTATGGGGGCTATAGCCCCTGATCTTTTGGTTGTAGCCCCGGATAGAATCTCAGGAGCTACAGCCAAAAGACTAGCTAGCCCCCAGTCCCAACAGTTCCGACAACAGCATAGCCCCGGGTCTTTTCCAGACCTAGCAACTCCCCTGGGTCCCAGTATATAAAGCTGCAGACCTTCCGGTTCCAAAAAACTACAGGCTGTTATCCCTCCTTGGTATTACAAGTAAAGTGTTCTCGCTGTACATTTTGGAGCATCCATATGCCTAGGTTAATTCAAACAATATACTGCACAGTTTTCAGACTGGCTTCAGACCTTAGTCCAGCACCATGTATAACATCATGGTGCTGGACACCATTATAACTCAGGCAAAGACCAGCTCTAGTACCTCAGTCTACATTGCATTTGTGGATTGCACGTCCGCCTTTGACCAGGTTGATGGCAGCATTCTGTGGACCAAGATGCAGACTTGGGGGTGTCTGGGATGGCTCCCTGAGGGCATTGCTGCCCTACACACAGACAATTTGGCTCAGATTCGATTTGGTTACACAGGTCAGCTATCTAAGGAGATGCGTATTAGCAGGGGGGGGTGAGACAGGGATATACGCTAACGCCCTTACTTTTTAACATCCACATAGCAGACCTATTAGGCAGGTTGTTGGCTAAAGCAGGATGTACGCCTAAGATTGGCACCATCCCTGTTGGCGGAATGCTCTAGGCTGTTGACCTAGTTATATTTGACCATCTTTTCACTGGGATAAAGGCCATGCTGACTGAACTAGGGGTATATGCAAATGAAAATTGTCTTCTGATAAATGTATCCAAAACCAAAGTAATGTTGGATGTGCCCAAAACGATTAATCAAGCAAAGATAAGGACGTCTGTGGGCACTGTCAAATATACTGACACCTATCTATACAAAAGTTATGACGATGTATCACAATAAGAAAGGTAATAAAAATATATATTAAAAAATAATTCAAAATAATAAACATTCATAATATTCATATTAGGGGTGTACCTAACTTTGGCTTCAAGTAAATATTCGGCCAAATTCCGGCTGAAAGAAATCTATTTGGCTATGGCCGAATAGTTTCTTACTATTCGGCTCTTTCCGAATACTTTGACATACATTTCTACGTGAGCTGCAAAGAAGTTTTGAAACTCGACCGCAGCAACTTTGCAACTGGATAGAGAATGCAATGCATATGATTCCAAAGGCAGTTGTAAATTGCAATATCAGTTTTGTTCATTGCAACCTAGTCCTTTTGCATTTGTGAAGCATCCTACTTTGACTGGCACTAGTTTTGAATATGCAACAACCTTCTGTACATGTGGTCCCTTCATTTTGGTTAAAAATGCTTTTTTCTGTCTTTTACACTTTAAATAAAGATGCTGCATTAATTACAATGAAGAGAAATAAAAGTATAGAAAGCATTTAATACAGTGCTTTATTTGTTTTTTTAATAAGTATTTTCTTTCAAGTTAGGAACATGATTTATTAAATAAAGCAACTATTCGGCTTTATGTTCGGCTTTCGGTATTCGGCCGAATACTAAATATGCTATTCGGTACAACCTTAATTCATATACCACGGGATATGATGTTTACATCCTATTGCCTCTTTTTTAATGTAATAGAGTTCTTCACAACCATATCTACATAGACTCAATGTGGGCACATTTCTAGCACAACAATGTTTTGTCAAACCTAATTTGACATGAATGTATAATGTGCTGTCGACACGTTGTGTTTTGGTCAGCTCTGGGTTTATTAACAAAAGGCTCTTTCTAGTGGGGCCCTTCATCAGGAAGAGACAATGGGCCTCATTATGAGGTTGGAGGTAGCCATGCCATTTATGCCGGCATGGCTACCCCCAAACTCGGGTCCGGCACCGGGTCCCACGAAATGCACAGGTAGCACTACCGGTGCCGTTGTTGCCTTACCGCCACAGACGTAATGAGGCCCAATGTATTACAATCAATGTCCTCCGATGTGTTTTTTAGAAAATCACATGTTGTATTGGTGATCTCATATTGGCATTTAATCGATGTCCATCAAAAATATCTGTGCCAGAGAATCCAACTCATAGGTCTGATGGTTGATGTGCCATGCATTTTTTATTTGTAATTTGGCCAGTCCAGGGTTTTTATTTTGTCTTGCTAAGATGTGGCGTGTGGCATAGGTAACTGCGGCCCGACACACACATTACTGTTACTGGGTAAATATGGCTGTATCTGGACCCTGATTGAAAGTAGATATTTGGGGCTGTGTCTGGGCACATAAGACTGTAATGTGCAGGTTAGACTGTGCTGTGGCATGTAAGTCTGTACCTTGCATCCGTCGGCAGTACCTCTGGATTGTGAAGGCTGCGTGGAGCTTGACTATGGCATATTATGACTGATGTCCTAGTATTTCATACAAGCAATTTACATTAGTAATGTTTGTATTTCATTAGTCTTACATGTATTGTTGTATTTTTCCTGAAATGATCTCATTATGGTCAAAGGTCATGTGACAATACTTTCTGTAATGCCATTTGTTCATTGGGCATGTGATGTAATTTCCTGTGTATATCAAGGAGGGATCTCAAATGGTGTTTGATTGCCTTACACACCTAATTTTGGTGAACATCTTACTGCTCTTTCATTCTTGTAAATATGTCACCCCAAGGTATAGGAGATGAGCAAAGCATGTAGCATCTGTTTTTCCAAAGGCTTACTCTCCAAATCACATTAAAACATTACGAACTGTCTTGTCGAAACAATCTATGCTACACTTTCTCCAACGTTTTTTTTTAAATGTGCTCCCCTTGTGCCGATTAGTGTCAAAAATGGTATCCAGTCATTATATCGAAAGGAAAGAACATTGTTGGGGAAACAATATTTCTTTCTCCCACTATTTAGCATTTTCTCCACATATTCTGGTACTGGAGTTTGTTGTATATAAATATACCAGAACTAGAATACGTTTAGATTGTTGATAAGTAAATCTGCGTTCACAAAGTTGCTTGTTCTCGAAGAGTAGGCACATCCTGACTGCAAGCCATGTATATATGAATAATTATCTTCTTGACTTTTAATAAACTGGAAGGAAACAAAATGCATTGTTCTTATAATGTAATCATAGTTCCCGGTAACATACCTCTGCATGAAGTCATTGTTTAACCCGTCGACTGCCTAGACTGAGCATTGCATGTTCTCTATACTGCCTACACAGTGCTTGAATTGTGACATACATGTTCATAACACATTTACAGCAAATCACATTCAGCGCTGCGGGGAAATACATTCATCTGTTGTTAAAAGACAGAAGTAATATTGCCTTTAATCTGAAAGGAACTGTGACAAGAGCTGAATGATTCTATCCATGCAAATTGCTACTTTATTTCCTTTGTAATTCTTTGGATAGACAATGCTCTGCCATCTACATCATGTACACACATACACAGACACATATATATATATATATATATGAATACAAACAAACATTGCCTACAGCACTCAACTATGCACACAAACAAGTTGTCCGGAACACTGCAAAAACACATTGATGATATCAGCTGCCCCAGATCTACACTGCTCATGCGTACCACCATACCACTCCATTTGAGCTCATATATGCTGACCCCAGGTGAATGCTTTACATGCACATCACTGCAGCACCACAGGCCCAAAGGCATACACAACACACCACACCAGCACTGCATACACTGCCCAAAGAACTGCAAATACATGTACCATCTGTGGAGCTTAATGGCAGCCCCAGAATCAAATGAACTGTACAGAGCCATGTTGGGCCTACGAGTGCATAAATCCTGTTTGTAATTGGAAAACCCACTGTGGACTGGCAGACCAAAAGGCCAGCATGGGAATTTCAACACTGCCAAATACACCAACAGTGTTGTCAGAAACAGGAAGACTAAAATAAAGTGTGCCATGTGTGTGAATGACAAAGAACTAAAATTAGAGCCCATGGAAATGTGGGCCTTCTGCAGATTGAAAACCAGGAATATGGAATATGAGACTACACCGCAGAAGGGAATTCAAATGCACACTCTTGCCTGACAGACAAAAAGGCAGTATTTCCCTTACAACTGTCAAATATCGCAATGTTGTATTCAGAGCAAGAAAAATACAAACACTAAATGGGCCTTGTATTTGAGTGACTAGGCCAAAGACCTGAAATTACTTTCCATCACATGTGCCTTTCTTACACAGAGAGCAAAGAATAAAGAGTAACTTTGCAAAAATAAAAACAGTTACCATGGAAAGGTGTGCATTTGCAGCTTAGAAGAATGAGCAGATGGGAAAATGAATCTGCATTGTCAGAGTCATGTGAATATATATCAGAATGTAAAGATGAACATTGAAGGCATGATGCAAGATATTAAAATGCCTTGTGTGTAAAATACATTGTAACATGTAAAAACACCAGCTTTCTGTGCATGAAGAAATGCTGTGTTTAACCCAGAAATACATGTTCTCATGACATTCACAGACCCAGGACTGCATATCTCCCACTAGCTTCTATCTATGTAAAACATTGTTGTGAAGCCACAGTGGTGAACAGGAAGGAATTTATGGTGGGTTGGAGCCTGCAAATGGGTGAATAATGACAACCTTTAATGGGTTAACCTCTATATAATACTTGAAATTTTAACTCAAATTTGTGGTCCCTCTCCCAGAGCTGATAAAATTTTACAGAAACCAGAAGGTGCTTTATGAGCCTGGAGGTGGGGATTGCCACTCTGCTCTTGAAGATAAGGATACAAATGGCAATAAGCTCTGGGAGAAAGAATGTAAATGACTTTATGGATGGCTTTAGTCAAAAGGCCGGATGCCAGGCCAGGACACAGATATTGGGAACAAGAATTTGCCAGTTAATTGAAGGGAAAATATGCATGTCAAATATTGTCACATAGAAGTGTATGCAAGATCATATTTTTGTTTATTTCCTCAGGAACCATAAATTGTACAATAATGGGACACATATCACTGTAAAGCTTAGGAACAGACATATCTGTTGATGTAACTCTCCTAAGAATTTGAACTTGAGAACTAAAGCTACAACCTAAAATATGTTTCTAGCTCCCCAGAAAATGTCACGAAGGCGAGATTCGGGTGACCATAGCTTAATAGATTAGATATCTGTATAGGAAATTTTGTGTTGATTACTGTTATATTCGGTGAATAAATCAGGAAAAACTCTGATACGAACCTGCATTGTGCTGCGATGAGAAATGTTCTATTAGGTCTGGCATGGGCAGACAGTTTCAGGCATATATATATATGTATATGAGTGTGTATATGTATATATAAATATGTATTTATATATATATATATATATTCAAGGAGAGATCTTTAGTTGCTTAGACGTTAAGGTGAGATCTTGATGCACCAAATCCCCTGTAATTCAGCTAAAGCCACCATAACTTCATGCCACCTGTTGTGCAGCCTATGAGCACAATAATAACATGACAGATCACACTGATAAAAGTGAGATTCTTCATTGTATTCTGACGAAGGAAGAAGGTTTTTATATATATAAAAAGTATTTTGCTTTTAAAAACCTGTTGTGCTCCAACACTGCTCACATTGCCTCATGCGCAGGGAGATAACAAAAATACAGAGCGCTGCATGTGTGAAATTGTTTTTGCACATGGAAAAGTATTGCATATCATTTAAAGTAAACTTCCTACAAAGTACAGTGCCAATCTTGGGATCTTGTCATGTTTGAATGTGCTACATGCTATTAAATGTGAACATTGTGAAAAGTATTTTGACTGTACATGTTGTGGGGTTAAAGAGTCTGTGGTATGTGTTATACTAAACCTTCTTTTCAATTTAGGTAAAAAGGGGAGTTTTGGGAAGAAAATCCACAGAGTGAGGTGTCGTGATTTTTGTGATTTTGTACAAATATACATTTTCCTATTCATTAATAAATATATATTCTCTGTACACAGGTCTGGTGCTTGGTTTACCTTTTTCTAAAGGTTGAGGGACCTATGTAGGTCTATATGAGTCACAGACAGGGCTATATTGAACATATAAGGAATATTGGTGTGGCACTTTTGACTGGGGAGGCAAAGAATGTCCTCTATTTGATTGTTGCTGCATACATGTCTCCAACACATCCTCAGCACTGCACACACTTCCTTTGATTAGTAGAGATGTGACCTTGCAATTTGGGTTCTAATGCCCCTTTTGGGTGTGGGAGCAAGCGTGATTTGCATATGGTCTATTCCCTTATGTAATGGTAATTACCACCAGTGGTGGGACATTTTAAATGTGGCAAGTGCACTGCTTGTTGCTTGTGCATCCACAACTAATTTGAAGGAAATTGACCTTAATGGAAAAAATTGGGTATTCCGCACCTTTACCAATTGCGGATCATCTTGGGTTATTTATGGAATAAAATGCCCTTGTAACTTGATTTACATTGGTAAAACTAAAAGATGCATTAGACAACGCATCTGCGAACATAAATCTTGTCTGAAGAACAAAGTACCTAATAAACCGTTAGTTGCACATTACAAAATAAAAAAACACAAACATAAGGACATCTTATGGTTTGTGTTACAAACAATCCCGGCAACTGAAAGAGGAGGGAATAGGGAAATGTTATTGAGCCTGAGAGAACAAAGGTGGATCTATTCCCTTAATACTTCTAAAACAGGTTTAAACTCAGCGGTAGAGTGGAATTCTCTTATCACCCTAAGATAGTGAATGCCCCAGAGTATGGAGAGAATCTGTGGGGTACCCTTTTTGGTACCTCACTGTTGCGAGTGGCTCCCCACTGTAGGACTATAGGTTGATGCACAACTAGGATGGATTTTTTTCCCGCACTTTTTCCTGCATTTTTTCCTGCTGCCTGGTTCCCAAAAAATAGGGGCTCCACCTATCCCTGCATGCTGGGTATGCTATAAACTGGTAAGGCACAGGCGGCAAGGAAGTGATCTAGTTGCATTTTTTGCATTTTTCCACCACGGTGTACATGTGGCACAGAGAGACCTGGGATTGTTGCTGTTTTTTCCGTTGTTTTCTCCATCGTTGTTGTGTGCCCTCGGTTTGTCGAGCAAAATAATGCTGCCCATTTAAAAGCACTGAGGAGCAATGTTCGCGTCAATGTCACGTGAACGCGGTTAGCCATTATAAAATAAGAAAACTTTTACGTACATCTGAACACGACAGTTTGGACACGTTCGTGCAGTTTCGCCGGCTTTGAAGGAAAAGAGTAAGGTAAGCCAGACTTGTTAAGTTTTGCGAGACTACAGGCTCGCGTATGTATTTACACGCGGCTGATGACAAAGGTAATGCCACGTTCGCTGGTTTATCTCGCCGGGGAAAGTGTTTACAGTCGGTCTTGTAAATACTGAGGTGACCTTGTGGGAAACACAGTGCATGTGGTGTTTAGGGTGCTTTCTTCAGAATATGGAGAGTATTGTGACTCATCTGCCCCTTTTGTGTTATGTTTCCATAGGCAATCGGGGACCACGCATTGAGAAAACCCGACGTTTTCCGTGTGATGGCTGTTTTCTAACTGTGGAGCTGTGCAGCACCCTGGAGTGCCGCCCGCGCATCGAACGGAATTAAATTTGGTTACGTGTCCGCCATACCCAGCAGAAACAAAGTAAGCCATTGTGCTATTGTCTATCTAGTGTAACCCTTTTTCCCGAAAAACTGTCTTCGAATAGGCTCGAAGCAGGGCTCACAAATCTAAAAAAGAAAAAGTTTTAAATAAAAAAATAAAAAATAAAAAATAGCGCAATAACACAAGCAAATAATATAAAAAATTAAACAACTTATGCAGCTAATGCAAAGATAGTATGGGATCTACACTAACGGGTGCTATCTAGAATAAGGACTATACCAGGAGCATTTTGAGAGTGTTCTGGACAATATGAATAAAATTAACATGTACTAAAAGAATGTTGGGTTCCTTATGTCAAATAGGTTTCCCACACAGCAAAGAAATAATATAAACCAGAGCCGATCCGTGACATCTGGGAAGTAGGATCTAAGACCTGCTATAACTAGGTTCTTCCTCTTAAAAAGCTCAAGTCCAACCAGGATGCAAGTAAAGGCGAGTGTGATCGATAGATCTAAATTATTGTGATAAAATTATTGTGACTAAAATTATTGTGAAAAATTTGAGTAATTGTAAGAGATTATGAGAATACGATGCATTAAAAAGAGTAAATGAACAAAATTGTGTGTTTAGAAGGGAACCATTGTTTTTATGATGTGATTAGCGTGTAAATGTATTCTTGTTTGTTTTTAGATTTTCCTGTTACGGGGGATTTGAAATAGAGATGTTCACCAACTAAAAAGAAATTGTCTGTCCTGAAGAAGGCCTCAAAAAGTATTGGTTGCAAAGACACTAGAGATAGTGTTTCATCTCCTAGAATGGCCGAAACATTTCGACACCTGACAATAGACAATAGACTAGCTAAAGAATTTAGTCTTGTATCTATAAACTACTGAAGTGTTTAAAGTGGTTGTTCATTAAGACAACAAAACCCCATATGAAATATTGTTTTTTAAGAAATGAGCGAGAAGATATGTTGATGTACCACGAGTAATGTGTGTTATATTAATTTGTTATTTCTCTTTTTTAACTTTTCTAAAGTGGTCTTAATACTTAATAAATTGATATGGACATATTGAAAAATTGTGATTTTTAGTGTATATTAATTGAGTCGAATGGTTCCCTGTCTATTGCACAAAATATGAGAGAAGTTTTGCACATATTTGGCTCACTAATTTTGAAGGTGAAAGCCATGCTCACAATAAACCTGTAGATCTTTTTGCCAGCACTGGTCGGACATCAGAGTGGGGTAGCCAGTTTTCTCAATTTTGTATTTTTCCAAGCATTGGAAATGCCAGCAGTTTGGGCTTTTGTGTGGGAATGGGAAAGGCAGTTGCCAGGTACTGCCATCATGGTTTTAACGGGCCATAGATGGTAGCAGGTGCAAAATGGTGTGAGTACATGGGCATCGAATAATAGTTCCAGGCAAAGGGTTACCGTGAATTAACCGAACAAAAATGACATTCGGTTTTCACTCCCCCTAACATTTCTGATAACACGCTTCCTCACACCCCCTTAATTACCTGTGGGCAGCACACCTCCTTGTGTGCTGCTGTGTCCTGCATCTCTCTGCAATGCCGGTTCCCTTCACTTCCATGCAAGGGGACCAGCGCCGCAGGGCCCACTTTTTTTCTATTATATCGGGAGCAGGGGATACCCCTCAACCCCCAATGCCTTTATAGTAAACAAGGCTGCGGAGGACACCCGTGCAACCCCCGCTCTGTCTGGTTAAAACATTATTATTACACCAGTAGTGCGTTTACAGTGCAATAAGTCATGAACTCTCAGAAGACTGCTTTGAAAAAACACTGGCAGGTCACCTAATAGCCCATACAAAATATTATGGTCTGGAAAATCATTGCACCAGAGCAATGCCAGAGGCAATGATTAATTGAAATACATCTAGCTATCAGCATGAGTGGGATGGGTATACCTAGACATGGGTCCTGAGCTTGCTGTGTCTGGCAACCTCAAGCAACACCTCAAAGGGGCATCGTGGAATATGGCTCTCTTTTGTTAAGTGCAAGAATGTAAGTCCAGATGTCACAGACACGCTGAAATGCAGGAACTCCTGATTCCAACCTCAGAGAGCCCTAGCCACTAAACTCGATAGAGGCACAAAGGACTTTCGGGAAACAAGCTGCGCATTTCAGGTACAAACGTCCCCATGTTCATGTGAAAGGCTCTGAATGGAAATGACCTTTGGAGAGCAAGATATGTATTAAGAGCAAATCTTGAAAGGCAAACATAACTCAATTATAGTCAAATCAAAAAAAGATAAGCATTTTCATATCAGCCGGTAGGCATTTTCCCTTTACTCAGTGGCTCGCATTTAGGCAGCTCAATGACAAAGGCACTATGGGGTTGATTCATGGAATTAATGTGCGCCGAAAATTCCCGGTGCCAAAACGTGCGAATCGCAGGAAAAGTGCGAAAATCGCAGTGCAAGTGCGAAAATCGCAGGAAAACCAGCGCACAGCGATTCATGGAAGTCTGTGCACGAGAAAAACATTGGATGTGCGCTAAAAATGTTTGCCGCGCACGCCGGCGCACATGTCATCCAACAGCGTGCGCCACGGCCACTGCGAAATCGCACATAGCGCGGCGCACATCACAAAAGTAGGCGGAACACGGGGCGTAACACTCGGAATGGGGAACAACGCGTGAAAATATGGGCGTCACGGGGGAGTACAGGAGGCAAGTGCGCAGAACGCCCACACGCTCGCCTACAACCCGTATTCATGGAATCGAATAGGGCAAACCAGCGCACGGTGAAAGACGCGCACAGGGCCAAACAAGTACGCCACAAGAAAGCAGGCGGTAGTGCCCCTGCGACTGAAAAAAATGTGCGCCAAAATGTGCGCTAACAAAAAGCACCCATATACAGCCATGATGAATGGGCCATACCGTGGCTCTCTAGGACAAATGAGGTGCAAAGGGGCACCGACAAACACGGACACCCGCTGTGTGAAAAATAGCGTGCATGCGTGTTCCTGGGTGCGTGGGAAGTTCCACACGCGATTAGCCTGGGTACGTGTACTTCGGGGTGCGCGGGAAGTTCCACACGCGATTAGCCAGGGTACGTGTACTACGGGGTGCGCGGAAGATTCACACGCGATTTCTGCAGGGTACGTGTATTTCGGTGGTGCCGGGGAATGCTACACATGATTTGGCCATGTGGGTCCTCCCAGGTGTTCCCTCTACACCCTCCACGGCCCCTGCAGGCAGCCCACACCACAGGGTACTACCCTGCACCCCTGCTCATGTCCCACAGGCAACCCATCCACCATGGTCATGCCCACCAGCCAACCCACATGTCACCTTGCACTACTGATCACCAACACATGTCTCCCACCACCCCCACCCCCCAGCCACCAGGGGCAGCCTCCACCAGGCCCCCACTCATGTCTCCCACCACCCCACCCCCCAGCAGTGCAGGGGCAGCCTCCACCAGGCCCCCACTCATGTCTCCCATCACCCCCACCCCCCAGCCACCAGGGGCAGCCTCCACCAGGCCCCCACTCATGTCTCCCTGCACCCCCACCCCCCAGCAGTGCAGGGGCAGCCCCCACCAGGCCCCCACTCATGTCTACCACCACCCCCACCCCCGAGCCACCAGGGGCAGCCTCTACCAGGCCCCCACTCATGTCTCCCACCACCCCCACCCCCCAGCCACCAGGGGCAGCCTCCACCAGGCCCCCACCCATGTCTCCCACCACCCCCACCCCCCAGCCAGCAGGGGCAGCCTCCACCAGGCCCCCACTCATGTCCCCTATTATCCCCACACCCCAGCAGTGCAGGGGCAGCCTCCACCAGGCCCCCACTCATGTCTACCACCACCCCCACCCCCCAGCCACCAGGGGCAGCCTCCACCAGGCCCCCACTCATGTTTCCCATCACCCCCACCCCCCAGCCACCAGGGGCAGCCTCCACCAGGCCCCCACTCATGTCCCCTATTACCCCACCCCCCAGCAGTGCAGGGGCAGCCTCCACCAGGCCCCCACTCATGTCTCCCACCACCCCCACCCCCCAGCCACCAGGGGCAGCCTCCACCAGGCCCCCACCCATGTCTCCCACCACCCCCACCCCCCAGCCACCAGGGGCAGCCTCCACCAGGCCCCCACTCATGTCTCCCACCACCCCGGCCCCACAGCAGTGCAGGGGCAGCCTCCACCAGGCCCCCACTCATGTCCCCTATTACCCCCACCCCCCAGCAGTGCAGGGGCAGCCTCCACCAGGCCCCCACTTATGTCCCCATGCACCCCCATCCCCCAGCAGTGCAGGGGCAGCCTCCACCAGGCCCCCACTCATGTCTCCCATCACCCCACCCCCCAGCCACCAGGAGCAGCCTCCACCAGGCCCCCACTCATGTCCCATATTACCCCCACCCCCCAGCAGTGCAGGGGCAGCCTCCACCAGGCCCCCACTCATGTCTACCACCACCCCCACCCCCCAGCCACCAGGGGCAGCCTCCACCAGGCCCCCACTCATGTCTCCCATCACCCCCACCCCCCAGCCAGCAGGGGCAGCCTCCACGAGGCCCCCACTTATGTCCCCTATTACCCCCACCCCCCAGCAGTGCAGGGGCAGCCTCCACCAGGCCCCCACTCATGTCTACCACCACCCCCACCCCCCAACCACCAGGGGCAGCCTCCACCAGGCCCCCACTCATGTCTCCCTGCACCCCCACCCCCCAGCAGTGCAGGGGCAGCCTCCACCAGGCCCCCACCCATGTCTCCCACCACCCCCACCCCCCAGCCAGCAGGGGCAGCATCCACCAGGCCCCCACTCATGTCCCCTATTATCCCCACACCCCAGCAGTGCAGGGGCAGCCTCCACCAGGCCCCCACTCATGTCTACCACCACCCCCACCCCCCAGCCACCAGGGGCAGCCTCCACCAGGCCCCCACTCATGTTTCCCATCACCCCCACCCCCCAGCCACCAGGGGCAGCCTCCACCAGGCCCCCACTCATGTCCCCTATTACCCCCACCGCCCAGAAGTGCAGGGGCAGCCTCCACCAGGCCCCCACTCATGTCTCCCACCACCCCCACCCCCCAGCCACCAGGGGCAGCCTCCACCAGGCCCCCACCCATGTCTCCCACCACCCCCACCCCCCAGCCACCAGGGGCAGCCTCCACCAGGCCCCCACTCATGTCTCCCACCACCCCGGCCCCACAGCAGTGCAGGGGCAGCCTCCACCAGGCCCCCACTCATGTCCCCTATTACCCCCACCCCCCAGCAGTGCAGGGGCAGCCTCCACCAGGCCCCCACTCATGTCCCCATGCACCCCCACCCCCCAGCAGTGCAGGGGCAGCCTCCACCAGGCCCCCACTCATGACTCCCATCACCCCACCCCCCAGCCACCAGGAGCAGCCTCCACCAGGCCCCCACTCATGTCCCATATTACCCCAACCCCCCAGCAGTGCAGGGGCAGCCTCCACCAGGCCCCCACTCATGTCTACCACCACCCCCACCCCCCAGCCACCAGGGGCAGCCTCCACCAGGCCCCCACTCATGTCTCCCATCACCCCCACCCCCCAGCCAGCAGGGGCAGCCTCCACGAGGCCCCCACTTATGTACCCTATTACCCCCACCCCCCAGCAGTGCAGGGGCAGCCTCCACCAGGCCCCCACTCATGTCTACCACCACCCCCACCCCCCAGCCACCAGGGGCAGCCTCCACCAGGCCCCCACTCATGTCTCCCTGCACCCCCACCCCCCAGCAGTGCAGGGGCAGCCTCCACCAGGCCCCCACCCATGTCTACCACCACCCCCACCCCCCAGCAGTGCAGGGGCAGCCTCCACCAGGCCCCCACTCATGTCCCCTATTACCCCCACCACCCAGCAGTGCAGGGGCAGCCTCCACCAGGCACCCACTCATGTCTCCCACCACCCCCACCCCCCAGCCACCAGGGGCAGCCTCCACCAGGCCCCCACTCATGTCTCCCACCACCCCCACTCCCCAGCCACCAGGGGCAGCCTCCACCAGGCCCCCACCCATGTCTCCCACCACCCCCACCACCCAGCCACCAGGGGCAGCCTCCACCAGGCCCCCACCCCCCAGCAGTGCAGGGGCAGCCTCCACCAGGCCCCCACTCATGTCTCCCATCACCCCCACCCCCCAGCCACCAGGGGCAGCCTCCACCAGGCCCCCACTCATGTCTCCCTGCACCCCCACCCCCCAGCAGTGCAGGGGCAGCCTCCACCAGGCCCCCACTCATGTCTACCACCACCCCCACCCCCCAGCCACCAGGGGCAGCCTCCACCAGGCCCCCACTCATGTCTCCCACCACCCCCACCCCCCAGCAGTGCAGGGGCAGCCTCCACCAGGCCCCCACTCATGTCTCCCATCACCCCCAGCCAAAAGGGGCAGCCTCCACCAGGCCCCCACTCATGTCACATATTACCCCCACCCCCCAGCAGTGCAGGGGCAGCCTCCACCAGGCCCCCACTCATGTCCAACTCATGTCTCCCACCACCCCCACCCCCCAGCCACCAGGGGCAGCCTCCACCAGGCCCCCACTCATGTCTCCCTGCACCCCCACCGCCCAGCAGTGCAGGGGCAGCCTCCACCAGACCCCACCCATGTCTACCACCACCCCCACCCCCAGCAGTGCAGGGGCAGCCTCCACCAGGCCTCCACTCATGTCTCCCACCACCCCCACCCCCCAGCCACCAGGGGCAGCCTCCACCAGGCCCCCACTCATGTCTCCCACCACCCCCACCCCCCAGCCACCAGGGGCAGCCTCCACCAGGCCCCCACTCATGTCTCCCACCACCCCCACCCCCCAGCCACCAGGGGCAGCCTCCACCAGGCCCCCACTCATGTCTCCCATCACCCCCACCCCCCAGCCACCAGGGGCAGCCTCCATCAGGCCCCCACTCATGTCCCCTATTACCCCACCCCCCAGCAGTGCAGGGGCAGCCTCCACCAGCCCCCCACTCATGTCTACCACCACCCCCACCCCCAGCCACCAGGGGCAGCCTCCACCAGGCCCCCACTTATGTCTCCCACCACCCCCACCCCCCAGCAGTGCAGGGGCAGCCTCCACCAGGCCCCCACCCATGTCTCCCACCACCCCCACCCCCCAGCAGTGCAGGGGCAGCCTCCACCAGGCCCCCACTCATGTCTACCACCAGCCCCACCCCCCAGCAGTGCAGGGGCAGCCTCCACCAGGCCCCCACTCATGTCCCCTATTACCCCCACCCCCAGCAGTGCAGGGGCAGCCTCCAACAGGCCCCCACTCATGTCCAACTCATGTCTCCCACCACCCCCACCCCCCAGCCACCAGGGGCAGCCTCCACCAGGCCCCCACTCATGTCTCCCTGCACCCCCACCCCCCTGCCGTGCAGGGGCAGCCTCCACCAGGCCCCCACCCATGTCTACCACCACCCCCACCCCCCAGCAGTGCAGGGGCAGCCTCCACCAGGCCCCCACTCATGTCTCCCATCACCCCCACCTCTCAGCCACCAGGGGCAGCCTCAACCAGGCCCCCACTCATGTCTCCCTGCACCCCCACCACCCAGCAGTGCAGGGGCAGCCCCCACCAGGCCCCCACTCATGTCTACCACCACCCCCACCCCCCAGCCACCAGGGGCAGCCTCCACCAGGCCCCCACACATGTCTCCCACCACCCCCACCCCCCAGCCACCAGGGGCAGCCTCCACCAGGCCCCCACCCATGTCTCCCACCACCCCACCCCCCAGCCACCAGGGGCAGCCTCCACCAGGCCCCCACTCATGTCTCCCACCCCCCCACCCCCCAGCAGTGCAGGGGCAGCCCCCACCAGGCCCCCACTCATGTCTACCACCACCCCCACCCCCCAGCCACCAGTGGCAGCCTCCACCAGGCCCCCACTCATGTCTCCCACCACCCCCACCCCCCAGCCACCAGGGGCAGCCTCCACCAGGCCCCCACCAATGTCTCCCACCACCCCCACCCCCCAGCCACCAGGGGCAGCCTCCACCAGGCCCCCACTCATGTCTCCCACCACCCCACCCCCCAGCAGTGCAGGGGCAGCCTCCACCAGGCCCCCACTCAAGGTTCCTATTACCCCCACCCCCCAGCAGTGCAGGGGCAGCCTCCACCAGGCCCCCACTCATGTCCCCATGCACCCCCACCCCCCAGCAGTGCAGGGGCAGCCTCCACCAGGCCCCCACTCATGTCTCCCATCACCCCCACCCCCAGCCACCAGGGGCAGCCTCCACCAGGCCCCCACTCATGTCCCCTATTACCCCCACCCCCAGCAGTGCAGGGGCAGCCTCCACCAGGCCCCCACTCATGTCTACCACCACCCCCACCCCCCAGGGGCAGCCTCCACCAGGCCCCCACTCATGTCTCCCACCACCCCCACCCCCCAGCAGTGCAGGGGCAGCCTCCACCAGGCCCCCACTCATGTCCCCCTGCACCCCCACGCCCCAGCCTTGCGATTTGCCTGGGTATGTGTACTTCGGGGTGCGCGGGAAGTTCCACACGCGATTGGCCTGTGTACGTGTACTTCGGGGTGCGCAGGAAGTTCCACACGCGATTGGCCTGGGTACGTGTACTTCGGGGTGCGCGGGAAGTTCCACACGCGATTAGCCTGGGTACGTGTACTACGGGGTGCGTGTGAACTTCCACACGCGACTGGGCCTGTGAGAGCGGGGTACATGTATTCCAGGGGTGGGCGGGAATATTTACCCGCGACTGGGCCTGGGAGAGCGTGCTACGTGTATTCCTGGGGTGGGCGGGAAGATTCACACGTCCGCCTACGACGTGCCGAAAAATAAATGGTCTAATCCTGAGACACGTATGCCAGCATGAAGCAGGCGTACGTCGACCCGCGCAGCATAAAAGTGCGCGCAAACAACAAACAAGCTCATAGCCAGGATGAATATACCATTCCTAGCAGCAGTGGCCGTGGGTTACCAAAGGAGGAGGAGGAGGATAGTGAGGGCCCGAATTTTCACTCCCAGAACCAGCCTTTTTGGGATGCCTGATGACCAGGTGTATGGGAGGTACAGGTTTCCCCCACACATAATACTGGACCTGGTCAGTGAGTGGGAGGATGACCTCACATCACCCACCCTGTGCTCCCAAGCACTCAGCCCCCTGGAGAAGGTCCTCAATGTACTGCACTTCTTGGCCACAGGATCATTTCAGCGGACAAGTGCCATAGTGGGTGGGGTGTCACAGGCCATGCAGTCACGCTGCCTACACCAGGTCTTGAACATCATCACTGCAC
This sequence comes from Ambystoma mexicanum, assembly GCF_040938575.1. NCBI lineage: Eukaryota > Metazoa > Chordata > Amphibia > Caudata > Ambystomatidae > Ambystoma > Ambystoma mexicanum. Next base: position 491,036,252 of record NC_090922.1, on the reverse strand, counting down.
GCCCATCAGTCCGTAGGCACATATACCTGCCCAGGACACCTGCAGAAAGGCAGGCTGCCACCCTCGATTTCTACAGTGTGGCACAATTCCCAAAGGTTCTAGGTGCCATTGACTGCACCCATGTGGCACTACGTCCCCCCAGGGCATCTGAGCACATCTATAGGAACCGCAAGCACTGGCATTCCATCAACGTGCAGGTAGTATGTAATGCTAAGGGAATCATCACCTCAGTATATGCCAACTATCCAGGGTCCACCCACGACAGCTTCATTTACCGAATGTCTACCCTAAACCGGGACCTAGAAGCTGGGCGGCATGGCGATACATGGCTGCTTTGTGAGTATGAATGCCACTGCACATGCATGCATGTCAGATGCAGAGTTATGTCACTACCCCACTAATGATACCCATCACCTCCTCACCAGGGGACAGTGCCTACCCTCTGAGCACCCACATGATGACGCCAATTCGGAACCCCATCACGCCTCCAGAGGTAAGATACAACACAGCCCATATTGCAACCCGGGGCATAGTGGAGCGCACATTCCGAGTGCTCAAGTCACGCTGTCGCTCCCTTGACCGTTCTGGCGGGCAGCTGTTATATGCGCCCCCAGTAGTGTGCAGGATCATAGTGGCAGCATGTGTCCTGCACAATGTTGCAACACGCGGGGCCTGGCTGTGGACATGGTGGTTCCCCCACATCCCCAACCACATACACGGCTGCTGCGCATGGGAGGGGAGAGGGCACGGGGTGAGGCAGCCCGTACGCAGCTGGTGGCTAATTACTTCACATAGAAATCACACCCCAGTGGAGTGCACACAGGCCTGGCACATAACATCTGATAAGCAATGATGACTCGACCTGACAATTAAGACGAACAAAGGGACTGTCAACTGTCAGAACCATAGCAGCCTGAGATTGTTCATGTGGAAGTGTCACAATGTGTGCATCCCTACCTACACAAACACCACCAATGCAGTGTCATGAAAAGACACTTCCATGCTGCAGAAATGAATACCCACTTGCAAAATACTACATGAAAACAGTGCCATGTCACCCACCCCCTCCCCGGCACGGCCACACAACACACCATGGCATGTCATGCAATGTGAGAGGAAAGAAATTAATCCCCACAACATGCCCCAACTGTCAGCAGCTACAGTGTCCCTAATGGAAACATGTCCACATATGAAATGCTCACAGTAATGCACGACCTACAACCCACATTACCAAATACTTACCAAGAATACCAATCACTTACACAACCTCCAACCTACCTTAAACATGACATTACAGACTTAAAAATTAGCTAGCCTCACCACCTGATGATGACAGCCCTCCGAACACTTCCAAGTATACAGTGTTAGCGCCACGCAAGAGTGTAGGTGCACTGCTTACAACATGGACTCCAGTTCCAAGGTGGACCGCATTGTGAAGACATGAGGAATGGACCTGCAAATATGGAGGATGAGATGGATGCAGAGGCACATAGCAATATACCACGCAGTGTACAATACAACAACAATATGCACTATGAATGTATACACAGTATTGACTACAGACTGCCCACACAGCTCATGGGAGTCCAATGTCACCATGTACGTCAATGTCACTTGGGCACACCCTTTGCAAGCCCATGGAAACGGGAAGCAGGAGGGGTGTGTGTGACAAAAACCCAAGCATCTGAACCAAATCCATGACAAGCCTGCATGTGCCCAGCCACAATGCAGCATATGCCCACGGGAGCCACACAAGGCAAAACACTGTCCCAAAAAAAATAAAAATAAATAAAAATAAAAATCAAAAATGGCCATTAATGGGCCCGGGGGGGGGGGTAGCGGAGGCCACCCAGGAGGTCCGAGGACAGGGTGCACACCAAAACCCACCTGTGTGGATCTTGCGAAAAAAAACACCTCCATGGGCTCATGGCCTACACGGCTACCCTATTGTGGGAGTATCACTGCTGTCGCTATCCTCACCCTCTGCAGCTGCATCAGGAGGTGGTGGCACTATGGGAGGCAGCCCACGCAAAGCCCTAGTCTGTTCCTCCATGGCTCCAAGCATGTGGGTGTGGTAGGTCTCATTCTGGAGGATAAGTGTGCGGAGGTCCCCATGCAACAACTCACAGGATGCCCGGACCTCCGCCCTAGTTGCCTGCATCTCAGCTGAGAGCGTACGGGTGAGACGCTCCAGCTGCTGTTCTGTCCTTCGGTTTGTTGAAGCCTCAAGCTCAACAAGAGTCGTCCTGAGGTGAAGGAGTTCCAGCCTCAGGGCTTCCCTGTGGCCCTGGGACTCTATGGAGATGGCTTCCTGCAGAGTCGCCAGTGCCGCCCGCCTGTCCCTGTCGGACGCCAACATGTCCTCCCTGTGTGACTGGCAGATGGAGTCGGTTGCCTGCTGTAGTCGCTCCATCAGCCTTTCGGGGGGGACAATGGAAGTGGCCACCCTATCCATGGCCTGAGCCATCATCTCTGATGATGCTGCCTGTTGGGTTGCCATACCGTAAATGGATTGCTCCCATGCGGTATTGCCAGGTGGCGTACGGCCACCACGTCGGCAGGCACCACACCTGTCTGGGGCAAGGCGAACTGCGCCTTTCTGTGCCGGCACTGCCTGAGGCTGCAGGACTGCATTTCCCCTCTGATCTGCTGGCCCAGGAACAGGATCAGATGTCGCGGAGTGTGACCCTGCATCCGTAACCACCAAAGGCGTACCTGCCAACACTGACATCCCCATTGAGGGTTCTAACCGTGGTGCAGGTGGGTCGGACAGAACAGAATCCCTCCCAGGAACACTCACCTGCGACGGCACGTAGGTCTCATCATCCGAATCGACACCTGAATACAGCTCGGGGGAGGTGCTGCCAGAGACACCCCTTGAGAGCACGACCTGCAGCAGTTGTGGGTTCTCACCCACCACTACACCACGTCCCTCACTGGTGGTCGGTCGGCCCTCAGACCCCTCCTGGGTCTGCACCATCTCCACAACCCCAGCAGTATCAAGTGTGTCTTCCCCTGCAAAGACATAAAAGAAAACAAATGGAAACAGGCATTAGCACTATGGCACACAATTAGGGCTGAGAGGGTACAGAAACAGTACTTGATTGACACATGTCCCACATGACTAAAACACTCCCATGCATGCACCGTCACTGCATGTGATGGGGAGGCAGATGGCACACATTGATGACACCAAGATGGAAGATGAACACATTTGCTGCATGCTGCCTAGCAGTGGCATCACACATTGGCCAGTGATTGGCAGGTCAAATACACATGCCATCACACAGATGGCATGTACCCTAGCCATGAAGTGAAGAGGGAGAGGAGGTCACCAATTGTTCATTCAGTCCAGTTTGCTCATATAATTGATTATTTTCATTGTAATGGTTCAAATGTTTAACCTGCAGCTGCCAGTCAAAAATGGTCCTATAGCACAGGGACATGTCTAAACTAATCATGTCCAGGAAACTGAGCCAGTCCACTGTACCATAGCCATGTCAGACATGTGACAATAGGACTGAGAAATCCCGAGTAAAAGTGGTGGTATACAAACAATCTGCCTGAATAAACAGAGGTAAATAAGCAACAGTGTTGTGGCAAGATGACACTCCAAGGGCAACTGGCATGGTGTTGGGCTGGATGTCTAATGTTGGCCGAAGGGATGCTGCTATACCCAAATGCTGGTGCCAAGAATGTATAGGAAGAGGCACATGGGTGAGCCGAACCACTCAGGCACACACACCCTCCCCTGGCACCCAAACAGAAGCCGTCCCACACACACCATGCACATGGATGACACACACATGCATGTGCACTCACCGGACAATGCCTCGTAATCTGCCAGTTCTCCCACGCCTTGGATCTGTTCCTCTGTGACGTAGGTCCCAGCAACCTGCTCATGTGGAGTGAGTTCTATGTCGTCTGCTGGAGACCTACCTCCAGTCACTAGAGTTGCGGCATAACTTGAGGCCAGCTTATTCTTTGCCCTGCGCTTCAGGTCATTCCAGCGCTTGTAGCATTCATTAGCTGTGCGCCTCACGATTCCAAGGGCACTTATGATGTCCGCAATGGTCTGCCAGTGTGCCTGACGTTGTGCAGGTGTGGTCTTGGATCCTGCAACAATCACCATTTTGCGGTCATGTGCGGACACATACTCTACAAGTGCATTCAGTTCGGCCTCATTGAAGCTGGGCTTCCTTGACGGGCCGGACTGTGTAGCCGTGTCTGGGGCATCAGCCTCTACTGGACGAGTACTCTTCCTTTTCCGCTTGGAAGGTGGTGGGGATCCTGAGTGTCCTAAGCCGCTCTGGACACTAGGGGCAGGAGCGTGGGATTGCACACTCAGCATGGGAGTTGGTGCAGGCATTAGCTCAAGTGTGATGGTCTCAGGGGGAATGTCAGCATGATGGACTTGGACTGACACTGTCCTGGATGGGTGTGTGAGAGGTGGGGTGTGTTAGGGAGAATTCTCTGTTTAGGCTGAATTTCCTAACCTAGTGAGTCCCCCAGCAGCTTTGCTGGATTTCTGGAGTTTGTTTTTTTCCATCCTGCCAAAAGTGGGGCTCTTTTCTCCCGCTCTTGGACATGTATGTGTGTAATTCCTTTGAATGTCAATGTGTTCTATGGGCTATGGGGTCTTTTACTCCATAGGGTCTCATATGTTTTTCTATGTGTGTTACACCGCACCCTACGTGCCGTAACACGGGGGTGTCCTAGCGGACCTCCACCATAGACTCCATACCCGGGGACTGACTACTGTCTCACCGGGCATGTAAAGTCACCATTGGCTTTACTAGACCTAAATGTACTAACAGAACTAGTACAAACCATCTTATTGTGGACGTACTAGTAGGAGTAATTCGATTACTCCTGGATCTGTTATTCGAGGGGGCACTGTCCCGTCCCCCCTCGTCGAGTTTTGGCTGGTGGCAGTGGAAACTACTTGTTATGTTCGACCCCGAACATAACCCTATGGGATTCGTCCCATTGTTGGAGATTGCTACTTTTTCTCGTTAATCTCTAACGTACCACCGATCTACTTATCTTAAATAAGTTTATCGGATGGTATTTTCTGCCAGAACTCGGTTTGTAAAATGGCGTCTGTGTTTGTCTCTTTAACTCCTAAACCAAAGGTCGAGCACTTTGTTCCACTTTTGGCGGGCTCTGTACAGAGACCCTCCAAAGTGGTGCCATTCTGTCTGGGTTACCACAGGGGTGTGGGAGGGGGTTTAGGCACCCTGGACCGAGTTGCCCTGCCAACTCCGGTCGCACTCTTGAGTGATTGGCCCAAGTGGTGAGCCCCCCGCTCACCACTTAGCATGTGTTGACAGCTAGGCTGAATGAATGGGGGTTTTCTGCATAAAAGCAGGACTTTTGGGACTGGATCTTCAGAAGTCGCCACAGGACCTAAGAATCCGACGAGGGTAACGCTGAGCCGACCTGCAATGACGACACCTCCGGTGGAGCCCTGCTGAGCCGACTCACCACTTCCCGACGACAGAGGAGATCTCCCTGCCGGAGAGTCTCTTCCCCTGACTGGTGGGAACAACCAGTCCCCTTTGCTTTTTATTCGCCTCAGGACGCAGTGGTCGAATTGCCCGTGCAGTGCACCTCGGCAACCGGATAGCCACCACCCCTGTACCGCGATCAAAAGGTGGTGCCTTGTGACGGAGCACTCCGCGGCTGGTCTCTTCCCTGGTGGTGCACCGGACTTCACTTTTCTTCGACGACGAGATCATCTCTACTCTTGGCAAAGACCCGACGTGCATCCACCACCAGGAACAACTGCCCCCGCCGGAGCTGCCCTCCACAGCAAGGTACCGTGTCCGCCTGGTTTCCCTTTCGATCGGTTCGAGTGAGGTGTCTTAATCCTCTCCTTTCCGTTGGGTCGCCTCCAAGCTTTTCTCATTTATTGTTCTGAACTGGTTCAATCTGCCGATAACAATTTGCTACAAAGACTTGAATGCATCTCCACTAGAGACTTTTTGGGACATATCGCCTTGCCTCTCTCCGAGTGGGCCTGGCCTCTGAACTTTACAATCTATTGTGGTTCTTGCCTTCCTGCCTGGCATTTTACCCGCGAAGTATTGAACTGTGGTGATTTCGTAACCTGCCTATCTTTTTCTCTCCCGTCCTAACTAATATTAGAGTGCCATCTAGGTTGAGGTATACACCTCTGTCTGTAAATAAGTGGTGCCGGTAGAACCTAGACTTGTCGAAATATTGCTAGGGGGATTGATCGTTTCTTCTTCGTAGAGTAATTGTGTTTGATTTGTTTGCAGTGAAAGTGCCATAGTGTTTTTGATAGATATTTAGTTATAAATAAATACCTTAATATCTTTACACTAAGCCTCGTTGCGTGTTTGCTTGTCTTGCTGTGAAGAATTGCCCTATTTTGTATACTCCACATACTGTTCAACTCTTCTTGAGGGAAGTCTGACTGCTCAGCCACAGCTACCAAGTGAATATGTGTGGTACAGACTGCTACCAAGTGGGTTCACCGCCAAACACCTGTAGTCCTAAATCTTTTGCAGTGGTCCCAGAGGGAACTGCACAGGTTTCCGCCTAACAGGGTGGATGGAGCCGCAGCTGCCCCTGCAGCCTCCCCAGCCTGCCTACGCGGGGCAGCAGATGACCTAGCTGCCCATGATCCACGTGGCCTGATGACACCAACGTTCACCGGCGCACGTGGCCTAGACCTGCTGACCTGGAAGTCAGCCATGGAGTCACCCTGTGCCAGGTCTGGTTCCACAGTGGGCTGGTCCAACAAGGGCTGAGCATGGATGGTGTTAGCCACGGTAACCTCAACCAGGGGGGGGGGCATGGGTGTCCCTGACTGCTCCTCCACACATGGGGGGCTAGGGGCACCCTGCAAGTCACGGCCACGTCCCCTACTGGATCCACCACGGCCACCACTTGGGGCTCGGCCACCTTTGCCACCCTTACGGCTTGGTCGCCTCCCAGCCATGGCACTGATGTTATTGTGCATATGGGAGTCGATGTGAACTATTGTCCTGGGCAATTGGGGGTCAAAGGGGTTGGGTACCAGATCGTAATCGTACCCTAGTGCTCTAGCAAGGCTGCATGTCACCCCTGGGGAAAGATGACGGGTCATGCAACGTACAGGCACCCCAAAAAAGCGAAGTAAGGTGCACGCAACCCCTCCTAGACAACGTGTGTGGAAAAATAAACCTGCACTACGCTGTGGCACCCAGGAACACAAGAATGAACGTATGCATGTCACACGCAGCCTAGATTGACCTCTGAAGGGGTACGCGACACACGGGGCAAGCACAGATGTTAAATACGTGTGCGACTCACCGTCTGCCAGGAACAAAAGCGTGAAAAAAAAGCGCGTGTGCGCGTTGGCAACACCTCCGCCAAAAGAAGAATTGTATGCTGTCTGAGGAGACAGGACAATAGTAGAAGGGAACGCTGTTTGAGGAAACAGGCCCAGGAAAAAGAGGAATAGAGAAAAAGCTGTCAGAGGTAACAGGGAGTACGAACTGGAAACGCTGTGAAGTAAATCGCGTGTGAACCGACAAGAAGTACAGATTTCACCCACTCGCTCTCCACGAAAAGCACGTACAAGGAAATGGCGTTCTACACGTACCTTTTATACACACGTCACAGATGCGCATACGCGATGAGGCCATTTCCACCAATTACGCGCTTTGACACTCGGACGTGTATCTCTTCATTTTTACATGCGCCATTCTCTACGGCCATGCACGTGACGTCACAGCTGCGCATGGTGGTCTTTGGGCCAATGAAATCGTATATGCGAGCACACGTGGTAAAACTGCACGTCCGAGTGTCATCGCATGTAATCGGAGGGAAGTGAGCGTACACGCGATTGGCCTGGGTACGTGTATTTCTGGGGTGCGCAGGAAGTTCCACACGCGATTGGTGGAAATCCACGTGTGCTCTGTCATCACGTGTAATGAAGGAAACACCAGCGCGCCTCACGTCACAGACGCGCTCACGCGCTAAGGGCCTTTGGTCCAATGAAATCACATATGCGTGCTGACGTGCATACGCGCTAAGGGCCTTTCCTCGATTTACACGCAGACGTGCAGGATTTTCACGTGCCAAATCACTCCGTATCAAGCTGGCCACGCGGAAGCACACGGAAGACCACGCTCCTGCCCACAAGGCCGAATTACTGCCCCCCAGAGCCCTGAGCACGCTCCCACCTGCCATCTGCTGCTGCCCACGTGCCCTGCCATTTGCTGCCTGCACATCAGCCAGGGGTGCTGTTGCTGTGACCACCCCTGCTGGAACCGAAGACTCCCGACTGCGATTCCATCGCTCCACAGCCCAGCCCCAGGACCCAGTTGCCCACCCACTCCTGCCTCTGGGGTTGTCATGTCGGGCACTGCAACATCTGGCACCACTGACAACCCCCGGCCAGTGAGGCAGAGGGGCACCAGCTTCAGTGCCAGGGAAGTTGGTGTCCTGGTGGAGCAAGTCCTGGGGCAGTATGATGCCCTCTATGGAAGGGTGCGCGCCGACAAGGAAGGACGGACTCGGATCTGGACATCGTGACTGCCATCAACGCGGAGGGGGTGGCAGTCCGCGACTTCCAACATGTCAAGAAGCGCTGGGAGAACTTCAGGTCCAGGACCCTGAGCAAGGCCTGGCGCCTCTTGAAGGCAGCGGATGCTAAGGGGCGCCGGGGCCACTTGTCGGAAGATCAGATGAGGGTCCTGGAACGCATATCCCCAGCGATCCACGTCCAGGTCCTTGAGAGGCAGACCCGCCTGGAGACAAGCGGTAAGTGTACATGCATCATGATTGTAAGCTGTGCGTGTGGTGATGTGCCAGTAGTGTGCCGGTTGCACATCTGTTTGTATGGGGCCGAGTATGGGTGGGGGTGTACAGGACCGTGAGGCTAACACATGCGAGGGCTGTCATGTGTGAGACATGGATGGTGCTTGGGTGTGTCGGCTTGCATGCCAAATGCAGTTGCGTGGGCACACATGATTGGATGAATGTGTATGTAAGTGGGCATGTTCGTGATGTCACACATGTATGTTGTTTTCAGCTGCATGTATCAGCACTGTGTACATGTGCATGTGTGTGTATTTGACAAGGGTGCAACAGTGAGGCAACATGGATGCATGTGACAGCGGGATGTGGAAGCCTGATTGGCAGATGTGACATGGATGCCCATCGGAACACTGCAACAGTTGGCTGAGGTGTACACATGCATGCAAGTGTGGTGGTGTGCATGCATGTGTAGTGCACTCCCTGTGTTGCATGTGATGTCTGGCTCACCTTTGCCTGCTCATGCTGTTGTATGTGTATGGATGGTGCTGGCAGTTGCAATGTGGCTGTGGTATGGCTCATGTGTGCAAGTTGAAATGACATGTGTGTTGCCGATTGTGATGCCATGTCTGAGGTTTGCCAATGCCACTCATGTGCAACTGTCATGTGTGTATGTGTCCATTGTACAGTGCCCTGATGCCTGTGTTTTATTTCTCCCTGTCTGCAGCGTCAACTGATGAAGAGGGCGGAGAAGGTGCTGTGGAGCACAGCGGCGGGGATCGCACCGACAGCCGGAGACGCAAGGCCCGGCTCCCCTCCCAGGTTGTGATCTCATCGGGGAGTGAGGAGTCCGGTGCCGCGTCCCAGGCCGCAGCTGCCGGGGGGAGGTCCAAGAGGCGGAGGTCAGAGTTGGACTCCTCGGTAGCAGAAGGGGCAGCTGGGACCCCACAGGGCCCAACGACGGCACAGAGTCATCCAGGTTGGTGGGGGGTTTGGTGGAGGAGGAGGGCGTGCAAGCAACAGAGACGGGGTCTGGAGGTGGGGATTCCACTGGTGCTAGTGGTGCAGTGCAGGACCAGGGACAGGAGGCAGCACAGGTCGCCGCGGAGGTGCCTGTGTGCAGTCCCGTCCCTGATCCTGTCACTGCATCATCTTGCACCAGCAGGGATGCCTACGTCCAGACCCGTTTTCAGGCAGGGGATGAGCTTACAACAACTGGCCTTCCTCTGCCTGCGGACGTGGCTATCCGGGTCCGGGTTGAGCCTGTCCTGACTGGTGTGGCGTTGCATCAACGGGCCATGCAAGGTGACCTGCAGTCTTTTCATGAGGAGACTGCACGTCATCTCGAATGGCTCATTGACCGTGTCGGCCTACTGGGACAGGTCACCCAGGCCGGATTCCTCCGTTTGATGGGGCTTGCTACGACCCCCTCCTCAACTGAACCCCCTATGCGCCAGTCGTCCTCCGTGCCATCTTCCCACCCATCAGTCACCTGGGTGCCCTGTGGAGCTGCCTCTGACGGTGCAGCCAGGCTGGTGGAGGAGGCATCCCTGCCACAGTCGGGAGTCGGACGTCCAGCAGGGGTGGCCACATCAACAACTGCACCCCAGCCAGCGGAGGATGTGCAGGCAGCAGGAGGCAGTGCACGGGCAGAGGCGCAGCAACAGCAACGTGGTGGGAGCCATGATGGCTCGGGGCCTTCCACATCGGAGGGGCAGGCATCGGCCTGAGGGCAGGAGGGCCCAGGACGGGAAGTGTCTTCCATGTGGCAGCGGTTGGGCCACGCCATAGATGCGGAGCGGCAGCGGGCGGAAGAGGCACAGCTCACAATGGTCAGGGCGGAGAACTCCATGCAGAGGGCCCTGAGGCGTGCCGAGTGCCTCGAGGCAATCCGCAGGGAGTTTGGGGGGAACATGTGGACGGCCCTGCGGACCCTCGGGGCCATGGAGGAGGAGCGCCTCTGGGACATTGAGCAGGAGTTCGATGATGCCCTGGCCCGGAACATCCCGAAGTGAGCCGTCGGACTAGCCCGCTGCCCTTGTAAATAGTTATATAGTTGGTGTTAGATTTCCTTTGGTTTAGCATTTTTTTTGGACCTTTTGGACAATGGGCCACATTTTTGTATATAGTTATTTTTTTAAGGTAGTGTTATTAGATAGGTTTCATTTATTCGGTTGGGATCATGGACCCTGGATTGTTTATCTGTACATAGTTGACTTTTGGATTTTCAATTTTTATTATGATTTCGCCATGGAGCAATGGTTTTCGATTTTAATTTTCCATTGGATTTACTTTTGTGGACTGGGACTTTGGACACCTTTCCTTTGCATTATGATTTGTGGTTTAGCATTATTTCACGGACCTGCTGTTTTTTTTTTTTTTTAATTTCTATTATTGTTTGTTTATTTTTTATTCAATTTATGTTGTTTTTAATACATATTTTTTTCTGCAAAGTTCAATGTGTAGTATCATCTCATTGGTTTCATGCATATCATGATATGGGTTTTGACATTCACTGACACCCATTGGGTGTATGTGAAGGACATGTGTTCATTTCCAAACTTGCAATTGGGCTTCTATCATGTTTTTGCCATTTCTAAGTGGGTGGATGCAATACTCGGGTGGGTGTTTGCCATTTGGAGGCTGACCATAAGGGCCAGGGATCTACATTGTGGTGACATGTTGACTGGGAAACATGGGTAGGGGCCTGGTGGGGGCTGCCCCTGCACTGCTGGGGGGTGGGGGTGGTGGTAGACATGGGTGGGGGCCTGGTGGAGGCTGCCCCTGCACTGCTGGGGGACGGGGGTGGTGGTAGACATGGGTGGGGGCCTGGTGGAGGCTGCCCCTGCACTGCTGGGGGGCGGGGGTGGTGGTAGACATGGGTGGGGGCCTGGTGGAGGCTGCCCCTGGTGGCTGGGGGTGGTGGGAGACATGAGTGGGGGCCTGGTGGAGGCTGCCCCTGGTGGCTGGGGGGTGGGGGTGATAGGGGACATGAGTGGGGGCCTGGTGGAGGCTGCCCCTGCACTGCTGGGGGGTGGGGTAATAGGGGACATGAGTGGGGGCCTGGTGGAGGCTGCCCCTGGTGGCTGGGGGGTGGGGGTGATAGGGGACATGAGTGGGGGCCTGGTGGAGGCTGCCCCTGCACTGCTGAGGGGTGGGGGTAATAGGGGACATGAGTGGGGGCCTGGTGGAGGTTGCCCCTGCACTGCTGGGGGGTGGGGGTAATAGGGGACATGAGTGGGGGCCTGGTGGAGGCTGCCCCTGGTGGCTGGGGGGTGGGGGTGATAGGGGACATGAGTGGGGGCCTGGTGGATGCTGCCCCAGCACTGCTGGGGGGTGGTGGGAGACATGAGTGGGGGCCTGGTGGGCTGCCCCTGCACTTCTGGCGGGTGGGGGTAATAGGGGACATGAGTGGGGGCCTGGTGGAGGCTGCCCTGCACTGCTGGGGGGTGGGGGTAATAGGGGACATGAGTGGGGGCCTGGTGGAGGCTGCCCCTGCACTGCTGGGGGGGGGCGTGGGTGGTGGTAGACATGGGTGGGGTCCTGGTGGAGGCTGCCCCTGGTGGCTGAGGGGTGGGGGTTGTGGGAGACATGAGTGGGGGCCTGGTGGAGGCTGCCCCTGGTGGCTGGGGGGTGGGGGTGGTGGGAGACATGAGTGGGGGCCTGGTGGAGGCTGTCCCTGCACTGCTGGGGGGTGGAGGTGGTGGTAGACATGAGTGGGGGCCTGGTGGGGGCTGCCCCTGCACTGCTGGGGGGTGGGGGCATTAGGGGACATGAGTGGGGGCCTGGTGGAGGCTGCCCCTGCACTGCTGGGGGGTGGGGGTGGTGGTAGACATGGGTGGGGGCCTGGTGGAGGCTGCCCCTGCACTGCTGGAGGGCGGGGGTGGTGGGAGACATGAGTGGGGGCCTGGTGGGGGCTGCCCCTGCACTGCTGGAGGGGTGGGGGTAATAGGGGACATGAGTGGGGGCCTGGTGGAGGCTGCTCCTGCACTGCTGGGGGGCGGGGGTGGTGGTAGACATGGGTGGGGGCCTGGTGGAGGCTGCCCCTGCACTGCTGGGGGGTCGGGGTTGTGGGAGACATGTGTGGGGGCCTGGTGGGGGCTGCCCCTGCACTGCTGGGGGATGGGGGTAATAGGGGACATGAGTGGGGGCCTGGTGGGGGCTGCCCCTGCACTGCTGGGGGATGGGGGTAATAGGGGACATGAGTGGGGGCCTGGTGGAGGCTCCCCCTGCACTGCTGGGGGGCGGGGGTGGTGGTAGACATGGGTGGGGGCCTGGTGGAGGCTGCCCCTGGTGGCTGCGTAGTGGTGGTGATAGGGGACATGAGTGGGGGCCTGGTGGAGGCTGCCCCTGGTGGCTGGGGGGTGGGGGTGATAGGGGACATGAGTGGGGGCCTGGTGGAGGCTGCCCCTGCACTGCTGGGGGGTGGGGTGGTGGGAGACATGAGTAGGGGCCTGGTGGGGGCTGCCCCTGCACTGCTGGGGGGTGGGGGTAATAGGGGACATGAGTGGGGGCCTGGTGGAGGCTGCCCCTGGTGGCTGGGGGGTGGGGGTGGTGGGAGACATAAGTGGGGGCCTGGTGGAGGCTGCCCCTGGTGGCTGGGGGGTGGGGGTGATAGGGGACATGAGTGGGGGCCTGGTGGGGGCTGGCCCTGCACTGCTGGGGGGTGGGGATAATAAGGGACATGAGTGGGGGCCTGGTGGAGGCTGCCCCTGCACTGCTGGGGGGTGAGGGTGCAGGGAGACATGAGTGGGGGGCTGGTGGAGGCTGCCCCTGGTGGCTGGGGGGTGGGGTGGTGGGAGACATGGGTGGGGGCCTGGTGGAGGCTGTCCCTGCACTGCTGGGGGGTGGGGGTGGTGGTAGACATGAGTGGGGGCCTGGTGGGGGCTGCCCCTGCACTGCTGGGGGGTGGGGGTAATAGGGGACATGAGTGGGGGCCTGGTGGAGGCTGCCCCTGCACTGCTGGGGGGCGGGGGTGGTGGTAGACATGGGTGGGGGGCTGGTGGAGGCTGCCCCTGCACTGCTGGGGGGCGGGGGTGGTGGGAGACATGAGTGGGGGCCTGGTGGGGGCTTCCCCTGCACTGCTGGGGGGGTGGGGGTAATAGGGGACATGAGTGGGGGCCTGGTGGAGGCTGTTCCTGGACTGCTGGGGGGCGGGGGTGGTGGTAGACATGGGTGGGGGCCTGGTGGAGGCTGCCCCTGCACTGCTGGGGGGTGGGGGTTGTGGGAGACATGAGTGGGGGCCTGGTGGGGGCTGCCCCTGCACTGCTGGGGGGTGGGGGTAATAGGGGACATGAGTGGGGCCTGGTGGGGGCTGCCCCTGCACTGCTGGGGGGTGGGGGTAATAGGGGACATGAGTGGGGGCCTGGTGGAGGCTGCCCCTGCACTGCTGGGGGGCGGGTGTGGTGGTAGACATGGGTGGGGGCCTGGTGGAGGCTGCCCCTGGTGGCTGGGGGGCGGGGGTGATAGGGGACATGAGTGGGGGCCTGGTGGAGGCTGCCCCTGGTGGCTGGGGGGTGGGGGTGATAGGGGACATGAGTGGGGGCCTGGTGGAGGCTGCCCCTGCACTGCTGGGGGGTGGGGGTGGGGGTGGTGAGAGACATGAGTAGGGGCCTGGTGGGGGCTGCCCCTGCACTGCTGGGGGGTGGGGGTAATAGGGGACATGAGTGGGGGCCTGGTGGAGGCTGCCCCTGCACTGCTGGGGGGTGGGGGTAATTGGGGACATGAGTGGGGGCCTGGTGGAGGCTGCCCCTGGTGACTGGGGGGTGGGGGTGGTGGGAGACATGAGTGGGGGCCTGGTGGAGGCTGCCCCTGGTGGCTGGGGGTGATAGGGGACATGAGTGGGGGCCTCGTGGGGGCTGGCCCTGAACTGCTGGGGGGTGGGGGTAATAGGGGACATGAGTGGGTGCCTGGTGGAGGCTGCCCCTGCACTGCTGGGGTGTGGGGGTGCAGGGAGACATGAGTGGGGGCCTGGTGGAGGCTGCCCCCTGGTGGCTGGGGGGTGGGGTGGTGGGAGACAATAGTGGGGGCCTGGTGGAGGCTGCCCCTGGTGGCTGGGGGGTGGGGGTGGTGGGAGACATGAGTGGGGGCCTGGTGGAGGCTGCCCCTGGTGGCTGGGGGGTGGGGGTGATAGGGGACATGAGTGGGGTCCTGGTGGAGGCTACCCCTGGTGGCTGGGGGGTGGGGGTGGTGGGAGACATGAGTGGGGGCCTGGTGGAGGCTGCCCCTGCACTGCTGGGGGGTGGGGGTAATAGGGGACATGAGTGGGGGCCTGGTGGAGGCTGCCTCTGGTGGCTGGGTGGTGGGGGTGATAGGGGACATGAGTGGGGGCCTGGTGGAGGCTGCCCCTGCACTGCTGGGGGGTGGGGGTGGTGGGAGACATGAGTGGGGCCTGGTGGGGGCTGCACCTGCACTGCTGGGGGGTGGGGGTGATAGGGGACATGAGTTGGGGCCTGGTGGAGGCTGCCCCTGCACTGCTGGGGGGTGGGGGTAATAGGGGACATGAGTGGGGGCCTGGTGGAGGCTACCCCTGGTGGCTGGGGAGTGGGGGTGGTGGGAGACATGAGTGGGGGCCTGGTGGAGGCTGCCCCTGCACTGCTGGGGGGCGGGGGTGGTGGTAGACATGGGCGGGGGCCTGGTGGAGGCTGCCCCTGGTGGCTGGGGGTGCAGGGGGACATGCGTTGGTGGGGAGTAGTGCAAGGTGACATGTGGGTTGGCTGGGGGGCATGGCCATGGCCATGGTGGATGGGGTGCCTGCAGGACATGTGCACGGTTTGCCCCTGTGGTGTGGGCCACCTGCAGGGGCCGTGGAGGGTGTAGAGGGAACACCTGGGAGGACCCACACATGCAATTCACGTGTGGTGCTCCCCGCGCACCCCTGTAATACATGTACCCTGCTGGAATCGCGTGTGATACTTCCCGTGCACCCCTGAAATACACATACCCTGCTGATTTTGCGTGTGATACTTCCCGCGCACCCCTGAAATACACGTACCCTGCTGCTTTTGCGTGTGATACTTCCCGCGCACCCCTGTAATACACGTACCCTGATAGAATCGCGTGTGATACTTCCCGCGCACCCCTGAAATACACGTACCCTGCTGATTTTGCGTGTGATACTTCCCGCGCACCCCTGAAATACACGTACCCTGCTGCTTTTGCGTGTTATACTTCCTGCGCACCTCTGTAATACACGTACCCTGATGGAATCATGTGTGATACTTCCCGCGCACCCCTGAAATACACGTACCCTGCTGCTTTTGCGTGTGATACTTCCCGCGCACCCCTGAAATACATGTACCTTGCTGATTTTGCGTGTGATACTTCCCGCGCACCCCTGATGCACACGTACACAGGACAATCGCGTGTGGAACTTCCCGCGAACCACTGAAATACACGTTCCCCGCTTGGCGTTTGCTGTTTGCCATCCCTGTGAACTGGTCCAGGGTTAGCGCAGCCCTTTGCGATTATTTGGGGATTTTGAAGGCTTTTCCTTGCGCGAGGGCGTTCTTGGGGGCGTAACTGGCGCTGCTGCAGGGTCGCTGCGCCACACTGCGCCACGGCTGGTTTTGGATGCGAAAATCCATGAATACGCTGTGCGCGGAAATCGATTATAGCGCACGCGGCTGGCGCAGACATTCGCATGGGCACACTGTGCGCCAGTCGCGTGCGCCACTTTTGTGCGAATTTCTATGAATTACCTTGTCAATATATATATATATATATATATATATATATATATATATACCTTCAAGTGCCCATGCTTGCTCTCATGTTTCTCACACCTTTGATGTCCCTCTGAGGACATCCCTATAACTAGTCACACACAGACATGTGCATGGGGTGGTCTGACCGCAGAATTGCAAAATGAAAATAAACAAATGCAAGACTCCCAGAATGTATACATCTGCAGCTGTCTATAATGTTCCTTAAAGTGTTTTTATGGATTCACTAAATGTGACCTCCAGGGGGTGATGGATGAACATGAGGAATGCCCAAGGAGGCTGAACATGAGGAAATACGAAAATAGTGAAAATACGAAGAAGAAAATAACATGATATAACATGAAAGAGGTAGCAAAAAGGTGCTAAGGAAGGCAGCAGTAGAGCAAAAGGAGGAGAAGAGAGGTGGAAGGGGGAAAGAGTTGGAAGAAATGAAAGAAGGAAAAAGGGCAATGGAAACGAAGAGAAAGGAAGATGTAGGTAGAAATCGTGACATAAACGAAAAGAGCAAGAAAGGGAAAAGGTAGATGGATGGAAAGATGATAATGGAGATATATGGATAGCACAAAAAAAAGAACAGGCATTGGCAATGCCAACAATATGGGCTTTTGTGTGGCGTGGGACAGTTATTTGCCAGGTACTGACGTAGTGTTATTAACTAGCCATTGATGGTAGCAGGTGCAGAATTTCCTGGGCATCTAATAGCAGTGCCTAGCAAATACCTAATACTTATACATAAGCAAAAACTGTTGGCTTTGCCGATGCTTGTTTTTAACAGGACTTTAGTGAAGGGCGCACATAGTGCTTATGAATCGAGTGGCTGAAGGAAGACCTGCTTAAGACATTTTTATTACACCAGTAGCCGGTTTACAGTCCCCCTTCGTCGATTAATGAAGTTCGTGCTTGCTTGGCACGTCATTGCGAGCCGTCGAGGCCTTGCCCGAGACTCCGAGCAGAACTTGGACGTGGCTTGCGTTTAGGACTGGGAAGGGGGTGAAACACCAAAAATGGGGAAGAACTTGCAAAAAAGTGGGCGTTCAGAGGGATGGCCTGTAGGCAGAACCTCGCACGCCCACTATTGCGTGGCACGAGACGTATTCATGGATTCGATCGCGCAATGTCTCGGCTGGGAAATTGCCACGCAAGTCCTTCATACGATCTGCCACTCGAAGGCAGGCGTAACTAAACTTGGGCTTCGGATTTTCAGCATGTAGGTGGGCTTGCATGTTGGATTTCGGGGGGTGTGTGTACTCAATTGGGGTTCCGATGTAACTTAGGGGTGCGCGTAAGTAATGTAGTGGGGTGCAGGAAAATTTTACGTGGGTACGCATGCAGATTTCCAGAGTTACGATTTTTTATACGCATGTTGTCGGGGGGCCCGATACAGTCACGGGGGACCCCCGCGCAGTGTCCCCGAGTCGCAGGCCTGCTTACAAGGGACCCCATGCACTGTTTGAAGGGTGTGTGTATTCACACCCAGGGGAGCGCACAAAGGTAGCTTTTCTGGCTGTTCGAACTTGTGGGCGTGTCGGGGGCGTTCAGGGCGCAACTTGCGAATACTGTTACTTTGCGCTGTCAATTCCATGAATACGAGTGGCGCGCATTTTTCTTCCAGGGTGCAGGCTTGCGTAGTATCCTTCTTGGCACTCAGCGCTTGCAGGATTTCTCGCCCATTTCCATGAATTGGCCCCTAAGTCTCAGAAGACTGCTTTTAAAAAACACTGGCAGGTATTTCGAGTGCAAAGTTTGATTGTAAGCCTTGTTTAAAAAGAGCTGTTTCCATTAGCAGGTGATTTGGGCGTGGAGGGGCAGGATCTGGGTGGGAATGTCAGTAGGGATTAGCATGAACATGAGCGGTCAATGTGTGGACAAACAACGAAACAACACTTACAAGGTGTGTGCCCCTCCTCATATGCTATTGTGCCCTATCTGTACTCTAATGCAATAGTTACGGCTTATAGGTGGCGCAAGCTCCACCAGTAGCCCAAGAAAAGGGAGAAGGAATGATGGAAACATGTCCCCCAAACTTACATCAACAGAGGGATAAATGTGCTCTACAGATGGAATATTGCACATACACGTACAGGATTGTTTTAAGCAAGCACCTCTGGTGTAAAGATTCAGTCTTGTGGAAGGTAATCAATGCAGGTGCACAGAGAGACATTAAAAAAGGGTTACCTTTTTAACTGAATCCACCTCAAAGTTCAAGTAATTTGTGCAATTACACAAAAACAAGTGGTTGAATTACAGAAATGTTGCACTGGTGAATTTACAGTTTTGCACAGTATTAGCACTAGGGCAACATTTCCCTTAATCAAACAACAAACGGCCAAATTGCAAACAAATTGCATTGGTGCAATTGTAATAGTCACTAGCGCAAAAAAGTACCATAATGCAAAAGAACATATTCTTCCCATGCATTTGTGTACAAAGGCAAAGGATTACTACAAGGGCAAACATTACCATGGTGGAAAAATGCATTGAGCTAATAATTTTTGTCACTGGACCATGCCTGCCCTAGTGCTAATTGCTCTTGCACTGGTGCAATATTTCCATAGCACTGCCCATAGTCTTCCAATGCCTTTTTTGCATCAGGGAAACGTTTGCCCCAGTGCTACTGGGGAAGGCAATTAGCACTACAAGAAAGTTCGCCCTAGTGCTAAAATGCACTGAAAGAGTCTTTTCTTGCACTAGGGCAATTTGCGTACTGTAAACAGTGTTCTTGCATTGGTGCAATATTTCTGGAATAAAGCCCTTGGTGCTCAGAAGCAACTAAAGGAATTTTAACTCAGAGACCATTAGATGTATTTTAACTCTTAACAAGTGATATGACCATATTTTCACACAAAGTCACAAAAACAAAATGCTTTTAGAGAGCATACTCTCCCTTGCGCTGTGATTGTCTGTCCCCTCCCCAAACATTTTGCACCAAAGATTGATATAAATTGACATTTTGTGGCAATCGACAGTTGACACATCAGAGGTCATTTCCTTTTGACATAGCAGCTGGCATGCCTAATGGGACTTAGGGTTATACCAATTAAATACTATAAGATAACCCAATATTTCATACAATGCCGCACAATTCTGTAGCATGCCATATCATGACCAAAAGAACACGAGGGGAGAGTCACCTTACCTTCAGGCAGGAAAGCTGCCATGAGGCAGGCAGCTATGAGGACAGCCATGCATGACCAAAAGAACACGAGGAGAGAGTAAGCTTACCTTCAGGCAGGAGAGCTGCCATGAGGCAGGCTGCTATGGGGACAGCCATGCATGACCAAAGGAACATGAAGGGAGAGTAACCTTACCTGCAGGCAGGAGAGCTGCCATGAGGCAGGCAGCTATGAGGACAGCCATGCTATTTATGAGGAGAAGTTGATTTTGCAGTTTGGTCACTGGCAATAGCGACTTATAACTGCCTTGTAATCATATCTTAATGGCAATCCATGGCCAGTGGGAGTGGCTGCCAGAAACCTTTTAAGGTGAGTGTGTACAGAAGGAGAGACTGGGTGTGGAGAAAGCTTTAAGCCTGCCTCACTGGAGAATGTGCACCTTGCCAAAATGATTGTGATGTATGCATTCGTTGCCAGGGAAAACAAACTTAGTTTAATCAAGCAGACTAGTTTCTTTCAGTAGAATTTCATTTCTGTGAAACATAGTTCACATATTTTTTGGAGTAGAGCAGTACAATCAATGTTCCCTCTAAGCTGTGCTCATGTGCGCTTGCCCAACTTCCCTCTGGGTGCCACTCAGATGAGTTTTAGCAACACACACAGACAAATCCCACCATCCCAAGAATTAATAAGGCACAACCCACAGTAGTTACCTGACATTTGCTTTCTCTCTAAATAATGCTAACTTACATAAATTAGTCTCGTAATTCTGGTATAGCCTATCTACATTAACACACTGCACAAGCATGACCTTCACAACATAAAACCCCTAAAAACAGAATATACCCTAAAGAGGTTAAAAACAAATAATAAAATCTATCTCCATGAACAGAATATTTACCTAGAACACATTAACCAAATAACCGTCCTTCCAAACCCACCACTCCTGAATTGACTATAGCACACTTTTACTTATGGCTCTAACTTCTGCCGCAGGCCACATTTGGCTGTTACCGGACAACCTTGAATCTTCCTACCTGGGCTCTGCAAAAGGGCCTCAGACTTATACCTTCATCCACATGTTCTATGTTTGTTTCAATATGAATACTATTCAAGCACCAGCATTTCTGTTGGACACATTGCAGTATCATTTGCTTGGCATGCAGGTAATTATGGTATGGAATATGCCTGGCACTACCCATCCATAACATTAGGACAATGCATATTCAGACAACTACAATGCCTTTCAAATAATCTGCATTCTTTCAAAGTTCCATTGGGCATAGACTGTATCAAATTATATGGCACCTATCTGCTCTACAAAAATGTTTTTACTTTGCACTTGTACAATCCTACCCAACAATATTAGGGTGGGAGATGTTGCACACAATCTTCTATGGACTGCAAAACAAATGTTTGTATTCAGATTCATGACATTTTCTTAAACTGCCTATAATATCACGGTGGTGAGGCTTTAAATGTTTTCTGCTAGCAAAGTATTGTGGGTATGCAAATACCCTAGTGACTGCTTTACTTGTGCAATCTCTCACATTTCACAGAGCCTTGTCAACTAGGATTGGAGGCTAGCAGAGGAGCCGGTGTGGATTGGGAGGCCGGGGGGGAGAGGGGAGGGTTTAATGAAGGCCACAGGATAACGCTTGGTGGTGATGAACAAATCAGAACAGAAACTTTCAAAATCCAAGTCCAATATTTGGGTAGTACAGTACAATGAATGAAATGGGTTGTTTATTTCAATTAAAAGATTCTAGTAATAGTCAAGGAAACTGCAAATTCTGTTTCTTCCGATAATCAACTGATGAGGGCTTTTCAATATAATAATTTGTTTTCTGTTTAGTGCCCCTACCATCTGCATGTACCTTGTTTAACTGGTAACAGTGTATTGCAGAAGTGGGGCCCCTAGTTTCGGGAGAAGGCACTCAATCTGTTCAAAGGGGTTCCATAAAACAACTAATTGGGGCTCTTGTTGAATTTTGTCTAGTCTGTGGTAATAGTTGGTGAATCTACAGACTGTATTATTTGCCCTGTCATTTAATTTCCACCGTCCACGTAAGGATTACAAGCAGGGCTCTGATTACGAGTGAAAAAATAATACGCTTTTTTACTAGGAATCAGTTATGCTTATTAAAAGATGATCTTTCCCTTAAAGTTCCTCTTGAGATCAGACAGTAATAGTATTAGAGTTTCTTCCCATGTCACTGCTCTGCTGCAGACTGATTCTTAAATATTAGTAGAACCTCATGTGTAGAGGTAGATTTCTATGTATTCATCGTTTCCTGTATTTTATTGGGATTTTATTTGTACTCCTTATTTGTTTGGCACATTATCCTGTTTTTGCGTGGTAAAAAATGACTGTTAATTGTGCCTCTTAGCTGTAAGGCAGGATGTGAGTATGTGATGTTGCTGCTCTGTTCACAGGTATCTGCAAAAGGGGCTCAGACTTTTACCTTCATCCACATGTTCTATGTTTGTTTCAATATGAATACTATTCAAGCACCAGCATTTCTGTTGGACACATTGCAGTATCATTTGCTTGGCATGCAAGTAATTATGGTATGGAATATGCCTGGCACTACCCATCCATAACATTAGGATAATGCATATTCAGACAACTACAATGCCTTTCAAATAATCTGCCTTCTTTCAAAGTTCCATTGGGCATAGAATGTATCAAATTGTATGGCACCTATCTGCTATATAAAAATGTTTTTACTTTGCACTTGTACAATCCTACCCAACAATTTTAGGGTGGGAGATGTTGCACACAATCTTGTATGGACTGCAAAACAAATCTTTGTATTCAGATTCATTACATTTTCTTAAACTGCCTATAATATCATGGTGAGGCTTTAGATGTTTTCTGCTAGCAAAGTATTGTGGGTATGCAAATACCCTAGTGACTGCTTTACTTGTGCAATCTCTCACATTTCACAGAGCCCTGTCAACTAGGATTGGAGGCTAGCAGAGGAGCCGGTGTGGATTGGGAGGCCGGGGGGTGGAGGGGTTTAATGAAGGCCACAGGACAACACTTGGTGGTGATGAACAAATCAGAATAGAAACTTTCAAAATCCAAGTCCAATATTTGGGTAGTACAGTACAATGCATGAAATGGGTTGTTTATTTCAATTAAAGGATTCTAGTAATAGTCAAGGAAACTGCAAATTCTGTTTCTTTCGATAATCAGCTGATGAGGGCTTTTCAATATAATAATTTGTTTTCTGTTTAGTGCCCCTACTGTTGTGTACGTAGTACATGAGGTGCGCATGCGCGGCCCTGCAGGCCGGCGCATGCGCACTGAAATAATAAAGGCGGGGCCCGGGCAGTTCGCGCCGGAGCACCGGAACAACCAGACGTCTCCGGCGTGCGTTCTTGTGCGCCCGCCCGCGCTAGTGCTCAGACCCTGGGGGGCCCGCACGCCATCACAGGGCTTACCCAGGTCACCACACTGGCGACGAGGAGGTACGGATGATTTCCCTGCTCCGACAGCCTCGGAGAGACGGAAAGCTCTTCCGTATTACGGACCCGCGGAGTGCCGGCAGCCATTTTGTTTTCGCTCGCTCCTCTCCTCACACACAGCTGCAGTGGTTGCGGCCCGAGAGGGTGCTCGTGCGCCACCTGCCAGCTGTGTTTTGGGAAAACTACTCAATTTTTGGAACTCCCACAGTCCTGCAGGTGCAGGACTGTGGCATCAAAGAAGAAAGAAGTGGGTTTGTACACCCCAGCACTACCACAAGCCCAGGACAAGCCACCCATCATTCTAGGAAAAGACAACTGTGAGTACGTGACGCAGAAATGGGCGAAGAGACTGATGATGAGGGTGCCATAGCCCCAATTCCGCGCAGATCTCGCAGCTCCCTGGCCCCCATGCCTGAATTCGATACAACTGGCCCCCCTTCCAAACTGGGCCCGAAGTGGCTGCTGTGGGTCAAGAGGCTAGATATGTTCTTCAGGGCATCTGGGGTGGACGATGATGACACCAAAATCGCAACTATGATCTACTCGGCAGGCGCGGAAGTCCACAAGATCTACGATTCCCTCGTCATCCCTGTAGTCACGTATGACGCAGTCAAGCAGGCACTCAAAGACCATTTTCTCCCCATGGCAATTGTGGATTTTGATAGATTTGTCATGGGTGCCGAAAGCCAACTAGACGACGAGCCTCTAGACAAATTCTGTGCCCGTTTGAGGCACCTGGCGACCTCCTGCAGATGGGTCGATGAGGAAGAAATGGTCCGCAACCAGCTATTGCAGGGGTGCAGATCCGGCAAACTTAGAAGGCAAGTACTGAGAGAGCCTGGTCTGACCCTCCAGCAAATTTTGGACCTGGGAAGGGCACATGAGCTGGCAGAAGCCAGAGGTGCGAGAATGGACGCTGCCACGCGACCGAAGAATGATGAAGACGGATTTGCTGTGGGACGTTCAGCAGCGGGAAGGTCGAAATGGGTGCCGAGAAGGCCTGATGGCCCCCCCACACCAGGCAACGCCTCATCTTGCTCCTACTGTGGATATGATCTCCCCCACGGAGGTGAATGCCCAGCTAAGTCGAGAACGTGCGGCCGGTGCACTATGCAAGGATGTGCCGGGCTGCCGCCCCTGTAGCGGCAGGAAGAGGACCGGAGAGAGTTGGACGTGGAGGCGCTCGCAGAGTGAGAGGCATCTCATTGATCGATCAGGGTCTGCAGGACCTGGACATCGCAGAAGAGGAGGAGGAGGAGGAAGAGATTTTCTTCATTTCCAGCATTGTGAAAGGTCCTGGCACGAGACGCCAACCCACATGCACTGTTAACATCAATGACGTCCCCACCCCCATTCTCACAGACACTGGGGCGTCAGTCTGTGTGCTGGCCACCAAACATTACGAGGCCCTGCCAGGCCCACCGGAGCTGTCTGCGTCCATGGCGCGAATATATGCTTTCGGAGGGGAAACACCTCTACCCATCCAAGGTGTGTTTGTAGCCCCAGTTTCTCATGGACAGAACACTATCAAAGCAAGGTTCTTTGTCACCAGCGTCAGCCCGCATTCCCTGTTGAGCTGTGCGGCATCAGAAGCACTCGACATTGTCCACTTCTCGTTTGGAGTATACCATGCCGATCTGAAAAGCATGCTACACAGATTTGATACTCTCTTCAAGGGCATTGGAAAACTGAAAGCAGAGCCCATACGCTTACATATCGACAAGTCCGTGAGGCCGACGGCCCTCAAACATCGCCGGATTCCTTTTCACTTAAGAGCCCAGGTGGAGGAGGAATTGCAGCAGCTGGTCGACCGAGACATCATTGAAAGAGTGGAAGGCCCCACTTCTTGGGTTTCGCCTATCGTAGTGGCCCCAAAGCCGAAGCAACCGGGGGCAGTATGCATTTGCGTGGACATGAGGCTCCCAAATGCCGCCATCAAAAGGGAGCGTCACCTCACACCCACTCTAGATGACATCGTCGGAGAACTCCAAGGTGCCAAAGTCTTCTCTAAACTGGACCTCAGGTCTGGGTATCACCAGTTAGAGTTACACCCCGAGTCGAGGTACATTACGACATTTACTACTCATGAGGGGCTGTATCAGTACAAAAGACTAAACTTTGGAATCTCGTCCGCAGCGGAGGTTTTCCAAAACGCCATCAGAGGAGCCCTGTCCGGACTGAAAGGAGTCATAAACATGTCCGAAGACATCTTGTTCTTTGCCAGGTCGGAAGTAGAACATCTTAAACGGCTAGAGAACACTTTTGAGAGACTACAGGCGGTGGGTTTAACCCTGCACCAAGAAAAGTGCGAATTCCTAAAGGATCTTTGGGTTCACCTTCCATGCTGGGGGCATATCCCCGGATCCTGGAAATGTCAAGGACATTAGAGATGCACCTCCACCCACATCACCGGCCGAAGTACGGAGCTTCTTAGGGATGGTCAACTACTGCGGCCGTTTTATCAAGGACTTGGCCTCTCTGTCGAAACCACTGAGGGCACTCACCAGGAACGACGTAGCCTGGCAGTGGACTGAGAAGGAACAACGATCCTTCAGGACCATCAAAGAAGCCCTGTCAGAGCAGGAAACAATGGCCTATTTCAATCCCAGCCGGGAATCGGAGATTGTGGTCGATGCCAGCCAGGTGGGACTGGGGGCGGTCCTCATGCAGGCAGACGAGCTAGGAATCATGAGGCCCATAGCATATGCCAGCAAAGCCCTCACCGACACGGAGAGGAGATATTCCCAGATAGAAAGGGAGGCCCTTGCCATCCTGTAGGGGTGCAAACACTTCAGAATTTACATCCTCGGCAAACCTGTCGTCGTGATAACGGACCATAAACCCCTGATTCCTATTTTGTCAGGAACATCATCCAAGCCGCCACCCCGCATCGAGAGATGGATGCTATCCCTCATGGAATACGGCGTCAAGCTAGTATACCGCCCAGGTACACATAACCCAGCCGATTATCTTTCGCGTCACCCAAGCACGAGGGACACCCAGAGTCCCGTGGAGATGACCGACACTGGGGACGCCGTACACCTCGTCATTGAATCGGCCCTGCCCGTGGCCTTATCGAGACAGGACATTGCGGACGACTCGAACTCAGACGAGGCGTTCCTGAGGGTGAAAAGGGCGGTGGCCACAGGAGAGTGGCGGGACATCCTTTTGAACAACGCCAGGAGGAACCCGGATGTGCAAAGGGACCTGCAACTGATGTGGAAAGCTCGACACAAGCTCTCGGTGTCCACGGACGGTCTGTTACTGCGAGGGCACCAGATCGTGATCTCCAGGTCACTGGTCATGAGGGTCCTCCATTTGGCCCACACAGGGCACCAAGGCATGGCCAAGATGAAGGCACGCCTCAGGCTGAAGGTCTGGTTTCCCGATCTGGAGCACAGGGTGACCGAGTTTGTGAGGACCTGCATTCCCTGCCAAGCTACGAGTCCTGTGGAAAGGGGCCCACCCGTTCAGGCCATGGAGCGGAGTGACGTACCATGGGGAACGGTGCACACAGACTTCGGCTCGACCGGAAGGGGCCTATATTTCCTGGTGGTCACGGACCGGAGGTGGAGCTCGTAGAATACACCGCCAGTGATCACACCATCCTAGCAATGGACAACATTTTCGCCACCCATGGGTTCCCCTTTGAGATCTGCTCAGACAATGGAGCGCCGTTCAAAGGACAGCGTTTTGCTAGGTATTGCGAAGAACGAGGTATAAAGCACCGGAAGGTAACCCCGCTATGGCCAAGGGCCAATGGAGAGGTTGAGCGATTCATGCGGACACTGAACAAGATTTTTCGAATTTCTGTCAATGGAGGGGAGGACCTACGACACAATCTAATTGACTTTCTTCGTGAATACCGGTCCACCCCACATCGATCCACCGGAATCGCACCCGCCGAGGCGCTGTTCAAGCGAATACCCAGAGGGCTGATACCCGAAGCGGGAGACAGACACCCAGGAGTGATCGATAGCGCACGGGTGACAGCAGAAAGAGCAGCGAGAAACGAGAACGAAACAACAAGGCGGAGGCTGCCAGAAAGAGAGATAGCGGTAGGAGACACCGTCCTAGTCCGGAACAGGAAACCGGAAGGAAAACTCTCGATGACTTACGAAACCCAACCAATGGGAGACACTCATGTCAAAGGGTCAATGGTCACAGCTGCGAATGCGCGGGGTACAGTAACCAGAAACGTATCCTTCTTCAAGCGCATAGGACCTGTGGCAGCGGAAGAAGAAACTAATCCTAACCAAGGACAAACAGCGGAGGCGCCGCATGGAGGCAGTGAACCGCTAGAGGACCCCGGGGGACCAGAGAACCCCGAGGGAGGTTCACCCAGGTAACCGCGCAGGGAAGGACGTCGTCCGCCGCAAAGATTCCAGGATTTCAACATGGACTCAGCGGCATGAGTAACAAGCCCTGTTAAGTACAGTTTGATTTGAGCCACGTTGGCTCCACTGTTCAATGTGTTTGTTGTTTGGGGGGAAAAGGAGGGATGTTGTGTACGTAGTACACGAGGTGCGCATGCGCGGCCCTGCAGGCCGGCGCATGCGCACTGAAATAATAAAGGCGGGACCCGGGCAGTTCGCGCCGGAGCACCGGAACAACCAGACGTCTCCGGCGTGCGTTCTTGCGCGCCCGCCCGCGTGTGCTAGTGCTCAGACCCTGGGGGGCCCGCACGCCATCACAGGGCTTACCCAGGTCACCACACCTACCATCCGCATGCACCTTGTTTAACTGGTAACAGTGTATTGCAGAAGTGGGGCCCCTAGTTTCTGGAGAAGGCACTCAATCTGTTCAAAGGGATTCCATAAAACAACTCATTGGGGCTCTTGTTGAATTTTGTCTAGTCTGTGGTAATATTTGGTGAAACTACGGCTGTATTATATTCCCTGTCATTTAATTTCCACCGTCCACGTAAGGATTACAAGCAGGGTTCTGATTACGAGTGAAAAAATAATGCACTTTTTTACTAGGAATATGTTATGCTTATTAAAAGATGTTCTTTCCCTTAAAGTTCCTCTTGAGATCAGACAGTAATAATATTAGAGTTTCTTCCCATGTCACTGCTCTGCTGCAGACTGATTCTTAAATATTAGTAGAACTTCATGGGTAGAGGTAGACTTCTATGTATTCATTTTTTCCTGTATTTTATTGGGATTTTGTTTGTACTCCTTTTTTGTTTGGCACATTTTCCTGTTTTTGCGTAGTAAAAAATGACTGTTATGTGTGCCTCTTAGCTGTAAGGCCGGATGTGAGTATGTGATGTTGCTGCTCTGTTCACAGGGCAATTTAATGTTTATGGTAAGCAAAGGCACATGAATTCTGATTAACATACTCTATGGTGCAGTTATTGTGATGCAATTATCACCCTGACACACATTCTAAGTAGTATGTTCTCCTGGCCACCAAATTACTTAAAGTGCCATGTGAACACTGTCTGGTAAGAATTGGTGTAATAACACTGTGTGAGACTACACAACACTTATCTGCTTGGTATTCGGTAACCCACCTTTTGGTATAGGTCTGTACTACACAAGTTGGTAGTGTGACTGAGCAGCCAGGCCTATCTCAAGAGGGGTAAATGTGAGCTGTAGAGCTGTAGCAATGAAATTCGTAAATACAGGTAACCAAGTAACACTTACAGTCAAGGTTTCAGTTATAAATAATTATTTATTTAGTTAACATCAATATTTAAGCAAGTGTTCGTTAATAAAGGCAATTTATGTAACAAGGTAAATATACTTTAAAATAATTTTCAGTATCAGCACTAGTTTAGTGCATAGTCTTTATATATGCTTTTTACACACTTCCTACATCCTGAGGTGACTTCATTCACAAGGGCTGTAATGGCATTTATATATCACACTGAATACACTTTGCAGATTCTGAGGTTGCAGAGAGGAAAGGTTTAATGAAGGGAAAAGGTTAAACAGGTTCTCAGTATAGATGAGGACGCTTAAATCTTCCAATGAGATCTAGACAAGCCTTTACCAGCAATAACAGTCTAAAACAAGTTACCACTTATGAGGGACAGAAATATCAAAGTCAATGGACTAGAAGAGTCGGCAGGGAGCCAGGACAGACAAAGTCAATTGGATCACAGTCTATGGAGCTGAGGCACTTCTTAGATAAATAAAGACTAGCGCAAAGTTAAAGAGTTGGTAGCAATCACGTGTAGGGTCAGAAGCTGTGAAGCCTGTCAAAAGCAGAGTTGAAATCAACTCTAAGGTAAGCTAATATAATTCCCAACTGAGAAGAACACAGCTAAAAATGCACTGAGGTAAGTACCCCAAGTCTAAACAGTACATCTGGTTAGAAAAAGAGTGGTCCATCTGGATTCAGTGATGCAGACCCTGGGTTCCTGAGCCTCAGTCATGGAAACAAGAGCAGCACGTCTGGAGGGCTCCTACAGCGGCAATATGGAGGTCGTCGGCAGCTACATGCTCTTTTCGGTTCAGTTGTACTTCGAGGTTTCAGCCCTCAGTAAACAGCACTGTTGCATATCTCGGATACCGGTTGGGCTTCCTTCACTCCTTAGGTCCTGCACTCTGGTGAGAGGACTCGAGCTTGTCTCGTCCTGCTTCTTGAGGGTCCTTAGGAGATTCCTGGAGCTTCTGGACAGATTTCAGACATTGCACTCCACTACGGATTTCTTGACCCCTGGCACTCAGTTCTTGCAGCAGTGAAGAAGTACACCGAATCTGGGAAGATGGTCCAGTGGAGTTCGTCTCATCATTAGTTGGTCCCACTAACCCAAGGGAAGAAGTCGTCCCTTACGGAGTTCGTGTGTCGAATTGAAAAGGAGCTTCAGCACAGCAGCAGGGCTTCACTGAGCAATTTAAAGGTCCAGGGGGATGCAGCAAGCTTTGTTCGTGGTTTCTTCATCAGGCGCTTCTCCCGGTGGTCGACTCTGCCTCTAGTCCCAAAACCGTGGCCTTTTAAGCGGGTTTCTCCATTTCATGCACAGCCTGGGCTGTAAACCACACAGCAGGGTGGCTGTCCTAAATGGAAAGCCACCAAGCCAATCAGGACTGGTTGCATTCAGTCATTTCCAGAGAAAAAGGACAGGGGAGTTTCGGGAACCTTTCTCGCATCCTGCCTCTGCTGCCTTTCCAGACACACTGGAGCAAGAGGCAGGCTTCAGGGCTAAAGCCCGCCAAAGACAAAATGAACGAAGGGCTCAAACCATGCTCAACACACAGAGTAAAACTTAAGAATGACCTCACAAACAGAAAATAGCAAAAAAAGAAGACTGGGACCATTTTTACAGAAACGGTTACCTATGGGTGCTGTACAGCAGCTGAGGATTCAGCCTTCGGTAGAAAAGCACAATGTTAGAAACATTAAATCACTGTCACCAGCCATTTAAAGTAGTGAGTGTAACATAAAAAATGTTACATGAGAATGTCGGATAAGGGGCTACTAGGCAACTCCCCAGCAATCCACATAAAATGGGGTGTGCTGGACCTACAAAGAGAAAAGGTAAGTAAAGTCAAATTCACTTTACTATTCTTGGGAGCAGTAGTTCACACAAGAAAAGTTATTGAAACCTTATGAGAAATCGAAAGGCTGTCTCTGTGACACTGCACTGACGTTCCTGTGTGTCCACATACAAAAAGTAGATGCCTATGGAGTTTGTCAGACTTCAAAAAACAGAGGAAACACATAATTCAAATCATGTCAAAACACATTAAAGAGTGAGATTAAGGTCTCACTCACTTCAGGGTTAAAATTAAAAAGTTCTAAAGTCCAGAAAAAGAGCTGGGGGTCACTAAGGTTGAAGGGAATTAGCACAGAAATGAGAATTCTCCCTAACAAACTCCAATTTGCAAGTATTGTGTCTGAATATTTTGCTAGCCACATCAGTTTTAAGAAATATTTGTTTTTTGTACTGCATTTGAGGTTTTTTCTAATGGCATACAACACAATCTGTGTCGTCTCTGAGCATTGTCAACAAATGAATAGCCACAGCTAAACCTATTTCTTATTGAGCATATGTTGGGGTGGTCAGGAAGGGTCTCCATGACTATGAGGGGTCAGGTTGGGCTTGCCGTATTGATGACTTGGGGTGGAAGTGAACTGGGCGCAATGTTGCAATGCCATCTGTATAGAGTATAGCTGATTATGGATGGGATATGTTACTTTTAGTGTCTAGAGTTGATACATATTAGATTTGCACGCACGTAGTAAGGTACAATGTTATAACTGCAATTATAACATGAACACAATCCTTACACGGGGTGATCTGAGGTACCTGGAAACTGGGAGACGGAAAGGGCGTCAATGTGCATGCAGAGTGGGTCCTGTCCTGAAACTCTGCAGTAAAGAGGAAATAATCCATATAAGACATACACACTGAGAAACTCAGGAGGATAGCTCAGGGGCAACACACTAGCCTTGGAAGCAAGACGACGCAGAGCAACACAGGTTCAATCCCCGGGTCTGTGCTTGGAAAC
Source organism: Ambystoma mexicanum (assembly GCF_040938575.1). Lineage (NCBI taxonomy): Eukaryota > Metazoa > Chordata > Amphibia > Caudata > Ambystomatidae > Ambystoma > Ambystoma mexicanum. The sequence continues at coordinate 491,004,704 of NC_090922.1, read as the reverse complement.
GTACAGGTATTAAGCACATTATAAATAACTAATTATAATGGGCCTCATTACGACCCAGGCGGTAAGTTACCGCCTGGGCCGTGACTTTACCACCATGGCGTAAACTACGTTTACGCCATGGTGGTTGGCGGACTTACCGCCCCATTCCGAGGTTGGCGGGGCGGTAAGTCCCCAATCCCCATTTACCCTTCCCCATTCCCATTTTTGCCCCATAGGGCATAATGGGAGTGGGGAAGGCGTTAATTACGCCACCGTAAATTACGGTGGCGTAATTAACCCCATGGTCCCTTAGCGCCATGGCGCTAAGGGTCCTCGTACTCAGGCGGTAAGGGTCGGCGCTGTTTACGCCGGCGTAAACCCCTTACCGCCTGAGTCGTAATGAGGCCCAATGAAAGGAGTTTATCTGCATGTAGTGGGGTTTGTGAGTATATCCGGACTTTGCAGTTAACAGTTGCACAATCCATTTTAAAGTAACTGGGAGATTCTGTTTTTTGGGGCTTGCAGGGTTGACAGAAGAAGAATGAGTCTTCCAGTAAACTGGTTTAACAGTTCTGCAAGGAACAGATGAAATCTTGCTCATTGCATTGAAGTCACGCAGAGGGTATTACCCATTTGTTTGGACCGGCAATAAAGATAGGGCCCGAGGCCAGGGTCTCCGGTGTTCAATTGTTTTCACAGGGTGAAACTAGAGGCTGTATGTGTTGGAGTAGTGGTTGCATAAATTAGAATGTCTTTAGAGGAGCCAGGAGTCTGGGGCGGATGAGATTGCAATTGGTTGTTCAAAGAGAGCCTGTTTGTTCAGCCCTTCCTCATATTTCTAAGATATCGGAGCGGACCATGTGCAATCACCCTTAAGGTTCAAAGGCTCTAGGCCAGTTGTTACTAAGTAATGAATTATGTTACATGGGAATGTTTCGTTTTAACATGATGTCACGACCTACCACAGACCAATCCCCAGCAAAGGTGGATTTCAAATATGATCTGAATGTGGCAGCAAAGATTGTCGATGACCAATGAAAACGAATGAAATTGGAAAAGATGGAACTTCTATGTAAATGTTTGTCCAATCATGTTTGAGGTGTGGGTGGTAATAAAATATATGGAAGTGTTTTAACTGTTGCTAAAGTGTATAAAAAAAATTAAATTGATGTAGTTCGTTGATACTTGAGTTGATCTGGTCCCACGGAACTATCCAACTGCTTGCTGGATAATTGGATAATTTGTACAATAAACCTTGCTTTACGTACAAAACGTGCACACATTCCTCAGGTGGTGTCTCCGGTTTGGGCTGAGGTAATTAGGGGTCTGCACCGACACAACAGATACAACGTTTTTTTTGTTGTCCATACCGATATTTTTCTCATCATAGGAGTACTTTTCCTAGGTACTGTTGCAGACATTGAAGTCTGGTTGATGAGGTCTCTTTCTAATCACACAAAATATAGTTCTGTTTTTAGCCTATATCCTTGGGAAAAGTGCTGTCAGTTGCACCTTTTGCACTGATTTGTAAATAATTGCAATGGTGGGGGAAATTCCCTTCAAAACCATCTTCAGAGAAAATAGTTCTCTAACTGCGCATGCTCACAAAGTGACTTACAGGGTTTCTCAGTTGCGCACATGGAAAATAATATGCGCACGGAACCCAACCATTTCCGCACTTAGACAAAAATAATTAGAGGGAACATTGATTACAATCCAATGGCCCTATAGTTTACACAATTTCGGCTTGAATGTACTTCCTGTTATCGCCATTTTGTTTTTCTGAAGCCACCACAAGTGTAATGTGTATGCCAATCTTGCTATGACTGGAGACCCAAACTACACCTCACTGACAATGCTCAATGAAGTTGAAACAAGTCTGAGGATATTTGTTGTTTCACACACAAGGGTTGTGCTTTAGCAGTTCTGGCTGCACTGCCCCTTTTAGTGTGGGACCAAGACCGATTTTCATATGGTATTTCCTGCTCTATAATGCACATTGATGACAATTGATGGTCTGCAGGGTTGCCCAGAGCAAAGCCAGAGGTTATGATTAATTCAAAATATTCCAGCCATCACCTTTTTTTTTTTGCAGAAGTGCTAACTGGGCATACTGGAATTTGAAACTATTATGCTTACTGGATATAATTTTAACTGGTTTTACTGATAACTATGAATGTGGCCATTCTGTACTAAGTGAACATAATGATTTCTGGAACTGCTGTTGTAACAGGAATAATAGAATCTGGCCTTTCTGAGCTAACTGGGCAAAATCAAATGCGGCATTGTTGTCCCATTCGGGCATAATGGAATCTGGCTGCACTGTGCTGACTGGGCATAGCCCTACCTAGCAATTCTTAGATAATTAGACGTAAAATAATCTGAACTGGTCTGATAAAGGGGCATCGTGGAATATGGCTCTCCTTTGTTAAGTGCAAGAATGTAAGTCCAGATTTCACAGACCAGCTGAAATGCAGGAACTCCTGATTCCAACCTTAGAGAGCCCTAGCCACTAAACTCGATAAAGGCACAAAGGACTTTCAGTCAACAAGCTGCGCATTTCAGGTACAAACGTCCTCATGTTCATGTGAAATGCTCTGAATGGAAATTAAGATATTTGTCAAGAGCAAATCTTGAAATGCAAACATAACTCAATTACAGTCAAATCAAAACAAGATAAGCATTTTCATATCAGCAATCAGACATTTTCCATTTACATGGCGACCCGCATTTAGGCAGCACAATGACAAAGGCACTATATCTATATATATATATATATAAACCTTCAAGTGCCCATGCTCTCATGTTTCTCAATCCATCGATGCCCCTCTGTGGCCATCCCTGGAACTAGTCACACACAGACATTTGCATGGGGAGGTCTATCCAGCAGAATTGCAAAATGAAAATAAACAAATGCAAGACTCACATAATGTATACTTCTGCAGCTGTCTATAAAGTTCCTTAAAGTGTATTTATGGTTTCACTAAAGGTGACCTCGAGGGGGTGATGGATGAACACTAGGAAATAAGAATATAGAGGGGATAAAGGAAAAGTGAGAATACGAAGGGGAAAATACCATGAAAGAGGGAGCAGAAAAAGTGCTAAGGAAGGCAGCAGTAGAGCAAAAGGAGGAGAAGAGAGGTGGAAGGGGGAAGAGTTGGAAGAAAAGAAAGAAGGAAAAAGGGAGATGGAAAAAAAGAGAAAAGGAGATGGAGGAAGAAAACGTGACATAAACAAAAAGAGCAAGAAAGGGAAAAAGTAGATGGATGGAAAGATAAAAATGGAGATACATGTATAGCTCAAAAGAAAGAACACGCATTGGCAATGCCAACAGTTTGGGCTTTTGTGTAGGTATGGGACAGTTATTTGACAGGTACTAACTAGACATTGGTGGTAGCAGGCGCAGAATTACCTGGGCATCTAATAGTAGTGCCTGGCAAATGCCTAATTCTTATACATGTTAATGTTAATGTTAAAGAATATTTTTACCGTGCAGTGGTGCCCTGGCGCTCCGAGAAGGGAAGGGAGGGGTGAGTTAGTGGGAATAAGCTGGAAAAGTGCAAGAGAGCAGTGATGTGCTGTTGGCCGCCTCAACCCCATTAACACTGTTGGCTGGGCTTGGGGTGTTTTCCAGTTGGTAGCCGACGTGTGCTGTTGTGCGAGTCTCTGTGTGGTTTCTTTTGTTGTTGCAGTATAGTGAAGTTTGTGCGGATTGTTGTTTTATAGGCTTGTGGTTGTGTTTGGTTAGAGTTTGGGAGGTGTATGCAGAGGGGTGAAATTGTTACTGGATTGGTTAATTGGCATTGCTGTCTGGAAGCGAGGTGCTAAACTTCCATATTCTCTCCAGGTGGGGTGCACAAGCATTTCAGTACCTCCATCCAGATCTGGGCCTCGCCGACACCCAGAGTGCCTTCCACACTCGATGCTCACCCACAATCATACCCGGTCCAAGTTCAGCCCTGGCCACCTCCGGAAAACCTGTCTTTATGTGAGGCAAGCAGGTGTTTGTGAATCGCTCCAAATCTGGCCCAGATAGCATTCCCAATCCAGTCAGTATGCAGCATCGGCCAACCAACGCTAATCCATCCACATGTGGCAGTGGTCGGCATTCACCGTCTTATCCATCTGCTCACGCAGGCTACATGAGCAAAAAGTGTTGGCTTTGCCGATGTTTTTTTTTAACAGGACTTTAGTGACCAGCATGCATAGTGCTTATGAATCGAGTGGCTGAAAGAAGACCTGCTTAAGACATTTTTATTACACCAGTAGCAGGTTTACATCTCCCTTCGTCGATTCATGGAACTGAATGTGCATTACTTTCCCTGGACGTGTTGTCATGCGCCGCCAGTGGAAGCGCTGACATCAGTGGAAGATTCAGTAACACTGTGTCTTGGTCTATCTATCCTTACGGTCTAGCGTTCCCCCAACATGGCCGCCGTATCTATTTAGGTGGGCGGAGACTCAGGCTCTTTGCATTGTATCTGTCTTTTGGGGAATTCAGCTGCTTTGACTCTGCTGCTGGTTGGAGTTCGAGTTTTCTGTGCCTACATTGGCTTTGGACCTTTTCCGCTCCGGTTCTCTGCCGGAGTTCCCCTTTGTTGCCTGTCCTTGCTCCTGCCTAGCTCTCTCTAGCCTTTTTTTGTTCGCTTCTTCACTGCTTTCTCTGTTTTCCTATCCGTTCTGTTTACTTTGCTTCTATAGTTCCATGGGTTCATCCCTATCTTATTTCATACGGTTTCTGGCTGTCCTTCACTCAGCCCGCTACCCTTTCTTAGGATATCGGGTTTGTGTATTCTTCACAGCGTCCTGTTCGGTATTTCACTCTGTTTACCTTTCGGTGTTCTTGCAGGTTTGAAGTATTTCTGCCTCGCCCCCGTCTGGGTAGCTTTTTTCTTCACTTACTTACCTTTGGGTAATTCTGTCTAATTCTCCTTCAGCCTCTCCTTTCCGCACTCGCACATCCTGTGCTCTCTGCTACTCTGTCATTTTGCATTTCCGATGCATACATCACTCTGTGAAGGCAGTCCCCTGCGCTTCACCTAGCAGTACCTGCTGACAACACCTTTCAGTGAAGGTAGTTCTCTGTGCCTCACCTTGTAGTACCATCTCACTGTACCCAGCATTGGTCTCAAGGATCCTGAGCAGCTTCCCTGATACAGCCTTTGGAAGAACCTGCCTTTCTCTGAATTCATACTGGTTAAAAATCTGTCATTTCGACAGGGAATAGAGACTGTCCTAATTGGTCATATCCTTCCAGCTAAATACTTGACTTTGAAGCATAAGACTTCCAGGGTTTTTTGGTATCAAGGAGGCTTTTTCCCTGGATCTGGGGGCTTGGTCCTCGGAGTTCCCCTCAACTTGTTGTACTTAGCAGGCCAAGGCGGCCTCCGAGCTCGCCCCTACCTGCATCAGAAGAAGCCTAAGGAACCCCGGAATTCTCGATGGAAGATTGAGTCAGAAGCCCAAGACAGCTCTGTGGAAGACACAGGTGAGGATGGAATTACGGGAGTTTGCGCTGGCTCGGCACGTCTGTGCGAGCCGTCGAGGGTCTTGCGCCAGACTGTGGGCGTGGCTTGCTTAGAGGGCTGGGAAGGGGGCGGAACACCAAAAATGGGGAAGAACTTGCGAAAAAGTGGGCGTTCTGAGGGTCGGCCTGCAGCCAGTCCCTCGCATGCCAACTATTGAGCATCATGAGAGGTATTCATGGATTCGATCATGCAACATCTCGGCTGGGAAATGGCCACGCAAGTCGTTCATACGATCCGCCACCCGAAGGCAGGCGTAAGTACATTTGAACTTTTTTTTTTTTTTCAGCACGCAGGTCGGCTTGCATGTTGGATTTTGGGGTGTGTGTACTCAATCGGGGTTCCGATGTAACTTGGGCGTGCGCGTAAGCACTGTAGCGGTGTGCAGGAACGTTTTACGTGGGTTCGCAGGCAGATTTGCAGAGGTACGATTTTGTATACCATGTTGTCGGAGTGCCGGATACAGTTACTGGGAAGCCTGTGCAGGGTCCCCTAGTCACAGGCTTGTTTACGGGGGACCCCATGCATTGTTTGAAGGGTGTGTCTATTCACACCTGGGGAAAGGTAGCTGTTCTGGCTGTTCGTGCTTTGCGTGTGGGCGTGTCGGGGACGTTCCGGGCGCTACTTGCGAACACAGTTACTTTGTGCATTTTTCTTTCTGTGGGCAGGACTGCTCAGTGTCCTTCTTGGTGCGCAGCGCTTGCAGGATTTCAGCGCCCATTTCCATGAATCGCCCCCTAAGTCTCAGAAGACTGCTTTTAAAAAACACTTGCAGGCTTTTTGAGTACAAAGTTTGATTGTAAGGCTTGCTTAAAGAAAGCTCAAAGAGTTTCCATGAGCAGGTGTTTTGGGGCGGGAGGTGCAGGATCTGGGTGGGAATGGCAATAGGGATTAGCATGACCATGAGCGGTCTGTAACGCTCACCTGATTCCCGTAGAGGCGCCGGTCTTGACTGGGCGTATACCGTATCTTCAAAGGTGATGTGTAACACACGGCTGGCTCTTTGGGCTGGACCTCTGTGCACTGTATGTCTGGCTCGAAGGGTAAGATGTCTGCAGATAGAAAATGTGGGATTAATGAACTGGGTTATTGAATGTCTCTCTCTTCTTCCCTTTCTCTTCTCCTGTAGAACCCCAAAGGTTAACGCTCTCACCTTAGGTAAGTGAACGCCGTGCTCTCCATCTGCCTCGAGGCAGGGTGCTGTAACCAGTTTCTTCACTGGATAAGGGGAGCAGGCCTCTTGACTTCAGAGGACTGCTGTCCGTCGTTTACTGCACGAACGGTAAGTTTTGAGTAATTCTAATGTCTTTAAAGTCTTTAGTAATGATGTCTCTTGTTTTGCAGGGTTCCGGCGATGGCGGATGACGGGCTGAAGTGAGTTGAAGATGGAGCCCGTGTGATGAATAGAAGCGCCTGTTGCCTGCTTCACGATGCGCTCTAACTGTCTTTTTATTTTGCAGGTACAAGTTCTGGGCGGCTGCAGGGTGCCGGAATACCCACTGGGTTAGATGTGGAAAGGAGTAATGGCACGTGAGTATTAAAGTTCCCCAATGTCTTTAAACGCACCTTGTTTTGTCTTTCAGATGCGGGATGCAGCGCCGAAGGCCTCCGGAGCGTGCGAAGAGTTGGTAAGCTTTTGTCTTTCAGATGCCGGAATGCAGTGTGAAGACCTCCGGAGCGCACGAAGAGTAGGTAAGCCTTTGTCTTTCAGATGCCGGAATGCAGCGCGAGGCGTTGGTGACAGCCGATGGACCAGGTAAGTGAAGAGCTGTCACTGAAGACCGTAATGCTAACCTGTTCTTTCTTGTCTTTATAGGTGTTGCTGAAGACTGGATTCAGGATGGTAAGCCTTTTTCCTTAGGCCCAGGATCAGATGCAGAAGACACGATGAGCGTTCTGCTGCTGAGGATGCAGAATAACGCAAAGCAAGATTCATCCATCGGGTGTGGTTTAAATAGCCTCCTGTAGTGCTTAGGTGTCTCCTTCCACAGCCACGCCTAGGTAAGAAAAGAGTTCCTGCTTTCCAGAAGAGTTCCAGTGTTCTGAATCTAGGGAGTGGCTCCTGCCCCACCCAACAGGAAAAGTAGTTCCAAACATAAGAGGATCAGAGACTCAACTGGCAGGCAAGTAAGCAGCATGGTCTGCTGCAGGTAAGTCCACCCAAGCATTATGAGCCCGGCGCTTCCAGCGCTGGGACTGGGCATATTTATGAGCCTGGTGCTACTGGCGCCAGGACTGGGTCCAAAAGGTCCCAATTGGGACTGGTTGGCACTCGGAACCTGGGTTATGGATCTGCTTCCAAGGGAGTTGGGAAAACCCTGACCTTTTGGAAGCAGAGATCATGACAGTACCGCCCCCTCAAGGCCCCTCCCAAACCGGGCTTCTCCGGGGGTTTTGGCTTGTCAGGAAATGTTCGGTGAAATCTTTTGATTAGGCGAGGAGCGTGGACATATTCAACAGGTTCCCAGGATCTCTCTTGGGGGCCGTAGCCTTTCCAGTCAATTAGGTAGAATAGTTTAGATTTGGAGATCTTGGAGTCCAGAATGCTTTTGACTTCAAACTCGAGTTCTCCATCAACTAGGATAGGTTTTGGAGATTTGGTTAGTCGGGTTTGAGGTTGCACGGGTTTTAATAGAGAGACGTGGAAGACCGGATGTATCTTCATGTGCGGGGGCAAGTCCAACTTGACCGCTACTGGGTTTACTATGGTAGTGATGGAATAGGGACCAAGGTATCTTGGGTTGAATGTGCGTGGCCCTTTTAGAGGTAGATATTTGGTGGATAACCAGACTTGATCCCCTACTTGATATTGAGGGGCTTCCTTCCGATGTTGATCTGCTCCTTTCTTGTATTGTTCTTTAGCCCTTTGAAGGTGAGAAACAGCTTCCTTAAAGGCTTGGGTGATTGTAGAATGCAGGTAGTCTACCGCTGGTGTTTCAAGATCTTGGAGGGGATCCAACTCCGAGGTTCGAGGGTGACTGCCGTACAAAAGAAAAAACGGGGTTTTCCCAGTTCCCGAATGGACAGAGTTATTGTAGGCATATTCGGCTATCCAAAGGATGTCTTTCCAAGTTTTTTCAGTTTGTTGCAGCATGCAGCGTAAATACTGTTCCAGAGTTTGATTGGTCCTCTCGGTTTGTCCGTCGGTCTGAGGGTGGTGACTGGTCGATAGTCTCACATCAATTTGAGCCGACCGACAGCAACTTCGCCAAAAATGAGAAATAAATTGACTACCTCGATCCAAAATTAGAACCGAAGGAAAACCGTGCAGTCGGACGATGTTTTCGAGAAATTCTCGGGCCAGAGTTGCTGCTGTTGGCAAGCCTTTGAGCGGAATGAAATGCGCCATCTTGGAGAATAAGTCCACGATTACTAGAATCGTATTGTATCCGGAGCATGGAGGTAGATCGGTGATGAAGTCCATAGAAAGCGTATGCCAAGGGCGAGGTGGGATGTCAATAGGGCGTAAGAGGCCTGCTGGTCTTTCCTTTTGACTCTTGTTTTGGGCGCATACTCCACAGGACATTATAAAGTCTCTGATATCTTTTTTCCAAGACGGCCACCAGAAGTAGCGCTTGATCTTTTCTGAGGTCTTGGCCATACCGGGATGTCCTTCCATTAAAGAATCGTGATAACAAGAGATTACTTTTTTCTGTAAATCTGTGCTGGGTAGGTATAATCGTTCTTGGAAATACAATAAGTTGTCCTTTACTGCAAAGTCCTTTCCCTGCAGATGCCAATTCTGTATGTCTGCTGGAGTTACAAGTTGCCTGGCTTTATCCTTAACTTCCTCTATGGATTCTGTGGCGATTACACCCAGAATTCTTTGTTCAGGAATGATTGGTACAGGTTTAGGGTTGATCAAGTGTTCTTCCACTCCCATCCGAGAAAGGGCATCAGCTTTACCGTTTTTTGTACCAGGTCGATAGGTAATTATGAAGTCAAACTCGGCAAAGAATAATGCCCAACGGAGTTGTCTAGAGGATTGGGCTTTTGCGGTTTTCAAATATTGCAGGTTTCGGTGATCCGTAATCACAGTAACGGTGTGTCGGGCCCCCAGCAGATAATGCCGCCAAGCCTTAAAGGCAGACTTGATAGCCAGAAGTTCCTTGTCAGTAATCGTGTAATTGATTTCAGGAGGAGAGAATTTGCGGGACCAAAATGCCACGGGATGCAACTGATTGGTTACCGGGTCCTTTTGTGATAGAACTGCCCCCGTGGCAAGGCTTGAAGCATCAGTTTCCACGATGTAGGGGAGTTCGGGGCGAGGGTGTTTTAAGATTGGTGCAGAGATAAATTTAGTCTTCAAATCCTGGAAAGCTTGTTCCGCCTCGGTAGACCATTCAAAACGTTTGTTTTTCTTTAACAAGGCAGTGATGGGCTGGACTATTCGAGAGAATTCGGGGATAAACCTGCAGTAAAAGTTAGCGAAGCCTAACATGCGTTGCACACCTTTTACGGAGGATGGTGATGGCCATTTGAGAACTGCATCGACCTTCTTTGAATCCATACGCACTCCGCCAGGTGATAATATGAATCCCAAGAATTCAACTTCAGTCACGTTGAAAACACATTTTTCCAACTTAGCGAAAAGTTTGTGTTGACGCAATCTTTCGAGGACCATTTTCACGTGTTTCCGATGTTCAGATTCCGATGAAGAATAAACGAGGATGTCGTCAATGTAAACAACAACACACACATCTATGAGCTCTCTGAGGACATCGTTCATAAAATATTGAAAGGCGGCCGGGGCATTACAAAGTCCGAAGGGCATGACCTGATATTCAAATAGCCCATACTTGGTGCGGAAGGCCGTCTTCCATTCATCGCCCTCTTTTACTCGTACCAAGTGGTAAGCTCCTCTAAGATCCAGCTTTGTATATATGCATGCTTTTCTGACTTGGTCCAGGAGTTCAGGGATCAAAGGTAACGGATATCTATTCTTAACGGTGATCTGGTTCAGGGAGCGATAATCTATACAAGTTCTAAGGTCTCCTTCCTTTTTTGGAACGAAGAACAAAGCTGAAGAAGCAGGGGACTTGGAAGGACGAATAAACCCATTTGCCAGGTATTGATCCAGGTATTGTCGAAGGTGAAGGTTCTCAGGCTCGGTGAGGGCATAAATTCTACTACAAGGAGGAGTAGATCCAGGTATCAGATCGATCTGACAGTCATAAGATCTATGAGGAGGTAGAGAGTTAGCCTGATCCTTCCGGAAAACATCTTGGTATTCTAGGTATTCGGGAGGTAACTGGGGAGTCTCTGAAGAAATTGCTGCCAGTGCAACACCAGGTGGAGGGTGACAAGTAGAGGCACATTCTGGAAACTGGACCGTTCTTGCTCGCCAATCGATCAGAGGATTGTGTTTCTCTAACCAAGGTATTCCTAGAATAATCTGAAACTGAGGGGCCTTGATCACATCGAACACGATCTTCTCATGGTGTCCATCTTGACTTACTAGCGCCACTTCTTGAGTGGTATGCGTTACTGGCCCGGAGGCTATCTCCGTACCATCCACCGTAGTAATGACGTCCTTTACAGCCTTGGGACAAAGAGTTAGATTCATCCTCAAAACCATTTCATGATCCACATAATTGCCGATGGCACCGCTGTCGACGTAAGCTTCAATTGCATGTAATCGATCCGGATTATCAGGGCTAATGAGGACCATAGGTATCACGAAATGCGAGGTCACGGAACTGGTTTTCACACTCGGCAAGAGGACCTCTATTCTTGTCGGGCGAGGTCGTTTCCCTGCTCAGAGTTTGTAACTTTGGTAACTGCAGCTCCTACTGCCTTCTTGGCAGGTTTCACCGGACAGTCTCGAAGAAAGTGCCCTGAGTTTCCGCAATAGAGGCATAATTGCAACTGTTTTCTCCTTTCCCGCTCCTTTTGTGTTAGAGGACCTTTCAGACCCCCTATTTGCATGGGTTCCCCGGAGTCTACTCCTTTAGAAGGAGTTGGCGGTTTGGAAAATACTCGAGCATCAAACTTGGAACGATCGGCCTTCCTGTTCTGCAGTCTGTGATCTATTTGAACGACTAAGTCTATATAGTCCGAACAATCTTGTGGGGGATTCACTACTTGGGCTAACACATCTTTGAGCTCTCCGCGTAGACCTCTATAAAACAGCGTAATCCTTTTGTCCTCAGGCCAGTGAGTTTCCACTATCAGTCTGTTGAAAGACGCATATAAGCCAAAAGGTCTTGATTACCTTGTCGCAACGAAAGAAGCTCATTGTCCAAGGCCTGCCCCTGTGAATGTCTTGCGAACAGTTTTTCCATACTGAGCTGAAAAGCTTGAAAATCATGGAGGACCGGATCATCTTGATTTACTAGAGGGATCGACCAGTCTGCCGCATTGCCACTAAGGTACGAAAGCACGAAAGCTACTTTAGCTTGATCAGTTGGAAAGGCTGCTGGCCGGCCTAAGAAATGCAACCGGCACTGATTGATAAATACTGCAAACCTCTTTGGGTCACCAGAAAATCGTTCGGGCGGAGCCAGAGGTACATTCCCAGGTAGGTTGATCTGCACTGGATTCATAGAGGATGTAGAAGGAAGATTTCCCCCAGATGCGGGTAACGGGGTCTGTCCGGCTTGTGACTGTAGCAATTGTCTAGCGAGATCATCTGTTCGCTCCTTGGAAATAATCAGTTCCCTTCTTAGAGCGTTCGTTTCCTGACGGGCTGCATGCACTTCTGCCCTTAGTTCCCCAAGTAACTGGGCTAGCAGGTCGGTATCCGAGGTTTCCATAGCGCCTGGACGGGAGTTTTGTGGTAGGCTTTGCGTTCTGTAACGCTCACCTGATTCCCGTAGAGGCGCCGGTCTTGACTGGGCGTATACCGTATCTTCAAAGGTGATGTGTAACACACGGCTGGCTCTTTGGGCTGGACCTCTGTGCACTGTATGTCTGGCTCGAAGGGTAAGATGTCTGCAGATAGAAAATGTGGGATTAATGAACTGGGTTATTGAATGTCTCTCTCCTTCCCTTTCTCTTCTCCTGTAGAACCCCAAAGGTTAACGCTCTCACCTTAGGTAAGTGAACGCCGTGCTCTCCATCTGCCTCGAGGCAGGGTGCTGTAACCAGTTTCTTCACTGGATAAGGGGAGCAGGCCTCTTGACTTCAGAGGACTGTTGTCCGTCGTTTACTGCACGAACGGTAAGTTTCGAGTAATTCTAATGTCTTTAAAGTCTTTAGTAATGATGTCTCTTGTTTTGCAGGGTTCCGGCGATGGCGGATGACGGGCTGAAGTGAGTTGAAGATGGAGCCCGTGTGATGAATAGAAGCGCCTGGAAGCACGTAAGTAAGCGCTTGTTGCCTGCTTCACGATGCGCTCTAACTGTCTTTTTATTTTGCAGGTACAAGTTCGGGGCGGCTGCAGGGTGCCGGAATACCCACTGGGTTAGATGTGGAAAGGAGTAATGGCATGTGAGTATTAAAGTTCCCCAATGTCTTTAAACGCACCTTGTTTTGTCTTTCAGATGCGGGATGCAGCGCCGAAGGCCTCCGGAGCGTGCGAAGAGTTGGTAAGCTTTTGTCTTTCAGATGCCGGAATGCAGTGTGAAGACCTCCGGAGCGCACGAAGAGTAGGTAAGCCTTTGTCTTTCAGATGCCGGAAGGCAGCGCGAGGCGTTGGTGACAGCCGATGGACCAGGTAAGTGAAGAGCTGTCACTGAAGACCGTAATGCTAACCTGTTCTTTCTTGTCTTTATAGGTGTTGCTGAAGACTGGATTCAGGATGGTAAGCCTTTTTCCTTAGGCCCAGGATCAGATGCAGAAGACACGATGAGCGTTCTGCTTCTGAGGATGCAGAATAACGCAAAGCAAGATTCATCCATCGGGTGTGGTTTAAATAGCCTCCTGTAGTGCTTAGGTGTCTCCTTCCACAGCCACGCCTAGGTAAGAAAAGAGTTCCTGCTTTCCAGAAGAGTTCCAGTGTTCTGAATCTAGGGAGTGGCTCCTTCCCCACCCAACAGGAAAAGTAGTTCCAAACAGAAGAGGATCAGAGACTCAACTGGCAGGCAAGTAAGCAGCATGGTCTGCTGCAGGTAAGTCCACCCAAGCATTATGAGCCCGGCGCTTCCAACGCTGGGACTGGGCATATTTATGAGCCTGGTGCCACTGGCGCCAGGACTGGGTCCAAAAGGTCCCAATTGGGACTGGTTGGCACTCGGAACCTGGGTTATGGATCTGCTTCCAAGGGAGTTGGGAAAACCCTGACCTTTTGGAAGCAGAGATCATGACACGGTCAATGTGTGGGCAATTAACCAAACAACACTTACAAGTTGTGTGCCACTCTTCATATGCTATTTCGCCCTATCAGTACTCTAATGCATTAGTTTCAGCTTAAGGGTGGCGCAAGCTCCAACTAGTAGCACTACAAAAAAGGTAGAAGGAAAGATAGAAACATGTTCCCCAAACTTACATCAAAACAGGGATAAATTAGCTCTACAAATGGAATATTGCACATATACGTACAGGATTGTTTTAAGCAAGAACCTCTGGTGTAAAGATCAGGGCCCAATTAATAGAATCAGGCACAGGAGCAGCACAAGCAACGCTCTCTGAGTGGGAAAGTGCGCCACATGTGCGCCATGTGTGTGTCACGCATGCGCCACGCGTGCACCAGCCGCAGCACAAAGCAGCTATTGCGCGCAACACGTATTCATGGATTTCCCGGGCCACAACTAGCCGTGGCGCAGTAAACATACAACTGCGCCAGTAATGCCCCCAACACCACCCAACACCGCCCCTTGTGCTGGAAAAAGCTAGTGAAATCTCCAACACGGCGCAAGGCACCGCGCCATCCGTGGAGCAGTACACACGCCCCACCATCCTAATCGCGTGAAAAATCTGAGCGTACCCCACTCGCACCAGCAAAGTCGCATGAAAAGGGCCTTGCGTACCCCCTGCAAAATCACGCACCCCGTTCAGGCCAGCCAAATCACGTAAAAAGGGCTTTGCGTACCCCCCCGAAATTGCGCACTTCGCTTGCGCAAGCAAAATCGCATGAAAATGGCCTTGCATACCCCCTCAAAATCGTGCACCCCGCTCCCACCAGCCAAATTGCGCGAAAATTGCCTCACATACCCCCGTGAAATCGCACACCCCGCTCGCACCAGTAAAATCACGTGAAAAGGGCCACGTGTACGCTAGTGCCAGCCAACTCGCATGGAAAGGGACACACGTACGCCGCAAAATCGCGTATCCTGCTCCCACCAGCCAAATTGTGTGAAAACTGCCTCGCCTACCCCCACGAAATCGCGCACCCCTCTTGCGCCAGCCAAATCAGGTGCACATTGCCTTGCATACCGCCTCGAAATCACACACCCCGCTTGCGCCAGCAAAATCGCGTGGAAAGGGCCTAGCATACCCCCATGAAATCATGTACCCCACTTGCGCAAGCCAAATCGCGTGAAAAGGGCCTCAAAACCTGCCATCAGCCTTGAACACATCCCGCAGGCAGCCCACACCACAAGGGATCCCCAACACACGTGACCATACCCCGCAGGCAGCCCACACCACATGGGACCCCCCAACACCCGTGACCATACCCCGCAGGCAGCCCACACCACAAGGGACCCCCCATCACTTGTGACAATTCCCCACATGCAGCCCACCCCACAAGGGACCCCCCATCACCCGTGACCATACCCGCAGGCAGCCCACACCACAAGGGACCCCCCAACACCTGTGACCATACCCCGCAGGCAGCCCACACCACATGGGACCCCCCAACACTCGTGACCATACCCTGCAGGCAGCCCACACCACGGGACCCCCCATCACCCGTGACCATACCCCACAGGTAGCCCACACCACAAGGGACTCCCCCATCACCTGTGACCATACCCGCAGGCAGCCCACACCACAAGGGACCCCCATCACCCTTGACCATACTCGCAGGCAGCCCACACCATAAGGGATCCCCCCATCACCTGTGACCGTACCCGCAAGCAGCCCACACCACAAGGGACCCCCATCGCCCGTGACCATACTCGCAGGCAACCCACACCACAAGGGACCCCCCCAACACCTGTGACCATACCCAGCAGGCAGCCCACACCACAAGGGACCCCCCCAACACCCGTGACCATACCCGCAGGCAGCCCACACCAGAAGGGAGCCCCCATCACCCATGACCATACCTGCAGGCAGCCCACACCAAAAGGGACCCCCCATCACCAGTGACCATACCCGCAGGCAGCCCACACCACAAGGGATCCCCCATCACCCGTGACCATACCCGCAGGCAGCCCACACCACAAGGGACCCCCCCATCACCCGTGACCATACTCGCAGGCAGTCCACACTACAAGGGATCCCCCATCACCCGTGACCATACCCGCAGGCAGCCCACACCACAAGGGACCCCCCCAACACCTGTGACTATACGCCGCAGGCAGCCCACATGGCACCATACACTGCAGGCAGGCCCCGACTGATGTCCCCCCACCCCCACTAGTGACGGCAACCGGCAGGCAGGCCCCGACATATGTATCACCCCCCCACCAGTGACGGAAACCTGCAGGCAGGCACCGACCCATGTCACACCACCCCACCAGTGACGGCAGCCTGCAGGCAGGCCCAGACCCATGTGCCACCATCCCCACCAGTGATGGCAACCTGCAGGCAGGCCCCGACTCATGTTCCCCCACCAAACACATTGTCCCAACATGAAATCATGAGGCAAATGACCAGTAAAATTCCACCACACGCTGTCCCCCCACAGTGCAACTCAACACCCATCCATTGGTCCCACTACCCAGTACAAGCCACATGTCCTGGGAGTCACAAATTCACACATGCATGTTTGCAAACACATGACCAACCTTGATCAACAGCAGGGACACGTAACAGAGCCAATGAAGAGTGACACACGCACCAAACCATTGAGAGCAGACACCACTTTGATAATACGTAATATAAATGTATTAAAATATTAAAATCCACAACTGAAAGACAACCATGAAAATGAAAGTGAATGCAAAAAAAATGAAAATGAAATTGGAAAACAAAATAAATAGGAAGATAAAAAAGTGTAAACTCACAAAAGTGGTCCATATCCATGGAATGTTGTCCAATAGCAACCCAAAATTCAAAAAATAATCATTACTCCATGGTGAAAAAAAAGCAGATGTCTTAAACTATCTACAGTGTTTTAGAGTCCATGATCCCAAAAAATATAAATACACCCCAAAAAACCCTAGAAAAAAATATGAACTATTTACAAAATGTGGAGCAAAGTCCATTAACTCCAAATAATAACAAAAAGAAAGGAAACCTACCGCTAAATAACTATATACAAAGGCAGCGGGCTAGTCCTACGACTCACCATTCCCTCCAAGAGTTTCAGCCAGGGCATCATCAAACTCTGCGTCAATATACTGTAGGTGGGCCTATGCTCCCTACTCGAGGGCTCGCAGGGACACCCTCATGCTCCTCACAAACTCCCTGCGAGTCTCCTCAAAGAACCCCGCCCGCCTCTCTGCCCGACGCGGGGTGTTCTCTGCCCTGGCCATGGTGAGTCGTGCTCCCCGTGCCCGCTGCTGCTCTGCACCGATCTGCTGGCCCATTCGCTGCAACATGGAAGACATCCTTGTGCCAAGGTCCACATCTCCCTCCTGCTCGATGGCCGATACCTGCCCCTCTGATGTTGATGGCCCCGAGTCCTGTTGCCTCCTACGTAGAGCCTGCCGGTGCCTATAAGCCCTGTCCCTCCAGGACTACCTCCGGGATGATGACAATCCCTGGGGCAGTCGTGCACATGCCCTGCTGCAAGGTGCCTGCACTACCTCCATTGCCAGTGGCCCTGTTGCTGGGATGACCACCTGTGCTGATCCTCCGACTCCCGACTGTGGCAGGGATATGGTCTCCATCAGACTGGCCGCCGTGGTTGGGGCAGGTCCACAGGGGGCCCTGGTGGTCTCTGGGCCGGAAGACGGCAGGGAGGATGACTGGCGCATAGTGGAGGAAGAAGAGGAGGGGGTTGCAGCAGTGCCCAGCACATGTAGCAAACCTGCGACAATGAGCTGAGCTAGCCAGTTCATGAGGGCCCAGACCTCTTCGTGATGGCATGCAAGCACCCGGCAGGAAGCCTGCACATCATCACGAATGGCGCCTGTGCGCCTCGTGAGACCAGCTAGCATGGGCTCCACCCTGTCACGGGTTGCCTGGTCCGCAGGTAGTGGAAGGTCAGTTAACGTGGACACATCTGCTACCCGCGGACGGGTCTGGCCTGAGGCATGCCCGCAGGTGCATACTGATGCAGGCGCAGGATGAGGGACAGGATTAGGCACAGGCCCCTCTGCAGTGACCTGCACTGTCTCCTGCCCCTGCCCCTGGTCTGCAACAGTTGCACCTACCTCATCACCCCGGCCAGGCCCCATGTGGTGGTCTGATGCAGCCTCTTCCTCCCCCTCATCCACCACCAACCTGGATGACTGGGAACCGTCTTCTGCATCGGATTGCCCCTGTGGGGGCTCACCTGCCCCTCCCACTGCCGAGGAGCCAACAACCAACTTCACCTTCTTGGGCCTCCCCTCAGCAGCTGCAGCTAATGTTGCGGATGCGGCACCAGTCCTCTCGCTCCCAGAAGATGTTGTGCCCTGGGAGGATGACTGGGCCCTGCGTTTCCGCCTGGTGGAGGCATCCCCGCCACGTTGCTCCACAGCGCCTTCTCCATCGTCTTCCTCCATCACCGCTGTGGATAGGGAGACATTGAACACAAGCATCAGTGTACTGAACAAACGTCAGCTTGACACAAAGCAAATACACATGAGTGGCACTGTGAAACGTCACAACCATCATCACCCTCCAAAACACACAGGTCATTACAAGCAACACACATGCACAGACATGCATGCCACGTGCAACAAACATTCACATCCGTGCACAAGGAACTGCGGGCACATCAGAAGAGGGGCTGAACCTCACATGCATCATGGCACATGCACATCACATCGCCTGACAGTCATGCATCAGGCCATGTAAAGCACCCGTCACAGTGCACTTGTGGACAACTGGGCCGCATGAGTCAAACATGCATTGAGATGCACATGTGTCATGCATCCATGGGGTTGGCCAGTCACACACTCACTACTCGGATACATGCCCATGTACACCAGGCATGTCCATGAAGGTGACATAAGCATCCATGTCTCACACCTCTCGCATGGGCAATTCCAGACACAGGCATGCAAACATGTGTGCATCATCACATGGTGGTGCACACCATGCATTGCAACACAGACACCATTGATGTTGAACATGCTTGATTGGACTCACATGCAGCACTGTCATGGACATGCACACAGACATCTGTACATGAGGCATTCCAGACATAAGGCCAAGGTGCACACTCCAGCCACACCTCAACATGCTCTACGCTGGACAAAAACACATGGACACTTATCACTCGACTCCGGACAAAGCTCCAACTCCATGACCTGGGTGTAAAGCGCTGAGTTGGTGTGCTCCAGGACCCTCATTTCATTGTTGATCAATCAGCCCCAGCGCCCCACTCCATCACGAGACTTGACGAGGCACCGGGCCTTGTTGAGGGTCCTGGACCTGAAACTTTCCCAGCGCTTCTGGACATGTTGGTAGTCACGGGGTGCCACCCCCTCTGCGTTGGTGGCACCCCCAATATCCACCCATACCTTACTCCGTCTATCCTTGTCGAGTTACGATGTTCCAGGGAAGAGGGCATCATAATGCCCCAGGACTTGCTCCACCAGGATGCCAACTTCTCTGGCAGAGAAGCTGGCAGCCCTCTGCATCTCTGCCGGGGGGTTGTCGCTTGCCCCAAATGTTGCTTCGTTCGACATGGCAAACGCCGAGGCAGGTGTGGGTGGGAAACTGGGTCCTGGGGCTGGGCTGTGGAGCAATGGAATGGCAGTCGGGAGTCTTCTGGGCCAGCAGAGGTGGTCAGCAACAGGATTTCTGGCAATGGCTGATGTGCAGGCACCAAATTGCAGGGCAAGTGGGCAGCAGGTACACAGAGTGGGCTGGCAGCAGCAGATGGCTCACAGGAAGCAGCTCTGGACGTCTGAAGCAGGTAAATGGCCTTGTGGGCAGGAGCGTGGGTCTTACGAGTGCTTTAGCGTGGCCAGCCAGATGCAGAGTGACTCTGCACATGCGGAAACAGCACGTTAGCGTGTAATCAGAAGAAAGGCCCTAAGCGCGTAAGTTACGTGACGCGCGTGGGATGTTGGGTGTTGCCGTTCAGTACGGGTTAAAGGTCTGCGTCGGACGCCAGTGCACTGTATGTGCTTTACGTGGGGGCCGACGCATGCAATTCTTCTTCTTGTGGGTTGACACACGATTTGCTCACTTCTGTGGCAGTGCATACTTCTTGCTTTGGCAGGGGAGTTGCAGACGCATATGTTTTTTTCTTCCTTTTTCCAGGCAGATGGTGAGTCGCGCATGCATTTTTCCCACTGTGGTTGCCCCTGTGTGTCGCGTACCCTATTTTCGAGGTCATAGTAGCCTGCGTGTTCCACGCGTGTGCATTTTTTGTGTTTCTGGGTGCCACAGAGTACTGCAGGACGTTCATTACTTGCACGTGGACTACCAAGGGGTCACGTGCACATTTTATTTTGTTTGTTTATTTTGTTTTTGGGGTGCCTGAGCATTGTGTGATGCGTTATTTAATCCCAGGGGTCACAGACAGTCTTGCAGGAGCACAGGGGTACGTTTTCCATCACGTACCCTGCCCCCTTCACCCCAATTGGCCAGGACAATTGTTGTCTGCACCTCCCATTGCACTAGTACATCAGTGCCATGTCTGGGAGGGCACCAAGTGATAAGGGAGGCAAAGCTGGGTGACCTCCAAGAGATGGACACAGTGGGGGACGTGGCCAGGGTGGCCAGTGTGCCCAAGATGGGGGACATGGCCAGGGTGGCCAGGGTGGCCAAGGTGGCTCTGGTGGGCAATGTGGGCAGGGTGGCCCACGAGGGCAGTATGTCCAGACCCATTCAGGGACAGCTTTGTCCCCTCCAGCAGGTCAGGGAGGTGCAGCTTCCATCCCCAGAGCCCGTCAGGGCCGACAAGCAGTGCCATCTGCTGTCACGAGCAGGCAGGGTGTGGAAGCTGCAGGGGCAGCTGCAGCTGACACCACCCCAGCTCATGGTCTGCTAACCCGGCCCAGATTGGTCATGGAACAGGCACAGCATGACTCAGAGGCCAACTTCCATGTCACAAAGTCCAAGGCACGTGTGGTGAAGATTGCTCTCACCAGGTCACGTGGTTCTGTGGCAGCAGTGTCATCTGCTGCCCCAAGCAGCCAGGGTGTAGAAGATGCAGGGGCAGCTGCACCTGACACCACCCAGGCTCTGAGTCACCCAGCCAGGACTGTGTTGGTCCTGGCCCCTGGCACCGAGGCAGTTGTGGCGCTGGGTCTTGGTGAAAGCACCGAGCAGCCAATGCCTGCAGTCAGACTTTCGGTTGTCATGCCATTGCCTGCTTCTAGTGACCAGTCCACCTGCGCTTCAGCCCCTACTGACCGGAGTGGCAGAAGCCACACAGGGTCCGCACCACCTCCCAAGAGGAAGACGCGTGCTCCAGCGGAACAGGCTGGGACCCCAGACACGGCTCAGGCCTCCCACACGTCAAGGAAGCAGAGTTTCAATGATGTGGAAATAGACGGAAGTGTGGGCTACGTGTCAGTACACGGCCGCGACATGCTGGTGACGGCAGGGTGCAAAACTATGCCTGCTCAGCGTAGGGCCCACTGGCAGTGCATTGTGGACTGTATTAGTGCTGTGGGATGTGAGAAGCGCACAGCTGATTATTGCTCGAAGCGTTGGAAATACCTCTGATGCCGAGCAAAAAACAAGCAGGCTTCTAATTACGCCTCTACTCTGGTGAGTGGCAGTGGGTCACCACCAGAGGACGATGAACTCACTGATCATGAGGCGATCGCTGGAGGGTTAGTCGCAGAGGGTCAGATCCAAGGCGTGGGAGGCCTGCCGGATTATGTCCGGTGAGTGTTCATGTGTGTGTGTGTCCAGGCAATGTGTATTTTGCTTGGGTGATGTGGTGTGATTGACTGCCAGTTCAGCCTATGTAGTCATGACTGCCATGTGTGACCCATGCGATGCTTGACTGATACATGCTTGTTGTGATGCAGATGGCATACAGACCATGTACTGCACACTGAGGCAATCCTCATCACCACACCTTCACCCTCCTTCCATGTCAATCACTGGTCAGCCTCTCTTGTCCATATTCTTGCTCCAAAATATGTTTGCGGATAGCCTGTGATGATCTTCCACTCCACACTCGTCCTCTGTTGTCACAATGCTGACGTCTCTGCGAGGTCACCCTGCAGGCTGATCCACCTCAGTGACATCCTTCCTTGCCTCTCTATCCCCCAGAAGATCACTGTCTCCATGGGACTGGTGATTCCCATGGCAGACTACTGCAACGGCCTGTTCACGATTTCCTGTGAATATACACTCTTCCCTCTGCAACTCCGCCAGACATGGACTGTGTGGAACATCCTTTGGCCTTAATGCAAGGTCTCTCACTCAGACTGTGCTGAAGGCACAGGCTCACAGTGGCCATGAGTGCTCATTCATGGACCATGTGCATGCCAAGCAAGCCCCTATGGTCCGGGGCAAGCCCCTCATTCGACTCCATCTCCAGTATTTCCTCCTTCTCATGGTATTTGATCATCCCTTTCCTGCTCACTCAGGGTCAGTTGATCCTCACGCCCATTTGTTTAGGGTTCATGTCTGTGTCGAGCAGAAGCCTCCCTCTTGTACAGGGTCCCTGCTTCTATGCAAATGCTGGTGTAGCTTCTCCGTGTCTGGGTGAACTTCTGATGCTTCCTCATGTGTTGTGCTTTCTGTCCTCCTCTCCCCTGCTGTAGTATTAACCTAGCATTAATGTATCCATGTGCCTTCCTTCACTGTATTTCAACACCCTAGCGTTGTAGCATCCTGTGACACATGTGTGTTTTGTCGTAGTGATTCCCATGTGTTGTCTGATGGCATGCATTTCACATGGATCATGAACAGTAGTATTTAACTTCCATCTGGGTCTGGTTGACAGTACTGCCATGGCTGTGCTACATGCCATCTGTGTGTTGGCATCTGTCCTGTTTGTGTAAGGTCTATGCCAGGCACAGGCTTGTGTGCGATGTAGGTGCTATGCACCATGCAGTACATGTGTTGGCTTGCCATTTGACATGCGTCCATGTCTGCTTTCAGGGTCCCCTTCCATTTGATTGTCACTGTGTGCATGTCCGAGTTTGTGTCATGTGTGGCATAGCTGCTTCATGTGTTGGCTGTCTACATTGTGATACCTATGTGTGTGGTATATGCTGTTAACATGTGTGCTCATGTCTTCTTTTCATTTTGTGCAGGTGATGAGGCACCGGAAGCAGAGGAGGAGGAGGAGGAGAGGGCGGAGGGGGTGGAGTGTTCAGAAGCCCAACCAGCCACCAGTGGAGGCTGTGGTGTTGTAGCCCATGAACATCCATTGGTGCTACAGACCATCCTGGCCAGGGGTGTCTCTGAGTACACCTCTGAGGGTCTCTATGCCTCTGCTGCAGAATCGGATATGCTGTTGCAGGTGAGTGATTCTTGCATGGATGCTGTTCTGTCTGACACACCTGCAGTGGGGATAGACCCCTCAAGGGGCCAGTCAGTGTTGGTATGTCTGCTTGTGGCGGTTACGGATGCAGGGTCATGCTCCACACTATTTGCTGTGTTCCTGGGACAGGAGATCAAAGGAGGAATGTAGTCCTGCAGCTACAGGCAGTGTCAGCACAGCAAGTACCAGGTCTCCTTGGGCCCGACTGGTGTGGTGTCCGGTAACACGGTGGCCGTGCGCCACCCGGGAATACTGTGTCAGAGAATTCCATGTATGCCATTGCACAGCAACAGGGGGCATCATGTGAGGTGATGGCTCAGGGCGTGGAAAGGGTGGCCAATTCCATTCTCCCCCCGAAAGGCAGGTGGAGCTCCAGCAGCTGGCAACGCGGTCCACATGCCGCTCACACCGGCAGGACATGTTGGCCTCCAACAGCGACCGACGGGCTGAACAGGAGGCTCTGTGCACAGCCATTGCTGCTGAGTCAGTGGCCCACAGGGATGCCCTGAGGGAAGAGAACACCTCCCTCAGAACTACTCTGGCTACACTTTTGATGGGCCAAAGTAGACGGGCAGAAAAGCAGATGGAGCAGCTGACACACAGCAACTCTGCTGAACTCCAGGCATCCCGTGAGGAGAGCTGAGTGTCGCATGCTGCTTTGCAGCTGGAACTCCATGCAACACGTGAGGCCTTGCAGGTGGAACTCCGTGCTACACGTGAGGTGCTGCATGGGGACCTCTGGACCATCATCCTGAAGAACCAGACCTTTCAGTCCCACATGCTTGCTGCCATGGAGGAGCATGCCAGGGCTATGAATGGCCAGGCTCCAGTACCACGCACACCTTCTGATATTGCACCAGAGGGTGATGAAAGCGACGACAGTACTCCCACTATAGGCTAGCCGTGCAGGCCATGAGCCCATGGAGGGATTTTCTTTTTATTCTCAACATCCACGCATGTGGGTGTTGAGGTGCACCCTGCACTTCCTCCCTCCTGGTGGTCCCCCCCGGTCAACCATGGCCAACGTTTTTTTGTCTATTGTGCATTCATGTAACAGTGTGTTGCTTTGTGTGGCATCCGGAGGCATCCACTGTGTGTTCCGGCTGGGCCCATACAGGCTTGTCTCATGTTTTTGTTTGAGGCTTGGGGTCCAGACACATATGCCACTCCTACTTCCCCTTCCCATGGGCTTGCAAGGAGGGCACCGTATGACAGTAATTTACACAGAGGCATTGGGCCTCCATCATTTCTGTGGCCAATCTGAAATCCAAACTGTGTATACACCCCTAGTGGGGATTCATGATGGTTTCTCCAATGCATGGTTGACATGCACTTTCGTTTGTATATTGCTTAAATGTGCATATTCACATGTAACATCTTCATGTATTACCTTGCCTGTCTCCATTGTTGATGCACTTCGTGCTGTATGCAGTACCCTGCCACATTTAGCTAGCAGCCACACACTCAGGATGGGAGGGGTCCATGTGGAGGCTTTGTCACATTGAGACACTTGTGCTATTGTGATTGGTCACTGTCTGACATTGTTACTATTGGGTCCTGTGTTCATGATATGTTATGCTGGTAAATATATGTTCATGTGTCCGGTTTGATTTTGATGTGTCAGAGGGAATTATCTCTGGCCTGTTTCCATTTGTCATGCTGCACTTTGTGACAGTCGTGTCATGTGTTGTGCATTTATTTTGGAGTTTTCACATTGCGTGCCATGGCATGGTGTGTCGGGCGGGTGACATGGTTTTTGTGAGGGTTTAGGTAACATACCAGTATTTGGATGTGCTGTTTTGCAAGGGGGTAGTGGATTATGCACCTTGAATGTGTGCCTTTTGTTCACACAGGATTGGGTTTGTTTAAGTAGCTAGGGATGCACGCAATGTAGCACTTCCAGGGACACATTCTCAGGGTGGTAAGGTTGCGACAGTTGACTGTCCCTTTGTCATCATTGATTGTCACCTGGAATGTGCCAGGCCTGTGTGCACGCCACAGGGGTAGGATTTTAGGTGAAAAATTGAGCCACAAGCTGGGTACGGCTGCCCTTTCCCCTACCATGTGCAGCGGGTGTGCATGTGGTTGGGGATGTGGGGGCACCACCATGTCCACTGCTACGCCTGCCGTGTTGCAACGTAATGCAGGACACATGCTGCCACAATGATCCTGCACACTACTGGGGGTGTATATAGTAGCTGTCCACCAGAGTGGTCAAGGGAGTGGAAACGTGACTTGAGCACTCCGAATGTGTGCTGCACTATGGCCATGGTTGCAATATGGACTGTGTTGTATCTTACCTAGGGTGGTGTGGTGGGGTTCCGTATTGGCATCATCATGTAGGTGCTCAGAGGGTAGGCACTGTCCCCTGGGGAGGTGAGAACGGTTGTCATTAGTTGGGTTTGTCTATTTGTCTGTGTGTGACATGCATGCATGTGCACAGGTTTTTGTACTCATCAATGAGCCATGTGTTGCCATGCCTCCCAGCTTCCAGGTCCCGGTTTAGGGGTGACATCCTGAATATGAAGCTATCATGGGTGGACCCGGGATAGTTTGCATAGACAGAGGTAATGATTCCTTTGGCATCGCATACAACCTTCACGTTGATGAAATGCCAGTGCTTGCATTTGCGATAGATGTGCTCAGTGGCCCTAGGTGAACATAGGCCCACATGGGTGCAATCAATGGCACCAAGCACTTTGGCGAAGTGTGCCACCCTGTACAAGTCCTGGACCACAGCCTGCCTTTCTGCGGTTGTTCTGGGCATGTATATGTGCCTGAGGACTGAGGGGAGTGCAGTCATGATTGCCAACACCTGGTGTAGGCAGCGTGATTGCGTGGGCTGTGAGACGCCCCCAACTATGGCAGTTGTCCGCTGAAATGACCAAGTGGCCAAACAATGCAATACATTGAGCACCTTTTCCAAGGGGCTCAGTGCTTGGGAGCACAGGGTGGGTGATGTGAGATCATCCTCCCACTCAGTGACCAGGTCTAGGATAATATGAGGTGGAAACCTATACCTGCCATAGACCTGGTCATCAGGCATCCCAAAAAGGCTGGTCCTGGGTAAAAGAATGCGGGGCCTAGCTATACTCCTGCTCCTCCTGCGGTGTCCCACGATCACTGCTGCGAGGAATGATACATTAATCGTAGATGTATACGTGCGTTTGTTGTTTGTGTGCACTTATATGCTGCATGTGGGTGCTTACGACAGCTTTCGCGTGGCGTACATTTTTACGGGTTTGCATGTCTTTTGGCGCGCACCGGTTAGCCCTCTTCGATTCCATCAATATGTGTTGATAGCCTGCGTGTGGGCATTGCGGGGATTTCGCTGTGGAACTTTCCCTGTTACGCCCACATTTTCTTGTGTTGTTCCCCATTCCACGTGTTCCGCACACTTTTTAGGTGTGTGCGCTGGACAGTGTGCACCTTCTCTGGGCGTCACATGCAAAGGGTTCCTAATGTCGCAATGACGTGTATGTCCCACGCTGATTCGGCATAGGTCGGGGGTAAGCCACACGCAATGTGTTCCATGAATAGAAAAATGGGAACTTGCGTGTGTTTTGCATGCATGCACCGCGTTTTACACGCATGCACCCCATTTTCGGTGCACATTTATTCCATGAATTACCCTGTCAGTCTTGTGGAAGGTAATCAATGCAGGTGCACAGAGAGACATTTAAAAAAAGGGTTTCCTTTTTAACCGAATCCCATCTCAAAGTTCAAGTAATTTGCGCAATTACACAACAAGAAGTGGTTGAATTACAGAAACGTTGCACCAGTGAATTTACAGTCTTACATAGTATAAGCACTCGGGCAACATTTACCTAGATCAAACAACCTACGGTCATATTACAAACAAATTGCATCGGTGCAATTGCAATAGTCACTAGCGCTAAAAATTACCATAACGCAAAAGTACATATTCTTCCAATGCATTTGTGCATAAAGGCAGAGGGCAAGGCAAACATTCCCATTGTGCAAAAATTAATTAAACTAATGATTTTTGTCATTGGACCATGACTGCCCTAGTGTTAATTGCACTTGCACTGGTGTAATATTTCTATAGCAGTGCCGACATTCTTCCAATGCCTTTTTGCACCAGGGAAATGTTTGCCCCATTGCTACTAGGGAAGGGCATTAGCACTACAA
The DNA here is from genome assembly GCF_040938575.1 of Ambystoma mexicanum. Taxonomy (NCBI): domain Eukaryota; kingdom Metazoa; phylum Chordata; class Amphibia; order Caudata; family Ambystomatidae; genus Ambystoma; species Ambystoma mexicanum. Next base: position 490,977,443 of record NC_090922.1, on the reverse strand, counting down.
GAAAGTTTGCCCTAGTGCAAAAATGCACTGAAAGAGTCCTTTTTTTGCACTAGGGCAATTTTTGTACTGTAAACAATGTTCTTGCATTGTTGCAATATTTCTGGAATAAAGCCCTTGGTGCTCAGAAGCAACTAAATGAATTTTAACTCAGAGACCATTAAAGGTATTCCCATATCTTCACACAAAAACAAAATGCTTTTAGAGAGCATACTCTCCCTTGTTCTGTGATTGTCTGCCCCCTGCCCAAACAACTCGCACCAAAGATTGATACTTATTGATATTTTGTGGCAATCGACAGTTGACAGATTAGAGGTCATTTCCTTTTGACAAAGCAGCTGGCAGGCCTAATGGGAATTAAGGTTACACCAAGTAAATACAATAAAATAACACAATATTTTGTTTAAGGCCGCACAATTGTGTAGCATGCCATATCATGACCAAAAGGAGACGAGGGGACAGTAACCTAAACTTCAGGCAGGAGAGTTGCCATGAGGCAGGCAGCTATGAGGACAGCCATGCATGACCAAAGGAACACGAATGGAGAGTAACCTTACCTTCAGGCAGGAGAGCTGCCATGGAGCAGGCAGCTATGAGAACAGCCATGCTATTTATGAGGAGAAGTTGATTTTCCAGTTTGGTCACTGGCAATAGCTACTTATCACTACCTTGTAATCATATCTTAATGGGCAAGCCATGGTGTGGCTGTCAGAAACCTTTTACGGTGAGTATATACAGAAGGTGGACCTGGGCGTAGAGAAAGCTTTAAGCCTGCCTCATTGGAGAATGTGCACCTTGCCATAATGATTGTGATGTAGGCATTAATTGCCAGGGAAAACAAACTCAGTTTAATCAAGCAGACTAGTTTCTTTCAGTAGAATATCATTTCTGTGAAAAATAGTTCACATATTTTTTGGAGTAGAGCAGTACAATCAATGTTCCCTCTAAGCTGTGCTCATGTGCGCTTGCCCAGCTTCCCTCTGGGTGCTGCTCAGATGAGTTTGAGCAACACACACAGACCAATCCCACCATCTCAAGAATTAATAAGGCACAACCCACAGTAGTTACCTGCCATTTGCTTTCTCTCTAAATAAAGGTAATTTACATTAACTAGTCCCAATATTCTGGTGTAGCCCATGTACATTAACACACTATACCAGCATGACCTCCACAACTCAAAAACCCTAAAAACAGAATACACCCTCAAGAGGTTAAAAACAAATATTAAAATCAATTTCCATGAACAGAATATTTACCTAGAACACATTAACCAAATAACCGTCCTTCCAAACCCACCACTCCTGAATTGACTATACCACACTTCTACTTATGGCTCTAACTTCTGCCGCAGGCCACATTTGGCTGTTACCGGACAACCTTGAATATTTCTACATGGGCTCTGCACAAGGGCCTCAGACTTCTAGCATCATCCACGTGTTCTATGTTTGTTTCAATATGAATAATGTTCAAGCACCAGAATTTCTGTTGGACACATTTCAGGATCATTTGCTTGGCATGCAAGTAATTATGGTATGGACTAAGCCTGGCACTACTCATATATAGCTTCAGGACAATGGATATTCAGACAACTACAATGCCTTTCAAACAATCTGCATCCTTTCAGAGTTCCATTGGGGATAGACTGTATCAAATTATATGACACCTATCTGCCATACAAAAATGTTTTTACTTTGCACTTGTATAAACCTACCCAACAATATTAGGGTGGGAGATGCTGCACACAATATTGTGTGCACTACAAAACAAATGTTTGTTTACAGATTCATTATCGATCTGCCCACATTAAGGAAAAAAAAGATCAGACTTACCATCGCTTTATTATTAAGTGCCGGGACACACCATTTAAAACATATGATCTAAACCGGTCCAGTGTTCTCAACATCTGTGCGGAAATTCCAGCCTTATCTGCTATATCATCAGTGGACATTGAGCAGATCGAATTTATAAACCACACCGATTTGTCCTCGGCCCGGTTATACATACGATCATCTTTGGTGGCAGAGACATTTTGGCAGGCTAGAATGTTCTTATTTGATTTGGGATTTAGTCTAACACAAGAAACCCTATCTGATCCTCCCATGTTGCAAGGCCATATGTCCCGAATCTTGACCTCAACTCGTATCAGTCTACCCCAGCAAGGTTTTACAGATCAAACAGGCCTGCGTAACTATGCATAGATACGAAAACTTTAAGTGTGATCTCCTGGAACACCAGAAGGCATTGTCACCTTAATTACATTTCCACTGGGAACTAAATGACATCGATATTATAGCCCTTCAGGAAACTTTGCTTTTACTGCCTCCTATCCGGGACTCATATGTAATTCTGTTCACACCGGCTGAAAAGGGTTTTCTGGGTAGACCTAAAGGAGGTTTATTATTAGCGGTCAAAAAAACAAGTGGTTTCCAACTGAAACTTTGTCAGTCTCCTTCACCATCCTTGCAAGTGGTTACATTTTTTACTAGTCATCAAAAACTAGCAATAGTCAATATTTATTGGTACTCTAATACGTTAAAATCTGATGACTTTTTTGACAGCTTGTGAAAATATTAGATTTCCTAGCCCTAGAGGCCGGATTGATGTATATTGTAATACTAGGTGACCTTAATCTTCATCTCATACCAGACGGGGATGTGGAATTAACAGGTGATGAGCTGATTTGGTCTTGTCTACAATCGTGGCGGAGCGCAATTTTCTTATGATAAATGGTAATGAGAAGGGTGACACTCCCCCCCAGGCAACTTGGCAAAAAGACACTCAGCGTGCCATAATAGACTATGTACACAGCAATGCAAATGTATTTAATTGTGTGCAAAAGCTGGCGGTGTTGCAGACTGATCTAAGTGACCATAACAAGCTAAAGCTATCACTTCAGATCAGAACACCCCAATCAATGCTGTTGATGAATGCAAACATATCAGATGTTGTAGTTAACAAGGGGGGCAACAGACTGAAATGGGATCGAACAAAATTACAAAGCCTGGACCAAAACCTTGAAAAAATGTATCAAAGCTCCAGTTTGATGGTAAAAGATTATACACTTGCCATGCAGATGTTTAAACGAATTGATAGTGGTAACGGATTAATTATGCATCAATATATTCATTTTTTTTATTTGGATATCAAGTATAAAAAAGCTGAGTTAAGACGCGAAATTCAGCAGATAATGGGCCTCATTACAACCCTGGCGTTAAGGGATTAACGGCGCCGTTAAAGGCTGCGGCGCCGTTAAACCCTTAACGCCAGATTCACACTTTAACACCTGCTTTTTGCAGTCCTTAAAGTCCAAGGCGCTAAGCGACCTTGGTGCTAATTACGGCACTGTAATTTACGGTGCCGTAATTAGCGCCTTCCCCATCCCCATTGAGCCCTATGGGGCAAAAATGGGAATGGGGAAGGGGCAATGATGAATGGGGATTTACCGCCCCGCCAACCTTGGAATGGGGCGGTAAAACCGCCATCCACCATGACGGAATCCGGCATGGACCATGGTGCTTATAGCACCATGGTCCTACGCCAGGGTTGTAATGAGGCCCAATGAAGTCGAATAATGCAGACTCTGCAATTAAAACTAGATCACTAAAGCAGCAATACAAAAAGTGGCTCAAAACTAGAAGAGCCAAGCAATATGAATTGGATGGAGTGGCCATGCTGAAGCAATTTGTAACTAAATCCACTGCCGGCATTTGGGCCCTGCTTAATCACACCTCAGATAACCCCCAAATCGTTAACCAGACTAATCCGATATCGGCTGAGACATGGCAGATGTATTTTCATAACCTATATCTTTCACCCTATCCTGATATGCGACTATGCCTTCATTCAGACATAGTAGCCCATCGGTTTTTATTTGATATTGATGACATAAAACTTTGTATCACGAAACTGAGCCCTTCTCGAGAGGTAGGTCCTGATGGTCTGCATAATGCTATGTTAAAAATGTTTGTCAATGAGTGAGCAGGAATCTTGTATCGTATTTTTGCTCAAGTCTTTAAGTCTGGCCTCATTCCCACGACTTGGAAAAAGTCCTTCATCTTCCCTATTTTTAAAAAGGGTGATCGAGAGGATCCCAAGTCTTACAGACCAATAGCATTACTGGACTGCCCGGGCAAATTGTTTGCCAGGTTGCTACTAAATGCATTTAATACTTGGCTGAATTGTAAGAATCTTCGAGATACATTCCAGACAGGGTTCTTGCAGTGTATAGGCACTACAATTAATATTATTACTCTTTCAAGCATCATTCAGAAAGCCTACCAATACAAACAGCCTCTGTAAATTGCATATATTGATTTTAAAGTGGCTTTTGATGCTCTGTCCCGAGAGCTCCTATACAAAAAACTGGCTGGCGCTAATTGTCCGTGGGAAATTCTGAAATGGATCATCCAATTGCATACAAACACTACCATCCAGGTCAGATTGACAAAGTGCAGATTGTTAACTGCCCCTATTAAAACCGCAAGAGGCCTGAAACAAGGATGTTTGCTGGCTTCGGCTTTATTTAATTTCTTTATTTCAGATGTCCATCAAACCTTTGCCAAACTGATCACTGATTCTCCAAAAATCATGGGGGTACAAATTCAGTGGCTATCATATGTCGATGATATGGTATTAATGTCACACACCCCCAAAGGTTTGCGGATCTTACTGGGTGCCCTGGATCAATATACCCAAGTAAACGGTATAACCATTAACATTGCCAATACAAAAATAAAGAAAACAAAGTCTAGCCCGGATTCAATGGCCAATACAAAATTGTCAAATTTCTGTTAGTAATGCTTATGTGTACAAGGGCATTACTATATCAAATCAGCGTGTGCATGACCAGTATACCAAACAAGGGCTGCTTAAATTGCAAATGTCTATTGCACAAGCCGGCATTATTAAGGCCAGATATTGTAAATTTTCCATCTCACCGATAATAACCTACTTCAAACTAAAAGTTGTTCCTGTTATTCTGTATGGTGCCGAGACCCAGAAAATAATGACCTGTTCATATTGGGCTGAGAGAAGGTCTATTCTGGAGGCAGGTGTTAAACTTGCCTAATTCTCAACCACTCCCACTTTTGAGATATGAACTGGGCTTAATTTCGGTTTATGCAATTTATGAATGGAAATTATGTGCACTATATCGTAAATGTTTATTGAATCAACTGACAAAAGGAATCACCAACATTATTTCTACTTATCTACTGAATTCATTGGATTATTTTCCAAAAGTGTGGCATTTAAAATTCCAGTCTATTCTAGGAAAAGCACAAGTAGATGCAATCTTATTAATGGAGAATACTTGTGCAAATTACAGAAACTTTTTGGAATATCCATTTGAATTAAAACGCTATAATAATGTGGCAAATTACATGGTAAGGTCACCCAGCCCAAGCCATCGTGATGGCTTTATGAGATTTAGGCTGAATATATGGTTGACAAATGATGTGCTGAACAGATGTAGCAATGATGGCACTGTTTTGCATTGTCGATTTTGTAATCAGTATGCAGAAACTCTTAAGCATTTATGTTCTGAATGTGAAGAATTGCTATTAGTCCGTTGTGTTCATTTTAAGCATCTATTTACGGAATATCGGGACATGACAACAGAGAAATTATGGGATCTATTGTTTTATACCAAGAGAAAAGCAGTGAGATATGCTGTTGTAAATTACCTCCACCAACTGAAACTAGCAATGTATGCACCTCCAAAATGAATTTATAGAGCTTACCTCAATTATCGAGGAGGATACTTGAAAAAAAATTGATTGTCTCATTTTAGCCTTCTTATTTTTCTTTCTTGTTTTTTCTTGGTTTTTCTTTTTCTTCTTTTAATCATGATTGCATAACTGTTGTCGTAAACGTCTTGATGTTCTTGTACTTGATTTTAATTTATGAAATGAATGTGTTTATTTTTATCTTTGCTTTTCTTTTGCCATTTTACTATTGTATCTTTTTTTTGATGTATTATTATGAAAGTTCTCGAGTTTCTCGTGACCAAAACAACTAAAAAAAAACAGATTCATTACATTTTCTTAAACTGATGATAACATCATGGTGAGGCTTAACATGTTTTCTGCTAGAAAAGTATTGTGGGTATGCAAATACCCTAGTCACTGCTTTACTTCTGCAATCTCTCACATTTCACAGAGCCCTGGCAACTAGTAGTAGAGTCTAGCAGAGGAGGCGGTGTGGATTGGGAAGCGGGGGGGTTAAATGAAGGCCACGGGAAAACACTTGGTAGTGATGAACAAATCAGAACAGAAACTTTCAAAATCCAAGTCTGATGTTTGGGCAGTACAGTACAATGAATGAAATGGGTTGGTTACTTCCATTAAAGGATCGGAAACTCTAGTAACAGTCAAGGAAACTGCAACGTCTGTTTCTTTCGATACTCAGCTGGCTTTTCAATAATATCATTTGTTTCCGTTTTGTGCCCCTACAATCCCCATGCACCTTGTTTAACTGGTAACAGTGTATTGTAGAAGTGGGGCCCCCAGTTATGGGAGAAGGCATTCAATCTGTTGTACCCCTGTGCATGTTGGCTATTGCTTTAAAAAGCAAATCTATGTGATTTCGTTCAAAGGGATTCCATAAAACAGCTCAGTTGGGCTCTTGTTGAATTTTCTCTAGGCTGTGGTGAGAAATAGTTGGCGAAACTATAGGCTGTAATATGTGCCCTGTCATTTCAGTTCCACGTGAGGATTACAAGCAGGGCTCTGATCAGGAGTAAAAAAAAACATTAGCTTTGTTAATATGAATATGTTATGCTTATTAAAAGATGTTCTTTCCCCTTAAAGTTCCTCTTGTGATCAGACAATAATAATATTAGAGTTCCTTCCTATGTCACTGCTCTGCTAATGACTGATTCTTAAATATCAGTAGAACTTCATGGTAGAGGTACACCCCTATGTTTTCATTGTTTCACGTTTTTTGTTGGTCTTTTGTTTGTACTCCTTTTTGTTTGTCACATTTTCCTGTTTTTGCGTAGTAAAAATAGCTGTTATGTGTGGTTCTTAGCTGTAAGGCAGGATTGATTATGTGATGTTGCTGCTCTGTTCACAGGACAATACACCGTGGGGCATTGGTCCCTACCGTCCCCCCAGACTGCCGCTCAGCGGAACAGAGGAACCCTCCCGGGAACCTCGTCTGCCTCTCCTACCTCCCGAAGGTGTACCAACTGACATACTACACCAATACTGGCTCACCCACCAACCAGCCCACACAGGCTTCAATTTTTGTCTACCACCACACACCCACCAGGACATCTGTCCTTGGCCCTAAACACCCCCTCTTACCTGCGCCTCACTTCCATCTTGCCACGTCGGCACTGACTAGTCCAGCAACCTTGCTTTAGTTCCATCTCTTATCTCTCTTCCAGATGAGCTACTAAGCCAGGAACCAGCACCCTATCCAGGGTGACTCTGCTACACGCTCCAATACGAGCACCACGACAACCCAATTGGTAAGCACAGGACCTCACGGCCCCCTTCTATGAATACCTTGCTCCTACCCTCAGGTCATTTAAGCCTCATATAACTCTCCTTCTCTTATTTTTATTTAATTTCTTCCCTTTGCTCCTCTCTCCTTGGTACTGTGTGACCTCATGAACTTCTAAATGTTGAAATACTTTGTATTAACAATGATCTAAACTGTTATCAACATGCCGCACCACCCTGCACCAATTACCCACTTGCACGACGTATCCATTTTTGCCTATTATGCTGTGATAAACTTCTGCTTTGTCCTTGCCTTACTGTGGCCAACCATGTTGGATTATTATATGTTTCTCCCCACTATTACCCTCAAAATACATTATGCCACCGCACTGTACACTCTTTCACCTCACATACCACTCACCAACCCCCACACCACACAGCCTTGAGAAAGACTTAGGTTGAAACGCGCGCCGGCTGTGTTCTGTTTCACCACCCTGGCACAATGTGCCTCATGTGTGTCTTTTTGCACCTAAATTAATAAATAGCAACACACAACTAAAACTCAAGACTGAAGTGTGACTATCTACTGACAGTACTGGAGCACCAACTCCGTGCCAGCGCCAGCAACCAACAAGATTTTGCAAACCCACCAAGAACTTTTACACCCCCTGGGAACTTTGGAATTTGGCTCCCCTACAAAACCATGTGCTAGGCCGCAGGCCAAACTTTGACCACAGATAACTGGTTGCGCAGGGGACCTGCTTGTCCCGACACCAACTCCATACCCCTTGGAAACTAATAATATATTTAGTTAACATCAATTTTGAAGTAAGCATTTGTTAAAAAGGCAATTTATGTAATAAGGTAAATATACTTTAAAATACGTTTCAGGATCAGCACAAGTTTAGAGGATACTCTTTAGATATACTTTTTACACACTTCCTACAGCTTGAGGTGACTTCATTCACAAGGACATTAATGACATTTATATATCACACTAAATACACTTTGCAGAGTCTCAGGTTGCAGAAAGGAAAGGTTTAAGGAAGGAAAAAGGTTAAACAGGTTCTTAGTATAGGCGAGGACGCTTAAATCTTCCAATGAGATCTAGACAAGCCTTTTCCAGCAATAACAGTCTAAAACAAGTTACCACCTATGAGGGACAGAAATATCAAAGTCAATGGACTAGAAAAGTATGCAGTGAGTCGAGTCAGGACAGCCAAAGTTAATTTGAGCACTCTCTATGGAGCTAAGTACTTCTTAGATAATGTCTTGCACAAAGTTATAGAGTGTAGAAATCCCTTGTAGTGTCGCAAGCGGTAAAGCCTGTGAAAAGCAGATTTGAAATCACCTCTAAGGTAAGCTAATGTAATTCCCAACTGAAAATAACACAGCTAAAAAGACCCTGAGATAAGTAATCTAAGTCTAAACAGTACCTCTGGTTAGAAGAAGAGTGGTCCAGCTGGATTCCGTCCTGTTGCAGCGATGCAGACCCTGGTTTCCTGAGCTTCGGTCGTGGGGACAAGAAGGAGGACATTTGGAGGGCTCCTGCAGTGCAATTTGGAAGTCGTCGGCAGCTACGGGCTCCTTTCGGTTCAATGGCACTTCACGGTTACATTGCTTGGTAAACAGCACCGTCGTGGATCTCGGATACCGGTTGGGCTTCCTTCACTCCTTGGGTTCTGCACTCTGGTGAGGGGACACGAGTTTGGGTTGTCCTGCTTCTGGAGGGTCCATAGGAGACTGCTGGAGCTTCTGGACGGATTTCAGACGTTGCACTTGACTACGGATTTCTTGACCCCTAGCACTCGGTTCTTGCAGCAGCGGAGAAGTAGAGCCAATCAGGGAAGATGGTGCAGTGGAGTTCGTCTCAGGATTAGTTGGTCCCACTAATCAAAGGGAAGAAGTCATCCCTTCCGGAGCTTCTCTGTCGAATTAAAAAAGTAGTTTCAGCAAAGCAGCAGGATTTCACCGGGCAATTCAAAGTTCCAGGAGGATGCAGCAAGGTGCATTCATGGTTTCTTCATTGGGTGTTTCTCCCAGTGGTCGACTCTGCCTCTAGTCCCAAACCCTCACCTTTTAATTAGGTTTCTCCCATTCATACACAGACTAGGCTGTAAATCACATAGCAGGGTGGCTGTCCTAAAAGGACAGCCCGCCAGCCAGCCAATCAGGACTGGTTGCATTCAGGCATTCCCAGAGACAAAGGACAGGGGAGTTTCGGAAACCTCCCTCACATACTGCCTTTCCAGACATACTGGAGCTAGAGGTGGGCTTCGGGGCTGATGGACCTCCTTAGGCTAAATTAACACAGGGCTCAAACCAGGCTCAACACACAGAGCAAAACCCAAGACAGACCTCACAAACAGAAAATACCAAAAAAAGAAGACCCAGACAATTTTTACAGAAATGGTCACCCATGGGTGCTGTACTACAGCTGAGGATTCAGCCTGCGGTAGAAAAGCACAATGGTAGGAAAATTAAACAACTTCCACCAGCCATTTAAAGTAGTTAGGGTAACATAAAACATGTTACATGAGAATTTGGGATAAGGGCCTACTAGGTAACCCTCCAGCACTCCACATAAAATGGGGTGTGCTGGACCTACAAAGAGAAAAGGTAAGTAAAGTCAATTTCACTTTACTATTCTTGGGAACAGTAGTTCACACAAGAAAAGATATTTAAACCTTATGAGAAATCTAAAGGATTTCTCTGTGACACTGCACTGAAGGTGATGTGTGTCCCCATACAAAATGTAGATGGAGTTTGGAGTTTGTCAGACTCCAAAAAACAGAGGAAACACATAATCCAAATCAGGTCAAAAAACATGAGAGACTGAGAAAAAGGTCCCACTCACTCAAAGGTTAAAATTTAAAAGTCTTAAAGTCCAGCAAAAGCGCTGGGGGTCACTAAGGTTGAAGGGAATTAGCACAGAAATGAGAACTCTCCCTAACAAACTCCCTTTTGCAAGTATCGTGTCTGAATATTTTGCTAGCCACATCATTTATAAGAAATATTTGTTTTTTGTAATGCAAATGGGCTTTTTCCAATGGCATAACATAAATTATGTGTCGCCTCTGAGCATTGTAGACAAATTAGTAGCCACAGCTAAAGCTGTTTCTTCTATTGAGCATATTTTGGGGTGGTCAGGAAGGGCCCCCATGATTATGAAGGGTCATGTTGGGCTCATTGTTTTGATGACTGGGGGTGGCAGTGAACTGGGCGCGATGTTACAATGTCATATGTATAGAGTATAGCTAATCATGGATGGGATACGTTATCTTAAGTGTTTAAAACTGCAAATATAACATCAACACGATCCTTACACAAGGTGATCTGAGGTGCATGGAATCTGGGAGACGGAAAGGGCTTCAATGCACATGCAGAGGGGTTCCTGTCCTGAAACTCTGCAGTAAGGAGGGAATAATCCTCATGACATACACACTGAAAAGCAGTCTCGGGAGGATAGCTCAGGGGCAACATGCTTGCCTTGGACACAAGACGACGCAAGCAACACAGGATCGATTCCCGGGTCTGCGCTTAGAAACCTATGGGTATTAAGTGAGTTATAAATAACTAATTATAATGAAAGGAGTTTTAATAAGGAGTTTCTATATATCTGCATGGTGTGGGGTTTTGTGAATATATCCAGACTTTGAAGTTAACAGTTGCACAATGCATTTTTAGGTAACTGTGAGATTCTGTTTTGTTGGGTTTGGGGGTTGACGATGGAAGAACGAGTCATCCAGTAGAAGGTCAGCCTGCAAACAGGACAGAGTTTTATGGTTTAACAGTTCTGCAAGGAACAGATGTAATCTTCCTCATTGCATTGAACTCACGTAGCTGGGATTACCCATTTGTAATGGCAATAAAGATGGGGCCCAAGGCCAGGGTGTCCGGTGTTCAATTGTTTTCACAGGGTGAAACTAGAGGCTGTATGTGTTGGAGTAGTGGTTGCATGAATTAGAATGTCTTAAGAGGAGCCAGGAGTCTGGGGTGAATGAGATTGCAATTGGTGGTTCAAAGAGAGCCTTTCCTCGTATTTCTAAGTTATTGGAGCGGACCATGTGCAATCACGCTTAAGGTTAAAAGGCTCTAGGCAAGTTGTTACTAAGTAATTAATGATGCTATATGTGAATGATTCATTGTTCCATGATGTCACGACCTACCACAGACCAATCCCCAGCAAAGGCGGATTTCGAATATGATCCAGAGGTGGCAGCAAAGATTGTTGATGACCAATGAGAAAGAATGAAGTTGGAAAAGATGGAACTTCTTTGTAAATGTTTGTCCAATCATGTTTGAGGGGTGGGTGGTAATAAAATATCTGGGAGTGTTTTAACTGTTTCTAAAATGTATTAAAAAAATTCAACCGATGTAGTTCGTTGAGACATGAGTTGGTCTGGTCACACGGTACTATCCAACTGCCCGCTGGATAATTTGTACAATAAACCGTGCTTTACACACAAAACAAGCACTCGTTCCTCAGGTGGTGGATCCGGTTTGGGCTGAGGTAATTAGGGGTCTGCCCTGACACATACCATTTTTTTATGTCCATACAGATATTTTTCCCATCATATGAGAGCTTTCCTAGGTTCTGTGGCAGACCTTGAAGTCTGGTTGATGAGGTCTCTTTATAATCACACACAATATATTTCTTTTTTTAGCCTATATCCTTGGGAAAAGTGTTTTAAGATGCACCGTTTGCACTGATTTGTAAAGAATTGCAGTGGTTGGGGAAATTCGCTTCCAAACCATCTTCAGAGAAAATAGTTTGCTATCTGCGCATGCTCACAAAGTGACTTACAGGGTTTCTCAGTTGCGCACATGGAAAATAATATGCGCACGGAACCCAACCATTTCCGCACTTAGACAAAAATAATTAGAGGGAACACTGATTCTAATCCATTTAAAATGGCTCTATAGTTTACACAATTTCGACTTGAATTTACTTCCAGCTATCACCATTTTGTTTTTCTGAAGCCACCAGACACCAGACTGTGTATGCCAGTCTTGCTATGTCTAGAGACCCAAACTACACCTCACTGACAATGCTCAATGAAGTTGAAACATGTCTGAGGGCGTTTGTTGTTTCACACACAAGGGTTGTGCTTTAGCAGTTCTGGCTACACTGCCCCTTTTAGTGTGGGACCAAGACCGATTTTCATATGGTATTTCCTGCTCTATAATGCACAGTAGATGACAAGTGATGGTCTGCACGGTTGCCCAGAGCAAAGCCAGAGGTTCTGAATAATTCAAAATATTCCAGCCATCACCTTTTTATTGCAGAGGTGCTAACTGGGCATACTGGAATTTGAAACTATTATGCTTACTGGATATAATTTTAACTGGTTTTACTGATAACTATGAATGTGGCCATTCTGTACTAACTGAACATAATGATTTCTGGAACTGCTGTTGTAACAGGAATAATAGAATCTGGCCTTTCTGAGCAAAGTGGGCAAAATCAAACACGGCATTGTTGTCTCATTCGGGCATAATGGAATCTGGCTGCACTATGCTGACTGGGCATAGCCCTACCTAGCAATTCTTAGATAATTAGACGTAAAATAATCTGAACTGGTCTGATAAAGGGGCATCGTGGAATATGGCTCTCCTTTTTTTTTTTTTTTTTTTTTTTTTTTTTTGTCTTGGTTCCCGGCTCTCCTTTGTTAAGTGCAAGAATGTAAGTCCAGATTTCACAGACCCGCTGAAATGCAGGAACTCCTGATTCCAACCTTAGAGAACCCTAGCCACTAAACTCGATAAAGGCACAAAGGACTTTCAGTCAACAAGCTGCGCATTTCAGGTACAAACGTCCTCATGTTCATGTGAAATGCTCTGAATGGAAATTAAGATATTTGTCAAGAGCAAATCTTGAAATGCAAACATAACTCAATTACAGTCAAATCAAAACAAGATAAGCATTTTCATATCAGCAATCAGACATTTTCCATTTACATGGCGACCCGCATTTAGGCAGCACAATGACAAAGGCACTATATCTATATATATATATAAACCTTCAAGTGCCCATGCTCTCATGTTTCTCAATCCATCGATGCCCCTCTGTGGCCATCCCTGGAACTAGTCACACACAGACATTTGCATGGGGAGGTCTATCCAGCAGAATTGCAAAATGAAAATAAACAAATGCAAGACTCACAGAATGTATACATCTGCAGCTGTCTATAATGTTCCTTAAAGTGATTTTATGGTTTCACTAAAGGTGACCTCGAGGGGGTAATGGATGAACATGAGGAAATTAAAAAATAAAGGGGATAAAGGAAAAGTGGCAGTACGAAGGGAACAATAAGGGAACAATAACATAAAAGATGGAGCATAAAAGTGTCGAGGAAAACAGCAGTAGAGCAAAAGGAGGAGAAGAGAGGTGGAGGGGGAAAGAGTAGTAAGAAATGAAAGGAGGAGAAAGGGAGATGGTAACGAAGAGAAACGGAGCTGGCAGGAAGAAAAATTTACATGAACGAAAAGAATGATGGATGGAAAGATAAAAATGGAGATGCATGGATAGCACAAAAAAAGAACAGGCACTGGCAATGCCAACAATTTGGGCTTTTGTTTTGGTATGGGAAAGTAACTTGCCAGGTACTGCTGTAGTTTATTAACTAGCCATTGATGGTAGCAGGTGCAGAATTACCTGGGCATCTAATGGTAGTGGCTGGCAAAGGCCTAATACATATACATAAGCAAAAACGGTTGGCTTTGCCGATGCTTGTTTTTAACAGGACTTCAGTGAATTGTATTGTATTGTACTGTTTATTATTTATAGAGCGCAGCCGGGCCGTTAGGCAACTGGGCGCTTGTGAGCTTCTTAGGTTACAGTTACATGAGTATCTTACATTTCTTAAGTTGCAGTTACAGGAGAAAGTTGCAAAGGTATCTTACATTTCTTATTTTACAGTTACAGTCAAATCTTACAGTTATAAATATCTTATATTTCTTATGTTACAATTGCAGGCTTATCTGTACAATTACAAGCAGGCGTATTAGAATATATTTACAGTTGACAGAGGTAGAGGGGGATAAGGGGATGGTAGAAACGGATAAGGGGACAGCATCAGGAGAGGGGAGAAGTGTCTAGGAGATCTGTCGTATGAGGAGGGGTGTCAACAGTCGTGGTTTTGTAGAAAAAGTTTGACATTAGTTTTAAACATGTGAAAGGAGGGAATGGCTCTAAGTGGATCAGGAATAGAATTCCACATATTAACAGCCAGTACTGGGAAGCTTGAACCTCCAGTTCTTTTCAGATTGAAATTTGTGATTCTGATACTATTTGTTTGAGCCTTTCTAATAGGGCGGTCCGATGTAAACCTGGTAAATTTACAGTGAGGTAAGCGGGTGCTTTGTTGCTAAGACAGTTATGTGTGATGTTCAGGGTTTTAAGTTTGATACGGTCATTGATGGACAGCCAGTTTATATTTCTTCTATGGTCAGATAGGTGTAGACCTTTGGGAACGCCTAGTGCTTTTCTGAGGGCATTATTTTGCAAGGTTGGAAGTTTATGTGTGTTGTGTTTGCTGGTGCCTAGATAGAGTGTGTTACAGTGGTCTTATTTTGAGAGGATAAGGGCTCGTGCTATGGTGATGCAACTGTCAATAGATAGAAAGGTTTACAATCGTGAATTAACGCACAGGTGTAGCTAGTTGCTGAAACTGTGGCATTAACTTACTTGTTAAGGTTGAGAGCTGAGTCTAGGTAAAATCCTAACGTTTTGACTTCATTGGCTACGTTGATTTTGATACTAATAGTGATGGTTTTGTATAGGTGGGAGAGTTTGTTAAGTTTGCTAGTGGATCCAATGATTAATAGCTCGGTTTTATCATCATTAAGACATAAACCGTGAGTGGCCATCCAGGTTTGGATAATTTGGAAGATTTTGTTTATATGGGAAGTGTCTATGTCGTAGTCTCCTTGGATTGGGCTAAGGATCTGGGTGTCGTCGGCATAGTTGGTATATGAGACACCCAGTTTGTCCAGGATATCAAAGAGGGGCTTTGTAAAAATATTGTACATAGTAGGGGAGACACATGACCCCTGAGGAACACTACAAGTGATGAGGACTGGGTCAGCAGCTGAGATGGGCGAGAAGACTCTTATGGTTCTATTGTCTAAGAAAGAATGTATCCAAGGCCTGGCCTTGGTGGAGAAATTGACAGTCGATTTAAGATGGTTACAAAGTACTTTGTGATCCACCAATTCGAATGCTGCTGATAGATCTAGGAGTAGCAGAATGGATGTCTTTACTTTGTCTTTACGCACGTCTAGTTGGTTCTTGAGATCAAGGAGGGCCGTCTCGGTACCATGTCTTGGGCTAAATCCGGACTGTCTGTAAGTTACTGATCTCCAGATAGGATTGAATCTGTAGATAGGCAGCTTTATCTAGGATTTTAAGGAGGAAAGACACTGTCGTTATGGGTCTGTAGTTTGTAGGGACATTAGGGTCTAAGTTAGGTTTTTTAGAAGGGGTAATATCCAGGCATCTTTGAGGTTGGTGGGCACTGAACATGATTTAAATGATGAGTTAATAAAGGAGGTGACGAAGGGGGCTAATTCTTGAGCAGCTTTCTTGATAATAGTGGCTGGACAGGAGTCTCCAAGACATCTGGAAGGTTTAAGAGAAGTAATGACATTCTTAGCTTCTTCAATGGAGATAGCTCTAAAGTTGAATTGGTTATGAGGTTTAGTTTGGTTGACAACAAGTTCCTGTAGGATGGCTTCTTGAGTGGCGAGCACAATGCTATGGAGGGAGGATCGTTTAGCAGAGATGTTGTCTTATAGCATGGTGATCTTATTGCATAAGGCATTTTGAATGTTGGTACACCATATTTTATCTTTAGTACAGGAGTCTATAGGTGTGATAGAGGATTCCAATTCTCTGAGGATAGTGAAGATTTCCCTAGTGTTAGAATTGGCTTTTTGAATTCTCTCATTAAAGGTTTCTTTTTTAGCCTGAATGATTTGTTGCTTGTAATTATTGGTGAGGCTAGTGAGGAGGTTTTTCTTATGAAGGGAGGTTTTTTTTTCCAGTGTGCCTCAGCTTGTCTTTTTTCTTTGCGCAGAGATTTTAAACTTGGGGTAAACCACATGTTAAGATGGGCAAGAGGTTTAGGTTTACTTAGTTTCAGTGGGGCAATGATGTCTATAGCTGAATTGATAGTGTTGTTGTACAGGTCAACCAAATCATTAGGGTTGTTGATAAGATTAGCATAATTAGTGATGGGCTGAATCAGAGGGAGGAGATTTGTGACTGTTATGTTTTTTTTTGCAGCGTGTGAGGGCTGGAGGTGCCGGTAGTTTAGATGTTTTAGATTGAGGTAAGTCAGAGATGGTCAGCAGGATCAGATCATGGTTGGTCCAAACGCATGGTTCAATAGCTGTTATGGTGGAGGTACAGTTGATATCTGTCACCGAGTCTAACGTGCAACCTTTGATGTGTGCGGGCCGATATTTCGGATGGTGGGTCCTGCTTATTGTATTGTGCTAGCTAGGATTGAGGCATTAGAATCTTTGGGGTCATTATATCCTAGGTTAAAGTCACCCAATAGGATGATTTGTGTCCCTGTTTAAGTGTTGGTGTTAAGAAGGGTGGTATGTCTTCTCCAAAAGAGCCTGATAGGCCTGGGGCTCTATAGATAAGGTGTACAGTGATAGTACATGTGGCAGAGATACCTAGTTTGAGGGAGAGTAATTCTGCTGAGGGCATGGACACAAGGTCTATTTCTTTTATAGTAAGGTCAGCTCTGCAAATGAAGGCCATGCCGCCTCCTTTGGAAGTTTCTCTGTCCTTTCTGAAGATGGTGAAGTTGGGTGGAATGGCGAGCATTAGGGCTGGACCAGCCGCTTTATGCAGCCATGTTTCAGTTACTGCTAGGAAGTCGAGACGGTTGCAAGTTATGATGTCTGCAATTTCAGAGGCATGAGCTATCAGGGATCTGGCGTTGATGAGGCCTCCCTTAAGGTTGTGTGTTCCTTTCAAAGAGGGGCTAGTAGGATCAGCGTTGCTCCTAGTCTCAGATGATTTAGTTTCTGAGTCCGGATAGGTCTGCTTTTAGAAGGGTTGTGCGGAACTCGTGTAGGTTCCGTCTTAGGGTGACCAAGAGAAGGGTAGGCTTGTGGTTGATTAGGCGTTCTAGATCCTAGTCTGAGATTTCTTAGGGTAGTAGGGCAAACTGACTCTGATAAATCTGGTAGATGGGCTCTGATGTAGCTTGGGTGGGAGGCTGGGTATATGTCTTGTTAGATGGTTCCCATGCTGTCGGGAATCTATAGTGAATGCTGGTAGGGTCAGCATTGCTCCTGGTCTCACAAGATTTTGTATAGAGTTTCTGAGTCCGGATGGGTCTACTTTTAGAAAGGTCGTGCGGAGCTCGTGTAGGTTCCGTCTTAGAGTGACCAAGAGAAGGGTAAGCTTGTGGTTGATTAGGCGTTCCAGATCCTAGTCTAAGATTTCTTAGGGTAGTAGAGCAAACCTGATGCTGATAAATCTGGTAGAAGGGCTCTGATGTATCTTGGGTGGTAGGCTGGGTATACGTCTTGTTGGACGGTTCCCATGCTGACAGGAGTCTATAGTGAATGGCTGCCATTGCAAATAGGGCAGTGAGTGTGGTCAAGATGACTAAGGATTGTGTGGGCAGATTAAACATGGATGAAGTCATAACAAAAGCTGGTATGAGAAGTTGCCTGAAGACGGCAAGTGTAAGGTATAGGAGTAACTAGTTCAGGATGGTGGCACGCAATAAGGGGGCTGGCTGTTGCTAGGTAGCAGGAGGTAACAACAGGCCAGGCTAGTACATTAGGCACATTAAGCAGCGTAGGGCCAAACTACGGTGCAGCATTGGGTCAAGCTAGTACATTAGGGCGCATCCAAAAAGCATAGGGCCAGACTAGAACAGTGCATCATAGGGTCAAGCTAATACAATAGGGCACATTAGGGCGCAACCGAAATGCATGGGGCCAGACTAGTACAGTGCAGCATAGGGTCAAGCTAGTACATTAGGGCGCAACCAGAAAGCATAGGGCCAGACTAGTACAGTGCAGCATAGGGTCAAGCTAGTACAATAGGGAACATTAGGGCGCAACCAAAGAAGCATAGGTCCAGACTAGTACAGTGCAGCATAGGGTCAAGCTAATACATTAGGGCGCATCCCAAAGGCATAGGGCCAGACTAGTACCGTGCAGCATAGGGTCAAGCTAGTACAATAGGGCACATTAGGGCGCATCCCAAAGGCATAGGGCCAGACTAGTACCGTGCAGCATAGGGTCAAGCTAGTACAATAGGGCACATTAGGGCGCTACCAAAGAAGCATAGGGCCAGACTAGTACAGTGCAGCATAGGGTCAAGCTAATACAATAGAGCACATTAGGGCACAACCAAAAAGCATAGGGTCAGGCTAATACATCAGGGCACATCCAGGAGGCAAAGGGCCAAGGCCAGCGCAGAGCAGCAACAGTAGGAGATAGGGGTCGTACCTATTGGCATTTTAATGAGGGGCCAGCCTGCTGTAAGGCTTGTGACAAGTAAACTGGGACATTGTAATAAATACAGTGGTCACAGGTGGCATACAAGATATTGTAAATTAGAAATCAGCTAGGTATATAGCGATAAAGGTCAGGTACCGGCTAGAAGACACGGCATGCGTTAATGGAAAGTGCCAGGTGGGCAGAGAGAAAGGTAAGATCAATGTCTCAAGGTACGTGTATAGTAGTGCTTACCAGGACAGAATGTTCGTTGTAGTGACATCAAGAGCAGCAGCAACGAAGATAATCGGAGGAGGGCGAGGAGTTTTGCAGGATGCTGAAATTAGTAGAGGGGAAGGGGCACGCATAGGGCTTATGAATCGAGTGGCCGAAGGAAGACATGGTTAAGACATTTTTATTACACCACTAGCAGGTTCACAGCCCCAATTAAGTCATTAAGGGGGTAATTCATAGAATTAGGTGCATAAGTGGCGCACGCGGCTGGTGCACAGAGTGCGCGTGCGGCAGTCTGCGCCAGCCGCGTGCGCCAAAACCCATTTAGGCGCACAGCGTATTCATGGATTTATACATCCATAAGCAGCCGTGGCACAGAGTGGCGCAGCGACCCTGCAGCAGCAGGGCCAGTTACACCCCCAACCCCGCCCCATGCTCCAAAAACATTGCACAAATCCGGTACATGGCACAAAGGCCAGTGGACCAGCATACAGCCCCCCAACCACGAAAATGTGTGTAAAACTCACTGCGCACCCCTTGGAATACACATAGCCCGCTCGCGCCAGTGAAATCGCGTGTAAAACTCCCTGCGCACCCCTCGGAATACACATACCCCGCTCGCGCCATTGAAATCACATGTAAAACTCCCCACGCACCCCTCAGAATACATGTAGCCCGCTCGCGCCAGCGAAATCGCATGTAAAACTCCCTGCGCACCCCTCGGAATACATGTACCCCGCTCGCGCCAGGCATATTGCGTGTAAAACTCCCCGCGCACCCCTCGGAATACACGTAGCCCGCTCGTGCCAGCGAAATCATGTGTTTAACTCCCCACGCACCCCTCGGAACACATGTACCCCGCTCGCACCAGGCCTATCGCATGTAAAGCTCCCTGCGCACTCCTCGGAAAACAGGTACCCTGCTTGCGCCAGGCCTATCGTGTGTAAAACTCCCCGCACACTCCTCGGAATACACGTACCCCGCTCACGCCAGGCCTATCACGTGTAAAACTCCACACGCACCCCTAGGAATACACGTACTCTGCTTGCGCCAGGCCTATCGCGTGTAAAACTCCACACGCACCCCTAGGAATACACATACCCCGCTCGCGGCAGGCCAATCGCGTGTAAAACCTCACACGCACCCCCAGAAAACACGTACCCAGCTCATGCCAGCGAAAACACGTGGAAAAAGTCCCCCCTGTCGAGTGAAGTGCCTGCGGAGCATGCCCAGGGTGGATGGGCTGCCTGCGGGCTATGGACTGGGGTGATGGGCTGCCTGCGGGCCATGCCCAGGGGTGATGGGCTGCCTGCAGGCTATGGACTGGGGTGATGGGCTGCCTACGGGGCATGGGGAGGGTGGATGTGCTGCCTGTGGGTATTCCGGGGGTGCGCATGTAGTTTCACAAGCGATAGGCCTTATAGCGGGGTATGTGTATTCCTAGGGGTGCACGTGGAGTTTTACACGTGATTTTGCAGTGTCGGCCCTCCCGGTTGTGCCCTTCCCCCCTCCCCATGTCCTGCAGGCAGCCCATCATCCCTGAACATGACCCGCAGGCAGCCCATCATCCCTGAACATGACTCGCAGGCAGGCCAAATGGCACCATGCACTTGGGAGCCCCGACTCATGTCCCCACCCCCAGTGACGGGCACCTGCCAGCAGGCCCCGACTTATGTCCCCACCCCACCCCCAGTGACGGGCACCTGCCAGCAGGCCCTGACTCATGTCCCCCAACCAACACGTCATCCCAATCCAGATCCATGGCCCTTATGGCCACCCATATCCCACCCCACGCCACCCCAGTCCAAACACCCAACCAAGCATTTAATCCACTCTACATTGAAATCCCCATGTCATGATAGATCCCAAATAACCAGTATGCACATGAGTACAAGTCCGTCAGACCCACACAATGGCGACACATGACTGAGAAAACCCATATTGTGACATGCACGAAACCAATGAGAGAAAACCACACAAATGAAGTAAAAAATAAAAATGTATTATATACAAAAATGAATGAACGAAACGAAAGCACACAAGAAAAAAATGATAAATAAAAGGATGTCCGAAATGAAGGTAAAAATATTAATGGTGAAATCAATAAAATGCAAAGAAAAATGCCTCCAAAGTGTACCTCCATAACACCAAATCCAAAGTCAAAATAAAAACAAAACCATTCCTCCATGGTAAAAATACATATGTAAAATCTGGTCCATAACTATGTACAATGTAAAAATTAAGGGTCCATGTGCCCAACAATTCAAAGGAAACCTAAGAAAAAACCTACCTAGTAAATAACTATTCACAGAAAGGCGGGGCATAGTCCATGCAACCCAGAGGAAAAAATTAATAAAGGAAACCTACAACTACATAACTATTTACAAAGGTGGCGGGTTAGTCTCACGGCTCAATGTTTGATGTTCCGGGCCAGGGTGACCACAAAAGTGATGGGTGGAAGGTTTCGAATGAATCTAAACCACTGGCAATTGCTCTGGGCAACCTTCCACACCACCGTTTTTTAGCCCGTTGGCGCCCTTGCAAAAGGGGACCAGCCATGTGCAAATCAATCAGCAGCTGCCGCCACCGAAGGTAGCAGCCTAGCCCGAACTGCTAGGCCAGGTCCCCTCTGCACAGAAAACCAAGCAACCCCAGACATGTTTCGGCCTTGTTGGACCTCCTCCCTGTGACGCAGCAAGCAAGGGACCCACGTCTGGGCATACCCTCTCTCCCAAGGAGAAACAAACTGACCACAAAAGTGATGGGTGGAAGGTTTCGAATGAATCTAAACCACTGGCAATTGCTCTGGGCAACCTTCCACACCACCGTTTTTTAGCCCGTTGGCGCCCTTGCAAAAGGGGACCAGCCATGTGCAAATCAATCAGCAGCTGCCGCCACCGAAGATAGCAGCCCAGCCCGAACTGCTAGGCCAGGTCCCCTCTGCACAGAAAACCAAGCAACCCCAGAGATGTTTCGGCCTTGTTGGACCTCCTCAGTGAGGTGCAGCCTGGTTCCCTGTGGCGCAGCAAGCAAGGGACTCACATCTGGGCATACCCTCTCTCACAAGAAGAAACAAACTGACCAGAAAAATGATGGGTGGAAGGTTTTGAATGAATGTAAACCACTGGCAATTGCTCTGGCAACCTTCCACACCACCATTTTTTAGCCCGTCTGTGCCATTGCAAAAGGGGACCAGCCATGTGCAAATCAGTCAGCAGCTGCCGCCACCGAAGGTAGCAGCCTAGCCCGAACTGCTTGGCCAGGTCCCCTCTGCACAGAAAACCAAGCAACCCCAGACATGTTTTGGCCTTGTTGGACCTCCTCAGTGAGGTGCAGCCTGGTTCCCTGTGGTGCAGCAAGCAAGGCCAGGGTATCATTGAACTCCACGCCGATGTTCCGGAGGCGGGCCTGCTCCCTGGACTCCAGGTCTCGCAGGGATGCAGCATGGAAACCCTCAAATCCCTGTGAGTTTCCTCGAGACCCTCCGCCCGCCTCAAAGCCCGCTGCAATTAAGTTCTCTGCCCTGATTATCCTAAGATGTGCCCTCTTCACCCGCCACCTCTCTGCATCTATTTGGCAGCCCAACCGCTGCCACACGGAAGACACTGCCAGTCCAGGAGCCTCCTGCCCCTCGGCCGATGCCTGCCCCTGGGGTGTTGATGGCACCGAGCCATGATGCCTCCCACGCTCACCCTGCTGCTGCCTCCGATGCAACTGCGTCTGCCACCACGACGGCATCCCAGCCTCTGGAATCCCCTGGCGCTGTCGTGCACGTGCCCTGCCCGATGATGCTGGCACATCCTTCATCCCCTGGGGACCAGTTGGTGGGGTAGCCACTCCTGCTGGAGCTCCCCGACTGCGCCAGGGATGGGATCTCCACCTGGTTGGCTGCGTTGGTTGGGGCAGATCCACAGGGGGGCCCTGGTGGCATCTGGGACGGAAGACGGCACGGAGAACAACTGGCGTATAGTGTGCACAGAGGAGAAGAGGGCCACAAGACTGGCCGACACATGGAAAAAAAACGCGACCATGGACCCTCCCAACTGGGCCAAATTGGCACACAGCTCTTTGTGATGATGTGTGTGGTCCCCCCAGGGAGCACGCACGTCATCACGAATGTCACGTGTGCGCAACGCGACACCAATCAGGACAGACTCCATCCGGTCATGGGTCCCCTAGTCCACAGGTTGAGGAGTGCCAGATGAGGTGGACCTCCCCCCTACCTGCGGACGGGCCTGGATGGCTCCGCACTGTCTTCTTCTGTTGCAAGCCCCTGTGGGGGCTCATCCTCCCCTTCAGCTGCAGCCGTAGTGGCAGACGCGGCACCAGCCCCCCTCACTCCTGGGTGATGGAATTTCCTGGGAGGGTGACTGGGTCTTGCATCGCCGGCCGGTGGAGGCATCCCTGCCGCTTTCCTCCACAGCGCTGTCTCTGCCCTCTTCTTCACTCACCACTGTGTAAAGGGAGACATTGAACACAAGCATCAGGGTACAGGATAATAGTCCCCTAGACAGAAAGCAATAGCACATGAGTGGCACTGTCAAACGTCACTTCCATCATGTCTCCCAACAACACATGGGTCAGTGCAGGCAACACACATGCAGAAACAGGCATGGCACATGCAACAAACATTTGCATCCATGTCCACCACACTGAAGAAACATCCAATGGTGGCCTGAAACTCACATGCATCATGGGACATGCTGATCATATGCACACGCATTACCGGAGGGTCATGCATCTGACCCTGTATACCCACAGACACAGTGGATACAAGGATGAGTAGGCAGTATCAGTGAATCAACACATCGTCACGGACATGTGTCATGCATCCATGGTGCACACACTACTCAGACACATGGAAATGTACACCATGCATGTCCATGACAGCAGCACACATCTATCACACCACAAACATGTCAAGGTACAGACACAGGCATGCATACATGTGTGCATTCCGCATGCCGTTCGGCTTTATGCATTGTAACACATACACCATCCATGTGGTTATGCCTGACTGGACTCACATGCACCACCATCAAGTCCCTGCACACACACATCCATACATGACCCATGTCACACATGCAGCCAAGTAGCTGACTACCATCACACTGCAACATGCACTGTTTTAAACGTGCATGGGCACTTACCACTCGACTCCAGACGGGCCTGCATCCTGAGGATCTGGTGGTGAAGCACTGGGCGAATGTGCTCCAGGACCATCATCTGCTGGGTGGTAAGCGGGGCACGTCACCCCACCGCATCCGCTGCCTCCAAGAGGCGCCAGACCTTCTTGAGGGTCCTGGACTTGTAGTCCTCCTAGCGCTTCTGGACATGTTTCATGTCGCGGGGTGCCACCCCCTCCCCATTGATGGCACCCACTATGTCCTTCCAGATCCTCTTCCGTCCTTCATTATCGGCGCGCGATGGTGTGAAGAGGGCATCATAATGCCCCAGAACTTGCTCCACCAGGATACCAACTTCCTTTTCACTGAAGCTGGTAGCCCTCTGCCTCTGTGCTGGGGGGTTGCCACGGGTGCCAGAAGGTGTTGTGTCGGAGATGGCAACCCCCGAGGCAGGTGTGGGTGGGCAACTGGGTCCTGGGGCTGGGCTGTGGAGTGATGGAACACCAGTCGGGAGTCTTCTGTTCCAGCAGGGGTGGTCACAGCAACTGGACCCCTGCAGATGGCAGATGTGCAGGCACCAAATGGCAGGGCACGGTGGCAGCAGACAGCAGCAGTTGGCTCGTGGGAGGCTGCTCTGAGCTCTGGGGGGCAGTAATTCGGCTTTCTGGGCAAGAGCGTGGTCTTCCGTGTGTTGTCGTGTGGCCAGCTTGATACGGAGTGATTTGGCACATGAAAAACAGCACGTTTGCGTGAATTCCGAGGAAGGCCCTTGGCGCGTAAATGCGTAGGTGACGTAACGTGCGTGCGGGCGTTTCCCTGGCATGGGTTGAAGGTCCCACGTGGGTTTCCATCGCTCTGTATGTGCTTTTCGTGGAAAACGGTGCATGTGTTTTCTAGGCGTTGGGGTTCAGACGTGAATACTTCACAGCGGCTACAGTGCGTACTTCTTCTTTTGGCATGGGTGTTGGCTACGCATTGGCTATGCGTTCTTCTTCTACACGCAAGGCAGATGGTGAGCTGCACACGCTATTTTTCATGATGCGGGTGTCCCTGTTAGTCGCGTACCCCTTTTTTCCGGGCATACTAGCCTGCGTGTTGATCATGTATGTATTTTTGGTGTTCCTGACTCCCACAGCGTACTTCATGTGTTTTTTTACACGCATGTGGGCTACAGGGGTCGCTTATCTCTTTTTCTGTCTTTTTTGGGAATCCTGCGCGTTGCATGGTACGTCATTTCTCCTAGGGGGCCACAGAATGGGACATTCATCGTAGATGTATATATCTGTTTGTTGTTTGCGCGTACTTTTGTAATGCGCAGGGACACTACCTCCTGCCTTCGTGTGGCGGACGTGTTTAGGCCTGTGCGTGTCTTTGGCCATGCGCGGGTTTCCCCTATTCGATTCCATGAATACGTGTGCTTCACGTGCGTGTGGGCATTCCGTGTACTTCCCAGCAGTACTTCCCCAGTTACGCCCTTATTTTCACGCGTTGTTCCCCATTCCGCACTTTTTGCCCCGCATTCCGCCCCCTTTTTGGTGTGTGCGCTAACGTTGTGCGCTTTCGCTGTGCGCATCGCACATGGCGTTCTGGATGTTGCAATGACGTGTGCGCCCGTGTGCGCCACGCACGGATTTGGCACACATCCCGGGGAAAACACACGCAGGGCCTTCCATGATTCGCACGCTTGCGCTTGCTTTTTCACACTTGCGCCAGCTTGCACCACGATTTTCAGCGCACATTTGTTCCATAAATCGACCCCTAAGTCTCAGAAGACTGCTTTTAAAAAACACTTTCAGGCACTTCCAAACCAAGGTTTGGTGGTAAGGCTTGCTTAAAGAGAGCTCAAAGAGTTCCCATGAGCAGGTGTTTTGGGCGGGGAGGGGCAGGATCTGGGTGGGGATGGCAATAGGGATTAGCATGACCATGGGCGGTCAATGTGCGGGCAATAACCAAACAACACTTACAAGCTGTGTGCCCCTCCTCATATGCTACTTCTCCCTATCTGCACTCTAATGCAATAGTTTCGGCTTATAGGTGGCTCCAACTAGTAGCCCAACAAAAAGGGAGGATGAAAGATGGAAACATGTCCCCCAAACTTACATCAAAACAGGGATAAATTAACCGTACAAATGGAATATTGCACATACACGTACAGAATTGATTTAAGCAAGCACCTCTGGTGTACAGATTCAGTCTTGTGGAAGGTAATCAATGCAGGTGCACATCAGAAAAAGGCTTTCCTTTTTAATCGAATCCCATCTCAAAGTTCAAGTGTTTGAATTACCGAAACGTTGCACCAGTGAATTTGCAGTCTTGCACAGTATCAGCACTAGGGCAACATTTCCCTAGATCAAACAATATACGGCCAAATTGCAAACAAATTGCATTGGTACAAGTGCAATAGTCAATAGCGCAAACATTACTATAATGCAAAAGAACATATTCTTCCAATGCATTTGTGCACAAAGGCTGAGAATTACTACAAGGGACCATGCCTGCCCTGGTGCTAATTGCACTTGCACTGGTGCAATATTTCTATAGCACCGCCCATATTCTTCCAATGCCTTTTTGCACCAAGGAAATGTTTGCCCCTGTGCTACTAGGGAAGGTCATTAGCACTACAAGAAACTTCGCCCAAGTTAAAAAATGTACCGAAAGAGTACTCCATTTGCACTAGGGCAATGTTTGTACTGTAAAGAATGTTCTTGCATTGGTGCAACATTTCTGGAATAAAGCCTTTGGTGCTCAGAAGCAACTAAAGGAATCTTAACTCAAAAACCATTAAAGGTATTTTAACTCTTAACAAGTGATATGCCCATATCTTCACACAAATTCACAAAAACAAAATGCTTTTAGAGAGCAGACTCTCCCTTGCGCTGCGATTATCTGCCCCTCCCCAAAACATCTTGCACCAAAGATCGATACAAATGTAAATTATTTGGTAATCGACAGCTGACACATCAGAGGTCATTTCCTTTTGACAAAGAAGCTGGCATGCCTAATGCGATTTAGGGTTATACCATGTAAATACTATAAGATAACACAATATTTCATACAATGCCGCACAATTGTGTAGCATGCCATATCATGACCAAAAGAATACGAGGTGAGAGTAACCTTACCTTCAGGCAGGAGAGCTGCCATGAGGCAGGCAGCTATGAGGACAGCCATGCATGACCAAAAGAAAACGAGGTGAGAGTAACCTTACCTTTAGGCAGGAGAGCTGCCATGAGGCAGGCAGCTATGAGGACAGCTATGCATGACCAAAGGAACACGAAGGGAGAGTAACCTTATCGGCAGGCAGGAGAGCTGCATGAGTCAGGCAGCTATGAGGACAGCCATGCTATTTATGAGGAGAAGTTGATTTTGCAGTTTGGTCACTGACAATAGCTACTTATCACTACCTTGTAATCATATCTTAATGGACAATCCATGGTCAGTGGGTGTGGCTGCCAGAAAGGTTTAAGGTGAGTGTGTACAGAAGGAGGGCCTGGGCATGGAAAAAGCTTTAAACCTGCCTCATTGGAGAATGTGCACCTTACCAAAATGATTGTGATGTATGCATTCGTTGCCAGGGAAAACAAATTCAGTTTAATCAAGCAGACTAGTTTCTTTCGGTAGAATTTAATTTCTGTGAAAATAGTTTACACATTTTTTGGAGTAGAGCAGTACAATCAATGTTCCCGCTAAGCTGTGTGCCTGTGCGGTTGCCCAGCTTCCCTCTTGGTGCCGCTCAGATGAGTTTTAGCAATGCACACAGACAAATCCAACCTTCTCAAGAATTAATAAAGCAATATGCCCAGAGCGGCGGGCGCATTACCGACTGAGGTAATGTCCCGGGGCCCATAGTTATAGGGCTGAGCGAAGCAAGGGCCTTAACGAAGGCCCCGGGCATTACCTGAGTCGGTAATGCCCCCGCCGCGATGGGCATATAGCTATCAGTACCCCAGCCACCAATATCTGCGTGACCGGGGCACTAAAAGCAATTTTTTCTCCCCCGAAACGCTGCAGAGTTTCGGGACAGAATAAAAAGACGACAAAGAAAATTGCCACCGGGAAAGGGAAAACAGAGTCCATTTTCTCTTTCCATGGTGGCCATCGGGAGTGGACGCACTGGGAACAGAAGTGTTCCCAGGATGTCCGTTCCTGAAAGAAGACAGAGAAGAAGGTAAGTGCGGTTGGGAGGGAGGGAAAAAAAAAAAAAAAGATACCCGAGTCCCGATTGAAGCCTTCAGCCGTGTAGAGGCGCGGAGCAGTGATGGCCCTGCTTCGAGCCTCCTCATTGGCTGACGGGCTGCCACGTCCCCCGCCGGGGACAATGATAGTGGAATCCCGACCGAGGGATTCCGGCCTGGTAATGCCTCAGCGAGGGCCCATCAGAATGGTTGTTTCATTCTGATTGAGCCCTTGCCGGGTACTAATAAGGCACACCCACAGTAGCTACCTGACATTTGCTTTCTCTCTAAATAAAGCTAATTTACACTAACTAGTCTCAATATTCTGGTGTAGTTATTTACATTAACACACTGTGCAAGCATGACCTTCACAACCTAAAAACCCTAAAAACAGAATATACCCTCAAGAGGTTAAAAACAAATATTAAAATCTATCTCCATGAACAGAGTATCTAACTTGGACACATTAACAAAATAACCTCCCTTCCAAACCCACCACTCCTGAATTGACTATACCACACTTCTACTTATGGCTCTAACTTCTGCCGCAGGCCACATTTGGCTGTTACCGGGCAACCTTGAATCTTCCTACCTGGGCTCTGCAAAAGGGCCTCAGACTTATACCTTTGTCCACATGTTCTATGTTTGTTTTCAATATGAATTATGTTCAAGCACCAGAATTTCTGTTGGACACATTGCAGTATTATTTTCTTGGCATGCAAGTAATTATGGTATGGAATATGCCTGGCACTACTCATACATAACATTAGGACAACGGATATTAAGACAATTAGAATGCCTATCAAACAATCTGCATCCTTTCAGATTCTATTATTGGACCTTATCAAATTATATGGTACCTATTTGCTATACACGTTTTTTTTCACTTTGCACTTGTATAATCCTACCCAACAATATTACGGGGGGAGATGTTGCACAGAATCTTGTAAGCACTGCAAAACAAATGTGTGTATAACTCCTGACATTTTCTTAAACTGCAGCTAGGATCATGGAGAGGCTTTAAGTGTTTTCTGCTAGCCAAGTATTGTGGGTATGTAAATACCCCAGTGACTGCTTTACTGCTGTTATAAAATCTGCCCCCAGGAAGGGCTACATAAGGTGCCCCCCATCCACTTAGGGTGGTGGGGAGAGGGCCACCCCACCTTTCAAACAAAATAATACTGGTGGTATAGTGGGGCCCCCTGCACCCCCCACGCCCACCCCAATCTTTTTTTTAAATGTTATTTTCCCCTAGGGCAGATGGACCCACATCTGCCCCCATGGGGCCCAATACTTGTGCCCCCAAGCTTTGGGAGCCAGGGGGGCTGCTAACTGTAAGCAGCCACCTCCCCTCCACATCACAAACAGATCCCTGGTGGTCTAGTGGCATTGCTGTGTGCGGATCGAGTGCTCTGTGTCCGATCGCGCCCAGCAGTGCTTCATTGAATGGTGTCCTTGGAAAGGGGAGAGTCTCTCCTTTCCAAGAACACCTCCCTCGATCTGAACGGCACAATAGCTGTTCAGATCGACAGAGAATAAAGGTGGAAAAGCAGCTCTTATTTTCACTGCGGCAGCCATTTCGGCTGCCACAGTGTAAATGACTTTCACTTTCATGTCAGCGTGCTTTACGCACGCCGACGTGAAACTGAAGGTAATCCAACCCCTGGGCCGTGAGGGGGGTCCTCCCCCTCACATAGCCTGGGGGTTGGATCACTTTTTTGTGCCTAAAAGGAAGAGCTATCTCGTCCTTCGCAACAGGGAGGGTATGCCAAGGACGAGATACCTCGTCCTTGGCACTTAAGAGGTTAAATACTATTTTCTAATAGTCCTCTGACATCTTCTTTGTTTTGCCCATGCCTTCTGAACAGGAGTTGTGTTCTTTCACACGATTTGTATCCAATATAAGCTTGCTTCATTCTGTTAAGACCTTGGCTTCCTGGGCTCATCCAGCCTCGCCTTTGTGAGATTCACTTCATAACTCAACTGTTTTTAACTGTAACATACTGGAAATTAGTCCTTCTTTCTAAAGTCCAGCACTGCTATAATACGTCGTGACAACATCCATCCTTTATTCGTCCATATACATATATATATATATATATATATATATATATATATATATATATATATATGTATATATATATATACACACGTTGGAGCTTGCTGCAATCTATACACTATAAAGTTAGCCTCAAGAATAATTTATCTGTTTGTGTTTCTTTGCATCTGTACACATGTAAAATGATTTGATATCTTCATCAGTTCTGTAGCATAACCTTCTACACCTTGATCCCAAGATGTCACTTATCTTTGACACTTTCTTGATGCCTTATAGAATATCTTCATTCTCTTTATGTACGTCAGTTCGACTCTGTGTGACGTCACCATTCGTCTTTGCCATTTATTTGTTCTGCTTCTACCGGAATCTCATTTAAATGGCCATCATACTTTCTCGTATGCAGAAATGGTTTTGTCAATGGGAACGTTGGTACTGCACGTGTCTCATACTCTGGTTCCCAACATATAGGCAATATGGGCAAAGTGGTTGAAGTGGGGGTACTTGGCTCCTCCTCTACACTCCCCCCTCTGGGCGATTCATCGGCCACTCTCACATCATCCTTTGCATCTGGACATCCTTGTCTGAAGAGATGCTTCTTTGGGATCCATATCTTTATGACTCCCTTCAGGCATCCAGCTGATTTTACATGCTCGTCTTTGTTCCAAGTCATAGGCATGCACTGTCCACTTGGACTGCAGTAGATCCATTTTCCCACATACTTCTTATGGTTCTTCGGGTACAGGAACTTCGTTCCCTCAGGTGCATGGATTGTGGCCTTCGCAAAGTCTCTCATTTCTTCATCTGTCAAGTCTTTGGCCTTCCATCCTTGCTCAACATCGATCATGATCTTCATCCCTATTACATTCTTTGCAGTCTTCTTGCATTGTGACATTATTATCTTGATCACACCAAATCCAAGCAATATCATTACTATCAGGGCTTCTAGAAACTTGAAAATGTCTGCCATCCATTCATTGTGGAACCCGAGAAAAAAGAGCTCCAAACCAACTGTCATCAGCGATGTCTTCTACTTCATCTATCATCTGGCCGTGGAGCTTCGTCAGCATGTCAATGGCCTCTGTCAAGGTACCATTCTCGTCGTCATGATTCTACGATTTTTGCACAAACACTTCCATCCATAGCTGTAATCATATCCAAGACATATCTGTTCTGGAGAGTCATCAGTCGTATGGCTCTCATCTCTTCTCTGATAGCATTGAATCCCTTTATGGTCGTGTAGATCGTCTGTAGCAATTCACATCTGGTAATCTGCAGCCATTTGATATTTTCTCCAACCTGGATTCTCGGCATAAAGATCATCGGAAAGACTGATAATGTGCTTGGTGAACAGTGTGCGCTCATATGGAATAGAATCAAAGGCTTCTATTGATTTAGCTGACAAACAATCTTCCTCTTCATTCTTCTTATTAGCTCCACAGATCTCTTCTTTCTCAGGTGAGCATCTGCTTTTGGCAAACTGTCAAGATTCAGGTCACTTTTAGGAATCACCAAAGCTGGAACATGAACATTTACTATCGAGCAAAGTCCTCCCCAGTTTTCTGCCAGTTTTATATAAGCTCTGGATCCACAAGCCAATAGTGATCCATTATTACTGCTGTCCCAATTTTCATTCCTGGTACGTCAAAGATTTGCCCACAGTTCTGATTTTTCAGACTTTTCTTGTGCCATTGTTTCTAAAGCACAATTTTGCACTCTCCAACAGTACTATCTGCAAAGGTCCTTCTCCATCTTTGACCATGTCAGTAGATTTGCAAGACTCGGCCATAGTGGCTTGCATACATTTTGCACTATGTCAATTGTCTCTTTATAGAATCCAATTATTACCCAGGTTCTGCAGATAACCACTCCTTCTTCCCATCCGTCTGGAGAAAGCACTGATCCCCAGATCTGCATCTGTCCCCTGTTTTTCCATTTTCTAACATCATCTTTAGATTTCCCTGGACTCTCAAGTCTTCTGTTTTCTTCCCATCTGATTCCAGCTCCTTTTACTCCAGGTTTTTCATATCTGATCACGCGATTCTTGGTATTTATCTTGTCTTTGAGTTTTGCACATAATCATCTTCATCTGGATCTGTCCATTCAGTAGCCCATTTCATATAGGCATCTCGGCTCAAAAACCGGCCTCTTGTATGGCAAAGTGCTATGTGTGATAGACAATGTGCTGTCTGGACATTTATTTCAAAAGCTATGGAAATCTTGGACTTCCCCATACTATGAGGCAGGAGTGCACACACAAAGCATTCCTCCTTTGAGGTCCTTCTTCCTAGCTCTTTCATATGCTGGTAGCATATGTTATTCCCCAAATGTGCTGTACTGTCCAGGTAATCATTTAGCTCATGATTATCCTCCCTAGCATCTGTCTTAGCTCTTGTTCTTTTCTTGTGACCCTCTATAATCATTTCATGAAGTATATCAGCATAGTTTCTTCTTACTGGACCAATCATAGAAACATTTGTCAGTGGACTGGGTGCGTTTACATGTACTATCTGTATAGGAGAAAGGTCTAGAAGTCTTTTCCTATCCAGGGATTTCTGTTTGGCAGCAGCAAAGGCTGGCCATGTGGAGTCTGTTATAATCTCTGCATGGGACCTCCCTCCAAAAGGTAACTTAGATTAATCTATCTCGGGAGTAGGAACGTTCATGTGTACCACTGGAGTAGGAACAATTAGATAGGATCATGGCTGCCTTGTAGTTGCCACGTCTATACCTTCCTTATGTACAGGAAAATACATAGGAGTCTTTGTTCCACTTACATCTATATAATAAGAAGTACGTACTGTAAGTGAGAGAGGTATCACTATGAATGAAATACAAATGTAAATTGCACACAGGTAGAACCATTTACAACAATGACTTCTTACACGTCGTGGATGTCTCTCAGGATCTGCCATAACGAAATTGCTGTTGATACTGCCCATTCTTCTTCTTTCAGGAAGGAAAACATTAACTTTAATCAGACAACATCATGCATTTACTCAGGAGGCTGCTGAATCAGCTTCACAGGTTTCCTCGATCAGCTGACTGCTACTGGTCGATGATGAACACAAATTCCCAATTAACACCACGAATTTGCCTTTCACCAGATGACATGATGATTCTTTCTCAGCATGAAACAAAAGTTCTTTTATTAGGAGTTCTTGGATCTGTCCCTTGAAAGTCTCATTCAGCTCTCAGAGTTCTTTCGGAATAATAGTCCACCTGTGTTATTATATCTCTCAATATCTCATTAAGCACTGCATTATTTCTCGGGTCTGTCTGGAACGTGCGGGCATCAGTGTGTCTATCAACAAGATGCGAGTATTCCTCAATCAAGTAGTAGAATACCAAATTGACCAGTCTGTGTTCATTA
Source organism: Ambystoma mexicanum (assembly GCF_040938575.1). Taxonomy (NCBI): domain Eukaryota; kingdom Metazoa; phylum Chordata; class Amphibia; order Caudata; family Ambystomatidae; genus Ambystoma; species Ambystoma mexicanum. The sequence continues at coordinate 490,943,556 of NC_090922.1, read as the reverse complement.
TCCGCTGATAGGGGCATTTACGTTTTCCGCACTATATTCAGGAAGCTGAAGAATCTGCTCAATAATGGCTGTGAGCAATCTCCTCATGATATGACCATTCTTAGGATCTTGCAGGAACAGATGAACACTAGTAGTTCTCCTCACAAGCGCAGGGTATGCACGCAGAATGAACAAAACAACTTCAAATATGATCCGTGAAACGTTGTCATTGGGCACGCCCATGGGTACCGCCAAACAGGAACCCAGTGAGAAAGGAATCTGTGAACTGTTCCTCTTCCAGTCATTGAAAAGGAACTCTAGATATTGCATGTCTTCTTCTAATCAAGGCTTAAGCATCCCTCAGTCCAATGTCAACAAACTCCTGTGGCCCAAGAACAAAGAGCTTCCCTTAATTCTGTTTATTAGTATCTTAAAAAGAGTGTCTCGAAATAAGCCACAGTCCAATGAACATTTTATCTTTATTCAACAGCTTCTGCATCCTTCTTCCTCATCATAGACCTGGTCTGCACTTGCTGAGGTTCTTCCCCGATGCTTGCTTCCGATGGGTGTGGGGGTGAGGGTGTCTTTCCAGCATAGGTTTTCACATCTCCAAGAAATATCCAAGCGTGTCTGCCTTGCACTTTGACTGCAGACGGTGTCACGTCTTCACTACGAAAGGGCCGTTGAAACAGGGCTCGGGCCACTTTCTAGTGAAGTTGCGGATTCGAACCGCATCTCCAGGGAAAAGTTGGGGAAGACATAGCTCTTTAACTCTGGTTGTTGAAGCATCTCCTTCTGTGTTCTGCACTGCCCCACACCCTTTTCACTTGAGCTGATCTGAAATGACAGAGAGTCATGCAGGTAAGATAATCACGTAGCTCCTTTCCTAACAGTTCTGCAGTAGACTAGGCATCACTTCTAACTCTGGCCGAGGCGTGAGAGGTGTCCTCATTCACCTCCCTGTCACTATCTCATGGGGGTAAGATGGTGGTCCATACCTGGTTGGTTCCTCAACGCATATAATGCCAGTGGCAGGCAATGCAACCACCCTTACTTCAAGGTAAGCTTCAATTTGGCTATTCTTTCTTTAAGCAAGCCATTGAGCCTCTCACAGATTCCATTTCCTTGTGGATGATAAGCCGATTAATGCTTTATGCCAAGCAACAAGCTTATTTGCTCAAAAACTTCATTTACAAAAAGAGGACATTATCTGATCTTAATACTTCACATATTCCCCATCTAGGAAAGACTTCTTGTACTAACAATTTCGCTGCACAGTTGGAATCTGCTTGTGTACATGGACCAGCCTCAATTCACCTTGAAAAGGGACAAACTACTACAATCATGTATCTATATCCATTGCATACTTGCAGCATATCGACATAGTTGATGTGCAAATGCTGAAAGGGCCCATTAGGTCTCAGAGTAACTGCTCTAACTGTGCACAGTGTGTGCCCAGTGGTAAACATTTGACATACGATGCAATTCACTACATAGTTTGCAACGTGTTCTAACAAATTTGGCACAAGCCAGTCCTTTGCAATAGTTGCAGCGAGGTTCTCTCTAGTTGTGTGTGCAGGGTAGTGTAGCTGTTCCAGTGCCACCCTTAATAAGGCTACAGGCATCACTGGTTTACCAGCGCTGTCTTGTCACCACAGTGCTTCAGAGGGATTTAAAAAACACCCTCTATGCGTCCACAAGTCTTTCTCATCTTGAGGTGCTTCCCCTTGGACCTCTATCAACTGAGTCCTAGACAGATTGCTATAACATTCAGACACACTCATCATTACTACCATGCTTTCGTTCACATCCAGTGTGTCAACATTCAACATAACATTATCTGATTATACAACGCGTTTAGCTTCCTCGTCGGCTGCTTGAGTTCCACATGAGATAAAGACTGCCCTTTTAGCCTGAGCTGCGCATTTAACGACTGTGATGGCTATTGGGAATTGTAGTGCTTTAGTAAGCCTATCCAATAAGGCGGCATTTTGCACTGGAGTGCCATCTGCTCAGAGGTAGCCTCTCCTTTTCCAACGTGCTAGCCCTGCGTGCACCATCGATTTCACATAGGCAGAGTCACTGTACACTGTTACATCCTGTTCTGCATGTCTCTCGAGCGCCGTTATCAGCGCCAATAACTCTGAGCCTGTGCCGAATAGTGTGACGGTAGACGTGCACTTATCAGTACCTGAAAATCCCCATTGGCAGTGTGCTTCACCACAGCGGAACCTGTATATCTCTGTCCATCATTTTGATAAATTCTTGAAGAACCGTCAATAAAAACAATTTCTCCACCTGCCAAAGCATTTTCTTTCATTCTAGGGATTTCGTCATAAAACTCTTCATAGTTCGAACAATCATGCGCATGCTCATCCTCTGCCAGTGGTTCAGCTATAAACATGGCAGGATTCACTCTTCTGCATCCTACTATTTTAATCTCTGGATTCGATATGACTACCTCGTAGGCAGAAGCCCTTTGAGAAGTCAATGTATCATTCGGTTTTTCCAAAATGGCAAACAATGCATGTTCAACAAATAACGTCATTGAGCATCCCATCACTATACTTGCAGCCTTCTCAATGGCGAACACGGCGGCTGGCAAAGAACAAAAATAATTCCTCAGCATAATTGGGGATCCGTAAAACTGGAGCTGTACAAATTGCTTTTTTCAATTCATCAAACCCTTCTTCCATTTCCTCAGTCCACATAATTTTCTCTTGCGTTGCCTGTGCTTTCTTCAGAGCTTGCAATAAGGGCTTTATGTATGAACTGTAGTCAAAGACCCATGTTCTCACATAGTTACATAGTCCCAGAAATCTGTGCATGTGCTTTATCGTGTGTGGCTTTACAGTTTTCAAAATAGCCTCAGCCTTTTCAAGATTAACCTTCTTTCTTTCATGCAAAATTAACTGACCTATGTACACTTCTTGTTGACAATATTGCAATTTCTCTTTGTCAACCTTACATCCTTTGTCAGCAAGAATAATCATCAGCTGAACAGAATCTGCACTTTTCCTCTGAGGTGCTACAGACTAATATGTCATACATGTATTGCAATACAACACTTTCTAGATCAATATTGCATAAGTCCATCTGTGGGACTCTATTGAAAATCAACGTAGACTCACAGTACCCCTGGGGCAAACAAGTACTCTTCAGGCGAGTGTGTCTGAATGTAAATTATGTCAGATCTTGCGAGTATTTATGCAATGGGTTTGAGAAAAATGTTTTTTTCAAATCAATCACAGTGAAATATCGTGCTGCAACAGGGATGTTACATAGGATCGTAGCCGGATTAGGAACTAGAGGGAACTCAGCCTCTACAATCTGGTTAATCGGGTGTAAATCTTAAATTAAACGCCACAACCCCCCTTTCCCTTTCTTCACAGGATAAATTGCAGTATTACATGGTGACTCTGACATCACTAAAATACCTTGTTCCATCATAGCAGATATCATCTTAAAAATACCTTCATCTGCCTCTCAAGACATAGGATACTGTCATGCTCTAGGTAAAATTGCTCCTGGTTTCAATTTAATCTTCATTTCTCCAACCCCCTTCACTAGTCCTACATCATAGGGGCCTGTGGTCCATGGTGAAACCTGCACTTTTGCCACGTCGTCATCAAAATATTCGGGACACCTTTGTGCTAACATCATTTTCTGAGGAACCTCTTGTTTCATTGCTCTTACCCAATGAGTAATGCTCATCTCAAATACTACTATGTCATCAGTGGATGATCTCTAAACATATCCTCATCAGTGATGTCAGTCAATCTATAACTTTCCCCAATGGCAATTACTTTGCACCATCGTCTGCCTTCATTGTCAGTTCCGTCAAGCAAAGCCATCTCTCCTTGCACTATGGCTGCTCGTAATTCTAAGGGAAAGACTTGTCCCTCTTCCTCAAGCATAGGTATCCTTGATCTAAATAAGAATTCATCAGGTACTCTCATAGTTCTATCCCCTAAGCCTGGTAGCCATGTTAACAGAATGAGTACCCCATAGTGCAAGACCTCCGGTTCCAACGGCACTCCTCGCATGGCCAATTATCCTGCAAATGCCATAATAGATTCACTAATTTTCAAATAATGCATTCCTGGTGTAGAACACACTATGCCTTCATCAGTGAATGAAATTGTCATGTTCAACTTGGTCATTAAATCTAGACCTAATATATTGACAGGTGTCTGCCTTGAATATAGCAATGGCACTGACATGTCACATTCTCCTCTAGAGACTGGTAATTCTTCAGTAAAAGGAACTCTACTTGTAGCTCCTGTGAAACCTTGAGTATCCATGGCATTTCCAGACATCGAAAATGTTCCCTCTCGTAATCATGAGTGTGTTGCACACGTGTCTACTAAAAATGAAAAAGATTTGCCTCCTATACTGACCTCAACCCTCGGTACATCTTGAGGATTCAGCGTCACTAATAGTATTGAACACATCAGGTCTCCCATTGAGCTGTCCTATTGTAGATACAGTCTCATCCCTGTACCTGTAAAAGGATTCCCTCCATCGACAGTGACACCCCCGATTCTAGGAGTCATTAACTGTCCCATGCTTGTGCTTAGTGTATCTGTATGGGTAAATGCTGCAACTGCCCTTGTGGCGGATTCATTGCTGCCTGCTGTGTTTGCAAATCTTGCTTAATTCATAGCACTTGTGCCTTCTGCACCATTTGATTCTGAGCAAACCCATCTCCATTCTGCTGTGAACATGCAGGCGGTTTTGAAGTCCCCCTCTTGAAAATTGACTATTCTGTACAAACCCTTGACTTCTACATATGCGAGCAAAGTGCCCTGTCATACCACATGTCCATGTTATAGGAGGAGGTCTCCTAACCTGCCCATCCTACATGTCTTGATTATCATTCTGCATGTTTTGGAACCCACCTTGATTATTCTGGAAGTTCCCTTGATTATTCTGAAAGCTCCCTTGATTATTCTGAAAGCCTCTTCCTCGAAAGCCTCTCCTTCCCCGTGGTAAAAACCCATTATTACCTTGGTGAAACTGCCTTTGGTTATTCATCTGTGGCATGTTTGCTGTTTTCTGTGAGTTCGATCCATCTCCACTAATCAACATTGCCCCTTCAATGGCGTACTTGGATAATTTCTTCTGTACTAACTTTGCCTCTTCACCTTTCCTAGCATCATCTTTCTTGCGATTCTTTTCTTGCACAAGTCTACAATAATGGGCGCTGGTCAGCTGAATTTCTGACCATGGTTTTGCTTCCATGCCCACTAACTTCTTGAGCTGCTACCCTACTTGGTCTGGCAGCCCTTGGCACAATATATAATAAAGAACAGGTATAGATTTTCGCCAAGCCTCACGTCTCTTGGAAATTCTGAATGTAAACGAGCGGGTCATCTCCTTCCTGCATCTTTTTCGTCATTATAGCTCCCATATCTGACGTGTCCAGATACAGTACTCTAAGCGCTTTCCAAACTGCTGCTCTACAGTTATTTAACGGTGCTCCATCATGAGCAGTGTTTACCGTGGTAACACCAGAATATCCTGCTCTCGACCAAACGTCATCAGCTCTTCCCCAAGGATAGCAAGCCTCTTAATGTTCCCTATAGCCAATGTATTTCCTCCTGTCATCTTTTCCAACTCTTGTATCCATTTCCCAGTGCCAGAATAAACTCGGGAGTTTGCACCTTAAATTATCCTTGTCCATCTGTGGCCAAGGTATGTACTGTGGTCTGGCCCGTCCATTCTCTAATAAGGGTAACTGTGAAACCCAAAACTCGCTCTCATTTCCCATCACCTGCCTATCTATAGCAGGGACAATGGTTCCACACTGCCTTCTTCCTGGCAGCAACCTTAACCTGCTCACATAAGGTGGCGAATCCCCCCTCTCACTATGGGATCGGCCCTTAGGTCGATCTACCCGCGTCAATGATTCTGACGCCCGAGATATAGGTAGGTCTAGATCCGACCATCTTACTTCCTTATCCATTGAAAAACATCCTTCAGGACAACATGCGTCACCTCCCTCCTCCCCACGGAAGGTATCTCTTTCTTCCTCTGACATCGCCTATGCCCAACTCGTGTAACTTCTCTTCTCTTCATCTCTGTTTAGAGTCAGTCTATCTAAATATAATTCCTTGGGCTTGACACTACATGAGGCTCCCTCTGTGTCATACAGCTGCGTATTCTCGAGTCGATAATTTTTGCCCTTCTCCTTTAATTCTTTCTTAGTTCTCATGTCATGATAGACTTTATTGATTGCGACCCCAATGCTTCTAGAGTGAAACTCATCCTATAGATTTGCTGTAAACGTACCTGGTAATGATTTGTATTCTGGGAATAACTCATCTAAATCCTCCCATGCCACTTCTGGATTAGGATTCATTACTTCTTTCTCCATGCGATCAAGACCGCATGCTCTCTGCCTTCTCTTTCATTCTATTTCATAATCAAACTCTCTTTGCTTCCTTGCTTCCGCTCTCACCCTGTCTTCCTCTTTTCTCTTTGCATCTCTTCTTTAATTGCCCTTTGTATCTCTTCATCCTTTTGCCTGTGTATTCTTTTATCCTGTAATTTCTGTTCTTCCTCTTCCATTATTTTCCTTTCTAATCTTTCTTGTTCTTCAATTGTCCTCTGCCTGTTGTCATACTTTCTTTGCTGTTCTGCCCTTTCCTGCTACTTCAGTTGCTCAAATTGTTCCCGTCTTTGTCTGTCTATCTTTTTTTCCCCATCTTCTTTCAATCGTTTCTATCTTTCTTTATCCTTTTAATCCTGTTTGTATCGATCTTACCTTTGCCTCACATCCTTGATGCCCTTACTATCGAGTTTGGGCAAAATCTGACCACCCATCCATTTGTTTTGTAGAAGTGCTAACTCGTCAGTTTTATCTCTTTCTCCTTTCCATGTCTTCATTTCTCGTCCTATATCTACAGATTTACTTGGTCAATCACTTCTCTCCTTATCGCGTCTCTTCTTGTCCCTCGGGACCTTAGAGATTACATCTCTCTCAGTATTTTTCACTGGGCCCTCGTCACTGCTTTGCGCAGGCGACTCATATGCCAGATTACTGTACCCTGCTGCTGCCTTAAACTCCCTCAATGGGTACAACCCGTCGTCTTTCTTACTATCTCCATCTATTTCAGGTGCGGCGGGGAGAGCAGAAGGCTCCTCTTCCTGCTCTTTTCATACATTGAATATACAATCTTCAGGAGGCGGCTCTTCTCTCTCCTCCTGATACATCTTGCAGAGCTCTAAACTCACTAGTCGTTTGTTTAACTTGTTTCCCGTATATGCTGCATGCAAATATGTCGTCATATGCTGCAGGACTGCCTTTGATAGTGATCCCCTTGTGGCCACGGCATGAATATTTTGTCTGCAGTTCCCTTAACCCATTCTATCCTGCCTAAGCGTGGGTGCGTGTTTCGGCAAACATTTGCAGAAGTGGATAAATCGAGTAATATCAATTTTTGACTCATCACTCTTGACTGTCAATACTCGCTTATATTTGTTACAGATTTTAAAAGTACGTTTCAGAAAAGCAAAATAATATGAGCGTGCACCAATCGTTGCAGGCTCCAAACCGTTGAAATCACGTTTTTTACTTTAATCTACTAAAAACATCGGTTCAAGCTCCTTAAATAAACAATGAATTCTTCAAATCTCGTTATTTGATCTTCACACTTATCAATTTCTCTATTGTTTTTTTCATCCTATATAATCTCATAAAACAAACAGGCAAACAGAGATATTTGACCGGCCACATATATCCCACAGTCTTTTCTCTAAGACCTGTCTTGCCCCTAAAAAATACTCCTATGGAGTGTAAATTGTCTTCTTTAAATTCGTCTTTATCCAAATTCATCTTCTACGTCACCTGTCTTTAGGGTCCTAGGCACAATTTCTTCTGTTACGTTCTTTACAACGCAGGCACTGGGTGTGCGCTTTATCGTGGTCTCTACTCACGATACCTCTTAATTGCTTGGCCTCTCCTCAAGTCAATTTTACTCAATATTTAACACTCATTATTCTCAAGTTACTTTTACCCCAGCCTCCCTCCATTACTCGTTTTCCCCTTATCGCTTTTCTTCATTCTTTGCCCATACGCAGTTTTGCCACCTCGCTCAGTTTTACTCACCATTTGTATGTTCAACTTCCGACTCTCGGGATCGTCTGCCTCTTTTACTACCTCTTCAACTTTCCATTCGTTCAGCATCCTGTAGATGCCGGGAGGGGATTCCGTGGAAACCATGGGACCCATCACACCCTGCTTGCAAGACTGACATTTAAAAACTGACACCGCTATCTACAGGGAGCTTCACGTCCTTTCAGCCGAATGGCAGAGGTTGTGCGATATTGCCGGGACCCCAAAGCTAACTTATCTCAATGGATTTTTCAAACCATCCTCTCTGCTACCGCGTGATGAGTAGCAATACCCTGGAAATGGATGGGGTGTAGATTTTATTCATACATCAATAATTGAAACGACTCAGGCAGTTGTCAAAAAAGATAACTGTTTTAATATCAATTATCTAAAACAGGGAGTACAACGAACATCAACAAACACGCTCGATCCTCTTACTCAACGCATTTCATAAAAAACTTAGCTTATATACTAAAACCTTGTCACCATTGATGTGAGCCTATGTAATTACCAACGTCATCCTACGTGGCAAACTATAAAAACCTACGTAGAAAAGTGATAGGCTCTCAGTGAACATCTAAGTATATGTTCCATAATAGTCTAAAAGAATGAGAATAAATGATTGGTTTCTTAACATCAGGTGGGGCAACTAAGCCCTCCCCTCAAAATGGCCACTATGAACATCACTAAATGTACGACGTCTCATTGGCTACACAAACTATAGGACCCTTAATTATGTGGCCCCCTTCAATTGGTTGCCATTCTAACCTCTGTCAATACTTTTCCACCTACGCTAGTAGCATGCAGGCTGGGCTTCCAGGTGCTGGTAACCATAGCTTACCACCAATTAGCATACTCATCTATCATCACCTCAGTGGACTGCTTTCAATTAGGGCTTTGAACTTGTCCTTGGGAGCGTTCTTTGCTCTGGAGAATTCAGGGGAGTGAAGACACACTTCTGCCTTAATGCGTATGTGTGGTCATCATGTTCGTTCAATTTCATCCTTCCAGGTGACTGAAAACCATGAAATCGAGCATCTATTGTATTTTAAATACTATTTTCTAATAGACCTATGTTGTCTTCTTTGTTTTGCCCATGCCTTCTGAACAGGAGTTTTGTTCTTTCACACGATTTGTATCTAATATCAGCTTACTTCATTCTGACATTGGCTTCATGGGCTCATCCAGCCTCGCCTTTCTGATATTCACTTTATAACTCAACTGTTTTTAACTGCGACATACTGGAAATGAGGCCTTCTTTCTAAAGTCCAGCACTGCTATAATACGTTGTGGAAGCCTCCAGTCTTTATTCGTCCATATACATATATATACGTTGGCGCGTGCCACAATCTATACACTATAAAGTTAGCCTCAAGAATACTTTATCTGCTTGCGTTTCTTTGCATCTGTACACGTGTAAAATGATTTGTTATCTTCATCCGTTCTGTAGCATAAGCTTCTACACCTTGATCCCAAGATGTTACTTATCTTTGACACTTTGTTGATGCCTTATGTAATATCTTCATTCTCTCTCGTCCCTGCATCTTCTATGAACGTCAGTTCGACTCTGTGTGACATCACCATTCGTCTTTGCCATTTATTTGTTCTACTTCTTCCGGAATCTCATTTAAATGGCGATTATCCTTTCTCGTATGCAGATATGGTTTTCTCAATGGGAACCTTGCTTACAGGATTCTCCTTGGTATCGGTATTCTCAATGGTACTGCACATGTCTCACACTCTGGTTCCCAACATATAGGCAATATAGGCAAAGTGGTTGAGGTGGGGGTACTTGGCTCCTTCTCTACACTGTCCTGAAACCCTGCAATAAAGAGGGAATAAAACCTTTAACACATACACACCGAGAAACATATAAACAGAGTTTTTATAAGAAGTTTATATAAATCTTCAACTAGTGGGGTTTTGTGAGTTTATTCAGACTTTGCAGTAAACAGTTGCACAATGCATTTTTAGGTAACTGGGAGATTGTGGTTTGGCGGGCTTGGGGCGTTGACAGAGGAAGAATGAGTCATCCGGTAGAAAGTCAGCCTACGAACAGGATGAAGGTTAACGGTTTAACAGGTCCCCAGGAACAGATGTAATCTTGCTCATTGCATTGAAGTTGCATAGAGGGGATTGATCATTTGATTGGGCCAGCAATAAAGATGGGGCCCTAGGACATTGTGTCCAGTGTTCAATTGTTTTCACAGGGGGAAACTAGAGGCTGTACGTGTTGGAGTAGTGCTCGCATAAATTAGAATGTCTTAAGAGGAGCCAGGAGTCTGGGGTGGATGAGATCACAATCGGTAGTTCAAAGAGAACCTGTTTGCTCAGCCCTTCCTCGTATTTCTAAGATATCCGAGCGGACCATGCGCAATCACACTTGGAACCTGATTAATGGAAATAATTGTGTGGGAAAGCGGGACTTTGTTTGCCAAACCCCCTCTGTCGATTCATGGAATCGACTGTGCAGAACTTTTCTGTACTCTGCAGGGAGTTTGCACAGGCTCGGCATGTCTCTGTGAGCCGCCGAGTGCCTTGCGTGAGACACCACACAGAGCTTGCGCGTGGCCTGTGCAGAGACCAGAGTAGAGGGCGGAATATGCGAAATGAGGAAGAACAAGGGAAAATGTGGGCGTGACGAGGGATGGCCCTCTGGCAGTCCATTACACACCCACAAATAATCACAACCAAACATATTCATGGATTTGACCGCACAACCTCTCATCAGGGAAATGCCCACACAAAGCTCTCGATCTATACGACACTTGAAAGCAGGTGTACAGACACTTATGCATAGGAAACACTGCGCATAGGTGGGATTGCATGTTTGATTTATGGGTGAGTGCACGCAGACAGGGTTCCAATCTAACTAAATCGTTTATGAGGTTTGCATGCAGAGAGTTTTACCTGAGTTACAGAAAATGGTACGCATGTTGTCGGTGTGCCGGTAACAGTTACGGGGGACCCTGCGTAGTGTCACTGAGGTGCTGACTTGGTTGTGGGCGACCCCATGCAGTGTTACCAGGGTGCATGACTTTACGGCCGGGGAGCCCACCAAGGTAGGAGTATGTGGCTGAATTTGCTTGGCATGGGGGCGTGTCGGGCGCGTTCCAGTCGCGACTTGCGCATAGAGTTACTTTGCAGGAACAATTCCATGAATATGCATAGCGTGCAGTAAAACGTATGCGTGCAGGCTCACGCATAGTCGTTCTCGGCAAGCAGGATTTGCGGGATCTATGCGCACTTTTCCATGAACCGGGCCCTTAAAATTAAAAGGCTCTAGGCAGTTGTTACTAAGTAATGAATGATGTTATATGTGAATGTTTCATTGTACCATGATGTCACGACCTACCACGGACCAATCCCCAGCAAAGGAGGACTTCAAATATGATCCGAATGTGGCAGCAAAGATTGTCGATGGCCAATGAGAAAGAATGAAGTTGGAAAAGATGGAACTTCTTTGTAAATGTTTTATCCAATCATGTTTGAGGGGTGGGTGGTAATCAAATATCTAGAAGTCTTTTAAATGTTGCTAAAATGTATAAAAATGTTTCAATTGATGTAGTTCATTGAGACTTGAATTAGTTTGGTCCCACGGTACTATCCAACCGCTCCCTGGATAATTTGTACAATAAACCTTGTTTTATGTGCAAAACATGCACTCGTTCCTCAGATGGTGGACTCAGTTTGGGCTAAGGTAATTAGGGTTCTGCCCCGACACATACAATGTTTTTTTTGTCCATACACATATTTTTCGCAGAATAGGAGTAATTTTCCTAGGTACTTTGGCAAATCTTAAAGTCTGGTTGATGATGTCTCTTTATAATCAAACACAATGCATTTCTTTTTTTTGGCCTATATTGTTGGGAAACATGCTTTAAGATGCACCTTTTGCACTGATTTGTAAAGAATTGCAGTGGTTGGGGAAATTCCCTTCCAAACCATCTTCAGAGAAAATAGTTTGCTAACTGAGCATGCTGACTTACAAGGTTTCTCAGGTGCACACATGGAAAATAATATGCACACAGAACCCAGCCATTTCCGCACTTAGACGGAAATAATTTGAGGAAACATTGAGTACAATCCATTAAAAAAGGCCCTATAGTTTACATAATTTCAACCTTTTATCACAAATATCTTAAAATGTGATTCTTTTTACGCTATCTGAAATATAAATGGAAAATATATAATGTTTTCTCTACATTGAACCATCAGTCGAAACCAAATTTAGAGTTTGGCACTGTGATGAAGTTCCCTGCCTGCCTCTGTTGACCAAAGATGGCATGACTCGAAAGTCGAGAATGGGAGAAACTAAAGGGTGTTCTCCCAATTAGACCCTGAGAATCGCTTATTCAGGTGGCCAGGGAAGGGTTGGCGCACTCAGATCCCAACCCTGGGGGTAGACAGCAAGGGAGGATCACCTGGGTAGGGGAGCCCAGGGTTATGCTTGGGAGAATGCCCCAGGTGTGATGCTGTATGACACAGGGGAAGAGGACAAGGAGGACAAAGTCCCTGAGGCTTTTATAGGCTCTTCCAAATCAACCTCCTTCTGCCCAATGAATCTCCCTTACCAAAAACCAACCCAAAACCTTTTGCAGTAAGAAACTACATCTCCCAGAATCCCTATTTTCCGGTTGCCTACCTGAATACACCCAGTCATTCTTCTCTCTGTCGCTCTGATTATTATTTCCTGAAATCCCCATATGCTTAAACCAAACACCACCGTTCCCACAATCCCCCATATTCATTTCACAACAACAATCCTGGCCCTTCCCTTGACAAACCTTCAAACTAATATTTTGCAGATTTTTCCCATTAATTTCACAAACCCTACAAATCTCACCCTTCTGACTTTACCAACCCCAATAGGACAAGGGTTAACGAATTAGGAGGTAGGAAGAATCCCCAGGGGAATACGAGGGATATAATTCCTCATGAAAGACCGCCAGGGTGTCCCAGTTTTCAAGCAAGATGGACTAAAATCAGAACAGTATACCTGACATGTCCCTACACAAGGGTCAGGCAGAGTCAGGCAATTGCTGATAACTACACACACCTGACTGCCCTTCCACTTCCCCATAGGGATAAAAAGCGAAGCACAAGAGCACATGCTGAGCAAGGCCGAACGCACGAGGAAGAAGCTATTCTAGGATGGCAGTTCAAACAGAGGAGAAAGGCAGTGGAAACTGAAAGGACACCAAGGAGGGACTTGCCCTTGCCCTTTTCAACCCAGACCCACAAAGCCTTCAGTAAAAGAACCATAAGACTGGGAATTGAAATTGGCGAGTGTGTGACAGATGTCAACGGTACACAGGGCCCTCGCGCACTGATAGTCAGAGTGGGAAAAAGTGCTTGCTGCCGTGTTACCGTCCTTGACTCCAGCGGAAGAAAAGCCAACGCATTCTACACAATCTGTGAGTCAGAGGAAACTGATAGTGGACCGGACTGTGTTAAACACAAGGTTGCAGTGGTAACATTTTGGCGTAAAGAAAAGAAGATAATAGACAAAGGTCTTTTGTGAACAATCAAGGTATAAACATTAGAGTGGTCCGGCGCCAAGTGGGTGCTCATTCGAAAGACACTAACGAATGCCCTGCTACTGAACAAGGAGGATATGTTGAATTGACAAAACTGCAAGAACCAAGAGGCCCTAGGTGAGGCCAGTGTGAGATGTCAAAGTGGTCATACATGGGTTAAGCCAAAACCCCTTGTACAGTCGAAAGTCTTTGACACATTATGAGGTAAACTCTGATACTGAGGGGAACGCTGTGTAAATTATGATAATGTGAAACCTACACTTGCCAGAGAATCACAGAGTGACCCAGTGATACATGAACACCCTTCGGAAGTCTCTGTGTGAATTGGCAAGTATTGGGGAGGCAGGTGAAGGATGGTCTGAGCCCGGACGAGGGGGACCTGAGTCAAGGGGAGAAAGTAACCCAGAGAATTGTTTAAAAAGACATTAATATTTCAGAATATTACAAGATGATGTGAATTGAAAAGCTAAGTGAACTGCATTGCAGTGAAAAACTTGAACCACGACTCAGGCAGTTGTCAAAAAAGATAACTGTTTTAATATCAATTATCTAAAACAGGGAGTACAACGAACATCAACAAACACGCTCGATCCTCTTACTCAACGCATTTCATAAAAAACTTAGCTTATATACTAAAACCTTGTCACCATTGATGTGAGCCTATGTAATTACCAACGTCATCCTACGTGGCAAACTATAAAAACCTACGTAGAAAAGTGATAGGCTCTCAGTGAACATCTAAGTATATGTTCCATAATAGTCTAAAAGAATGAGAATAAATGATTGGTTTCTTAACATCAGGTGGGGCAACTAAGCCCTCCCCTCAAAATGGCCACTATGAACATCACTAAATGTACGACGTCTCATTGGCTACACAAACTATAGGACCCTTAATTATGTGGCCCCCTTCAATTGGTTGCCATTCTAACCTCTGTCAATACTTTTCCACCTACGCTAGTAGCATGCAGGCTGGGCTTCCAGGTGCTGGTAACCATAGCTTACCACCAATTAGCATACTCATCTATCATCACCTCAGTGGACTGCTTTCAATTAGGGCTTTGAACTTGTCCTTGGGAGCGTTCTTTGCTCTGGAGAATTCAGGGGAGTGAAGACACACTTCTGCCTTAATGCGTATGTGTGGTCATCATGTTCGTTCAATTTCATCCTTCCAGGTGACTGAAAACCATGAAATCGAGCATCTATTGTATTTTAAATACTATTTTCTAATAGACCTATGTTGTCTTCTTTGTTTTGCCCATGCCTTCTGAACAGGAGTTTTGTTCTTTCACACGATTTGTATCTAATATCAGCTTACTTCATTCTGACATTGGCTTCATGGGCTCATCCAGCCTCGCCTTTCTGATATTCACTTTATAACTCAACTGTTTTTAACTGCGACATACTGGAAATGAGGCCTTCTTTCTAAAGTCCAGCACTGCTATAATACGTTGTGGAAGCCTCCAGTCTTTATTCGTCCATATACATATATATACGTTGGCGCTTGCCACAATCTATACACTATAAAGTTAGCCTCAAGAATACTTTATCTGCTTGCGTTTCTTTGCATCTGTACACGTGTAAAATTATTTGTTATCTTCATCCGTTCTGTAGCATAAGCTTCTACACCTTGATCCCAAGATGTTACTTATCTTTGACACTTTGTTGATGCCTTATGTAATATCTTCATTCTCTCTCGTCCCTGCATCTTCTATGAACGTCAGTTCGACTCTGTGTGACATCACCATTCGTCTTTGCCATTTATTTGTTCTACTTCTTCCGGAATCTCATTTAAATGGCGATTATCCTTTCTCGTATGCAGATATGGTTTTCTCAATGGGAACCTTGCTTACAGGATTCTCCTTGGTATCGGTATTCTCAATGGTACTGCACATGTCTCACACTCTGGTTCCCAACATATAGGCAATATAGGCAAAGTGGTTGAGGTGGGGGTACTTGGCTCCTTCTCTACACTGTCCTGAAACCCTGCAATAAAGAGGGAATAAAACCTTTAACACATACACACCGAGAAACATATAAACAGAGTTTTTATAAGAAGTTTATATAAATCTTCAACTAGTGGGGTTTTGTGAGTTTATTCAGACTTTGCAGTAAACAGTTGCACAATGCATTTTTAGGTAACTGGGAGATTGTGGTTTGGCGGGCTTGGGGCGTTGACAGAGGAAGAATGAGTCATCCGGTAGAAAGTCAGCCTACGAACAGAATGAAGGTTAACGGTTTAACAGGTCCCCAGGAACAGATGTAATCTTGCTCATTGCATTGAAGTTGCATAGAGGGGATTGATCATTTGATTGGGCCAGCAATAAAGATGGGGCCCGAGGACATTGTGTCCAGTGTTCAATTGTTTTCACAGGGGGAAACTAGAGGCTGTACGTGTTGGAGTAGTGCTCGCATAAATTAGAATGTCTTAAGAGGAGCCAGGAGTCTGGGGTGGATGAGATCACAATCGGTAGTTCAAAGAGAACCTGTTTGCTCAGCCCTTCCTCGTATTTCTAAGATATCCGAGCGGACCATGCGCAATCACACTTGGAACCTGATTAATGGAAATAATTGTGTGGGAAAGCGGGACTTTGTTTGCCAAACCCCCTCTGTCGATTCATGGAATCGACTGTGCAGAACTTTTCTGTACTCTGCAGGGAGTTTGCACAGGCTCGGCATGTCTCTGTGAGCCGCCGAGTGCCTTGCGTGAGACACCACACAGAGCTTGCGCGTGGCCTGTGCAGAGACCAGAGTAGAGGGCGGAATATGCGAAATGAGGAAGAACAAGGGAAAATGTGGGCGTGACGAGGGATGGCCCTCTGGCAGTCCATTACACACCCACAAATAATCACAACCAAACATATTCATGGATTTGACCGCACAACCTCTCATCAGGGAAATGCCCACACAAAGCTCTCGATCTATACGACACTTGAAAGCAGGTGTACAGACACTTATGCATAGGAAACACTGCGCATAGGTGGGATTGCATGTTTGATTTATGGGTGAGTGCACGCAGACAGGGTTCCAATCTAACTAAATCGTTTATGAGGTTTGCATGCAGAGAGTTTTACCTGAGTTACAGAAAATGGTACGCATGTTGTCGGTGTGCCGGTAACAGTTACGGGGGACCCTGCGTAGTGTCACTGAGGTGCTGACTTGGTTGTGGGCGACCCCATGCAGTGTTACCAGGGTGCATGACTTTACGGCCGGGGAGCCCACCAAGGTAGGAGTATGTGGCTGAATTTGCTTGGCATGGGGGCGTGTTGGGCGCGTTCCAGTCGCGACTTGCGCATAGAGTTACTTTGCAGGAACAATTCCATGAATATGCATAGCGTGCAGTAAAACGTATGCGTGCAGGCTCACGCATAGTCGTTCTCGGCAAGCAGGATTTGCGGGATCTATGCGCACTTTTCCATGAACCGGGCCCTTAAAGTTAAAAGGCTCTAGGCAGTTGTTACTAAGTAATGAATGATGTTATATGTGAATGTTTCATTGTACCATGATGTCACGACCTACCACGGACCAATCCCCAGCAAAGGAGGACTTCAAATATGATCCGAATGTGGCAGCAAAGATTGTCGATGGCCAATGAGAAAGAATGAAGTTGGAAAAGATGGAACTTCTTTGTAAATGTTTTATCCAATCATGTTTGAGGGGTGGGTGGTAATCAAATATCTAGAAGTCTTTTAAATGTTGCTAAAATGTATAAAAATGTTTCAATTGATGTAGTTCATTGAGACTTGAATTAGTTTGGTCCCACGGTACTATCCAACCGCTCCCTGGATAATTTGTACAATAAACCTTGTTTTATGTGCAAAACATGCACTCGTTCCTCAGATGGTGGACTCAGTTTGGGCTAAGGTAATTAGGGTTCTGCCCCGACACATACAATGTTTTTTTTGTCCATACACATATTTTTCGCAGAATAGGAGTAATTTTCCTAGGTACTTTGGCAAATCTTAAAGTCTGGTTGATGATGTCTCTTTATAATCAAACACAATGCATTTCTTTTTTTTGGCCTATATTGTTGGGAAACATGCTTTAAGATGCACCTTTTGCACTGATTTGTAAAGAATTGCAGTGGTTGGGGAAATTCCCTTCCAAACCATCTTCAGAGAAAATAGTTTGCTAACTGAGCATGCTGACTTACAAGGTTTCTCAGGTGCACACATGGAAAATAATATGCACACAGAACCCAGCCATTTCCGCACTTAGACGGAAATAATTTGAGGAAACATTGAGTACAATCCATTAAAAAAGGCCCTATAGTTTACATAATTTCAACCTTTTATCACAAATATCTTAAAATGTGATTCTTTTTACGCTATCTGAAATATAAATGGAAAATATATAATGTTTTCTCTACATTGAACCATCAGTCGAAACCAAATTTAGAGTTTGGCACTGTGATGAAGTTCCCTGCCTGCCTCTGTTGACCAAAGATGGCATGACTCGAAAGTCGAGAATGGGAGAAACTAAAGGGTGTTCTCCCAATTAGACCCTGAGAATCGCTTATTCAGGTGGCCAGGGAAGGGTTGGCGCACTCAGATCCCAACCCTGGGGGTAGACAGCAAGGGAGGATCACCTGGGTAGGGGAGCCCAGGGTTATGCTTGGGAGAATGCCCCAGGTGTGATGCTGTATGACACCGGGGAAGAGGACAAGGAGGACAAAGTCCCTGAGGCTTTTATAGGCTCTTCCAAATCAACCTCCTTCTGCCCAATGAATCTCCCTTACCAAAAACCAACCCAAAACCTTTTGCAGTAAGAAACTACATCTCCCAGAATCCCTATTTTCCGGTTGCCTACCTGAATACACCCAGTCATTCTTCTCTCTGTCGCTCTGATTATTATTTCCTGAAATCCCCATATGCTTAAACCAAACACCACCGTTCCCACAATCCCCCATATTCATTTCACAACAACAATCCTGGCCCTTCCCTTGACAAACCTTCAAACTAATATTTTGCAGATTTTTCCCATTAATTTCACAAACCCTACAAATCTCACCCTTCTGACTTTACCAACCCCAATAGGACAAGGGTTAACGAATTAGGAGGTAGGAAGAATCCCCAGGGGAATACGAGGGATATAATTCCTCATGAAAGACCGCCAGGGTGTCCCAGTTTTCAAGCAAGATGGACTAAAATCAGAACAGTATACCTGACATGTCCCTACACAAGGGTCAGGCAGAGTCAGGCAATTGCTGATAACTACACACACCTGACTGCCCTTCCACTTCCCCATAGGGATAAAAAGCGAAGCACAAGAGCACATGCTGAGCAAGGCCGAACGCACGAGGAAGAAGCTATTCTAGGATGGCAGTTCAAACAGAGGAGAAAGGCAGTGGAAACTGAAAGGACACCAAGGAGGGACTTGCCCTTGCCCTTTTCAACCCAGACCCACAAAGCCTTCAGTAAAAGAACCATAAGACTGGGAATTGAAATTGGCGAGTGTGTGACAGATGTCAACGGTACACAGGGCCCTCGCGCACTGATAGTCAGAGTGGGAAAAAGTGCTTGCTGCCGTGTTACCGTCCTTGACTCCAGCGGAAGAAAAGCCAACGCATTCTACACAATCTGTGAGTCAGAGGAAACTGATAGTGGACCGGACTGTGTTAAACACAAGGTTGCAGTGGTAACATTTTGGCGTAAAGAAAAGAAGATAATAGACAAAGGTCTTTTGTGAACAATCAAGGTATAAACATTAGAGTGGTCCGGCGCCAAGTGGGTGCTCATTCGAAAGACACTAACGAATGCCCTGCTACTGAACAAGGAGGATATGTTGAATTGACAAAACTGCAAGAACCAAGAGGCCCTAGGTGAGGCCAGTGTGAGATGTCAAAGTGGTCATACATGGGTTAAGCCAAAACCCCTTGTACAGTCGAAAGTCTTTGACACATTATGAGGTAAACTCTGATACTGAGGGGAACGCTGTGTAAATTATGATAATGTGAAACCTACACTTGCCAGAGAATCACAGAGTGACCCAGTGATACATGAACACCCTTCGGAAGTCTCTGTGTGAATTGGCAAGTATTGGGGAGGCAGGTGAAGGATGGTCTGAGCCCGGACGAGGGGGACCTGAGTCAAGGGGAGAAAGTAACCCAGAGAATTGTTTAAAAAGACATTAATATTTCAGAATATTACAAGATGATGTGAATTGAAAAGCTAAGTGAACTGCATTGCAGTGAAAAACTTGAACCCGACTGAGGGATGTCCACAGTGTGATGTTGGTCTGAGCCCAATTGAGGGAGGCTGACGTTTCTGAAAGGGATCGGAGCCGGCTGAGGGGGATCCTCGGCGGAAGAATAATTGCCCGACGTAAAGATTTATAGAAGGAAATTTTTGTTTCTGGTTTATGATACATCAGGCCCTGTGAAGCAAGAGACTTTGCAAGAAAGAGATTTGGGCACTGAAGAGCCCTGATATTGTGAAAGGAACTCTAAGCTCATGCTGGAGAAGCCGAGGAGTGTGCTGTGCTCGAGAGTCTAGCCATGTCCCGTGCTTTAAACGTGGGGAAGGAAGACGCCGGCCATACCAACCTAATTTATCATTTTGTGACACTTCTTTCTTTTCTTGTGAACATTATCCCACACTATTTTATAGCATAGCGGTAAGGATTGGCAATAGATTTTTTTTTAAATGTTGGACCCTTTATATTTCATTAGACTCCTCTAGGACTGTATTATTATTATTTGATGATACTAGTTTGCTCCCATCTTAGATTTAGGTTTAGATTAGGCGTTTATCCCAACCATTTTTACGGTTTAATAAACACCCTTGAACTGTGATCACTTTTGTCTGTCTTACTTTGATACCATGCCTTCCTTACCGAAACCCCTCAGAACCAATGGACGATGGGCTTGGGGAAGTATGAGGAGAATTCCTGATCACCCTCCAGTGTTCTTCGAGATTAGGCAGGGGCATGTCACACAGTAAATAACCCTCCCTATACTCCCCTATCTAGGACTCATTATGTGGCACCCACAAGAAACCCTCCCTAACTGAGGAACCTCCAGAAACCCCTCTTGCACAGATATGTCACCTAAACACATGTTTAGCAGGGTCGCCATAAGCCTGGGCAGCAGTGAATACCGTCTTTGCACCATGGACCCATCCGTAAGGTTTGTGTACCTCTTCAGAACCATAGACCTGCTCATGAAATCTGTAAACCCATAAACTCATCAGATTACTGTGAACAGTACAGGAAACCAGAAAATAACATTGAAACACCTCCACCCTTTGCATACAGTACTTACCTGAAAAACAAGCACATGCTGGCTGGTTCCAGGTACAGTCAGCACTCCTTGGTCCCCCATATACAAAGATGGAATCCAGAATTGATGCCAGGGATGGTATAGGTCAGCACCCCTTCCTTCCCATGTGACCCCAGGGAGGTGCTGTCCCTCAAAAAGAGTCGCATCCACGGTGAAGGGGAATCCCCTAAATAAGTCAAGCAGCCTAGTCTGGCAGTGTTGTTACATATCACACATACACACAGGCATGGGGGCGGCGGGGGGGGTGATAGACGGGCTGGTGATATGACCCAGAGGTATCTTAGTACACAGCGAATGGCCACACGGCCGGAGGGAAGGGCACGACATAAATGGTTTTAATGTTCTTTCTAAAAGCCATCAGATGTCTTATGCAGAGAATAGTCCCAGAGTTTAGCCCCAGCAAATGCACAAGGCCTTTGGAGATTCTGAAGCGGTTATCGTGAGGCTGATCTCATGGGCCTCATCGAGGAATACCATTTCCAGCAATTTTGAATAAAGCGTGACGAAGAGTCATAGGGGGCTTTGTGAGCTATAGATCAAATCTTTAAATCAATCCGTGATGTCATGGGTCGTCAGTGGCGTCTCTTCAGTACAGGAGAAATATGGGCTGCCTAGAGGTGTTTGTAACAATGCAAACAGCAGAGTCTGGACTACATGCAGCCTCGCATAGCAGACACTGCAGGCCCAATGTTCAGGGCATTACAATAGTCAAAACAGGCACCAACAATGGCCGGAGCAATAATGCAGAAGATATTCCTCCCAAAAAACGAACACAAAAACACTGAGGCCGAAAAGAATGCATTTTTAATGACGAATGTGTGCAATATTGTTGCACCTTTTTAAAAAGAAAAATAGATGAGGGATGGGTAAGGGTATAAAAAAAGGTGGAGGGATGTGGGGGGTCTCCCCCCGCATTTATTTTATTTTCGCTATTTTATTATAGAACTATTGCAGAATGGGTTGCAAGAGCAGGAGCCCCGAGTTTGGAACGTCTGTAGACTGGAGAGTGGTGGCTGGAGAGGCGGAGAGAGCAGGAGAAGTGACATCAGGCGCGAGCAGGGAGTGACGTATGCAGAGAAGAAAGGGGTGATGAGGTCAGAAGGGAAGAAGGTGGCGGTGGTGGCATAGTGGCAGAACTGGTAACAGAGAAGGAGAAAGGGGTGAAAAGGTGGTGAGACCCGACTGGAATGAGGTTTACAGATTTAATTAGGTGATTGAGGAGGCAGTGAGACCAGAGCGAAAGACAGTGGAGGGGCCAGAAGGAATGTGGGTGGTGCTAGTGCCAGACAGGGCATTAGGAGTAACAGCTTGTGAGGAAGTTGTTGAGCAGTGATACCATGAGTAGGTGGTAATAGCAGGAATGGAGATTGAAGAGAAGAAGTGGTGGCAAAGGAGATGGTACCATCAGGAGGTGAGAGTGGACACAAAGAGGTGGCGAAGGAGCGGGTAGTATCTATAGTCAAGAGATGACAGGAGGAGTTGCCTGAAGGAGAGACCTTGAAATCAGTTAAAAGGAAGGCAAGACCAAAGATTCAAGGCAGAACACAAATAGCACAACTGTAAGAGAAAGAGGTAGAACTGTTATATGGAAAAGAAGTGCAGTCATTGGGGCTCAGGAGTGACATAGAAGAGGTCATCGTAGCAGAAGGGTTTGGTACAGAGAAGGGGGAGAGGAAGGGAGAAGATCAAGGAAAGAAGAATAAAGTAAGGAAAACCAAATCTTAGTCAGCATGAGAAGCAAGGTTCCGGCGGGCAGGGTTGGCTCTAGGCATGCACAGATGGCAAGACGAGGAATGAGAGCAGGATAGAGGTGTCAGTTTCAATAGAGAAGGAGAAGGGTCAGGTTGTGGAAACCATGCACTGAATTCAGAAGAGCAGGAATCTCTCTCTCTCTCTCTCTCTCTCTCTCTCTCTCTCTCTCTCTCTCTCTCTCTCTCTCTCTCTCTCTCTCTCTCTCTCTCTCTCTCTCTCTCTCTCTCTCTCTCTCTCTCTCTCTCTCTCTCTCTCTCTCTCTCTCTCTCTCTCTCTCTCTCTCTCTCTCTCTCTCTCTCTCTCTCTCTCTCTCTCTCTCTCTCTCTCTCTCCCCCCCCCCCCCCCCCCCCCCCACCACCCCCCCCCCCCCTACACATTGGAGATGAATTAGGGACTGGGACATTGCTCCAGAAACCAAGAAGCCATGCTACCTGCATTCAGCATGAGGGCCATTTGGGAAGGGAACAGTCTGTTTTTTATTTCCTTTTCGGATGAAAATAAACAAACTATTGTTTTCCTAGGATGATCCCTGGTTCACAGTTTAAGTTGGCCACACCTGCATAAAGACAATGAATAAAATTGCCGGACTTTGAATACTAGGTCTTGGCATCCTTCATGATCCTAGTGTTCTGCCACGTGACAGACATTTATACTTGATTTTCAAATGGAATCACAATATGTCCCACCCCTACATTAAAACATTGTTCTTTGTTATTCATTTTGCACCGTTTTGAAGTTACTATCAGTAAGGATGATTATATTTTCATTACGTCTTTAGTTGTAGACTGAGGCTGGCTGGACGTCCGTCTGGCTGACATGCCACATAACATTTTCAGTATTCCGCCTTTTTGAGAGCTCACTGCATCCCAAAACCATGCTGAAATCCTTGAGGGTGATTTGACTTACAGGACTGAATTCTGTGGGCTTGTCTAAATCCATAGCCCCTCAGAGCATTTTCTGTTGGATTGATTTCACATGTAATTAGGTGTTATTTACATTGCATTATGAATTGAGTTTCTTTTGTGAAATTCCTTAAAGTCTCCACGTTTGAGAAGGCTTATGTGATTGTATTTATTTTAAATCTCTTGCCCTTTTCTTTCTTTCTTCTGCCCAAAGAATTGAAGAAAAAAGAATCCCTTTGGGAAAATGCATTGTAAAACCCTTCATGATTGCTTGCATTTTCAATTGCTTTCCCGCACCTTTCCTCTTGTAACCCAAAAAGAAGAAATGAACTATGGTAAAAGCTTTTTTTGAAAACCATTCTGCCACCTGTTGTTTTTTGTAAATCCTTTCCCTTAACATTCCACCTTTTACCATGAATTAAAGAAAGAAAAATCACAGAGGAAAAGGTTGCCTGGGGCAATATTTCCCCAAATGTGCACTCCCAAGAAAATCAAGCACTTTCCCCAAATATTCTATATTCAAACTAGCTGTTCCCGGGGAAACATACGCCATTCTACCATATCTGAAAGGTCAATTTCAATCTGTAATTCATAGGGTCACTTCTGTCCCCTTTCTTAAATATCAGAACTACCACTGATAGCTTCCCGGAAGGGGGCGTAGGTCCCTGTGACTTGTTAATGGTCATTGAAAAGGCTAAATGTATCAGATGGAATGATAGGTATGCGCGGTATAAGAACAGTATCTAAGTTCCATTCATCCCACAGGCCTCTATGATGTGTCTTTCTAGATGCGTAATTGTCAACCTAGTTCCATTGCAGAGTCTCCGTGATGGCATAAGATTGCGTAGTAGCATAACTACAGCACCTACTTTCAGTTTTAGCTTGTGAGAAGGCATTCATCTTACAGCGTTCCGCTCTTTAGAGACTAAACTGTTGAGCCGGTAATGAACTGTTCATTAATACTGGAACCACCGTGCCCAGTGTGAGAGAAAGTGGGGATGGAAATAAGTAACTTCCGAATGTTTGAGATAGTGGAAGGTGAAGGTGGCCCCATAGAACCTCGCTCATTGTGTTTGTTGAAATGGTAGCTGTTGTTGAAGTGGGTGCACTTTGCCATTTGGACAGAAGAGGGCAACCTAACACTGATACATCGCATCAGTAGGTTGAAATGATAGCTGTTGTTGAAGTGGGTTGTTGAAATGATAGCTGTTGTTGAAGTGGGTTAACGTTGCCATTTGGACAGCAGAGGGCAACCTAACACTGCTAAATTGCTGAGTACGGAAACATACCTACATGTTTCATATATATAATAGATAGATATTCAGGACCGGAGTTTATAATAGTAAATAATACCCATCCTAGAATATGTTGGGGAAGGCTTTTAGGGGTGCAGGAAAATAAATCGCCTACCTGCTAACTTTTTCCCAGGGGACATTATCACATAGAACCATTTCTTTGAGCACATTTCATCTTTATATGAGAAGGATCTGTTCAATATTGGGGTAATGGTGGTTGCAGGTGAAGAGCCTATTGAGACTGAGCAGGATGTAAGGGCAAAACATCAGCAGCAATGATGCTAATTGCATCTCATCAAGCTGCGAGAGGCCCCTTTGAGCAGTTAATCACTGGAGCCATCGGTTTCACAGTCACAAGCCCTGCTCCACTTCTCAGTGTGTGAAGTGAAGTAGACAAAAGGTCTTCCCCATCAAGGCTAATGTGTTGGCTGTGGGTAGCTGTATTGTTATTGTCTTCACTAATGGAGTGCTGGTTTATTTTAATGAACATTCATTTTTCAACATGTGGCACTGCATGACTTCTCCTGCAGTTAGAAGCAATACGCCTGGCATGACAAAATACTTACTCAGATTCTACCCTTGCTGGCAAGCATCTTAGGGATTCTATGTCAGATTGCTTACTGAACCAGTACTGAAGTGACTCATCATCCTTACCCATGTGAGATTTGGCAAGCAAATAAGCATCCACCTGCTGAGCTGCTGCTGCTGGTCCACTGTATGTTCTTGAAGACCCATTCACATTGAGGATTTCTGATTGAGTGAGTTTATCTGACATGCTCCCCTCCTACCGTCTATCACTATCATCAATGTTAGTCACCTAAAGATGTGTCAGGTGGAATAGGTGACAAAAGCAATGTAGTTAATGATGAAGAAAAAGACAATGATCCTGACATCTCTGGTGGTATGTTGATCATACGGGTTGTGGTATTTTCTTCCTGAATCGGTGTGCCGCACTATTACATTTTCACATTCTGCATATATGCATCTTTGCTCAGTTTATCTGTGTCTGATGCTGCCAGTTTCTTAGAGATGGCACAAGGATGGTTACACATATATCCCCAGATGCATGGTATCCAACTTGCAAATACATCATGAATCCTTATCTTGCTGGACAGGTTGAGTTCTAACAAGTAAACCAGTGGCAGTATCCCACTCAGTGATGCACTCAGTGATGCACAAGGCTGGAAATGTGCTTCATTACCTTCTCAAAAAACTGCAGCAGACACCAGAGAGCTGATACCACTGCCTTTGTGTAAAGAAAGAACCTAGCTGTAAATGCTGCAATAGTCAGTCATGGTATTGCCTTCAACTGGTCCAATGTGTGAAAAGCAGAATTCTACAAGGTGGAAAGTGCTGTCTGCAAACTGTGCTTTGGTAGCTTGCAACACACATGCAATTGTGCAGCACATTTTTGCACCACAGCCCCGAATGGAGGGTGAGCGCAACCTCTGGAAGAAAGTAATAATTTCTTCATTTCATTCATTGGCTGGCAATTGCTAATGAACCATGTCACTGCAAGGATGTGGACATGAGCACAGGAAGGGACATGCATTGTCTCTCCAGTGGATAGGGCAGCCAGAATATTAGACCAACTGTCAGCAGCAGCAAAGCCCTACTTTATGTGTCATTGCGCCCCCTGCTGGTACACCTTTCCCCAGGTATCTATTTCCATGTGGCTCTCACTTCAAATCCTCGAATAGATGAAGGGGCCTGGTGCTGACTAACTTCCATGCAACTGTTTCCGTTATGGATAATTTTAGGGTAAGACCCCTCTGTGCTGGCAGTAGAGGGAAGGTCAGCTAGTGCGTGGTCACAGCCATATAGTCAAGGCGTTTTTCACTGGTTCACATCTCTATGGTGAAGTGGGCTTTCTAGCCCTCGGACTCATCTAGTTCTTGTCCCACTCTGAAAAGTACTTTGTCAAAAACTCTAGAATATCCTTGTTTTAAAAGCAATGTTGACTGGAAAATTCCCAGCTGTGACCACCTTTACACATGGACCAAAGGAAACTGGGGTTTGCAATGAAAGACTCGACAAGAGGCCTTCAGACAACATTACAGCCAGGTTAGGGTTGAACAATCTAATTGTATTTTTTCTCATATATCACAAAACGTTGGCACACCCAGCTGCACCCCAGAATGTAAACTCCTGGGTATACATGGATTTCGTCGAATGATTTTACATGGTGGGACTTTTCATCGCCAACCCTTTCATCGCCAAAAACTTTTTTTTAAAACTTTTTTATGGGGGGGTGTTTGGTGCGGTTTGGGATATGATTATTTAAGTAAGGGGGGTTTTGGGGAGGCAAAGCCCCCCTATAAATAAAAAATTTAAAAAAAGGAGTTTTTGGCGATGAAAGTGTGGCGATGAAAAGTCCCACGATGTAAAATCATTCGGCGAAGTAACGTAGAACCATTTTCCAGGCTGATGTACATCTATGCTGGGGTTGTAAATTAACAGGATGTGGACAAGTTTTTCAAATTACAATTGTGTTATTTTGCCTACATTTCTGGAGCTATAATTAGATACTTGATATACATTGTACACATTTGTACATTTTACTTGTACAGGTACTACTAACCTTAGCACCTGATATCAACAACAATCATGTTACTGAAATCCTCCAGAAAATCCACGATTGGAGCAGTGATAATGATCTCTGCCTTAACACCGCTAAAACAGAGATGAACTTTTGGGATCACTTCCCCTACAAGACTAGCCTTCATATGGTTATGAGTACAGTGTGCATCTCATTTGATTAAGAACTTAGGTGTCATTTACAATACCACAATTTCACTAAAAAACCAAATGGACTCGTTGGCCCAGACATCACATTTCCAGCTACTAATCCTTAAGCATTGTAATTCAATGTGATGTAAGTGGTCTTTTATAGCGCCTGCGACTATTGGTGGCTTCACTCCGTAACAACAAATGGGATGGGGCTCATTATTGGGACAGTGTTAAAGGCAGATGCAAAACCTGTGGTGTGATGGATGCATTTTGGAAGTACCCAGTTCCTAAGCGGCAATCTGCTCAGTATGGGTTTGGTAGAGAAACCTGGGAGTGTGTAATCCATAGGGAAGAGCCCAAGATCTGATAGGCTACAGCACTTTGGATCTGGTTTACCACTTGTTGAGAGGCAGATGAATACGTCATCCATAGCCTCTGCCCCTCCCCCAGCCAAATACCACACACATGAGAAACGTTTCTTACTAAGGCAATCATACCACCCATATCCAAGGCAGGTACACCAGGAGATGGGCCCAATCTAAGCAGAAGATGGCAAGAATAAACAAACTAACACTGTAATAATACATGTGCATGCTTTAGACACAAAGCAAATGTGCACCCAACATGAAGGACACGTACACTAGGTAATATGCGTTTATACATGAAGAATATTAACATAGCACCCATAATACATGAAGAATACTAACATAAGCAATGTACAAGCTGCAATGCAACATTACCTGCACATGAATATAGCTCACTAATATAGAAATGCAAGTGTAATGATCAGCCATATTTTCCAAAATGGAAGCCACAGCAAGATTTTTAAATATACCATGGCCTTAAACTTCAAGAGGATATAAAATGCTGAAATCACAGAATTACAGATTTGTGCAGAGCTAAGGTAGTAGCTGGCAACCAGAGCCAAGGTTACTGTGAAAGAAAAGGGTGGGTCATAACATTGCAGAGAAGGCACAAGGAGAAATTCCCAGGATGCAGAAGTATACTCCCAGATTAATTAAAGTTTAGAAGATCACAACCGACCATGTTCAACCAGGTGCACTCAATTATAAACCAGGAGAAATCCATGCAGAATTATTCAATAATATCCACAGTGGTAAAATAAACCATAATAATCACATTAATATTAGCTAAATTCTAATAAATGCAGGGTAAAATAATTCCAACCACAGTCCCATCACATGTGACCCATAATTGCTGAACACTGTATATTGATTAGAAACCAACACAGATAGGACACCGGCTCTACTCCCTACACAAACACCCAGACACAAGACATTGTACAAGGTCAAGTACAAAGCAATCACCATGGCTCATGGCCCAGGAATAAGGGATGGTACCTTTTTTTTTATTGAATGGAAAGCAGCCTGTTTACCTCTCTCCCCCTACTTATGACTGGTTCATGGCTTGACGACCTGTCAATCGTCCAAGGTTGGTTAGCAGAACACCAACCAATTAGAGTCCCTGGTGCTAGGCCACCCAACAAATTATGTGCCAAACAATAATTAGCTGCAGCAATGATGTAATTTTATTTTTATCAATTTAGAGGTGGTCCCAGGTGGAGCATTCAGATTGTTATAACCCAATGACATGTTTTACAGTTATAGAGTCTATATGTAGCCAATTCCCTTAACCACAATCCAGCCCTCTTAAGTTTTGTACCACAATAATGTCAGCAATGGCAAGTTTTGAGTATTCAAACCATTGTTTTGTATTGAATTAGATGAGAGCTCTGAGAGTTAATGTTTGTATGCTGTCCCTGCTTTATTTAGATGATAATAAGGCTGGATTTTGCCTTGCACTTTGTCTACTTCCTTTATTGAGTCTTGCTTGGACTAAGTCCAGATCCTCTGGATAAACTAGCAATTTCCTGGTCCGTCTGAGATGGTAGTAAAGGATGGTTTTCTAGGCATTGTGGGATTGTCAAGGGGCCTCGTCATGGCCCGAAGACTGCAGAGGTGACCTGTGAAGAGCAGGATTGCATGTGACAGAGAGAGGTCGACAGGAAACCCTTTTGGTGAATGTCATGTCTGGTCCCCGCAGGGCGCACCGTAGAGCAGAGGGCAGCTGGCTGTTAGGGGAACCTCGACACTGAAGACCTTCAGCAGATCCACAGATGTAAGTATGACATTGGCAGAATAAAACGGGACAGGGTATTTTTTGTATATTGGCGAATTCTGAAGAAGTAAATAGAGTTAAGAAAAAGAGTTAGCTTCTGACAAGGGTCAGGAAAGATCATATGATAAACCTC
Source organism: Ambystoma mexicanum (assembly GCF_040938575.1). NCBI lineage: Eukaryota > Metazoa > Chordata > Amphibia > Caudata > Ambystomatidae > Ambystoma > Ambystoma mexicanum. Next base: position 490,913,691 of record NC_090922.1, on the reverse strand, counting down.
ATTATGGGGTAGAAATAAAAGAGACAAACACCTTACCAGGAGTTGGGAAGATGGCCGTAGTATATTTATTTGTGCAGTAATTGCTGGCACCAGCCTTATTTTGTGAGATAGTTTAGGCTTTGTAGAAGTGGTTTTGTGCATATTGGTGGAGAAAGGTGAAGTTGGGGTGTACTGCAACATATGCATACCTACTTGCATGCCACACATTGGGGAAAACAGTTACAGAACAGGTTAGGTATACTGAAATTATGGAAAATTTATTGAGAAGACATCAAATATGAAGGAGTGGATGCTTAATCAGAATGATGAAGGGCGCACAGCACCCACGGCTCCTACCCCTCAACCCCATAGTGAACAGTCTTCGATCGCACAAGGATTATACCTGTTACACATATTAACAGCAGTGACAGGATATACCAACCCCACATATGCGTCTCCAGCCTATAGCACTAAAGACATTATGAGCGGAGAATAAATAAATAAACAACGGTCAGTGCCCGCACATGTAGAGTATGATGAGTGCCGCAAGTTACAAGCTAGGCTGACAGAAGCAGAGGAAAAGGTTCAGTGAGCAAGAGGTAGGCAAAAAGATAATGGAGAGACAGCCATAATATCAAATTAATGGGTGGGAAGACAATTAATGCTCAAGCTGGATGGCAAGGGCATTGATGACTCTGAAAAGAAGGCAAAGAAAGTTAGAGACAGGCACGAGAAAGAAGAAGAGAAAAGAATGGAGGGGAAAGAGAAAGGGAGCAAAGAAGGGAACAGAGATATAAGAAAAAAGGATTGATGAAGAGAGAGAGAGGAAGAAAGAAACAGAGTCAGAGAGAGAAGCAGAGGAGACTTGAGGAAGAACGGAGTAGAGAAAGAGAAAAACAGAAACGGAGAGAAGGTGTGATAAGAAAAGAAGCAGGGCCAGGTGCCAAAAGGAAGTGGATGAGATTATTACGGGGCAGACCACCTCAGACTGAGGAAGGGAAAGGAGGTGGAAAGAAAAGGAATAAAGAAAGAAGAGAGAGATGTGACAAGAGGTAGACAGGGAATGAGAAAGGAGCTTAGAGAGACGCAGCAAGGAAGTTGATGCCAACATACACAAGCATGCAGGGTCAGATCAGGAGGAAGAAGGCATTATGAGAAGGAGGAGTTACAGTTTAGACATGAACAGAAAATAGGGCTTGGGGGCAATAGGAAGATGGAGAATGGGTCAATTGGAGGAAGGCCAGAATACCATAGAAGGTGTGACACGCGGAACATACAGAACCGATCCCCTTAGGAGATCAAATTTTGAGGACAGGGAAGATGCAGAAACTGACAATATGATGTGTGAAGATGAAGGAAGTGAGAGGGACAGAGGTAGCGTGGGCAGAAATGGGGGAGCCAGTAATAAGGTCAGAACCTGATTAATACCCATAGAGTCTGAAGGGGCGTCTGGACAGTCCAGACGAAGAGACACTTTATGTAAATATGTTGAGAAACTTACCCAGACAGAAGAGGGTTAGTATGACAGATGTGGTGAGAAAAACAAGAGGTGCTGCTGAGCTGGAATGGGGGACAGGGTTGAGCCAATTCCCTCTGCTTGAAAAGGGGGGGGACTAGCATAATAAACAACACGGCCACAGACAGACAAAAATAACCTGATTAAAAAACTACCAGCTGTCACAATCCGTACTGATCCCAAGGCTCAAGGAAGAACCTGGACCGAGAAACTAGCTGCGTGATGCAGGCCCAGGCTATTGCCTGTGTAGCCCCTTCCAAAATGGCCCCCGGGACTGGATCAGTCAATAGGATTCAACATGTCCGCTAGCGGGCCATAATGCAAGTTTCCCTGATGGTCTAGTGGTTCTGGGTGGGCCCAGGGCTATCTAAACCCCGCCCTGGGCCACACCCAGTGCTTAGCATTTTCTCCAGTTGCCAGCGTGACGCTTGCCTTCCCCAGAGCTCCTCGTGCTGCACTACGGGTCAAGATATCCTGAAACCAGCTCTTCAATACGGGTCAAGACATCCCGAAACCAGCTCTGCACTACGGGTCAAGACATCCTGAAACCAGCTCTGCACTACTTGTCAAGACCAGTTCAGCACGGACCTCTGCGACGTGAGGCAAGATCCATTGAAACACTTAGCAGAGCGCATGCAGACCGCAGACTTCTCCCGGCTCTGTTTCCTCATCATCCGCTGGATTCTTCTCGCGCCTCCGCTCTCCACACATCGCAACACTTGAAAAAGACACAAAAGGACATAAGGGAAAGCGGAGCGTGTTGCAACTGATCTCATCCCGCCCACCACCCATGCATAACTTACCAAGACAGCTGGTCTCAGGATAAGGCACTGCAACCTCCATGTCGACCTTTGACACACCATGCCTGGGGAAAAAAGCAGAAAGACATTAGAACATTTGAACATTCACCTATGCGGAAAGGTGGATAGAGGGTGTCGCAGCTGGACTGGACATTCCACTGACTTAGTGGAGCAACTGGTCATCCACCTCGCCTCAGTGAAGGAACTGGGGTGAAATTGGACCAAACTGGTACAAGCCTAGTGAGGAAACTGGGCATCAGCACTAAAGAGCCAGTAACTACAAACTGGAAATACATTGGTGTAGATGCCTGGAAGCGCAACACAAACCAGAATCAAGTCTTCCAGATCACTCCTGCCTCTCTGACCACTGGGTGTTTAAACCTGCAGTGAGCAGAGGGAGGGAGAGTTTTGGGCAACATCAGGAGGCGTGCACAGACCGGACCAGCACTCGCCGACAGCACAGACCAGGCACTTCTGCAGGGCCCCAGAGGTAAGCGTTACAGAACGCTAAGCCCACGTTATTGCTTTGCCCGAGTGTCATGGCTTCAGAGGTTGACCAGTTGGCCCTCTTGTTAAGAGCCGAGGTGCATGCAGCATGCTCGGAGACCAGTGCGGTAAGGAATGAGTTGGTGGTGAACCGTGAGAGGACTGAAGAACTGGCAAGATGCCTCACCAGTACTCAAGCAGGACAAACCCCATTGCCAAGCTCAGCAGAGAGAGCAGCAGCAGCCTCCCAGATACAGGTAACCACTGTTACTGTCCCCTTGACTGCACCGGAAACATTCTTGGGTGATCCATTGAAGTATGGATCCATCATGACTCAGTGTCGGCTCCATTTCTTATGCCGACCAGGAGCATTTCCGACAGACCAAACAAAGGTAGCCTTTATTCTATCATACCTAGGAGGGCATGCCGCTAGTTGGTCAGTTCCGTTGGTTGATCGAGATGATCCTGTTCTACATAACTTTGCACAATTTCAGCAAGAGATGGACAAGCTCTTTTCCCGCCATTCTCGGGGACATGCTCTGGATGCTGAGCTACTAGGTCTTCGGCAGGGATCACAAGATCTATTGGCATACATCACAGCATTTAGTCGTTTGTTGGCTGAAACTAATTGGCCAGAGGACAAGAGGACCAACCTGTTCTATCGAGGTTTACGAAACGAGTTGAAAGATGTTCTTGCTCAGGTCGTTGACCCACCTGATCGCTGTGCTGAATATATATATACCTGGTAGTCCAGCTTGATCATAAATTACAGGAAAGGAGGTCCGACCGGGCCCGTTTTAAAAACTGTCCATTGTATGTCCATCCCCGGGATATGCCACGGGCCACTGACAATGCACCAGAACCAATGCAGTTGGGGAGTATTCGTGGCCCACTGACCAAGGAGGAAAGAGAGCGACATAGAAAACAACAATTATGTTTGTACTGTGACAAAGCAGGACATTTCTTGAAGGACTGCCCAAATAAAACAACTCGGAAACCTCTAGGGGCAATGGAAGCCGCGACAGAGCCACCAGAGCCATCGGAAAACTACTTGGCTCGACAAGAGTAGAGACCGGCTTGTCGGGACAGGGAGAGACGACAGCGGTCTCGCATATAACAACACCAGTCATCCTACTATGCCCCGAGCAGCCACAACGGATGCATGCCTTGGAAGCGTATACCGACTGCGGAGCAGTAGGCAATTACATGGTATCACCATGGCTCAACGGATAGGGGTGCCTACCCAAAGAAGGGAAAAGGCTGACACCATACTGTCCGTGGATGGAACTCAGTTGACTTCTAGGCCAGTGACCCAATGTACTGGAACTATTGTGATGTTATGCCATGACGGTCATCGGGAAAATATCATCTTCGACCTTATCAATGCCCCTCAATTCCAGTTAATTCTGGGAATGCCCTGGCTAGTATGTCACAACCCCGTTATAAACTGGCATAAGCATACGGTGAAGTTTTCGCCCGAATGTGCTGAGGTCTATTATCCAGCTTCATAAGAAACCCAAGAAAAACCCAAGTCAGCAAAACAGGTTGCAGGAGCTGTCCTAGGAATCGTAGGCCAATTGCCTCCAGAGTATGCCGATTTTCAGGATGTCTTTCTCAAAGAACAGGCCAATGTACTACCAACTCACAGGCCCTACGATTGTCAGATAGACTTGATCCCAGGAGCACAGTTGCCATGTAGCCGCATCTACGCCCTTACTGAAAAAGAAAACCAACACCTGCGTGAATACCTGGACCAATACCACGCCAATGGGTTCATTCGACCTTACAAATCTCCAGTCTCCTCAGCTCTCTTCTTCGTCCCTAAAAAGGAGGGGGACCTGAGGACATGCATAGACTATAGAAGGCTCAATAAAATCACTCTAAAAAAACGGTATCCGTTGCCCCTGATCCCTGTACTCCTGGACCAAGTAAAAGGGGCAAAAAAATATACAAAATTGGACCTCAGGGGGGCCACCATTTGGTTCGTGTGAAGGCTGGGGATGAGTGGACGACGTCCTTCCACACCAAATTCGGGCTATTTGAATATACTGTTATGCCCTTTGGGCTGTGCAACGCCCCGGCAGCCTTTCAGTATTTCATGACAGATGTACTACGAGAATTACTGGGCATTTGCGCTATGGTCTACATTGATGATATCCTGATTTATTCCGAAACCATTGAACAACATGCACACCACGTAAGAGCTAAATTGCGTCAATACCACCTGTTTGCAAAACTTGAAAAATGTGCCTTTCACGTCACCACGGTGGAGTTCCTTGGTTACATACTCAGCCCGCAGGGCATCCAGATGGACAGACGCAAGGTTGAAGCAATACTGCAATGGCCGTCTCCCTCTTCCATCAAAACTGTCCAGAGCTTCTTAGGCTTCGCAAACTTCTATAGGAGGTTCATTGCCAATTTCTAAGAGGTAGTCCATCCAATCACATCATTGCTCAGGAAGAACCGCATGTTTCAATGGACCGCCAAAGCCGAGAAAGCTTTTCAAGAACTGAAAACACGATTTACCACAGCACTGATACTCTGTCGCCCAAACCCAGACCTTCCATTCTTGGTTGAAACAGATGCTTCCAATGTAGCGATGGGGCGGTTTTGTCCCAGAGAGATCCTGGTACCAACCAACTACACCCTGTGGCCTTTTGGTCTAGGAAGTTCAATCCAGCAGAACTAAACTATGCGGTGACCGACAAGGAACTTCTTGACATAAAAGCAGCTTTTAAGTAATGGCGGCACCATCTTCTAGGAGCATGACACCCGGTTGCTGTGCTTACCGACCATCGTAATCTGCAATTCCTGCAGACAGCCAGGGCACAAACACCACAACACCTATGATGGGCTCAGTTTTTCTCGGAATACGATTTCACAGTCAGCTACCGTACACTATCTTGAACCGGCTGGAACACTGAAAAAGTGGATGCATATGCATCTCCTCCTTCCCCACCTATTATACCCAAAGAGAAACTGATTGGACTAATCAGTAATCATCAGACCACACTGGAAAAGCTGCATGAAGAAATCAAAACAATCATGACCCCCATGGAAGTGCAAACATGGGTTTCACAGGGACAACAACGCTTGGCACTTAACAATCTACCGTATTACCAAAAACGCCTTTATTTACCACATCAGGAAATGCGGGACTTAGTCATGGAAAACCTATCATGATGCCCTTACAGCAAGACACCCTGGCATAGCAAAAACCATGGCAAAAATTCAACAACATTTCTGGTGGCCTACTTGGCGAAAAGACATTGTACAACACGTGAAGTCCTGCGATGTCTGTGCTAGAAATAAGACATCCAGAACCAAGCCTCAAGGATTACTCCGTCCCTTGTCGATTCCACCGACTCCCTGGCACACAATTTCCTTAGACTTTATCACAGATCTATCCCCCTGCGAAGGCTATAATACCATATTGGTAGTAGTGGATCTCTTAACCAAAATGGCGCACTTAACCGCTCTGTAGGGTATACCGAACGCAGGCCAGTTGGCTCGCATCTTCCGAACCAATATTGTCAGACTGCATGGATTCCCTTCAGTGGTAATTTCAGACCGGGGAAGCCAGTTTGTGTCCAAATTTTGGAAAGCTTGTTGTGCCAAGGCTCAAATCACGGTCTGTTTGTCTACTAGTCACCATCCACAGATTGATGGACAGACCGACAGAACAAATCAATCACTCGAACAATATCTTCGGTGCATGCTTGGCCAAATAGATCAGAACTGGAAGGAGCTACTATGGGCAGCTGAATATGCATATAACAACACAGTGCATAGCTCCACCGGAATTTCACCTTTTTTCTTCCTATATGGACGGGATCCACAGACTTCAACTTTAGACCCACCAATGGCTTTGGACATGCCGGCCGTATGCACCTTGCACACCAACATTAAGGAAACCTTAAAAAAGGCTATGAAAACCCTCTAAGAAACCAAGACAAACCAAAAGCGCTTTGCAGACAGGAAAAGAACACCTGAACCTCATTATGAAGTTGGAGACAAGGTATGGCTGTCCACAAAGTGCATACAGCTAAAGGGACCCAAGAGGTTCCACCCCAGGTACATCGTTCCATACCCGATATGAAGCATCATGAACCCTGTGGCCATGGAACTGGAGTTACCGCCAGTACTCTGTATACATCCCGTATTCTATGTTTTGTTACTGAAACCGGTACACCCAGGCACTTGAGACATCCTTAAAAGGCCTCCACCTCTAATGGTACAGGGAGAAGCCGAATACGAGGTCAAAAGCATCTTGGACTCCAAGATAGTCCGAAAGAAACTCTAATTGCCAGGTCCTTCTTTAGGTACTGCCCACACAGGGGAGTCCCACACTATGTCAGCAATGTGTCCTTCACATGAAAGCGCTGGAGAGCCCTGTGAGAGACAGGTAAAGCCCAATTAACCAAATGGTAATGCTTGCCCAGTGAACCTACTAGCAGACCTGGCACATAATCTTTGGCTCTCCTTTTGCTCTCCAGGGTGAGCCCTGAACGAGAGCTGGTACAGTTAAAATAAATGCTTTATTTTTCACATGCGTACCAAAATTATCTTTTCCATTTGGATTCTGGGACTTGTAGTCCTGGATTTCGCCATTGTAAACCAATGACTATAATTCCCTGAATGCAAAGTTAACACAAGGACTGTACTTGTGTCTCCCGAATGGAATGTATGATGTAGGCATATATGTGTTGAGTAGCAGTACTCTCCTGCAGCTTAGAGAAGTCCAGGTACTCAATTTATTAAAAATGAGAAGTGCGGATACTGAAGGCCGGTTTGGACTGGCCCATTTAAAACACTGCTTATAATGTATAAAGTGCATATCAATCTTTCTTTCTTCTCTTTCTCTCTTTCTTTCTTTTTTCTTTCTTTCTTTTTTACTTTCTTTCTTCCTTTCTTTGTTTCTTTCTTTGTTTCTTTCTATCTTTCTTTCGGTTTAAAACAAAATTTCACATTCGTTACACAATGTAACCAAAAGTTAAAACCAACTCTGACACTTATATTAATCTCATTATGAGCTTGCCGGTTCGGTAACAATGCTACTGGTAAGCTTGCTGGTACCGTTGTTACCGGACCGGCAAACTATGAGGTCTGCTCGTGGTTCACTTTTTGCTAGTCTGGTCTGACCTGGCAGGCGGATCGGCTTCTGTGAGCAGACCATGTCAGATTCACGAATGGTGTCAGTGCATCTGGCCTCCCCATTCCCATTCAGCCCTACGCGGCTCAATGAGAATGGGGAGTAGTTTTTTCCAGCGCCCATGAATGGGCAATTATAGGGTCCGCCGGGGCTGTAATGCCCCAGTAATTGCCCATTCCCAGGCACCAGAAAAAAATCATTCTGGCGGCAGCTGTGCCGGTTTTACCGGCATGACTACCACCAGTCTCATAAAATGGCCCAGTGAACTGGTTTGGGTTACCCAGCCCTTTAAGATGACTAGCGATGCCATGGAGATGGATGGGGATACAGATTTTATTCATACATCAATAATCAAGACGACTCAGGTAATTTGGTAAAATGAAGTCCATTTTAATATCAAGTTTCTAAAACAGGGAGTACATCGAACATCAGCATTCGCTCGATCCTCTTACTCAACTTATCTTTAGTAAAAACAGAGGTTTTATCATGCAGAATCGTCATCAGTGACGTGCTGACCTGTGTAATTACCAACGTCATCGTACGTGGCAAACTACAAAACCTATCAGAGGGAGTGATTGGCTCTAAGTGAATATCTAAGTATAAGTTCCATATCAGTATAGAAACGTGAAGGAGAGTGATAGGGTACTTAACATCCGGTGGGGCAACTAAGCCCTCCCCTTAAAATGGCAACTATAAACATCACTAAATACACAACATTGCATTGGCTACACAAGCTAAAGGACCCTACACGGTCCTCAATAATTGGTTGGCTTCTAACCCTGTCAGTGCTTTTCCACCTACGTCTACCAGCATGCAGACTGAATGTCCAGGTGCTGGTGGGCTCGTTTTAACACTAGCTTCCCACCAATTAATGTATCAATCCATCATCACCTCAATGGTCCAGTGTTAATTAGTGCTTTGAAGCTTGGCCTTGAGTTTGTACTGTGGTCTGAGAAATTTAAGGAGTGCAGGCACATCCTGCCCTCGTGCATAGGTGTGACCACTTCGATTGGCCAACTTCCTTTTTCCACATAACTGGACATCATGAAATCAAGCCTTTTTATGTATTTAATATTATTTTCTAATAGTCCTCTGACATTTTTTGTTTTGCTCAAGCCTTCTGAACAGGAGTCTCTGTTCTTTCACATGATTTGTATCCAATGTCACCGAATTCCAGTTCTGATAAAACCCTGGCTTCTTGGCTCATCTAACTCCTCCTGCTGAGATTCACTTGTAAATTCAATTAACTTTTTAACTGCGACACCACTGAAATGAGGCCTTCTTGTTAACATTCAGCAGTGCTTATAATGCGTAGTAGAAACATCCATCTTTAACGTATCCATATGGATTTATATATATTAGCGCTTGCCGCAATTTATTTACTACAAAGCTAGAAGCTAGCTTTTAAGATTAATTTGCTGCTTGCGTTTCTGTTGCATCTGTACACATTTTAACTGGCTTAATATCTTCATCTGTTTCTGTGGCATAAGCTTCTTCACCTTGATCCCAATATGTCACTTATCCTTGGTAGTTTCTTGATGCCTTGTAGAATAGCTGCATTCTCTGGTCCCTGCATCTCTTCTACGTGTGTCAGTTCAGTTGTAACGTCACCATTCATCTTTGCCTTTCATCTTCTCTGCTTCTTCAGGAATCTCATTTAAATGGCCATCATATTGTCTTGTATGCAGGTACAGTTTTCTCAATGGGTACCTTGCCTCCTAGATCTTCTTAGGTATAGGTACTCTCACTGGTACTGCCCAGAGTCCATGCTCTGCTCTGTGTCTGTTCAACTGTTCCGTGTATGTCACATACTCTGGTTTCCACTCTATAGGTAATAGAAGCAGGGCAGTTGGAGTAGGGGTACTTGGCTCCTCCTCTACACTCCCCACTCTGGGCGATTTATCAACCACTTTCTCATCATCCTTCATATTTAGACATCCTTGTCTGAAGAAATGTTTCTTTGGGATCCATATCTTTATGACACCCTTCAGACATCCTGCTGATTTCACATGCTCATCCTTGTTCCATGTCATGAGCATGCACTGTCCACTTGGAGTGCAATAGATCAATTTTACCACATATTTCTTATGGTTCTTTGGGTACAGGAACTTTGTTCCCTCAGGTTCATGGATAGTGTCCTTCACAAAGTCTCTGATCTTTTCATCTGTCAAGTTTTTGGGCTTCCATCCTGGTTCAACATAATCTTCATCCCCATGGCTTTCTTTCCTGTCTTCTTGCACTGGGAGATTATTATCTTGATCACACAAAATCAAAGCAATATCAACACGATCAGGGCTCCAAGAAACTTGAACATGTCTGCCATCCATTGTGGAACCCAATAGAAGAGTGATCCAAACCATCTGTCATCAGCAAAGTCTTCTACTTCGTCTATCATCTGGCCATGGAGTTTCGTCAGCATGTCTATGACCTCTGTCAAGGTTCCATTATTGTCATCATGAGAAGGTAAGAATGTGCAATATGATTCTCCAATTCTTGCACAAACACCTCCATCCATAGCTGTGATCATGTCCAAGACGTATCTGTTCTGGAGAGTCATCAGTCTTATGGCTCTCATCTCTTCTCTGATTGCATTGCATCCCTTTATAGTTGTATTAATTGTCTGCAGCAATTTCCATCTGGTTATCTGAAGCCACTTGGTATTTGCTCCAACCTGGATTCTTGGCATGAAGATCAACATGAACACTGGCGAAGTCTGGCTGAACAGTTTGTGTTCATATGGGATAGAGTCAAAAGCATCTATTGAAAAGTAGTTCTCTCTCTTTATCCTCTTTATCAGCTCCACAGATCTCTTCTTCCTTAAGTGAGCACCTTTTTCAGAAAACTGCTGAGATTCAGATCACTCTGTGGAATCACTAATGCTGGAACATGGACATTCACCAACATGCATATTCCTCCTCAGTCTTTATGTAGCCTTATGTATGCCTTGGATCCACAAGCCCAATAATGACCCATGATTACTACTGTTCCATGCACCATTCCCAATGTGTCTAAGATACAAACGCATTTCTGATTTTATCCAACTTTTCTTGTACCATTAAATATGAAGCACAGTTTTGAGCTTTCCAAAGGCACTATCTGTAAGGGTCCTTCTCTGTCTTCGACCCAAGTTAACAGCTTAGAAAGTCTTGGCCATAACGGTTTGCATTGCTCTTGTGCATTCAAAATAGTGGATTCAGGACGATTGGTTACCATCCAGGCTCTACAGATCACCACTCCTTTTTTCCATCCATCCGGTGATAACACTGATCCCCAGATCTGCACTTGACCTCTGTTCTTCCAAATTCAAATATCATCTGTAGATTTTCCTGTGGTCTTCAGTTTTTTATTCACTTCCTGTCTGATTTCAGCTCCTTTTACTCCAGGTTTTTCGTATATGATCACATGATTCCTCATATTGGCATTGTTTCTTGTCTTTATATCTTGAATATAATCATCTTCATCTGGATCCGTACATTCAGTTGCCCATTTGAGAGAAGTATCATGACCCATGAACTGGCATCTGGTTTTGCAAAGTGCTACGTGTGAAAGACAATGTGCTGTCTCGACATCTATTCCAACAGCTATGAAGATTTTCGACTTCCCCATACTGTATGACAGGAGTGCACATATGAAGCATTCCTGCTTTGAAGTTCTTCTCCCAACGTCCTTCATGTTTTGGTACCTTATGTTATTTTCCAAGTGTGCCGTGCTGTCCAGGTAATCATTTAATTTATAATTATCTTCCTGTGTACTTCTTTTATGTCTCATTCTTTTCATGTGAGCTTCCATAATGTAAGAAGATTCAATTCAACACTACAGCTAAGTCAATGCCTAGTCTGGGATACTGAATGGAAACCCTTATTGATATATCTTTATGTCCAGTTCATGAGTTCTGGATGACTACCCCTATATAACACCCCTCTCTTGGAATCCCCCTGACCCCACTGAGCCAAGAAGTAGTTCTGTTTTGCAAGTTTAAAAGGTTTATTTGAGAATGTAAACAACATATATATATCACACTTTATAATAAATTAATAATTGAATATCACACATAATCTGAGCAGTAATCAATAATGGATAGTCTGGCACTAGCACACTTCTTTATAATCAATGATGAGTGGGTATAGGATGGATAAGATAGCAACAATACTTTTATGGTTTCAAATAGATGCAATGTGGAATGAAAATGCAGTACAGAAAATAACTTGATAGGATTTCAGCAAAAGGCAATGTAATCACTTTCTTGGACAATTCACGCCCCCCTTTATGCAATGGAAGGAGATGAGAGCACACAGTTCTTAGTAATGCAATCATATAGAATTCAGTTCAATTCCCCCCCAGCAGCTTATACAACAGATAGGAGTTTTTAAACACAGGCAAAATGCTTTGAATATGGTGACAATGCAGTGAGAAATATGCTGAAAATGCTTTTAATTCCCTTTAGGAGGTTCAGGGTGAGTGAGAGATACTAGGGATGAGTGCAGGCTCACTTTAGCAATGATTCAGAGATGGTGATTAAGAGGCAAACAAATTTTTAGCAAGGAAAGAAATGACTGCTGATGGTTACACGTGGCTGGATATTTAACCAAATCGCAAATCGCGGTAAAATTCGCAAGTGCGTGAATCGTGATTGCGGAAAAAGTATAAGGAGTAGGAAGTCGGCTTGCTGGAAAGGTAAGATTCTAAGCTTTCAGAGGAAAGTTAAACCAAGTTCCTAGCCCAAACGGTTCCAGAGATAGGGACGATTAAATAAAGGTAGTTTTTCGGATTTAAAGTAAACTTTTAATTAAGAGATTGGTTCTGCACAGTTCTGCTAGGTACTCACAATATATTTATGAAATAGGCCTCGCCACGGATCTGGTCAGGTTTTGGACTGGACTCCGGTTCGGCACTTCACAGTGATCTGGGTCAGCTCTCTGGTTCTGCTAACAGCGGTCTGGGTCACTCTGGATCTCTGGCCTCTGGTTCTGGATACTGCTCTGCTTTCTCTGGGTACAGCACTGCTTCTGGATCTTTCTGGCGCAGGGTTTCAGGCCAGAATCAACAGCTCAGCCTGGCTGTGAATAGTCTGCAAATGATTTTGAGGATGCTGAGGCCTGCTGAGAAGAGTTCTCAGTTTGTGGGTTTAGGCCCTTGCTTTAAGTTCTGAAGTAAAGTTCTGGTCTTTAGAGATTGATGGATTTGAAGTCTGGATCTCTGGATGTGAAGTCGTCGGTCAGCATGCTCCGCAGCAAATGGAATTGAATGTCTCTACCTGTCCCAGCAGTCTCTTTTTATGTGTTTTGAAAATGGGTGTGTGCCTGGCCCTAGCTAAGCTTGCCCCTCTCTACTTGTCATTGGCCCAATTCTCCCCTCTCCCATGATTGGGGGAAGGAAATGTGAGTCAGAGTGATGCTGTAGGTTTTATGGGTCAGAGGATCCTCCCCCGGTCAGTTTGCCCACAAATCTATATTTGATTCAAATACATATTGCACAGATACACAGTTGTTTAAAATTACATGCACCCATCACATATCACATGAGGTATACTCTGTTCAAACTCTGCTCTTCCTGGGGGCTTGCATTCAGAATTAGCAACATTTTGCACTTTTTAACTGGTTTTGCAATATCGGACATTTACCCAAATTTGCACATATGTGCGCAAGGAGTATGGACATTAATTGATGAAGTGTCAGATTTTTAACATGCAGACATTTGGAGTGAAACCCTATTTTCCGCTAGCAACCCCCCAGATCATACCACCAGGTCCTAAAACCCCTTAAAATGTGGGCAGAAGAATCACAAGAATTATGGTAGCATTTAGATAATTTTGACAAGTCCGCACCATGAGTTATACATCTTTCTTAAAATCATATTCTGGCCAACAGGGGTGTGTCTTCCCAGGTCACATAGTGGAGAAACCAGTCTATCCACTTTCTTTAAGCTCAGCCTGTCCTCAGAGGGGCTGCCCCTCCCCGTTTCTGCCAAGAGGAAGCCACTTTTACGACCTCCCCTATAAACCATCTGCCTGAGTCAAGGAAGGGCTTTGTTCAAAAGGAAGCCATTTACGACCACCCTAATAAACCATCTGCCTGGGCCCAGGACAGGTCTTTGTTCAACTCCCTGTAGCTGCTCCACCCCTAATCTAATCAGAGAGGTGACAACTCATTTTGGCAAGGGGAAGAGTGGCTGAGCAAGTTTCTACTCCTGTGGGGGTAGATGTCAGGCAGAATTCAGTTTCATTAAGCCAGGTTTCAGCTAAATGTCACTTTTTGTCCCCCAGTTTAAGTCTATTACGATTCTTACATACACATTAAATAATTACTTCCTTCAAGTCATTTCAGAGTATAGTTTTACATTGTATCCACCTCTTAGCAAGACTTTCCTTGGTCTGGTTTTGTTTCATTTGTTCAGTTTTACACAAAAGTCTGGTGGTTTTAAAACGCTGGCTTTCTGATAGTGGTGAGTACTGGTAATGCAACCATTTTTGGGATTTAAGAAAATTAATTCCCCACAGTTCTAGGTTGCTTTTGGCAATCAGCATTGCCATTCCCAATGGTTTCAGGCTACTGTGTGGGTAGCCCAATGGTGGTTTTAGGCAGTGCCCTCCTGTGCTCACAACCTAGGCAAAAATGGGTGGCAGCCTATTCTTCATGCATTTCCCTGTGCATTTTCTGGGAAGTTCTGGCCATCATGATGTTTTCCATGCCAGTACTGCACAGTTTTCCTATTCTGGCGTACATGTGGGCTTTTTGGCCATCTTGGATTTTCTAAGCCCACAGCACCAAATGTTGCAGCATGATAGCTCAAACGTGGGTCAGGACACCCAACAAAGCCCCCCCCCACGCGACTGCACTTTGAATTTGAGTCGATGGGGAGTCGGGTGCACAGAAGGTTATGACCCACGCACTGGTATGTCCGCATAATCTTCTTCCAATTCTGCAAATGGCACAGTTCAGCATCTTTTCCTCCATCCGGTACTGATCGATCAGTTCTCCTCGCCGGTCCTGATGGGAATATTGGGCGGTACCCCGGGCCCCTTGGGTCTCTGCTCCCGGTCTCCGGATCGTCCTCCCTGGCCAGTCTCCAGGTTTTCTTTCTCCTAGGACGACAAAGGAAAAGCGGCAATACCTATTCATGGACATTTCTCCCCCACCATTGATATAGTGGGGTGGCATATATATTTTAGAACTCAACAGATATGAACATGCACATTTTTTTAAATTAAGCGACAGGAACACATAAACCTGAGAAACACAGAATTTGATAGGCTATATGTAGGATATTTTAGGGTTGGAACTGAATTACTCTGGAGTGGCCCCCTCTGGTATTGCAGAGGACTCCTCCATTTGCTGCAGAGTGTGCCTGGGATGGCAACACTTAAGCTGATTTATATGTACCCACTTGTCTTCCCCCTCTGCCAAACCGCCTTTGAGGATGTGGATCTTGTAGGCCACAGGGGAGATCTTGTCTATAATCTCAAAGGGTCCCTTCCATGTAGGCAAGAATTTTCGCTGTTTGGCCTGGTTCCTTTGGAAATTGTATAGATAGGCCCGATCACCCACCTTATATTCCTTTCGGGTAGTTTTTAAATCATAGTGGGTCTTCATGCTCTCGGCTGATCTTTCTAGATTCCGCTGAGCATAGGCAAAAGCATGCTGATGGTGTTTCCTTAAATTCTCCACATACTCATGAGTTGTGGAGGCATTTATCAACGTTTGCTCTTGGGTTCTGTAGCGCAAACGCTGGGGAAGCACCATCTTGCGTCCAGTCATCAACTCAAATGGTGACATTTTGGTTGCAGATGAAGGGGTAGATCTGATGGCCATTAGGACCAGAGGTAATCGGATATCGCAACTTGGCCCAGAATCTGCCACAAACTTCTTTAATATGCTCACAATGGTTCGGTTATATCTCTCTACTGCCCCAGAAGAAACTGGCCGGTAAGCAATATGTAGCTTCCTTTTAACCCCTAGTATCTCCCACATCTTTGTCATTACTTCACTGGTGAAGTGGCTACCTCTGTCTGACTCAATCCTTTGAGGTAGACCAAAACGGGAAAAGATGTGGTTAATCATCAGGGCAGCTGCTGTTTCTGCCTTGCAGTTTGGGGCTGGGAGACATTCCACCCACTTGGTAAACAAGCATGTAATGGTCAACATGTACTTGTTTCCTCTAGACGAGCGAATCACAGGGCCTACTAAGTCGATTTGCAAATCTGACCATGGCAGTGTCATCCCCCTCTTTTGGAGAGGCACACGGTGTGTGAGGGATGATGGCTGAAATTGTGCACTCACAAGACACCCCTTCAAGTATTGGTCGAGGTCCTGCCCCATGTGTGGCCAGTATGCAACCTCTCTTAAGATTTCCAGTGTTGTGTGAAACCCCCTATGACTGGCGGTGGCCGCATCATGGGCGTGACTTAACATCAGGCTTCGGAATGAGGTAGGAACCACCCACTGATCGTGGCCAGCTTTGGATTTCCTTACCAGCAAACCGTCTTGGATTCGGAACATTTTTGGATATTTCATCAACACTCTTAGGTCCTCTTTCCCAATGTAATCGGTATCCGACAGGGGAAAGTTCTCAGGGTCCTCAAGGTGTTGGTAAAACTTACCAATAATTAGATCCCCCTTCTGAGCTGGAATCAAATCAGCATCAGAGGTCTCCTTGCTCCATTGGGCAGTTGAAAGATCATTGTGAGCATTTGTCTGGGACCTAGTGATAGCAGTGACCTGGATTTCCCCCAACAGGGACTCTATTTCGATTAGATCCCCTTGGATGGCCCCGGTTTTGGCCAGCTGATCAGCTAAGACATTTCCAGTTTTGTCTGGTCCCTTTACTTTGGAATGACCCTTGATCTTTTTCCAGTAGATGGTCATCCCATTCGATGTGACTAGATCATCAATGTTTTGGATTAACTTCCCATGTTTCAGGGGTTTGTTATTAGCGCATAACATGCCTCTGGTTTTCCAATTAACCAAGTGCTCCACGAACCCGTTCCGTACATAATCCGAATCGGTGATTATGACCAGTTTGTGGAGTTGATGTTGGACAGCAGTGAGGATGGCCTGATGCACAGCCATCAATTCTGCCACCTGACTACTTTGGGGACCAATTTTGTATCCAGCGGAGGGTTCTGGGAACTCCTTCACCCATGCATTCCCTACGCCAGCCACCAGTTCTTTCTCCCCGTCGTTGTCAACATGGTAAGAGCATCCATCCACATAGACAGTGGGCATTCCCTCACACTTGACCTCTTCAAAGACTTTGTGTGGGGAATTAAGGTATGCCTCTGTGTTGTCCTTGATTTTTAGACTTTCGTCCTCGAGACAGTTTTCTCTGGCACAATCATGCAAGTCAGCCAGACCTTGCGCGAGGGGACTCTTCTTGTTTTGGCCATATCTGACCTCCACAGGAAAGCCTTGCATTGACAGAATCGAGGAATTAATTCGGGAATTACTCACATTTCCGGCCCGGATTCTGTCACTTTGGAGATATTGCAGAGGCTGGTGTGGAGTCTCCACTATGATGTGTTCCCCATGGATAAACGGGCGGTAATTCTTCAATGCCCACACCGTTGCCAGGAGTGCCTTCTCACAATCGTTGAATTTTTCCTCCACAGAGGATAAAGTTTTGCTCGCATAGGAGATTACTTTATTGACCTTGTCATGCTTTTGGTATAATACTGCCGTCAAGCACGTATTAGAGAACCCCGTCTCCAGGAAGAACTCCTTGTTTCTGACAGGGTAAGATAGGCAAGGCGCTTGTGAGAGGCTTCTTTTGAGTTGTCTTACCGCCTCGGCTTGTTCTGGACCCCATTCCCACTTGACCACCCCCTTCAGGAGATGAATCAGGGGTCTGGTGATCTCTGCGTAGCCCTCAATGAACTTTCTGCTGTAATTAGTCAGTCCAAGGAGGCTCCTTAGTTCGGTGGGGTCTTTCAGTTTCTGAAGTGCTTCCACTTTCTTTTCCTGGGGACAGAGACCCTGAGGGGTAATCTCATGCCCCAAGAAATTAATACGGGTTCTACACCACTGTGCTTTCTGAAAGGAAAGTTTTGCTCCGGCGGCCCTCAACTGGGTCACAACATAACGGATCTCCGCTATGTGTTCCTCCACAGATGAACTTTTGATGAGGACATCATCTACATAAGCCAGGTTACCCCTTGCACCCAGGTCGGGCATGGCCTTGTGTAGGAAAATGTTGAATTCATTGCCGGAGTTGAGGTATCCGAAGGGAGTCCGGGTCCATGTGTACTGCTGGCCCCCAAAGGTAAAAGCCAGCTTGTATTGGTCCTCCCTACTGACAGGCACAGTCCAGTATCCATTGGTCAGGTCTATTGCAGTGAAAACCTGTGACCCCTGGATCTGGGCCAGCCCTTGGTCAATGTAGGGCAGAGGCCATCGGGAAGTATGATCGGGGAGTATATGACCCATTTGTTGAGCTCCCTGAGGTCGACGCAGAGTCTCCACTGGCCGTTTGGCTTCAATATTCCCAGAACCGGGTTATTGAAGGTGCTGTGAACTGGACGGATTATTCTCCGGGACTCCAGGATCTTAATTATTTCCGTAAGGGACTCCATTGATGCGAGAGGCAAGCGATATTGCTTCACAAACACTGGAGTCATGCCAGGGTCCGTGGGGATTGTTGTTGTGTGGATGTCGATGTGACCACAGTCATATGAGTCTACCGCAAAGAGATCTTGGAAATCCAAGAAAACTTGTTTCAACTTTTGCTTCTGTTCCAGAGTCACACAGGCATCAGCTAGGTTGACTCTCTCTTCCACCATCTGCCTGAAGCCTGGAAAGACTTCTGGTTTGGCTATCTCAGCGGCCTCCTCCAGCTGGGTGGAGAAGTCCCTGGTCAGAATGCTGATTTGGACTGGAGGCTTCAGGTGGGAAAGGCAGCCCTCATGGACCTGGAAAATCACCACATCCCTCCGGAAGTCACAAGTCACATCTTCCTTACCATAAGGGCAAGACGTGTACAACAGGAAGTTCCCCCCATGCCGGGTGAAAATCCTATCTGGTGTTGTATTGTCCTCACTGTCACCGTCAAAACAGCCCTTGGGGATTGGTCCTAACAGTTCATTTCCTAGATCAATGGAAAAATGTCGGTCATCAACCGCCATTCCAATAATGGTGCCTGCGGCTAGAGTAATACTCTTTAAGTCGCTGTTATCCACCTCTATTGGAATGGTGTCATGTTCTATGTTGACTAATGGAGTTGGGTTTACCCCCAACCCTTGCTGTTGGAGAGAAGCATTTAGATGTATATAAGCATCAGGGTTTTGCAATTTTTGTCCTCTTTTAACTTTCACTTCCAGGGAGAATTGTCGGGTCCTTTCTGGGATGGTGACTTCCTCTTTGATCTGAATTTCAACTGCATAAGGTAGCAATTGAGCTGACCTAAATGCTTTTTCTGGATTATCAAAGCCCATGGGATTATCCGCTAATCGGGGCCAAGCTTTGAAGTTTATTAGGTCCAAACTAATGGCAAAGCGATTGAGAATGTCACTGCCTAAGTAAAAGGCGGCAGTGACATCTCGCACGACCCAACAATTATGGACTATGCTCTTGTTGCCAATGGAGATTTTGAGCATACACATGCTTGGCAGGAGATGTTTGGAATTTGGTGCTTCCCGGTCCATTTCCCATTTGTCTATCAGTTTGAATGTGGGAATGGCTGGATCTTTTGGGAGTTGGCGGAACATGGCTTCGCTGATGAAGCTCTTACCGTTGTTCACACACACTCGAGCGAGAACAGAGTCCTTCCCATCATTTAACTGAACAGGGATGAACAACTGCTCTCCAATTTGCTGAATATCAGCGCTGTCAGGGGCAGGACTAGCCATAGACCATGTACTGTTGGAACTGTGGGGCCAGGGACCATGAAGAAACCTAGACCCAGAAAGCTACTTTACTTAAAAAGGCTGTAATGCTCTTTCTGTAGACGAATTGCCGCCCAAAACTACAAATCCCAGCATTTGGCACACCAGGGCTACATTTCCCAGCATGCTCTGCGGACTCGCGAGCCAATGGGAAGCCGCGCTGGGTGTGGCGCGCGAGTGCGCATGCGCAAGCCCCAAGGCACGGGGCTTGTGCTCGAGACATCGAGGAGAGTGGACGTGTGCCCAGCAGCTCCTCGGAATTCACACGCGAGGGGCCCAGAGCCTCCGGAGGAACCATCCGGCCCCTCGCTTCATAAAGATAAGTACCGCTCAGCCCACGGAGTGTCTGGGACCTACGGGGGAAGTGCAGGGGGGCATATCCCAACCCCTCCAGAGCCCCCTGCGCTGGCACATAGGAGCTAAGTGGGCGGGCTTCGGGGGAAAGAGTTCTGCTCTGTGATTGTGTGCAGGCGAAAGACGATACTATTTTGTGGATGTTTTCACGTGTTTTGTCTCGTGGTCTCGTGGACCATAAGCCGGAAAGGCGCACGAGGCGGGAGCGCATTACAGTGCAAAAGGCAGTCGGTCTGAAGGAAGACCGAATACTGGCAAAATATAGATCTTGGGGGGTTGAAGGCCACGTGCGGCAGCGCACCCCAAAGGCACCTGCAAATCCTTGAATGCACGGAATGCTGAATGCGTGTAGAGTGTGTTTGGGAGAGTGAGAGACTGACAAAATCAGAAGGCACACGCTAATGCTTGTCCTTTGTTTTTTCCTTTTAGTGTGCATCTGATCACCTGACCGCAAGGACGTGGCACAGGACTCGACATCCTTTGCAGGACAGGACTTAAGGACAGAAGTATAAGCTAAGTGTGCTTGTGCATGAGACTTTTGTTCATGAAAATGTAACAGGACTCACATCTTGTTTATCAATCCATGTTTGTTTTAACTTTGTGTTCAGAGGAGAATGTACATGATATGTTGAAGGGCAATGTAGTGTGAAGGGAAACACCTTTACATGTAAAGGTGTTAAAAACACTTGCAGCAACCAGTTTAGGAAAAGTGTGCAGTCATCGTTTACCCTACAATCCCCAGTCCCATCCATAACCTCTTCCTACCCCTCAATCCGGTTAACCTAAAAATCCTGCTACCTATCCACTCATCAAGCTCCTAACCCTCCTTCCCCGCTCTGGTTACAGAGGTCTGTGTAAGCCTTGACTTGCAGACACTGAGACCATTGAGGGGGTGGTTGGTACTGCTTCGCTCCTGCGCCTTGGACCTGAGCATCCTGACAGAAGCACAAGCCCACGTAATATTCAGGCGCCCGAGCGGGGTAGCCAACCCCCGTTACCGTCATGGAGGAGATCGCCAAGGTCTTGCAAGACTTGCAGAGCGAGTTGGCTGCGTCCAGACAGGACTATGCCACCGTGTCCTCGCAGGTGCGTAGTTTGGCAGCCCAAACCGCACCCTTACCAGGTCATGCACCAGTACAGGTGCAAGTCACCCCGGAATCTGTAGTTCCCCTAGCACCACCTGAGCGATATGGTGGAGATCCGCAGACATTTTCCACTTTTATCACGCAGTGCCGCCTCCATTTCCTTACGAAACCGGCAGCATTCCGATCAAATCAATCTAGGACTGCATTTGTTATCTCCTACCTTACAGGAGATGCTGCAGCATGGGCAAATCCCTTGGTACAAAAAGATAACACAATCCTATATGATTGGGATGAGTTTCTTAGTGACTTCGAGAAAATATTTAACCGAAGGGCTTCCACCTTGTGTAAGGATCGGGAATTGCTGACTTTGAGGCAGGGGAATAAGGAGCTGGTGACGAATGTCACCCAGTTTAATCGATTAGTAGCCGAAGCCGAGTGGCCGCGCGACAAATGTATGTCCCTATTTTATCAGGGGCTAAGGGATGATATTAAAGACCTTATCGCCCAAGTTGACCCCCAACCTCGAGAATGCTCAGATATGATCGATTTGGCCATGCGGTTGGATCACCGTCAGGCGGAACGACGGGGGTATAGGAAAAAAGGGGAGTCACGTTCAGTAACAAGGTTTGATCAGTCTAAAGGGACACGAGGGACAATGGACAAGTCTGACGGAGATGAGCCAATACAAATTGGGTCAGTTCGAGGTCCCCTATCCAAAGAAGAAAAAGAACGGAGGAGAAAGGATGGTGTTTGTATGTACTGTGGGAAGTCGGGACATTTCGTTCGCGAATGCCCCACTAAGCCCAAAACTCAGGGAAACGCTTCTGCTCGCCGGTAGTGGGGGTTACCCGGCTGAGCCTGACCAATAGCAGGGCCCCAATTACAGGTTGTCCCAACTTCGCCCCACATGTCTCGTTAAGGGGGTGTCTAGGGTTTCAGGGACTATTAAAAGAGGTCACCATGTTGATTGACTCGGGTGCAACAGGTAATTTCATAGACACCCAGTTTGCAGTCAAGCTGGGTATCCCTACGCAGCAAAAAGCAAAGCCTGAACCCGTGCGCGCTGTTGATGGTACGCCTCTTTGTTTCGGACCTATTACACATAACACTATTTCAGTGACCCTAAGTAGCGGAGATGGGCATTGGGAACATATTGCCTTCGACTTAATTGCTGCCCCGCAATTCGGCCTTATTTTAGGGTTACCTTGGCTGAGAAAACATGACCCTCCGATTCAATGGACCGCCGGATTGGTAGAATTTAGTTCTTCCTATTGTCAGGAGCATTGTAAGCGGCCGATATCCTCGACCCCTCAAGTTGTAAGAATTACGGGTGGTCAACCCGAGCTGCGCCCGGAGGAACTGCCCGCAGAATACTCCGATTACATAGACGTCTTTAACAAGACGGCCGCTGAAACCTTACCCCCACATCGGGTATTCGACTACAGCATAGACCTAGAACCAGGGGCTACGTTACCATGCAGTCGTATATATGCCTTGACCGAGGCTGAAAACGAGCACCTCCGAGAGTATATAACAGCCAATTTGCAAAACGGCTTTATTAGACACTCTAACTCACCGGTATCCTCCCTTTTGTTCTTCGTACCGAAGAAGTCCGGGGAACTTCGGACTTGCATAGATTACCGCGGGGTGAATCGGATAACCATCAAAAACCGTTACCCACTTCCACTCATCCCAGTCCTTCTAGATCAGGTTAGGGACGCGGTCATCTATACTAAGCTGGATCTTCGTGGCGCATACCATCTAGTGCGGGTGCGCGAAGGTGACGAATGGAAAACCGCCTTTCAAACAAAATTCGGATTATACGAATATCAGGTTATGCCGTTCGGTCTATGTAACGCACCCGCTGCTTTCCAACACTTCCTAGATGAGGTTCTTAGAGAATATCTGGATGTATGTGCCGTTGTGTACATTGATAACATCCTCATCTATTCCCATAGTCTCCAAGAACATATCCAGCATGTACGCGCTGTCCTACAAAAGTTGAGGGAACACCAACTCTATGCCAAATTAGAAAAATGTGAATTTCACCGGACCACAGTGGAATTCTTGGGTTATTACCTAACTCCAACAGGCGTGCAAATGGATCGCAAAAAGGTACAGGCCATTCTAGATTGGGCCCCACCAGCCAATGTAAAAGATGTGCAATCCTTCTTAGGATTTGCAAACTTCTATAGAAGGTTTGTCAAGAATTTCTCTGAGCTGGTTACCCCAATCACGAGACTTCTACGTAAAGGCTGCCCGTTTGTTTGGGACGCCTTGGCTGAACAAGGATTTCAACGACTCAAGAAGGCCTTTACTGATGCTCCGGTACTGAAACATCCAGACTTGTCCCAGCCATTTGTGGTGGAAACAGACGCTTCCAGCTATGCACTAGGGGCTGTATTGTCCCAACGAGATCCTCAGACGGGCCTATTACATCCTGTGGCCTATTACTCGAGGAAACTGCTCCCCGCAGAGGTTAACTACATCATAGCATATAGGGAGCTATTGGCCATAAAGGCAGCGTTTAGCGAGTGGCAGCATTATTTAATGGGGGCACGTCACACCGTGACGGTTATTACCGACCACCGCAATCTCCAATTTATTAGGACTGCCAAGACCTTGAGTCCGCGCCAGCTGCGCTGGGCCCAATATTTTGCTGAGTTTGATTTTATTATCACTTACAGACCCGGAACTAACAATCGGAAAGCTGACATCTTGTCTCGCTATCCGGAAAAAGTCCTTAAGGAAATAGAAATAGTGTCCCGGCCAATAGTTTCTCCGGAGCGAATAGTGGGCTTAACCACTAACCTTTTCGAGAGTATCCGACAAGAACTCTCCATGCACGATCTGCATCAATGGTGCAAACAAGACTCCCAGCATACCATTAAAGATGGGATTCCGTATCATGGACAATCCTTGTACTTGCCCACAACCCATCTACAAGAAAAGGCTATGTCCTGGTGCCATGATTCATCCCTAGCGGGTCACCCTGGTAAGACAAAAACATTAGAATTGGTAGCAAGGCATTTCTGGTGGCCAAAGTGGCGACTTGATGTTCAACAATACGTGCGACAATGTACAATTTGCGCCCAAAACAAGGCCGATCACCAGAAACCCGCAGGTCTTCTTCGTCCCTTGCCGACTCCTACTGTACCATGGCACACAGTCACTATGGACCTCATAGTCGAATTCCCACAAGTGCAGGGCTACACATCAATACTGGTGGTGGTGGATGCCTTTTTAAAAATGGCTCACTTCATCCCTTGTAAAGGGGTCCCGACAGCCAAGGAAATTGCCGAATTATTCCTACAGAATGTGGTCCGCCTTCATGGCCTCCCATGCCGTGTGATAACAGATAGGGGTCCGCAGTTTACTTCCAGGTTCTGGCGCGAGTTTTGTAACATCATCGGTATGGAAGTCTGACTGTCCTCGGGTTATCATCCTGAGACAGACGGCCAAACCGAACGCGTGAACCAGGGGCTTGAACAGTTCCTACGCTGCTTGGCCGCAGGACGAGAGACAACATGGGTTCAACACACTTGGCTAGCAGAATTGGCATATAACAATGCTGTTCACTCCTCCACAAAACGGTCCCCGTTCTTCTGCCTGTATGGAAGACATCCACGGATCTTACCTTTATCCGTACCAACAGCAGAAGCAGTACTGCCTACATTGGCAGGACAACGGATCGGAATAGAGCAGGTTTGGAAGGAGGTGCAGGCTAATCTCTTAAGAGCTAAAAAGACATATAAAATCTATGCAGATAAACATCGACGTGCCAGCCCAGTGTATCATAAGAACGACCTAGTGTGGTTGTCCACCCGCAATTTACGACTAGAGGGGCCCAAAAAGTTACAACCCCGTTACTTGGGCCCGTTTAGCATAGAAAAGGTAATTAACCCAGTAGCGGTTCGATTGACTCTGCCATCCCAGATGAAAATCCATCCTATCTTCCATACATCGCTGTTAAAACCAGCATCCCTTGGCACACGTACCCAAAAACCACCTCCCGTACTCGTACAGGGGGAACCTGAGTATGAAGTACGAGCCATTTTGAACTCCAAGATATTAAAGAACGGACAACTTTATTATTTGATTGATTGGGTGGGGTACGGGCCCGAAGACCGCTCCTGGGAACCCTCACATCATGTGCATGCACCACGATTACTGCGCACTTTTCATAGAAACTACCCTGATAAACCCGGGGGCCCTGCCTTCCGTGGGGGGGGGAGTGCTGTCAGGGGCAGGACTAGCCATAGACCATGTACTGTTGGAACTGTGGGGCCAGGGACCATGAAGAAACCTAGACCCAGAAAGCTACTTTACTTAAAAAGGCTGTTATGCCCTTTCTGTAGACGAATTGCCGCCCAAAACTACAAATCCCAGCATTTGGCACGCCAGGACTACATTTCCCAGCATGCTCTGCGGACTCGCGAGCCAATGGGAAGCCGCGCTGGGTGTGGCGCACGAGTGCGCATGAGCAAGCCCCAAGGCACGGGGCTTGTGCTCGAGACATCGAGGAGAGTGGACGTGTGCCCAGCAGCTCCTCGGAATTCACACGCGAGGGGCCCAGAGCCTCCGGAGGAACCATCCGGCCCCTCGCTTCATAAAGATAAGTACCGCTCAGCCCACGGAGTGTCTGGGACCTACGGGGGAAGCGCAGGGGGGCATATCCCAACCCCTCCAGAGCCCCCTTCGCTGGCACATAGGAGCTAAGTGGACGGGCTTCGGGGGAAAGAGTTCTGCTCTGTGATTGTGTGCAGGCGAAAGACAATACTATTTTGTGGATGTTTTCACGTGTTTTGTCTCGTGGTCTCGTGGAACATAAGCCGGAAAGGCGCACGAGGCGGGAGCGCATTACAGTGCAAAAGGCAGTCGGTCTGAAGGAAGACCGAATACTGGCAAAATATAGATCCTGGGGGGTTGAAGGCCACGTGCGGCAGCGCACCCCAAAGGAACCTGAAAATCCTTGAATGCACGGAATGCTGAATGCGTGTAGAGTGTGTTTGGGAGAGTGAGAGACTGACAGAATCAGAAGGCACACGCTAATGCTTGTCCTTTGTTTTTTCCTTTTAGTGTGCATCTGATCACCTGACCGCAAGGACGTGGCACAGGACTCGACTGCCTTTGCAGGACAGGACTTAAGGACAGAAGTATAAGCTAAGTGTGCTTGTGCATGAGACTTTTGTTCATGAAAATGTAACAGGACTCACATCTTGTTTATCAATCCATGTTTGTTTTAACTTCGTGTTCAGAGGAGAATGTACATGATATGTTGAAGGGCAATGTAGTGTGAAGGGAAACACCTTTACATGTAAAGGTGTTAAAAACACTTGCAGCAACCAGTTTAGGAAAAGTGTGCAGTCATCGTTTACCCTACAATCCCCAGTCCCATCCATAACCTCTTCCTACCCCTCAATCCGGTTAACCTAAAAATCCTGCTACCTATCCACTCATCGAGCTCCTAACCCTCCTTCCCCGCTCTGGTTACAGAGGTCTGTGTAAGCCTTGACTTGCAGACACTGAGACCATTGAGGGGGTGGTTGGTACTGCTTCGCTCCTGCGCCTTGGACCTGAGCATCCTGACAAGCCAGGCTCTGAGCTGATTTCACATCTTCCTGGACTATAGGAGTGGGAGTGTCTGATTGTGGATTAGTAAAGAATTTCAGGGTGTTTCCTTCCAGTGTGGAATACCACCTTAAACTGGAAGGAAGGTTGATTTTCAGAAATAGAGAGGACCCCCCATCACCAGTCTGTTGTCCTACTGCTATTACTGTCACGTCTGGACTTTGGTTGTTCTGGAAGTGAAATTCTACTTGGTCAGATTTTTGTTCAACCATGTGGCAGGTGCCGTTTAAACTAACATGGTTGACACTCTGTTTTAATTTTATTGGTCGGCTAGTCTGGGTCCAGAGGACCTTGTTTACACAATCTATTAGGGGTGATAACCTTCTCAGGCGGTTGTTCCCTAGTAAACAAGGGGTGCCCTCTG
Source organism: Ambystoma mexicanum (assembly GCF_040938575.1). NCBI lineage: Eukaryota > Metazoa > Chordata > Amphibia > Caudata > Ambystomatidae > Ambystoma > Ambystoma mexicanum. The sequence continues at coordinate 490,886,452 of NC_090922.1, read as the reverse complement.
GAGCCACTACTATGACCGGGTGTTTCACCTTGTGTCGCCCAATTTTAATGTCCAAGTCTGCAGTCCCCTCAACGGGAATTTCCTTCCCGTCAAAGTTCTGCAGTTGTCCAGGAAGAGAGGTGAGAGGAATTTGGTAATTCTCCCCCTTCCTGCATTTAGTTCCTCAAAGGCCCTTTTGGACAGAAGGTTAGCTTGGGATCCAGTGTCCACCAGTGCCTAAATTGTACCCTGCCCCTGTACTTGTACCGGGGCATAGTATCTTCCCTCCTTCTCCTCAAGGGGGCACAGATAATGCACATTTTTGGACAACTGGTGGGCTAACTTTCTGGTTTTGGACATTGCTAGCAAAGAGATTTGGGCAGAATTCTGTGGAGAACCTTGGGAATCTGAAAGAAAAAGTTGGCAACTGGAGATCAGAGCCATTGTGGGTTCCCCTGGTTCCGGTTCTGGGCCGCCCCCCCTTTTTTGAGGCAGTCATCAGGATGGATTTGAACCAGGGGATTTCGGTATTGTGGGTTCTGGGATGAGATGGTGGGCGGCGGTAGCTCACTCTCCATATCTCCCCAGTCTGAATTGGCATCCCTTTGGACCCATTTTTCCTTGGGAGGAGTTCCCCCATCTCTAAAGGAGAAGATCCTGCTCTCCCTCAAATTGGAAGACCTGTACCTCCTCCACAAAGTGGGTCTGTTTGGGTCCTTTGTTTCTCCTACCCCCCCTCTGCTCCTTGGAAGGCAGGCTTTCAGGGGTAGGAGATTTTGTTTCCGGTTCCTGGTTTTCCAGGGGCTGTTTACAAGTTGGGAAGGAAGCTTCCTCCAAGGCTTTACACCCCCCTTCCCCTTGTGCCTCCTCCCTGGGAACCGGTGGGTTATCGGAGTGCTGCCCCCGTCATTGTTCTGGAGCACCAGGTCCAGAATTTGGGGCATTCTGCAGTGGCATGCTCACCTGAGGGTTCTGTTGAGCCCTCAGTATGTGACCCAGATCCCGTGCCATATTTTGGACCTGGCGCTCTAACTGGGAAACCCGCTCAGGCTGATACGGGGCTCTATTTTCTCCCCTGGGCTGATCCCGGGAAGGGTAGCTATCCCTTCTCTGGTAGTACCCCTGGTTGGGAAGATTTTGGTACCCCTCCACCCTTGGCCTCCCCTCTCCCGGATTAGGTTGTCTGGGCTCAGGGAATTGGGGAAAGAAGGATGGATGATTTTGGGGCGGGAAATTGGGTGGATAACTGGGGAAAAATTTCTGCCCAGGATTTGGAGAATTTCTGCCCTCATGGGGGAAGTTAGGAGGGAAGTTCCCCGGGTCAGGTGCTTGGCTGGATCCCCCCCCTTGGGCTGGAGGAGTCCACACATAACCCAGGATTGGTCGGTTTCCCTTGTAGCGGGGACTTACATAGTCAGGGGAATTTGTGGGACTACCTCCTCGACTCCCTGTCTGTGACTGGCCCGAGGGCCTTCTAAGCTGTGAATTATTTGGTGCAGGCAGGTTTTTAGGCCCCCCCATCTCCAAATCTAAAACGGGGGCAACCTTTACCTCTGCCACCTTGGCAGCAGCAGGGGTGCTGTTGGTTTTGGGGTTTTTCGGCGCGTTATTTTTATTTTCGATAGGCTTCTGCACCTCATAGATCCGGGTAGCCTGTTCAATGATCCAGTCTAAAGATCTTTTCTCATGAAAATCTCTGACGAGCTGGGTCATTATATATTTAGGGAGAGCATGGAAAAATGTATTGACAAACTCTTTGCTGTCTGTGCGCACCCTTCTGGTGGTCTGCGCAAAAGCACGCTTTAATTCTTGCACAAACTCTTGTGGGGCCTGATCCTCCCCACATTGCAAATTGTAGGCTGCCTTGCGAGCCTCTTGAGGATTTCTGTGAACAGAAAAATGTTTCAAGATGGCCGCCTTATAGGTGGACCATCTTAAATGATTTCGGTCCTCCAGCCCCACAAAGAAACTGGAGTATTCTGGGGAGAATGTCCATTTGACGTACTGGATGCAGCTACTGCTGTCCTTCAAATGGAAAGTCTCCATCATTTGCTCATAGAGCTCCAAATGTTCCCAAACGGAATCGGAATACTTGGCGTTCTTATGATAAGGCGTGATGACACTCCTTATTGCCTTTATTTGGTTCAATGGGTCCTTGAGCAAGGCCCTTTTTGCCTTATTGGCCTTTTTGGTTCTGGTAACCCTGGTCCATTCATCCTCTGACTCAGAGGCACTGCTCCCAGAGGTTCCTGTCTGATCTTCCAGGTTTTCCCGGATTCTGTGAGCCTGGGAATGGCTGGCAGAATGTGGGGACCTGGTCTCCTGTGTCCTGAGCCGTTCAGAGGAGTCTTCAGATTCCTCCTTGCTGCCAGGATTTGATGGGTACCCCCCCCACTGACCTAACTGGGCAGAAGTTTTCAGGATTCCCTTAATGGGCCTACTCTCCTGGGGTTCCCCACTAAATTGCACTGTGCTTGGGTGCCCATACCCGGATGCCCGCCCCTCCATTCCTGGGAGGTACTGGCCTATGAGCCCCATACTTCTGGTTGGATAGTAATCTGCCATCCCTGTGGCCCGGTGCTCATGTGCGCGAGGGGACATGGGGGTGGCAGAGTCCAGGGACTGAGAGATATGAAGGCCTCTGGTACTAGGGCTCCTGAGGTTATGCTCAGGAGTCTCCCTCTCCCAGCCAACCTGGTCTCTATCCGCCCCTGCTCCCTGTTGCAATGCAAGAGCCTGCGCTTTCAGTTCCTCAGTTAAGGCCTTACTAGATTCTATCAGTCTCTCCTGCATCGCTACCTGTTGTTGGAGCCTATCATTGTGCTGACAGAGAGCCTAATTTTCTCTCTGTGCCTCCTGATTGGTCCTGAAGTACTGGGCCAGTCTTTGCTGCAGGAGGGTTACCTCCTGAGTCCCTTCCCTACTGGCCTGCTCCTTTCTTGCCAGAGCCTCCTCCACCCTCCTGGTGTGCTCTAACAAGTTCTGGTGTTCTTTTTGGAGGTCACCCAGTCCCTGGAGGGCCAGGTGATTTTCTTCCATTTTCCTTTTTAAATGGCAGACTTCCTGGCCTAAGGTGTCCCTTTCCTGACTAAGAGTCTGCATCTGTGCCGCCAGGTCGTCCCTTTGCCTTTGGAAGGCACCAGCTCTCTGGCGCTCCTGATCAAACTCTGCCTGGGTATCCAGGTCTTTCAGAATCAATGTATTGCTTTCTGCCTTTTCCCTATCTAGGTGGCTTTGCAGGGTGACTACCTGCTCAGCACATACCCTATTGAAATCAAATTGTTGCTCCAGCTTTTTCTGGCTCTGTAGTAGGGAGTCCAAACCTTCTTGGTACTCCTTTTGCAAGGCCAGAAATCTGGTATCCTGGTCAGCCTTTTCCTGTTGCAGGATGTCCATATCCTCTTTTATTTTAATGATATACTGCCTACTATCATTTTCTAACTCCTGGCTCCTCTGCAGCCTCTGCTCAGAAGAGACCAGGTCAGATTGGACCTTCTCTAACGCCATCTGTCGCCTATTTGCCAGATTTTGGCTTTCAATACATTTATCCTGCATGTCTCCCATATATAGGTACAGGTATGCCGCTATCCTGGCAATCTTATTGTGTTCATCTTTGGCTTTAGGAGCCATATATAGTTCACTCAGGGCCACATGTAATGGACCCTGATCTCTCCAATTGTCTGACCCTGTTTCAGTGACCTGTTGCGCGATGGCCTGCAACGAGACCGTTTGGTCCTGGTGAGTCCACTCACCTCTCACAAATAGCTTATGTAAGAGGTGCTCCCTCGCTATTTTCATTTCTACCAAGGTCGTCATTCTAGAGATTGATCTATGTCCTGACTTACAGAAATTAGTATTTTATTTTTGCAAAACAGACCTTTTCCTTAGAGTGTCCCTTTGAAGAGTGCTTTACAGCGTAAAACAGCGTGGTGATCCGACCGGATGTATGTATCCCGTCAGTTAGCACACTGTATTAAGCTGCACAAGTGATAGATCTAACCCAGACGTCCGGCTCGAGCCCCCACTTTGTAAGAGGATTCAATTCAACACTACAGCTAAGTCAATGCGTAGTCTGGGATACTGAATGGAAACCCTTATTGATATATCTTTATGTCCAGTTCATGAGTTCTGGATGACTACCCCTATATAACACCCCTCTCTTGGAATCCACCTGACCCCACTGAGCCAAGAAGTAGTTCTGTTTTGCAAGTTTAAAAGGTTTATTTGAGAATGCAAACAACATATATATATCACACTTTATAATAAATTAATAATTGAATATCACACTTAATCTGAGCAGTAATCAATAATGGATAGTCTGGCACTAGCACACTTCTTTATAATCAATGATGAGTGGGTATAGGATGGATAAGATAGCAACAATACTTTTATGGTTTCAAATAGATGCAATGTGGAATGAAAATGCAGTACAGAAAATAACTTGATAGGATTTCAGCAAAAGACAATGTAATCACTTTCTTGGACAATTCACCCCCCCCTTTATGCAATGGAAGGAGATGAAGATTAGAGCACACAGTTCTTAGGAATGTAATCAAATAGAATTCAGTTCAATTCCCCCCCAGCAGCTTATACAACAGATAGGAGTTTTGAAACGCAGGCAAAATGCTTTGAATATGGTGACAATGCAGTGAGAAATATGCTGAAAATGCTTTTAATTCCCTTTAGGAGGTTCAGGGTGAGTGAGAGATACTAGGGATGAGTGCAGGCTCACTTTAGCAATGATTCAGAGATGGTGATTAAGAGGCAAACAAATTTTTAGCAAGGAAAGAAATGACTGCTGATGGTTACACGTGGCTGGATTTTTAACCAAATCGCAAATCGCGGTAAAATTCGCAAGTGCGTGAATTGTGATTGCGGAAAAAGTATAAGGAGTATGAGGAGGAAAGGTAAGATTCTAAGCTTTCAGAGGAAAGTTAAACCAAGTTCCTAGCCCAAACGGTTCCAGAGATACGGACGATTAAATAAAGGTAGTTTTTCGGATTTAAAGTAAACTTTTAATTAAGAGATTGGTTCTGCACAGTTCTGCAAGGTACTCATAATATATTTTTGAAATAGGCCTCGCCACAGATCTGGTCAGTTTTTGGACTGAACTCCGGTTCTGGTCTCGGCACTTCATAGTGATCTGGGTCAGCTCTCTGGTTTTGCTAACAGCGGTCTGGGTCACTGGATTTCTGGCCTCTGGTTCTGGATACTGCTCTGCTTTCTCTGGGTACAGCACTGCTTCTGGATCTTTCTGGCACAGGGTTTCAGGCCAGAATCAACAGCTCAGCCCGGCTGTGAATAGTCTGGAAATGATTTTGAGGATGCTGAGGCCTGCTGAGAAGAGTTCTCAGTTTGTGGGTTTAGGCCCTTGCTTTAAGTTCTGAAGTAAAGTTCTGGTCTTTAGAGATTGATGGATTTGAAGTCTGGATCTCTGGATGTGAAGTCGTCGGTCAGCATGCTCCGCAGCAAATGGAATTGAATGTCTCTACCTGTCCCAGCAGTCTCTTTTTATGTGTTTTGAAAATGGGTGTGTGCCTGGCCCTAGCTAAGCCTGCCCCTCTCTACTTGTCATTGGCCCAATTCTCCCCTCTCCCATGATTGGGGGAAGGAAATGTGAGTCAGAGTGATGCTGTAGGTTTTATGGGTCAGAGGATCCTCCCCCGGTCAGTTTGCCCACAAATCTATATTTGATTCAAATACATATTGCACGGATACACAGTTGTTTAAAATTACATGCACCCATCACATATCAAATGAGACATACTCTGTTCAAACTCTGCTCTTCCTGGGGGCTTGCATTCAGAAATGGCAACATTTTGCACTTTTTAACTGGTTTTGCAATATCGGACATTTACCCAAATTTACACACATGTGTGCAAGGAGTATGGACATTAATTGATGAAGTGTCAGATTTTTAACATGCAGACATTTGGAGTGAAACCCTATTTTCCGCTAGCAACCCCCCAGATCATACCACCAGGTCCTAAAACCTCTTAAAATGTGGGCAGAAAAAGCACAAGAATTATGGTATCATTTAGATAATTTTGACAAGTCCGCACCATGAGTTATACATCTTTCTTAAAATCATATTCTGGCCAACAGGGGTGTGTCTTCCCAGGTCACATGGTGGAGAAACCAGTCTATCCACTTTCTTTAAGCTCAGCCTGTCCTCAGAGGGGCTGCCCCTCCCCGTTTCTGCCAAGAGGAAGCCACTTTTACGACCTCCCCTATAAACCATCTGCCTGAGTCAAGGAAGGGCTTTGTTCAAAAGGAAGCCATTTACGACCACCCTAATAAACCATCTGCCTGAGTCAAGGAAGGGCTTTGTTCAAAAGGAAGCCATTTACGACCACCCTAATAAACCATCTGCCTGGGCCCAGGACAGGCCTTTGTTCAACTCCCTGTAGCTGCTGCACCCCTAATCCAATCAGAGAGGTGACAACTCCTTTTGGCAAGGGGAAGAGTGGCTGAGCAGGTTTTAACTCCTGTGGGGGTAGATGTCAGGCAGAACTCAGTTTCATTAAGCCAGGTTTCAGCTAAATGTCACTTTTTGTCCCCCAGTTTAAGTCTATTACGATTTTTACATACACATTAAATAATTACTTCCTTCAAGTCATTTCAGGGTATAGTTTTACATTGTATCCACCTCTTAGCAAGTCTTTCCTTGGTCTGGTTTTGTTTCATTTGTTCAGTTTTACACAAAAGTCTGGTGGTTTTAAAACGCCGGCTTTCTGATAGTGGTGAGTACTGGTAATGCAACCATTTTTGGGATTTAAGAAAATGAATTCCCCACAGTTCTAGGTTGCTTTTGGCAATCAGCATTGCCATTCCCAATGGTTTCAGGCTACTGTGTGGGTAGCCCAATGGTGGTTTTAGGCAGTGCCCTCCTGTGCTCACAACCTAGGCAAAAATGGGTGGCAGCCTATTCTTCATGCATTTCCCTGTGCATTTTCTGGGAAGTTCTGGCCATCATGATATTTTCCATGCCAGTACTGCACAGTTTTCCTATTCTGGCGTACATGTGGGCTTTTTGGCCATCTTGGATTTTCTAAGCCCACAGCACCAAATGTTGCAGCATGATAGCTCAAACGTGGGTCAGGACACCCAACAATAATCATATCATGAAGTGTACCAATATAGCTTCTTCTGACTGGATTAATCACAGGCACATCTATCCGTGGATGGGGTACACTTACATGTGCTCCATGAGTTGGAGAAAGTTCAGAACGTCTCATCTGCTCAGCAGCCCATTTAGGCATGAAAATGTCTCGAATAATCTCCATCTGGGATCTTCTTTTTGAATTACTTTTGGGTCAATTGTCACTGGATCAGGTGTCTTTGCATGTGTCACTTTTGTACACTCACCCTTTAAAAACCCCTTGTCATGCATGTCTTGTCAAGCCTGTGTCTGATGTCCAAAAATAAGTTCTGAGACACTCTTTGCTTGTGAACTATTGTTAATGACATCCATCTCAAGCTCAGGCAATTTGCCATCTTTCTTTGGAACAGGAATTACTACATAGGGACTCGGCTACCTAGTAGTTGTCACATGTACATTTTCCTTCTGCTCAGGAACATGCACAGGAGTCTGAGCTCCATTTGCACCAATATAGAATGCTGTTCGTACAGTCAATGAAATCAGCAACATTATGATCACAATGCAAGTGTAAATGATACAGTGATAAGTTAAAATACAACATTTACTTCTTGGACAACGTGAGCATCTCTCTTCATGCAGTAATATTATGTTGCTGCTTAGATTCCCCATCTTGATTGCCCAAGGAAGTAAAAACACGAGCTTTAATACATCATCATTGTGAACTGCTTCTGGAAACTGCTGTCTTGACTCGACAACTCGTTCTCGATCTGTTGTCTGCCTACTGGATGGCAAATACAATTTTCTCTGGAATCAGTCTTTCACCAGCCGAACTGTAGATGCCTCTTTAGCATGAAGGAAAAAGACCTCAGTAAGTCTAAACAAGTTCAATGACATAGATTATCTCCCACTCTATGCCTCAAATATGCCTCAGCCCATATGACATGTCAAATTTCTTTCAGCATGAATTGAGAGTTTTTTTTCAACAGCAACCTTTTGATCTGTCCCTCGAAGGAAAGTTTCTACACCGAACTGTGATTTTGCTCAGAATAAATGCTCACTTGGATAATAATGCCTTCCAAGATCACATTCAGATTTGCAGTGTTTCTCGGATCCCTTAGAAAGGTGAGCACATCAGTGTGCCTTCTAACAAGATGCGGGTACTCCTCAATCCGATGACTAGTCTATGAGCTGCATCAGTTGATAGGGGCATTTGTACTCTCCTCGCTGTACGCAAGTAGTTGCAAGAATTGTTCAATGATGACTATGAGCACTCTTCTTATAATTGGGCCATTCTTAGGATATTGCAAGATAGCTGGTATGCGAGTAGTTCTCCCCACAAACGAAGGGAAAGAGCACAACACCAACTCTAAATAAGTAAGAACGTGCCTAGGAAGGGCATCACTGGGTGACACCATAGGTAAATCCAAACAGGAACTCAGTGTCAAATGAATCTGGGTATTGTACCCTTTTCCAATTGCTGTATCCATGATCAAAATCTGGCATAATCCTCTTCCTATCAAAGCTTAAGCATGCCTCAATCCAAAGTCAATAAGCTACTGTGGCTTCACAAATACAGATCTTCTCTACACCCTCCAACTGATATGCACAGAGTGTTAAAATTTATTTTTCTTCACCCTTTTATAAATGGCTTAAAAGGAGTGTCCCGAACCAATCCACAGTCCAATTCATTCTTTGTCTTTCTATTTCTCAGCTTCTGCGACCTTCTTCCTCGATCTTGTCTGCACGTACTGTGGTTCTTCCCCGATGCTTGTACTTGCTTCGTGTAGGGGTGCGGGCAGAGGAGTTTCTCCAGCAAAGATTTTAATGTCCCGAAGAAAAATCGAAGCACGCCTGCCCTGCAATTTGACAGCAGACGGCGTGATATCTTCCACAATGAACGGACCCCTAAAACAGGGTTCGTCCCACTTTTTCCTTACGTGGTTGTGGACCAGAACCTCTTCTCCAGGGAATACTTGGGGAACACCAAGTTTCTGAGATTGCTCTATCGAAGCATCTCCTTCTGTCTTCTGTACTGTCCTACACCTGTGTCACTGCAGCTGTCTTGAAATGACAGAAATACTGGAAGTCATACAGTTCAAATTATCATGCAATTCAATTCCTAACAGTTCTGCAGTTGATTGAGCATCACGTCTAACTCTGGATGAAGGCATTAGGGGTGTCCTCATTCGCCTCCCTGTCACTATTTCGTGGGGCATGAGATGGTGATCAGAACCCGGTTGGTTCCTTAAAGCATATAATGCCAGTGGTAGGCAATGCAACCACCTTTTTTTAAAGTAAGCTTCAACTTGGCTATTCTTTCTTTTAGCAGGCCATTGAGCCTCTCACAGATCTCATTTCCTTGCTGATGATAAGTCAAAGAAAACTTGCTTTATACCAAGCAACAAGCTGATCTGTTGAAATGTCTGATTTACAAAATGTGGGCAATTATCTGACCTCATAACTTCACATACTCCCCATCTAGGAAATACTTCCCGCACTAGAAATTTAGCTGCACAAGTGGAATCTGGGTATGTACATTGACCTGCCTCTATCAATCTCAAGAAAGGACAAACCGCTACGATCAGGTATCTATATCCATTGCATACTTGTATCATGTCGGCATAGTTGATATGCATGTGCTGAAAAGGGCCATTAGGTCTCAGAATGACTACCCTAACTGTGCGCAGTGTATGCCCAGCCGTGAATTGTTGACACACAATAAAGTTCACTATAAAAAATTTAACATGTTCTGCTAAATTTGGCACAAACCATTCCTCAGCAATAGTTGCAGTGAGATTCTCCCTCGTTGTATGTGTAACGCTCACCTGATTCCCGCAGAGGCGCCGGTCTTGACTGGGTGAATGCCGTATCTTCAAAGGTGATGTGTAACACACGGTTGGCTCTTTGGGCTGGACCTCTGTGCACTGTATATCTGACTCGAAGAGTAATATGTCTGCAGATAGAAAATATGGGATTAATGAACTGGGGTTATTGGGTGCCTCTCTCCTCTTCCCTTTCTCTTCTCCTGTAGAACCCCAAAGGTTAACACCCTCACCTTAGGTAAGTGAACGCCGAGCTCTCCATCTGCCTCGGGGCAGGGTGCCGTAACCAGTTTCTTCACTGGATAAGGGTGCAGGCCTCTTGACCTCAGAGGACTGCTGTCCGTGGTTAACTGCACGAACTGAAAGTTCTGGGCACTTCAAATGTCTTAAAAGTCTTTTGTAATGATATCTCTTGTTTTGCAGGGTTCCGGCGATGGCGGATGGCGGGCTGATGAGAGTTGAGGATCGAACCCGCGTGAGGAATAGAAGCGCCTGGAAGCACGTAAGTAAGCGCTTGTAGCCTGCTTCACGATGCGCACTAACTGTCCCTTTTATCTTGCAGGTACAAGTTCGGAGCTTTAGAGAAGCTGAAGGGTGCTGGAATACCCACTGAATTTGTCGTGGGAAGGAGTAATGGCACGTGAGTAATAAAGTTGCCCAATGTCTTTAAACGCACCTTCTTTTGTCTTTCATATGCGGGATGCAGCGCCGAAGGCCTCCGGAGCGTGCGAAGAGCTGGTAAGCTTTTGTCTTTCAGATGCCGGAATGCAATGCGAAGACCTCCGGAGCATGCGAAGAGTAGGTAAGCCTTTGTCTTTCAGATGCCGGAATGCAGCGCGAGGCGTTGGTGACAGCCGATGGACCAGATAAGAGATGCGCTGCCCTGAAGACCGTAGTGCTAACCTGTTCTTTCTTTGTCTTTACAGGTGCTGCTGAAGACTGGATTCCAGGATGGTATCCTGTGAATGTTTGTGCAATGGGATTGAGAAAAATACATTTTTCAAGTCTATCACAGTGAAATATTGTGCTTCAACAGGTATATTACATAGGATCATAGACAGGTTAGGAACTAGAGGGATATTAGCCTCTACAATATGGTTTATTGGGCAAAGGTCCTGCACTAGATGCCACGACCCCCCTTACTTTTTTTCACAGGATACACTGACATATCACACAGTGACTCTGATGTCACTAAGATACCCTGATCCATCATGACAGAAATCGTCTTAAAAATACCTTCATCCGCCTCTCTGGTCATAGGATATTGTCGTGCTTGAGGTAAAATTGCTCATGGTCTAAATGTAATCTTTAATTCTCCAACCCGCTTTAGTAGGCCTGCGTTATAGGGGCCGGTGGTCCATAATGAAACTGGAACTTTTAACAATGTCATCATCGAAATACAAGGGACGTTTTTGTGCTATCATCATTTTCTGAGGAACTTCTCTTTTAATTACTCTTACCCAATAAGTAATGCACATCTCAAATATTATTCCGTCATCAGATGGATGATCTCCAAACAGATCTTCATCAGTGACGTTGGTCAATCTGTAACCTTCCCTGATGGCGATTACTGCACGCCATTGTTTTCCTTCATCATCGTGTCCATCAAGCAAAACCATTTCCCCTCGCACTATGGCTACTTGTATCTCTAAGGGAAAAACACGTTCCTTTTCTTCGAGCATAGGTATTCTTGGTCTAAACAAAAATTAATCTGGATTTCTCATTGTTCTGCCTGCTAGGCCTGGTAGCCATGACAACAGAATGCGTACTCCATTCTGGAAAACCTCTGGTTCTAATGGAATTGCTCTCATAGCTAGTTGTCCTGCGAATGCCATAATTATTTTGCACACATTTAAGTAATTCATTCCTGGTGTTGAACACACTATACCTTCATCAGTGAACGAGATTGTCATATTCAACTTAGTCATTAACTCTCGTCCCAATACATTGACAGGTGTTTGCCTCGAATATAGCAGTGGCACCTTCATGTCACATTCTCCTATAGAAAATGGTAATTCTTCAGTGAAAGGAACTCTTCTTATAGCTCCTGTGAATCCCTGAGTATTCATGGCATTGCCAGACATTGAAAACCTTTCCTCTCGTATACATGAGCGTGTTGCACCTGTGTCTACTAAAAAGGAAAAACTTTGCCTATACTGATGTCCACCCTTGGTTCCTCATGAGGGTTTGGCATCACGGATAGTATGGAACACATCAGGTCTCCCAGTGAGCTGTCCTATTGTGGGTACAGCCTCATCCCATTACTTGTTAAGGATTCCCTCCATTGACAGTGACAGCCCCTATCCTAGGAGTCATTAACTGACCTGTGTTTGTGTTTTGCTGAAGCTGCATAGGTGATTGCTGCGGCTGTCCTTGTGGCATATTAACTGCCACCTGCTGTGGTTGCAAGCCTTACTGCACTCTCGGCTCTTGCTGCTGCATTGTTTGATTCTGCGCAAATCCATCTCCATTCTGCTGCGAATATGCATGTGGATTTGACATCCCCCCTCTTGAAAGCTGGCCATTTTGCACCATCCCTTGGCTTCTAAACATGCGAGAGAAATGCCCTGTCATTCCACACATCCAACATATAGGCGGTGGTCTCCCAACCTGCCCATTTTGCATACTCTGATTACCATTCTGCATATTTTGAAACCCACCTTGGTTATTCTGAACATTTCCCTGATTACTCTGCCAATTCCCTTGATTACCTTGCCAACCCCTTCCTCAAAATACTCTTCCTCGTGGAGCATATCCACTATTGTTTTGATCGAACTGCCTTTGATTATTCACCTGCTGTGAATTCGATCTATCTACACTGGTCAACATCACCCCTTCAATAGCGTAATTGTTTCTGCACTAACTTTGGCTCCTCGCCTTTGCGAGCATCGTTTTTTTGTGATTCTTTTCCTGCAAGAGTCAGCATTAATGCGCAATGGTCAGCTGAATCTCTGACCACGGTTTAGCTTCTATGCCCACTCATTTCTTGAACTGCTGCTGTACTGGCTCTGGCAGCCCTTGGCATAATATATGATAGAATACCGGTATAGATTTTCTCCAAGATTTGCACGTTTTCAAAGCCCAAGCCTCCTGGAAATTTTGAATGTAAACCAACTGATCATCTCCTTCGTGCAATTTCTTTTTGCCCAATGTATTTCCCCCCATCATTTTCTCTAACTCATGTATCCATTTCCCAGGACCAGAAATAAACCTGGGAATTTACACCTTAGATTATCTCTTTCCATTTGAGGCCATGGTATATACTGTGGTCTTGTTCCTCCTTTTCCTAGCAAGAGAAACTGTGAAACTCCAAACTCACTCTCATCTCTCATCATTTGTCTGTCCACTGCGGGGACGATATTCCTGCATCGCCTTCTACCTGGCAATGATCTTAACCTACTTACGTAAGGCGGTGACTCTCCCCTCTCACCATGGAGTTGTCAATGGCTCAGACGCCTTAGATAAAGGCACATTTAAATCTGTCCATCTTACTTCCTTATCCATAGGAAAGCATCCCTCAGGAGCACATGCATCATCTCTCTCTTCCCCATGGAAGGTTTCCCTTTCCTCGTCTGACATTTCCTGTGCCCAAATCGTGCAACTTATCTCTTCGTCATCTCTATTTAGAGTCAGTGGGCCTCATTATGACTTTGCCGGTAGCCATGCTGCTATTGGCGGCATGGCTGCCGCCAAAATCGGGTCCGGATCTGGGTTCCCTGAATGGGGAATTACCTGGCCATTCCGATTTCAGAGGGCCCTGTAATTCCTCCAACCAGGAACCTGGACCCGGACCTTCTCAATTCCCATTGAGCCACCAAGGGGTTCAATGGGAATGGGAGAGGGAGCAAACAACAGGCCGATTGTGAGCGGCCCGTTGTTTGCTCCCTTTTCCCCTTGCGGGACCCGGTAAGGACGCCTCGTTTGACCAGGCGTTTCTTACCGGGTCCCGCAAGGGGAGCTTGTAATGAGGCGGAATGGGTTTAACGGGTCCGCCTCCTTTAGCGGAGCCCATTAAGCCGTTCTGCCTCAGTCGTAATGAGGCCCAGTCTGTCTAAAGACAGCTCCTTATGTCTCGCACTACATGCGGCTTCCTCTGTTTCATACGGTATGGTTGGCATACAGAAATATACCTTTAAAACGACCTCAGGCCTTCCGTCCAAGATATCGCGGACCTTACCTCATCAAGGCCATCATCAATCCTGCCGCTGTAAAATTAGATCTACCCACCAATATGCAAATTCACCCAGTGTTTCACGTTTCCCTCCTGAAGCCTGTGAAACCAGAGACTAGAATCAAAAAACCACTGGAGCCTGAAATTATTGAAGGGGAAGCTGAGTACGATGTTAAAGACATTCTGGAGTCCAAGATAGTACGATCAAAACTGTGCTACTTAATTGAAGGGGAGATTACGGACCTCAAGATCGCACTTGGGAACCAGTTGAATTTGCCCATGCAGCTCGACTAATCAGGCGGTTCCACCGTAATAACCCTGCCAAACCAGGACCAGAGGGAAGAGGGCCCATGAGAGGGGCCTTGAGGGGGAGTGATGTCATAGCCATTGGGCAAGGGCCCATGTCTTCATCACCTACAGTGTCCAAATGGACCCAGTCTTGGCGCCTCTGGCACCAGGCTCATAGAAAAGTGTGCACGTGCATCAGGGCCATGGCGTGGCCATAGAGGATCATTGGGGAGCATGTGCAAGAACCTCTGGTAGTGGCAAGGTGGAGCCACAAGTCGGGGCCAAAGGGAGGCACCGGGGCCAGACTATTTAAGGCCAACCCAGCCACATACTGGCGCTTCGCGTTAGTCTGCTTTCTGCAACGTAACGCTCACCACCGTCCTTACCTGTTTTCCCTGGGAGTGTAGAGCGCAAATGAAGAATGGAAGATAAGCTCCCGCATAGCTGGACGCCCGGATCAGGTGAAGAAGCGCTCCAACTCCAATGGCGATGGGAGTCAGGTAACATGCGATGCGCTGCAGACTATGGAGTGCAGGAGATAGGTGAGATGCACATGCAGCGATGGTGTAGCTGGAGACAGGTAAGGAGCGCTTTCCGCGATGGTGCAGCTGGAGTCAGGTAAGATGCGCCTTCAGCGATGGAGTAGCCATAATCAGGTAAGATGCGCCCTCAGCGGTGGAGCAGCTGGGATCAGGTAAGATGCGCCCTCAGCGATGGAGTAGCTGGAATACGGTAAGATGCACGACGAGGAGAAGAGCAGGGAAAACAGGTAAGGACGGTGGTGAGCGTTACGCTGGAGAAAGCAGACAAACGCGAAGCGCCAGTATATTGGCAGGTTGGCCTTAAATAGGCTGGCCCCGGCCCCTCCCTTTGGCCCCGTCTTGTGGCTCCACCTTGCCACTCCCAGAGGTTCTTGCACGTGATCCCCAATGATCCTCTATGGCCACGCCCGGCCCAGATGCACGTGCCTTGGGCACAAAGTGTGAAAAGATGTAGAACACTACAAAGAAACTAAAACCTACCCATATTTGGTTGAAACCTACTATGAAGATCTAAATAAGCAAAACCAGTTACGTAGTGCCAACTCAACCTATAAGAAACAACCTTATGTTAACTTCTCAAATTCATCTACTAGCTACACTAGCAGTGGATCAAACCTTTTGAATGGAGCAAGTAGCTCCACCAGACCTCAACAACAACCCCAGTTTTTTCAGGGGCAGGGCAGGAGAGCCCGCAACAAATATCCAGGGCCACCCCGCATGCAAACAAGGAATTGGCAGGGTCCTCGCCAAAACTGGTAGTACCCATCTACAATCTGACACAATCTGTCCTTTCACCAGCAGAGGAACAAGTGTTGATGAAGGGTTTGTCTTTTGTGCCCACTAGTAGAGCGAAACATTTTGAAACTGAAGTTGAGCTACACAAGTTTTTTCGGGTTCTTAGACTCAAATATTTCTTTAGGAATTCTTCTGCAATAAACCAACAAACTAATATCACAGGTTTGAAATCACCATTAAGATTCACACCGTTAAGCTCCATGGTGACACCGGCAATAATAGCGTTTGAAAATCGCATTATAACTGAAACACAAACTCTATTAAGGATGAAAAATAACGGCAAAGACAATCTGTCGAGAGAAGAAAGGGAGGCCCTTGCCAAATTAAAATCAAATGACACCTTTGTAATTAAGCCAGCTGACAAGGGTGGGGGGATTGTGTTCTGGGACAAAAATGACTATGAGAAAGAAGTCCTGACACATCTAAATGATCCCCAAGCCTGTCAAAAGCTTCCACATGATCCCACGGATAGACTAAAGGAAGAAATCACTAGTTTGATGAAACATACCCTGGAAGAAGGATGGATTGACGAAGATGAATATTCATTCTTAGTTAATAACAATCCTACCACCCCAGCCTTTTATATCCTTTCGAAGGTACATAAAAACCTATCCACTCCACTAGGACGACCAATAGTTGCTGCTATTAATTCAGTTCTAGAACCTCTGTCTATGTATGCTGACTGGTTCCTGAGGCCCTTCGTTGGCAAAATGCAGTCGTATATTAAAGACACTACCAGTATGATTAACACCATCACTCACCTTCCTATAACATCAGAAGACGTGCTTGTCACCCTTGATGTGATAGCACTTTATACTAGTAAACCACAACAAGACTGCTTAACAGTAATGGCCAAATACCTAGATGTGCGCACTAGCACTCTAACTAAAGTACCAACAGCATTTATCTTGGAGTGTATACGTCTGCAATTGAGGGAAAACTTTTTTCTTTATGGCAAAACTTTTTTCAACCAACTACAAGGTACCAGCATGGGAGCTACTTTTGCTCCCGACCTGGCTAATCTCTATATACACAATTTTGAGATTAATTCTGTTTATCATCCTACACACCCCTTTAGCCAAAATATTCGAGCATGATACAGATACATCGATGATGTGTGCATGATCTGGAGAGGCTCTATAACCCAAATAATGGAGTTCCATACATGGGTGAATATCCAAAATCATTGTATTCAATTCACCATCGAACACAATATGACAAGGGTACCATTCCATGATTTAGAAATTGTCAAAACGGACTATGGCACATTAGAAACAGTGCTATACAAAAAGCCCACAGATAAAAAATGCTGCTGAACTATGCCAGTTTTCACCCTAAAAGTTTGAAAGAAGGCCTTCCTTTCAGTCAGTTTTTGCGTATCCACAGAAACTGCTCACAGATAGCTGATTACAAATCTCATGGTCTGGCCTTAAAAGCAATACTAAAAGATAGAGGGTACACGAAATCCACGATACAGAGGGCGTACAAACAAGCTCAACACATGAATAGGGACACAAGTCTACACACAATGCAGAAAACATCCTTGGATAAGATCACGTGTGTGAGTACCTTTAGCCCCATAAGTAGCTCACTACGAAAAGTCATTCTCAGATACTGGGACATGATAAAAACTGAGGATTTTCATACCTCTACACCACGTTTTGCCTTTAAAAGGCAAAGGAATTTGAAAGATACCTTGGTACATACTTACCCATCACAACAAACATCCACACACACTCAGAGTACATTATGGGGTCTACCCCCAGTTTCAGGCCACCATAAATGTGGCAAACGCTCAGTCTGTGCACAAACTAGGGATATGAAAAGCATCACCTTAGGCACACGTGTCGTTCAACTAACAGACTTCACCAACTGTTTAACAACTTGGGCTGTCTATGTCATAATATGCCTGTGTAATTTAGCATATATTGGCAAAATAGACAATGAACCCCTGGTAGCACACTACATTAAAAAACAGCATAAACAAACTGAAATGCTTTGGTGTGTACTACAAGTTGTCAAACAGGTTCCTAAAGGGGGCAACCGAGATCTCATACTGACACGCTGTGAACAAAGATGGATTTATGATACCAATTCAGTGAAACAAGGACTCAATGTGGCCGTAGAATGGAATGTATTTCTATGAGATACCCAACACTGTATATGAGAGACAAAGGCAACCCTTATAGATTGGACCTGCAAATCAGCATGACCTGCCCCAAAAATGAAGCCAGGACCGTCTCCATTCGGGAGACTCTAAGTCATTCCCTGATATCTACTGTTAAAAATGTTGTGTATGTTTCACATCAGACACAGATCCTACTCATCTGTAGATTATTTACAGACATAGGGCCTCATTACGAGGTGGGCGCAAAGGGATACCGGGCACCAGTATGGACACCAGTGCCGGTAATCACTTTGCGCCCTATTCCAAGTTCCCTTAGTGGGTCCCTTCCATAACGCCTGGTTTTACCAGGCATTATGGACGGGACCTGTTAAGGGAAATCAGAGCCAATAACGGTACCGCAATTTGCGGTACCATTATTGGCGCGTTCCCATTGACCCCTATGGGGGCTCAAATGGGAATGGGGAATGGCTTTTACAATGGGGATTTACCGATCCCGCCAAGGTCGGACTGGACCGGTAAGTCACCATTGAACGGGACCAGACACAGTCCCGTTATTGGTGGTAGTCATGACGTTAATAGCGCCATGACTACCACCAACCTCGGAATGAGGGCCATAGAATCGTTTCCCTCCAATTTCTAAAATAATCAAGAAAGACCTTTTAGTCACCTCTAAGTAATTGCTGCATCAGCATAAAAAAATGTTTTGGTCCTCAATGAGAGGGCATGTTGAAAACATCACGAGTGGACACCCAGTGAGATGTCCGGTCCCCCCCCGTTCATACTCCCAGTAGAGATCTCTGGCCTGGGGGCACTTGAATACACCTACATAATTAAGTGCCTTACATTAGGGATAAGCTGCCGCAAATGGAATTAAAGAACAAAAAGTAAGAAATAACATCATTTTATTTGCAAATAAAACAATGCCAGGATCGACATTGCGACCACTATAATACGCAAGTTGGCTACAGGATGTGTGAGCAGGTGATTGCGCTCTCTGATATTAGCAGTAATAGTCGTATACTTATGCGCATGGCCTTTGCAAAACATACATTTTGTTGTAAGGCGATATATAAGCATAATGTTAGGCACATGTATAATAAACTACAAATCCCAGAAACCCATGCAAGCTCTGACAGTGACCACTTTTATATGCACGTGACCGCGCGACTGGAAACAAAAGCTGCTCGATATTAGTCATCATGCGAAACGGTCACGGGTTATGAAAGAACAGGAGCACACCAAATCACTTTGAGGTAAGCGACACTCGGTCTAGATGAACAACGAGAATATATGGCTTCTCTGTTTCTCACGGTTATATTTGTATATTCTTACAACTTGCTGTGAAAAACAGATGAAGCAGGCGAGTAGGTACGCAAGGGACTGCTATGAACCGCGATAGTATTTAACTATCTCTATGTTCAGCAAAAGGTTATAACTAATTTTGCAGTTTTAGCAAGTATTGAAAAACAACTATAAAGATAAATACTGCACCAAGTACCAATAGTCGATGCCTTAGGATTCACGGGTGACTGAATAAGAATATAGTCATTACTACATGCAATGTTCTGAAATATAACAATGTAGTCACAAGGGATCAATAAAGGAATTGATTTATGTTCCGCTTTGTCTTATTTTTCAGACAGCGGTTGTATTTGGGAACACAACGCCCCTTTGAACAGCGGTGAAGACCGCCTTAGACTTACAATACCAAGATCTTTCACGTAAACTATGCCATGGCAGCAGCACAATAATAAGCTGTTCCAAGCAGAACCCTAAGGTACCCATTTGACATACAATAATGGTTGCATACTATAACAAAAACAATGAATATACTTAAATCAAATGAGATCAATACTAATAGGGACATGTATACCCATAGGTATGGTGAATGACTACATCACCTGAATCAAATATCGAAGAGCAGCCAGACGGTGTCAAGATTTTTCTAAATGCCTCGAAGCAATATGAGTGAGATACAGGTCATCAAATGTGGTGGCAGAACAGGATATGCCGCTTCCACCATTTTAAGAATAGAACCATCAACGAACACCTTGAAAATGTCTTTTTAAAATAAGTCTTTTTAAATTATTTCCTTTAGAATGAGTTGTAAGGAACTTTGAACTTGGGAAGTATATACTACACGTCTAAATCACTTTCTTTGTCCTGAAGACGGCCCCAACTAATAAGACCAACAGCACTGTGAGAGTGAACTGTATGAGTTGATATGGCCAAAACATATGTCGACTAAATTTGAGGAAACTGTTACCAACTTTGTTTCTCCTTCTCAATCTACACTAAGTACTACAAGGGTGTCCTTTTGAATTTACAACTTTAGGCACACCCTTAAAATAACTTTGTATAGTAGTATAGAGAGGCTGTACATAAATATCAAAGAAGAAACAGCTGTCTTCTCGGATAATTGTCACATTTAATTATGCAGGAATGATCATGGTTACTGATGCAAGATCTTTTTCATTGAATTTGTGAAGTAACAATATACATCAACAGCAATTGAAACTGCATAGGACTTATTTGGAGGCCTTTTTTGATTTTTGCTAAACTTGTATTCAAATAAACAAATATGCTTAATCAAAGTATTATAGTGGTGGTTGCAACAATCTTTCATTGAACTAGATTGTCTTTTTTCTGATCTGTAGAGCCTCAGGGACTAAAGGTAGGGGTAGTCGACCTATGTATATATTACACTCTTACTCTTACGTTATGTTTATCCCACCTCCCTCCGTTATTCCCCTTTATTTCACTATGCATGCATCAATTTCCCATACTTCTCAGTTTTTACTCACCATTTGCATATTTTCTTCTTCGGACCCTCGGGATCGTATGCTTCTGTTACCGCCTCTCCATACTATTGTCCGATCTGCTTCATGTAGACGTGGTAGGGGATTCTTATGGAAACTAAGGGGACCCGTCACACCCTCCTTGCAAGGAGTTTTTCAATTACACTAACCACTATATACGGGGAGCTTCACGTCCTGTCAGCCGAATGGCAAAGGTTGTTCGATATTACTGAGACTCTAAAGTTTACTTATATCACTGGTCGATGGATTTCTTAATAAACCATCATCTCTCTGCTACCAAGTGAACTGGTTGCCCAGCCCTTTAAGATGAGTAGAAATACCCTGGAGATGGATGGGGATGCAGATCTTATTCATACATCAATAATCAAGACGACTCAGGTAATTTGAAGTCTGTTTTAATATCAAGTATCTAAAACAGGGAGTACAATGAACATGAGCATTCTCTCGATCCTCTTACTCAACTTATCTTTAGTAAAAACAGAGGTTTTATCATGCAAAATCGTCATCATGATGTGCTGACCTGTGTCATTACCAACGTTATCCTAAGGGGCAAACTACAAAACCTATCTGAGGTAGTGATTGGCTTTAAGTGAATATCTAAGTATAAGTTCCATATCAGTATAGAATCGTGAAGGACAGTGATAGGGTACTTAACATGTGGTGGGACAACGAAGCCCTCCCCTTAAAATGGCCACTATAAACGTTACTAAATACATGACATTCCATTGGCTACACAAACTATAGGACCCTTGATTACATGGTCCTCTATAATTGGTTGGCTTCTAACCCCTGTCAGTACTTTTCCTCCTACGTCTAGCAGCATGCAAACTGAACGTCCAGCTGCTGGTGGGCTTGTCTTAACACTAGCTTCCCACCAATTAATGTATCAATCCATCATCACCTTATTGTTCCAGTGTCAATTAGTGCTTTGAAGTTTGGCCTTGAGTTTGTACTGTGCTCTGAGAAATTTAAGGAGTGAGGGCATATCCTGCCCTTGTGCATAGGTGTGACCACCTCGATCGGCCAACTTCCTTCTTCCATTCGACTGGATACCATGAAATCGAGCCTTTTCGTGTATTTAATATTATTTTCTAATAGTCCTCTGATGTCTTTTGTTTTGCTCAAGCCTTCCGAACAGGAGTCTCTGTTCTTTCACATGATTTGTATCTAAGGTCAGCCAATTCCAGTTCTGATAAAACCTTGGCTACTTGGCTCATCCAACTCCTTCTGCTGAGATTCACTTGTAAATTCAATTATTTTTTTAACTGTGACACCCTGAAATGAGGCTTTCTTGTTAACGTTCAGCACTGCTTATAATGCATAGTGGAAACATTAATCTTTTACTCATCCATATGCATCTATATATATATTGGCGCTTGCTGCAATTTATTTACTACAAAGCTTGAAGCTAGCTTTTAAGATAACTTTGCTGCTTGAAATTCAGTTGCATCTGTACACGTTTAAACTAGCTTAATATCTTCATCTGTTTCTGTGGCATAAGCTTCTTCACCTTGATCCCAAGATTTCACTTATCCTTGGTACTTTCTTGATGCCTTATAGAATATCTGCATTCTCTGGTCTCTGCATCTCTTCTTAGTGCGTCAGTTCAGTTGTGACGTCACCATTAATCTCTGCCTTTCATCTTCTCTGCTTCTTCAGGAATCTCATTTAAATGGCCATCATATTGCTTGTATGCAGGTACGGTTTTCTCAATGGGTAACTTGCTTCCCAGATCTTCAGTGTACGTCACATACTCTGGTTTCCACTCTATATGTAATAGAGGGAGGGCAGTTGGAGTAGGGGTACTTGGCTCTAAACCAATATTCAGTATAAAACTCATAACTTATAAAACCCATCATCACTTAACATAACTCACACAACTTTAAAAATCTAATCACAGCATTTGTTAGGTCTACAGACCCAGCCCCCCAACATTGTCAGCCAAAGGTTATCTACATCTACCCAATCCAGATTGTACACAAACCTACCAAAAATGAAAGTACACTGTGAAATTAAAGCAGAGCAAAATAATAATACATGTTTCAGATCATATGTTTCATATCCAGGTTCATACAAAACCTGCAAAATGCCACCTGCTTTCTGACCTTTTAATTAGGAAAGAAAAACAACACTTGCTGAAATCCCTTTGCTGCGATTTTTTCAAATGAACGAACAGACACTGACTCATTTTAACATTCTTTGTATAGGTATGTTACTCTGATTCCTTTAAGAAAGGCCTGCATTGCAAACGTGATGCTAGGTGCTGCTTTATCACTTCCTAACCCCTACAGAAGATACTCCACTTGAGATGTTTGAAGGGATGTTTCTGCATAAAGTATTCTGTCTGTGGACGTAAACCCCCGTAGTCTCAAGGTTTCACCGAGTTGTCTGCCAGTCCAGACATTGGGGATATTTGTTATACATGGCTAACCTTTGTACTAGCCAAAACAAACTTTAGTAAGTGATGTGATTGATGAAATTAAAGCACACTCTTCTGTGGCCTGCATTCAGCCAGGAGTGATTTTGATATGTAGAAGGATCTTGAAACATGTGTTGCATAAAAAGAACAAGTCTAAGGGCCTCATTACGATTTTGGCAGTAGCCATGCTGCTATTGGCGGCATGGCTGCCGCCGAAATCGGGTCCGGGTCCCCAGAATGGGGAATTACCGGGCCATTCCGAGTTCGCAGGGCCCGGTAATTCCTCCCTCCAGGAACCCGGGCCCGGACCTTTCCCATTGCCCCTATAGGGCTGAATGGGAAAGGGGGAGGGAGCAAACAACAGGCCCGTTGTTTGCTCCCTCTTCCCCTCGCGGGACCCGGTAAACACGCCTGGTTTGACCGGGCGTTACTTACCAGGTCCCACGAGGGGAGCTTGTAATGAGGCGGAACAGGTTTTATGGGTCCGCCTCCTTTTGCGGCACCCGTTAACCCATTCCGCCTCACTTGTAATGAGGCCCTAAGACTTCCCCTCCGGTCTGCCATTTGGTTACAGGTAACGTTTGGGCTTTTCCCTGCACCAAGGCTGATTTTTCAGTCAGTCACATTAAAGGAGGATGACCATAGCCTTTTTTGCCACACAATGAAGGGGCAGGGTGGGGCTGATGATCTGTATATATAACAGACTTCAACCGGGCTGAATGCAACACAGAGCTCATTACAACTCCACCGGGTGCACTCATTCCATCTGCCTGAGGCTGCTTGCAGAGGTAAGGTGACCTTCAAGAAACATTCAGGATCGATCTAGGTGCTGCTCAAGTGACCTCTGACCCCATAATCACCATCTCTTAAAGGTCTTTTCTCCACGAGCAACAACTCCCAACCAGCACTGTCCCCAGTTTCCCACTGGCCCACCTCCATTCTAACCCCCAATTGGGACACTTGTTTCAGATCACATGACTTGGGTCCTAGAGTTAAAAGCGGTCATCATCTTAAGATGACTTTGCCCTGTCACATAGTTTAGTAGCTTCATATGAGCTTCCAGCCCATGGGCATCTTCGGGTAAGGGCATTGAAGTATAGATCTCTTACCTATGAGCCTTTGCTTTGCTGTGTACTTCTACTTGTCTGTAAGTACTCATTATTGCTTCTCAGCCTCAGCCTCACCATGTAATTCTCATGCTGTCTCTTCATTTCCCTTCTACTTCTCTCTGTACTCTCCTCTGCTCAGAACCATCTCAACTCTCTTCCCATCCCTATCATCTCTTCTCCTCAATATCGCCTCTCTTCTCGTTGTTCTTTCTATTCACAAAACCTACTTTCACCCTAACTTCAATTACACATCCTCTTCTCACATTTACCCCCAGCATGCCTCTATTTCTCAGACTCAATGTTGCTATGCTTCTACACCTCAGTCTCTTTCTATTGCTTTGCATTTAAACCGCCTTTACCTCAGACTTCTTGTTTTTCTCATTCTCCTTCTCTTGACCTCATTACCCTTACTGAAACCGGGATCTCGCCCTCTGACACTGCAACCCTTGCTGCCCTTCATGACTGTGATGACACCTTCACTCACGCACCCCGTCCCACTGGCAGGCGTTGTGTTGTTGGAATGTTTTGGTCCTCCAAATGTACTATCTCTTCTACTCCCCTATCTCTCGCTAATTCTGCCTCATTCGAATACACTATCTCCACAATCACTGCCCCTTATGACATGCATATTATCTCTCTCTACCGGCCACCTGGTCAGGTAGATCAGTTCTTCGACCACATCTCCCAACATATTGACCCTCGCACTCCCGATCACCACCTCATTGTCATTAATGACTTCAACGTCACCTATCTCTCTGCTGCTCTATCCACTGAATTTAACTCTCTTCTACTTAACAAATCACTCTTCTCTGTCCTCTCTCTGCCCACCCATCAACAATGCAGAAGCAGCTTTTCACTTGGCAAAGGTCAGGAGACTACTCAGATCTCCATCTCTACCTCACTGCTCTTCATAAGTAGTCCACTGCTCTTGACTCTGACAAATGTGACTTCTATCTCTATATCATTTTGACTCAATACTTCCAACCCAGATGCCTCCAATAATCCCTCACCTCAATTCTCTCACCTCCTAAACCCTCCTCCATCTCCTCCACTCTTTCTGCAAATGATCCTGCTCTCTACTTTGCTTCTAAAATGTCTACCATTCGCAGTACCCTCAATACTTACCTTCTATCCCTTTCTCCTGCTCACTTTTCTCCATCACTCCTCCTCCTAACCCGCTATTTCTTCCTTTGTGCACACCAACCCTGATGAAATGCTTGCCTGAGTTCTCATGGCTAACACTTGATGTGGCACAACTGACCCACTGTCCCCACACATTGTGAAGCACATACCTCCCAGTATTGTTCCACATCTTTCTTCAGTCTTTAATTCCACTCTTGATAATGCTACCTTTCCCTCATCCTATAAGTCAGCTACCGTCATCCCTCTCCTTAAGAAACCTTGTCTCAATCCTAACTGTCCTGCCAACATTCGTCCTCTCTCTTCGTCTTCTACCACACTATTCCAAAATCCTGGAGTGAGTAGTATGCAATCGGCTTACTGAGTTCCTTGATACTTACAAACTCCGGGACCCTCTTTAATCTGGCTCCTGACATCTGCATTCTACCAAGACAGCTCTCCTCGTTGTCTGCAGCTTCATCTCTTCTTCATGTCATGTGAACTGTTCATCTATTCTTATTCTTCTTGAACTCTCTGCTGCCTTCTATACTGTTGTTCATTCTGACCTTCTCTCTACAATATCTCTACTTAGCAACAGAGATAAAGCTCTTGCTTGGTTTGCTTCATACCTTGCACCTGATACTTCCAAGTGTCCTGGAACAGCCTTACCTTCCCACTCACACCCTTATTGTTGGAGTTCCCCAAGGGTCTGTCCTTGGTACACTTTTCTTCACTGTTTTTACTTCGGCTCTTGGTGCCCTGATCTCCTCTTATGGCTTCTCCTATTAAATCTTTGCTGATGCCTCCCAGATCATCTTCTCTTTTCCCTCCTTATCCGACGCGCTGTTGTCAAACATTTCAAACGGTCTCTCCATCATTGTATGACATCTCACTCGCTCATGCTCATCTCCACTATGGCTGAGGTGTTCTAGTTCCCAGCCAAACAGACTATCTCTTCCACTCTACCTTTTCTTCTCTTCTCTCCTGACTACCTTCTTTACTCTGATTTGGATTATAACGTTAGTGTCATCTTCGGCCCATCTCACAACTTCTCGCTCCTCATCTCTAAATCTGCCACTGCAGCCAGACTCAACCTCCTCAATATCAGAAAACATTGTCATGTTTAGTTTAGTTTAGTTTAGTTTAGTTTAGTTTAGTTTAGTTTAGTTTAGTTTCTTTATTTGTACCGCACACCGAACCCTCAGGTAACTGGGCCCTTGAAGCTTATACATGAGTTACAGACAATTTAGGGAATAGCAGTACGGGAAAAAAAGTTGAAAATAAGTGCTGGCCGACCATGGTTACATGAGGGTCGAGAGGTGAGAGAGACAGTTACGATACCGAGCAGATAATGTTACAATAGGCAATGAGAGAGTAAGCATGCAGGTGTATAACAGGTTAGGTAGCTGATCACTACTGTTTCTTACTGAAGAGCCAGCCCTTTACTTTGGATCTAAAGGTCCAGAATGATTGCTCCAGTGTGAGGCTAAGGGGTAGGGCCTTTCACTGGGGGTCATTCCGAGTTTGGAGGCAGCCATAGTGCTATTAGCACCTTGGCTGCCTCTAAACTCGGGTCCGAGTCCGGGTAGTCGGAAAGGGGATTAACATTCCGACCAATGCGGACCCGTTAAGTCCCCATTTCGAAAACCATTCCCCATTCCCATTTGAGCCCCGATAGGGCTCAATGGGAATGGGGAAGGAGCTAATAACGGGCCTGAAAATTGAGGGCCCATTATTAGCTCCATGGTCCCTTAACGGGTCCCGCTAAGGGTGACTGGTAAAACCAGCCGGCCCTAGTGGGACCCGCTAAGGGACCTCGGAATGCGGTGGTAGGGGGTTAATGGCACTGGCATCCTTACCGGTGCCGTTAACCCCCTACTGCCAGGGTCGGAATGACCCCCACTGTTTGGCCGCTAACACTGGGAAACTTACTCCCACTGCTCTTTTTAGAAGAAATCTAGGGATGGTCAGGCAGTGTGAGTATGTGGCTCTAGTTGGTCTGGTTGGTGGATGTTTGTTGACTTTATCTGCCAGGTATTTGGGGGCGGAATTTGAGAGGCACTTGTGGGTGATAACGAGCGTTCAAAGGGAAATTCTGTCCCACATCGGCAGCCCGTGGGCGTCTTGCCTGAAACTGGAGATGTGGGCAGATTTTGGTATGCTTAGTGCCACTCTTAGGGCGTTATTTTGAAGGACCTGGAGTTTGTTGAGGTTCCTTCCAGAAGTGCCTTAGTAGAGGGTGTTACAGTAGTCAATCTTGGATAGCACTAGTGCCCTGGCTAAGGTAATGCAGCTACTGGATGAAAGGAATGACTTGCAGGCGTTAATTAGTTTGTTAGTGTAGGCCATGGAGGCAGAGGGTGGAATCCAGTTATACCCCCAGGGTTTTAATTTCTTTGGCCACTTTGATTGGGTTTCCATCGATGTTGATGAACGCATAGCAGAGGTCTAATTTGTTGTGGTGGGTTTGGGAGCCGACGATCAAGAGCTCTGTTTTTTCGTCATTGAGGCAGAGGCAGTGTTCTGCCATCCAAGCCTGGATTTCCAAGTAGATCTTGTTAACCCTTTTACAATCATCTTCATAGCACACTGAGAGTGGGATGAGAACCTGGGTGTCATCGGCGTAATTTGTGTATGTGACACCCAAGTTATCAAGAAAGTCAAACAGGAGCTTGGTGAAGATGTTGTAAAGCGTTGGCGAGACACAGGAGCCTTGCGGTATGCTGCAGTAGATGGGAATTAGGTCCACTGAGGCAGACAGAGCGAATACCCTGGTGGTGCAGTTAGACAGGAATGATTGTATCCAGGTAGAGGCATTGCTGGAGAAGGCAGCTGCTATAGCCAAATGATCGGTGAGGATCTGGTGGTCGACAAGTTCTAATTCTGCCTATAGGTCTAACAGCAGGAACATGGCAAGCTTACTCTCGTCCTTGGCCTCATCTATTTGGACTTTAAGGTATAGGAAGGCTATTTCTGTTCCATGTCTTGGCCTGAAGCCCGATTGTCTGAGGTCAAGTAAGTTGTGGTCCTCCAGGTGTTTCAGAATTTGCAGATAGGCCCCTCTGTATAAAATCTTTAGTATGTAGGGGATGGTGGTGATGGGCCTATAATTAGTAGGAACATTGGGATTTTGGTTAGTTTTTTTTAAGAGGGGCATGACCCAGGCCTTTTGAGGTTGTCGGGTACTGTACTGGTCTCGAAGGAGTAGTTGATTAATGTCCTTGGCACCTTCCTGGATGATTGTAGCTGGGCAAAGATCTCCTTGGCATCTGGATGATTTGAGGCTTTTAATGATTTTTTCTACTTCGTAAGTTGTGACCGGCGAGAAGGAGAAGGGTGGGCAGCTAGGGGTGCTCATAGGATGGGAAGCAGGGGTGCTGATAGGCGGAGGGCAAGTGGGGTTGGCGTTCTTGGCCAGGCTGATCTTGTTTTGTTCCATTTTTGATTGCAGCATACAAATTTTGTTTAAAAGAGCTTTCTGTATGTGAGCACACCAGGCTGCATCTTTCACACATGTTTCTGCAGGTGGTGCTGGGGACTCAAGTTCCCAGAGAATCCCGAAAAGCTCTTTAGTCTTGGATTTGGCATTGAGGATATGGTTGTCACAGATTTCCTTTTTAGTGTAGAGGATAGCCGATTTGTAAGATGTGGCGGCTGAGGTGAAAAGCTACTTGTTAGTGGGGTTAGGCATTTTTCTCCAAGTGGATTCTGCCGCTCTTTTGGCATTCTGGAGGCTTTTTAGTTCAGGTGTGAACCATTTGTTAAGGTGGGCAATTGGTTTGGCTTTGGTAAGTTTAATAGGGGCAATGCTGTTCACAGCAATCTCCAGTGTGTTGTTGTATAAGACAACTAGCTTAGTTGAGTCCAAATCTTTGAAGTTGGCTGGGTCTAGGATGTTCTGGATCAGAGGACATAGGTTTTGGAGCGTTAGGATTTAGTTGTTTCTGGCGAGGACCTGCGGTGCAATGTGGGGAGTAGGTATGGTTGGTGCATTCCCCTGGATGGTAAATGAAATGAAGTGATGGTCTGACCAAGCAGCGGGAGTATTTTGGAGGACGGTGGTAGAGCAGTTGAGATCTGCCAGCCAATCTAGTGTTCTTCCTTTAGTGTGTGTCGGGGCTGTGACACCGTGGTTAAAGTCAAGCTAGGAAATGGCGTTTACAGGGATGAGGCATTGAGGTCGTTGGGATCGGAAAGACCTAAATTAAAGTCACCAAAAAGGATTATTTGTGATCCTGGTTTAGTGTTATTAGTCAGTAGATTAGAGATATCTTCCTCAAACGAGGAGACATGGCCTGGGGGGCGGTAAATGAGGTGCATGAGGATAGTTTGTGTTGCTGATAGGGGGATCTTGACTGATAACAGCTCCATGGATGTGGGGCTGGCAGTCGTGGTGATTCTGAGGCCTAGGGAAGTTTTAGCAATGAATGCTATTCCGCCTCCTTTGCTGTCCTCTCTATCTTTCCTTATTATTGATTAGCCATCTGGGATAGCTAGAGATAAGGCAGGGCCTGCTGCTTGATGTAGCCAAGTCTCGGTAATTGCCAAGAAGTGGAGTTCGTTGCTAGAGATTAAGTCAGCAATGTCTAACGCATGGGTGACTAGAGATCGAGTATTAATGAGTGCACCTTTAATGATAGGTTGTTTGATCTTCTTCCTTTCAATACTGCTAAATAGCTCATCTCCTCTTTAATCGTTTCTTGATCTGAGTACTGTGCCAGTCTTCTCTATGCCTTCCCAACTATGCGTTTTCACCACTAGACAAAGTCCTCAACTTCACGGTCCACACACTTTTGAACATTTCTCGCTTTACCTCTGCCTCCTCCAGATTGGCTGTCTCTCTATGAAACAAAGGGCTTACGAACATCATCAGCTCACCTCCTTGCGACCACTTGAGCCCCCTGTTCCCCCTCTCATTACCGCTCTCTCCCTCTCCTTGCTCCCCTTCTCTGGAATGCCCTTACTCTTACTCTCTGTACTAGTCCAACTCTACCACTATTTAAATCCAACCTCAAAACTCTCCTTATTTCTGAAGAACCCACAGCTCTATGTTACTTGAGCACCCTGCTTCTTTCTCTCCCTACCCTCACGGACAACCCTACAGCACTTTCTTGTCACCCCTCCATCCTTAATTTAGCAATTCCTCCACCAACCCATTCCTATGTCATTCTTTTCTGTCCTCGTCCCTGGTTTATGTTTCCACCCTCAACTGCAACAACTAGTTTTCAAGCCACATTCTCTCACCCCACTGTCAAGGACCTATGTCCTCCACACTTTGATCAATGTTACATATTGTATGCATGTTTGTGCCAAAAATGCATTGCTGTCCTGTAATTTCTATAAATAAATCAAAATAAAATAAAAAATATATTCTTTAAAGAAGCAGTATATTGCGAACTAAAAGCTTTGCACCTTTAAATGTGTACTTGCAGTGGGCTAAGTGTATCCCAGTATATCCTCCTATGCAGAAGGAGGGTACAGATGTTGCAACTACCAGACAGGTGAGACCTTATGTAATTGTTCCTACTCTAGAGGTACATTCAAAGGCACCTAGTCCTATGATAGATAAATCTAGGCTTCCTTTTGGGGGGAGGTCACATATGGAAGTTATACAGGACTCTCCAAGGCCGTCATATTCTGCTACTAGAAAGAGGCTTCTGGAGCTTCCTCCTACACAAGTAGCACATGTAAAAGCACCCAGCTTACTGACAAATGTTCCTATGATTGCCCCAGTAAGAAGGAATTATTCTGACATACCTCATGAGATGATTACAGAGGCACACAAGAAAAGGATGAGACCTAAGGGAAGTGCTACAGAGGATGATCATGAGTTGAATGATTACCTGAATAGTACAGCACACTTAAGGAATAACATATGGTTTCAGCATATGAAAGAAGTGGGAAGGAGAACCTCTAAGGAGGAATGTTTTGTATGTGCACTCTTGCCTTATAGCATGGGGAAGTCCAAGGTCTTCCTAGCTATTGAAATAGACGTTCAGGCAGCACATCGTCTATCACACATAAGGCCTCATTACGACCCTGGCGGAAGACCATGGCGCTATTAGCACCATGGTCCATGCCGGTAAATTACTGACTCCGCCATGGAGAAAGGGGGAATTACCACCCCATTACAAGGTTGGCGGGGCGGTAATTCCCCCTTCCTCCATGGCCCTTCCCCATTCCCATTTTTACCCCATAGGGCTCAATGGGAATGGGGAAGGCGCTAAGTACGGTGCCGCAAATTGCGGCACCGTAATTAGCACCAAGGTCCCTTTGCGATTCCCTACTTTAACGGCTGGTCTACACCAGCCGTTAAGGTCGGGTCCCGCAAAGGGACCTCGTAATTAGGCACTAATAGGTTAACGGCGCCGCAGCCATTTACGGCGCCGTTAACCCATTAGCGCCTGGGTCGTAATGAAGCCCATAGTGTTTTACCATATAAGGGGTCCTTTCATGGGCCGAACAGCCTATCTCAAATGGGCAACTGAATGGACATATCCAGAAGAAGATGATTATGTCCAAGATACAAAGACGAGGCTAAGAGCTCATACCAAGAATCACGTGATCAGATACGAAAAGCCTGGAGTAAAAGGAGCTGGAATCAGATGGGAAGTCAATAGAAGAATGGAGAGCCCAGGAAAGACTAAAGAGGAGATCGGAAGATGGAAGGAAAGAGGCCAAATGCAGATTTGGGGTTCAGTACTATCTCCAGACGGTTGGGAAGGAGGTGTGGTAATATGCAGAGCTTGGGTAGTAATGGAAGACTTCCAGCCAACTGTTGACAATGTGGAAAGGCTCTGTAAACCTCTGTGGTTGAAACTTGCTAAACTACTGCTAAAAAAGTTGGAGAGAACCAGAATTGTGGTCGAGTCTTTGATGCAGAAGGCATGAACATTGGAACAGCGGCGATCATGGATGACTTCTGGGCTTCTGGATCCAGAGCTTATATGAAACTACCCAAGGATTGGGGAGGACGATGTTCCATAGTAAATGTTCATGTTCCAGTGTTCGTGATTCCTAAGGGTGATTGAAACGTTGGAAGGTTTCCTAAAGCAGATGCTCACCTAAGGAAGAAGAGATCTGTAGAGCGGATACGTCGAATGAAGAGAGAGAACTATTTCTCAGCCAAGTCAATAGAAGCGTTTGACTCTATTCCATATGAGCACAGACTGTTAATCCAGACTTCGTCAATATTCAGATTGATCTTTATGCCGGGAATCCAAACTGCAGCAATTGCTGAATGGCTGCAGATTACCAGATGGGAGTTGTTGCAGACAATCAACTCTACCATTAAATGATTCAATGCTATCAGGGAAGAGCTGAGAGCCATACGACTGGTGACTCTTCAGAACAGATATGTCCCGGACAGGATTACAGCTATGGATGGAGGTGTTTGTGTCAAAATTGGAGAATCATGTTGCATGTTCATACCTTCCGATGATGACGAGAATGGTACCCTGCCAGAGGCCATAGAGATGCTGACGAAGCTACACATCCAGATGATAGATTAAGTGGAAGATATTGCTGATGATAGCTGGTTCGGATCGCTCTTCTCGTGGGTTCCACAATGGATGGCAGATATGTTCAAGTTCCTAGGAGCTCTGTTGGTGATGATCATGCTTGGATTTTGTATAATCAAGATAATAATCTCACAATGCAAGAAGACTGCAAAGAAAGCCATAGGGATGAAGATCATGATGATGTTGAATATGGATGGAAAACGAAACAGCTAACAGATGAAGAAATCAGAGATTTTGAGAAAGCCAGTATCCATTCACCTGAGGCAACGAAGTTCCTGTATCCGAAGAACCATAAGAAGTATGTTGGAAAATGGATCTATTGCAGTCCAAGTGGACAATGCATGCTCATGACTTGGAACAAGGAAGAGCATGTGAAATCAGCTGGATACCTGAAAGCAGTAATCAAGATTTGGGTCCCAAAGAAGCATTTCTTCAGACAAGGATGTCTAGATATGAA
The DNA here is from genome assembly GCF_040938575.1 of Ambystoma mexicanum. Classification (NCBI taxonomy): domain Eukaryota; kingdom Metazoa; phylum Chordata; class Amphibia; order Caudata; family Ambystomatidae; genus Ambystoma; species Ambystoma mexicanum. The sequence goes on along the minus strand of NC_090922.1, from coordinate 490,853,182 downwards.
AGATAATGGGAGAGTGGTCGATGAATTGCCAAGAGGGGGGAGTGTAGAGAAGGAGCCAAGTACCCCCACCTCAAGCATCTCGCCCATATTTCCTATATGTTTGGAGCCAGAGTATGAAACACGTGCAGTACCAGTGAAAATACTGATACTGAGGAGAATTCTGGAGGCCAGGTTCCCATTAAGAAAGCCATACTTGCATACAAGGCAGTATGATGGACATTTGAATGAAATCTGAGAAGAAACAGGACAAATGAACGAAAGAGCAGATTGGTGATGTCACACGAATTAATACTGACGCACCTAGAAGAGATGCAGAGACAAGAGAATGTAGATATTCTATAAGCCATCAGGAAAGTATCAAAGATGAGCAACATCTCAGGCTCGAGGTGAAGAGGCTTATGCTACAGAAATGATGTAGATATCAAGTTATTTTACACATATACAGATGCAAAGAAATGCAAGAAGACAAAGTATTCTTGAGGCTAGCTATGTATTGAGTAGATTGGGGCAAGCGCCAACGTATACATATAAAGGAGTAAATAAAGAATGGATGATTCAACTACCTATTATAGCAGAGCTGGACCAGAGAAGGAAGGCCTTTTCCAGGGTGTCGCAATTAAAAAGCAATTAAAGTACAGAAGTGAATTTCAGAAGGGCGAGTCTGGACCAGCCCCAAGAAGCCATGGTCGTATCGGACTGGGATGAGCAGATATTAATTACAATCGTGTGAAAGAACAAACCTCTTGTTCAGAAGGCATGGACAAACACAAGGAAGACATCAGAAGTTCATTAAAATAATAGTATTTTAAATACATCAGAGCTCAAATTTTTGGTCTTTAGTCACGTGGATGATTGAAGTTGGACAAACATGACGAACCATACCTACGCAGAGAGGCAGAGCGTGCCTCTGCTCCTCTAAATTCTCTGGAGCAAAGAACACTTCCAAGGCCAAGTTCAAAGCCTTAATTGACGTGCAGACCACTGAGGTGATGATATACTAATTGGTGGGAAGCTATGGTTATAACCAGCTCACTAGCACCTGGAAATCCAGCCTGCATGCTGCTAACGTGGGTGGAAAAGTACTGGCGGTTGTAAGAGGGCCAGCCAATTATAGGGGGCTGCATAATTAAGGCCCCCATAGTTTATGTAACCAATGGGACGTTGTGTATTTAGTCACGTCCATAGTGACCTGTTGAGAGGAGGGCTTAGTTGCCCCACCTGACATTAGAGAACCTATCACTTTCTTAGACTAGTATGGAACGTATACCTAGATGTCCACTCTAAGCCCATCACATTTGCCACTAGGTTTTTGTAGTTTGCCACATAGGATGGTGTTCGCAAATACATAGGTTTACGTCAACAGTGACAAGGTTTTGCTATAAAGGTGATGTTTTTTATTAATTTTGTTGAGATCATGCTGTGAGATGTCTGTTGTACTCCCTGTTTTAGATAATTGACAATGAAACTGGCAGACTTTGCCAACTTCCTGAGACTTTTTGATTATTGATGTTTGAGTATATTCTGCATCCCCATTCATCTCAAAGTATTGCTGCCTCATCTTAAAGGGCTGGGTCGGCTATCCCGGTTCAGTATTGTTCATCCTAAATTATTTACTGTGCAGTTTCATTTGCCAATGTTTATTTAGTAATTAATAAATAGATTGAAACACTGCTCGTCACCCAAAACACAAACATGCAAGAAACCCTTTGTGAAACAGTTGGTTATAACCTTTACCTTAAGTACCCCCACACAAGTTACTTTTACTGTTTAGCACCTCGCACCTGTGATTCTTGTGAATGTTTCTTTAGAAATGGATTGAAAACAGGCCTTTCGAGATCTCTTTGAGCTTTCCATATATGGAGGAGGAGGAGGAGTAGAAGGCAGTATTGCTCGGAAAGATGTGTTTGAAAGCCCCTCAAGGTTGAGGCTGATGCCTTTACTGAAGAGGTTAATCTGATAGGTATATCTGCTACTTTGGAAAGTGCGCTCTGTGACTCGAGCTTTTGAGATCGCCTGCAATTGAGTTTGACCCCAGCAGCACTGCGAGCAGAGCTCTTGCTGCCTTCCCTGCTTCCTGGACGAGGCGGGGCCCATCACGCACACGTGACGGATCACGTGACTGCAGCCCAGCACAAATTGCCGGCCCAACCACCCTTGCAGCGTTAAGCCCTGGAGGCAGTAAGGGCTGGAGCTGCTGTTTTGCTGTTTGGTTGTGACTTGTCCTCGTGCCACGGCCCTGTGAGATCATAAGACTAAGGTTTTACGCCCCTTCATCTGCTTAACTCTAAATAGTGATTAGGGTAAGGGGGGAGAGTCGGACTTTGGCCGCTCCTCGAGCTGTCGGGCGTTCCTTACCCTATTACTGGCAGCTCCTTAAGATCCTCGCTGTTCAATGGTTCTCTTTTATTGACTGACCTTTTAAACAGATCAATTGATACATCTGCTCCCATATTCAGCTCTGATTTTTATCCCTATTTTTGAAAGAGCCCCATACTTATTGCATTTTAGTATAGTGTCTTAAGCTGTATTTTTTGTGCTATTTCATGTATTTTTGTTAATCCTTGTATTCAGTGCATTCTATACATCGCACGGCATTTTACTGTAATTGTGTACTTTGTTCTGGTACCACAGACGATTAAACCCACTAAGCGCTTCTTAGTGCGTGGTAATCCTTGTAACGCATTTTAATTAGCGTTTAAAGTGTTTTTTTCTTTTCATTACTTTCACTTGCGCAGTCTACACTGGTAGTAGCTGTCTGTTATATGTCACAAGAAGTAGTCAAACTAGAAGGCTGCTTATGTCTCGTGTGCCCTATACGCTAAAAACAGACGTGCCAGAAGTATCCGCAGCAACTCACACGAGTAACATTTCGAATGATGTGTTGATTAGTAAAGCTACTTCTGAGACAGCTGCACCAAAGGTAACGCTTAAAACCCCAATAAACGGGAATAATCTCAAATTGAGTGAAGAAAAAAAGAGCTCCTCGCGAATTTCAAAGAAATCTATCACTCTTACCCCTGTAGTTAAAACACCCTCCCTAAATCGAGATATTAGGAATTTCTACGACAAAATAAATGAGCTTTCAGCAGTGACACATGCACAAGGCCTGCTGGAAAGCATGATGCCGGTAGCAAACAAGCAGCCACTTGAATCTAAAAACACCTCATCTCTAGGTCTAACTGAGTCAAATCCTTCTGTGGTCATTTCTGACCAAACCTTACTTACCTTACCTCAATCCCCTGTAAAAAATGTTCAGGCTAATCAAATGGTAACTGTAGTCGAGGAAGAAAACCTGGATAACTCGGTCTCCCTTGTCAGTGCAACATCCAAAACGCACTCTGTTACTGAGCATAGGACAATTTTGCAGCCCCAAACCTCTTATCCACCAGTAGATGACACAGCTTGTGTGGATGTGAATGCTAAAGAATCTGTAACTATCAATACACCCTCACACCAGTGCAATATTGACCTGGAGAACTTGTGATTGTCTGTCATCAAGGACTACAATCCCTGGCTCTATGGACTCTACAAGGCATGCAATCGAAGAATCCTTCATACAACCTACGCCAAGAAGCTGCTTGTCAGCAAAAACCCCTAGTGACCCGCCGGTAAATCCGGCCCTCTTACAGATTACCTTAGGGGCCGTGAATACAACAATATCAAGCCTCTTCAAACTCTTTGAGGAATTGGATCGAAAAATAGCGCTCCAAACAACAAAAATTGATCAAATTGGGGAGTGGCTGCAACGATGCTCTCAAAATTCATCCTCTCCCTCGACCTTAAACCTTATCATGCACAGACTCACCACCTTAGAAAATTTGAGCTCTTCGGGTCTGTTGGCTGCAGCCCCTCACAAGGCCGACATCTTGCCGAGATTGTCAGGACCGGAACTGAACAATAACCCAAATTCACGGTGCGCTAGAACCTTGCTAACAGTGGTTCCAACCTTTGAAAAAATAATTCGCCCTGTAGAGTGCATAGATGTCATATCCGACCAAAAAAATGATTCTTGGATCAGTGTTGATTCCCCTCAGAGTTCTCCCCGCACTGATGCTACTAAAATTAGCAACACCAATGAAGGTCAGCCTCTTCCTCAGAAAAATAAGAGAAAAACCACAGCTTCAAAACAAACTAAATTGATAACCAAAGCAGCAACAATGCGTAAGTCCGCTAAAGAACCTAATCAAAATTCTCAGGTCATATTTCCACCAACTAGTTTGGTGACTGGAGCCTCAGCGCCTATAGCGCCTCCTTCTCAATGCCCGGAAGGTGTTATAGATCTTGTTACCCCCTTAGCGGTGACGGCTGCATCTGAGGTCGCATCTAGGTCCATCTCGCAAGCCCCCCATGGCGACTATGGGCCTCTGAATGAACTGGTGGACCCTTTTGAACGTGATGTCTCCTCAACTTTGCCTCTCAAGCCTTCCCCTCTAGGCAGCACGACCCACTCCATCTCGACCGGTACTGCCAGGGGCAGCTCTGGTCGTCAGATACTTCCTACACCGACTGTTGGCTTTGAAGATCGCTTATCTGCCCTGAAAACGGCATACCTTGGCAAAAGGCTGTCCGAGGCACTTCCAGAGCTAAATCGTGCGGCTGAAATTCTAACCGTTCCTGGTTTATCCAATCCTGTCAAAGCTCAAGAGGAGTGTCACCGCCGTGATCCGTCCTCGGGCCATCCAAGTAATGCTCCAGTGTCGAGGGTCCAATTTAATCCTTCCTTCTCCTGCTCAAACATGAGAAATCCGAATGAGAACTCTGGTATGAAGTCCAAAATTCAAGCTCATAACCAAAAAGATGTCAAAACACAGCGTTTCAATTCCTTCTACACCTTAATCTTAAAATGTCGTGAGGGCCCTTTTCCGAAATATGATCTGTGTCGCTCTAGTGTTTTGAACATCTTTGCTGACATTCAGTCCCTGGAGGACATGTCCTACAGTGATTTTGACCAGATTGAATTTATTTGAGAAAATAATCTATCAATTGTAAGATTATGGATTAAATCGGGACTGGTCCGGAACGCTCTATGGAAATCAAAAATGGATCTCTTTAATCTGGGCTTTCTGCTCGCGGTAGACCCCGCCTGTCCACTTAAACAAGAAAATACAGTTCAAAATGAAATACCAGTACAGACTCCGACCACAGAATGCTCTTGCACCTTTTGCACAGAGGTTAACTGCCCACAGACCAGATTGACAACAAAAAACTCGTTATAACCACCAACAGTTGAGAAGAGTGAAACTATCTCTCTGGCTAGTTGGAATACCAGAGGGCACTCACATTTACAGTGGTCTGCGAATGCTCAATTAAATAGTTACAATATTGTAGCCTTGCAAGAGACGTGGATGGTACATGCCCCCACCTGGGATGATCATACCATTTGCTCCCTCCGGCAGTGTTCTCCAATAAAGGTAGATCCACTGCGGGCTTATTGGTGGCTGTGAAATCTAGCAAAAATTTCCAAATTGGGGAATGGCTTTCGCCGAATAGATTCATTCAGGTGGTCAAAATCAATCATGGACCTCATGTATTTGCTCTTATAAACCTCTATCGTAACCCTGCGGGCATTACTGATGACGCTTTTTATCATGCCTTATCAGTTTTTGAAACTATTGCCCTACAATCGATTTCTGGTATAATGGTGGTGGGGGACCTAAATCTTGTATGTCTTCCTGCACCTAATAAGGGGTTATGCAATGCAAGTTTGAAATGGAGTATCTTCATCGAAGATCTTAACTTGAAAGTGATGAATGGATCCATTATGGGTGACATCCCGCCGCAAAACACGTGGGAAAGGGGAAATTCTAGTTCCACCATAGACTACATCTATGCAAGTGAAAGCATATACGCTAACGCTACTAAGTTCGAAATCATAAAACAAACACATAGTGATCATCACATATTGTCTCTTCAATGGTTGACCCCATGTCAAACAGATTCCACTACTAAATATTGGTCTAAACAATCGCTGATACTTAACAATGGTAAGAATCGCTTTCATTGGTCGCCAGACCAGCTGCAATCATTAAATACAGCTATTTTAAGACATCAAAGCACAAATGCACTATCATCTTATGTTGAGGTGCTTGACACGTTTAGAAATGCTCAATTTTTACATATCAGACCTTCTCGCTCTCATACTCACGGCTTTGATCTAGCTTTACACCAACGCAAAGCTCAACTAAGAAAAGAGATACGTTATTCTCGTAACCTGCCGCTAAAAAACAGAACAGCTTCAAACCATCAAAACAGAGAAATGTTCATATCGCAATTGGACTTGTGCCAGAAAAGCGCGTTTATTTCAAGTTGACAGTGAGAACTTCCTGTCTGCTTGCTTTTCGAAAAATTCAGCACAAGTCTGGCAATTGTTGAACAAGTGTAATACCTCTTCCCAATTGGAATCCCAAATAAATGGTGTTGCAGAAACGCAAGGGGTAGAACATTTTACCCAACTATATGTTGATCATAACATGTCTAAATATGAATATATACTTAGATCTTCTAATACTTGGTCCCTGGAATGTTCGATGGAATCTGTGAGGGATTTCATTAGTAAGTCATCCTCCTCAAGAGCGGCTGGGCCGGATGGTCTTACGAATCACATTCTTAAACAGAACCCAGAAGAATGGGCCACTATCTTGTTTAATTCCTTTCATCACATCTTATCAACTAAGATAATTCCAAAATCTTGGAGCACTTCTTTAATTGTTCCCATCTACAAGAAAGGTGATCGTAAAGATCCAAAATGCTATTGCCCCATTGACCTCCTAGACGCGCTGGGAAAGATATTTTCTCGGTTGGTGTTGAAGGAATTTAATCAATGGACCGCCAGCGCAAAGCAGCGTGACCCGGCGCAGACAGGCTTCATTGCAGGTCTTGGGACTGCGGTAAATTTAACAACTCTTCACGCCATTAAACATCAGGCACAGTCCATTAAACAGCCCATGTACTTCGCGTTCGTTGACCTACACTTGGCCTTTGATTCAGTTTCTAGTCCTCGACTGATGGATAAATTGTTAGCGGCTGGGTGTCCGTCAACTTTAAGTGACATTATTTTTGCACTACACTCGAATACCTCCATCCGGGTACGATTGAATTTTGAGGGGCTTCTATCATCGGCTGTCTTCACTCATCGGGGGCTTAGGCAAGTGTGCATACTCGCCTCGGCGTTGTTCAATTTTTTCATTAATGATGTTAGAAGTGCACTTGAGGAGGTATGTGCAGATGCACCGAAATTGAATAACATCGAGGAGGAAGCACTATGGTACGCAGATGATTTAGTACTAATATCGAAAACTCCTATTGGCCTGCAAAATCTCCTAACAGCACTATGTCAATATTTTCGAGTTAATGAGCTGGTAGTAAATGACAAGAAAACACAAATCGTAGTCTACACTCCGAAAGGCAAGCGCAGTCATCGAATGATTTGGAAAATAGAGCACATAAGTCTAGAGGTGGTTCCCAATTACACATATCTGGGTATCCTATTTGACGGATCGTCGACCACTCAATCTCAGTTAATGAAAATTGAAGTTAAAATTCACGCAGCAATCCGCCAGACTCCACTCATTATGTATAAATTTGGGAAATTTTCCATTGAACCTGCCTTGATCTTCTGGATACAGAATGTCATTCCTACCATTTTATATGGTTTAGAAACATACAGTGCGATTGATTTGGCGCTTTTGAATGCTTTGGAAGCAAAATTTTGGCGTGCTATTCTAAATCTGCCACAATGCATTCCAGGCCCGATCATTCGATATGAAGTCGGGTTGACCTCACTTTTGGCAATGTATAACTGGCGCTTATGCAGCTTGTTCAGAAAATGTTTATTATCTGTTCTTGATAATTCAACCTTAGCTACAGTTGCCAGTTACTTGATGTCATCCTCTCATCTGTTTCCGAAAACATGGTCTAAAAACATCCTTAGCATACTACTAAATGCAGACATTTCTATTGAAACCCTTGTTACTGATCCGGATAGAGCCAAGAAAAAGCTCTACATGATGGATTGGATTGACACTAGAGATCTGTGTTTGAAGTATAAAGATTTTGATCCATCTGTTTTTTTTGGCAAAACGTTACAGAGATATGGCTTTCTACTTATGTAAATCTTCTTCTCCTGCCGTCAGGAATGCATTGTTGCGCATGCGTTTTAATTTATGTCCTACCCGTGAAATTCAAGCCCGTAGGAAAGAAATCCTGTGGGAATCTTCAGGGTGTCGTTTTTGCAATAATGCAACAACTGTTGAAACCTTGGAGCATGTCATTGTAGATTGTCCTGAACTCATGCACTTAAGACAAAGTCACTTTAGTAAACATTTGCCCTATTTTAGCCAGATGAGGCATGAGCATAGATGGCTTGCTATTTCCACTACCAATTGTATGAGTATAAGGCTGGCCACAATTAACTTTTTGCGAGCCTTAAATTTACTAAAATAGTTTGATTCCTAATGATAACTGCTCTTTGGATCTGTGATTGTTTTACTCACTCATTGCTCTTTCATTTCGATCGATAATTGCAAAATCCAAATGTAACTATTAGCATCAGTATTGATGTTTTGCTATATGGTGTGATCTGTAGGGACTCATAATTAGGTGTGATGTTCAACTAACAATTCTTATCCCATGTATAAAATGTCTGTGACATGAATGTCAAACACTAATTCTGATATATGAATATCTGAAATTTTTGCCCTATTTTTTTTTCTTTTGTCTTCAAACTCTTTGTGTTCAGAAAAGCTCTTCATTTTACTTGACTTGGTTAGAGTTGCCTTTTAGTTTCCTTTTTTCACTGTTATACGCGATGATAATTCAAGGATGATTTCATGGATATGTGAACTTGAAAAAAAAAAATGCTATCTCTTATGATTGCATGTTTTATATTTCATTGCGTTTTATATGTAAACCTTTTGATAAATTGTTGTCATAAATTGAAAAAAGTTGATTAAATTCAACTAAACTCAATAAAAAAAAATAAAAAAATAAAAAAATGTGACAATCAAAGTCCTACAGATGTGGTGATGGTATTTTAGGACATAGTGGGGAACTGTGAAGCAATGTACAGCAACAGTGCAAGGAGGAGTTTGAAAGGGTCAAGGTACATGATAATATGGAGTCCTTGCGGGGACTCCCTCACGTGGGAGCAAATGAAAAGAGCAGTTTGGTGTACGATTGAGGAGACAGTGGTAGGGCAGGAAGTGGTTGAGGTATACATTAAGGGGCTGTTATTCAGTAGGCTGAAGGCTAGCAGGAGAAGGATGACAATGAAGCTTTGCAAGGAAAGAGAAGGAGATAAAGAGAGAGAAGATGGAACATGTGGAGACAGATGTGTTGGTGGAAGAACAGCAGGTGGAAGAACATGAGGATGCAGTGCAGGAGGCTGGGGCAACAGCTAGAACAGCAGATAAGGAGCAAGAGGCAGACACAAGGCAAGAGAGGACCACGAGGAGGCATATTCAAGGGCAGAGAGGGAAGACAAACACAGAGAGGCAAATGCAGGGCATTAGATGGGGCTAAAGATGGTGGCACGAAGATGTGGTCCGGGGGAGGAGAAGGAGAGGCATGAGGTATACTACAATCAAGGGTTTGGATGCAGGGCAGGCTGCACCATAAGGACATTTGCGTATGAAGAAGGAGAATGTTTGGTATCCAGAGGAGGAGGAGGAAGCTAGCTATACATTTGCTGGGGGCTCCATTCCTTGCAACAAGGAAATCAAAGACATAGAACAAAACAAAGGATGGGGATCTGTCCCATCAATGTCTTACAGCATGGTCCTACTGGTTTGAAGCATTGTAACAAGAGTGTTAGGTAGGGTACTACGAGTGAGCATTATACATTGCGTATGCCTGCAAGCCATAACCATATTCACTGGTGGCCCAAAACAACCTGCAGGCCCCAAATACAAGCACCACCCCCACCTTCAGCCCTCTGCTGGCTTCCCAACAGTCTGTAGTGGAAAGCATGGCTCCGACTGACTGTTGCATTAGGTACGCACGTGTTGCAAGCTATGAGGAGGTAGTAGTCAGATGGCAGGACAGTGCAGTGCAAGATGCTGTGGAGATGCCACTGGATGCCGATCACCCGAACAACCCTAAGTAAAGTCAGCACATGGAAGAAAAGTTCAGCAAAGTCTCAATCAGAAAATGGGAAGGAAGCAGTTGCCATGCATTTGGGGGACTGACAGAAATAGTTGAGATTAGAGTTATTGAGTAGCAGGCTGTGGTTGGAGATATCACACAGCAGGTAGACCCAGACCAGTATTTGCCTATGTAGCTATAGTAGGACAGAGCTAGCAATTCTCATGTTTATGTCTCTTGTGTAGTGGAGATAGCCTGAACATCTTTTCTTTGATGCTCTCATGTAGCAGGGTTAATACAGCAAATGTTTATGTTTGCAGATCTCCTATAGCAGGGAAAACCGGAAAAATTCACGTGTCTCTCTTGTGTAGCAGATAGAGCCTAAAGATTACTTATGTTTGAAGCGCTCATATAGCAAGAAGATCCCAGAGAAATGCTCCCCATGTTTGTGGCTATCATGTAGCTGGGCAATCCAAAATATGTCATACTTGTGGCACTTTTGTAGCCGGAAGAACTCAAAAAGTTATCAGGTTGCAACCTCTCATATAACACACAGAGCTAAAAAATTAGGTTTGTTTGTTTGTTTTGTTTATTTATTTACAGAGCGCACCGGGTCGTCAGGCATCTGGGCGCTTTAGCAGGCTTAGGAATAATTACATCTTTAAAGGTTACATTTGCAGCAGTTACATCTTTAAGTTTATAGTTACAGTATAATACATAATACAGGAGAGTACAAAGTAAAACAGTGTAGAGATTTACAAGAATATATACATATGTAAACAAAGGTGCATTGGTAATAATAATATGCACTTCAGATCTGTTGATTCAGGTAGTTGTCTTGGGATAGTCAGAGTATAGGTATGGAAAGCTAGGTTGTGGATTTAAGCGTCAGCAGTCATTGGTATGTAAACAATGTTTAACATTCCTTTTAAAGGAGTGGAAGGAAGGCAAAGCTCTTAGGGGGTTCAGTATGGAGTTCCACAATTGAGCTGCCAGCACCGGGAAGCTAGATCTGCCGGTTCTTTTCAGGTTAAAGTTAGGGATTCCAATACTGTTGGCTTGTGCCTTTCTGATAGGTCGTTCAGATGTATGCTTAGAGAATTACTCTGTGAGGTATGCAGGTGCTTTGTTGTTGAGGCATATATAAATTAGGTTTAGTGTTTTGAAATTAATTCTGTAATTGATAGCTATCCAGTTGACAGATCTCCTTTGGTTAGAAATGTGTTGGCCTTTGGGAATGTGTGGCGCTGTTCTTAGGGTGTTATTTTGAAGGGTTTGAAGTGTTTTGGTGTTGTGTTTGCTCGTGGCTAGGTAGAGAGCGTTACAGTTGTCAAGTTTCGATAAAATTAGTGCTCGTGCAATTGTGGTGCAGTTTTCCGTAGACAGAAATGGTTTACATGCATGGATTAGTTTGCATGTGTAGCTTGTTGCAGACGCAGTGGCAGTTATTTGCTTGTTAAGGTTCAGAGCCGAGTCTAAATAGAAACCTAAGGTTTTAACTTCCTTGGCAACTTTGATTTTTATACCGTCAAGGGTGATGGTTTTGTAGAGGTCAGGGTGTTTGTTTAGTTTACTGTTGGATCCAATGATTAAGAGTTCATTTTTTTCGTCATTAAAACATAATCCGTGAGTGGCCATCCAGGTTTGTATAATTTGATATATTTTGTTTATGAGGTTGGTGTCTTTGTTATAATCTCCCTGGATTGGGATAGGGATCTGGGTGTCGACTGCATAATTTGTGTGTGGGACACCCAGATTTTCCAATATGTCAAAGAGCGGCTTTGTAAATATATTGTACAAAGTAGGGGAGACACATGACCCCTGTGGGACACCACATGTGATGGGTACTGGGTCTGCTACTGACGAGGGTGAAAAGACTCTTAAAGTTCTGTTATCCAGAAAGGAGTTTATCCATGCTGTGGCCTTGTGGAGAAGTTGGCAGCTGATTTGAGGTGGTTACATAATACTTTATGATCAACCAAATCAAAAGCAGCTGACAGATCTAGAAGTAAGAGAATGGAGGTTTCTCCTCTGTCTTTGAGTTCATCCAATTGATTCTTGAGATCGAGAAGGGCCGTCTCAGTCCCATGTCTAGGTCTGAATCCTGATTGCCTCGTACCGAGTAAATTGTTGATCTCCAGGTAGGATTGAATCTGTAGATATGCATTTGTATTTGTATTTGTTTTATTTGTAGAGTGCGCCTGGCCCATAGGCATCTGGGCGCATATCTTCTGTTACAGTTACATATGAAGAACAAGGTACAATTACACGTATTTACATAATAGCATGAGCGAGAAGTAAACAGTCTGAGTAAAAAGTAGGCAGGAACGTAAACGGCTATACATAAAGGAAGCAACTGGAAAAGGGAGATAAGAAAAAGCACTTTAAAAAGAACAGACAGAAGGACCAAAATAAGAAATCTATAGTATAATACAGAGTTAATGTAGAGTGTGCCGGCTTTAGACATCTTAGGTCGCCAGCCATGTCTTGGCTTTGTGCTTAAAAGAGTGGAAAGATGGATCATTCCTGATAGGGTTGGGCAGGGAGTTCCATAATTTAGCAGCGAGGACAGGGAAGCTCACCCCGACAGCTTTTTGAAGTTTGTATCTTGCTACGTTGAGACTGTGAGTTTGGACAGATCTCAGTGGGCGTGTGGAAGAGTGATGAACAAAGCGGTTTACCAAGTAAGTGTGGGCCTGATTATTCACGCATTTATGTGTGAGAGCAAGCGTTTTGAGTGATATTCTTTGGGTGAATGATAGACAATGAAGGCTTTGCCTAGTGTCTGAGATGTGTGAAGATCTAGGGAAGTTAAGGGCAGCCCTAATGGCATTATTTTGAGTAACCTGGAGTTTGTTTAAGTTGCATTGACTGGTCCCTAAGTACAGAGCATTGCAGTAATCTAGTTTATACATAACCAATGTCCTGGCGAGTATGGTGCAATTAGAAGTGGTAAGGAAAGGGCGACAGGCTGAAATCAGTTTGCAGGTGTATGCGGAGGCTGCAATGACAGCGTTGGTTTGTCTGTTGAGCGAAAGTGTGGAATCAAGGTAGATTCCGAGGGATTTGGTATTATTCGAGACCTGGATGGTGTTACCATCAATGTTAAAGGCTTTGAAAGCCGGGTCCAGTCTGTTAAGCCTAATTTGTGAGCCGAAGATGAGGAGCTCTATCTTGTAATCATTGAGACAGAGCTCATGTTGGGCTATCCAAGCCTGTATCACCTGATATACCTCATTCTGAGCCTTAGTGTCTGTAGTATGGTCACCCGTAATAGGAATGCGTATCTGCGTGTCATCAGCATAGTTGGTGTATGTGACACCCAGATAGTCAAGTATGTCGAAAAGAGGTTTGGTAAACACATTATAGAGTGGGGGGAAACACAAGATCCTTGGGGGACCCCACATAGGACTGGTGAAGTTTTGGCCGAGGTGGATGGGGAGAAGACCCTCATGGACCTATTGTTCAGGAACGATGTGATCCAGGTTGTGGCTTTGTCCGAGAAATTAGCAGCAGTTATGAGATTCTGGCAGAGGATATGGTGGTTGACCAAGTCAAAAGCCGCTGATAAATCAAGAAGTATCAGGGCTAGTTTACCCTTATCTTTAAGGTCCTCAATTTGTGTCTTAAGGTCGATAAGTGCAGTCTCAGTTCCGTGCCTAGGGCGGAAACCAGATTGTCTAAGGACAAGGAGTTTATTTGATTCCAAGTAGTCCTGTATCTGCAGATAAGCCGCGCGATCTAGGATTTTGAGTAAGAAGGGGGCGATGGTAACGGGCCTATAGTTAGTAGGTAGGTTGGTTTTTTAAAGAGGGGAATGACCCTGGCATCGTTTAGGTTGTCGGGGACAGGACCAGCATTGAAAGAAGAATTAATAACGGCCGTGGTGAAGGGGGCAAGTTCGTGAGCAGCTTCCTTGATAATCGGAGCGGGACACGTATCGCCCTGACAATTAGAAGTTTTAAGTTTGCTGATGAGACTTTCAACTTCTAAGATGGTAAGTGGTGAGAAGTCAAGTCGAATGGTGCATGAGTGTGAACCGACGGGGTGGTTGCAGGATTCTGTTGTGTGTTGTTTTGGAGGCAGGCTTTTTTTATTATTAATTTTCAACTGGAGCATAGCTATCTTGTCAAAAAGTGATTTTTGGATGTTGGTACACCAGGCGCAGTCTTTGCTACAGGTGTCGGGGGGGGGAAGGTTTATTGTAGCTCCTTCAGGATTTTGAATAGCTCCTTAGTGTTAGATTTGGCTTGTGTTATGCGTGTGTTGTAGATCTCTTTTTTAACTTGGAAGATAGCTTCCTTGTAGTTGAGAGTAGCCACAATGAGGTTGTCTTTGTTGGATGGGCAAGGGAGACTTTTCAACCGGGTTTCAGCGGTTCGTATTTCTTTGCGTAACACTCTCAGTTGTGGGGTGAACCAGGAGTTGAGGTGCACTCACTGTCTAGGTTTCCTGAGTTTAGAGGAGGCTATAGTATTTATGGCTTTGAGCATAGTGCAGTTGTAGCCATCCACAAGGGTGGTAGGGTTGGTACATGATCGTCCGATTTTGTTAATCGTGGGCAGAATGATGGGAAGAAGTTTGTTGCTTGTGATGTCCTTTTTGTTTCTTGTAGATATGGCAGGCGCGATGTCTTGTTTAGTATGCATATCAATGGCTGGGATTTTAAATGTGATAATGTGGTGGTCAGACCACGCACATGGAGTGTTCAGTTTTATATTGATGTTACATTTAAGGTTGGCTACCCAGTCGAGTGTTCGGCCTTTATTGTGGCTGAGTTTGCATAAGCGGTGTGTGAAGCCTAAATTAGAAGGAGTACTAGCAATTTCCAGTGCATGATGGTCATTAGGGTCAAGGAGTCCAAGGTTCAAGTCGCCAAACAAGATGATTTGGGAGTTCGATTTAGTTTTCTCTAATAGGATGGTTGTAAGATCCTCAGAAAAGGTATTGAAAGGGCCTGGAGGTCTGAGGAGAAGGTGCAGAGTAGCAGACTTGTAAGAAGAGATAGCAAGTTTGACGGATAATAACTCAGCTGAAGTGATTTGTACGTTAGATGTGATTCTAATGTTGACGCTGTTTTTATGTATAAAGGTGACACGCTGCCTTTAGACTGGCCTGAATTGCAGTCGCATTTGATAATGGATTAACCATTAGGTATAGCGACAGAAAGGAGTGGGCATGATGCAGCATGAAGCCATGTCTCAGTGATGGCGATGAAGTTGAGGTTGTGGGTGATAATAAGATCAGCGATGTCAAGTGTGTGAACCGGGCGGGATCTGGCATTAATGAGAGCGCCCTTAATCTTCATTTCTTTAAAGGTATTTTTTATGTCTGGTGGTGGAGTTGGAGTTGATGGTAAGGAAGCTTTAGTTATTTGGTGAGAATTGCTAATTTTGCGAGGTGTATGCTGAAATCTGGACCTAAGTCTAGAGTTTCTGATGAGAAGAGTGCAAGGTCGGTTGGGTGTGGGTTTGGAGGCAAAATGCTGTAACCAGAGGGCAGGAGAGTTAAAGTACGGATTGGATGCTAGGTCGGATGATATAAGCAGAGAGTTGAGGTGGAGCTTGGGCGTGGGAGGTGAAAATGGCCTAAGAGTGGGAGTACTAGGGTGCCCAGGCATTTTGAGAGCCGTGTGGCAAAGGTGAGGTAGTAAAGTATACTTAGTGGCCTCAGTAGAGGTGGGACGGTGGTGAGAGCTACAGTGCGATGCACGTATATAACCCAGAGCATGTGGGTTCACCAATAGGATAAGGATACCATGAACAATGAGGTGCAACAGCATCAGCATAGTGAGCAGGTGGTAGAGCAGGCTAGTAGACCACAATCAATGATAAGTGGTTGGCTATTGGCACAATCAATGATAAGCAGTGGGATAGTGGCACAATCAATAATATGCAGTGGGCTAGTGGCACAATCAATGATAAGTGGTAGGCTAGTGGCACAATCAATGATAAGCAGTGGGATAGTGGCACAATCAATAATATGCAGTGGGCTAGTGGCACAATCAATGATAAGTGGTAGGCTAGTGGCACAATCAATGATAAGCAATGGGCTAGTGGCACAATCAAAGATAAGCAGTGGGCTAGGGCACAATCAACGATAAGCGGTAGGCTAGTGGCACAATCAATGATAAGCAATGGGCTAGTGGCATAATCAATGATAAGCAGCGGGCAATAGGCACAATCAAAGATAAGCAGTGGCACAATCAATGATAAGCAGTGGCACAATCAAAGATAAGCAGTGGGCAAGAGGCACAATAAAAGATAAGCATTGGGCAGGAGGCACAATCAATGAAATGCAGTGGCACATTCAATGATAAGCAGTGGGCAAGAGGCACAATAAAAGACAAGCAGTGGGCAGGAGGCACAATCAATAATAAGCAATGGGCTAGTGGCACAATCAATGATAACCAGTGGGCAAGAGGCACAATCAAAGATAAGCAGTGCGCAGGAGGCACAATCAATGATAAGCAGTGGCACAATCAATGATAAGCAGTGGGCAGGAGGCACGATCAATGTTAAGCAGTGGGCTAGTGGCACAATCAGCAAACTATGGTAAGCCGTAGACTAGTCCCAGTGGAGGTGCGATGCTAAGTATAGTGTGTTATGGGGCATAAGGCATTCAAAGTCGAACAATGGGCTAGAGCGAGTCAGCACAGAATGCATTACTGCATGATAGGCGTGTTCACTTGGGAGGAGCAGTGGGCTCTAGGCAACAGGTATGCATTCCCTCATAGATCACGCAAACAATAATGGCAGTGGTGCAACTGTAGATTTTACTCACTTATTTGACAGCATGGCCAGACTTGCGGAATAAGTGTTCCAGTTTGTATTTGAATCAAGTTAAGTTCAGGGTCTAATGATGTTTGGAGCTCCCGGTCCGAACAGGGGCAAACAGGGCTGTCGGCCTTATAAAGGCCTTCGAAATGGCCGCCGGCTCTTCCGCCTGCCAGCGGACGTTTGTATTGAAGTAGAAAAGAAACACACGTTGCCTAGCAACGCCGAGGCAGTTTAGCCTCATTCTCAGGCTGCATCGCGCCCGACATTTTGAATTTCGCAATTGTTGGCGTGTGCGATTCTGAGAGAGATTTCGTCGTAGTTTGAGCAAATCAGCATCGGTGAGGAGGCAAGATGAATCCCAGGCAGGATGCAGGGGCTGTAAAGACCGGAGGGGGGGTCTGTGCTTCTGCTCTCTATATGGTAGAGGAGAGGCGCAGAGGCCCCCTGCCAAGATTCTCTATTGTGGTAGCAATGGACGAGCAATCAAGGCCTAGCTTCTCAGGAGGTGATGCGAGCTCGTTCTTAAGTACAGTGTAGTCCCCAAGCACCCACAAAGGAATGTTCACACACTGGATCGGTTAAAACACAGACTTTATATAATTAATATTCAAGGTCACGTACACTATCACAATAACTCACTTTGTACTCGGAAATCAACAATGATAAATATATACAATTCTAAAGTGGTACCACTAAGGTTATCAGATCTCATTAAAGTGCATACCGTCAGAATGACATACAGATCAAAATAAAGAGGAAACCAGCAGTAGAGAGAGGAAGGAAAGCAACACAGTTCTGTGTGGAGATCCCCCCAGCTGGGCAACCTGTAGAAGAAAGATACAAGCCCAGTACATATATTGTTCACACTAGACTTTCCAATAGTTCTGCAACCCCAAAGTACCTTGGCGTTGTAGCGTTCCTTGTCGGGGAATCAACTGCCCTTCTTGTGTGTCCTCCCTTTCAGGCAGGAGTCACAGGTCGTCGAACGTCCGACGGAGAACAGGTCGAACTACGACGGTGAAGTGGCTGTGTCGTTCCTAGCGGTGCTCGTTGACGGAGAAGCGTAAACGTCCTGCAAGGAAGAGGTGTGCGGGGCACCTCGGTGTCGATAGTTCTGGACTGCAAAGAGTTGGAAGAACTGTGGCCCAGCAAGGGCGTCGAGTCGTCGGCGTCTCTGTGGTCTTTGGGTGGTGGGAAACCCACCGGTGGATGCTCCTCGGCGCTTTGACGGTCATGCCTTCTCCAGCAGGATACAGCTGCAACGATGTGGACGAGAGCGTCCTTGGATCAATGAAGTTCTTAGGCAAACGGGAGCACGGCAGCTCCGGTTGGCGACGGCGGTCATCGACATTGGCGGACAACAGTCCGGGCGCTTCTCCTTGGAGTTCTGCAGCAATCCCCGTATCGGGTCGGCAGCCTGTCGAAGGTCTGTTTACCATGGAGCTTAGGCAAAGATCAGCTGTGCACGATGGTCGCCCATGGCTCGGGAATAGGACGCCTTAGCAGGTCCTCTCTGGGTCAGTCCTTGAAGGCACAGCAGATTTCAGATTGCGAAGGAGAGCAACAGCAATTCTTCTCATCCAGCAGGGCTTCAAGATCAACCTTTAGTTACTCCAGTTACTCGTCGTAGTGGACTTCTGCTTCTGAACACGATTCCTAGGAGTGAGAGGTCCCCAGATATACTGTTGATCTCCCATTCAATCCGCTGGATCACACTCAAGCATCCAATCACGACTATGGGCATTCAGGCAGGTAGGCAGCCAATCAGGCACACGGTGCATTCAGGCCATTCACTTCTCTCCAGAAACTCACAACAAGGTATGTGTATTGGGACAAGTACCGAGCAATTCAACACTCCAAACTGCATTCATACCAGTTTCGGGCAGGGCTGTCTCAACCATTGTGTCAACCACCAGATACTAGACACCCACAACATAGAATGATATGATATGATAGTTTATTTATATAGCGCCTATACACAATGTGTTTCAAAGCGCTTCAAGGCAAGGGAGGGAACAAGGGAAAAAACAATGACATTCTTACAAGCCATGAACAGTAAGGATGTGAAATTAACTATCGTACTCGGCCTGACGACATTTCAGATAGTGCAAGAGCTAAGACATAGATAAGGAAGGGAGGGGGAGGGTGGGAAGGAAATGGAAACAGACAGGTGACTACCGTACTAGGCCTGACGACATTTCTGGTAGAGCCGGAAAAAAAACAAGAGGTGAGGGAGAGGGGTGCAGAAAGGTAGGGGAGGAACAAAACAAGCGACTATCATATTAGTCCTGATGACATTTCAGATAGTGCTGGAGGGGGGTGGGGAGGAAAAAACCAGTAAGTGGAGGGAGGAGGAGACAGACAAGGTTGCTATCATACTATGTCCAGGGACAATTCTGATAGAGTAAGTGCATAGAAGAAATTAAGGGGAGGAGATAGGAAAAGGGAGAAGGGAAAGGAGAGAACAGAGAGTTAGCAGTCAAAAGAGTGGAGAATCAAGAGGGGAGAGTGAATACAATTGCAGAAGTCAGTAGTAACACATAGGGCCTCATTACAACTCAGGCGCTAATGGTTAACGCCACCGTTAACCCTTAACGCCTGATTCTGATTTTAACGCCTGCTTTTAGCAGGCATTAAAATCCATGGCGCTAACCTGCCATGGTGCTAATTACGCCGCCGTAATTTACGGCGGCGTAATTAGCGCCTTCCCCACTCCCATTATGCCCTATGGGGCAAAAATGGGAATGGGGAAGGGAAAATGGGAAATGGGGATTTACCGCCCCACTCACCTTGGAATGGGGCGGTAAATCCGCCATCCACCATGGTGTAAATGGAGTTTACACCATGGTGGTAAAGTTGGTGCACTTAGCACCAAGGTTGTAATGAGGCCCATAATGTTGCAAGCCAGGATACAAGATGAAGATGGGAACAGCATTAATCAAGGCCATCATGAGTGCAAGATGCAAAAGAAGTTCAGCATGAGAGTTGAGAAAGGGTGACGCATCATGAATGAATGAAGTCCATAAAAGTCAAATCCAGCATTGTCCGCACGACGGTGATGGTGAAACCAGAAGGTATCAGGACAGACTCCTGCAGAAGTAGGCTTGAGCGGGCTGAGGGGGGAGCAGGGTAGAAGAATCAAGCAAAACAGGCAACACCTGTGTGCGAGAATGGGGGGCACAAGGGAACATCACAGGGGGACCAGAGGGAGTAACACATGTTGGTGCATGCCTACCTGCTGACTGAGCAGGGGGTCGGGCCCTGGGTCCTCCTGGTCCATACAGGTCCAAACAGGAATTCCCAATTTCTTCGTCTACCCTGTTTAGGAAGCCCGGGCGAGAGACGCCCTTGATCTAATAGTTAAGAGCAGGAAGGAAGAGGCAGGGCTAAGAAGGTGGGTGGTGCTTGCTAAGTGGTGAAAAAGAGCGGCAAACAGGAAGGCACCAGGTGGGCAGGGCTTGCTAAGTGGTGAAAAGGAGCGGCAAACAGGAAGGCACCAGGTGGGCGGGGCTTGCCAAGTGGTGAAAAAGAGCGGCAACCAGGAAGGCACCAGGGGGGTGGGGCTTAGGCCAGGTGACCTGGATCCACTTGCACCTGCTCCCCATCTGCAAAGGAAAAGAGGCTGGAGGGCTCCTTAAGTAGGGAAAAAGAGCGGCAAACAGGAAGGCACCAGGTGGGCGGGGCTTGCTAAGTGGTGAAAAGGAGTGGCAAACAGGAAGGCACCAGGTAGGCGGGGCTTGCTAAGTGGTGAAAAATAGCGGCAAACAGGAAGGCACCAGGTGGGCGGGGCTTAGGCCAGGTGACCTATATCCACTTGCACCTGCTCCCCATCTGCAAAGGAAAAGAGGCTGGAGGGCTCCTTAAGTAGGGAAAAAGAGTGGCAAACAGGAAGGCACCAGGTGGGCGGGGCTTGCTAAGTGGTGAAAAAGAGCGGCAAACAGGAAGGTACCAGGTGGGCGGGGCTTAGGCCAGGCGACCTAGACCCACTTGCACCTGCTCCCCATCTGCAAAGGAAAAGAGGCTGGAGGGCTCCTTAAGTAGGGAAAAAGAGCGGCAAACAGGAAGGCAACAGGTGGCTGGGGCTTGCTAAGTGGTGAAAAAGAGCGACAGGAAGGAAGGCACCAGGTGGGCGGGGCTTAGGCCAGGTGACCTCGATCCACTTGCACCTGCTCCCCATCTGCGTGTGTTCGTCACACACTCCATTCACCCAGGTTCCACCCACAGGCGTACCCACAACATACGGTTGTTGAGAAAGCTCCAGCCAGTCTGGTCGGCACTTCCCACACTACCATGTATGGAACTTCCACCCAACAGCCAGTCAGGGGGAAGGGACAGAGTCAGGGCTTCCTGGGACTTCGGGAAGATCAAGGTAACAGGTGACGGAAGGCAAGAGGCCATGGGGGCAATTTTGTCTCCATCAGGAATCTACCGATTCCAATGACAGGGCCTGGGCATCCCAAAATGGAGGACGCTCAGGGCAACAGTCATTTCAGCACGGAGCTCCCACCAGCCCGTACCCTGCTTTGTGGGTCACACACAGGTGTCCAAAAACATACACTAGGGGCACAGGGTTGTACCCCTACCCATGGGTGCCATAAGGGTATCCCATGGGTCTGTTCACCAAACCAGAAGAGAGAGCTGCACCGAGAGTCCCACATGAGCTCCTGCGCAGAAAACACGACAGAACACACGATAAAAAAGCAGTAAAGGACAAGGATACGGAGGCCCTGTCCCTCCGATGCATTTCCAGCATCACAGGGGCTGATCCTCGGATACTTCCTACTGCAAGGGGGTTTGACGTTGAAGGGGGCACACAGAGCTTCCTTCTGCAGGGAGACGCTGTTGGGGGGCACGAGGCTGGTGCTGTAGATAGGCTGGGTCCTGGACTGTTGTGGGGGCTCCTGCCCTCTCCACGACAGAGGTTCTGTGAGGGCCAAACAGGGCTGTCTGCCTTATAAAGGCCTACGAAATGGCCGCCAGTTCTTCTGCCTGCCGGCGGAGGTTTGTATTGAAGTAGAAAAACAAACACACATTGCCTAGCAACGCCGAGGCAGCATAGCCTCATTCTCAGGCCGCATTGCGCCCAATATTTTGGATTTCGCACACAGAGCTTCCTTCTGCGGGGAATGCCGTTGGGGGGGTACGAGGCTGGGTCCTGGACTGTTGTGGGGGCTCCTGCCTTCTCCACAATGGAGGAAGCTTTATCTAAGATTTTCAGGAGAAAGGGAACTGTTGTCATAGGCCTATAAATTGTTGGGACACTGGGGTCTTGTTAGGCAGAATCCAGGGCAGTTCCCTTAGGGAGCACTACCCCAGATTAGGACTACAGGTGAGAGCAATAAATCCCCTTTGGTATCAGTCTGTACCACAAAGATTTAGTTGATAGCTGTGGCTAAGCAGTCAGGCTTATCTCAAGAGGGAGATGAGCAGTATTCAGGGTTGACACAATAGGTAGTACCGTACTATGGAGTAAGGAAACACTGACCAAAGTTGTGTATTAAAAAGAGAACATATATTCATTTTATACACTTCTAAGTCAACACAAAGATCACAGTTAATAAAGTAAGTTAAGTTTAGTCAAAAGAAAAGCATATACAACTCCCTATTCAATGACAGATACGTTTGCGGTAGAGTGAAAACTGAGCAAAATGGCACAGTGAAAAACAACTACAAATGACACTCTAACAATGTACCGAAAGGGAGGGAAAGCACAAGTTAAACCGAAATACCTTCAGACACCTCCTAGCACCACTTCCCTGAAGTTTTGTGAACAAGTAATGCACAGTAACACTTTAGCCAAAAGATAAGTGAATGAAAACTGAGCAAAATGGCACTACACAAGTTAAAACAGTAGGAAGGAAGAAGAGTTTAGAAGATTTATGTGCATCCATACATTTCTCATTGAAAACTAATCTAGTGAGAGCTGATCTAACAAATCAGCCAGAGTCAATAGGCCTGAGCCAGAGTCCGTGGTACAGGAACAGGAGCTTAGGAGCAAAAATGTTCTTGTAGCTGCAGTCAAGTCTTTAGTAGAAAATTGTTGAAGAGGTAGATGCAAGGAGAAAGACAATGTTAAGAGAGAGGGCGGCCAACCCCACAAGTAGTTAAAGGATTTAAAACACCTTCAGGGCTACCACAGAAAAAAGGGCAGCCTGGCGGAACAATGTACCTTAAACGTGGAGAAGTGGCTCCTGTGGTGGCGGTTGTTCCTGGTAGTTCCTGCAGGTCGAGGGATCCAACAGAGGAAGAGAGGCTCTCGTCGTGGAGAAAAGTTTGAGTCGCTGCACCACCCAGGTATGAAACCAGCTCACTGGCGTAACAGGGGCCCCCGCAGCCCCCACGGTGCGGGGGGGGCCACCAGCACATGTTGTGTGGTGGGGGGGTCCCTGGATTAAAAAAAGAAACATTTTATTTTTTCAAAAACATTTTTTTTTTCTTTTTCAGTTTACTCTGCATTCATAAAGACATTATTTCTGTAACAGAAATCATTTCTTTATGAAGGCAGTGACCACAAAAAGAAATGTTCTTTTTGAGGTCCGAGGGCTCTGCCCCCCATGGCATGGCTGACCCTAGGCTGGAGGCCTCCATGTCCTGGGGTGGGGGGAGCCTTATGACTTAAAAAATAAATAGTTTATTTTTGAAGTCACTCTGTCTTCCCAAAGAAATTACTGCTGGTATGGGTCAGTCCTTAACAGAAATAATTTCTTTATGAAGTCAGAGTGACTTCAAAAAGAAACAATGGTCTCATTACGGGTTTGGCGGTAACAGTGCCGGTGATACCGGCAGGTTGCCGCCGGACACGTAATGATTTACTGGTGCCCGACTTCCTGGGAACACAGGGAGATTACAAGCGCGTCAGTCCGGGAAGTCAGGCGCCGGAAAATGATAAGTCCCCATTTCCATTGGACTCTATGGGAATGGGGTCCACGGAAGCACCAGCACCGTTAATAATGGTGCCGGTGCTTCTGTGAAAACTCTGCGGGTGGGTGTCGTTCCACCTGGCAGGTCTGGTCTAACCTGCCGGGCGGGATGGCAACCGCCCACAGAGCTGTAATATGCCGGTCCGGAAACAACGGTGCCGGTAAGCTTACCGGTACCGTTGTTTCCGGACCAGCATAGTTGTAATGAGGCCCAATTATTTGGGAAGTATTAGGGCTCCCCTCAACCCCATGACGTGTGTGTGTGTGTGTGCGAGTGTATGGTGAAAGGCTGCACAATTAAATGTATAGGTGGCTGCCTGTGTGAGTGTATGGTGAAAGGGTGCACACTTTAATGTACGGGTGGCTGCCTGGGTGTGCCTGTATGGTAAAAGGGTGCACACTTAAATGTATGGGTGGGTGCCTGGTAGTGTGTGCCTCTATGGTGAAAGGGTGCACACTTAAATGTATGGGTGGCTGCCTCGGCGTGCCTGTATGGTGAAAGGGTGCACACTTAAATGTATGGATAGCTGCTTGGGTATCCCTGTATGGTGAAAGAATGCACACTTAAATATATGGATGGCTGGGTGCACGTGTGTGTATATGGTGAATGGTGTGTGTGCTTGCGTTCAGGGGATCAACAAATCTACATTTCGGGGGGCTTACCCTTCAAATGTTGGGAGATGCGCTAACTTCATGGGTGGTGAGTGAGGGGCAAACTTATTTGTTTGGGGCATCTCATTTCTTTACACATTTTAATGAGACTATTCTAGTGCAGCTTCAATGTTACAAGCAGTTAACTCTCTCCTTTAAGTTTGAAAGCACCCACTTATGGACTACTGTGATAATGAGTGATCTCCTGCTGCCTTCCTACCCTTCCAATCACTCCGCTGGCATGCAAGTATTAAACCCACATCACGATTTCAATTACCTAAAAAATGTGGCATTTGAATGCAGGTGCTAACGGTGAAATGCTTTATGTTAGTAATTGCTGGGCTCTTGTTAAGAGCAACACCCAGGCGCCATTTAACATATGTGTCCTGTTCTGTCTGCCAACTGCTGTGAAGGTCGACCAGGTTGAGTCATCATAGCCCAAAATTTCAGGGGAAGGGGGAGAGAGTGCTGAATCCCAGTCAACTCAATGGTGTTGCACCAATACTTGCGTTTAATGCCTTGATTACTCATTACTCCTAGCCCTATTCTTCCTCGTCCCAGTGTGTATGAGACAGCACTTGTGTAAGAGGCAGAGTGCCTTATACACAAGTACTGGGATGAGGTAGAGATACATGGAGGTAATGCCTGACCTAGCTACCTGTAATCATCATTACTCCTAGTCCCACTTTTCCTCATCCCAGTACTTACCTATGAGGCAAAGAGCCTCATCCATACGCTCTGGGACAAGGAAGAGGGAGGTGGAGGTAATTCTGGGCCCAGAAGCTGAGTTTGGAGGTTGGGGTAGGGTTGGGAGGGAGAGGGGATGTGTGGGGGGGTTCAGGATTGTGCAACAAATCATAAAGGCTGTCCATGTCCAGGCTAATCAGGCATGATATGTGGTATTAGTGGCTAGAGAGGCATTTTGGTGTAGCCAGTCTAGTCATTCCTCAATTTGGTATGAAATTTTTTTAACTGGGCATTTCTAATAAAGCAGTCCTGCTAAGTGAATTACCTGGCTAGACTGCCATTTGGGTGCTGCCAGTCTAGCCGCTTCTTACTGCGGCTTTGTATATTTTTCTGTGCATCTGTGATCAAATGATATGATATAAGTCATTTATAATGCGCATGTACACAAGTGTTTCTAGGTGCAACAACACAAGGGCGGGAAAAAAGGAGGACAAGACAAACAATCTTACTAGGCCTTGTGTCATTCAGATCGTGCAAGTGCAAGAACGAGAAGTTCAAGGGAAAAGTGAGGAGGGAAGTGCAAGGGAGAGGAGAGGGAAAAACAGGGCATAAATGCTCTGAGTAAGTGCAGCGCGGCTCTGGGTAGTGTAAGGAGAACAAGGGACTGTATGTTTACAGTTACAGCCCCTAAGTGCGTGGTAAGCCCAGAGGCAGTGCAAGAGTGACTGATCAAGAAAGAGTCTGTACTCAGTGAGACTCTGAGGGTAGCCAAGCAACCAGTCGGTACAGCAGACAGGTAGGTCAGGTAGGCCAGCAGGGGAGAGAGAGAGAATGCAGAAGAGAAGAGTAAAGGTTTGAGCTGCTTCCGGAACTTCAGGTGGTCCAGCTCAGGTTTGAGAGGGGCAGGGAGGCTATTCCAGAGGGAGGTGCCTGCAAAGGAGAGAGATCTACCACCCAATCTCTGCCTGGAAAAGTGTTAAACCCATAGAGAATTGTAGGTAACAGAGGAAAGGGCTTGAGAAGGAAGATATTATGGGAGAGTGCGTTGGATGTAGTGTGGGCGCCAGGCCCAGAAAGCCTTGTGGACAATGCAAAGGGTCTTGAACTTGATCCTTGCAGCAACTGGGAGCCAGTGGAGATCTTTCAGGGCTGGAGAGATACGATTCCCTGGGCTTGAGGCCAAGGATATGTCTCACAGTCCTGTTCTGGATTAGTTGCAGAGGGTGGAGAGTAGAGGAAGGCAGATTGAGAAAGAGGCTGTTGTAGTAGTCCAGCCTTGAGAGAACCAAGGCTCTGGAGACAGTGAGCTTCTAGGGGAAAGTGAGAAAGGGAAGAGTACCTTTGAGGAGGAGCAGCTGGTAGCGGGACTTCCTGGCGACGTCTGCGATGTGAGGAGAAAACAAGAGAGTGGAGTCCAAGATGACACCAAGGTTGTTTGCCTCACAGAATGTCAAAGGAAGAGGACCCAAGGCAGACGGCCAGAGTGAGAGAGGGAAAGCAGGGGCAGGAGTCCAAATGAGAAGGATCTCCATCTTACTGACATTAAGGCAGAGATCATTAGAGGCACACCAGTCCTGAATCGTAGATAGACAGTCAGGAATGAGCGAGAGAGGAGAAGAGTCTGAGGGGAGCCTGAAGGAAAGGAGAGTTTCATCCGCATAACACTGAAAGTTAGAGGTGAAGGCAGAGATCAGGTGGGCCAAAGGGGCCAAGTAGAGGTTGAAAAACCAGGGTGAGAGGATGGAGCAGAGAGAAAGGGACCAAGTTGGACCTGGGAGGGGCTGTCCAAGAGGAAGAAGGTCAGCCACTCAAGGGCCTGATCTGTGATGCCCATGTTCTCATGGAGACGATTGATCAGGATTGATCAGGATGGCGTGGTTGACCATGTCGAAAGCAGAGGAAAGATCAAGGAGGATGAGGACAAAAGGAATGCTGGAATGAAGGTTTTACAGCAAATCTTCACAGGTGTTAAGGAGAGCAGTTTCCATGTCTCTGGCAGCTCTGAAGCCAGACTGAAGGTCATGGAGCACAACCAACAGATTCAGTGTGGAGAGTAAGCTAGGAGATGGATAGCTTTTCCAACAGTTATCCCAGGAAGGGGGGGATGGAGATTGGGAGATAGATTTCCAGGCAGGCAGGCAGGTTCGGCAGACAGCTTCTTGAGGAGTGGATGCATAAGGGAGTGCTTAAGGGGAGAGGGGAACGTGCCAGTGGTGAGCGTGTGATTACAGAATTCGGCCGAGGCTGGAGCGAGTGTGTGTGCATTAAAACACATATTTATATCGTTCTGCTAGTGCAGTGTGCAGCATAAACCTTCAGCAGCACATTTGTGTGTATTGCACAAGCGTGATGATCTATGGCGGCCCAGAGTGTGGCGCGACCAGTGATTTGTTGCTGAGTTGGGGGGCCCCCCTCAGCATCACTTGCAGGGGGCCCCCACATTTTGTGTTACGCCACTGAACCAGCTGCAGTGCTGCCAAACAAAGTTTAAAAGGTACGCGCCTTTTAATCGCGGTCCGGGTCGATAGCTGCCTGTCTATCTGGTCTCCAAGTGCTGGGTACTGTCAATTCGACCAAGGCAGGTCCGAGGAAGCGATTGGTGAACTGTATGACCCCACCAGCTCAAGGGAAGGAGGCTCTTTCGCTGAAGATCTCCTCTCGTCATGTGGAAGAAAAGTGGTGAGACGATCCGGCAGGGCTTCACCGGTGGTGTAGATGCTGAAGATGTCTCTGGTTTCTCTCCCCTTCGGTTCCGTAGTTCCAGTTGCAACGTCTTGCTCTTCCAGTCCTCAGGACCCTGCTTTTATGCAGAAAGAGACCCATTCATACAGCCTAGCTGTCACTCAAACAGTGGAGTGGTCGTTTTGGTGGGAGACCCTCCACCCTATCAGGTTAGAGTGCGACCTGAGTTGCTGTGGCAACTCTGTCCAGGGGTTCTACTCCCCCTCCCAAACAACAGACCCACCCCAGACTCAGAGGTGCCGAAAGGGGGGCTTCTGGGTAGAAGCCCGCCAAAAGAGCGAACAAAGGATCCCTGACCTTGGTTAGGAAAATGGAGTAACTCGAGAAAGAAATGAAACCTACCGGAGTAAAGTTAACAATAAAATAAACCAGCGGTATGTTAGAGGCTGTCAGTAAAAGTATTAGCCTCGAACAATGGGAAAATCCCATAGGAAAATATTTGCGGTCGAAT
Source organism: Ambystoma mexicanum (assembly GCF_040938575.1). NCBI lineage: Eukaryota > Metazoa > Chordata > Amphibia > Caudata > Ambystomatidae > Ambystoma > Ambystoma mexicanum. The sequence goes on along the minus strand of NC_090922.1, from coordinate 490,824,872 downwards.
ATAAAAGGTAGTAACCACTGCCACCAGCCAGAAACGTTGTAGAAGGGGACTTTAAGATACCCTCTCGAAAAAATGAACATAGGGGAAAAACTATTAACCCCTTCCAGTACTTCCATATTTTGATGGGGTGTACTGGTTTAGTTCATAGAGATTGACGAGTAAAGTCAATGGGGATTTTACATGCCCTGGGAGACAGTAGTCAGTCCCAGGGAATGGAGTCTATGTTTGGGGTCGCTACGACACCCCTGTGTCACTACACAGAGGGTGCTGTGTAACACATGTGCATAAAGATGGTTCCTATGGGTGAAAGATCCCATAGGCATTAAACACAAAAAAATAGCCTAGAACACACATAGCAAAGATGCCTAAGAGTGGGAAAAAGAGTCTTACTCTTAGCAGGTAAAAAGAAATAAAACCTTCAAATCCAGCAAAGCTGCTGGGGGCTCTATGGGTAAGGGAAATTACCCATAAGTGAGAATTCTCCCTAACACGTCCAAGTTCGTTTTGTTTAGAAGAGGTAGTATCCAGACATCTTGGACATGTGTCACCAAGGCATCGAGAGGGTTTTAGTGAGGAGATGACATTTTTAGCTTCCAGAGTGGAGATAGACCTGAACTTGAATTGGTTATGTTTAGTTTGCTTGATGGCAAGTTCTTGTAAGATGGCTTCTTGAGAGGTAAGCGCAATATTATGGAGGGAGGATTATTTTTGCTGATATTTTGTCTTGTAGCATGGTCATTTCGTTGCATAAGGCATTTTGGATGTTTGTACACAAGCTTTATCTTTAATGCCCAAGTCTACTGGTGCAATAGGAGATTCTAATTCTCTGAGAATAGAGAAGATTTCCCTAGTGCTTGAATTGGCTTTTTTTGATTCAGTCATTGAAGGTTTCTTTTTTTGATTGTATAATTTCCTTCTTGTATCTGTCAGTGACGGGTGAGAGGAGATTTTTGTTTTGGGATGATGGGAATTTTTTCCAACAAGATTCTGCTTGTCTTTTTTCTTTGCGCAGGACTTTTAGGCTCGGGGTGAACCACGTGTTAAGATGGGCCAAAGGTTTAGCTTTGCTCAGTTTCAGCGGTGCTCTGGCATCTATTGTTGTATTAATGGTGTTATTATACAGATCGACCAGTACATTGGGATTGGTGATTTGATGGGAGTAATTAGTGATGGGCTGAATCAGTGGCAGGAGATTCGAGATAGTTATTTTTTTTACATTTCATAAAAGCTGGAGGTGCTGTTGGTTTAGTTGTCTTAGATTGGGGGATGTCATCAATGGTAAGGGACATCAAGTAATGATCAGTCCAGATGCAGGGTTCAATGGCAGTGATGCGGGATTTGCAGTTGATATCAGTCACCCAGTCCAAGGTGCAACCTTTTTAGTGAGTGGGGCAGTTGTTCCTGATGGTGAGGCCAGCTTCCATAATCGTGTTAGCTTCGATGGAGGCATTAGAGTCTTTAGGGTAGTTAAATTACAACTTAAAGTCGTCGAGTAATATCATTTGTGTCCCAGGTTTGGCGTTAGTATTCAGGAGGGTAGTTATGTCATCTTCAAATGTTCCTAATGGGTCAGAAGATCTATATATTAGGTGCATAGTGATAATACGTGAGGTCAGCTCTGCAGATGAGTGCCAGGCCGCCTCCTTTGGAAGTTTCTCTATCTTTTCTAAAGATGGTGAAATTCTTTTGAATTGCTAACATTAGGGCAGGTGAAGCCATGTTTCAGTAACTGCTAGGAAGTCTAGTTTGTTACAGGTGATAATATCGGCAATTTCCGATGCATGGGCTACAAGTGATCTAACGTTGATGAGGCCTCCATTGAGGGCATGCGTTTCTTTAGTTATGTCCCTAGTGGGGTTTTTGTTGATGATGGTGGTGGAGCCATAGGATTTGGTGCAGGACTTTAGTCAATGGTTAGGTTCAATTTTAGAGGTGATGCAGGACGAATGTGTAGCCTTCAGATCAGGACGGCTGATGGTGGCTTCAGTAGTCGGGATCCTAGTCTATGGTTTCTCCATTTGATAGGGCACATTTGGCTTGGGTAAAGCTAGGTAGTGGAGCATGAGGTCAATTGTGGTGGGATCAAGACGGGTGTAGGGATGCTCTCTACCCTAGCTATCTGGATACTATGGGCCTCATTCCGAGTTGGGCGCAAAGGGATTACCGGCACCGGTAAGGACACCGGTGCCGGTAAACCCTTTGCGCCCTATTCCGAGGTCCCTTAGCGGGTCCCTCTCTGAACGCCTGGTCTGACCAGGCGTTATGGACCGGACCCGTTAAGGGACTTCGGAGCTAATAACGGTACCGCAAATTGCGGTACCGTTATTAGCTACTTCCCCATTCCCATTGATCTCTGTGGGGGCTCAAATGGGAATGGGGAATGGAATTTGCAATGGGGACTTACCGGTCCATCCAGGGTAGGAATGGACCGGTAAGTCCCCATTGAACCAGGTCAGAGTCGGTACAGGTATGGGAGGTAGTCATGGTGCAAATAGTGCCATGACTACCTCCATACTCTGAATGAGGCCCTATGAGTTGAGATAGTCATTATGGTTAGGGCTACGAGTGCAGTGCGGATGATTAGGTGGTAGATAGTTGGATTGATCATAGGAGATGCCATGTCTCATAGGTATGATGAAGGGCGATCTTCTAGTTTAAGGGGCAGCAGTTAAGCAGGGTCTAGGCTAATTCCAATGGGAGCAGTATGCAGTATGCAGGTCTAGACTGGTGCAGAAGGCTGCTAGGTCTAGGCTAGTGCAGATGGCAAATGTATACACAAATCAAGGCAAGTTGAGATTGCGTCAGTATGTGCAGGCCCGGGCAAGTTCAAGTAATAGCAGGATGTACCGGTTTAAGGCAGCAATAGTTCAGGTAACAGCAGTGTGCACCAGTTTAGGCTAGTACAAATGGCAGCAATAGTTCAAATACGAGTATAGGCTGGTGTAGGGCTAATACTGTGTAAACAAACGTGGCTGGTAAGAAGATGGGCTAGCACTGTGCTAATACATTGTTAATAACATGGCTGGTAGAAAACATGGGCAAAAGCAATGCTAGATCACTGTTATGAATGTGACTGGTATAGATATAGGCTAATGTTGAGCTAATTCACTTATTTACAACATAGCTGGTATGGGCATGGGCCGATGCTGAGCTGGTACAATGTTGCCCAGAGGGGCCGTTAAGGATGTGGTCTAGGTTGGTGCAATTCCATATGACGTGGGCTAATGTAGACGTGCACTAGGACAATCTTGGGCAGTTTACTGGCAGGACAGTGAGCATAGTGTTGATAGATATACACACGTTATTACAATTACGAGTGAGGAGAGATTAACATTGCTTAGGACAGTATGTTTACCTTTATGGAAGTAGGTTGTGGCTTCAGTGGAAATAGGGGAGAGTCAGCTGCAGGGAGCAGGAGGCTGCCAGTGTTCGAGTTCATAAAAGCTGCTGTTCGTGATGCTTGCTTCATGGAGGGGAAAAATGAATGGGCGATGGCCACGCACGGACAGGCACAGACAGGCCAAGTGCCTTAAAGGGTGCCTTGATGGAGTGCCGGCTCAAGCCTTCCGGCGGAATCACGTTAGCAAAATTCTGCGATTCCTCCAATGGGCTTGCACAATGGTTGCTAGGCAACCAATAAGAACAAAGATGCGGCGGCCATTTCGCTGTGCTCCACGCTGTTTCAAAACGCGGAAACAGCGTTCCACAACTGCAAAATTGCCAAATGGGGATATTTGTGGATGTAGCTGCAGAGTGGAGGCCTTCCTCAGGTTGGCTACTTCATTTCCTTATGCTCCTCTAAGAAGGAGGAGAGGAGTCCCTGTCGGTCGTGATACTGCTGCCTAGTATCATGCCCGGCTGCAGCAGAGGAAGTAGAGATGGATGGGCTCCTGCCCATCCATGAGCAAGGGGTGAGTGGGGCACAGACAGGCCAAGTGCCTTAAAGGGTGCCTTGATGGGGTGCTGGCTTTCTTGTAGCAGAGAGAACCAAAAAAAATGATCTTGTTTGTGGCTTTCTTGTAGCAAAGAGAACCCAAAAATGCTCATGTTTGTGGCACTCGAGGCAAAAGGAAAACCTTATACAAATCTATATTCTCCGCCCTCATTCAACAGGCGGGACCCAAAAACCTCTTCTGTTTTTTACTCTTGTGAAGCAGGAAAAACTCGGAGTACTCAAGAGTGCTTTCTGTCTTGTGGGAAATTGCTACTCCTATATGCATTGCTGTCGTGCTAAAATAGCAGCAACAGGATTTAAGGACAGGGGCAGCAAAGTGCAAATGTCATGTAATTATTGCAGTCATCGTCATCTAGTTACTGTGGATATTGTTGGGAAGGGGACAGCCCTGTGCCAGCCCCTAGGCGCTTAAGAGTGAGGCGAGATGCATTCGAACCACTATGATGGGCCAGGAGGTTAGGGGGACGGTGAGAGGGACACCTCCCAGTTTAACAGGATCCCACTCCAATATAACCAAATATGGTCTATCTGCATAGTACAGCATAAGGTGTGAGCAGCATCGCTATTTTGCTTAGATATTAGTAAACATAGGTAGAAGAGAAGGCCTGCGTGATAAATGCATAATTGCATGCATTAGGCCAAAAGTCACGAGACCAGAGAAATCCCCAGCCGTGCCCGAGCTCCAATGAGGACAGCCCACAACCCCCAACCGCCACAACGCCTATTCATTGTTCTAACAGTGTTGCAAAAATGTACGAGAGGAATGTGCCCTAAATTGCCGCGATCACAGACCGGTGCCTCGTGTGCATCTTATCTCAAAGCATGACCCGGCCCAGGCGACAATGATTTACAGCCCATATAACTGACTAAAACTTAAGACCTCTGAATTCTTTGGCACCAGGTGCCCTTTGACCACCAACCCCAAAGTAACAAGTCCTGGGATGTTTGAAAAGGATGGACAGGGCACATTGTTGAAGCGACAATTGTGTGATTTGTATTGCAAGGTGCTGGGAGGGATAAATGATAGTTTAAAATGAGGGTGGAGACCTTGGAGCTGGATGGCACGTAGGGGAGTGAATGAATTGTCTATGTGAAGGTTAGAGTGCCTGAGAACCTCTTTTGTGTCTGTCTTAAGGCCTGCCAATTGCACAGTGTGAGTGATAAAATAGTTGCACAGTAGGAGTATAATTAATTTGTTTTCTGACCTTCTACGTGAGAAGAAGATGAGTCCTGCATCACTCACGTGATGGAAAACGGGCGGACTGGGCTGGGACGAATAGACAGGCATCCCTTATGGGTAAAGGTGGAACATGTATAGGGTCCATCCAATCAGCCACACAGGTTTTTACTGTATGTTGTTACATCATTATGATGCTGTGTACCCTTAAAAGTTTCTGCTTGTACCTCTCTTTGGCAGAACGTTCATAGCAGCAGAGTTCTTTGTTATTGCTCTCATAAGCGTTTCAGATTAAAAACGTTATCCTTCCAAGATCGACTTGGGCCTTTCTTCCCTAGCGGGTTGATTCTCTCTGGTGTGAGCGTAAAGGGACTTGTCTTCAATATACATTTCACAAACACCATCAAACACCACAAACACCATCAAATAACCGTGCTCCACCTATACGTAAATGACTTAAAATGTAAAAGAAGACATCCTCAGAGCTGGCATGTTGGCTATGGCTGCGTCTCTGCCTAAATGTAGGATTCATCGCTCTGAATGTCAATTGGCAGGGGGCAGCTTTGCGATTCTATGCCTACACTTACAAGTGGTTCAGGCCTGATGAAATGTATATATTAACCACTGTTCTGTAGTGGATCATACCCTGTACTTGTGAGATGTTTCAAGAAGATTAGCAACCTCCACCCCAGCTGCTCAAGGTCTCTTTTGGGTTCTTGTAGTCCCACTCACATTACAGATTTCTGAATCAGTGAGGAATGTGGTTCTTAGTTTCTCCATACTGTTCATAAAAAAATGGCTTTGGTGGTGTAAGACAAGAGGTAGTTTCTTACTGATGATTAAAAAGATATTCTTGACATTGCTGGTGGTGTGCTGAGCGATCCTCCTCATTCTCTGATTCACACAATGTGTTTTCCAAGCACTGCTTCAGTGAATCGCTTCACATTTTAACAGTTTCTGATGCTGCTGGGACTGAATTCTCAGAAATGTCCCCTGCCACATGTGGATAACTGGGCAACTTTACACTTGAAAGGTATGTTGTCAAATGATGCCAAGTGGTATTCAATGTTGCCTTTCATTGTGGTGGGGAATGAATCCCTGTGCACGGTTGAGAGTGCATCCAAAATCAGGTGTGCTGCATCCACCTCGCCAGCCAAATCATGGGCCCTTATGCTGGCAGAATCTCACTAAGTTTTGTAGTGTGCCACCTAACATGTTTGGGGGCCTCCTTTAAAGTCTCTAGCACAGAATAGAAATCATACAGTGTTGTTAATACTTGGGAGTAAATAATGATGTGTTATTTCTACAGCGCTCTCGCCAAAGCACTTTAGATTGAACATATTTACATACAATATCACCCAACAAAATGTGGTATTCATTTATCGTCCTTGGGAGGATAAAAGGATGAGTTGGCCTTGCTAGCATTCAAGCCTGAGACGTGCCGAAAAACACACAGATCGCAGCAACGCACGCTCAACCCACTGATCTACCTTACTGGCATAATGTCTACCTAATGCTGTGCTGTAACTGTTGCAATAATCACAATGCCATTTCATTGTTCACCTAGCCACTCCAACATATGCAATGTGAGATTCCGCCGGGTTGCAATACAGTCTTTAAGTTAATCCTTGGCAATAGAGGAACATCTGCAATTGGTGCAGCCCATTTCCTACACTGCAGTCCCAGCTGAAGTGTGAATTAATCTTCTGGATCACTGCAGTTATTTCCTTTAAAGTTTGGCAATGGCTGTTAAAATGAGTAGCCATTAAAAAAACAAGGGACATACAAGGAACTAGGGGGGATTGCAAAAATCAATGCCAGAGGTTACAATTCATTCAAAGCTTTCCAGATATCATCTTTCTGTTTCCCAATCTTGCTGTACCTAGAGAGCCAACCTACACCTACCAACAACTGCCAGTGAGTGTGAATCATATCTGTGGTTGCTTGTGATCTCATTTTTCCTCTTATAATGCGCCAGAGCCCACAGGCATCAGGGTGCAAAAAGATTGCTCGAAGCAGACAGGTCTGGAAGGAAAGGTTATACAATTTATTTAAACACAATATTTTCAGACGTTTTCTGAATAGATATAAATCTGGAGTCATCCTCAGCTCCATGGGCAGCTTATTCCATGCTGTAGCTGCTTACACCGGAAAAGAACGACCGCCACCCCTAAGTCGTCTAATGTGAGGGCCACGAAGGAGCACGGTATCACTGGACCTTGTAGTCCTAGCAGACTGCAGCAGTTGTACACTATCTCGGAGGTGAACCGGGGCTGAGCCATAAAAGCACTAATGAGAAATGGTACCGATTTTAAAACGAATCCTCTCCGCAATAGCCAATCAATGTAAGGCTCTTCTGTGTTTAGTGATTGAATCACCTCTAGGGATGCTTTCTATGATGCAAATTGCATCATTTTGCACTACCTGCATCCTCTGAATGCATCTCTTGTTTTCTCCCGTCAAGATAGCATTACAATAATCTAATCTCAGCATGAGTACCTCTCTCGTCAGGTAATACAATTAGCCTGAGAAAGGAACAGTTTAATTAACTGGAGCAGCCCTAGATGGTACTGTGCTTTATTCACAACACTACTGGTGTGGACATCTGAACTTAAGGAAGGTTTAAACATAATGCCTAATGTTTTAACTTCTGTGGAGGTGTGGGTCAGATGTTGTTCAATCTTGAAACCTGCAGATTCTGCATTCAGTTTCGCACGTGATTGTGTGGACCCAAATGTGAGGAACTCACTCTCGGATCCATTAACACACAATCCGTTCTCCGTCATTCATGCCTTGATTGATTCATAGATGAAGGAAACCTCCTCTGAATCCTTGTTGTAATCCCCAGTTAGTTCCATGACGAGCTGGGTATCATCCACGTAGTTAGTAAAGCGGATACCCAGCTTGTCCAGTAGACCACACAGAGGGCGATAAAACACATTTAACAAGGCCAGAGAGAGACAGGCCCCCTATGGCACTCCACAGCCAATACATTCTGGCTCAGAGATTTCTTCCCCCAGTGGGTGTTGGAAATGCTATTCCAGAGGAAAGAGTCCAACCGTGTAATTACCACTTCTGATCAGTGCCCTACTTCTACAAGCCTTTTTATTAACAGATCATGGTTCACCAAATCAAAGGCTGCTGATAAATCCAAAAGCATCAGCAACCTCGATTTACTCTTATCCATGATAGCCAGCATTCTGGTCTGGAGATCTATCAAGGCACTTTCGGTACCGTGGTGGGCTCTAAAGCCTGACTGATTTCGGTGAAGTACCTTGTTAGACTCCGGATACACTTGCAAATGTATGGTTACCATTTATCAATAATTTTAAGCAAGAAAGGTACGTGCATAATAGGTCTCAGGTTGTTATGATTTCTGCAGTCTTGTCCTGTTTTTTTTGGCTTGACTGCCTCACTTGAGGTGTGCCCAAGCCTGATTTGCATATGGTCTTTCTCCTCCTGTAATGACATGGCAGGCAGAAGACTGATGGACTGGTGGTTTGCCCACCAGTAATAGCGATTCTGTGAATACCTGGCATTGTTTTGCCGTTGGGGGCCTGATTTACCTTCAGCTCTTGGCTGGAGATAAATCAGGCAGCACCCAACGGCTAGCCTGGAGTTTGGCGATGCAGTAAAAGTGGCAGTATTAGAATTACTTCCACTTTTACCAGCACTTTTCCTGCACCGCCAAACTCCTAATGACCGTCTATGTCTATTGCACACTCAGTTACAGAACCTGAATGTAATTTACTTCCTCTATCAACTCAGGGATGTTCTCCTCTCTAGTAGTCAAGGACAAAAAATGTCACGTGTGTATGCTACACAAGGTGGTGGGTAACTGGACTTCATAGTAGTCACAGAAAGAAGGCAAGGGTGTTGTACATTAATTAACAGCCACTTAATGTAACCTTCTTCCTCCAAACCACTGGGGATGCCATTCATATGTATGTTAGGATTCTCTGCTAGTTACAAAAAGAAGGCACATTCAGTCACTGAAGCACATTGGTAACCTCCAGCCTAAAGGCAAAAACAACTGAGATTTTCAAAAAGTAACTTATCTATCCAATTTCTATTTTCTTCATCTTCATTAACTAAATTCTTCTTCAATGTTCAACCTTGCCATCAACTACCCCAATGTACTTGAAAGGAAAAGTTCCTCCCTATGAACCTAAAATAGCCAAGCATCTAACAACCTACTGCCTCTGCCTACAAGAATGATCATGAACTTCAACTGCACATGCCTTAACCTGACGGCTGCACTTACCCAAACCACCAAGTCCAAACACAAGAAGAGAGTTCAATCTGACAATATCTGTGGAAATTCAGGTGGTACAAATTTGACCCCATAGGTTAATCTGGGACTAGTCCCTAGGCCCTGGTTCTGTTTCCGCATTTACAGTGGCCTCTCTTTCCACCACTGTCTAGTTTTCAGGATCACAGTACTGCACTTCCATTCTCCATGCCCTATTGACTCTTACACATATGCTTGCACCAGTCTTCAGGTATTTTCACAGCAGTCTACATTTTTCTTTTGCTATTACAATTACCCTTTCCAACTCTAATATAATGTTGTCATACAATCTAGTAGGGGTACTGTGTTTGCCCCCAATTTAGTTTAGGTTCCCAATATATTGGATGCTAGCATTAGAATTAGGAGCAGGGAGATCTTCTATTCGCTCCTTCTGCTGCCCCTGTTTTTCTTTTGTCTTGCAAGTCTAGCCCCCACTTTACCTTCCTCAACTTTCTTTGTTTCCTGAGAAGGCCTTTCTGTATGTTGTATGTGTTTCAGTGTATTAACTGTTTCCGAAAAGTACAAGTCAGTATTGGATGTTCTTTACAACCGTCACAATCAGAAGCCACCTTAGCTCTCTTGCCCCTTACGTCACTTTGAAAGAGAAAGCTGTTGAACACTGGTTTATTTTATTTGATTTTATGTATTGGGGATTTATAATGCGCCTATACAGCAAATGGTGTTTCAAGGTGCATCAAGACAAAGGAAGGGGATGAACAGGGATGAAGAAAAACAAAATCAAAAACTTTCCTACTAGGCCTTGAGACATTCGGATTGTGCAAGCGCTGCAACAGGAAATGCACGGGAGAGGGGGAGGAGGGAAAGTGAAGGTAGGGGAGGAACAGGGATGAAGAGAAACAAGACAAAACGCTCCAACTAGGCCTTGAAGCATTTGGGTCGTGCAAGTGCAGTAACAAGAAATCCAAGGGAGAGAGGGCGTGGGGAGGCGAAGGTCGGGGGAAGGAGCAATACTCAGCAGGAAGGGAGGCGGAGGGTACGTTAAGTGAAATTGAACAAGTACAAACAGCACAAGCTGGGAAAGAAGAAACAACATAGGATTGGGTGCACAATTTGAGAAAGCCTCACCTCATGGTGTTAGGGGCTACGTCAAGTATGCAGGTACAAGTAGGTAAAAAGCAGCATAGGAAAGGGTGCACAATTTGGGAGGCCTCACCTCAAGGAGCAGGGGGCTTAAACACATATGCTGGTACAGCAAGGTAAAATGCAGCATTGGGAAGCCTCACCCTGTTTTGCACGGGCTACATAAAGTATGCACGACCAAGTAGGTAAAAAGCAACATTTGGAAGTATAGCCGTATGCAGGTAGGAGTAGGTAAAATGCAGCATTGGAATACCATGCCTCATGGGGCAGGGGACTGAGGCATGTGTACAGGTACGCAAAAGATAAGATCATGAAGGAGCAGAGGACAAGATAGCAACAGTGCTAAGCTGTAAATAAGATCAGGTAGAAGGCCATAATAAGGTAGGTGCCAGGCAGCCAATGTAAGATGCATAATATATATATAACGAAGGTATCAGGCAGCGTACATATACAGGGCGAGGCAAGGTCACAATAAGTCAGAGGCGGCTACAATACTGCCTGGGACAAGTGTCAGATCAGGTGGGTGCCGGGCAGCTTACTGTTGCGGTGCAGGATGAGAGTCATAGTGGGAAGCAAGGACAGTGAGACAGCGGAAATGATTGTAGGCTCGATGGTTTAACAATCTCTGTGTAAGTCTCAAGGTAGCTCATGCTCCTGCAAGAAACAGCTATCATTTCTTCTTTCGTTGTCTGAGTCTATTTTGACCCATTCTATTGATATCTGCGTAATCCTATGTCCTATCTTGCATCTTGAATCTGTTTATATTAAGTTGCTATTGTTTTATTCCTGTATTTGCCTTTTCCTTTCTGTGCTATTTTCAATGCAAGGTTGTGTCCACTCTAGTCATAGATTGCGGCCGAGTGTTTCTTTCAGTTCAGTCCTCAGGTATTTTAAAGTCCTATTATAATACGCACGCCCAGATACCTCCGGGTTTGGTGCGCTATATAAATGACTAAGCAAACAAAGAACATATGCCCTTGTATTACTGCTCTCCCAGTAATGATGGCAGCCTGTAAATGCTAAACTCTCACTCCTCTGAAATTCTCTTAGCTAAGCTCTGCTTAGGAGCCCAGGTTTGCTGAATGGTCATGACAGAGGCCATAGCTACAGCAATACCTGCAGGTGTAAAGTGCACACAAGGCATGACCTATGACCTTACCCTGTATGTAAGTGCATGACCTTTGGCTAAGCCCTGTACTACTGCACACCTCTGTATGAGCACAGAGGGCAGTGCTTGCGGGCACCCCTTGCAGGTACAGTGCACATGGCATAGCCTTCAGAATTGGCCGGTATGCACTACATGCAAGGGCAAAGCCTAGTACTCCACATGTCATGTTCAGTAAACAGGACTAGTGGTGTACTAAACATTTGCTTGGAACAGATATCCTGCTGCAGAAAGATAAAAAGCATTTTAACTCCAGACAAATAGTAAATTGCTCTTTTGCACTAGCCCAATTCTTTCTTCTCTTCTCATTTGAAGCCAACACAAGTGATTCAGGAGGCAGAGATAGAATGCAGACCGTCATAAGGAAAGTAAATTAACACTGTCTGAAAGCATTTTTTTTTATCAACATTTTTTTTAATTGATTTTCAAGTTAAGACAGCATTACATTCATCTCTCTGCATTACAGGAAAGGGACATGGGGAGGGGAAGGGGTTAGAGGGGAGAGCGGGGAAAGGGGAGGACATGAAGGAAGGGGGAGGGAGGGGGAGGGAGGGGAGGAAGCAAGGGCCAAAAACATATCAAATCGATAACTTCCGGGAAAGATAATGGGATGGAGCGAGAGAAACAATCAACACAATAAAACCAAATAACATCTATAAAACCAGCTTCGGGGACCGCGGTCCGACAGACCGTCACATTTAACATAGGTTGTCCTCATGGCATAGATTGTTCGTAACAGATTCGATGCGCCCACTTGTGCTGGGCGTCACCCAGTCTCTGCGGTTGCGGGGTCGCCGTTGACACTCAGTTAGCCTCTTCCCACCTTCCCCATATTTTTGCAGGCAGCCTCTCGCTTTGTACACCCGATGCTCCATTACTGCACATATGTCCACGTCCGTGACCCACTGGTCGTAACTAGGTGTACGTTCCGAACCTCACAGTTGTGCACTGTTCCACCTGAGAACCGCCATCGCAGTTGACCAGAGCAGTTTCTCATAACGGCATAAGTCCGTTTCACTGGAGATCCCCAGGAGAAGGTGCTTAGGGCATCTCGGTATCGGTTTACCCATAACGCCAATAATTTGTCACAGCATTTCTGCCAGAGCTGCTGGATATTACTACATTCCCACAGGATATGAAAAAAGGTACCTTCCTCTCGCTTACAGCGTAGGCATCTTGCGTCAGAGGTCTTACCCCAGCGGTGGAGAGCCACCCTTGGGTAATAGGTGCGGTGTAGGATCTTCAATTGGACGAGTCGGAGCCTTGCGAAGATGGTTGTTTATCGCGGGTACATCAGGGTTCTCTACCTAGTCCTCTGGGTGAGGTGGTCCCACATCTCGTTGCCTATTTGTTTTCAGACTGGTTAGTTTCAGTGTCGCAAAGGATGTTATCACATTGTACATGGTAGAGGTGATCTTCCACTCCACCCGATCCAGGACTATGTTCCGCTCCAGCGGGGAGCTTTCCGGTATGTCTTGTGTAATCTGTTGGTGGGCCGTCCAACGCATGATTCAGCTGCATGTAATGGTACCTCTCCGTATCTGGAAGCGAGAATTTCAATTGCATAGTTTCGAATGTTGCCAGGTTGTCCTCGTGTATCACATCTTCGATACTGGAGATTCCTCGCTCAGTCCACTCGTGCCATCTGGGTAGCTTTTGTATTTCGGGAAGCCCGCAGTTGTTCCACAGGGGTTGGGCCAATGTTAGTTTTCCGCCCCATCCTAAGAATCTATGCGCTTCCTTCCATATTCTCAATATATGCGATGCCATGTCAGGTTTTTGAGGGTGACCCAGGCTTCCATATAGGAATTCTAGTGAGTTGGCCGTGGTGTTGCAATTGAAACCCTTGATGTGTGGGACGCTCTTGTCTCCATGGAGCATATTGTTTACCACCGCCATCTGGCTGGCCCAGTAATATGACTGCAGTCTAGGCAGCCCGAGGGACCTCTGGAGAGTGGCAAGAGCAATTTGTGGGTGACCTCCTCCCCATAGCAGCTTCCGGAGGATACACTCGAGTTTGTGGAATTCTCGATGGTGGATGTATAATGGAGCGTTTTGCAGGATGTATAAGAATTTTGGGAGGGCGATCATTTTGAACAGGGCTGCTCTGCCCATCAGAGTCAATGGCAAGGAGATCCAGTGGCAAGTGTCTCCTGTGAATCTTGCCACCAGGGGGGAGAGGTTTAGGATTGTGTATTCAGTAAGAAGCTTCGTGATGCGTACCCCCAGGTATTTGAACTGTTCTCTTTCAATCTGGCAGGGTCAGCCGCCAGGTCCGCCAACGAGGTGTCTCCTATAGGGAAGAGGATGGATTTGGACCAGTTCACACATAATCCACTGAATACCTTGTATTGCCCTAGCAGGTGCACAACTCTGGGGCAGGAAGTGCTTGGGTCCTTCAAGTAGATGAGCAGGTCATCCGCATAGAGGGATATTCTGTCTTCCCAGGTCTCGGACCAACGGAAACCCTCCCAGGCTGGAGTGTTTGGCAGCAGGATCACCAGTGGTTCGATAGCGATAGCGAAGATCATGGCCGATAGCGGGCAGCCATGCCTCGCGCCCCTTCCCAGTCTAAAGAGTTCTGATCGCCAGCCGTTGACCTTGGTCCTAGCAACCGGGGATTCGTACAGCAGCCGCACCCAACTCATGAAGTTCCTACCAAATCCAATGCGGTGCATTATGGTCCAGACAGCCTCCCATCTCACTGAATCAAAGGCCTTTTCAAAGACAATTGCTAACAGGGATAACGGGCCCTGTATGTTGTTGGCCCTTTCCAGAGCTGAATGTAGTCTGCGGAGGTTCATGCTGGTTGATCTCTGTGGCATGAAGCCGCACTGGTCCGGGTGTATCAGGGAGGGAATTACCTGTTGTAGACGATCTGCAAGTAGTTTTGCCAGTATTTTAGTTTCACAGTTGATGAGTGAAATGGGCCTGTACGAGCTGCATCTTTCCCGGGGTTTGTCCGGCTTGGGTATCACTATTATTGTCGCTTCTCGTAGATCTGGTGGGAGAATGCCCTTTTCCCGTGCGTGATGATACAACCGGAGTAATTGTGGGGCTATTACATTGGTACCCACCTTCCGCCACAGTTCCACCGGGAAGCCATTTGGTCCAGGGGTTTTACTGGTCTGGAGACCAGACATGGCACTTAAGATCTCGTCTTCTGTGATCTCCTGCTCCAGCAGCTGCAGTTGCATCTCATTTAAAGTAGGGATATCAATTTGGTCCATAATCGTGGCGTCCATCTGGGTCGTGGGTTCACTATAAAGCTCAGCGTAGTATTCTGCGTAGCCTTGGGTTATTTCTTGATCTGTCACCTTGTGTTCGCACCACTAGTTTCGAGCTTCCGGACATGGCTGCGTCCTTTCTCCTTCCTTTCCAGCACGCAAGCAACTTGCCCGCCTTATCGCCTGTTTCATAGAGTCTTGCTCGCATTGCAGTTAGAGCTTGTTTAGCATTGTCCATTGCTATGCTCTGAAGCCTTTTTTGTGCTAGTAACAATGCCCGATTAGAGGCCGGCGTGTTCTCTATTATGTGCCTCTCCTCTGTCTGTTTCACTTGTTATTCCGCTTCAACAGTCTTTCCCCAGTGCTGCCTCTTCTTAGCAGTCGTCTATGATATTAATTCACCTCTTAGCACTGTCTTGTAGACTTCCCATAGTGCTTTGGGGTTCGTTTCCATCTGGGTGTTTAGCTCGAAGTATGTATTGGTGGTTTCCTGTAGTCTGTCCACGAGCTCTGGGTCCCCCAGGTAATAACTATTCAGGCGCCAGCTCGGCGGTGGGAGCCATCGGGATGTTATGAGCAGCAGTTCCACTGGGGAGTGGTCAGAGGTGCCTCTGGGTAGCATGTTTATTTCCTGTGCCCTATGTAGATCCGTTGCTGGGCTGAAGAAATAATCTAGCTTGGAGAGCGAGGCATGAGCTCCTGAGTGCAACGAGTACTCTCTAGTATCTGGGTGGAGTTCTCTCCATACGTCGCACAGGCCAAGTGCGTTGGCAAACGTGGCCAGTCTGGTGGGGACGTTGGGGTTTCTGTTGAGTAAGTGTGATCTATCCAGGCTTACATTCATGACTTCATTGAAATCACCCCCTAATATCATGCAGGTGGAGGTATCATTAGCGATTAACGGGACAATGTCAGTCAGTAGTGGCTCTAGAAGGGTTGGCGGTGCATGGGTGGCTATCAGTGCAATGGATTGGTCCCACGCCTCACCCGTCACATTTACGTATCTGCCGCCTGTGTCAAGGGTCACCGTATTAAGGTGAAAGGGGAGGCTTTTGTATATCATGATCATGACGCCTCTAGAGCCCATCGTGAAACCTGAGTGGAATAGCAGTTTATAGTTCGTGCGTCTGAATAGGGTACATTCGGTGCCCGCAAGGTGGGTTTCAGAGAGGAACACTATGTCGGCCCCGTCTATTTATGAATTGCCGCACCAATCGGCGCTTGACTGCATTGCCCAGGCCATTGACATTCCATGTCATGAGCCTCAGTGTTCTGAGGGCATCAGTAGTACTGCTATGTGCTGCCATGTGTGCTTGTGGTGATAGCGGCCAAAGTTGCCGCTGATGGCGTTATGCGCCTCTTGCGAATGAGCCTGTGGGTTATTGACATCAATTCTAGCCATACATCCTAGTGAGTTTGACTGGTCCCGACTATAGCTGAATTTAACAAATCCCCAATCCCCCACCCCATACTCCTCCCAACTAGAAACATCGGTCGCCCGAACAAAGAACTTATGGTATCAACTGGACACCTCACATGCGATGAACTTAGTATCAGGGAAAAGTGGCCTTCCCCTGCTTGGAACCCAAGGGGAAGGTAATACTCCTCTAGAGGTAAACCCCGGGGGAGTCTTCACGTATGATACACGTGGAGATTGTTGTGCTATCAGGAGAGGGGCTCTCCTTGTATTGCGGGCTTGGGGCATTCTGGGGCCGCATCAAGTAGGTGTATGCTGTCTGTTGTTGCGTGTTTGTGTATAGTGTAGGAGGTACTCTAGTTTGGCCTGAATGTACAACAGGGCTATGGGCCCCTGGCAGACGATGTGGCGGGGTTCAGCCCCCCAAGTCTTCCTGCGGGTCCTGCGCCGGTGGTTGGTGGGGTTCCCGCTGTTGGTTCGGTGGCGGTCTTCGATTCCTCCCCCTATTTTCGTGGGGGGTCGACCAATCTCCGTCTATGTTTTGCTCGGCCCAGCGCCAGGCCTCCTTAGGATCAGTGAAGTGGACTGTTGTGCTTTTGTGGTAAATCTTCAGTTGCGCAGGGAAGCGCAGGCCGTACTTCACTCCCATTATTTGCAGTTGTTTTTTGAGGTGGTCGAAGGATTGCCTCGCCTTTTGCACCTCCCTGGTGTAATCGGGGGAAAAAGGCGATTTTGGATCCATTGAACGTGACGGCGCCCTTGGCGCGCGTGTGTTGTAGTAAGGCATCATGGTCCATGTAGTTTAAAAATGTTGCTATTATAGTGCGTGGGGGGGGCGCCGGGCACTGGTCTGCCGTGGGAACTCTGTGTGCCCTCTCTATGGAAAAGAACTTGGAGAAGGCATTGGGTTCATACAGATCGGTCAAGCACTGTTCTAGAAAAAGTTCTGTGCAGACGCCTTCTGCCTTTTCGGGTATACCGAGTATGCGCACGTTGTTGCGCCTGAATCTACCTTCTCCATCTTCGATTCTGTCCTCCAGCACTTTCAATTTGGATGTGGCATTGTGGAGCTGTTGTTGCATGTTATTCATTCTATCCTCTGTATTGGATATACGATGCTCAGCCTCCCCGGTACGTGCCGTTAGTTTTTGGAGGTCATGCCTGAGGAGAGAGACATCCATGCTAATTCTGTCCATTTTCTGCTCCATGGACGTGCGGGGGTCTGCTATGGCAGCCATAATGTCCTTCAAAGAAATTGCCTGGTCTGTCTCCATCTCCTCCGAGGATTGCGGGTGGAGGTCTGGCAGCTGGAGCGGAGGAATGGTGTATTGATCCATTCTGCTCTGCGTGTGAAGCTTCCTAGACTTATCTTTCCCCATGATGCCGCATACACTGGGCGCTTTCAATCCTGCGTGTTGGGCCTTTTATCGAGGTTGTCTCACTGCGTGTTATGTTAATGCACCTATCACACCCTGTAGGTGTTGGGTTTGTGGTGAGGGACCTCTGTATGGAATACTCTGGGTGGGGTCTGAGTGTTCCGGCCGTCCCCAGCTGCTTTCTCTTCTTCGGGTACAGAACCTTCTAGCATATTCTGCCCTTAATTGTGCCAGCAGGGTTTGAGCCAGGGTGTTTTGCTGTAAGAGGGCTTGGTGGTAAACTGGATGTTTTGCCCTGTGGATCCCGCCCTTGGCGGTTATCTGCTTCATTACGGCCAGCTAATTGGGGATGCCAAGGCCCACCTTGCTCCGACCGCCACTCGAGCTACGTGGGCCGACGTGGGTGAGCGGTCAAACTAACGTTCACCTGGGTATTGCTCCCCCCCCCCGGGCACCTCTTGTCCCGTGTACCTTGCTGGTCCGCTGGACCTGTAGCTGTCGTCGTGAGGTCCCGTTCAGGGGATTGTTCGTGCTGTTTCCCTGCTCGCAGGGTCGCGCCTCCGGGGAGCTCCTTCCCGTGTCTCTCAATGTTGCAGCTGTCTTCAGCGGTGCTGCGGCACACTTCCACGGCTGAGCGCTCTTCCGGCAGTGGGAGCGCAGGCCCCCCACACCGGCCCATAGGTCAGCAGCAGCCGCGGCACCGGGCTGCAGGCGGGCCGCGTGGGTCACAGCGGTTCTCCCCCAGTTCTTCTCCTTTCTCCAGGGCCGCCTCACTCACTGCTGCTTTCAGCTTTCAGGGAGGCAGGGCCTGCTGGGGGCGTGCAGGTCTGTTTCTCCTGTTGGGTTACTCGGGGGATGGGCACCACTGTCGGGGAGCCCAGGGTCTCCCTCCGACGGATGCTCCCCCGGCGTCCTCATCCACGCGGGCCAGACTGTCTGTCGGGACACCACTGGGCCACTTTTCGCTGTGATCAGTGAATCCGCAGCGGCCTCGCTGCGCAGTCACCAAGCAATCCGCAGTGCGCGCCGGCTGCCATTTTAAGGACGGGCTGGATGTTGATCGCCGCCAAACTTCTTGCAGTCGCCTCTCATGGATTAGACTGCGGTTTCCCCTGCTCTGCACCTTGCTTGTGCCCAAGGGTGTCCGGCGCCCCTCAGGGGTGTTTTCAGCTCCTAATTTGTCGAAAACAGGCTATTTTGCAGGATGTTTGTTGCGGCCGTGGGAGCCGAGAAGACCTACGTCTTTCACATCCCGCGGTTAGCCACTCCCCATGTCTGAAAGCATTTTTGATTGAATTCCAGGGTAAAACGTTTAGGTTTGTGAGGTGGAAAAAGGGGAGGTGAAGATGAGGGAGAAGGCATGGTCCTAAGTGACCTTGTGACAGAATGCCATCTGGTGAGGTGAGAGAGCATGAACCCTTTTGATTTTAAGAAATAAAATAATGTGGAAAATCTATTTCTGAAAGGAATGTCTGCTAATCAGACAGCTCTTTCATGCCAAAATCATATTGCACTCGTGTACCTGTGCTGTGACTGTCTCCTGACATCCCCAGCAACAGTCGTGCAGTGGCAGCAGGACATGTTCAAAGGTCACGTGCATTCTTGAAAGCTGCTGGAAAGTTATAAACAGTTATAGGTGGCTTTTTAATCATGCGCACACCTGGTTCCAAACATAATAATTCCGTACCCTTATCAGCCTGGTGGTACATTAAACTGTAAATATAAGCCATGTCTTGTCAATATAAGTAATAGAGATATTTGCAGTGGTCCTGTCCCACTAGTCTGCCTTAAAGGAATATTATTGTCCCGAGGGTTCGGGCATGTGTTTTTAAGCATCCGTTGATCGATCGTACAAACATTTCCTATGCACCTTACTGTAGTTTTCTTCTTTTGGCCATCTTGTGATAATCTTATCCGTTGCTGCATCGCCCCAAGTTGGACTACCCTGGCGGCACTAAATCATATCCCCCGCACCTGAGGCTGACATCACCACACCTAGTGATATTCTCCGCCTATCTCCAGGACATTACTGGGCAGCGGAGACAAACGCACCCAGTCATCACCTACGTGACGTGATGCAACGCAGAACCTGGAAATCAACACACATCATCCCACAACACAGCATGTTACAATTATGAATATAAAACTATACTTTAAAAGGAAATAGCAAGACTGTACAATTTGTAAAGTACTTTTATGTCACAATAAACTCTCCGAGAACATCCAGCAATTGCCATATTCAATCAAATGGGTAATTTTTTTCTTCGGTCTCGATCCGTAAATGTTTATCATGAGTCACGCGGTGTTCCTTTTGGGTAAAAGAAGCGTTTTGGACGCACTGTGAATCACAAGGCTTGTGCATCAGCTTGGCGCTAGTCCACCGTAAACAATTGTAGGTTGCTCCTAATCGCTGGTACCGCGTAGGGGCATATCGGGCCATGGCGATTGTCCCAAAAAAGAGTCATTGATATCCAGCTATTGACGTGTATCTGCAGCTGCCGGTTGAAAAACCTGTCAGTTGGTATCTGGAATCGATGACAATCGCAGAAAGGCAGGTTTGAAAACATAACAGAAATGTGTCTCAGTAGCTAATCTTTATTACAAGTTATCATTTTACCCATTAATTGTGTTAAAACTAATGATGATCACAGATGTGAAACAATGGGAACGCAGAGAAAAAAACGTGGAAAGTAGTATACAATTTGCTGCAGAGGATAGTGCTATGGAGCACTTTCAGCTGCAATTCGAGGAACACATAGACAGCATTTAAATTAAATATTAGCATTGAACCTGGGGGAAACGAGTGGTGGTCTACATGCATCTCGATGCTGGATTGCCCATGTGCCCGGTAGAAAGACCAGCACACACAAAGGTTGTCATTGCGTTTCATTGCAATATGCCACACAGAACAAACGAGTACAATGTACCCCATCAATAACGGTCGGCTAATGGTAAATTGACTCATTGGTCTATAAAATTGTCAAAAGTCAAACTTACATTATATTCGGCATTTCCATTTTCTTGCCATAACGCAGACCGTAAGGCAGACTCCGTTCAGATCAATGATTTTTCATAAACTGAAATTACATGTTCCTTTGACTAGTTTTTGAATGGTGAATCTTATCATATCTAACGTTATTACACCCCTCCCTCAATTCAACTGAAAAACAATTGAACCTCATACTGTGTGCGATGCGTGGGCTTCCTTAGCTAGCTAGCCAAAATTCAAAGCTGGTGACCTTCACTCAGAATGAAGATACATTCTTAGTTTGCAACATCTTGTCTCGGCGCATCCATGAGAAAGGGACTTGTGAGCCACAGGCACCGGAGGAAAAATATGGGGGGTGTCAGTGCTCGCTGTTCGCAGCGCTGCTGAGGGGTAGGGGAAACTTTGCAATGACAGAATGTGGCCTAGTCCAAAGTTGGAGTCGAGGGTACACATAATGGAGTCCAAGTGTGTCTAGCAATAGCCCCACCTCTGCTTATGTCAGGGCCTTCAGGGTCACTTTTATGTATAATGTTTGGGGGCCAGGGACTCAACCGACCCACTCCTTCCTTACATTAGCAACTACCCCCAAGACATGCCCCCATGAATATATTGGTCAGAGTGCTTCTATTTCTCACCAACAACCCACTTTGATGCACTGTTTTGCTCACAGTCAGTAGTTCTTGCATGCCGAGTATCTTATCTAGCCTAGGTCTCATCCCGTTTGTGGGATGAGTAGTTATTCAGCTATTTGGGCAACTGTTTGGTAAGGTTAACTGCAGAACCACAAAGTTGCTTTCATACTCTTATCCATCTGGCCCTCCCACGATCAGTGAAGGTCCCACAGTAGCTCGACGAAACTGGAAAGTGTGAAAGAACAGCGTTACATTGTATGGCATTCATAAAAATGGTACTTGTTGGAAACAAAATTGTTAAAGAGGATAGATTTCAAAAGACAAATTGGATGCTTTATTTGGACACTTCATAAAAACATTGTTGATAAACAAAACAGATGCTAATCATTTGTACCGGCAAGTGAACTGTTCCACAAGCTCTGCTTTAGGTGGACAGGGCACGTTGACAATGTTTTGTGGCAATGTATGTGTCCTCAGAACAAAATTGCGTGCAATTCCGAGAGTATGTATCTCCAAGACAGTCACCATAAGAGCTTTCACAAAATCAAATTCAATTTCCTCATATATTTGCTTGACCACCCATTTTTTGCTTCTTTTTGTAAAGGCCATTGTCTAGCGAAGCATCCCAAAGTTTCCTGCAGTCAAAGCCACATTCTCATTATGCGCTAATACCGCTAGTTATGTCCTATATTTCATCCCGTCTATCCCGAAATGTAATCACTTTGGCCTGTACTTTAGGCATATATTGTGGAACACCTCCAAATTTCCTGTGTGACAGAATTCTGTGAGTCCCTTCAGATCTCTTGATCGAGTTTTATCAAGCACAATCTTCTCAAGGGCTTTGTGTGGAGGTGAAGATGGAATCAACCACGTTTTCTTCTGTTCCTGCTCCAGCGACAAAGGGCCATGTGCACATTGTTGGAAATGTTGGTTTTCTGTCCAAGAGTGAACACTCGTGCATTAGTGACTGCCATTTGTCTAGTAGAATTTCCACACCCATCACAAGTTTTGGAGCTCCACCAAAGAAGGTTGCTGAAAGACTGGGACCAGTGTAAAATATTTTCAGAACCTTTTTTTTTCCCTGCATCTGAGATTTTTTTATTGATGGATTTGGCAACGTGCCATACATCAAATTGATGGCGAATACTTGGAAACTGCTCTCTCATTGTCTTGGCTATTGAAACGTGTCTGTCCGTGGCTATGAGGTCAATTTGTATTCCCCTCAATTGGAGATATTTCAGTGATGTTATAAAACCAATTTTCTCCATGGCCAGTAAGGATTTACATTCGGACACATGCACGACCACCAAACTCACTAATGACAGGGAATAGATATTGACATTGATATGTGTAGTACTGCATTTTAGCAATGAAATGGAGTCCCACAAATTGACAGAAACTGGACAACTTAATGAAACTAGAGCCACTGAAAAGTAAAGCAGCTGCACACAGTAGATTCCCAGCTGGCATTTTCCCCAGCATCGGTTGAGTGCACCATGAACATTTTTCATGGAGCATTTCACAGGTGGCATGTATTTTGAGGTTACTGCTTTGTGATACACGAGTCACATTCACCAATGGCTTCCCACATACTTCCCCTCTCACTGAATGGACACATTTCAGCATCATTATAATCTCCATCAAGCTGCTGTCAAATACTATGTATTTGGGCTCCTTTATTAGACTATCATTGTGCATTAATATTGTTTCTGACTGAACTGTGGTTGACACATCAGCCAAACTGGACATACTGTAGTCGAGATCTTTGTCTAGATCCTTGTTCAATTGTATTGATGCTTCAGTCTCTGTCATTTCAGCATCTGTTACTTGAACATGAATCGGAGAAAACATCAATGTCGATTGTATTTTGGGTGGCCATTTTTTGCCGGGTGTCGATTGTGTCAAGTGGTCTGCAACTAATTCAAAAGCATCTTCATTACATTCATTTTCATCTTCATCTGGTGGAGCAGTCGCATTGTAGCAATGGTCCAACAAGACTATGCTAGCTTTGCCGGTCACATTAAATTCATTTTCTGCCCATGCTTATTGATTTGAACATGCTGCACCTCAAATAATAGTTGCTCCATGGTGAAATCAGTTTGCAAGCAGCATCTCTGATTTCTGTAGCTGTCTGTGTCTGCATAGTTCGTACACCATCGGGCAACTAGAAGACAGGTTGGAAAAATATGTTCAATGTAAATCCAACATACAGTATTGGACAATTTACATTTTAAAAAAGCATGTTATGAAGGCACCAGCACAAAACACTGTTTAAAAATGAAATTGTTTGTAAATTACTGTATCTTTCCTGCTTTTCTGTGAAACCTTCTTCTTCTTTACTGTAACGACTGCACCAGCAAGCTGGTCCACCGACTCGGATCCACATGCATTCTCTTCTATATCCTGATCTTGTATACATCCCTAGGAAAGAGTATCCATTAAAAATATGTCTTTCGTATTAGAAATCAAATTATTCCATCGCACACATTGCTTACACAGATACACTTGTACACTGTGTACGTCATTTAGTCAAAAAATACATTTCGAATTTCACCTAATTGATGGCTAGTTTACTCGATCAAAGATGACTGTGCGAAACACACTGATTGAAATGTTGCACTCAAGCAATTTACAAAAACTGCTAATTTGTAATAATGTCACTGTCTAATAGTATCAGATCTAGGACCTACTTTCTTTCATTCGAGGGAACTGTCAGTACGCATTTCTCTGGCTCTGGATCAACTACGCGGGATGATGTAATTGTAGTTCTTCAGCATCTCCCTGTAACACAGTACTTGTTTTAGTATGGATGAAAAAATTTAAATTGAACTCACACAATGTGATACAGACAATGGTACATATGAATAAAAAACCACGAGTGAAACATTGTGTAAACTAATGATACAATACATAAATATGATCATATTATCTCAAATTCCATGCATAAAACATTTCTGGAACTGAATAGCTAAATAAAACTACCTGATACACACTCAAAGTTGTTGTTGACTACAGACAAGACATGGATGCAGAATCTTGCTCCTTCATTTTCAGTGCATAGTCATGGAGTTGAAAAGGGAACATTTAATTTGATTTAATTGGCATGTAAAGAGACAGGTTACGAAAAGATTATGCTTATTTCAAAGTGCACTAGAGCATAGTTATCTGTG
This sequence comes from Ambystoma mexicanum, assembly GCF_040938575.1. NCBI lineage: Eukaryota > Metazoa > Chordata > Amphibia > Caudata > Ambystomatidae > Ambystoma > Ambystoma mexicanum. The sequence continues at coordinate 490,800,372 of NC_090922.1, read as the reverse complement.
CCCATAAATCGTTTTTTATGATGCTCCTAAAACCAAGGACAGATGTTTAGCAAAATGGGGTTTAGTTATAAAGCAGTACAATCTTGTAAATATGAAAAGTATTATAAAGGACATTTACACCTAAAACACCATTTAGTTACCTGTTCACTAGCCCAAGGGCTACAGCTAAATTAGGAACCGTGACTCACCTGAGGAGGCCTGTGCATGAATAGAGTTGAAATTGCATTTGGATGCAATTTACTCGATGTTCTGAGTTGATTCTTCTTTGTGTACTTCAATTGGTCGTACATATTCGTGGCAAGTGTAGGCTGCAGATGCGGAATCGATCAGCCCTCGAGTCCCCCAAGACTTCATGGGATCTACTTTCAAGCTCTTCCGGCAGAAATCCACAATATCTGACCCATTCTCTTATTAGATCTATATTCCTTGGGAATACATGCATTATAGTGCCTTTAGTTTTTTTATGGGTCTTAAAACGGCAAACGAAAACCGTACATGCAGGCATTGTTGGAAATTCTGTAAAAAAAGGGTCAACATTATTCGAAAATTACTTTGCATAAAAGCGTGAGAAAGATGGAATTATACCATACTTTTTTTCTAAGCAAGCTATGTTTTGGTCACCGAAGCAAAACCAGTGTAGCGTAGCCGGCTGTATTATAGGATAACTTTCACAAACAATTCATTGATGTGATGAAAATCATGACATGTTACTCGTCCCTTGAATGTACTATCTTGCATCAAAAGGAAACATGCTTATAGATACGGTCCGCGAATGATGCAATTCGATCCCAATTGACACTGATGACCATTGATATATATCGATAACATAACAAATTAAAATGGCAATGAGATGGATGAACATAACACTGCTGGGTACGTTCATTTGAAATAGATAGACATTTTTAGTTCAAGGAGATATGATTAGGTGACCTGCCCTTAACTTGACCAACAAACAGTTAGATTCAGCAAGCAGGGTAGTTAGCGGCAGGAGAACAGGGAGATCTTCACAGATAGCACGACGACGAGGTGACTCGCAGTGGTCACAGAAGTTCTCAGGTAGCACGTTCATGAGTTGACTTGAAGTGCTGAAAGATGTTCTCATGATAAATATCAAGTGGTTTATAATGAATTAGAAACAAGGGTGTGTATGTGAATGAATGAAGTGTATATGGCGTGGTCTTATGTGGATTGCAGGGGGGCAGCCTCCTTCAGGGGATCCTGCTTGGTGACACGGGGTCTGAGGAAGGCATGTGAACATTGACCCCTGCGCGTAAGATACCTTTGAAGTGTGCATGGTGTTTGGCTCCTTGGCCGTTCCCACCCCTGCCAGCACCCTTCGGCAGCGCACATCCACTGGTGCCAACTGCCTTTGGTAATGGAGGTGCATGAGGCGTGCAGACAAGGCCCCCGGAACACTACTGAATGGAGACACACTTGATTCACTGAAAAACTGAAACAACCATTTATAAAAGTTTTGTTGTGTTTTATTTTGTTGCTGATTTTGATGGCACAAATGTACTACACATTAAAAACTTCTGGTTGCAGCACAGTGTGGGAAAATCTCCTGTACTGACCGCTGTCACTGGGGAAAGTTACTCTAATGGCACCAACCACACATGCGGTTATTACTCGTTGAACGCAGTGTCCAAGCCTCCCATGAAGCCACCATGTAAACGAACGATAGGCCACCAACCTGTACCACCTGTGAAAGAGAAAGATACAAACTGTTTTTTAATGAACAAGATAAGTGTATTAAACCTTAGTTGCCAATAACAATTCTTGTATCCAATGGTATTGTTGCCAGTACAAATGTTACCTAGACACTGTACAATATTGAACAACTTTGCATTCCATTACAATTGGGACACAAAGAAATATTGCTTCATGGATGTAAATGAAATTAACATAAGGAGACCACTATGATTTCCCCAAATTGCGAGTGATGTATAGAATTGCAAGACTACATTTGTTTGGCATTGATAGATCAAAGTTACGACAATATAGGAGAGACAACCATGAAATGGTAGTGGCCTAAGTGACATCACAACTAGAGTACACTTACTTGTTACTTGGATTGCGAGGGCGAACTGTTCGTGCATAAGCACCATCATAATCCTCAACACAGTCCATGTGAGGCAGGCTCCCCTGAAGCTGGCAGCTCGGTAACGCATTGCAGCTGTGTCTCGCCTTCCGATATGTAAGACAAGCATACAGACTTTTCTCGGCAGCAGCAGTTCTCCTCCTCAGTTGGCATTAGCGCGCACCGATTGCAGGTACACCAGGTGGAAACACCGTCCATGCGACTAGGCTTAGGCTCTTGATCAGTTGAAATCTCCTCCCAACTGTCGTCCGAAGCCCCATCGTTTGCGCATCTTTCTCTTTCGAGTAATTCCGTCTCAGAATACTCTGGCTCGTACTGGTAGGGCTGTATTATTGTTGCCATTATTATTATTATTATTATTATTATTATTATTATTATTATTATTATTATTATTATTATTATTATTCAAAAAAAATATTGATGGTACTGGTACGGGTATCTGTTCGCACGGGCTACAAGCAACAAAGGTAGCTGACCAGAGCACAGAAACAAGGCACAGAATACTCAAAAAAAGACAGTGAAAGGAATGGAAAAGCAAATCTGATGTTGTCTGTTGAGAAGCAGTCTGTTTATACTTATTGAGGAAAGAGGCATCCTGCCATTTCCTTGGAGACACGTCATTAGCTGAAGCACAGAGAATGTTGATACGAGACGTGCATTGGCTTTGTGAAATGGGCGGTACGCGTCTAGTGATCTCAGCCTCAGAGGCGGGGGATATGATTTAGTGCCACCAGGGCAGTCCACCTTGGGCGATGCGGCAACGGATAGGATTATTACAAGATGGGCGCGCCCTGCTGCCTGATTTCTCAGGTATACAAAAGAGGAAAACGACGGTAAGGTGCATAGGTAATGTTTGTACGATCGATCAATGTATGCTTAAAAACACATGCCCAAACCCTCGGGACAATAATATTTCTGAGCGCACTATTCCTTTAAAGGTCTGTTGTGACTTTCTAAGACTGCACTCTTTGCCTTTTCAAGGCAGGTTCTAGTACATTTGACATTTGCTGCTCATATCAATGGCCTACACCCCTGTCTACACCCAAGTGTACATTTGCTTTCAAAATTAGCATTCTCTGCTTATTTTACAGGGGTCAGTCTTTAATGTTTTCTTAAATAGTGTGCACATTGTTTGTTTTTGTCAACGTTCCTATTTGCATCTAACCTAGGCTAGACATCATTTTATTTGGGTAACACCATACTATTGTTGTTTGTGTTGCATCTGTGCCAACTCACAGTCCTCCTAAAGAATATAGCCTGCCGTCGGCCCATGTTACCAAAAGAGGCAAAGGTGGTATACCTGTCGGACTGTGCCTGTTTCACCTTTATGATTGGGATCACGCCTAGTTCAGTAGTAGTGTGGGGTTAGGTAGGTCCTTTAGCCACTACTCACTCCTGTACTCCTGCGGAGCCATAGTCATTTCATCATAGACATGCATATAGGGAAACTGGAAGGCCTCACCACAGGCAGGTTGATGTCGGGAGGATTGGTGTAAAGTCAGTCAATGAGACATTTGGCTGGCTCTCCCAACCCCACTGGTCTTTTAGAAGATCTTCCACTGGGACAGCCTCCGTTTTCCCATGAGGTCACTTCATCTCAAGGTGTAAGAAGTGATATACGAGAGGGTTTGAGTCGTTCGGGATACAGGTGAAGGCCCTACTCTGTTGGTGCAGTTGGGATAAGGAAAGGTAAATATTGTCTGGTTCATTGGAAAAAGGAAGATGGCCTATGGGTAGGGGCATTTTATGGGTCAAGCAGAACAAACTCTGCCTGTGTTTATCCTCCCCTGGTGGCCTCTTAGTGAACCTAGATGTGTATGAAGTCTCCCCCCTTTATGTAGAGGCAAGCCTGTCTGAAGGCAAAGGAGTGATAGAGGACACAATACTGTCAGTGTGAGCCCTGCAGTGGGGCGATTGATGGGGGATCCAGCCATCTTTTGGTACGGTGAGTGGGATAGGAAAGTGGGGAACTGTCCGATGGGTTTTGGCAAAAGGCAGCTTCTGTTGCAAAGTTTGTAGAGCTGGGGCAGAGTGGGTGACATGCAGCTGAACATCATATGGCAGATAGTGCTCCAATGTCAGCCGCCTGTCGGATGGATCTTGGGGTTTGGAAACAATTTATCTCTGTACCGTGCCGCAAGGGATAAGGTGTGATACCCGAGTGAGCAGTGTTTGTATGGCACAAAGGAGACTGACATCTTCGTTCATTCTGGCCTGATACCAGTGTTGAGATCATGGCAAGCTTTCACCTGCGTAGGATGTGTTCGTTATGAGCAGGGCAGAAGGTCAATGAGCATCGAGCTGCAACTTGTGTATTTAATGAGGCAGCTTTTGCATGTTCACCTCAATACAAACGCAGACGTGCAGGCCTGCTAGAGAGCCCTGCCTCAGTGCCCACATTTGCATCGCCCATGCTTCCTGCCTTGCAGCATGCTGTCCCTTCGTGTCACCTGTGGTGCAGAGCGGGGTCTCAGGCAGATACCGGAAGCTTCTCCATGAGCAGAGGGTACAGCCCGCCAGGGACTATTCCCGCTCTTTCCTGTCCCGAGCAGCCGCTCACTGCTTGGCAACTGCATTAGCGTTTTTTAATCATTGATCCATTTGCCTGTGAGCCGCAGGGAGTGTGGCGTCACGTGCCCCGTGAGACGGAGGTCACGTGACACGGAAGCAGGAAATAAAGTTAGAACCGGAACTGGCGTCACGGCGCTAGTCCGGGGATTAGAATCCAAACCTGGTGGTCACGTCCTCCTGTGCGCCCGCGAGTTTGAGGTGTTGCGCGCAGCGCCCCAGGGCCAGAAGAAGGCCCGAACGTTGCGCGTGGTGAGGGCCGGTTTTATCACCACGCTGCCCCCGCTTGTGGCATCACACTGGCGACGAAGCGGGATCGGCCCGCACCCTGAAACACACGCGGAGCCGCGTAGCATCAACCCGCCCACGACGTGCAAGCGGGGAAAAAAAAAAAAAAAGATCCACACAACCGCTCCAGTGAAATCCTCTGCCTCCGTGAAAACAGTGGGAGGCACCCAACAAGCCGAGGCGCAGCGAGCATCTCGCCCCCCAACACCTCCAAACACTCCACGTGCAGAGGACCAAGAACACAAGGCCCACCGCGCAGTGAGAGATACCACGCCCTAAAACCAAGTAAGGAGTACAGTGGCAAGGGAGAAGCGAACATACAATACGGCAAGAGGTGTTCCAAAACATGTCCAGCCCAAACGCCAGTCCCACGAGAGCCAGCATAGGCGCGTCATCCAGAAGGAGCCTTACCCTGGACCCCCCGGACCCAACACAAACAACGTTTATGCCACCTTTTGACCCCTTTACCACGGGTGCAGCCATAAGGTGGGAGATCTGGCTACAACAATTTGAGATGCACCTTGATGCGAGAGACATTACCATAGCGAAAATGAGGCGCATTTTCCTCCTACTCAACATTGGAGCAGCCACCTTACGCCTGTTCAACGCCACCCCGAACCGGGGCAACGACAACAACTATGACGCAGCCAAAGCCGCACTTACGAACATGTTCAAACCTGACCTCAACCCGGACTACGAACGTTTTCATTTCTGCATGGCAAGGCAGCGCGAGAAAGAGACCATAGACAAATTCCATGCTCGCCTACGAGAAATGGCAGTAGGATGCGAGTTCCCGGATGAAGAGTTCGCCATCCGTCTCCAGATCATCAACGGGATATCCTCAGAAAAACTGAGACGGGCCATCCTGTCCGAGAAAAACATCCGTCTCTCTCGCATCCTAGAAATGGCGCGTCTCCGCGAGCAAACAGATGATCAAGTAGCGATCATGGAAGCTGCCATCCAAAGAATGCCGCTAGACAACCCCAAACCCACGGAAGACGTTGCCGCCATTTCCAAGCATCAGAACAGTCGCACGAAACAGAGCCAAAGGCCCACCACGACACAAGGGCGAGACAGAAACTGCAAGTGGTGCGGAGGCCCATGGCACAAAGGTGATTCGTGCCCAGCATGGGGTTCCACGTGTAGGAAGTGCAATCGCCTTAACCACTACGCTGCAGTCTGCCTGAATCCACCGAACAAACATGACGCAACGCAACAACCCTCGCAAGATCGCAGGAAATAGTTCGCGCCTAGAGAATCTTCTCGCCAACAAGAACGGAAAGGTCAAGCAAGAGCCGTCGACGACCTCCAGAGATCCCCTGACACGTGCAGCAGCGACGACAGTGATGACGACTCGTCCCCAGAGAGGAGAGACAAACCTAGACGGAAGAAGGGGAGCAGGCAGATTCACAGGGTACACCTCATCTCAGCAATCGAACCTCATCGAACACGAAAAAGGAAAAGACCATCGTGCACAGATCTTTCCAACGGAGCACCCCTGAAGGTAGTCATAGACACCGGCGCAACCGTGAACGTCATGCCGGTGACAGCATTCAACAAACTCTGCCCGATGCCTACGCTCCAGAGGAAAAAAGTTCAGCTATATGCCTACGGGAGCAAGAAACCATTGCCCGTACGAGGATCATTCAAGTCAGACTTTACTCACAAAAACACTAACTACAGAGCACGCATCTACGTAGTAGACGCCGGCTGCGAAACACTGCTGAGCTGCAGGGCAGCAGAAAAGCTAGAGCTGATCCACTTTGCCTTCGGGCTCCAACATGACAATCTTGACAACCTGTTAGAAAAACACAAGAAGTTGTTCCAAGGCATCGGGTGCCTCAAAGGGCGAACCATCAAGCTCCACATAGACCCCACCATCGAACCCAAGGCAGTAAGGCATCGTCGAATCCCGTTTCACTTGAGGGGAGCCGTAGAGAAAGAACTAACCAAGCTAGAAGATGAAGGGATCATTGGAAGAACGTCAGGACCCACCCCGTGGGTCTCGCCCATGGTAGTAGCCCAGAAGCCCAAACAACCAGACGCGGTAAGAATTTGTATCGACATGAGGCTTCCCAACGCAGCCATTGGGAGGGAACGTCATGTAACGCCCACGATAGACGAGCTCATCGTAGACCTTACCGGAGCCACCATCTTCAGCAAACTCGACCTCAGATCAGGCTACCACCAACTGAGACTGGCCAGAGAGTCGAGATATATCACTACATTCTCCTCTCACCTCGGCCTGATGAGGTACAAACGCCTCAACTTTGGAATATCATCCGCTGCGGAAGTGTTCCAGCATGAAATCCGCAAGGTCATCACAGGGCTAGAAGGCACTACCAATATCAGTGACGACATCCTTGTGTACGCGTCGAACAAAAGAGATCACCGCAAACGACTGGAAGCAGTCCTATCAAGATTAGAAGAATCAGGCCTGACGCTTAACGCAGAAAAGTGCGAGTTCAACAAAGAGGAGATATGCTTCTTCGGACATATCTTCAGCGCCAAGGGCGTGTCCCCAGACCCATCCAAGGTACAGGACATAAAAGACACCAAAGCACCTCAATCAGCCTCCGAAGTCCGAAGCTTCATGGGAATGGCAACATATTGCGCACGTTTCATCCCCGACCTCGCCAGCACAGCAAGCCCGCTCAGAGAACTCACGAAGAAAGACCAAACGTGGGCATGGACCGAAACTCACCAGAAGGCGTTCCAACAGATTAAAGAGACCTTTTCGGCGTCCACCACCATGGCGTTCTTCAACACCGACCGGCAAACCGAACTTCTGGTCGACGCCAGCCCTGTCGGCCTCGGAGCAGTCTTAACACAGACCGACAACGAAGGAAACGTGTTCCCCTTGGCATTTGCCAGCAGAGCTCTCACAAAACCTGAACAAAACTATGCCCACATAGAAAAGGAAGCCCTAGCCATTCTATGGGGATGCCGACACTTCAAAGTGTACCTGCTAGGCAAACGAGCAAAAGTCCTCACAGACCACAAACCGCTGATCCCAATATTCCCAATAACCCACCGGCGCGCATAGAGAAGTGGATGCTGCAGTTGCAACCCTACAACATTGAGGTGGAATACCGCCCTGGAACTGACAACCCAGCAGACTACTTATCCCGCCACCCGCGGCCTGCTACCGACAGTGAGAGGCGTCAAGCGAAAGAAACCGACGAGCACGTCTGCCACATAGTCACCTGCGCAAGACCAAGGGCCCTGACCCTGCACAAAGTAGCCACCGAAACAGAAGCAGACACCATCCTACAACATACTGCCAATACCATCCGATCAGGAAGCTGGAAGACCTTTCTGACGTCAATGGCCCAGCGCACCGCGCCAGCCCAAGCCAAACTCAGAGCCCTGTTTGGGATTCGACATGAACTCTCGATAGCCCCTGAAGGTGTCCTACTCAAGGGACACAGGATCATAGTGCCCGAGTCACTAGAAGAAAGGGCCCTCCTCCTGGCACACAGTGGACACCAAGGTATGGTTAAGACCAACGCCTATCTGAAGTCCAGGATGTGGATGCCGAACATGCAACAAAAAGTGGTAGAACTAGTAGATACTTGCGCAGCCTGCCAAGCATCCAGGAGACCGGAAAATCCCGAACCCATCAGCAGTGCCCCAAAGAGCTGCAAACGCTGGGACGCGGTCAGCATGGACCACAGCACGATTGCCGGGGAGGGATACCTCCTCGTGGTGATCGACGAGTTTAGCCGATACCCGGAGGAGGAGCACGTAGCATCCACCAATGCAGAGACCACCATCCTCGCACTCGAAAAAATATTTGCCACTCACGGGATACCGAGAAAAGTGAAAAGTGACAACGGACCATCATTCACCAGTCAAGAATTACGCAAATATTTCAAAGAAGTAAACGTCAAACACCAGCGAATCACCCCAAGGTGGCCTCAAGCGAATGGAGACGCCGAAAGATTCATGGGGTCGCTCAACAAAGTCATCAGGATCGCAAAAGAACAGGGACGCCCGTGGCTGAAAACAGTTTACCGGTTCCTGAGAACACACAGACAAACCCCACACTCCTCCACAGGCATCAGCCCGGCAGCCCTCATGCTAGGCGTACCCATACAGGCAGAGCTGCCCATACACCCCCAATGGATAGCACCGGAACCCAACATCCCTGCCATAGACGCCAGGCGGCAGAGGCGAAATGAGCAAGAAAGCATCGCCAGGTGAGCCCGCCACAGAGAGCTGGTGCCAGGGGACACCGTCATCGTCAGGAACCGTGCCCCACAAAAAAAGATGTCCCTCAACTTCGAACTCCAACCATGGACAGTGAGCACCGCAAACCACAGCATGGTCACAGCCACTCGAGGAGGAGAGACAGTGACGAGAAACGTGTCGCACTTCAGGAAAGTGCCCCCAGAACAGTGGGAAGAACGGTCAACACCTCCGAGAGAAGAAACAGAAACACCGCCCTCACCCCCGACCAAGCGGTGCCAAGGAACACAGCCACCCCAGGAACATTAGACAGTTCACATCAGCAAACAGGAGGAGAGGAGACCCTGTCCCCCACAACAGAGGTACCCGGAAAAAAAAACACACGATATCATCTGAGGGAGAAGCCCCAGCCGTCATCCCGCCTCAAAGGATACGTGGTGGACAGAATAGGCCAGCCAAGATCACGCCGAGGCGAACCCTGAATACAACCGCAAGTTTTGACCGAAATGTTAAGGTGCATGTTTGTAACCGCAATTTTGAACCTAGTGTTAAATACCAATTAAAATGTATAGTTTGACAGCCGTGCAAGCACCTCCAATTTGGGGAGGAATGTGGTGTCACGTGCCCCGTGAGACGGAGGTCACGTGACACGGAAGCAGGAAATAAAGTTAGAACCGGAACTGGCGTCACGGTGCCAGTCCGGGGATTAGAATCCAAACCTGGTGGTCGCGTCCTCCTGTGCGCCCGCGAGTTTGAGGTGTTGCGCGCAGCGCCCCAGTGCCAGAAGAAGGCCCGAATGTTGCGAGTGGTGAGGGCCGGTTTTATCACCACGCCGCACCAGCTCGTGGCATCACAGGGAGGATGAGGTAATGTTATCCTCGTCTGCCTGGACGCTGCAGACTGTGAGCTGCAATGGCAATTGCAAATCACTCTAACACGACCTTTCCGCCACTCGATTTTGCACATCCTGTCACTTTGAGTGGCTCTGGCTTTGAATATGCAAAGACCTTTTTCTACATCTGGCCCTTATCTGTTCAGTAAATGTATTCTTCTCTGGCGTGTATCTTTCACATCCAGATGGTTTGCCAATGATAATAAATACCATTAATTAACATGGGAACATATATCGAAAAGGCTTCTTTAGTTCCTTGGAGAAAAAAATATTGTGCTTCTAAGTCAGATTCAATCTAGCACTCGCCATACACTGTACTCACTGCATAAACGTGCATAGGGCATATGGCAGGTTTTTGAAAGGAACAATTGCCCTGTTTATGGAGGGTAACGTGTCACTTTTGACCGTGCCTTACATACATACAGGTCATATGACAGATAAAGCATTGTATGTAAAGTGAACAGGGCAAGGCCTTTGACACCATGTGCCGTTGTTATACCAACAGTGCTTAAAGTGGGCCGGGGCCTGCCAGGGCCGGGCCCCGGCAGTCTCCAAAAAGTGAGACCCCGATCCCACCAAGCCACGGCGGGTGCATCTCCCGCCACGGAGGCGACGGGAGATGAGCCGCCGGCCGCCCATCAAGAGGTCAGGCATGGCAGAGTCAGGCAAGCCTGTGACTGACAGACTTGCCAGCCAGTCACAGCTTGAGCGACGCTGTGACTGGCTGACACTTCTGCCAGTCACAGCTGCCTGCTGCAGTGCTGCCGGAAGAGCACCTTGGAAACTAACTTCCTCTGGCAACCCCTCGCGAGGGTTACCAGAGGAAGTTAGAGTCCGGGAGGGTTCGGCATATCTTAACTGCTTTGCCACTGCCACTGGATTCTGCGACGACAACCACCATCCGAGGCACGCACGCACGCATTTTCTTTCATTTATTTTCCTTTTTAACAAACAGCAGAAAATTTGCAACGGAGAAAATAAATGAAAGAAAATGCGTGCGAGCCTCGCACGCATTTTCTTTCATTTATTTTCCTTGTTCCAAACATTCTGCTCTTTGTTCTCTCGCACAATGCGAGGGAACAAACAGCAGAATGTTTGGAACAAGGAAAATAAATGAAAGAAAATGCTTGCGAGCATTTATTTTCTTTGTTCCAAACTTTCTACTGTTTGTTCCCTCGCATGCGAGAAGGATCGCATACTTGCCAACATTCTGTGACCAAAAAGATGTGTACGATTTTTCAAGTTTCAAAAATAATAATTGCCATAACAATGACATCACAGGGAAATACAAAACATGCAAACAGCACAACATGGAAAGATGTTGAAATGTAAAAATTGAATAATTGTGAATGGTAACTTAACACCAAATTGTCAGCAGATGCTGTGTGATGGTGTTACACTCTGCCACTTGCTTTCACTGGTGGTTCACCTAAGAGTTGTCCCGGCAAGAGTGCTGGTCAGAGTCAAGTAGCGGTCAGTTCAGTGGATTGGTCTGAGTCCAATAAGTAATAACCTACCAGTCCACTGTATAGACAGACTAATGTGTTGCATGCTTTGTCCTGAAGCCTGCCTTAGAGTCACAAAAATTACATGCCACCACTGTAAAAAGCAGTAGGATCTGTCACTGAAGTCTGTAGGGGTAGGCCCCGCCCACTAATTAGCCCACGCCCATCATGTCTTAGGCCACGCCCCCAAATGAGGGCCCCCCCTCAGTTTCTTACCCCACTTAAAGCACTGTATACCAACATAGTGCCCGGTATGTGAACTACTGCCATCATTCCTTTGTTATATCTGCCGATTTTCTGCCACCGTATGCTGATGAGCCACCTCATGTGCCAGTCAAGGGCACGATATGGGAAGTTTTGGCCACAAGATACCCATGTGCAATCACTAAATGCTGCTATGCTGCCCCTAGAGGTCCAGGCGTTCCACGAGAGACAGAAAGATGTGACCAGGGTGACCAGCACCAGTTTATTTATTTATTTATAGTTATTGTAGAGCGCTACATGCCCATAGGCCTCAAAGCGCACAGTGGGTCCTCCTCTTATTTCTATTGACTTATTGGGTGCATATGAATACAGTAATGTATGAACTACCTGCAGCCCCATTACCTTCAATTACAACACATATACTTGCAAACATTTATGCCAGAAATACATGTCAAACCCAATCTAACAGCAACCTTTGCATTGTTTCCTTGGACCCCACTAGCCCACTCACAGACCCACCTTTTGTTGTAGGACGCAAAGTGTCGAAAGGCTTTCAAATGTCATGTTTCGTAGTAGTATATAGCTACAAAGGCACACCCACCCTACAGCACATCACTCATTCACAAACTTGACTCACAAACACTACTCAATCAGTAGTATGCGTGTGGGGGTGTGTGTGCATGTGTGTGGGGTTGTGTCTGTGGATGTGGTCCTTTTAGTGGAGCAATCACCGTGTAGCTAGTTCTCTGTAAAACGTCCACTACCAGACATTTGATTTGATTTGATGCATTCATATCGTGCATAGGCGAGCAAGTACAGTCTGATTCCAGTGAAGAGAAACTAACACATGAAAAAATATGTTCTTCGTTTTTTTTTCCTGAAAGAGGTCAGGCAAGATTCTCATGCTAACAAGGGAAGGAGTTTCAGAGACGAGTGCTCAGAACAGCAAAGTACACAGACATCCCCAACAACCTGTGACCACTTCCTTTATGTGGGCTGCACGTGGCGTTACCTTTCCCCATGCCCTGTACATGCGAGCAGTTAGATGTTGTGACACACTCCCGGAGTACATACTGTGTTCACCTAGCCCATTTCACCGACCAGTCCTTTGCTTATTTTATTTTCAAATAATTTTTTTATTGGCTCCAAATGGTTTACAAAATCGAAAACCTTTAGCCTTTACTACTTACAAACATAAAATCAATTCATTTTTGCTTTCAATTAAAATAAACAGTTTAGATTTTTCTTCGTTCAAATTGACTCAGTAGACTGTTGCCTTTGGGCTTGTTTTATTGGCCCTGCCCCTGCTGATACGTTCTAGTCCTGGTGGTTCAACCATTTTAGTCAAAGATGATTCTTTGATTTTTTTTTAAAATGGCTGTCAGCAGTCTTACTAAGTTAATTTGTATTTTCTCCACTTCGATCAGGATACGCCACCAGACTTCAATTTTCCTGTTGCCAATGTTTCTCCCAATCTCCCCCAAGCAGTGCTCCATCCCGTTCATTTGTTACGCCTTTGCAAGTCAAGGTCAGATGTTTCAAAGCTTCTATTGAGTCTGGATTTAGGCATAGTCTGCGTTTGTCTGAACCACCTGACTTCGATCTTCTGTGCATTACTTCCCTTGTGGATAAGATGTTCAGGCGGAACCGCAGGTATTGTGAATGCAGATACCAGTTTGCAAAAAGTTTCAGATAACCAGGTAGTACATTTAGTTTTTTACGACCGGACCAGAACTCCTTGTAGTTTTTGTACTTCCTTATTTACTCTTGAGTTTGTATCTTGTATGTATTTTTGTTTTTAGTTTTGGACGGGTTGTTTAAGAGATCCTCTTTGGTGTCGTTTAACTCCTCTAGGATAGCTTCAAACATTTTTTGCCATTCTTGTAAAGTTTGATCCAAGCTTTTGGTCATTGCCTTATTAATGGCCTCAAAGCCTCCCGTCATGGGTTTCTCGTGACATTTCCCGTAGAACGAGATGATTTTCCAGTGCACCACTGCTTTTAACGAAATCAAGGCAAGTTCTCTCCTTATTGTTTGGATTGGTAGGGATTTTGGGAGCTGTAACACTGTCCGCCAAAATATCCCCTCCAAACTAGGGCATATTTTTACTGGTATACAGAATGCTGTTTCTCCGCGATAGGATAATATTGGAATTACTTTCATTCCTTAGAAAGTTTTCAGCAGAGTCAAGGTAAATATTCTGAAAGATTAAAAAATATCAAAGCTTACTAACACATAATAGAAATACGCCAGTCACAAGGTCAAAGTTACAATTGTACTTACTTTATTGACAAACAACTGTTTGGTTCTCAACACCCCGCTGTCTGTGCCTAATGGTATTCACTTCCTGTCTAGAAAACGGGACATGAAGAAACTGTGAGATATAATGGGGGTCATTCCGAGTAGGGCGGTCGGTAAGGGTTAACGGTCACCGTTAACGAGACCGGTGCCGTTAAACCCTTACCGCCCTATTCCGAGTTCCCTTTGCGGGTTGGTACTTAACGCCTGCTTTTTGCAGGCGTTAAAAAACCAACCCGCAAAGGGACCTAGGAGCTAATTACGGCACCGTAATTTACGGTGCCGTAATTAGCGCCTTCCCCATTCCCATTGAGCCCTATGGGCCAAAAATGGGAATGGGGAAGGGCCCTTGGTGAATGGGGAATTACCGACCCCGCCAACCTTGGAATGGGGTGGTAATTCCGCCATTCACCATGGCAGAGTCGGAAAAATAATGGCGTCAACCAAGGCGCTGATAGCGCCTTGGTTAACGCCAGGGTCGGAATGAGGCCCAATGTGCTGCAATAGTAGTGGCAGGTGTTCCTGCTATAGCATCAGCAGGAATCTCTCTACTTTTGGAACAAATGTCAGAGGAACCTCCCTCATCGCCAATTGTAAAGAAGGAAAATCTGAATGTCTATTAAGTAGTCAGGCCTAATCGAGTGACAAAGAAGTCAATGCAGTATCGGGCGAAAATGTGTTTTTATAAATAACCATCAAATATGCCGGACAACATACCATTTTCTTCATACATTCATCCTGTAAATACTCAACCATCACCTGTAACACTTTCCTTTGCATTGCCGGAGCACACTGACTAAACGTGTCATGCATTTCAATAGGAGAAATTGAAATATCCGAAATCCATCTAAAAGCGTCTCTTGTGCAAATGCTCATTTATTCACTCTTTGGTTTCAATGGAGGAAGAAATCGCTGCTGCACATATGAAGCCTGCTGTCCATTTTCATCCAGCTTATCTTTCTTTAACCAATCTAGCTCCCTTTTAAAATCCAATACCTTCGCTACATGCTCATATACTTTAGCTGCAGTGTTCCTTGGGCAGGCAAAGATGTGCAAATCCCTCAACCCCTGTGGAACATTCATGTCTGTTAAATCACTCCCTATATCAAATAAATACGTTCCTATCCATATCTATCAAAATATTCTGTTCAGGAATACCCCCTTGGTCAAAAATCGCAACCAAAGCAGCTGATTCATCACCCTCTTCTATGTACTTCTCAGCCCACATATACAATTCTTTTTCTGTCTTTAGTGACTGTGCCATGAGTCACTATTCTTGAATCAATTCCCGCCCCTTCAACCACTACAGGTGGAGCAGAACCACCTGGCAAAGAGAGTTCATGTAACTCTCATTCAGTAGGCGGTTGAGGAAATACTGCTACCAGTGCACACGGAACTATGGGGATGACAACTGTTGGCACGGGTGCAGGTGCAGGAGGAGGAACAACAATAGGAGGAAGAGGAACAAGAATGGGAGAAGGCACATAAGTTGGTGGTGCATTTCAAACAGTATTACGCTCATTCAATAATTTATTAATGAACTCATCTGATGTATGAAAATCCTGAGATGGGTATGTCTTTTGCACATCTAGTTGAAAAGCCCTGTCCATACCTGTAATGGATTCTGACTGTTTCTGCTGATTATGCAGCAATGCTTTCTCAGCATTCGTCATGTGTCTACGCACATGCTTTTCTCTACTTATGAGTTGCTGTATAGCTTCCTTCCTCCAATCTCTAACTGCATCAAATGCTGCAGGCCTCTCCTTTTTTTCTCAACAATCCAAAGTCTAAATGCTCTTGGTGGCCAATTTCAAAACTACCTGGCTACTGAAGTTCGGGAACATGTCTGGTCTGTCTGTGCCAAATAGCATTAAATACGACAACTCCCAAGCTGTACTTACAACACATATGAAAAGCCGGCGACCCTTCGGGTGGCGTTGGTTGGCCATGTTCCAAAGATTGTCTTCCCCTGCGGAAAAATACTGCGAAGCAGGATGACAATTTCCCAGGCATAGTTAAATCACAATCTTACCTGGCGACGTTTGTATTTTTAAACACTACACTTTCAACCAAACAGATATCAGAACTTTTAGGAATCGGGGCACAACTCACCTGATTTCAACCAACAAAGATCCAATGGACATCAAATCGTCGTGGCTGGCATTTTTGTCAAACAAGCCTCGATACCGGGACCCTCATCGTGATGCCCTCTAAACGCTGCCCACCGTCCAGGGATTGGGCGTGCAGTACTGCGGAGGAATTGCGGCTCACTTTGCAGGGCGCCCCGCCACTCTCTGATCCCGGGTCTGTTGGCCTCGTATTCATCCTAGCGATGTGGCATCAATCTTGAGGGTCCCTATTTGGGCGCCATCTGAAAGAGTAAAGAATATCAAGGCTTACTACCACATAATCGAAATACGCCAGTCACAAGGTCAAAGTAACAATTATTGACAAACAGCTGTTTGATTCTCATCACACCACAGTGTATGCAAGCAGACAACGTGATAGGGGGAGATAAGTAATGCTATTTGTCCCCTTTTGAGTTTGCATCTAACTTATCAAAACTTTTAGGTTTGAGTTCAGCATAGGAAGTCTGTCAGACTTTATTCTTAATTTGTTTCTTCCACGGTTGACTGATATAGAAAGCGAGTTGCCATAACTTGCTCTTACGATGTGACTAATGCTTTTGCACGTGAGTTTCAATATGTAATGGTCACTAGCAGATGTAGTTATCACATGCAAGGTTTCAATTATATGTGACATGTTAGATGAAGTGCATATGTAGTCTAACATTTCTGTTGAGTGGGCACCTTCCCAGGTCGGTCTCGCTGGCACATCTCCTTGTGTAATTCCATTTAATATTACACAGTCTCTTGATTGGAGTAGATTCCTCCAACAAATGCCTTGTTTTTGCTTATTTGTTGTTTCCTGATATATCGGTTGGTTATCAGAATCCATACAAGAGCAGTTTAGATCACCCACTATTATGAGAATCGGATCGTGCCATTTCTTCCTCTGTATGTCTAGCAAAGCTACTATCTTATCTGGTAGCGAAGCGTTCGTTGCTGTTGCCGGGTTCCAATAGACATTTATTATTATAAGAACATGCTGTATTACAACTGGATCTTTGTCCAGCTTTATCGCCACCTTCTTAGACTTATTCACCTTTGGATAATGATCTCTGGGCCTGGGGCCAAAGAAGGGGAATCCCCAGAAAGGAAAGTACTTTTTGTTTATGTAAAATTGAAAACATCTATTTTTATGTTGTAAAGGTACACTAGATATCCTTAATAAGTTTCTGGGTCGATTCTAGAGAGGCTTATGTATGACAGCTAATGAGGTGCTTTGGGGGAGACCACTAAGCGGTGAGCAAAACAGTGCCTACTTGGCAGCAGTCAACTTTATAAAACAATGTTAGTTGGAACAGAAGGCGCTTTCAAGTTTTTGTTGGACTTTACGCAATAGTGTGGAGCTATCACGAGTATCTCCCATAGCCTATTTCATTTTAAGATCTCCAATGCACCATTGTCAAGCAAGCAAATTAATTGTGCTGGAACTGAACTCTGGAATTAGTGCATTTTCAGTTTAATATTTCATGATATATTTCATGTCCATTATATGAATGAACTTATGAGGTCATCTATTCTATTAAATTTATGAAATTGTATGTATTTTTATAAACACAGGTAAAGATTTTATTAAACCAATATACGAATACAAATTTGGAAAACTATTTTTGCAGATGAAGGTAATTTTTTTGCACCTAAAATATATATTATGGGACCCCATTCTCATCAGGGTGAGGCTTGTGGTGAAAGCTAGGTGTGCTGTTCCTAATGGTCTGAACAGCTGCTATGCCAGCAGGCATGTCCGTACCTGTCCAGAAACCAGGTTGTTTTATTAGCGGGGTTGGGGGGCACACATGTGGTGCATAGGGGAATCGAGCATGTTGCAAAATGTATCTTGTTGATTCATCCCAACGATGTGGTGACAAGAAAACACAATAAATGTGATACAGATTATTTTTAGATGAATATTACACGGCCACGCTAGTGGTCGTGTAGTTATGGTTAAGTTGCTGTTTCCATAGGAAGAGCACTTTTTGGGCGGCCTATAACTCCACTGACTCTGGACTAATCCTCACCAAACTTTGCAAATAAAGTATATGGGCCACTCTGAATTTTTTTGCAATGTTTGGAGATGTTTGGTCCAGGTGGGGGAAAGTTATAGGGGGGTTCCAAAACGTCTTTTATTCCCATAGACTGAATGGGGGAAAATTTTGCACATGGCTACAGGACAAACCGCTGGACAGATTTTCACCAAATTTGCAGCAGTGGCAGGGGCCCGGGCGCGAAAGCGTGCTTTTGTACATTTTGTGGCAATCCATTCAGTGTTTCCCAGAAAAAACAACAAAAAGTATGTCTGTAAAAATTAGTGATATCTATGTCCGCACCGCGGACACACTTCCCTGTTCGCTCCGTGGACAAGATTGCAATTGGTTATTCCGTGGCGTGCTGGCCGTGACCATGTTGCGCTTTCACCGATTGGTTGTGGCACAGCGTGAAGTACGTCGTAATCTTTCCATACGTCCGCCATGCTTACTTCATTTTCTGTTCAACGCAAACATCGGCTCTAACAAACCTAACTGAAGAAGACACCAATACACTTGTTGCACTTATGGAACACTGTTTGGAAAGGTGAGCATTAAAGAGACGTGGTAGTAGAAAAACAAACATGGAAGAATTATTGATAGCACTGTCATACGGTACGGTGCGCCTTTACTACTCATTGTACAAAATGAATTTACTGCGTTCATTGTACAACACATACACATCATTACTGTGGTCAGGCTAGCATCCTACTGTTTGAAATCTGAGACTGCCACCTGCACTATTTCGTACACACAACCCTTCTGCACGTGCAGAAGATTAGCCATTCTCATGAATAGCCGCTGATATGTTGTTGCAAAACTGAAAATGTATTTGCATTCAGAGTGAAGGCCACTGCGTTTTCTGTTTTCAATATGCGCTCAGTACGGCTGCATATTTGTCGACACCCATAAGGGTCCCTTGTTTTTTAACCTTGACGTACAGGGAAAGAGTAGAAAGAATGTAGGGAGTAACAGTTTGAAAAACATATCACTTGATAAGGTTATGCTTCAAAAACATGTGCTCCGACCATGCAAAGTTAGTTCCCGAAGAGCCACTGATCTCCATACACTACTTTATGCCTGCAGCACCCACAATGGAGGCCGTCCAAATGATGGAAGTGTTTTTCTGCTGTCTATATACTACTTTGACGTTATTTAATCACTTTGCCCATATAAAAAAAGTTTTCCCTAATGATTTACAAGATTAATGCTCAGGTGCCATTTTTATGCCCATTATGGACATTGCACATTGTCGCTGTTTGTACGATACCACTACATTTTCCCAACCTCTAATAATATTTAATAAAAAAAGTATGTGTTAAAATTTAGTTTTGTAGAAAGGTTGGGTGGTGATACAAGTTTTGTTTGCCATTCAAACGCGCTGCTACCTCCAAACAATAATTTCATTATTAATAAGGACATTCCAGCTTTCAGTGCCATTCCATTTTGTAACCCACATATGCTCATGTACATTGTCGCCTTGCATAGGTTCCCACTGCATTTCGTCCTATTCAATTAAATTTTGAATAAAAAAGCTATGTCATAACTTTGGTTTATCCAAAGGTTGGTTATTCATACATAATTTTTTCCTATTTTCCCTGTCAGATATTTTCTTCCCTATTGTCATCGTTACGGATTACAGCTACCGAGTGACGGATTTTGCAATCGTCAACTCCAATTGCTTATCTCTGGAGTTTTGAGCGCCACTGTTCACTGGGATGATCGTGTCGGCCCTCTGTTTCCGTACGCTTATGTCGTCATAAGAAGTAACATTCCATCCTTTCCGCTGGTGTAGATCAGAACGGCTGACATCGTCTTGCACATCAATGTGGGAGGAAAATTACTACATTGGCAGCACCGCTTACTTTCTATGTCTGAAAAAACAACGTGGCCTTTCAAATTTTCATTGTCACCCAAAGAGACAACCTTTCAACTTGTATGGAAATGTGAATAGGGTGATCATTTCGCAGAGGTCATTGTGCAACCAAACAACTTTACTAATTGCATAGGGCGATGATTTCGCTCAGTGTATTGTGAAATAAAACGTATGTACTAATTCTTATATGTTCGTGTTTTCTTTACAAATGTACTCTCTGTTTTTACAATGTAGTATGCTACGTTGCAGGACGCATTTGTTTAAGCGGGCAAGGAGCATTATTGAGAAAGGTACTGCACACCACTACCATTGGGTGCAGGAGAGTCAGGCCCATCTCATATGCTTTAGTGCCATCCGCCCATTTTCTGTGACCATCAGGCCAATTTCTGTCACGCAAATGCCCTTTGGCCAGAAATGTTTGTGAAAAAATACATGGTTACCCCCTCCAAACGCACATATCTGCACACCTTTCGACTTGTTCCACTTATGAAATTATATGTGGAAAGGTGAGTGGTAATGGTGTTGCTGCCAGTATTTCTGACGTCATTATGCTTCACATCACACAGTTTCTTTGGGATTTTATGTTAACTTAAGTGCAGTACTCCTTTGCGTTTTTTACACTCCTTTTTATAGAAAGAAAATGACTACATGTACAACATATGTCTGTAGAGGTCATTGACAACGACCGAAAAGCTTCGTATTGTGCATGTGATTGTGTTGTCATTTTTAACAAGTGTCATCATGTACATAACAAATCAACGGTACAGCTTCCGTCTCTGAGGGGGAGCCTCTATGTATGGTTCATGGCCACAATGTCGGGGATGTGGCTACTGGTCTTTACTCGAAGGGACAAAACATGGCATTCAGGTCGCCATGTCCACCAGGCACTGTCTTTGTGGTAAAGATCTTGCTCATAACCACAAATTTGTCAAGGAACACAAATGTGGTGCTCCCATTATGGGCACACCGTTTAATTTTTGCTTTCTGCAGCCTGCAATGGAAAGCGAACAAGGCTTTCCATCCTACACCCCTTTTCCCTTTCTATGGTGGCCATCTTGAGAAAGGATTTCTTTTCTTCAGCCGGGAACGCCAGAGGCGTTTCGGTTGAAGAGAAAAAATCCTCTTTTTTGATACCACGCATTACTGCTGCAAAAGCTCGATTGCTAATGGCATTCATTCTGCACTCTTTGGAAGGGAATGGGGTTTAATGATCCAGATACGTCGGTATGCACTCGTGCTTGTATTGTGTTCAACACGTGCATTGTGGAATACTGCGCCGGAAAATTTGAAATTACCAGTTCCAACCACAACACCCAATGTACTTTCCCACTATCAACCAGTTACACTTGTCATTGTAAAGTGTGTATGATTTTTCAAACACGCCCCCATGTGGTGCGCCAGCATAGGATAATGTACATTTCTTTGCAAGGTGGCCAGTTACTTCAAATATTACTTTACATACTATGCTTATGTGTTGCTATTAGAACTCTGATAAGTGTAGTACAACATTTTTGTTAAAGTAGTATTATGATGCATTTACACTACTAAAAATGTATGACATTCAGTTAAAAAAACTTTGCTACAGGGACGTTATGATTACGTTGCACTCCCAGAAACCTGTAAAATTTACTACAAAAAAAACTTTGTTGAGGGGACGTTATGGTTAAGTTACCGTACCAAATACCTGTGCACTTCACCCCAAAAAATGTTTGCCCTCCCCTTTATGCTTCACATTAAAAACAAAAAACCCTGAAATTCCCCAGTTATGGCAGACTGAGCCCCCTAACTTGCCAACACCACTGTGCACTACTATCTCTAACACCCAGAACATGAAAGATGTCATCTCAAATGTCACTCATGACATCACTGACGGCATTACATGTTTAGCCCCTTTGTTTTTGTTCCCTGCCATATATAATTATGTACATTCGGTAAAAAACTTTGTTAAAGGGATGTTATGCTTCACAGTGACACCAAACAACACTGCACATTCCCCCATTATGTTAAGCTTAGCAACCATAACTCCTACCATCTACGTGCATTGCTAAGACTAACACCCAGGACATCAAACATGACATCACAAATATCATTGATGACATCTGATTTATTTTTAAGCAGTTAATAGCAGTGTATTGGTAAAGAGCTTCCATTGTTTGCTGTAGACCAAGCGACATTTGATTGATCAGCACAGTGTCATCGGTGTAGGAGAGCCAGAAGATGTTCTCCCCACTTAGCTTAGGTGGACAATTCTGACACTTGCGCAGCGACATAAGAATTACCGGGGCCAACACACACCTCTGATTTGGGCCAAAAGAATTAGAAATGGAGCCATCTTGTGATTGCCTGGAGGATACATGTATTAATAGAGAACTGCTTTAAGAAGTGCAATAGTAAAGGATGAATTTCTCACCGTTCCAATTTTTCCCAGAGCCTCGGGCGTGACACACAGTCAAAGGCTGCCGAATAAATAAGAAAGTATAGGCTACAATCCGGGTGTTGTAAAGTATCAGCAATAAGTAATTGTAAGCCCCATATACTGTGTGTCGTACTACACCCTTTCCTGAACCTCGTTTATTGCGATCTTATTAAATTGCTCGATTCAGCCCACTCATTTAGATGGCACAAGAGGAGGGAAGAGAATATTTTACTACTAGAATTGAGCAATGCCAGCAGCTGAAAGTTAATTGGTTGTCATCGCAGGCCCTTTTTATGGACAGGGATAAGGATTGAAATCTACCAAATAGTAGGGACATCCTCACACCTAGAAATGTAGGAAAATAAGGTCTACAGAAGCCGTGCCCAGTAAAAGGGATTCTGTTTGAAGACATTTGCAAGGCCATCTCGATCTGGTGCTCTAGACACCTTTAGCTCACTTATAATTCCCTAAATCTCATCTAGGACAAATACCAAGCCTTCCTGAATAGAAAGATGCACAGAACCTGAACTCTGTGGCTTATCAAGGTCATCATTCCAATACAATTGCCTGATATACGATCACTAGTTGGTTTCTGTTATATGGCAAATTTACTTAGGTGATTGATCCGTAGGAATGCATGATACAAGCACCAAAGCTTTCTGGTATCATGGGTTTTGACCAACCTGAAAATCATCTTTTGATTTGAGCATATTCGTATGTGCATACTCTGTTTTTATACCGCATTTGTAGCTCAACAATACGTTTGCATCTGTCTTACAGAGAGAGTATCTTAGATCCCTTTCACTTATGAAAAGATGGGCAAAGTAATCTTATTTCTCTATCTATGACATTATCGTTAAGTGACAGATGCTTTGTGTTTTTCTTTGGAAGGTGAACGTTTCTTGAAGAGAAAGAGGCCACAAGTCTTCCAAGATAACTTGCAAATCCCATTGGCACTTGTAAAGGAGTTCCTCTGAGAAAGTCCACAATTAACCAGAAGTTTGTTGATTTTTTCAGTGTTTGCCATGGACCAACCTATTCTATTGCCCCGGGTACTTATAGTTGGCCTTGCAAGAGGTCTACCCTTAAGTGACAGCTTATCAGACTGGCATGGCATTATCACTCAAATGGGTAAAATTAATATTGTAACCTTTCACACAAATGTAAATATTGTGAGTAGCAAAAATACAATCCAAGCAGGGAGAGCTCCTTCCATTGCTCCATGTGACAGTTTCAAGAGGTAAGCAATTCCCATTTGTAACCAAAGGGACCAAGTCAAATTCTAATAACCTCTCTGTCCACAGTTGGTTCCTTAAGAGTATACTATGGTGGTTTTCAGGATTTCCAGATTTAAATGAGGTCGTTTTACAAAAATAGTCTAAGTACCACCCTTCTTCCATCAAGCCAACATTGTCTGCATTGAAATCCCCAGTAAGTAATTTTGCTCCATGAGGAGAGAAATGCCACCAATCCTGCAGGATCTTGCATATATTGACGAGGAGCCAATTAGTCATTTCACCATCAGGGCAGTCATTTAATGTGATAACCAGTGTGTGGAAGTTAATCATAGGAACTTTATCCAACAGGGCACACAAATATTTAGGGGGTTTTCTCCTTGTGTGTATTCACCCACAGACAGCTGCGCCTTTACTCCAATACATAATACCCTCTTTGGGCGCCCCATGGCAGAAGTCACCACTGCACAAGAAAGAATTGTATAGCCATCTAGCAACGAACACCTCAAGTAACCAGCTTTCTCAAAAAAACAATAAGTCTGCTGATCATATATATTTTTACCCTTGGGGCTGATTAAAAATAAACAGTGGCCTTGGGTAGTCCATGAAAGAAGTAGGTGTATATTAGTGATGGTCCCTTTACAATATTGCTGTTTTGCACAAAACAAAGGAACCCAAGTACCACCCTCTGGAGCAGAGGTTCTAATATTAAAACCGGATGTTTGTGGAACTGTATTCAGATTTACAAAATAATATTGAGGTGCAAAAGAGGGTGAAGACTTCTGATCTGCTTGCTGGCCATGCATCTCAACTCCCAGCTTTGATAATGAAAGGGTAAATATCTTATCCACTATCACCGTGGATGCAAAAGTGACTGTCACCCAGTTCGTACTACTGAACAGCTCCCGCAGTCCAACGCTTTCAATGTCCCCTGTCGAAATAATTCTTAGGGTTGGGACTTTAGTGTAGTAAGTGCAGCAAACATTTACGGTTGAGAAATGGGCTTTCATTTGTAGGCGATTGTTCAATTATGTTTTCTCTTTTGCTAAAAGGTCTTGCTTGTGAATAGGAATTGTGATGAGAAGCTAGAGCTTCAGTTGGGACAGAGTTCATCACTGATTCCAGACCAGGTAAAAGACATTATACAAATGGCCCATTATAGCACCATTGTTCAGCATTACATTGCTATGTAACCCAATGATATATGTTGAGGTAACAGCAAAGTAGCCTCGGGTTCGCGAGAATTAGTACAAGATATACTAGTGTACATGAGGTAGTCCTACCCCCTCTCACACTGAATGCATGGAGATAGATCCCATCCCCCTCAAACCGAATGTTGATAACTTGTGAGATTGATCAATGACTCTAAATGCTGCAAAAAACAGAAATGTAGTGCCTTTCAGAAAAGAGCTTTAAAAAAGCAATCTATTTTTTGTGGTCAGAATGTCGTGCATAGTAGAGAATATGTCAAGTAGTACATGTTTATTATAAATTATCAGACAATCCAGATTTGAAATTGAGCAGGTACCAAGTTTTGGGTTAAAATAAGTGGGTCAGGCATTTCGTAATTTGGTTGGCCATTTATGATAAGACAAGTCAGGCAACTCTAGAGATGGATGCTCGAGCATAACAAATTGGTTGATTTCTGCTAGTCGTGATGAGGTCAGTAGATAACTTTTTTCATAGAAGTTCATGAAGTGGCCACTGGTGTAGAATGAGTTAGATGAAACCTGTTCAGACTGGGTCTGAGTGGCAGGTAGGCCAACAAATCACAAAAAGGAAAAGGGGTTGTACATTGATCATTGCATTACCTCACCTTTCTAGATTGTATAAAAGGGGCTGATAGACAGAGAAAGTTAGGAGATGCAGAGATTTCTTTGGTGTGATTTATGCTGTGTCCTGGTCCGCTGAAAAGAATAAAATTATGCTTTTTGAAAACCAGCCTCAGTGTCCTGATGTGCTTCAGCCTTCCTTTCCTGATTCCCGGGGAGCCAGGACCCACAGAAGGTGTTGAGACCTTCTGTACATTTAGCGAACCAGTCCAGCAGTCCTGAGCTGATTGTCTTCAGGACTATGAAGTGAATCTGGAAATACAGGTACATGCTATTAGGTCTGATAGAAGGTGAGAGAGAGAGATGGGGGGCAAACTGTAGTTGCCCGCACATCACTAAAGAGAAGGGACTCACAGGCCTAATAGCATGGGAGGGCGGCTTGGCACCTGGGGATTGGAGAGGGATATTTTTTGGAAGTCTTCCAAGAAAAATGATTTCAAAGTTGTTTTTAGAAATCTTCAAAGAAAAATTATTGAAAGTCATTTTTTGGGGTGTCTTCTAGAAAATTATTTAATTAATTATTTAATAATTTTGGGAGATCCCTAGAATTATTTTTTTTTATGGAGGATTATTTTTAGTGTATCTTTTAGAAAAATGTTTTGTATTTTGGGGCAATTCAAGGATTTAGAGTGTAATATAGGAGCTTAAAAGTAACAGGGTATTTTTTTTTTTTTAATTGTATTTAAGTAACAGGGTATTGGGTAAAGTAACTTGAGAATGATGAGTGTTGAATATTAAGTAAATTGACTTGAGGAGAGGCCAAGCAATTGAGTTATTTATTTAGTAATTGACTTGAGGAGAGTCCAAGCAATTGAGTTATTGAGTAATTGACTTGAGGAGCGGCTAAGCAATTAAAACCAATTGTGAGGGGAGACCACAATAAAGAGTACGCCTTAGATACCTGTGTTTTAAAGAACGTAACAGAAGAAATCGCACCTAGAGCCCTATGGACGGGTGACGTAGGAGACAAACTCGGTTATAGACGAATTTGAAGAGGTCGATTTACAGCCCATGTCGGGATATTTTTAGGGGCAAGACAGGTCTTAAAGAGAAGACTGTGAGATATTTGTGGCCGGCCAGTCTGTCATGTTTGTTAAAATCATATTGTATGTTATATGTTATGTTTTACATGTGTTTTTATGAGAAAAAGTTAAAAGAAAAGAGATGTTTAGTTAATTAAGAAAAAATTGGCATCAAGGCAGAAATGAAAGTGATCAATTATGGAGAAAATAGGTTATACATATGAGCTATGGATAAAAGTGCACAGGTGTGTGTTGATTAAAACATGGTAAATTAAATAATAGGCAAGATAATGCAAGCAAAACTCAGAAAGCGCAGTAACTTTGAATCTATGCAATAATCAGATTCTGGCAGATAGAGAGTTAATTTTTATATTCATGAACAGCATACATTCCTGCCCAGTCAAAAAAATGTAAACCATAAAAGTCTGCACTTCGCTTGTCAGAAACTAAGAGCATAGAAAGTATGCTTTGTGAGGAAAAAATTATTTGTGTTTTCCAAATGCACAAACACTTTAAGACTCTGCAGCAGGAAGACGCAATGAGTCAGAGGGTTAATCTTTTATATTTATGTAGTCAACACATTTAGGAACTTAAGCTACTTTGAACGATAGGAAACCGCACTGGACTTCCTGCAGACGGAGCACAGATAAGACTTGACACGAGATGAAAAATGGTGGCTTTGAGGTTTCTCAGCCAGCCGCATAGCTCACTGAAGAGAGAGCTGTAAATGTGCCAGTGCATTTCCTTCTTGCTTGGAGAATAGAGCTGAGATAAATACAGGGCTTAAAAGAGATTTATTTTGGAAGTGCTTAGCTTGGCAACTGGCCAAGATAGTCCGCACACTGCTGGAGAATGGACAATGTTTGCTTAAAGGGATTAAGAGATAACAACCGACAGCAGCTAGGCGAGTTAATTTATTTTCACAGTAAAAAGTTTGCTTGAGCAAAATGCAAATTTAGGCTGTGTGTATGCGAAAGTCCTGACACCGAATAAATTATGAAAAAACAGATGCCAGGAAAGGCCCTTGTTTGAGAACGGAGCAAATTAACTCCTGACCGAGATGTTGGAAAAGCTGATGTTTTAAATTGAAGGGCTGAGAAGCTTTTTTTTTTGTTTTGTATTTTTGGAATGCTTTTTGGAAAGTGTGTCCCATTGTGAGGAGAAGTGTTTTGGTCATGTTAAGATAGCTGGTAATGAATGCGTCCAGATGGTTGCATTTTGAGAAATGCCCATAAATTATTTGGTTTTATGTTCGGAAATAACTGTGCAAATAAGAAGAGAATGAGGCATTTATTATTTTACATAAAATGTTTTTTTTTTTTGCGCCATGACCGGGAGTTGAGAATAGAGAAATATTGCAATGCAATGCAATGATAGCATGAAGTACAAATATATGCAAATCTTTAAATTTGCACTAAAAAAATTTGGAATACAATAGAGAGTGTCAAGGTGTCAAGCGAGAGAGCAACCTTTTCCAGTGCTGTATATTATGTCTGCATAATTTCAGTACATTTGGAGACAAAATCGGAAAAAAGTGTCCAAGAGCACAAGGGTAGCTGAGATTCAAAATGTGATTTTTAGTGAAAAAATGCGGCAAAAGGCAGACCAATGTGCTAGTGGACAGTGTTTTAACCAGGCACAGTACATAGTTATGGCTAATAATGAAATAGTAGTTACCTTAGGACAGCCTTCGCCTGTACAGCTTCCTTTTTTCCTTAAGAGGGAGCTCATGTTACCAACTCACTACACACTACTTACTTTCAAACGTGTTTGCCTCGTTGAGTTATTTTGCGTTATCGTGCTCACCTCTGGAGATTTCATTTTTACTTTCTCCTGAGTCTGGCAAAATTAGTTAATGGAGTCAGATAGGCAAAGAAATACACATCACACATTAGTTATAGTTATAAGAAAAATGGCACATTACAGGCCCTTTATTCAATTATAACATTCAGAAAGAAAAATGAAACACATAATCTGTTATATATAAACAAAGAAAAATGCTTCACTGTTATGATCGCCACAGAGACACCTTCATTGCAGCCACTACAACACTGCTTAGTCTCACAGCAGGTAGGCAAAGAGATTGATCGTTCTAACGGGATCTGGAGTGGAGCGTCCTCCCTCTCAGTGAGACTGCATTACCCGGGGTCCAAATTCTAACTCAGTATTCCAAGAGGAAAACCCTTGTCTCTTATGGGACTGCTTTTGATCCCCACCCCTATGCCAAAGAGCAGACAATTAGCATGAGCCGCAAAAAGAGTGGAATATTCCAGTTAGAAGTGGAAAAAACCCATCTTCCATCCGTGCTGTCATTCCCACTACCGCTAATGACTGCACCTGCAGAGTTCTCTGACTCCCTTTCTAGCTTGTCCTTCGGCAGATAAAACAATAACTATTCTCCCCGGCTTGGTCATCTGACATAAATATGTGACCTTGCCTTTGCAGAAATACATGTTTACTAACTGAGCCCAGACTTCAGGAAAACGTAGACTTTCATTACTGTTTCATTGTGGTAAATGGAAGTGAATATCCAAGATGGCTGCCATCAGCACCATGTTTTCTGGCTCATTTCGCACATGCACTACAACTATTGAATATGATAATCAGAATTCCTGTGCCTTTGCTTACTATCCGTATTATGTTATCCTGTTAACAGAGCTGTGACAACACTTACTCAAATCCAGCCTTACAGTTAAGAGGCATACACACCACCTATTTTTACTCCCTAAAAACAGCAAAATGGGCCCCATGAAAATGGGAAAAAATGAACATGTAGGATCTTAACACCCGTTTCTTCTGAAAAACTCAAGTGATATTTTCAAAAAAGTGAACAGCAGAGCCGTGGCATAGGAAGAAACTCGAATGAGATTACTGCCCATTCTGAAGAGGAATTTTAAAGCGAAAGAACATCTCTTAATAAGATAAGCATGAAGTGTCCCTACAGGCAAAGCTAATTACATTACTTTCTGGAAAATCATTTGATTCCAATTAGGGAGTCAAATCTTATCAGAGCCCTACTTGTAACCCTGACATAGGAAGCGAAATTACAGGGCACAAAATACAGCCTATTGTTTCGCCCATGCTTTCTCACCACAGCCTAGACAAAATTCAACTAGAGCCTAACTGCTTATTCTTATGGTGTTGTGTTGAAGAAAATGACATATATTTGCCTTTAAAGTTAATAGCAACAATGCTCAGAAGCTCACCAGATTGACTGCCTTCTTCTCTAACTAAGGGCCCCTCTTCTGAAATTCCCTGTTATCAGTCAAATAAGAGGCATGGGGATGCTAGAGGCAATAAACACAGAACATGAGAATCTATGGAAAAACCCTCAGCAGTAAAGCATTGAAAGAAACAGAAGGTGCAGTTTCCTATCAGCAAACAAACAACACATTTCCTTCACTGTACTGTACTAACAAACTGTCTGACTTGTTTCTTGAAAGCTTCTGATATTTTCACGCCAAGGAGATTTCTCCTGTACCCTTCCCCGGCTCCTGTGCTGGCCTCCAATACTAGTTGACAGGACTCTATTAAAAAGTGAGAGATTCTAGAAGTAAAACACCCACTGGGATATATGCATGCCTACAATACTGCAAGTAGAACATATTTAAAATCTCCCCATGATATTATGGAAAGTTGAAGACAATATCATGAATCTGCATGCACACAATTACTTTTCAGTGCACACAAGATTGTTTGCAACATACCCCATCCTTATAATGTTGGGTAGGATTGTACAAGTGCTCACTGAAACCGTTTTCGTAAAGCAAAGAGTTACTATATAATTTGATAAGGTCTATGCCCAATGGAAATCTGAAAACATGGAAAGGTTCCAGATTGTGTGAAAAACATTATAGCTGTATGAATAACCATTGTCCTAATGCTATGTGCAAGAAAGTGCCGGGATCTGTTCATACCCATATTGAGAGCAGGACATTTAAATTATATTGCAATGTTGCTCTCCACTTATAAGGTAATGTTAGCAATGCTAAAGTAGGAGGCTCTGAGCATGATGTTTGCTTACAAAAAATCCTTAGAGGGCAAATTAATCTTAGAGTTTTATAATGCATTAACTTACAGGGGTACCGGTTCAATGTGCTTTTGTGATACATGCACAAATATAAGAAAGCATGGGATGAGGGTACCCATCCAATTAGCCTGTTTACTTACAATCGGTATCCAATATTTGAACTGACAGTTGAGTTGCATAGTGTGTGTGACGCTTTTGCTAAGGCACCATTAGTAACAGAAAGTCTGGTGCTTGAACGTTATTCATATAACAACAAACATAAACTGAGTTGATGTAGGTACTGGTAACCTTTTGTTGAGTCTAGGTAGGCAGAATCAAGGTTGTCCAGTAACATCTAAATTTGACCTGGGGTGGAAGTTAGTCATAAGGTATAAGTGTGCTAGAGTCAGGTGCAGGAATCATGGGTGGTAAGGGAAGGTTATTTGGTAATTGTGTGCACACAAATCTTAGTTACACGCAGGTGGGAGCCATGCACAGTCTGTCCTCGTGAACACAAGCTCCCCTTTATCTGTCCATAAAATCACATCTTTACCATCCTCCAACTTGGACCTCAGCAGGTTAGCATTCTTCCTGCGGTGACGGTTAATGTTTGCCAGCACCACTTGAACATGCGCATCAACCTTTGTAGCTAGTGGCGGGGGCAGTACAGGGGAAGCTTAAAGCTAAGGATTCAAAAGTGGTAAGGTACTTTGCTGCTGCTCAACTTGGCTTACGTAGGCCAGATATTTCTGTAAAATGGTTTTTCAAAGGATCAGCTTGTCACGTTCTGATATGTTTGAGCGGTTCATGACCAGGGTCAATTTGGAATTCAGACGGTTAGTCGTTGTTTTAAGTATGCCACGCTCATCATCAGGAGTTGAACAACGTAGATATTCCAGCTGGTGTCTGAGGACCAGGTAATGCTTTTCCACATGATCCATCACTGGTTCATTCAGAGGCCTGTGGTTAGTGGAATAGCTATGCCCAACAGGCTATCTATAAAGCCCCCTGATTGTTTTGCCAATTTCTTTTTAGATTTAAGAGTGGTTCTTTTGTTACTGAGCTTCTTGATGATAGCTTTTTTCCTTTTCAAATTCTACAAGTGTTTGGGTTATAATGGCACATTGCCTTTGAGGATATTGAGGGAGGTCTCTGCAATGGCATTCCCCAAGTCATCGGAGGTTGAGCAGAGGAGAGCTTTTCTCTGCTGTGGAGAAGCGGTGGCTAGAAATAAAAAAACACCTATATTTCGACATAGACAAACTGACATGTTAGAAAGGGCATGCGCCACTCAGGAATGATGAGTTTGTGTACTTGAAATTGTATACCCTCAGCTTCTTAAAGATGAAAGTTGTACAATTATAGTTCATCATGAGTAAAATTATGCAAGAACAATTACCTAAAAGACAGACAAGTTCCCTATGCAAATAAAGAAAATGCAATGCCGAGTGCAGTTATAAAGATTTGATTTGTTAACTACGCGGCTGCCATAACATGTTCTTTGAATAAACCAGAGGTTTTGACCAGACTATCTCTGGCTACCAGGTTCACCACCAACATTTCGAAAGTACATTTACATCAGGCTATTGCGTCTACAGTATTAGTGATACCTCTTGCCCTGAAAATTGGATTAAAATATTGTGATCCAATAGTTGTAATTTGTCACAAAACAATATGAGGTGAAAAACTGTTTCATCACCCACTTCACACAATGGGCAGGTCCTTGAGTTCTCTGGCTTCCAAGTGCTTGTGAGGTTGGCGAGCGTAAGAGTACTCATTCTAAAACTTAAGGTATAGAGATTTTACAAAGGCTGGGGAGATGACATCCAGGTATCCCTGGTACCTAGAATACACTTTTGATTCAAGGTGGCTTGGCCCCAGGATTAAATTATGACACTTGTCCCCATGGATCGATTGGATTCATGCAAAATAGCTTATTTGAGCCTTATCCTCTATGCTCTGACCAGAATGTTGGGGGCAGACCACATCCGTGGCAATTGTAGCTTCCCAAAGGTTTCATTCAAGTGGGTAACCCATGGAAGTCCCCCCCCACCACCCCTGTGTTCAATAAATGTTTCAAGGCATCCCTGTAACATTAAAGGCCCTTTATTGTCCACACCCTTAGCCAATAAAAGGCACAGGTGTGTTTCTAGGTGGATGAACACGTTGGTTGAATCCTGGGGTAGGGTCAACAACTTAAAAAAAACATGTTCAGCTATTACAGGATTAGGGGCTTTACCATGTCCCCAGACATCCCCTCCGTATAAGGCTGAGGGAATGGCATGTTTCTTTTGCAGCTTCAAGTCTGGCAAAACTCCTCCCCCTCTGCTACGATTGTGAAACTCTTTGGCAGCACTGCTAAATTGTTCAAGGTTGTCACACCCTTTGTGGTTTGGGCAGACCATGCACGGTTATCTTGGAACTTCAAACCTAGGTAGTCGAAGCAGGAGACCTGCTCCAGCCTATGGTCATTTACCATCACTTTCAAATCACAATTTTTTTGCTAGTCTTGGTTTGAATACCATTGTTTTAATTTTACTCAGATTCAATGCCAGACCCATCTCTTTGCATTTCCGCAGCAAAGATCCCATTGTGTCCATAAGTGAGGTTGCCTAGAGAACAGAATTGTCAGCAAAAAACAGTGCTGGTGCCTAGGCATCTATCCACCAGTTCTATGATGACCTCGGCTATAAACAAACAGAACAACAAAGGGGTGAGTATGCACCCCTGCCTGATGCCACGGGTAACCCAAAAGGAGTATGTGGTCTCCCCACCCAGCGCAAAGCATACTACCACCTCGTTTTTGCGATACAACCCTTTCATGATTTCAATCAGGTGCTGGGGAATTTGCCTTTTGTGGAGAACACTCCATAGTAGGGCTTGTTGCACTCTATCAAAGGCTGTTTGGAGGTCCACGAAGACCACGTACAGTTTCATGCCCTTCAAGTGGCGTACTTTTAAGTTAGAAAAAACAGGCAAAAACACTGCTTTATAGTGCTTCTGTGTTTCTGGGAAACCCCTTGAAGTGGGTGTATTATTTATTCCACGGCTATGAACCCAGTCTTGAAAATAACCCAAAATTGCTCTTGCAAATGTTTTCCCCACACTATCCAGCAAGGAGATGGGCCGATAGTTGACAGGGTTGCCCCTCCCCCCTTTTTAAAGATGGAAATGATGACTGCTCTATGGCAAGAACTGGGGACCAACCCAGAGTTGATCATGGCATTGAAGATTTTTGTCAGGATTGGAATCCATGTCCTCAGCTCATCTTTAAGCATGTTTATGGGTACCTTTTCTTGGCCTGACACTTTGCCCCCTTTTTGGTGTAATATTGCCACCCGAACATTGTTCATATCTATAAAAAAAATAAGGGGGTTTACAACAATGTCAGTGGTATGATGGTTCGTCCCAAGACAATTTCCCACATTGTTCATGGCCATTCCTTTGTAATGTAATGCTGAAAAATGCTGCAAAATGGGAGCGCCATTCCTCTTGTCCAATAACAGACTGGAGAGAGGCCTCTCCCTCCATGTTCCCTCCTGCAACTAGCTCCCAGAACATTAAAATATCTCCTCTCTCTATGGCAACCAGTAACTTATCCTATTTGGATCTCACAAAAGATGCTTTCTTGGCTTTCATCAAGCTTTCATAATACCCCTGCAACTCCTTAGGTATATCTTATCTACCGTTGGGCCACTTGCCAGGCTATCCATAATCCTTTGTTTTGCCACTCAGCACTCATCATCAAACCAGATGTCCCGCTTTTTATGACATGTTGCTGGCGGTTGACATGGGGTGAGATGCTCACTACCATGGCCGCGAACTTGGACAAGATCATCTGGTCAGTACTATGGTTCCTGCCAATATTTTCAATGTGAGGGATACAAGCCTCATAGATTTCGGGTTTAATGGTTCCCTCCATTATTTTTGCCCATTTTATTGTTTTGCAGGACTTACCTGCCAACTCTATGCATTGTGCCCTGTTTGGTAGTTAGTTGGTCTCTTGACTTTCCCTCCCACAATGTAAGGTGGCAACCAATGATTTGTGGTCACTATCGTGCCTGTCCAGGACCTCGAAGTGGGCCAGTAAGCCAGGATTAAGATATAGTCAATGCGTGTGAAAGACAGATGGCCAAAATAGGTGTCTTTTGCTGGATGGTCTGTTGCACATCTTCCATTGCATGCCCGCATCTCTAGGTCGTAAGTGATGCGGGCTGTGTCTGAAGCATCTCTATACATCCTTGGCAGGAGGTCTGCTACCAGAGATGGTATATTCCATGAGAGGTCCTGGTCCTCCCATAATCCCTTGAGTTCTTTGATGGTTTCTAGCTGAATATTATAATCTCCTACTATTATTATGTGAACTTTCTCGCGATCAGATAAAATATTTTTGATAAAATAACTTTTACCACAATTAGATGGTCTTGCCAGGATGCATGAGAATGGGTTCTGTAAACAGTAGTTCATGTTTAGAGGGTGAAGAACGGTCGGATACTGACATTGTCAATGCCCGTAAGGGCGCATTTTACAGCTGGGTATAAGACCTCTTTTATCAAATACAACACTTAGTCTTGTTTAAGAATTGTGTTGTTATCTGCCTCTATTTCTTAACTCTGACGATATTAGCATTTTTAATAGTTATGGAGTTTGCACGGCCCTTGCTCTCTTGTATTCACTGACCATCTGTTTTAAGCTGTCAGAGTTAATACTAACACTGTTACAGACGTTTAAAGAAATCATTTAACCTTCCTGCATGTCATACCCATACAAGTGTGATAGGCATAGGTCTTTTGACCTGCCGAGATAAATTCGACAATGTTCTCACCTGGGCACAACTCACTTGTCATCCCACCAAGATAGTCTCCTAAAGGGGGACTCGGCTTACCAGCGGCCTCACAAAATTCAGAGTCTGCATCGTTATATTGGCACTTGTACAGCAGTTGATCAATTATGGATCAACTGCTGTACGGGTGCCTATATCATGATACAGGCTCCTGCTCAAGGCGTGCGCAGGTGGTTGTGAAGCACTCGATGAATATGTTGAAGTTAGGAGAAGTTTTGCGTATTTATTTCGAATATTTCCAGCCCATGCCCAATGTCTCATCGTCTATGATATCACAACTGCACACACCATAGACAATCTCATACAGGTATTTGTACTGTACATCTAGATCCGTAGTAATGGATGCGTTTTGTAAGTTAAATCTTTGTGCAAATTTTCCCCTTAGTGAATGAATGCACAGTTTAGTGAGCATATGCCTGTCGGGATTCCATGCTATTCTTTCGGGTCTTAACAGTACACACTATTTTTTGCCGTATCTTTGAATGTACAGAGCCTTTGTAGCATCATCAACGCGCCAAAGAGGGTATCCGGCACCTGTTTATCAAGAAGGTGCAGCTTGATATACTAGCAAGAGTTCTAAAGAGATGTTCTCAAATTGCCAGATTTCATCAATCGTACATATGTGGTAACCTTTTTTCAGGGCTATCTGCAACTCAATCCTACACCATGTACCGCTAAGAGCCCTCACATCATCTGTATGTGCACAATGATCTGTTTCCCAACTCTCGCTACATGTACGACACAGTGGAAAAGGTCATTTTCCATCCGCTCGTAACACTAGAACCGGGTGGTAAAGTTGTCTTGGTCGAAACAACCAGCATTTCAATCCTTGTAGATGATTTGAGGGTGGTGTAACAGTTACCTCTTTGTTTGTTCACAAAAGAATACAGGCTTGTGAAGTCGTAGTAATTAATTTGTTCATCGCAGTAGCTGGGTAGTAAAATGTCACTGTGTTAGTGCAATCCCATACAAGGCGTCTTGCGACTTCAGAGTCTCTAGAAAATGATGTTGCTTGATGTACTCACACAGCAGGGCATCAGACTGCGGCATGGACACACGCTCATGTTTCCATAATGTGTATACCGTCATTCCAAGTGCTTCCAGATAAGTATGCTTCATCATAGTTCTATTGCACAGGTGCCTGTGAGTTGTTTTTGTTAGTCTGTTTAAATCATTTTCAGGGTAGCACTGAGGGAAGCTGTGCTAAAAGCAGTCATTGAACTAAAAGGTGATGGGTACCCCGTCAACGACAGCATGACCATCCAAATAATACAAATCAACCTTACGTTCACTGTCTCTCTGTAATGCATTGTATGAAGATACCCTCACTTCCGCCCACTTCCGTTCTGCCACAGAATGGATGGCATAGAATAACGTTTTGAGTACCACGAAGGCTATGGTCCCAGGTTTAAAAACATGTACCATTACATAGCCATGCACAAAGATGCTAATGTAACAGGTCGAAAGGTGTTTGGATATTGTTCATAAAGTATCTCCTCTAGGGGGCCAGGGTTTGTTACAAAGCCTTTTTGTAAAGTAATCTCTTTGATTCCGTCCCTAAAGAGGGTACATGCCAGCCCCAGGATGTGAAAATCATGCTGACATTAGGCCTGCTGTTTCCTGGCACTGTTGAGGAAATCTGATTTTACGTCAGGCATGATTGGGTCCATGCCATAAAAATGTTTAGCTGGCCTAGCTTCTATGTAGTCATAGTTCTGCACATTGTTAGAGAAATGGGGGGAGGCACCCCTCAATCCTAGTGTCTCTGGTAACTTATTCAAGCTCATAGGCAGAAGGTTTAGAGAATCACTACACCTGATTTTTTAAAAGAGCACTGCCAACCTCATGATCTTGCAGGCCTGCATTAAAGGGGATATGTCAATATGTTCCTTACTCAGCTGGTTCATGTCAATACAAAGCTCCTCTGGGAGGTAGGAAACCATACTTCCTTGCATAGGTCACCCTCATATCCATTCCGCACGCAATCCACAGCATACATATGTTTCACAGTCTTATATAAAACATATTCAATACGTTTTATCTTCGTTCATTGAAAGACTCAATATCCACAGTGATTCACTTAACTTTTCTACAATGTTTAAAACAATATTTTTGAACATAGTGCTGGCGTACAAAACATTATTTTGAAGCTAAGAGTAATAAAGAGTTGAAACGTGAAGTGAGTAAAAAAGTGCATCAATACATAGGCTTTCAATAGACATTCAGCCACAAATCCTGTTACAAACCAATTCTATTGTGCTGGCCTAGACGGTGGCAATAAGATATCTGGAGATTAATGTCACTTCATTAAATTTCACAAGTTACCAGATATCTGTCTTTCACTAGTTGTGTGAACTCAAAATGAACACACTTATCCTTTCAACCAGTGTACCGCCAATCTTAGACCACTAACATGTTTTATGTACAATTCTTCTAAATCCAAACAAAAGATGCCGACACAGGTGAGTTTCGGCCTTTGTGGAGGATCTGTGATAATTCCATGAGACCTCCTCAATTAAACATCTGTCTTTCATCACGAAAGACATGTTGGCCCCTCTTCAATTGTGTTGTCCTATTCAATATAGTTCAGCTACATAGTTCTCCACAAGATACCTGCACTTGAAACCTGTCAATGAGGTTCTAATGAAATCAATTCACTTCTCAAGCTGCTACTACGTATCAGACTTCATTCATAGGCCTTGAATGTCATGAACAGGTCTTTGATTAAATCTGTCATATTCTTCATGTTGAATTATGAGCTTGCCGGGATATGTTGTCCCTTTATTTTGTTTTGAAAGATCATTTCTTATTCGTCAAACTTGTATATGTCTTTGTGGGCATGTGCAAAATGTCTACAGCCAAAGTGTAGCAAGGTTCATGACAAAGCACCCATCATAGCCTTTAGAAATGTACACAATGAAATTGTAACCTCGAAAAGGGGTGCCTGTGAAGGGGCTGATGACATTGTTTATGCAACTTGCTCTCTGCAACTCCCAAGAAGAGTCATTTGACAGATGTTGGGCATGAATGTAGTTGAGTACTTGTACACCAGTTTCCTGACAGCATTAAATGTCAAAGACGATGTACAAATCCGTTTTGGGACGTTTTTTGAGGGACAAATAACAGGTGTGTGTTACTACATCAATCACCACTAGACCACATTTGTGTCCTTTACAATCATGATCGGGCACAACATAGTATCCACATACAGCACAGTCTATGCATGGTTCACAAATATCCTCTCAGATGCAACAATTTAGACATTGATGTGTTTTCTTAGTATTAGAAACATGATTACAAAAGCCACATGTGTATTTAGCACTTAGAAAACTTTTATTAATTGTGTATGCCATAGAAATGTTTCTCGTCATGTAGCAGATGCACCATTTTAGCCCTTTGGGGGCTACAACTCTCAAAAATGTTCCACTTGTGATAGAAATATATCACCTTAATAATGACATAAGAATACATGTCAAAAGCTGCAATGTCATCAAAAGACAATGTTTACTATATTTGCTCAGTGCAGCATGTGCTGTTTTAGCAGAGACTAGTAAAACCTCAGTGTAGCCTTCAGCACTGTGAGTCATTATATTCTCCCGTCTCTGCTTCGTAGTTTAACCGTGTTGACATTTTCTACCCTTAATTGGTTCAACAGTTTTCTCTCGGATTGAGAACAAATGGTCAACATTAGTTCCTATATGTCAGAACCTAACATGCTAGGTTGTGGTGTTCCCCGGGTTCACTGGTCTCACTTGTATTGTTCAGTGTGTATCTGCAACCTTTGATGAAGATTCTGCAATGGTTTCTAATGAAATATCACTCATATGCAGATGATACAGAGAACTTTGTCAATGTTTCTGGCCCCTCTGACGGTACGAAGTTCATTCATCAGCTGTTTCTTTTCGCTGAGTTGTTTTCAGCCAATTTTCTAGCCACAAAAACTCATTAAAAGATGTTTAGGGGGTAGTGAAAGGGATATCAGGCGTAGAGGGTGTGGGGAATAGGTTATAAATAGCTGTGAAGAGGGGCTTGGGTGGGTAACCACCCAAAAAAAATGATGAGTTTCTGCAGCCGAACACATATCAGGTGAACAATTTCACAAGAACTAATAAAACAGGCTCAACAAAAAAAAAACCTAGACGATAGATTTTCAACCCATGGAGATATTCAGAGGGTCACAACTATAAACATTAGAGTGCTAAAGTGACATTTATTGGTTGGAATATGATATGGGAACATTATTTTACCCAATTGTTAGAATGTATGTTAGTATGAAAATGGTATGTGTGAGTAATGATTGAATAGAGTGTGAATGGATGAAACTTCTTTTTTGGTGAGCCTGT
Organism: Ambystoma mexicanum; assembly: GCF_040938575.1. Taxonomy (NCBI): domain Eukaryota; kingdom Metazoa; phylum Chordata; class Amphibia; order Caudata; family Ambystomatidae; genus Ambystoma; species Ambystoma mexicanum. Next base: position 490,760,599 of record NC_090922.1, on the reverse strand, counting down.
TTTATTAGTCCTCGTGAAATTGTTCACCTGATATGTGTAATAAATATAATGCATTATTAAGATTTCATAATCTAAACAGAACACTGTCATCTTTGGTCTAGTTCGTCCAATTTCCACTTTTCATTGTCTACTTACCTGGAGGACCATAGACACAATACCAGGTATCCCTTATTTTTACTACCTATCATTTTCCACACAGATTAACAATGTCACCAGAGACACCTTATTTCACATTGAGCTATTCAGAAGAGCCTTGCCCTCCATCCCCAAAGAAAACTGGCAACAGTTTACGGGTACTTTAATAAACTTGTACATTGATTACGGCAACGCTTTATATGCTGGTCTTCCGAACTATCAAATGTCCAGGCTTCAAATTATAGAAAATGCGGCAGTGCACCTCATTTGTCAACTTCCCAAAGCTAAGCCCACTACTTCTTGTCAGCGATAACTACATTGGCTTCCACTGCAGCAGAGGATATGGTTTGAAATCTGGTGGGTTTTCAAGTGCCCGCTTGATCTGGCCCACATTACCTGATCGTTCTGCTGAACTGGTATCAACCAGTACGGTATCTTAGATCTACGCAACCTCCTGGAAATCCCTCATATGCAGTGGTTGTTCCAGGAGTAATAGACCCTCTGCAGTAGTTGGCCCCTTACTATGGAATAAGCTTCCAGTGCAGCTATAAATGGGTGATATGCTATCTACTTTTCAGAAGAAATTCAAACTTTTCTTTTTTGCTAACTAACTTGGTCATTCGGTCTAGTTTCAGTATTTTAATATCTGCGTCCAGATACAGGGTCTCATGTCTGGTCCATTGGGATTAGCGCATGACAAATATACAAATACCAATACAAATAACAGGACATCAGTGGGTCTTTGGGATTCCAAAAGACCCGCTACACTAGTGGCCAGACATAAATTACCCCTCTCTCGGGGGAAATTAAGCAGGATTAGTACCCGGCGAGGGCGCAATCAGAATGAAAGAGCCATTCTGATTGGCCCTCGCCGAGTCATTACCAGGTTGGGAATCCCTCTGTCAGGATTCCACAGCCTTTGTCCCCGGCGGGGGTCGTGGCAGCCCCTCAGCCAATGAGGATGCTTGAAGTGGGGCCATCCCCGCTCCGAGCCTCCCCACGGCTGAGGGGCTACCTTTGGCCCCCGCCAGGGACAGAGGTAAGGCTTTTTTTTTTCCTCCCCTTTCCTCCCTCCTCCACCTCCCTGCCCTCCCCACCCCACTTACCTTCTATGCCTTGGTCCCCCATTGTTTGTTTGACTCAGGACGTTCTTCTTTTTTAAGACCCTTTGGAGAGTCGTCTCCTGTCCCTTCAACGGCCTTCATCTTTTTAAAGATGCAGTGTCCTCAATTATAAGTGTCCCCAATTATATAAAAATGTTGTTGTCAACTGCTTCTGTATGAGGAATCATCACTTCTCACTAACCTGGTTAGGCTAAAGCTTCATAGTTAAAACGGTTGTGCGTACTGCTTCCTTCTGTTTATTGCAGAATGTTTAAGAGAAAATGGGTACCATAGGCCATGTCCACAAATGACCTTGGCATTTTAAACATGCAAGCAGTTTTGTCACCTTATGGCATGCCTTTACTATTTCCCTATTTATAATACATTAGTACCCTGCATGCGCTGCGCACCGGGAATACAACGTGTGGATTGGCTCTATTGCAAGCCATACCTCATGCTATTCCGTTGTACGCTGGTGCGTCGTGCGCGTGCTGGCTACTCTGTTCCCGGCCAGGGGCGTGGCAGCACCTCAGCCAATGAGGAGGCTCGAAACGGGGCAATCCCCGCTTCGAGCCTCCCCATGGCTGGAGGCTGCCTACGTCCTCCGCTGGGGACTCAGGTAAGGTTTTTGTTTTTTCCCCTTTCCTTCCTCCTCCCACCTCCCTGCCCTCCCCACCCCACTTACCTTCTATCCCTTGGTCTCCGGAGGGGGACGATGGAAGCCTCCAGTCGTGTGGATACTCGGAGCGGGGCCATCCCTGCTTCCATCGTCCCCCGCCGCAGACCGTGGTACATTTTATTATTATTTTTTCCCCCTTCCCCTCCCTTCCACCCTCCCAACCCCACTTACCTTCTTTTTTCTTCTTTTCTTGGGAGCGATCACGCTGGAAACACTTCTGTTCCCAGCGTGTCTGCTCCAGATGGCCGCCATGGAAAGGGAAAACAGACTACGTTGTCCCTTTCCCGGTGGCCATTTTTTTCTCTTTTTTTATTTTTTTTCTGCTTTCGAAACGTAGCAGCATTTCTAAACAGAAAAAAATCTACCAAAACAAACCCTTTTCAAGCACCCTTCAAAGGGACTGCTCAGCTTTCTGTTTTTGTCATTATGTGCAGTGTTATTTATCAAAGCGCTTGACCTCGTGTTCAATAAGTGCAAGAAAAACACATCCTGTCCTTTTTCCTCTTTTTGGTCAATGTAACCATGCAATTTGTCATTTTGAGCTCATTTTGCTGCATATCTGCTTTCCTATTAGCACAGCCCATGTCACATACAGAAGAGTAAAATAAGACACTATCTAATAAAAAATGAAAAGCATCTTTAGGGGATAGTCACACATTCTTATAGGATCAACTCAGAACTTCATAAAGACTACTCAGAAAATAAATCAGTTGAAAGCATATCATTTGAAGACTCCTTGAAGTAGAATTGATGAATGACCATTGATCGCAAGACTCTGAGGGGCTGCATGCCTTCCATATTCAACTTTCAAAAGATATGTAAACCTTGTCCACAAGAGTCAGGTGTTTTGGCATTGATTTGTTGGCCTAGGCTTTGGTGAGAGCCCCACAGAGTCAAAAGGCCTGTTAGTTTCAGTGACTGACTTAGAGAAGAGAAAATAAATTGACAGAGATCTGTGTGATCTAGAAGGTGGCAACAACTGCAGTAAAGTCGAACAGAGCTCCAAAGCACAAGGCAGATAAGAGCAAGCCTCTGCTGGGACAAAGATGATCAGACATATTCTGACAAGGCCTGTGGGAAGAGAGAGAGAGAGAGAGAGAGAGAGAAAGAGAGAGACAGAAAGAGAGAGAGAGAGAGAGAGAGAGATTGTGTGTGATAATACGATCCAAAGGAGCATAGATTTATAATATGCAATATTTCTACACTCACAGCAAAGAGTATTTAGCACAGAAATATGGTTATCCAAAAGAGTACATTTGTAGAGGGGTTTAAGAATTAAAGGATGAAACTTTGAGTAGAGATTATTAGAAAAAAACAAAAGTTCCAAATTGTAGATATTGTACATTATTGACAAAGATTTAACCAAGAGATATAGGAACAGAAATAAGAGGTAATGTGGTGATGGGGGGGGCCGCAGATGTCAGGCGGGCCCCTCCGGCGTATGGGCCCTGCGCGCTGCAACGCCGCGCAGGAACAGACCCGGAGACGTCTAATTGCTCCGGCGCTCCGGCTCCAACTGCCGGGCGCCGCCTTTATTTTCAACCGCGCATGCGCCGGCTTGTGAGGCCGCGCATGCGCACTCAGTGTGGTACGTGCTACGTACATAACATCCCTCCTTTTTTCCCTTAAACAACAAAACATTAAACATGGGGCCAACGTGGCTCAAACATTATATACTTAACAGACTTTCGTTGCTCAGGTCGCTGAGTCCATAATAAAGTCTTGGAACCTTTGTGGGGGGCGTCGCCCCTCTCTGCGGGGGTACCTGGGCGGTCCTCTTTCGACATTCTCTGGCTCCGCAGGGCCTCTGGGCGTGTCGACGTTCTCCGGTGGTTCTTCCGCCGCCTGCCTTTGGCCAGGATCCGGTTCTTCTTCAGAGGTTGCAGGTCCTATGCGTTTGAAGAAAGACACATTTCTGGTCACTGTCCCGCGCGCGTTCGCCGCCGTGACCATGGACCCCTTGACGTGGGTAACTCCCATCGGGTGTGTTTCATATGTCATTGAGAGTTTCCCCTCTGGTTTCCTGTTCCGGACTAGGACGGTGTCTCCTACCGCTATCTCTTTTTCCGGCAGCCTCCGCCTCATTGTCTCCTTCTCGTTCCTCGCGGCCCTGTCCGCCGCCACTTGTGTGTCATCAATCACCCCTGGGCGTCGCTCTCCCGCTTCTGGTATCAACCCTCTGGGTATGCGCTTGAATAGTGCTTCGGCGGGTGCGATCCCGGTGGACTGATGTGGGGTGGACCGGTACTCACGGAGGAATTCGATCAGATTATGGCGCAGGTCTTCCCCTCCATTGACGGAGATGCGAAAGATTTTGTTGAGTGTCCGCATGAAACGTTCAACCTCTCCATTGGCTCTTGGCCACAATGGGGTCACTTTACGGTGCTTGATGCCTCGTTCTGCGCAGTATCTGGCAAAGCGCTGCCCTTGGAACGGAGCGCCGTTGTCCGAACAGATCTCGAGCGGGAAGCCGTGGGTGGCGAAAATTTTGTCCATGGCCAGGATGGTGTGATCGCTGGCGGTGGATTCTACCAGTTCCACCTCCGGGTACCTTGACCACTGGTCCGTAACCACTACGAAGTGTAGGCCTCTGCCGGTCGAGCCGAAGTCTGCGTGGACGGTACCCCACGGCACGTCGCTCCGTAGCATGGCTTGGATGGGCGGGCCCTTTTCTGCCGGACTCGCGGCTTGGCACGGGATGCAGGCCTTTACGAACTCAGTCACCCGGTGTTCCAGGTCGGGGAACCAGACTTTCAGCCTCAGGCGCGCTTTCATTTTAGCCATGCCTTGGTGTCCTGTGTGGGCTAGTTGGAGAACCCTCGTGACCAGGGACCTGGGGATCACGATCTGATTTCCCCGCAGTAGCAGGCCGTCCGTGGACACCGAGAGCTCGTGTCGAGCCTTCCACAACAGTTGCAGGTCTCTCTGCGTCTCTGGGTTTCTCCTGGCGTTGTTCAGGAGGACGTCTCGCCATTCTCCTGTGGCAACCGCTCTTTTTACTCGCAAGAATGCCTCGTCAGAGTTTGAGTCATCTGCGATGTTCTCCCTCGACAGGGCCACTGGCAGGGCTGATTCCACGACGAGGTGCACAGCGTCCCCCGCGTCGGATAATTCTACCGGATTCTGGGCGTCCCTCGTGCCGGGGTGGCGAGACAGGTAATCTGCGGGGTTGTGGGTGCCTGGGCGGTACACCAGCTTGACGCTGTATTCGATGAGTGATAGCATCCATCTTTCAATCCGGGGAGGCGGCTTTGAGGAAGTGCCGGACAGGATTGGAATCAGGGGTTTATGGTCAGTGACCACGACGACGGGTTTGCCGAGGATATATATCCTGAAGTGTTTGCATCCCCACAGGATGGCAAGGGCCTCTCTCTCGATTTGCGAGTAGCGCCTTTCCGTGTCGGTGAGGGCCTTGCTAGCATAGGCAATGGGTCTCATCGCTCCCAGTTCATCGGCCTGCAAGAGGACTGCCCCTAGTCCAACGGGGCTGGCGTCAACTACGATCTCTGATTCTCGGCTGTGGTGGAAGTAGGCCATCGTCTCCTGCTCCGACAGGGCCTCTTTGATGGCGTTGAATGATCTTTGTTCTGCCGCCGTCCATTGCCATGGTACGTCATTTCTGGTGAGTGCCCTCAATGGTTCCGATAGGGAGGCTAGGTCCTTGATGAATCTGCCGCAGTAATTGACCATCCCCAGGAAGCTCCGAACTTCTGCAGGAGATGTGGGCGGAGGCGCATCTCTTATGTCTTTTACCTTGCCGGGATCGGGTGAGATGCCGTTCGCATGGAAGGTGAACCCAAAGAATTCCAGCCGATCTTTCAGGAATTCGCATTTTTCTTGGTGTAGTGTAAGACCTACCGCCTGGAGTCTCTCAAACGTGCGTTCTAGCCTTTTAAGGTGTTCGCTCTCTGACTTGGCGAAGACCAGAATGTCATCGGACATGTTAATGACACCCCTCAGGCCGGACAGCGCTCCTCTTATGGCGTTCTGGAAGACCTCAGCCGCGGATGAGATCCCGAAGTTGAGTCTCTTGTATTGATACAAGCCTTCGTGCGTCGTGAACGTAGTAATGTACCTCGACTCGGGGTGCAGTTCTAGTTGATGATAGCCGGATCTGAGGTCCAGTTTGGAGAAGACCTTGGCGCCTTGGAGTTCGCCGACGATATCGTCCAGGGTGGGCGTGAGGTGGCGCTCTCTTTTAATGGCAGCATTAGGTAGCCTCATGTCTACGCAGATGCGCACAGCCCCTGGTTGCTTCGGCTTCGGGGCCACTACGATGGGCGAAACCCACGGGGTGGGCCCTTCTACCCGTTCAATGATACCTCGGTCCATTAGCTGTTGCAGTTCTGCTTCTACTTGTGCCCTCAGGTGGAATGGAATTCTGCGGTGTTTGAGGGCAGTCGGCCTTACGGATTTGTCGATGTGCAGGCGAATGGGGTCTGCATTCAGTTTGCCGATGCCCTTGAAGAGACTCGCGAACTTGTGTAGCAGGCTCTTTAGATCTGCATGGTATACCCCAAATGTGAAATGCACGATGTCAAGCGCTTCTGACGCAGCGCAGCTCAGCAGCGAGTGGGGGCTGACGTCGGTGACGAAGAATCTTGCCTTGATGGAGTTCTGTCCATGAGATACTGGGGCGACAAATGCACCTTGGATGGGTAAGGGGGTGTCGCCACCAAACGCATATATCCTCGCTGTTGATGTCGACAGTTCTGGTGGGCCCGGCAGGGCTACGTAGTGTTTGGTGGCCAGCACGCAGACTGAAGCTCCGGTGTCGATGAGGATGGGGGTGGGAGTGCCCTTGATGTCGACGGTGCACTTGGGTTGGCGTCTCGTGCTGGAACATCTCGCGATGCTGGAGATGAAGAAGACTTCTTCCTCCTCCTCCTCTTCTTCTTCTGCGAGGTCTAGGTCCTGCAGGCCTTGATCAATGGAGGAGATGCCCCTCACTCTGCGGGAACTGCTTCGCCCCACTCTCTCCGGTCCTCTCGCCGTTGTGACAGGGGCAGCGCACGGCACGTTCTGGCAAAGTGACCCGGTGTGCCGCACCGGGCGCATGTTCTTGACTTGGCTGGGCAGTCACCGCTGTGGGGGAGGTCGTACCCACAGTTCGAGCACGATGTGGCGGTGCTTGGCGTGGACGCAGTGTCGGGTTTTCTCGGCGCCCATCTCGACCTATTCGCAGCCGACCGTCCTACTGCAAAAGCGTCTTCGTTTTGTCCTGGTCGCGAGGCAGCGTCCATTTTCGCGCCTCTGGCCTCTGCCAGTTCATGGGCTCTGCCCAGGTCCAGAATTTGCTGGAGGGTTAGGCCAGGCTCCCTCAACACTTGCCTCCGAAGTTTACTGGAGCTGCACCCCTGCAGTAGTTGGTTGCGGACCATCTCCTCTTCGTCGGCCCATCTGCACGAGGTCGCCAGGTGTCTCAGGCGGGCGCAGAATTTGTCTAGGGACTCATCATCTAACTGTTTTTCAGCGCCCATGACGAATCTGTCAAAGTCCACATTGGCCATGGGTAAGAAGTGGTCCTTGAGTGCCTGCTTGACAGCGTCGTAAGTGACTACGGGGATGGTCAGGGAGTCGTAGATCTTGTGGACTTCTGCGCCTGCTGAATAGATCATGGTCGCAATCTTTTCATCATCGTCGTTGACTCCAGCTGCCCTAAAGAACATGTCCAGTCTTTTGACCCACAACAGCCACTTCGGTCCTAGCTTGGAAGGGGGTCCAGTGGCATCAAACTCAGGCATGGGGGCCAGGGAGCTGCGGGCTCTGCAGGGAATCGGGGCTGCTGCGCCCTCATCGTCTGCGCCGTCACCCATTTCTACTGCTGGGTACTCACAGGTGGTAGAGGCGGCCTTGTGGTAGTGGTGGGAGCAAAATCCACTTCTTTCTTCTTATGTGCCACAGCCTTGCACCAGCAAGACTGTGGGCATTCCAAAAATTCACTTTCTGTGCTTTTTCCCCTTTTTTTTTTTATTCCCTCTGCCGACGCCGTCGGCGAGTGGCGCACGAGCACCCTGTTGGGCCGCAACCACGATCGCGGGTCGAAGAGGAAGAGAAAAAAAAAAAAAAAAATGGCCGCCGGTGCGTCGTCAGTCTGTGACGCGGCGGACTTTCTCACAGCGTTGCAGCCGGGCACGGGAGTGGGCCGTGGCTCCACCTCGTCGCCAGTGTGGTGATGGGGGGGGCCGCAGATGTCAGGCGGGCCCCTCCGGCGTATGGGCCCTGCGCGCTGCAACGCCGCGCAGGAACAGACCCGGAGACGTCTAATTGCTCCGGCGCTCCGGCTCCAACTGCCGGGCGCCGCCTTTATTTTCAACCGCGCATGCGCCGGCTTGTGAGGCCGCGCATGCGCACTCAGTGTGGTACGTGCTACGTACATAACAGGTAACATATGAAGCCTTAATTGTCAAAACTTCTAGAGAGAGCAATATTTGCAAAAGATCAAGAAGTAACATTGTTGAGACTGGAGTTTAATTAGTGACTGAGATATTTTCAGTTTATCACAATTCAATTGGAGAATATTAATGTTCTGGAGAAGAATAGCAATAAATGAGGAAACCCATCACTCACGAGCACACCCCAGAGGTGTGTGTGCCGTAGATAGTGGTCCATGAAAATACATACTTTCTTTACCTCCCTCCACTTCCGAGATTTCAGATGTATTTGTCGTGCTGGGATACTAAATGCGAATGTCTGAAAAAGCCTGCTGATAACAGTTCCTTCTATTCTGAAAGAGAAAGTCTTTTAGTCTTTCCAGATGTTTATGTTCTTTTCTGAGTGGTATTGGTAGTTTATTCCATTTCCTAGATGCCTGGTTTGTGTTTACTGATCTCATAGCTCCCAGATCCTATGAAAGTTATGTTTCCCTTGTTTATCCTCTTTTATGCTTCTGCTCTGAAGGAGCTACGAAACTGCTGAACGTGGTTAGAACCTTTCAAAAACCTGTAAAATAACATGTTTTGCACCTAGTTGAGCTTTCTTGTGTTTTTAGGCACAGCCGGATAGAGGGTATGTTCTGACCAGAAATCTCTTGTGGAGATACATTGCTGAACATTTTGTGAAATTGGCGTAAACTTGTCACAATGCAGGGCTCTATGGACAAGGCACAGAGACTTAACATCTACCCACTGGCAGTCAATGGAAAGACGCCAGACACATGGATGGTCAGCCAGCATTTTAGCAAAAGTCTGGCTGCCGCATTTAAGACCCTCTAAAGGCTTGTTAGAATTGCAGATAGCCCAAGGTAAATACTTAGGCAATTAACCCTGTGATGGCAGGCCGTACCAGCTGGTAATGGCCCACCAGCCCAAGGTAATGGCCAGAGTGTAACAAAGCTCATTTCAGAGCGATCCTGGACATGACCAGCTGGTACAGCTTAACAATGCAGGTGTATTTCCATCAGCATCATAGTAATACCCATACTTTCAACATAACTGCCAAGAAAATGGAAGCTGGGACTTCAGCAGGAATGCCTCTTCCATTTCTTTGGTGCTGGCATGTGAGAGTGGCGAGGTACATGCAGAGAAAAGGGAGAGGTGACTCGGATGCTGGAAATGCCGTTTCGAGAAACAGGACCTCCCAGTCCTTGTCTTACCACTTCTTTGTATGTGATTTATGTATGTTTTCTACCTCTGAAGTCCAGTCTGGACCTCTGGCAGTGCAGCTGTTCATGTTTCCTTTTGGCGGACAACACCTATGGAATACCCTTATTGAGCACCCATGGGCGTGGGTACAACCTTGTACCCTAGTGTATGGTTTTGGCAACAAGTGTGTTGCCCTCAGAGCAGGGTATTGGCTGGTGACAGCTACATGCTGACTTGACAGTGGCTCTGAGTGCCCTCTATTTTTGGGACACCCAGGCCATGCTATAGGAATCAATGAATTCCTGGACAAAGTCAAGATGGCCACTCTAGCTTCTTTGTTGGGAGCTCGGCACTTGGCCTCATCCCCTTGACTGCCTCAGCCTCTGTGTTCAAACTTTCACTTCCAGCACGAAAGCACTCGCAAAGGCAGGAAGTAAAGGCGAAAAGTGTGGTTACAGTTTTTCTGCAGTGCAGCGGTTTTGTGGGTTCTAAGGATCGACACTCTTAGTTCCAAACCCCATCCTACCACTATTTTATTTACACTACAGGTCACATTCTTGGTCTTCCCAATAGACGCAATGCCAAAACCTAACCTCCACACATATGGTCTACCTAGCACTGCGCAAAGCAAGGGTAAACGCTCAAGAAATCAAGCTGTGGGGAAGCGGTAATCAGGAGGCCCCCGCACCCAAAAAAAGACAAGAAGGACTGCATAAGTATACAGGGTTCAACGCAGCCTAAGATTACCTGTGGCACATCCTGTTGCTTCTTGTAACCGTATGGATTGTGCGTTTGAACCCATGAATACTGCGATAGATCTTTGGCCTGGGTTTTCGAATATTGACAACAACGAATCGCTATTAAAACATTGGCCCTCATTCCGAGTCGGGCAGTAGGGGATAACGGACACCGGTAAGGAGACCAGTGCCGGTAATCCCCTACCGCCCGATTCCGAGGTCCACTAAAGGGAACCGTAATGGATGTTTGGTCAGACTACACGTCCCTTACGGGTCCCGTTAGGGGACCAGGGCACAAAGAACGGGATTGCCATTTGTTTTTTGCTCCCTCCCTATTCCCATTGAGCCCTATGGGGGCTCAAATGGGAATGGGGAATGGTTTGTTCAATGGGGACTTACCGGTCCCTCCAGGGGCAGAATGGACCAGTAAGTCCCCATTGAACAACACCGGAGGCGGTACCGGTATGGGAGGCAGCCATGGAGCTAAATACCATCAACCAGCCTCTTCTACACCTGAAGTCATTACTATTGTCTCAGAGGTTGACGCTTCTTCAAGTTCATCCTGTGCATTCCCTGTGCTGAACCTAGGTTCGTCTAAAGCCATGGACCTCATTGAGGTAGTGACAGACAATGTTAGAGTATCTGTGGATTCTTAGGAACATGTACTATCGGCTCTGCACAACGAACAGTCTAAGCTGAACTCACCAAACCCACTTGAGCCTGCCAAACAACTGGAATCTGAGGTGAAGTGCAGGGGAAAATTGTCTACTGTAAAACAAAAAATACAGCTGCAGGAGGGCTTGCTTTCGACCAACCCTAAATCCAACACCAATCCCCAAGCATCTACATCACTGGGGTAGTACCTTATAATCAAAGAAATAACCAACAGCAAAGCCAGGCGGGTCATGCTCCAAGGCCCTCTAGACAACTGGGTGGTATTCAGAGCAGGTCAACCAGCCTCTGCTTTGGCATCTACTTCTTTGGGACAACTCTCCACTCCCCCAACAACCACTGCGCAGCAGGGCTCAACTCTAAAACCACGGGCCATGAGCAGCAAACATCTCAGGGACTCCTCCAAAATTGTACAGGATGAAATCCATGACCATTCATCTACGATCACCTGGTACAACTGTGTAGGAAAATCGCATAGCTCAAATGCTCTTCCCCACATTGACTCTACTTGCTATCCAGATGCACGACACATTAAGCTGGTTGAACTCTCGCCGACATCTAGCAGTCTATTTTTAAATAGGAAATGGCTTTTGATATTATTGCACACTATGCCGGACCTCTATTCAATATCTAGCAAAGATATAGCATCATTAGAAGTGCTCGATACACAAGTGCAATGAATTGAGTAATTGCATCCTTCCCCTCACTGATAGTACTTGAACACATATGCAAGCATGCAGAAGCACTTTTGGCCCTGGGACTCAAACGTACTGTTGTTTGCCCCATGGCTCACAACAACCAACTATTGGGGCAGGGAGTAATGGGCGTAGCTGTTCGCCACACGGTTGAACGTGACAATAAGGCTACTACGGCACCGTCCACGAGACTTGAGGGCTGTTGGTCCCAAGTGCATGTTTCCTGTCCAATTCTCTCTCCACTGTATGCAGTCTTAGCAAAGGTCGTGTTCTGGAAAACAAGAGGGTATAATTCCTTCCTTAGTAATCAACAATGGCTGTCCCACCTGACTGAAGCAGAGGTGTTTTCCCTACAGGAAACTTGGATGACATCCCAATTTGAACTCGACGGCCATTGTATGGTCCACAGCCCTGCAGTCCAGGTTAAAACAGGGCACCCAAAAGGGGGGCTCTGTATTGGTGCAAAGTCAGGCTATGATTTAACTGAGTTTACTGACTGGCCTGTATGTGAAAATCTCCTGGCTGTCACTCTGTGCAAAAACCCATGAGGCCCTGAACCACTTTTAGTGCTGACCCTGCATGATCCACGGGGGGGGGACCTCACCAAGAGTCTTATGTCTGCGATTATGGAGATATTATGGCTTTGGTGCGGGAGACGCCCTCGAGCGGGTATCATATAAACGGTCTATAGTCATTCCATCGACAGCCAAAGCATCTAATGTCATACCATCTAAATAAAAGCATCTAAAAAAAGCATATAATGCATTTTCTAACATTTAAAACCATTAAACTAAACCCTTAACCATCTAAAAAAAATGCATTAGATGCTTTTTTTTTAGATGATTTTTTGTAGATGGTTTGGCTGTCGATGCTTTGGTTGCCAATGCAATGACCGGATACCATATTAACTGCGGATTTTAATATGGATTGTACAGATCTCCTAATTAGAGGCTAAAGGGCTAAGCTAAGTTTTTCTGCCCAGACAAGGGCCTGTCCCGGCAAGTAACTCTCTTAGAATTTGACCTACAGATGCTCGACGGTAGCTCAGAGGATCCAATAGTGACTTGGTCTAATTGAACCTGCAATAGCTGCATTGATTGTATCTTTGTCAACTCAGTAATTTCTAAGTATTTGTCACAATTGAATGCCTTTTCCATTGACATAAGCGACCATGCTGTACTGGGGCATAACATGTCAATCAATAACCAAATAGCATAGGATGCACCTGGGTACGTTTGCTATCTTGAACTCACATGGCAACAGGTTTTGTTGGTCAACTCATAATATCAGTAATTTCAACAGGAACCTGAGAACCAGTATGGAGACCCACAAGGGTCTATTAAACAGATATGATTTGGACCTGAAATGCTTGCTGGATAGGTATACTATCCGTGAAAGAAAAATAGTTTCCTAGCCTAATGAAACAAGTGGGCCAGGGCTCCTGTAAGATCTGGAAATTGCAAAAAGAAAGAAATGACTAAAAGCTACCATTTGAGAAATAACAAGAAATGAACAAACACAAGCCGGTGAAAAATACAAGCTTAAAGGGGTGGCAAGGTCGAACTACAAATGCTGGATGCGAGCATATAAACATAACGAAAATTCTTGCAACTGGCGATTAATAGATAGAATCGTTAAGTACAACACCACCAAGAAATTCTGGTTTCTAATGCGGAATTTTAGTTCTGCAAAAACTGAACGAATGGTCTGTGGTATCTCTGAAAACAGCTGGGCCACGTACATTAACAAAAACTGCTGATATTGTTATACTTGACCGCAAACCTATGGGTCTTCTGCATTCACTAAACACTCTATTGACATTTTCAGAGTTAAATGGCCTTAGAGTCAACATAGGGAAGACGGAGATCATGTCCATAGGTAAGGGATCCTACCGGGGTAAGAGGGTCACATGGCGATGGGAGGGTTAAGATTGGAAAAGGTCAAGACCTACAAATATCTAAGCATGCACATCTCACGTAATCTGAACAGCACTTACCAAGCAAAGGCAGTCTCAATGGCATGCATCAAATGGCTGACATTAAAAAATGTGATCGACAGGCAGGGGGGGAGATCCATGGAGGCAAAACTCTCTGCATATTAGTCATCCATAGTTCCAGGGACAATATATGCCTTGGAAACTCTGCCCGTGTGTTCAGTTTCGTGGCTGACTAAGTTGCAGGGCACGCTATTAAGATCACTGCTAGGCCTTCCAAACCAGTACCTGTTGAAGCTATGCATCTAGAACTTGGACTGCCATCCCTACACATACTGTGGCAGCTGGTTGTTTGTAATGGTGGGGTACCATACACTTCAGGGAAAAAGGCAGACCCTCAAATATAATTGTGTGCCATTACCAACTCTGCTGGCGCAGTGTTTGGTTTTCCGACATGCAAAAACTTGTTTTAAACCACTGCATGGAAATTGGCAGGCAGGGCTCACCAAATTCACTGGGAGAGGTATATGCAATGGACTTCAAAAGGAAGTCGAAGGACCACGCCCAGTCCATTGATTATCTCGCTCGCTAGTGTAAATACAATTTGTACTCCACACAGGGAATGAATTTAAATGCCCCTCGTGATTATTTGGTAAAAATGTTTTCCCCTCAACTGGTGCACTTTATTCTTTCCCCTGCGTCTCGAAACCCTTCCAGGTTATGAAAATACAGGGCGTGGATTGGGCTGGAAAGAAGTGAATGGCTCTGTCGAATGTGCAAAGCAACAGTGGAATCAGCAAGACATTTGCTTACACAATGCAGCATGTTACTTCCTCTCTATCAGAGGAGCTATCATGAGTTTGCAGATTACACAACTGACCAATTTTGAAGCACCAGATATGGGGCAAAATCTTTGGTCCTGACCGTGGCTGCATTTCACATATGGCAAAAGGTGGAAAAACGTCTGGCCACATTATGAGGCATTTTGTTAAGTTTGGATTTTGTACATGAGGGAAATTGGACGTACTTGCTAATGGCCAGAACATAGACGAAAATTCATTGTTTTATTTGTCAGCAATTAATTGATCTGTTTTTAAGTTACATTTCTTTTTTAGTACGTTTTTTGTATGATAATTGTAATTTTTGAACTATTTGATGGGTATAGTGTAAAGGTCATATGTGACGATAAACACTTAATAAAAAAAGAAAAGTATTGAAAGTCTGGGTGCTTACTCCAATCCACATTCTATGTTATGGGTGTCTGCTTTTGGGTGAATGGCCTGAATGCCTCTGAGCCTGATTGATTAACTGCCTGCATGAATGCCATTGTGTGTGATTGGCTGACTGTGCTGGGCTTGGCCTGAGTGAATGGGGGACCAATGTGTATATGAAGGGACCCCTCACTCACCAAATTGTTCTTGTCTGCAAACTGAAGCTGAAGTAGAAACCGAAGCAAGTATCCTGGGTCCAGTTGTAGGAATAAGTCTGCGGCTGC
The DNA here is from genome assembly GCF_040938575.1 of Ambystoma mexicanum. NCBI lineage: Eukaryota > Metazoa > Chordata > Amphibia > Caudata > Ambystomatidae > Ambystoma > Ambystoma mexicanum. Next base: position 490,745,567 of record NC_090922.1, on the reverse strand, counting down.
ATCTCTTCATGAAATCCAAAGACTGCTGTGCTGACCCGAGGACAGAATCAAGAGAGGACCTGGAAAGGAGACTTCTCCCCAATCTATGAGGGATCATCGTGCAACCTGCTGCTCTTTGTCACAAGTACCCTGAAAGCCAGTGCTTTGTGCCTGTCATCCGGAGAAGGGGTCTTCTTGAGTCCAGAAGAGGAGCGCCTGGACATATCATGCAGGAGAAGTCCAGTGACTTGACCCAGGGTCCGGAGGAGGATTTGTGACCACTGGAAGCCTAATTGAAGTGTAGCACCCAGAAGAGGAGGTATCCTGACATAGTGCTGCTTGACACCTGGAGCTGCAAAAGGGCCAGACTGCTGGAGAATATGTCAAGGGCAGAGGCGTTGCTAGGGGGGGGGCTGAGGGGGCTATAGCCCCGGGTCTTTTGGTTGTAGCCCCGGATAGAAGCTCGGGTGCTATAACCAATATGCTACCTACCTAGCCCCGAATCCCGCCAGTCCCGACATTAGAATAGCCCCTGATCTTTTCCAGACCTGGCAACACCCCTGGTCAAGGGACATCCTTGCCATCACCACTGACCACTTTTCCTCGCTGGAGAAGGTTCAGGGTCTCTGGGTGCAGAGGAGTGTCCCACAGTGGGGGTCCCATCACCAGAAACCAATGAAGACGTCCTGAGGGTCCAGACTTGGTGGATGTATGTTGTCCCATCCAGTGGTCAATACCAGGTCAACAGAAGCCTTCCTGGAGTCCATGCTGCGGCTGCAGCACCAAAGAACCAAAAGAAAAGGAACCGCAAAATCCTGAAACCAGACGCCTACTTCAGGCACTGCAACCATCGCCACCGAAAGTCATCCAAGGTCTCCAATGGCCTTGTCTTCCTCATCCAGGCCTTTTTGGAGTCCACAGCAAGTTTCACCTTCCTAGGACTTCTACAGTCAGAGAGATCACTGTCCATTGCAGACCACTGTGAAGACCGAAACTGCTGCCTTTCCGAACGTACTCGGATCCTTTTTTTCTTCTTGGACTGAACATCCCAGTGACTCCTTTCTGCAAAGGGGGTCCATCATCAAGGGGTCCTCTCGAGCAATGGCAAGAAACTTTGCTACTTCGCCTGCCAAGGCACCAAAGGTACTGTGACAAGGAAGAGCATCTCCCAGACTCAGGCGTTGTCAAGGTGTCCCAGAGCAATCTGGAATCCTGTTCTCCAGTGGCAACTCAAGTTCATTGGGTGGTAGAACCTTGAAAAAGAAAGCAGAGCATAATTGAACATTTTTGGACTGGACTATGGTACTCCCTAACTTTTCCATTACAGGTTGCCCAGGTGGGGGGATGCTCACACAGTAATACTATTTGGGTCTCACTAAAGTATATTGCCTATGTTCTGACACTAACCTGCCTTTCTTCCCTTAATCTATGAAAGAACACCTTAGTTAAGATTGCACATGCCTATTTAAAACTGCCAGCAGCTGATGCATTTTTACTTGGTTTAAGTGTTGTGTGGTGCCGCATAGAGTGTATGTATCATTGCCATTTCTAAATAGTTCTGCCAAAGTACAAAGTGTTTTCATTTATATGTTTATTTTTTGCTGAGCCTTATTTTCTATAAAGAAGCTGTGTTATCACCTAGCATAGTGTGTGAGCATTCCTTTGTGGGGACCTGGGGAAACACTATACTTAAGAACCAGCCCGCATCATGGCCTGAGAGTTTAAGCCTTGGTTGTTCGTCCAAGCTACCATATTTTATGTTATGTTATGTTACGTTACTTGGCATTTATATGGCGCTCTATATATCATTGGTATGATCTCAAAGCGCTGGTAGGTTGAACGCCCTCGGGAACCGCATTTCAGGTCAGTAGAGAGAGATAGAGTCATAGGGTGTGTGGGTGCACCGGATATGTGTGCAGCTGATGTAATTGCCGGATGGTAGCTGCATCCTAGCATTAGGTGTGGTGCTGAAGATATCCATTAGATGTGTGCAATCTGGCGGGTGGTCACCCAGGCTGGGTTCTGGCTGCGTTAGGCCTGAAGGACGCTTGTGTGAGAAACTAGGCCGGAATGTCATTGGATTGCTGTGTTTTATTAGGGTGATGAGGTGTTCATGGGTTAGTATTGGTATGTGAACAGCTAGGCCAAATTTGTCAGGGGTATAGCTGTGTTCTAGTTGTGTGATGGAGTATAATAGAGAGTAAGCGTAGTGATGTGATAGGATGGTTATCTTTAAAGTGCCCAAGACCAGCCACATGAACAGGATGGCAGGGAACAGAGTGACACATGGACACACAGTGACAGGGTGCTGGGTTTACAGCGACAGAATGGGGCATACAATATATAGCATCAGAATGGGGAACAGTGACACACGTTTGGCATGCTAACATTTACGTTAGCGTTTCTATCTAGATGTGATATAGGCCAACGTTCACGATTTCATCCAAGTGTGGCACATACCACCATCCACAACTCTACCCAAGTGTGGGACATGCCACATCTCTGTCTAGATGCAATTCAGGCCAATGTGTGTGACTTCATCCAAGTCAGGCACATGCTTCCATTCACTAGTCCATCCAAGTGTGGGACATGCTAACATTCATAATTCCGTCTAGGTGTGGGGAATGCTGGGACATGCTAACATTCACATTTCTATCCAGATGCAACCCAGGCCAATGCTCATGAATTCATCTAAGTGTGGGACATGTCAACACTCACAATTCCATCTTGGTGTGCGACGTGCCAACAACCACACCTCCACCCAGATGTAACCCAGGCCAACGCTCATGACTTCATCCAAGCATGGCACATGCCACCGTTCACAATTCATCCAGGTGTGGGACATGCTGTGACATGCCAACATGCACAATTCAATCCAGATGCAACGCAGGCCAATGGTCATGGTTCCATCCAATTGTGGCACATGCTACATTCACCATGATACCATTCTGGTGCACCATTCACAATTCTATCTCAGTGTGGGACACGCTGACGATTGTACTTCCATCCAGATGCGACTCAGGCCAACATTCACGATTTCATCCCCAAGTGTGGCATACGCCGCCATTCACAATTCCATCTAAGTGCTGCATTGGTTACCATTCATAATTCTATCCAAGTGAGGGACATGCTACCATTCACAACTCTATCAAAATGTGGCACATGCTAACATTTACAATTCTATCTAAGTGTGGCTCATGCTACCATTCACAATTCCATCTAAGTGTGGCACACGCTACCATTCACAATTCCATCTAAGTGTGGGACATGTTGACAATTGCATTTCTATCTAGATGCGACTCAGGCAAATGTTCATGATTTCATTTAAGTGTGGCACATGCTATCATTCACAATTCTATCCAAGGGTGGCACATGCTACCAGTTACAATTCTAACTACGTGTGGTACATGCTACCATTCACCATGCTACCGTTCTGGTGCACCATTCACAATCCTATCTAAATGTGGCACCTGCTACCAGTCACAATTCTATCTAAGTGTGGCACATGGTAACATTCACAATTCCATCTAAGTGTGGCATATTCTATCATTTACAATTCTATCTAAGTGTGGGACATGCTACCATTCACATTTGTATCTAAGTGTCGGACATGCTAACAATGGCATTTCTATTTAGCTGCGACTCAGGCTAAGGTTCACGATTTAATCTCTAAGTGTGGCACATGCTACCATTAACAATTATATCTAAGTGTGGCACATGGTAACATTCACAATTCCATCTAGGTGTGGCACATGTTGTGACATGCTAACACGGACAATTCTATCTAGATGTGACACGGCCAATGGTCATGATTCTATCTAAGTGTGGTACATGCTACCATTCACCATGCTACCGTTTTGGTGCACCATTCACAATTCACAAAGTGTGGCACATGTTAACATTTAAAAATCTATCTAGGTGTGGCACATGCTACCATTCACAGTTGTATCTAAGTGTGGTACATGCTACCATCACCATGCTACCATTCTGGTGCACCAATCACAATTCCATCTAAGTGTGGCACATGCTACCATTCACAATTCCATCTAAGTGTGGCACATGCTAATATTTACAATTCTACCTAAGTATGGGACATGCTATAATTCAGGCTGATGTTCACAATTCTCTCTGAAAGGTGGACTATTTAACATTCACAAACATGTCTGGGTTTGGCGCCGGCTAATGTTCATAATTCTAACTAATTGCGGCATTGCTAACATTTACAGTTCTGAGGCAAGGTAATGTTGAGTGGCAGGGTTATCCAGAGTAGAGTAATTGCTCTACTCCCCACCCATGTCACACTTACTTTTTTGGTTGCTGCTGGTTAACGGCTGGTTGCTGGCTTCACTGGCTTCCCCTGCGGACACCTGCTGACACTTTCTGGAGCCGCCTATGTTGGAGCCGCCCTTTGCCTTTGGGCCCATAGCCGAAGGGGCTGCCAGGCAGGGGGCTGCTCTGGGAAGGTCAGTTAAGACCATCATTGGCACAAATTACAGGCGGGGGAGGGCTCGGGAATGCGGGAGGATGGATGAGGAAGTGGGCATAGGGCCAGAGAAAGCGAGGTGGCGAACGGTGCAGGGGGATATAGGTTTTCAAAAATGTTGCTGCTAATCAGGTCCCAGAAGGGTCTTCGGGGGGCTCCACTCACCTGCTTCTCCTGATGGAGCAAATGGAGAGCACAGTGCAAAGTGGGCGAGAGGGCCCAGGCAATGGGTTTCTTTTGACCAATCACGGGCACGGAGGGCTCGGGAGGCGGGAGGAGGGTGACAAAGTGGGGATGGGGCCGGAGAAAGCGAGGCGGCGAACGGGGCAGAGGGACATAATTTTCTGAAAATATTGCTGATAATCAGGTCCCAGGAGGGTCCTGTGGGGCTCCACTCATCTGCTTCTCCTGATGGAGCAGTGGAGAGCACGGTGCAGCATGTGCCAGAGGGCCCAGGCAATGGGTTTCTTTTGACCAATCATAGGGTGGCTTTCGCTGGCATGCTCTGTACCGCTCTCTCAACCAAGGGCAGAAGTACAGATGCCCCCCAGATCCCTGCCCTTGAAGTGGCCATATCAGTAATGCAGATACCTTAAATCGGTGTTTGTTTGGATATATACAATTTGAGCAGAGGGGGCTGGGGCAACTCAGTCTTACTTGGATTGATATTCAAATCTTTCCCCTCATCCAGTGTTTTATTGAGATAGGACAGTATATTAACTTCCACAAAGTAACATCTTTATTACCAGAGAATCTAACAAAGATGTATGTGGCATATTTCATAGAAGTAAAACCTTTTATTGCATCAAATTAGTCAAAGTGCAAAGAAACATATTAAAACGAAGGTAACAACGAAGAGCCTTGAGGCACTCTGTATAACATGAGCATAACAGAGGATGTCTATTGAGCAATTTCTAGTACTTGTCTGTCAGAAAGAGTGATCTAATCCATAAAGGTTCTACGCCTCCTGAGGCCTGCTAATTCCAGACAATCCAGTATGAATGGATCACAAGGGTTGAACGTTGCTGATCAGTTGAGGAAAATCAAGATGTGAAACCTAACTGTGCTTTGTCAGAGGATCATGATCTTCCATTCACAGGTCTCTGGATTTAATAGGTAAATATGCAGTCTGTAATGTCTGTTTTAAACAGGTGAGATGTGTCTTTAAAAAATGTCAGGGGGACGTGATCCAGAGGAGGTCATGTAGATCTATCAGGGTTGATCAATGCCTTCACCTCACTAGGTGATACATGTGAGAGAGCACCAAGTATTGGAGTTGCTACGATTTCATCAGTACCGTGCACAGAAGAAAAGGAGAAAGGACCGGCAATATCCTTCCCCATCTTCTAAATCTACTTTCAATAAAAACTAGATAAATTGTCCACAAAGGAGCCAGAAGGTTCATGGTCAGACCGGCATATAGCATGCTGCAGTAATCTAACACGAGATAACTGGAGCTTCTTCTTGTCATAGTTAATCTAAGATTTCAGACATGTATGAGCTCATTAGGGCTCTGAGGTCATGCACTTTGTGATGGAAGAGAAGAAGATGCTGGACAAGAACGAGGACAGGTGGGGTATGCCAGAGTTTGATTAATAATCTCAGCTCTGTAAAGTTTAGCAACAGTGTAAAAAAAAAGGGACGGTTGATCAGGGTTGGCTTATTGTTGGGGAGTTTTCCAAAAGTCCACCAAAAGGTAAGACTTTAGAAGACTCCCACTTGGCACACAGTGCTCCAACTTTTAGTATTGGTATTGTTTATTTATAAAGTTCTTAGACACAGAACAAGTGCTTCAAAGTGCTCCAAGACAGGAGGGGAACATGGGATACAATCATTCATAAGGCCTTGGCAATTTCCGAATTATAAACAATAATAATAAGCATACTAGGCCTGACAACATTTCTACTAATTCAAGTGTGTTAACAGATAGTGGGGGACAGCAGGCAGGGGGAACAGAGGGGAGTACATTCAAAACAAGCTGTTAATAATGCAAGTGTGTGACAAGCAGTGAGCTTACGGGGTACGGGGGAGAGAGGTGGAAGCACATAGCAACTCAACAGCCATACTAGAGAACATTTCTTGCTAGAATGAAAACAAGTACACATTGACATAAGGGGAATGGATCAGGGCATGGGAAGGGGAATGGTTGAGTTGGCTGGGCATTTTATAATGTGCCACTAACACAAGTGTTTCAGGTGCACAATGCTGGGTGAGGCAATGGGAGACAGAGGGGCAGACAGACAATGAACTTACTGTGTTGGGTGCATTCAGTTTTTGTAAGTGCTCAGACAGGAAGGGCGAGGGATGGAGGTAAGGATAAGTGCGCCTAGTCCAGGAGGGCCAGGTTAAGTGCAGAGGGTTATCTCTATGGGGAGGTGCGTAGTGCAGCAAGTAGTGTGGGGGCCCGGAGGCAAGTGCAGGAACTGGTGTGGGTGTCTGAGACCTTTAGGGTTCTCAGGTGATCCAGGAAACCAGCCAGCTGGCTGAGCACAAAGAGGAAGTAGCAGGTAGGGAACAGAGGTTAGCAGGGGAGAGGTAGAGAGAAGGCAGAGCAGAAGAGGAAGATCTTCAGGTTTTCGAGAATTTCAGGAGATCTGTCTCGAGATGAGAGAGACAGGGAGACTGTTCCAGAGGGTGCCCCCTGCAGAGGATAAAGATCTAACCCAAGTCTCTGTTTGGAAATACGGCTCACTCTCAGAGAGTTGGAGGAGGACGAGCGGAGTGCTCTAAAGGGAGTGTATTTTCGAAGAGTGTGTTGTAAGTAGTGCAGGCCCCGGCCATAGAAAGCCTTGTGAACAATGCAGAGGGTCTTGTCTTGATCCTTGCAGCCACGGGGAGCCAGTGGAGGGAGTTCAGTGCCAGAGAGATGCAGTCCCTGGGCTTGAGGCCAAGGATAAGTCTTGCGTTTCTGTTCTGGATGAGTTGTAAAGGGCTGAGTTAGAAGTAGGGACATTGAGAAAGAGACTGTTACAGTAGTTGAGTCTAGAGAGAACCAGAGCTCTGGGGGAAAGTGAGATAAGGTAGGATACCCCGGAGGAGGGGTAGCTGGTAGTGAGATTTGTTGGATATGTCTGAGATGTGTGAGGAGAATGACAGAGTGGAGTCGAAGATGACCCCCAGATTTTTTGCCACCGTGGTGGGTGTGGGCACAGCGCCAAGGGATGCCGGCCAGAGTGCAAACAGGAAAACAGGAGCAGGGATCCCAATGAAAACAATCCCTGTCTTACTGGCATTAAGGCAGAGGTCGTTAGCTGCACACCAGCACTCAATTGCGGACAGACAGTCATGAATGCGTGAGGACGAAGAAGAGGCTGAGGGTAGCTTGAAGGAGAGCTGAGTGTCATCCGCATAACATTGAAAGTTGGTAGGAAAAGAAGAGATCCTGTGGGCCAAGGTGGCCATCTAGATATTGAAAAACCAGGGGGATAGGTTAGAACTCTGCGGGACTCTGCAAGTAGAGAGAGTGATAGTGGAGAGAAAGGGTCTGAGTTCCACCTGGGATGGTTGGTCGGAGAGAAAGGAGGTGAGCCACGCCAGGGCCTGATCAGTGATGCCCACGGTATCACAGAGACAATCGATAAGGGTGTTATGATTTACTGTGTCGAATAAGGAGGAGAGGTCAAGGAAAATTTGGACAGAAGGAGAGTTTGTATCAATATATGAGAGCAGGTCTTCACTGGTGTTCAGGAGAGCAGTTTCTGTGCCACTGGATGCTCTGAAGCCAGACTGATGATCACGGAGACACCCAAAATAATCAGTGTGGGGAGAAAGTTAAGAGATAGCCAAAGGACGGCGAATAAAGGAACCAAACCTCGTTTGGCGCGCAGAGTAAAACACGAGAAAGACCTTTACAAAAAGAAATGGTGAATAAACCCAGCTGGAACCGAATAAAATTAAAAGGGGTCCAGCGGATTAAAGTTCGAGGCTATTAACATAGCCTAAAACAGTACCAAGGCTATTTTCATAGTCCGCAGTAGGAAGAAAATGGTAGATACCACAGCCACCAGCCAAATCTTAAAGAAAGGTGAACGAAATATTGTTCCATGGAAACAAACACCCCCCCCAAACTAAGGGACAGGAGGATTTAATCCTCTCCTGGATGAATCTCTTCACTCTAGTCGGTTATAAACATCCTAGAGACACCATCAGCATTTTGGTGGTGACATCCTGACCTCTGCTCAATGGTGAAATCAAACCCTTGCAGGAAGATTGACCATCTTATTAGTTTTGGGTTCTTCCCTTTTATTTGCATTAACCATCTCAAGGGTTGGTGGTCTGTCTGAATCACAAAAGTAGATCCATACAAGTGTGGTCTAAACTTCTTCAGAGACCACACAACAGCAAAGCATTCACGCTCTATGGTTGCCCAGCTTATTTCTGGTTCCTTCAGCTTCCTGCTGATGAATCAAATGGGGTGCTCCCTACCTTTCTCATCCGGTTGACTAAGGACTGCACCTATACCTGTATTGGATGTATCTGTCTGCACAATGAAAAGTTGGTGATAATCAGGAGCTCTTAGAACTGGAGCTTGACAAAGGGCTTTCTTCAGGTTTTCAAAGGCTTGAGTGTACTCCTCATTCTATCTAACCTTTTTAGGGAATCTTGGAGAGGAGATTACATTCAAAGGAGTAACCATGGTCCCATAGTTCTCAATGAAATCCCTGTAGTACCCAGTGAGACTTAGGAAGGCTCTCACTTGGGTTTGAGTAGTAGGGGTGGCCCAGTTCTGTACAGCTTGTACCTTGCTAGGCAACAGACTTATTTCACCTCCTTATATCTCATGACAAAGGTAGACCACTTTGCTCTGACATTTGCTTGCCTTTATGGTCAGATGGGCCTTCTGAAGAGCCTGCAAAACATATCCTAAGTGATCAACATGTTTTTTCCAAGTAGGGCTTAACACTGCAATGTCATCTAAGTATGCCATGCAAAAGTTCTCCATCCCATTCACAACTTGATTGACCATCCTTTGGAATGTAGCAGGTGGATTCTTTAATCCAAAAGTCATAACCTTAAATTGGTAGAGTCCTGCTGGGGTTGAAAATGCAGTTTTCCCCTTGGCATGGTCTGTCAGGGCTATTTGCCAATAGCTTGATGTCAGATAAAATGTACTGAGGTACTTGGCTGCACCAAGTCTATCCATCAGTGTATCTGTCCTTGGTAAAGGATGGGCATCATTCTTAGTGACTGCATTTAGAGCTCTATAGTACACACAGAATCTCAACTCCTTGTATCCTGCCTTTGGTACTAGAACAACTGGACTAGACCATGGACTTGTAGATGGCTCTATAACCCCGAGATCAAGCATCTTCTTGACCTCTTCCTTTATGTGGGTTCTTACATGTTCTGACATTCTGTAACCTCTGCTTTTCACAGGTAAAAAGTCACCAGTTGGAATTTCATGCTGGCCCCAAGGGGTCAAGCCTGGTGAAAGTGAAAACAGGGAGGCAAACTGATTTAACAGAAACATGCACTCCTCCTGTTGTTCGGATGTCATACTAGAAGAGAATTTAACTCCTTCTATGTTCTCATCCAAACAGTGGCCTCTGAGTAGGTCAGGTAGAGGTTCACTCTCCTCCTCCTCTTGAGCTGCAGCTAGAATCAAAGCTCCCACTTCTGGTCTCGAGACATATGCCTTCAAACGGTTGGTGTGAAAGACTCTGGGAGCCTCCTTAGGTCTGCCTAAGTCCACCAGAGTTTACCTCTCCAAGTTTGCCCACAACCTTAAAGGGTCCTATACATTTGTCCTGCAAGGCCCTCTGCCTTGTTGGCACCATATCTAGTACAAGCTGATCTTGAGTGAACTCAACCATGTTGGCTTTCTGGCCATGCCAATGTTTGACCAGAGCCTGACCTGCATTCAAGTTATCACCAGCTTCTGCCATCATGTGTGACATTTTCCTCTGGAGACCTATCACAAAGTCAGCCACTCTGACTGGCTTGGGGGAAGGAGCACTCTACAACACCTCCTTAATCAGGGCCAAAAGCAAAAGACCTCTGATTGGATTACCATAAAGAAGTTCAAAGGGACTGTATCCAACTCCCTCCTCAGGGACCTCTCTATAAGCAAAGAGAAGGCATAGCAGTAGAAGGTCCCACTTTCTTTAATGGTGTTTCTCTAAAGCACCTATCATGTTCTTCATAGTACAATTAAACCTCTCTACCAGCCCATTTGTTTATGGATGGTAGGCTGTAGAGAACTTGTAAGTGACACCACAGTTTTTCCACATGGCTTGCATGTATTGGGACATACATTTGGATCCCCTGTCGGATATCACTTCCTTAGGAAAAAATACCAAGTAGAGCCTTAGCCACAGTCTGAGCGTAACAGTCCTCATAGGTATTGCCTCATGATATCTCGTTGCATGGTCTACTACAACCAGGATAAACCTGTTTCCTGAAGATATGGGAGGGTCAAGGGGACCAACAATTACGATGCCCACCCTCTCAAAAGGAACTCCCACCACTGGGAGAGGCACCAAGGGTGCCACATTCTTGGCTCCAATCCTGCCAGAGGTTTGGCAAGTGTGACAGCTCCTACAGAATGTGTCAACTTCTGAACACATTTTAGGCCAGTAGAAGTATAAAGAGAACCTTTCCTTGGTCTTTTTGAAACTCAAATGACCAGCCAAAGGTATCTCATGGGCCAACTGTAGCAATTGGAGTCTGTTTTCTAGGGGTACTACAAGTCTTTGCAGTCCCCAGGGATAGACTCAGCCGGTTCACAGTAGAAGAGGCCATCTTCCCAGTGCAACCTATGCTTCCCAGTTTCTTGCTCAACAAGCTGAGAAGCTGCCTGTTGTCGAAGACCTTCAAGAGTAGGACACTCTCTTTGTCCTCTGCTGAAGTCTGCCCTGTTGGGTCCACCTTCTGCCAGTAAAGACTGCAGCTCACGATGGTCAACTGGATCCAGGTCTCCAACTAGAGTAATGCCTTCTTCCTGTTCTGACTCTTCAGAAGCTGGTACAACCACGCAGGGTTGTACATCAGGGTTGTACATCATACTCAGCCTCAGCAGGTGGAGGAGTCACAGGTGTGACTTTGGACAAATTTGGGCATGTCCTTTTGGTTGCACAGCGGTGCTATCTGCTTTCTTCTTGGAGGTCTTAGGTTTGCCCTTTGTCTCTTTCTTTCCTGAAATAGCAGTGAACAATTCCGTTGGACTGGGGGTGATAGTTTCCTCTATCAATTCCCCGGGAGATCCTCTCAAAGTCCTCTCACTTGCAGGCCTAGTGATCTCCTATCTCCTCTTACTGGGAGGCCTGGGGCTACTGGACACAACTCCAAGAGTTTTCTGGTCATTACCCAACAGGACTCACCCAGGCACTTCACTCTGCACACTAACAGGTATCTTGACAGTCATGTCATTGCACTGAATGAGAGCTGGAAACTTTGGAAGCATTTGCACTCGGCCTCCAGCTAACTTGGTTAGGTGTTTGGGTGCCTTAACAACATCCTCTACCTTGAAAAATGATTCATCAACCACGGTTATGCTGGCTCCAGCGTCTCTGATGGCGGGGCCTCCTGGCCATTCACAAGAACACTATCTTTATAATACTATTTAGTATTATCTGGGATGGAATTATAGACATCTAAATTCTGTTGTTCCCACAAACCCAGGGACACTAAAGAAATACTAGTGAGACTCTCATGGGATCATCAGCCAGTAGGTGAAAGTTTCCACTTGCCATAGGTACTTCTTCCTCTGGGCAGAAGGCTAAGGAAGCAGTGTGGACCCCTGAAGGTTTAACCTTACATCTGGGATCCCCTTTCACATGGTCAGTGGAGCCACAAACATAACATTTCACAAATGTTTTGATGAATGTTTTTTTTTCTGACCTCCATCTGGTTTGGGTCCAGATGGTGTACTAGCCTGATTCGGTTTCCCTTGTGGCTTACCCTTATTGTTTTGTTTGGGCCCTCTTTTGGTTGGAGGTATTATAATTCTCCTTGTTATCTTTCTTTGGCTGCTTTCCCTCATCCTTCTTCTGAGTTGCCCCAGAATCCTTGTGAGTAGCCCTGTTGGCAACCCACAAGTCAGCAGCCTTAGCGAACTTCTTTGGATGTATCTCCTTAGAATCAGCCAAGTGCTGTCTGAGCTCAGGAGAGCAGGCATCATAAATTGCCTCCCTTAACCCTTAACCCAATCATCTAGGTTTTTCAAACTTTCACATACCCAGGAAGCCCAAGGGGTACCATCATGCTTTTCGAGGGTCCTAACCCTCTTAAGGTACTGGGAAGGGGTCTTCCCAAATCTAGCAATTAAAGCTAGCTTCACACACTCATAATCCATCTTATCCACCTCCCCCAACTCCATCACAACATCAGATGCAACAGTGGGTAGCCTAGAGAAGAGCCAAGGAAGCAACTGATTCCGTGTAATGTCTTGAATCCCATGATTATAGTCAAACTTTGCCAACCAATCCAAAATATCAAGCTTAGCCTCATACATACCAACAATTTATTTAGGCATACAGGGTCTCTTAGGACTGGAAGACCTAGAAGACTCTGGGAGAGAAACATTTTCAATAGACAACTTTTTCATTTCTAAGGCATGGTTCATCTCCATTTATCTGAGCTTAAATTCTTGATGCTTTTGTTCAGTTTGAGCATTAATACTTTTGAATTCCAATTCAAGCCTCATCTTTTCTAGAGAAATGAATTCAGGACTGAGTGTAGGACCTGATGGGGTCCCAGTGGATAAAGGTTGAGGTTGCTGAGCAGGTCGAGGAGCAGTAAAGCCTACATTGTGAGACACATCTGCCTCATCTAACTCATCCATAATAAGTGACACATTATCATCCTCATCAATTTCCACATTTGCTGGAGGGTTAGGTATTTCAGACCCACTCTCCAGACTTTGTTTCTCTAGCAACCTTTCAATTAATTCTGACTTTTTGCCTTTAACAGAGAGATTCCTTTCTCGACACAGATTTTTCAGATAATCAACAGTGTAACTAAGGAGGGTCTCCTGACTGTAGCTTTCCATATCAGACATGATTAAAGTGTGCTTTTTAGTGGTGTTTAGCCTTGTGGTTAGTTGAGCCAAGGTAATAGCACTCTAAGTATAATCACTATACTTTATCCTCACCACAGTACACCATTGTTAGACAGAATCATATGCAGTACCCTTTGGGAACACCACACACAATTAAGACTACAAGTGCAAGTACATATTCGCCTGTACTACACAGTAAAGTGGTAGCGATGGTTGAGCAACCAGACTTATCTCAAGAGTAAAGTGAGCAGTATCAGAAGTTACACAAAGGACAGCAATTGCTATGATTCAAACAAACACTGACTCAAGATTTCTGGGTAAAATAATATGCATTTATTTACACCATAAGTTACTAAACAGTTCACTAATATAAAGCAGCAGAAAATTACAATCTTAATACACAACACACCACCCAATGAATTCTGGCCAAGGGAAGCTCAATATGAAGTGTGAGAAAAAAGGCCCTCCAGCAATTTAAAAAGGGAGGGAAAGACAAGGTTATTCAAAATCAAGCAGCACCAACAAGTAAGTAGGCAGGGCAATCTAGAAAAGGCTTACTACAACTAGGATTCAAATCAATAGGCCTGGGCAAATGTTAATGGTTCAGAGTCTTTGCAGAGGATCACACAGTTCAGAGTAGTTTGCAATTAAGTCTTTGCCAAGAGTTCAAAACAAAGTTGGTCGGAAGAAAAGTTACTTAAAAGAGTAGAGAAGGACATGCCCTCAGATTAGCAAAAGATTTCAAACACTTTCACTGCGGTCAGACGGAACGAACGACCGGATTTGAACAGTACCTTAGTAGAAGAAAAATGCTGTAGCTGAGGCAGAAGTTCCTGGCAGGTCCTGCAGGCTCACGGTTCCTGAAGCGACTGTCGGACTGACAAGAAGGAGGAAGACTGGAGGGTCCTGCACTGCCCAGGGAAGAAATCAGCAGCAGAGCAAAGCGACGAATAAAAGGTGCGCACCTTAAAACCCAAACAGGGTCTGGTCCTCCTGGCTATCCGGTTCACTGCAGCGATGCACAGCAAATTCGACCAGGAGAAGGAGACCTTGCTTGGTGTTTGGCGAACTGGTTGGTCCCACCAGCTCAAGGGAAGAAGATTCCCTGCAGATCTTCTCTGTCGTCGAAGTTTAGGAGATTCAGACCTGCAGCAGGGCTTCACCGGGAGGTTCAGTAGTTGCAGTAGTCCTCTTCCTTTAGCTTCTCTTCGGTTCTCTCGATCCAGTGGCAACTCTGCCTTCCAAGTCCCAGAAACCTGCTTTTTATGCAGTTTTCCTCCATTCACACAGCCTGGCTGTCAATCACACAGCAGTGTGGCTGTCCTGGCAGGACAGTCACCTAGCCAATCAAACAAGAGTGTGAGTTGGGTCTCCAAGGAGACCCTGTGCAGGGGGACTAAAACCCTTCCCTCATATCCTGTCCATCTAGACACTCAGGCGCCTAAAGAGGGCTTCTGTGCAGAAGCCCACCAAAGGATGGCGAACAAAGGAACCCGACCTGGTTTGGCGCGCAGATTAAAACACAAGTACGACCTTTACAAAAAGAAATGGCAAATAAACCCAGACAAAACCAAATAAAAGTAAAAGGGGTCCAGTGGATTAAAGTTTGAGGCTACTAATATAGCCTAAAATAGTACCAACGCTATTTTCATAGTCCGCTGTAGGAAAAAAATGGGAGATACCACTGCCACCAGCTGAATCTTAAAGAAAGGGGAACGAAATAATGTTCCATGAGAAACAAACAAAAAGGGATAACTATTAACCCTTTCCAGTGCTCTATGGAAGATAATTTGTACTTGGTCTGTGAATTCAAAAAGACTAATAAAGTCAATAGCAACTTTACATGTTCTGGGAGACAGTAGTCAGTCCCAGAAAATTAAGTTTAAAGTGGGAAGCCTGAAAAAGACAACCCTGTGTCACTGCACTAAAGGGGCTGTGTGACACAAAGTAAAAAGATGATGCTTATGAAGTAGATGAGACTCCACAGTCTATGAACACAAAAATGTAAACCACACAGCAAAACACATGTAAGAGTGGGAAAAAAGGCTCACACTCTTACCAGGTAAAGAAAAATATCCTAGAAATCCAGCAAAGCTGCTGAGGCACTCAGTAGGTAAGGGAAATTAGCCATTCTGGAGAATTCTCCCTAACAGTTTTCTCTATGACCATTAGTCTGGCTTCAGAGCTGCCAGAAGCATGGAAACTGCTATCCTGAAAATCTTAGAAAACCTGCTCTCAAACTTTGACTCCAATACCCCTGTGTCCTCATCTTACTTGATCTCTAATCTGCCTTTGACACTGTCAACCATGCCACCCTGCTCAACCGTTTCCGTGATAACCTGGGTATCACCGATCAGGCCCTGGCTTGGCTGACCTCTTTCCTCTCTTGATCGACCCTCCCAGTTCCAACTTTGGTCCTTCCTCTCATCTATCTCTATCTCTACCCGTGGTGTCCCCAGGGGTCTAACCTCTCTCCCTGGCTGTTCAACCAATACCTGGCACTTCTTTCCCACCGCATTGCTGCTCTCTGCCGACATTTTCAGTGCCATGCGGACAACACTCAGCTCATTTTCAGGCTCCCTTCTGCCACCTCTTCTCCTTCTCTCATCTCTGACTGTCTGTCTGCTATCCAGGAGTGGTGTGCCACCAATGATCTCTGCCTTAATGCCAGTAAGACTGAGATTCTCCTCATTGGCACACCTGCTACCTCCTTTCCTATCTCTGTCTGGCCGGCCTCTCTTGACCCTCATACTCCTCCCACCTGTGATGCTAAAAATCTCAGGGTCATCTTCGACTCCACACTCTCCTTCTCTCCTCACATCTCTGATGTCTATAAGGAGTCACACTACCAGCTGCACCTACTCAGAGGTATTCTTTTTTCTTCTGCTTCCCCGAGAAGCTCACTGTCTGCAGAGCTCTGGTTCTCTCTAGGCTGGACTATTGTAACAGCCTCTTTCTAAATCTGCCTGCTTCTACTATCCGCTCTATGAAACGTATCCAGGAAAGGACTGCAAGACTTGTCCTTGGCCTCAAGCCCAGGGATTGTATCTCTCCAGGATTGAAAGCTGTGCACTGGCTCCCAGTGGCTGTGAGGATTAAGTTTAAAAACCTCTGCATTGCCCACAAGGCTTTCTGTGGCCTCAATACCTTCAACTCTCTCTTCCTAAATATCTTCCTTCTCGAGCTCTTCACTCATCCGCCTCCAACTCCCTCAGGGTCAGTCGCTTCTCCAAGCAAAGAGTCAGTGGTAGATCTCTTTCTTCGGCTGCGGCCTCCCTCTGGAACAGGCTCCCTGCCTCCCTGAAACTTGAGGAGAACCATCTCCGGTTCCGAAGCACCTCAAGACCTTCCTCTTTGCTTCTGCTTTATCTCCTCCTATCCCCTGCTGAACTCCTGACTGAAACTGGACTGGTCACTTGGCTACCCTCTGATCTCGGGCTCATTTCCCCTCCCTTGTCAGCTGCACACATGCACCGTCTCCTAGGCAATGCCTGCACTTGGGGGCTGTTTCTGTATACATTCTGTCCCCCCAGCTCCTGACACTTGATGTCTGCACTCACCCCTGCACTTGCCAAAAGCTGGCTGCACTTTTTACCTATTATTTTTTAAATTCTATTTATTTTTTACGGTTGATCCTATGTACTGCACTGGCCCTTACCCTTCCGTGCCGCACTTTCCCTTTCCCCCCTCCCATGTACTTGCGCAATCTCAGGGTCACCTGGCATAGTAGGATCGCTGTCTTTGTCTTCCCTCTGTTCCCCCTAGCTTGCCTCATCACACCTTGAAACCCTTGTGTGTAGGCGCGTTATGAATGCCATATCATTTCATATATCAAGAAGGAGACAGGCCAGTTTGTCAGAGGGTGCACCTGAGGTCACCCATTTCTGTTCTGATGCTCTACACTTGCGTTTAAAGGCAACCAGACCAGAGTTGTACCAGTTATTGCACTTTTTGGGTGGCTTCATAGGCACCCTAATAACAGGGGTAAGGATGTCAGGAGTGTTGGAAATGGAGAGACGAAGGTTAGAGAGGGCTGTGTCAGGGTTGGAGTCAGGTCAGCCACAAGAGTAGGAGGGGTGGAGTAGGAGGAGGCAAAGGCAGACATTGTGACTCTTTTTATGGTTTGGGTGGCCTTGAAGATGGGAGGCTGCTTTGGGTATGCCAATGCCAGAGGAGGCGATAGCTGAAGGTGGGCAGAGAGAAGAGAGAGATTGGTCCAGGAGAGTGCTGTAGTGAGAGGGGTAGAGAGAGGGATGTCATTGGAGATGAACACATCCAAGGTGTGGTCTGCGGTGTGAGTCTTGCCAGATGGTAGAATAGATATAGAGAGAGAGTCGCAGAGTTTGCGGAAAGGTCCTGAAGAGTCCAGATGGATGTTTAGATCCCCGAGCAGGAAGAGTTCTGAGGAGATGGATAGGAGAGAAGTGGCCAAGTCAGCCCATTCAGAGAGTAAGAGGGTGAACTGGCCAGGCGGCCTATAGAAGGTGGCTAAAGTATGAGAGGAGATTGGAGCGAGCGAGAGAGAGAGAGAGAGAGAGGGAGAGGGAGAGGGAGAGGGAGAGGGAGAGGGACAGGGGGAGGGGGAGGGGGAGGGGGAGGGGGAGGGAGAGGGAGAGGGAGAGGGAGAGGGAGAGGGAGAGGGAGAGGGAGAGGGAGAGAGAGAGAGAGAGAGAGAGAGAGAGAGAGAGAGAGAGAGAGAGAGAGGGAGAGAGAGGGAGGGAGAGAGAGAGAGGGAGGGAGAGAGAGGGAGAGAGAGAGGGAGAGACACTGCAGACCAAGCATTCAAAGGAAGAGTAGGCCTGAGTGGGAATGATGGAGACAGGAATCCACTTTGGATAGATCAGGGCTACTCCACCTCCTTTTCTGTTAGTCCTGGGCTCAGAGAGGTTCTTGTAGCCTTCAGGGAGAAGTGTGTCAAAACTTGTGACAGAGCTGTCCTTAAACTCAGTCTTAGCGAGTGCAGGAACATCAAGATCCAAGAGTTCAAGGAAGAGGCAGCTGTAGAGGGGTCCTTGACAGCAGAGCGAGAGTTAAGAGTGGCAACATGGAGCAGATTGCCACTTTTGAGAGACTCACGGGGGTAGAGTGGATACACAGGACAGCAATCCCAGAGAGTGCCTGAGAGATGGAAACAGGAAACGGTAGAAAGACAGGAGATAAGGATGATACTTGGGCTGTGGCGTATGTAGAGGTGGGAGCAGAGGGAGGCAAGGGTGCCCTTGAAGAGAAGGGTGAAAAGTTGATAAGGTGTGGGAGTATCCTATGGGACTATCCTATCAAAAAGGAGGAGGTTGGGTTGAGGACCCTGTACCAGGACAGTACAATTTAGATAGACATTAATGATGACCCTGGAGGAGTAGAAGAAAGCAAGAAGAAACTCCCAATGGGTGACACCATTGATGTGTGAGGAGAAGTAGGGAGACGGCAGAGCAACCATATGAAGGGTCCATAGGCTGGGTGAAGGGACGAGAAAGAGGATGTCGGTAAGTGTTTCTCTGGAGGAAGCGTTGACATAGGTGTCACTGATAGGTTGGTCTGGGTTGGAGCCAGGGTGTCCTTTTTGATTTGTTCCTTTTCTCAGATAAAATGCACATTGATCATGAATCCACCCACAGGCTTACGGCATCATAGGAGGCATACTTGAGAGCAGGGCAGAGGATGCCAGCTGTGGTTCTGCTGGAGCGCAGACGTCAGCTGTTTCAACGAGTCTGGATGAGACGAGAAGGACTCATATGGGCATCGATGCAGGCCTTTGATCTAATGGGCCGACTGCTGCCTCCCAGTTCCACAGATTGGCTGATGTGCGAGAAGCCAGCCAATGAAGGGGGAGTAGGCTCAGGCCACAGGATGCATCCAGGGGGGAAATAAAAGCGCAGCCATCTTGAGCAGGCCAACAATAGCACAGAATGCAGGTGAAAAGGTTGATTTCAGAGCCCTTTAACACATTCAATTTGCATCAAATGTATAAAAACGATTTTGTTTGATAGATGCAAATAATAACACACATTCTTGCTGGCTTCTGATGAATTTCCTTTCTTTCCTGAAAATATTTTGTTTGTTGCATGTCACAGCAAGCAACAAGTTATTTGTTCCTTTTCTCATATAAAATGCAGTTTGATATTCAGCGCCAGGCGCAGCCATCATGGAGCCTCCCACAGGTTTACCAGCATCATAGGAGGCATACTTGAGGACAGGGCAGAGGATCGTAGATGCAAGGCTGCTGGAGCGCAGACATCAGCTGTTTCCACGAGTCCAGATGAGAGGAGCAAGTATAGGCCTGAACCACACAAGTATGTTGGTAGCAATGACTGAGCAGTCAGGCCTGTCTAAGGAGGGGAAAAGGACTTTAGGCGGTACAAAGAACGTAGGCTCAATGAAACACTGACACACTAAAGTTAAATACAAATAATGGTTTCTTTTATATATTCACACTAAGGTAAGGAAAAATGTATGTACTAGAACATTCAATAAGCACATAAAAGAACCAAAGCAATATTCACACTAAGTAACACAATTTGGTATTCTTTGAGAATGACACTATGCAATTAAAAAGGTAAGTAAACTATTGTTGTAATAGGTGTTTCAGGTAAAATTAATGAAACAAAACCAACATATGATAAGTAAATATGTGGCCATATGTTCATAGAAGCCTAACACTTTAGAAGTCCATTCCTATCTAGTTAGTTATGAATGTCTTAGAGTTAGATTGGAGAGCAAAACAGGCAGGCACCATCTGTAAAACGTTTGAAAGTTGCAGGGAAAGTCTTCTATAGCAAGTAAGTAACAGTCTTTGTTGGAAAAAGGGCCGCACCTTCGTAGAAGGCTCCCTGAAGGCACACATGTGTTAGGCCTGGGCAAACGGTTATGGGTGAACTCCCAACTACAGGATTCAGCACTCCAGCAATACAGGAGCAGAAAAGTAACTCTAGGTAAGTTCAACCAGGAGTCTCACAGTACATTAGCAGTGAAAAAGAGCCTGCAGCACGATGCCCCCAAGATGCAGCAGCGGAACCACCGGTGGATTCTTGGTCAGGAAGATGAAAGAAGGGACACTGGGGTGGATCTCGCAGCAGCAGTCACGTGAAAAGGCTTCCAGCAAAGGATTCTTTGGGGTTCTGTTGTTTTTATGCCTTTAGGGAAGCACCAGTGGAGACCGATTACTGCCCAGTTGATTTGTCTCTCTATCTCAGTCCAGCACTCTGGTGAGGGGACTTAAAGCAAAGGAACCTTTTGTTTGGAGTTCTCGAAGGAGTCCACCAAAGTTTCCAGAGGATTCAATCTTTGGAAGATGATGCATTGCACAGTAGCCACAGGTCCGAGGTTATTGGCAGTTGGCAGCCAGTGAAGGTCACAGCTTGTCGTGGTATGGCTTGAACTGCAGGTCGTCTCAAGTCTGATTGGTGCCACTAATCTAAAGGAGATACTCATCCCCTTCAGAGTTCTCCTGACTCTTGGAAGAAGGGGTCGAGCAGCAGCGATTACACAGAAGGCTTCTCTGGTCGTCTGGAAGTGGCTGTGGACATCTCTCCTCTTCTTCCTCATTGATTCTTCTGTTCTTAGGGTCGGAATGTCTTCAGCCTCAGGATCCATGCCTTTTGTCTCCCTTGGGACCTCTGGGGTCTCCCTTGCGACCTCTAAAAAAAAAACCCGAAAAAAAAGTTTTTGTTTTTTTTTAATTCCAAGTTCCTGCGCTGTGGCCAGCACCATGTTGCTTTTTGGTTCTGGAGTGGCTGACTTTCTTGTTCAGGCCCCTTAAAAAATAAAAAGAAGAAAATAGGAACCTGAGTGCCACAAGTCTAACACTTTCAGCACTAACCCTAAATCAAAAAGAGTAGGAATACCAAATAATGTGTCTTTCTGGAATTCTATACAATAATTGCTAGACTCATTAAAGGTTTATTTCAGGCACACTTCAGGGGGTAAGTCACTCAGTCTGTTCTTAAACGCCTCAACTCAGCCTTTCATCCTTCTGAGAACGATAAATGAGTGCCAACATAGGTTGGGTGATATTGGGTGTATATTTTTTCTATATAAAGCGTTTAAGCGTAAGTGCTATATAATAACACATCATTATTATTTGGTCATGGACGTCTGCTTGCATTCACTGTAATTTGGTAATATGGGCCTATAAACACTGATCTTAAAGATTCATATGGCAATCCACTCTTGTATGAAATGTACATCACATTATAGGGATATCGTAACCATATTTTTCGTAGTGTACAATGCTATGTGATGCCACTTCCTGTTTTGTCAATGGTTGAAAGGTTGTGTTCCATCGCTTCCCGCGATATCACTTCGGGTGGGGTCAAATGACATCACTTCCTGTGATGTCATCAGGAGTCAAGGGTCGTGTGATGTCACTTCCGCTACCCCTGGCATTTTGGTGAAATAACGTCCCTGAGCTAGTGCTTATTTATAAAAAAGAAATAAGCACTTACCCAGATGCAGCTTTCCTGCCTGCAGTCTCTGGTCTCCAACTACCGGCACCAACGAAGAAAAAGCCACCCAGTGGTAGCTTTTCTTTATTACAGCTGGCTGGCTTTTGCTTCATTAGTAGTGCCGCAAGGGCAAGCACAGGAGGCATCCATTTCACAAAATGGATGCCTCCTAGTGCTTCCCATTTTTAAGTTTTAGCTTCATTTGCTCAATACTTTACATAGGGACTTTTTTTAAAAAATGTTTAGATATATTTTTGATTATTGGCTATCTTTTAAGCCAATAATATTTCTGAGCGCACTATTCCTTTAACATACAAACTGGCTCCAGTCTTTGAAAAAGAACAACAATCCAAAATGATGACTCCAGCTATGGGCCTAGAGGAACAATCTTTCACATAAAGACTTCCAGGTTGGGATTAGACCTTCTGCGTTAGTGAACACTGCAAAAACGATTTCTATCTCAGTAAAACAGGAAGAGATTGAACAACCTATTTTATACATCAGCAGGAAGATGTTCCAATAGGAAAATAATGACACCATCATTAAACTTGAATGCCCAGCAGTCAAGTGTGCAGTAGAATGCCTTATTATCTCAAGAGGCGAAGCTCTGCTTGGTCATCGATGATGCTCCCTTGGTTTGGTTATCCTCCAATAAAGACAACAATATATAAGATGGTTCCTAAATTGTCCGCTTTATTTCTTCATGGTTGAAAATGGAGAGTGAAAGATGTAGTTGAATGTTTACTATTTCTGCCAGCTATTTATGTCATTAGATATGAAACATTAATGGTCAGCTGTGAGGAAAAGGGAAATGAATGTGAACGATCACATGAAACACCACTCTTTTTGGGCTTAGGTGGACTTTTGAGACAAGGAATGGCTCTCTGCTATGTGATATGCTACCTGAAGAAGGAAAAGGGGGGACCCTCAAGGGCCTTTCCTCCTATCTCAAATGCATCGGTTTCATTACATCTGAAGTAAATACTGTTCCAAAACTTCAGCATAAGTACCTGCCGTTTGCGGAATGGGCACCCTTTTTCCCCATCTCTGATACGAACTTGGCAAGAAGGGCTCATATTGTCATGTGAATGCTCTCACAGAGAGCCTTGTTCTGGTACCTTGGATGCTGTATTTAGGGTGCCCGTTCACATGCCTAGCACTGCTCTTCCTGCAGACTCCTTCTTCAATCCCACTCACCTTGTCATTGAACTGATGTAGTCCATCACATGTAGACACAGCGCCATGAAGCAAAGCTGTGAGACAATCTCTTGACTTCCACCCGACTTCAATATGGCAGTTGACTATTTAAACCTTGCCTGCGCCACACCAGCAGTGATCATTTCAAATGGCAAAAGGCAAGCAATGAAATGTGGCGGCAGCATGTGAAACTTAGAAGAAGAAGGAAGTGCATGATCAGGAACAGGAGGAACGAAGGGTCAACCAATGGCATAAGTGGCAGCTACAGAACAAAAGATAGGGTTTAACGCATACATTTATCATGTAATAGTTTTTAAGTTGGAGGTTGGCAAATCAAAAGGAAGTAAAACTTGGCAAAACAGGGAGTGAAAGAAGAGTTAAAAAAAGTTCTGTGCAAGTGCATAAGCTAAAGGACAGAAAATCCAGTCCATTCCATAATCTAATTTCAAACAAGCACTCGAAGGCATCCATTCCATCCAGAATAGTGTTCAGCAAGCCACTCGGAGTCTCCAGGTTTTAAGGTGTTCCAGCACACTTCTGTCAAAATTACCACACCCTCAGGGGCCTTAATGTGGTCTTGACTTGAGCATGGCCCTTGGTCAGCTCTTGGTCTGTGCTTCGGAAGGATGAGTCAACAGCCTCACATACATTACTAGGGAAAGCCCTCTAATGGACATCTCTTGTAAATACAACTTTTTGAGGCTGAATATCAACAAAGATGGTGGTAGACTGTGATGACATTGGAGGGGTACCATTGAAGGAACAGGTATCATGAAACGAGGGAGGTCAGTTGCAGTGGGTAGCGGGAGGCTTTGTGGGCGAAGGCGATACCCCACCTTTGAGATGGTTCTTAAAAAGATACTAAAGTCGGGGGCAGCATCTTAATGATCAAGGGGCCAATAGTGTCCGGGAGCCAGGCTTCACTAAGACAGAGGAGTTTGAGTCAATTGTCTGACATGAACTGATTGACTTGGATAGTGTGTTTATATAATTTATTTTTGAACTTGAATGTTTTATAATCTACTTGATTTTACTAATTAACTGTGTGTATTTTGAAATATTTGCGTAAGATTTACTTTTTTAAACCAATTCACAATAAAAAAAAATACAGTGCGTTTGGCACCCTAGCGTGCATGAAGTAAAATGCCACTGAGTTGGCAGATAGCAGAACCTTTGTGTGCACAAAAAGGGCAGGTTCAAGCAGGAAAGGCTCAGAGATGGTAAGTAGTATTTCATCTTGCAGGCACCATGAGGAATGTGGAGAGAATTGAAGGCTTCAAATGTTTAAGAGTTGGAGTGGACCTGCATTGAACTGGACTCAAACATGTGAAGTATACTCTCAGTAAACTGGTGAAGTCTACTCCAGCCGATGATACGCAAGGAAGCTCAACTTTCGACTTCCGCCATCTCCTCTGCCTTCACAATGTGTCCTCTCTCCCACCCTTGCAGTGGCCGTGTCATTCACACTCACTGTTTGCATAGGGCTCTCATCAGCTACAACTCTGTTGTAGCTATGCAACAGTGAGTGTGAATGGCACGTTGATGTTTTGATGATTTCAGGCAACCGTCTCATGTGTGAAGGTGCTGAAAACTGTGAAAAGGGTGGGGAGTCCAAACGT
Organism: Ambystoma mexicanum; assembly: GCF_040938575.1. NCBI lineage: Eukaryota > Metazoa > Chordata > Amphibia > Caudata > Ambystomatidae > Ambystoma > Ambystoma mexicanum. Next base: position 490,720,850 of record NC_090922.1, on the reverse strand, counting down.
CATGTAGCCAGTTATGTCTGCAGGGTCCTAGCAGGTAACTATGCAAAATTTGGTGTAGATTGGTGAAAAAGTGTGGAATTGTATAAGGAACAACGCTTCGCCAAGCCACAAACCAACACACACACATTTTCACTTGTGTTGAAATCCGGGGAATGGGGTGGGTGTTTCAAATGTCATGTAGCTAGTATTGTCCAGAGGATCCTAACAGGTAACTATGCAACATTTGGTGCAGATTGGTGAAACGGTGTGGAATTGTATAAGGAACAACGCTGTGGCCTGACTGCCACAAACAAACCCACACATTTTCACTTTATAAATATAGAAATTGGCATGAGCCCAAATCACATGTTACATAAGAGGAACAAGCCCCTTGCCTTACTGGAATCTTGGACAATAAAAAATCAGGTGGTTACATTGTCAGCATGATTTAGACACTTTAAACCTGAACACCATCTATGACACCATTGAACGTTGGATGACCAACAATTGGGTCTGTCTTAACGGAGCAAAAACCGAGCTACTTTTGTTCAGAAGCACCGAAGCCAGAGCCAAACTTGGAGACGAATACGTATGTTTCAATCTTACGGATTGTTCTATCCTAGTTGTCGGTAAGTGTCCCGTAATTTGTCCCCTGATGCGAAGACTCACTCGAGCTATATTTCAAGGAACTGCCATCATTACCTAAGACTTTTAAGGAACACCAAAACCTTTTCCTGAGAGGCAAATTGTGTCTCAATTGCCCAAGCAATTATTCTATCCCACCTGGACTATTGCAACGCTCTGTTGCTGGGGCCAGTAGAAGTCCCTGTAAAAATCCTAATTCTTCAAAATGATGCCGTTCGGATCATCAAAGGCATCCCCAGGCGTGAGAATATACTTTCTCTGGCTCTCAATCACGTATTGGATCCAGTTTAAGACAGCATCCATAGTGCATAAATGCCTTTTTGGCAATTAAATGGTCTACCTGAAGTCCCGTTTTGCACCATGTCAACTAGGGCGCATTTTACACTCCACTAACCAGGGACTTGGCAATGCTCATAAATTAAAAAGAGCTAAGTGTCTATAAAGAGCCTTCCCCACATTGGCAGCACAGACATGGAACTCCCTGCCTCTAACCCTATGCATGGAGGAAAATGAGAAAACTTTTCGAATCTCTCTGAAGACCATCCTTTTCAGATAATTAGTGTTAAGCATAGTCCCTGGGGCTACTGAGTCCCTGTACATGATTTGTGTCTGAGTACCGTTTTTTATGTTTCTCCTCTGTGTTTGTGTGCGCCCAGATGATTGTGGGTTTCCGGCACAATGCAAATAAATAAATAAATAAGCTTGCTTTGAACTTTCTTGCAAAGTCTGCCTCCTGCTACCTTCAGGTTTGTTGTGCAATACAAATGAATAAACATATAAACAAAAAAACAAGGTAAAATAGAAAATGTCCTACTCCATAAATTGCACTGCAGCTGGCCATGACACATATTGTTGTGACATTATGAGTCAGACTAGCTGTGTTGAGGCAGTATGCCTATAGTATGCACTGGGGGAACAGAATGGGCCTACTGCGCCATGGATAATAGGTACACATATATTGCCACATAAGAGGGTTGTGTGAATTGGGGATTCAGCATGGCAATGTAGCCCTCACCCTCAATGATGGGTTTGCTTGGAGGGGCAGTTAGGTAGTTCCTTCTCTGGCATTTGCTCCTTTTCCCTACTTGTACTACTCCACTGAAATCCCCCCCCCCTTGGCCATGAAGCTATTTATTCAGTGGAACTCTTTAACTCTTTAAAAAATGACTCAAACTGTGTATTCTAGCAATGGAAGGAGCACCACAAAACACTCCAACCTCCCATCCAAACTAACCGCCCAACCCAGCTCTCCTGAACTCTGTCCATAAACTACTCTATGCAATATGTAAATATGTACATAGCGGCCTCAGGCTCCAAATGTTAAAAATGTGTATTGTTATATAATTCCTATCCCTGGTTTATGTTCATTTTTTCTTACCCCTTAAGGCACTCTAATGTATGACTGTCTCTGCTCTCTGTTATTGCCTATGTTGAAAGTAATTTCTATTGAAATGACATTCCCTTATTAAATAAATACAAAATACAAATAGTGTGGCAAAGGATCAACAGAACACACAAAGGTCAGCAGTAACAGTTCAGGAAATCTATTTCTTGAATTTAACCAGATGGGTGTGATAGCTGGAGATCCTCCCCCACTGAAAATGCTGCCCTCCGGCGCCTGTTGTAGAGTTTCTCCTTTGGGTCCTTTGGGGCCTTGATGAAACAGTCTTGCAGCCACTGGCCTACGCGGTAAAAAGGTCCAATCTGAGCACTCCCCGAACAGCTCTCAGTCAGCATCTCCTCCTTGCTTTGACTCACCTGCTTGTTCTCATTCTTAGCCCAGTCTACATTAAACTATGTTCTTCCGCTTCTTCATTAGCTTTATTGCTCAATAAATATTGTAATTGTTTTTACCTATCTCTTGTTGCCCTTGCAATGTGATTGGTGTTAGAAGGTTACCTGTTTGTTGCTCATAGATGAAGATTGGGGAACTCTGTGGGTCAGACGAGAGAACTGCTACGTGATGTAATCCCTGGTGGTGCCACAAGGATGATACTCATACATTTTCTTGGTGGATTCTGGGGTAGAACTGGTTCTTAGTTGGATGAACAAATTCCAGGTTGGCCAGGGAGGGATGTGCCTCATTGGTAAGGTGGCTCGAGGATACATTGGGGGTCATTAAGAGGTGGGCGGTAAGGGATTACCGGCACCGGTAAGGGCACCGGTTCCCGGTAATCCCTTACCGCCCTACTACGAGGTCCCCTAGCGGGTCCCCTCCTTAACGTCTGGTTTTACCAGGTGTTATGGAAGGGACCCGTTAAGGGACTACAGAGCTAATAACGGGCCCGCTAATAGCCTGTATGGGGGCTCAAATGGGAATGGGTAATGGTTCCCGGAATGGGGACTTACCGGGTCCTCCAAGGTCGGAATGATCCGGTAAGTCCCTATTCCAGGAACTTGGACCCGGAATGGGGTAAGGGGGTAGCAATGGTGCTAATAGCGCCATGGCTACCTCCAACCTCGTAATGACCCCCATTGTCTGAAACATTCCTTCTCCTCACAGATTCCCCATCTCAGATATATATGTTCCAGTTCCAGCTACTCTCAAAATATTTTTGCCAGCTCCACACGGCTCTGGCGAGCTCCCTTGGATTGGTATGTGATGTCAGGGACAGTATATATAAAGTCATTGGATCCCATTACCCCAGTTCCTTTTTTCCATGCACTAAGTACACTGCTCAGGAATGCCACTCATTTTTATCTTGGAACTATTTAATGCTGAATAAGAAGGTGGGTGTCGCACCCTGCAACGATTGTGCGCGGCCGATGCCCATTCCTCATTTGCACAAGTTATGCCTGTACAACCTTGAAGAGGAACATGTTTTGGAGGACTATGACTCGTACCAATCCACGCACTCAAAGGTGCACCAGGAGTGTGCTGCAAATCTTTACAACAGATGTTCTGGCTCTTTTGATACAAGAGTTTGGTTCTGAGCTGGACTTTTTCGGCATCTTTTGGGTCTCATGACATCATGTATATTCATGATCCCCTAGGTGAGGGTGTGCTTGAGGTCGAGCTAGTGGCTGCTTCATTGTCTGAGGTCTCAATTTCAGGGCATCTTAGACCTATTGCAGGTCTCGAAAAGAGTGACACAGTATCTCCTGTGTTGGGCCCACCAAGACAATGTGCTGAGGGGAGAGAATCTCTGACAACCTAGGTCTCAACTGATCATGCTCCTGGAAATCCTATCTAAAAGGCTGTGGTGGTCATCTAAAGCAGACTGGGGTCACCTGCCAAGGCTCAGGACCGCATCATTCTCCTTGAGCTGTTAGCTTTAAGGCTAACTCAGGTTTCATTTCTTTCTTCTGTACTTGGCAAGTGTTTCCTGCTCCTGATGGACAACACAGTGGACGAGTATTATCGCAAGAAGCAGGATGGTGTGAGGTCACTGTCTCTGTGTAAGGAAGTGATGCATCTGTGATTTTGTGCTCTGGTGAACAGTGCCTCTCTGTTAACTGTCCATCTTGCCAGAACAGAGAACAGAAAAGGTGATTGTGGATGCCATGATCAGGCAGACCTCAGCCTCCTCTTAGAGAAGCATTCACAGGACAAGAAATTCGCCATTTGGGGAACCCCTCAAGTGGATATCTTTGCCTTCAGTATCAACAGGAAGTGCAAGTAGTTTTGCACCAAACTAGATTCTCATGCGGGGTCTGTGGGAGAAGGGCAGCATTTGTCAAGTAGAACTTCTCACCTCTATGCATTCATGCTGATTCCTGTTGTTCAGCTGTTCTGAGGGGACTACAGAGGTTTGGTTCCAACATGATTGTTTCTGACTGGGCTCATAGAACGTGGTACCCTGAACCTCTATCTATCCTCTTTGGTTCGCTCCGGCCAGCTATGGGGGCCAGGTCCTCCACCCAGAAATTGGCATCACTAACCTTCATGTTGGCTTCTGAGAGGCTGAGGTATAAGGAGTGGGACAAACTGGAGGAATGTCTTTCTACCTTGAGGCCTGCCACCAAGTCCACACAGGCTTGCAAGTGGCATATGTTTATGTCTTATTGAAGACAAAGAGGTCTAGACATCCATCCAGGACCAAGACACATATCAATACCTTGTCAAGGGTCTGGACCAAGTCACAGATCACAGCCTAGAGAAAGGCCTCAGCCTCAACATCATGATGGAAGAGCGTTCTGGAACACTTCAAATCCCTTATACTGTGTGTGACTTGTGAACACTGCCCTGGGTGAATGCCTGGAGATTTTTGTTTGACGATGAAGCAGATATTAGACCTCAAATCCTGTGTATTAGGTATTTCCACTGAACGTTAATTAACTCTACTTCCTATCACTAGTTTGTCAAGATGTGCGTTCTTCAGAGTTACATACACAGTCAGAAAGCCTCAAATTGGTAGACACTAAATACATTTGTTGAAACATGTGTGTGTGTGTGTGCTCACATGTGTGTGTTTGTGTGTGGGTGATGTGTGTGCTATGTCTGCCAACCATGATAAATGGTGTTCAAAGCCAACATGCACTGCACACTGATAAAACAGCCTCCACCTTCCCTCAAGGTAGCCAGAATATCCCCAGAAGCTAAGCTTTTGTATAGGCTACAGTGCTATAGACATAGTCGTCCCAGCTGGAAGTCGAGCCATGGGTCATTCTAATCTAAGAATCTTGGTGCCAAGAGGTACTTCCGAGACCATCACACTCCAGTCAGCTCTAGCTGAAAACCACTGCATTGATGTGATGGCAGGGGGTAGTGTATTGGAGATATCATGGTCCTATTAATCAACAATGGACACAGGCCTTACCCCATTGTTCAAATGATATGCAAGCGAATTTTTATTGCAAAATCCAGGAAGAGTTACCACCAACATGGGTCAATAGAAAGGAGAATGAATGTGGCTCAATTCATCCCTTTAAAGATTCAAAGCCTTGAGGTAGTGGAGGGCTTAACAGACTCGCTGAATTGTGTGGCTATCCAGTGGAATGACCCAATCCTTAGAGCCTTTTGAACAGATTGTACCAGTGGTAGAGGACCAGAACAAACTATTGTCCTATTTCATTGGGTACTCACCTAGCAAACCTTTCTACCTCTATCTAAGCGCCTGTTTTTTGGTCCAATTGTCTACTTGTCTCGTCTCTCTGTCTCGTCTGCCTGCACCCTGGCCAGTGTCCTTCCCTAGTGTTTTCAACATACCCCTTCCCACTCCCTTCCTCCTCTCCCCTCTCCCTACCTACTCGATGGTGCTCTCTGTCTCTCCTATCTTTTCTAACTGCTTCTCTAGCGATTAATCTGCTCTCCTCACTAAATCTGGTAGGAAGAAGTTTAAAAAGGACATCCTGGTCTCCAACCCAGGACTCCCTATCTTTGACACCTATACCAGTGCTTCCTCCAGGCAAACCTTCACCGACATCCTCTTTGTCATTCTCTTGCCAGACCTATGGACTCTACATATGGTCTCTCTGCTCTACCCCTTCTCTTCCTCTCCCATTAATGGTGACACCCGGTGGGAAGCCCTCCTGGCCTCCTTCCACTCCTCTAAGGTCATAATTAATGTTTACTTGAATGGTACAGTCTTGGTCCAAGGCCCTCAAGCCAACCTTCTTCTATTTGATAGATGTTTCCCAAGCCTCATCAATTTACTTTCTTCTCCTGCTGTCCCCTCTCTCCCCTCCACAGCTTCCTCGCCTCCCCCTGCTGTCCTCTCCTCGGCTACTTTGCCCTCTCCTCCTGTCTCTTCTGCCCACCCTCAGGCTTCTTCTAAACCTGTGCAGGGCGTACCTCTGATTTGTACCCCTCTCCGGAAGTCTTTCAAGGACAGTAACCTTCTCCATATTGCCACTCTCAACTCTCACTCTGCTGTCAAACACACCTCTGACATCTGCCGTCTCCTGGAGGAACTTGACCGCAATGTCCTCACTTCACCGAGACATGGGTCACGGCCAACTTTGTCACAAGCTTTGACACTCTCCTCCTCAAGGGCTACAAGATGCTCTCCGCGCCCAGGTCCAATCGTTCTGCAGGGGGTGTAGCCCTGATGTTCCCCGTGTGGATTCCTGCCTCTGTCATTCCTATGCAGGCGTATTCCTCTTTCAAATGCCTGCAGGCTCTCTCTCTCCTGGCCATTCCCTAACTGTGGCTACCATCTATCGGCCACCTGGTCAGATCTCTGCCTTCCTCCCTGAGTGGGCGGACCTCTCCTCTTCCCTCCTGGTCTCAACCACTAAACTCCTCCTTCTTGGAGACTTCAACATCCACCCTGATGCTTCCTGTCCCTCCTCTGTACTCTTTTGTGACCATTGCGACTCTCTCTCTCACTCTCTATTCTCCCCTCTGGCCCGACTCACTCTGCGGGGCACACTCTGTATGTTCTGATCTCTTCAGACCTTCCCCTTTCTTCCCCTCTGACCACTCCTCTCTCCTGCAGTGATCACTTTCTCTGTTCCTCCAAGCTCGCCCTTTCTAACCCTCCGGCCAAGCCAACTCCGGCACTGCAACCTACCTTCTCCGTTATCTGACCCATGAAGTGTGTGTCAGTTGAGGCTTTTGCTGCCACTTTCTCACACCCATGCCCCTTTGGCTGACTCACACCCTGATGCAGCCCTTTCCATGCTCCACTCTGCTATATATGATACTCTTGATGTTCTTGCCCCTGTCATGAGGATCCGCTTGAAGCCCAAAGCCAAGTTCAAATCTTGGTATGACTCAGACCTTGTAACCCTTAAATGTAAGTGCAGGGTGGCTGAGAGGAAATGGCATGTTTCCGGTATATCATCTGACAAACTGGCCTGTCGCCTGCTCCAAAGGCAATACCGGATCTCTGTCCGCACCAAGAAGAGAGCCCACATCCAAGGTTGTCTCCACAGCATCAAACTCTTTAAAATCTGCAAGGAGCTGGCCAATTGTACTGCAGTATCTACCTCTCCTGTCCCATCCCAGGCCCACTGCATAGTCCTGGCTTCTCATTTAATCTCTAAAACCCAGGACTTCCTGTCCTCTCTTCCTCTTCTTCTCTACCTCATCCCTGCGCTTCCCTCAGGCCCTTCTTCGGCCACCTCTCCTCTCTGCTTCTCTGCCTTTCCCCTGTTCTCCTCAGATGAGGTTTCTAGATAAGTCCGAGCTATGAAAGTTTCATCAAAACAGGTTCACCCCTGTTCATCCAAAACCATCAAGGACCACGTTGATACCCTGACGCTGTCATGGTCATGACGTCAGGGGCACAGGCATGCAGGGGTTGCATGCACAGGAGACCCAGGTGGACACTGTCCTGGCACCTTTGGCGCCAGGCTCATGAACAAAAGTAAACAAGAACATCCATTTCATCCGGCTTCATGCCAGCATACTTACCAACTGGGGGAAGCTTACCTGTACATCTCTTCGCGAACCGAGCATTCATCTTTACACTTTCCGGAACACCGAAATCTTCATCTTGGCACCGCAGCACGCCACACTCCATCGTCGACAGCAGCGCCTGCAAGGAAAAACAGAAGTCAAGGTTAGACATCGAATAAACAGTCAGTTTAAGGTTGCGCTTTGCCATACTTCACGCTTTTCCGTAAACCATCACTTACCTGCTGTTGAACGTTGTGGTAGCATTAATCTTCCATCCGGCCATGTGTCGCATCTCACAGCTAGATTGAGGCTGCATTTCCATCTAATAGACCGCATTTCCATCTAAGGGAAGAAAACAGAAGAGAGACATTATTGCGGGCATAAATAGGAGCAACATATAAAGACATTAAACAGAACAACAGAATCACAAGAGCTCAAGAGACACTTACCAATCATAAAGAGAATCATAGTCGCAACTGGACTAATCCTTATCAGGGATCAATGAAGGAACTAGATCCCATTCAACGCGCCCCTGCCAAAAGTAGCAGGACGGAGAGCTTACCTTCCATAATTCACACGTGAGCTTTATGGGCCGCTGTATGCTCACAGAAACCGTACTTTGGAGAGAAAGGTTCGAGAGGTACAACAATCACAGATTGGCGCACTCACACACTCTTATCTCCACACAGGAGCAGTATCACCACGTACCACCGCTCACAGCTTTTCTACTGAGGGAGAGGCCTGAAGGGGGTGATTCAAGTTCAGGGAGGGCTGCAACCGTGCCCCAACGCCTACGCAGAGACCAGCTGAGCAGAACAGGCTCCTGCTCTGGCTGATTTCTGCAACCACTCCTTCGCCACTGGAGTCCCCCCCCCCCCTGAAGCACTCCCCCATGCACCCTCTTCTTAAGAAAACCTCTGCCGACCCTACCTGTCCAGCTAACTATCGTCCAATCTCCATCACTCCTTTCCTGGGCAAACTCCTGAAAAAGCTGGCTGTCTCCCAGCTCAATCTTCATTCTGAATCAGTTGGCTGTCTTTATGACCATCCGTCTGGCTTAGAGCTACCAGAAGCACAGAAACTGCTCTCCTGAACATCCATGAAGACCTGCTCTCAAACCTCGATTCCAACACCCCCTGTGTCCTCATCTTACTTGATCTCTCTTCTGCCTTTGACACTGTCAACCATGCCATCCTGCTCAACCATCTCCATGATAACCTGGGTATCACCGATCAGGCCCTGGCTTGGCTGACCTCCTTTCTCTCCGATCTCCCCTCCCAGGTCTAACGTCAGTCCTTCTTCTCCTCTATCTCTTTCTCTACTTGTGGAGTCTAACCTCTCTCCCTGGCTGTTCAACCAATACCTGACACTTCTTGCCCACCGCATAGCCACTCTCTGCTCCAACTTTCAGTGCAATGCGGATGACACTCAGCTCATTTTCAGGCTCCCTTCAGCCACCTCTTCTTCTTCTCTCATCTCTGACTGTCTGTCAGCCATCCAGGAGTGGTGTGCCGCCAATGATCTCTGCCTTAATTCCAGTTAGACCGAGATTCTCCTCATCGGCACACCTGATCCCTCCTTTCCTGTCACTCTCTGGCCGGCCGTTCTTGGCCCTCTTCCTGCTCCCACCTCTGAGGCTAAAAACCTTGGGGTCATCTTCGACTCCATACTTTCCTTCTCTCCTCACATCTCTGATGTCTCTAAGAAATCACACTACAAGCTCCACCTCCTCAGAGGTATTCTTCCTTTCCTCTCCTTCCCCCAAAATCTCACTGTCTCCAGAGCTCTGGCTCTCTCTAGGCTGGACTACTGCAACAGCCTTTTTCTAAATCTGCCTGCCTCTACTCTCCGCCCTTTGCAACTCATCCAAAAGAGGACTGCAAGACATGTTCTTGGCCTCAAGCTCACGGATTGCATCTCTCCAGGACTGAAATCTCTGCACTGGCTCCCAGTAGCGGTGAGGATTAAGTTCAAAACCCCCTGCATTGTCTACAAGGCCTTCTGGGGCCTGGGACCGAAATACCTTCAATGTTCTCTTCCTAAATATCTTCCTTCTCAAGCTCTTCGCTCATCCGCCTCCAACTCCCTCAGGGTTAGTCGCCTCTCCAAGCAGCAAGTTGGTGGCCGATCTCTTTCTTCTGCTGGGCCTCCCTCTGGAACAGCCTCCCTGCCTCTCTGAAACTTGAGGAGAACCCTCTCTGGTTCTGGAAGCACCTCAAGAACTTCCTCTTTGCTTCTGCTTTCTAGCCTCCTCTCCCATGCTGATATCCTGTCTGAATCTGAAATTGCACTGCTTTACCTGGCTACCCTCTGATCTCGGGCCCAGGTCCCCCCCCCCCACCAGTTGCACAGCTGCACTGCCTGCCCCCCTGCAACACTTGCACTCTGGGACTGTTTCTGTATCCCTACAGCCCCTAGTTCCACTTGACACCTGATGTCTGCACTTGCCACCAGCTGGCTGCACTTCTATTTATTCTATTTAATTGTCTATATTTATTTCACTGTCATCCTTTGTTCTGGACTGTGTTAGGGAGAATTCTCTCTTTAGGCTGAATTTCCTAACCTAGTGAGTCCCCCAGCAGCTTTGCTGGATTTCTGGAGTTTGTTTTTTCCTCCTGCCAAGAGTGAGACTCTTTTTCTCCCACTCTTGGACATGATTTATGGTATTCCTTTGACTGGTAATGTGTTTTATGGGTTATGGGGTCCTTTACTCCATAGGGTCTCATGTGTTTTTACTATGTGTGTTACACAGCACCCTCTGTGCAGTAACACAGGGGTGTCATAGTGACACCCCACCATAGACTCCATACCCTGGGACTGACTACTGTCTCCCAGGGCATGTAAAGTATTGGCTTTACTAGTCCCAAATTATTAACAGAAACCTGTACAAAACATCATATTGTGGACGTACTAGTCGGGGCAATTCGATTGCCCCAGGGTCTGTTAGTCGGGGGGCACGTCTCCGTCCCCCCTAATCGAGTTTTGGCTGGTGGCAGTGGAAACTACTTTTTATATTCGACAGCGTATATTTCCCTATGGGATTTTCCCATTGTTCGAGGCTACCAACTTTAATTATTTAATTCTCATAGCCTCAAACAACGGTTTATTTAATTAATATTAATTCTCCGGTTGGTATTTTTTGCCAAGACTCGATTCTAAAATGGCGTTTGTGTTCTCTTCTGTGACTCCAACCCAAGTCGAGCCCTTTGTTCCACTTTTTGGCGGGCTTCTCCACAGAAGCCTCCAAAAGTGGTGCCACTCTGTCTGGGTACCACAGGGGGTGTGGAGGGGGTTTAGGCACCCTGGACTGAGTTACCTTGGTAATTCAAGTCGCACTCTTGTGTGATTGGCCCAAGTGGTGAGCCGGCCGGCTCACCACTTAGCATGTTTTATTGACAACTAGGCTGAGTGAATGGGGGTATGCTGCATAAAAGCAGGGCTTTGGGGACTGGAACGTCAGAAGTCGCCACAGGACCTGAGAATCCAACGAGGGAGAAGCTGAGCCGACCTACCACGACGACACCACTGGTGGAGCCCTGCAGAACCAACTCACCACTTCCCGACGACAGAGAAGATCTCCCGGCTGGAGAGGCTTCTTCCCCTGACTGGTGGGCACAACCAGTTTACCTTTCTTTCTTCGCACCCCAGACCGGTTTGTGGTCGAGCTGCCCGTGCCAAGCACCCCGGCGGCCGGATAGCCACTCACCACTGAACCGTGAATCAACGGACCGCTCCTTGTACCTGAGAAACTCTGCGGCTGGTTTCTTCCCTGGCAGTGCAACGGACTCCTGTCTTCCTCCACGACGAGACCCTCTCTTCCCCCGGACGAAACACTGACTTGCATCTGCTGCCAGGAACAACTGCCCCCACTGGAGTGTTCTCACCACTTTAAGGTACCGTGTCCGCCAGGCCTCCCTTTCTAAAGATTGCTACAAGGTAATAATAACTCCTTAACCTTCTGGACTGGGCTGGCCGCCTTGACCCTCTAACTGGTCCCTTTCTTTGGTCCAACTCCTTTTTGAACCATTACAAGACTTTGTGCACTGCAACCGTGTGACCTTGGACACATTTCGTTTCGATCCTCTTAAAGCGGATCCAGCCTACTGACTCTGAATTCACGGTTTTACTTTGCCTTCCTCTCTTCTTATGTTCTTGTAAAAGTGTTGGGATCTGTTTCAAATTGTTCTCTGCTTTTCTCTCCCTTTTTAAAACAAACTATTAGAGTGCCATCTACGTTAAGCACTCACCGCTGTCTGAAAATAAGTGGGGATTTACTTAAGACTTGTCTAATATTCTTTTAAGGGAGTGTATATCTTTTAGTGACCGTGTTTATGAATTGCTTACTATTAGTGCCTGTGTGTGTTTTTCTAGATGTGGTTTTAAATAAATAATTATATCTCTTTTACACCAAGCCCTGGTCAGTGTTTACTTGTTCTATTGTGTGCTCTTGACCTATTGTGAATACTCTGTATACTGCCTAACTCTTCTTGAGGGAAGTCTGACTGCTCAGCCACAGCTACCAAGTGAATCTGTGTGGTACAGACTGCTACCAAGTGGGTTTACTGCTTGTAGTCTTAAATCTTTTGCAGTGGTCCCAGAGGGAACTGCACAGGTTTCTGCCTAACACTGGTGTACAGCGGTGGGATTTGTATTGAGTATACACTTTAGAGTGCTTGTTGAACACTTTAGGACAACTAACCGCAGAGCTTAGCACTAAAAAGCTGATTTTCTAACTATGTCTGCTATGGAGAGTTATACCCTAGAATCATTGTCTGCCAAAACTGCTGATTGCTTAAAGTATTGTGTAGACATAAGAATCTCTCTAAGAAGGGCAAGAAAATGGAACTTATAGAAAGATTGTTAGAAAACCAAAGTCTGGGTGGTACAGAGGAATCTACCCCCCCAGCAAAAGTAGAAAACAGTGATGGTATTGATCTGAATCAAAGTCTTGAGAATGAGTCAGAAGAGGAAAGTGAACCTAATGAAGTTAGCCACTCTGAGCCTCTGTCTGCCTTACCTACTGTACCTACTGGGCCTATACCAGGTCCTACATGTAACCCTGCTTATTTTGAACTTGAAAAAATGAAGCTTGAATTAGAGTACAAAATTTTTATTGCTCAATCTGAAAGAAACCTATAGTTCAGAAGAATGAATGCCCAGGCTGAGCAGAAGCAAGCTGAGTTAAGACTCAGAGAAATAGAGCTTAATCATGAATTAGAAATGAAAAAGTTGTCTGTGGAAAATGCTTCTCCCTTGCTGGGGCCAGTAAAAGTGCCTGGTAAAACTCCTAATTCTTCAAAATGATGCCGTTCGGATCATCAAAGGCATCCCCAGGTGTGAGAATATAGTTTCTCTGGCTCTCAATCACGTATTGGATCCAGTTTAAGACGGCATCCACAGTGCATAGACATCCATAGACTTGTGAACACTGCCCTGGGTGAATGCCTGGAGGTTTTTGTTTGATGCTGAAGCAGATATTAGACCTCAAATCCTGTGGATTAGGTATTTCCACTGAACGTTAATTAACTCTACTTCCTATCACTAGTTTGTCAAGATGTGCGTTCTTCTGAGTTACATACACAGTCAGAAAGCCTCAAATTGTTAGACACTGAATATATTTGTTGAAACATGTGTGTGTGTGTGTGCTCACATGCATGTGTTTGTGTGTGTGTGATGTGTGTGCTATGTCTGCCAACCATGATAAATGGTGTTCATAGCCAACATGCACTGCACACTGATAAAACAGCCTCCACCTTCCCTCAAGGTAGCCAGAATATCCCCAGAAGCTAAGCTTCTGTATAGGCTACAGTGCTACAGGCATAGTCGTCCCAGCTGGAAGTCGAGCCATGGGTCATTCTAATCTAAGAATCTTGGTGACGAGAGGTGCTTCCGAGACCATCACACTCCAGTCAGCTATAGCTGAAAACCACTGCATTGATGTGATGGCAGGGGGTAGTGTATGGGAGATATCATGGTACTATTGATCAACAATGGACACAGTCCTTACCCCATTGTTCAAATGATATGCAAGCGACTTTTTATTGCAAAATACAGGAAGAGTTACCACAAACATGGGTCAATAGAAAGGAGAATGAATGTGGCTCAATTCATCCCTTTAAAGATTCAAAGCCTTGAGGTAGTGGAGGGCTTAACAGAATCGCTGTATTTTGTCGCTATCCAGTGGAATGACCCAATCCTTAGAGCCTTTTGAACAGATTGTACCAGTGGTAGAGGACCAGAACAAACTATTGTCCTATTTCCTTGGGTACTCACCTAGCGAACCTTTCTACCTCTACTCTGAAGAAGAGCTAGTGGAAGGCCAAGAACTCATTGGAGATCTAGATCCTATTGACCATCCTGAGATGCAGTCTTAACTGGCAGAAGGTGGACCCAACAGAGCAGACTTCAGAAAGGGACAGAAAGAATGCCCAACTCTGGAAGGTCTTCGCCACCAGCCAGATGCTCAGGCTGAAGGTTACACTGCGAAGATGGCCTCTTCTACAGTGAACCAACCGAGTCTGCACCTGGGGACAACAAACGACTCGTAGTACCCCAAGAGAACAGACCACAGTTCTTGCAGTTAGCCCATGAGATTCCTTTGGCTGGTCACTTGAGTTTTAAGAAGACTAAGGAAAGGCTCTCACTCTACTTTTATTGGCCAAAGATGGGGGCTGAAGTAGATAAATACTGCAGGAGCTGCCACACCTGCCAGACTTCTGGTAAGGTTGGCTCAAAGAATGTGGCACCTTTAGTGCCTCTCCCTGTACTGGGAGTCCCATTTGAGAGAGTAGGCATTGACATTGTTGGTCCCCTTGATCCTCCAACTTCCTCAAGCAACAGGTTTATACTTGTAGTAGACCATGCTACTAGATATCCTGAGGCAATTCCTATGAGGACTGTTACAGCTCCGGCTGTGGCTAAGGCCCTCCTTGGTATTTTTACCAGGGTTGGGTTTCCTAAGGAAGTAATCTCTGACAAGGGGTCAAATTTGATGTCCCACTACATGAAGGCCATGTGGAAATCCTGCGGAGTTACTTACAAGTTCTCAACCGCATACCACCCTCAGACAAATGGGTTGGTTGAAAGGTTCAACAGAACCACGAAGAGCATGATAGGTGCTTTAGAGGACCCCCTTAAAAGAAAGTGGGACCTTCTACTGCCATGTCTTGTCTTTGCTTATAGAGAAGTCCCTCAGGAGGGAGTAGGTTATTCTCCCTTTGAACTTCTCTATGGCCATCCGGTCAGAGGTCCATTGGCCCTGATTAAGGAGGGGTTGGAAGGCGCTCCTCCCCTCAAGCCAGTCAGAGTGACTGACTATGTGAAGTTTGGCCCCCATTTTTGGCCAATAGAAGTAGAGGGAGAGCCTTTCCTTGGTCTTCTTGAAGCTCAATTGACCAGCTAAAGGAATCTCGTGGGCTAAGTGCAAGAACTGTTGTCTGTTTTCTTGAGGTACTACAAGGCGTTTGTAGTCTCCAGGTTCAGTCTCAGTTGGTTCACTGTAGAAGAGGCCATCTTCTCAGTGCAACCTATACTTCCCAGGCTCTTGCCCATCAGCCTGAGCAGCTGCCTGTTGGCGGAGACCCTCCAGAGTTGGAGATTCTCTTTGTCCCTTACAGAAAGCTGCCCTGCTGGGCCCACCTTCTGCCAGTAAAGACTGCAGCTCAGGATGGTCCTCATGGTCTAGATATCCAATAAGTTCTTGGCCTCCCACTAGCTCTTCTTCAGGGTCTAGTTCAACCATACAGGGTTGTACCTCCCTCTCAGCCTCAGATGGAGGTGGAGTTACAGGTGTATCTGTTGGAAGCACTGGAGTGCTTGCTGCTGACTTTTTCCTAGGAGTCTTGGGTTGCCCCTTTGCTCCTGATCTGGTAGTTACTGCAGTGAGTTGCTTCAGTGGTAAAGGAGTGATCTCTGTCATCATCTCCTGAGATAACCCTCGCAGGGTTTTCTCTCTTGCAGGTTTTGTGAGCTCCTGTAACCTTTTACTAGGTGGTCTGGGGGTATGTGACACAACACCAAGAGCTTTCAGGTCATTACCCAACAGAACCCTACCTGGCACTTCACATTGTACACTGACAGGTATTTTTACAGCCATGTCATTACACTGGATGAGAACTGGTAACTGGGGACACATCTGCACAGGCCCTCCAGCTAACTTGGTGAGGCATTTGGGTGCCTTAGCAACATCCTCTGCCTTGAAAAAAGATTCATCCACCACAGTTATGCTGGCCCCAGTGTCTCTAATGGCAGGAGTCTCCTGAACATTTACCTGGAAACTGTCTTTATAATACTCTTTAGTATTATCTGGGATAGAATTATGCACATCTGAATTCTGTTGTTCCCACAACCCCAGAGAGACTAAAGAAACACTGGCTGAGACTCCAATGGGTTCATCAGCCAGCAGTAGAAAGTTTCCACTTGCCAATGGGACTTCCTCTTCTGGAGCGAAGGCTAAGGAGGCAAGTTGGATCCCTGAAGGTTTACCCTTTCATCTGGGATCTCCTTTCACATGGTCAGTAGAGCCACAAGCAAAGCATTTACCAAATGCCTTCTGGAATGGAGGCTTGTTCTGACCTCCCTCTGGTTTAGCACCAGAGGAGTCACTATTCTGCTGTGGTTTCCCTGGTGGCTTACCGTTCTGGTTTTGTTTGGGGCCCTCTTTGGAATTTGCAGTATTAGAATTCTCTTTGGAGTCCTTTTTAGGCTGTTTCCCCTCATCCTTTTTCTGAGTTAGCCCAGAATCCTTGTGAGTGGCCCTGTTGGCAACCCACAAGTCAGCAGCCTTAGCTAGTTTTCGGGAATCTAATTCCTTTGAATCAGCCAAGTGCTGTCTGAGCTCAGGAGAGCAGGCATCATACATTGACTCCAACATAAAAAGATTCTTCATATCTTCATAAGTGTTCACTTTGTAACCCTTAATTCATCCCTCTAAGTTTTTCAACCCTTCACTCACCCAGGTAGCCCAAGGGGTACCATCATGCTTTTTGAGGGTTCTAAACCTCTTAAGATACTGGGAAGGGGTCTTCCCAAACCTAGCTATCAAAGCTAGTTTCACACATTCATACTCTTTCCTATCCTCCTCCCCCAACTCCATTACCACATCAGTTGCAACAGGGGGAAGCCTAGAGAACAACCAGGCGAGTATGTCATTTCCTGTGATGTTCTGGAGCCCATGATTATATTCAAACAGAGACAACCAATCCAACACATCCAACTTAGGCTCATACATACCAACCACTTCTTTAGGCATCTGGGGTCTTTTAGGACTGGAACTTCTAGAGGAGCCAGAGAGAGAAGCATTTTCGACAGATAATTTCTTCATTTCTAGCTCATGCTTGAGCTCCATTTCCCTTAGCCTTAGTTCTTGATTCATTTCCAGATGTCTCTGTTCAGCCAGAGTATTCAGTCTCTTGAACTCTAGTTCAAGTTTCATTTTCTCTAATTCGAGATATTGAGGACTTAGTGTGGGACTTGGTAAATGCCCAGTTGGTACAGCAGGTAGAGCAGACAGAGGCCTAGGGGGGACAGTCACAGCAGCCTCACCCTCCTCTTCTGACTCTTCCTCAAGATTATCAACATTTGGATCAATATCAATTTCTATACTGTTATCTACATTTTCTGGCATGGTAGGTTCCTCAGACCCATCATCCAGACTTTGGTTAGCTAACAACCTTTCTATTAACTAAATTTTCTTGCCTTTAGTCAGGAGGTTCTTATGCTTACACAATACTCTTAAACAATCAGCAGTTTTTGTAGCAAGGGACTCTTGACTATAAATTTCCATAGTTGACAGGTTAGAAAGATTACTTTTTTCAGTGCTAGGCTTTGTGGTTAGCTGTACTAAGGTATCCTCAAGCACTCTAAAGTGTATACTCAATACAAATCCCACCGCTGTACACCAGTGTTAGGCAGAAACCTGTGCAGTTCCCTTAGGGACCACTGCAAAAGATTTAAGACTACAGGTGTTGGCAGTAAACCCACTAGGTAGCAGTCTGTACCACCCAGATTTACCTTGTATCTGTGGCTGAGCAGTCAGACTTCCCTCAAGAAGAGTTAGGCAGTATGCAAAGTATACTCAATAGGCACTCAGATACAATAATACAAGCAAACACTGACCAGAGCTTTGGTATCAAAGCATATAATTATTTATTTAAAAACACACAGTTGAAACACTCCAGCACTCTTATTGTAAAATATTCTAAACACAGTTACTATTATGATATATACACCCCTTTTTCCCTATT
The DNA here is from genome assembly GCF_040938575.1 of Ambystoma mexicanum. NCBI lineage: Eukaryota > Metazoa > Chordata > Amphibia > Caudata > Ambystomatidae > Ambystoma > Ambystoma mexicanum. The sequence continues at coordinate 490,702,697 of NC_090922.1, read as the reverse complement.
AGAAAATCACAGTAAAACAACACTTATTTTCATACAGAGGTGAGCACTTAACTAGATTGCACTCTAATAAGTTTGTGAAAAAGGGAGGGAAAAAGACAGAATATGAAGAGGTACACCACTCTACGATTCCAGAACACTGTTAGCAAGGCAGAGAGCAAAAAGTCACTGGTGAGTCAAAGTCCAAAGGCTGGGCCCACTCTTAGAGAGAGCAGAGCACAAATGCGCCCAAGATCACACAGTTACACTAGGCTTAGAAAGTCTTGCAGAGGGTTCAGAAAAGCGTTGTGAGAGGCTTAGACAAGTTTAGCCAAGGTGTCCCAGGCTAACCCAGGTTCGAAAGCCGGGGGCTAAATCTACCCCATACAGTCGGTAGCAAGGGAAGCCAGGCGGGACACGGTACCTTAAGTGGGAAGGATCCTCCAGCGGTGGCAGTTGTTCCTGGTAGTGGGTGCAAGTTGCGTCATCGTCCAGGGGAAGAGAATATCTCGACTTGGAGGAAAGATGAAGGTCGTTGCACTACCAGGGAAGAAACCAGCCGTGGAGTTTTCCGGTTAAAGGTGGTACCTTTGTTTCGCGGTCGTGGTAAAACGTGGTATCCCGGTTGCCGGGGTGCTTGGCACGGGCAAGGCAGCCACGAGATAAGTCGGGAAAGCGAAAAGACGGTGAAACTGGTTATCCCCACCAGTTAAAGGAAGAAGACTCTCCGGCGGGAGATCTCCTCTGTCGTTGGGAAAAAGGGGTGAGACGGTCCAGCAGGCCTCCACCGGTAGTGGTGTCGTGGCAGGTCGGCTTAGCTTCTCCCTCGTCAGATTCTTAGGTCCTGTGGCGACTTCTGAAGTTCCAGTCCCCAAAGCCCTGCTTTTATGCAGCAAACCCCCATTCACTCAGCCTAGCTGTCACTCAAACATGCTAAGTGGTGAGCCGGCCGGCGAGGGAGAAGCTGAGCCGACCTACCACGACAACACCACCGGTGGAGCCCTTCAGAACCGACTCACCACTTCCCGACGACAGAGAAGATCTCCCGGCTGGAGAGGCTTCTTCCCCTGACTGGTGGGCACAACCAGTTTACCTTTCTTTCTTTGCACCCCAGACCGGTTTGTGGTTGAACTGCCCGTGCCAAGCACCCCGGCGGCCGGATAGCCACTCACCACTGAACCGGGAATCAACGGACCGCTCCTTGTACCTGAGAAACTCCGCGGCTGGTTTCTTCCCTGGCAGTGCAACGGACTCCTGTCTTCCTCCACGACGAGACCCTCTCTTCCCCCAGACGAAACACCGACTTGCATCCGCTGCCAGGAACAAATGTCCCTGCTGGAGTGTTCTCATCACTTTAAGGTACCGTGTCCGCCAGGCATCCCTTTCTAAAGATTGCTACAAGGTAATAATAACTCCTTAACCTTCTGGACTGGGCTGGCCGCCTTGACCCTCTAACTGGTCCCTTTCTTTGGTCCAACTCCTTTTTGAACCATTACAAGACTTTGTGCACTGCAACCGTGTGACCTTGGACACATTTCGTTTCGATCCTCTTAAAGCGGATCCAGCCTACTGACTCTGAATTCACAGTTTTACTTTGCCTTCCTCTCTTGTTATGTTCTTGTAAAAGTGTTGCAATCTGTTTCAAATTGTTCTCTGCTTTTCTCTCCCTTTTTAAAACGAACTATTAGAGTGCCATCTACGTTAAGCTCTCACCGCTGTCTGAAAATAAGTGGGGCTTTACTTAAGACTTGTCTAATATTCTTTTAAGGGAGTGTATATCTTTTAGTGACTGTGTTTTTGAATTGCTTACTATTAGTGCCTGTGTGTGTTTTTCTAGATGTGGTTTTAAATAAATAATTATATCTTTTTTACACCAAGCCCTGGTCAGTGTTTACTTCTTCTATTGTATGCTCTTGACCTATTGTGAATACTCTGTATACTGCCTAACTCTTCTTGAGGGAAGTCTGACTGCTCAGCTACAGCTACCAAGGGAATCTGTGTAGTACAGACTGCTACCAAGTGGGTTTACTGCCAAACACCTGTATTCTTAAATCTTTTGCAGTGGTCCCAGAGGGAACTGCACAGGTTTCTGCCTAACACACTGGCCGCTCCACTTCCACCCTGGACCCCCTCGTCTGCATTTGCGCAATCTCAATGTCACCTGGCCCAGTAGGATCGCTGTGTCTGTCTTCCCTCTGTTTTCTCGCCCTTGCCTCATCGCGCCTTATAAATGCCATATCATATCATATCATCGGAATCTAAAATATGAAACCACTTGGCCACTAACTACATATCTTCAGCCTTATGTATTCCTTAACCATTTTCTCTCCCTTACCTACATTCTCATTGTATATTTTAAGCTGAAAGTAATTCCTTAGTTCAATTACAAAGCATGCCTTACTTGCTGGGTTTTCCCTCAGCTATCCTACCCTCCCGCCCTCCATCCTTCTTTACAAACCTTGAAAGTAAATTTCCTGTCTGTCTCTGACCTGTTACCCCAAACACTGGCCAGCACCCAGTTGATCCTTGCTAGCACTGTCATCTCTGCCTCCCTAGAACTGGCAGCCCTCCTTAAAAATACCAAATGTCCACCAAGAATCACATAGCTAAATGGCTTAGCTTACCAATGGCATTCCTTGGTCTAAACAGTAGCTATTCACGTTTGTAGATTCTTGGTACCACTCCAACCGTAGGTTAAACTAGTCATATGCTTTTACTTGAGAGGCTACAAAGCTCAGATCAGTATTGCCAAGAAATCTATGTTGCTTCTGAATCGTCAACTCTCCTAATATATCCAAAGAACTCTTGAAGACCCTTGCCAAACTAACAGCACCCAGCCTCACAGCTCCGTACCCACCTGCCCCAGTCCCCTTCGGAAAAATAGCTTTCCATCTTCTTCATCAACAAATTCGCTTGCAGTTGAGTATTACAGCCAATGGGAAGGTGCCAAAACATGCGTCAGGGGATCATGGCAGCTGGTGGTTAGGAGGACTCTGAGACCCACCGCCATGCTCATCTCAAATAAATAGCTAGTGAATGCCCAGAAATATTAAAACAATTTCTGCTTATGCTTTGTTAATATACCAGAACACCCCATTTATAGGGAGCATTGTGTTATATTAACAGAGCAGACTAATGGTAAATCTTCAAGACCCATATCCACAAGTCGAGCCATTAGGAGAACAAAAGCAAAGTGATCCTGAACAAAGGCTAAGGCTTGTTGCGCACACTGCTGTGTGGCTACTCCCGGGCCACCTTCACGAGGTGCTGATGCAGTACATACCACTGCTGTTGTTGGTCAGGGGGTGAGCCTCAGCTTTGGGAGATTAGGTGCAGGGGTTTGAAACCACTTGCTCGAGCCACCGAAAAACACCCAAAAAACGATTACAGTTCAACCAGAGACTCTCACCCGATGATGTGAAGACTACTTTCTACCCGAGGGGGTCTTCTAACAAACATTGAGCCTCATTACAAGGTATCTGGTCCAGTACAAATGCCAGAAGAATTGCTGGTTATACTTGCACTGGTATATTTACTGGCCCAGGGAAACCCGAGTTTACTGGTGGGGGCTTTGAGCTACTGGCAAGCTTCACCTGCCGGTAGATTATGCAACTACCAGCAAAGAAATGCCAGAATCACCAGCACAGGTACTACCGGTGCCAGTAATTACTCTATCGGCCTGCATAGCATGGGAACTTACCGGCATCTCCGCCACCCATAATATCCCAGTAATACCAGTATATCGAGGGGCAGAAATGGTAAGGCAGTTTTGCTGGTATCCCGCTGGTAATGCTGTCCCATACACCCTTTTAGGGTCGATCTACCTCCTACATGTATTCCTTCCTTCTGGATCTCCTACCTCACTACCCTCGCTTCTGTACTGCCGTACTGTATCCTGGTGTGCTTTCTTTGTGCATTAATTGTGACTGTTGGTGTAAAAATCGGTTTTAGGTGTGCCCCCATCCTGCATTGGTCTAGTTCTGCTAGTTAAAATCCTTCTTACTCCCTCTGTTTTGTTTCTGCCCCTTCTTCCACCACCGCTCCACACCCCCGCCCACCTTTAGCTCCCACTGTTCCCCCATTTCTCTAGTGTTCCCTTGTTCCCATTCCTATTGTGTCCGCTTGTTCACGTGCATCTTCCTATTAACTCCCTCCCAGCTGCTCAGCCGCTCAACCTGGTTAAGTGTAGCACGCTCTGTCCCCCTCATTATGACACTCTATCTCTCCTATCTTTATCTCCTACCCGTCACCGCTCACCAAGTTAGGCAGGAAGACACTTAAGAAGGACACACTAGGTGTCACCTAGGTGGCCGAGGCTGAACTTGGGCAAGGTTATGAATGTGAGTGGATGCCATGTGGTAAAGGGACTGCAAGTATCGGATGGCCCAGATCAGGACAGTGCAGCAGAGATGCACCCGCAACCCACCTGGAGAGAATACGGAAATTCAGCGCCTCACTTCAGCAATGCCAATTAACTAATCCACTAACCATTTCACCCCGCCGAATACACCTCAAACTCTAACCAAACACAACCACAAGTCTACAGTATATCAATCTGCATAAACTTCACTACACTACAACAACAAAACAAACTACACATAGACTAGCACACGACTACCTAACGTAAAACACCCCAAGCCCAGCCAACGGACCCACCGGGCTGAGGCCGTCAATAGCACATCACTGCTCTCTTGCACTTCTCCAGTTTATTCCCACTTCACTCATCCCCCCTTTTTCAGAGCCGCCAGGGGACCACTCCGGTGGGGATAGTTTGCGGTACAAATATCCTTTAACATTAACATCCAACACAGGCCTTCCTATCACTGACACCGTCGGTGCTTCCACCAGAGAGGCTCTTATCAACCTCCTTTTCTTTGTTCCTTCCTCCGACCTATGGACTCTCCATATGGCCGCTCTAATCTCTTCCTCCCACACAAATGGTGGCACCTACTGGGAGGCCCTTGCCTCCTCAACCTCAAGGGTCATCATAAATGTGTATCGTAACGATACCGTCTTGGTACAAGGGCCTCAACCGAACCTCCTTTTTGATAGGCTGCTCCCTTGCCTTATCATTTTCCACCTTCCTCTTCACTGGCCCCCTTGCCAAGTGCTCCTTCATCCTTGTCAGCCTCGCCCACGCTAGTTCCCCAGCCGCCCTCTGCATGCATCTGGGGTGACCTTGCCTTCTGAGACCCCTCCTTCACTGGTGCCATTGTCATCTATTACCGTCCGGCTCTCTTGCCTGCACTCCTTTGAGTTCCTCTCCCTTCTCTTGATTCTATCTCTTTGGCATCGTCGCCGCTAATGAGTGATACCTCTGTCCCCTGCACCCACACCCCGTAAGTCCTTAAAAAACATCAATCTGCTCCATGTTGCCACACTAACTCTTGCTCTGCTGTCAAGAACTCCTCCTTGAACACCTGGATCTGGATACTCTTGCTCTCACTGAGACCTGGTTTAAGGACAGCTATCACAAGCTTTGACACCCTTCTCCCTGAAGGTTACATGATCCCCTCTGAACCCAGGTTTAACAGATCAGGTGGGTGAGTTTCCCCGATATTTCCAGAGTGGATCGCTGTTTCCACCATTCCAATTCAGGCCTACTCCTCTTTAGAATGCCTGGCCTGTAGGCTCTCTCTCATGTCTCCTCTTACTCTGGCCACCTTCTATCGGTCGCCAGGCTAGTCCACACTCTTCCTCTCTGAATGGGCTGACCTAGCCTCGTCTCTCCTTTCCTCCTCGCATCTCCTCCTGCTGAGGGATCTCAACATCTCTCTCGACTCCCTTGACTCCTCAGGAGCTTTCTGCAACCTTTGTGACTCGCTCTCTCCATTCTACCCTCTGGTCCTACACGTACAGCCGGCCACACCTTGGATGCTGTCCTCTCCAGACATCCCACTCAATTCCTCTCACTACTTCACTCTCATGGACTGATCATTCTCTTCTCTCTTCTCACTTGAAGCTTCCTTCTGCTTTAAGACCAGCAGACCCTGCACTGCATCCCACCTACAAGGTCTTCCGACCCATGAAGAAAGTGTCAGTGGCTGCCTTTGCCTCCACCTACTCCCCGCCGCCTACTCCTGTGGCTGACTCCCACCCTGACACAGCCCTCTCTAACCTTCATCTCTCCATCTCCAATACTCTCGACATCCTTGCCCCTTTCATCAGGGTCCGACAGAAGCCTCCCAGAAAGTGCCATTCTTGGTACGACTCCGATCTGGCTGACCTTAAATGCAAGTGCAGGGCAGCTGAATGGAAATGGGAACTTCAGGTGCACCCTCTGATAAACTGGCCTGCCACCTACTGCAAAGGCAATATAGACTCTGTATCCGGGTCAAGAAAAGTCCATATTCAAGCATCCAACAACATGGACAAACTTTTCAAAGTCTGTTAGGAGCTGACCAATCCTAGTGCAGCCTCATCCTCTGTTGCAACCACCCAGCCCGTCTGCGGGGCCCTGGCAGCACACGTCTCCTCCAACTCAAGACCTCCTGTCCCCTCTCTCTTTCCGCACCCACTCGAGCACCATCATCTCCTGGGCCACCTTTCGGCCGCATCAACCACACCCCCTCTTCTCTCCTCCCTGCCACACCCAAGGAGGTTTGTAGACCAGTCCAGTCTATGAAAGCTTCGTCCAAACAGGTCGACCCGTTCCCCTCCAAAATCATCAAAGACAACATTGACACTCTTGCTCCAGCCTTGAGAGTCCTTCGCCACTGGAGTCTTCCCCACTTCTGTCAAGCATTCTCTTGTGCACCCTCTGCTCAAAATACTCTCTGCCGACCCTTCTATTCTGGCAAACTATCTCCTGATCTCCGTCATTCATTTCCTGTGCAAACTCCTGGAGAAGTTAGCTTTCTCAGCTTACTCTCCACAAAGAATCTGTTGGCTGTCTGGATTTAGAGCATCCAGAGGCACGGAAACTGCTCTTCTGGATACCTGTTCATACCGGCTCGACATCCTTGATTTTAACTCTTCCTCTGCCCTCATTTTCTTTGACCTTTCCTCTGCTTTTGATACAATAAACCACAACAATTAATTGCAATTAATTAACAAATGGTATTTTAGTGCCATTTTGTTATTTTATGCGGACCAGTGTCCTGGGAAAAAGCCCCTTGCTTCCTTTCCCTCCCCGCTCCCACTTCCTGACTCCTGTGCCCTCCCGCCTCCCGACCCGCCCTCCACCCTCCCATTGCCTCCCCTACTCGTCTTAACTGGCCCTCCCAGGGCAGCCCTCTGCCCGGCAGCCTCCTTCGGCCAAGAGCCGCTAGGCAAAGGGCGGCTCCAACAGAGGCGGCTCAAAGAAGTGTCAGCAGGTGTCTGCAGGGGAAACAAAGGAAGCCAGCAGCGAACAGACACCAACAAAACTGTAAGTGTGGCATGGGTGAGGTGTAGAGCAAAAACTCTACTCCAGAAAGCCCTCGCCACTCTACCTTACCTCTCCATAACATTAACATTGAGTGTGCCCTAATGGCATCACTATTGAAGGTATTCCAACATCATTGAGTGTGCCTAACGGCATCACTGTGTTAAAGTTGAACTTAGAAAGTGTGCCTAATAGCTTAACTATAGAAGGTTTCCCAAGATCATTGAGTGTGCCCTAATAGCGTCACTGTGTTAAAGTTGAACTTAGAATGTGTGCCTAATAGCGTAACTATAGAAGGTTTGCCAAGATCATTGAGTGTGCCCTAATAGCGTCACTGTGTTAAAGTTGAACTTAGAAAGTGTGCCTAATAGCATAACTGTGTTAAAGTTGAACTTAGAAAGTGTGCCTAATAGCGTAACTATAGAAGGTTTTCCAAGATCATCGAGTGTGCCCTAATAGCGTCACTGTGTTAGAGTTGAACTTAGAAAGTGTGCCCTAATAGAATCACTGTGTTAAAGTTGAACTTAGAAAGTGTGTCCTAATAGCGTAACTGTGTTAAAGTTGAACTTGGAAAGTGTGCCCTAATTGCGTAACTGTAGAAGGTATTCCAACATCATTGAGTGATCACTAATAGCGTCATGTGTTAAAGTTGAATTTAGTGTGCCTAATAGCGTCACTGTGTTGGAGCTGAACTTAGAAAGTGTGTCTAATAGTGTCACCGTTTTAAAGATGAACTTAGAAAGTGTGCCCTAATTGCATAACTGTAGAAGGTATTCCAACATCATTGAGTGTGCACTAATAGCCTCACTGTGTTAGAGTTGAATTTTGAAGGTATTCCTAACATCATTGAGTGTGCCTGGTCGCTTACACCTTACTGATTACCACAATATCACACTACTACACTTACTCTCTCCTATACACCACCATTCAACTAGAACACAGCAGTACTATGACACATTCGGTAAAGCTGTTCTCATACTAACACGACTCATCAAACTACCCATCATCCTAATAAAACACTGCTAGCTAGCACATACCAGCTAGCTTAGGTGTCTCCTCAGGCCTAACACAGCCAGAGCTCAGTCTGGATGTCCACCCCCAGACTAAACACATTCAACTGATCTCCTCAGCACCACACTTACTGCTAAGAAGCAGTTTCCATGCAAAAACCACACCAGCTGCACACATACCTGTTGCGCATGCATACTTTACGACTCTCTCTCTCTCAACTGACTTGAACTGCGGTTCCCGAGGGCGTTCAAACTACCAGCGCCTTGAGATCATACCAATGGTACATAAGGCGCTATACAAATTTAACATAACATAACATAACAAAACTGTAATGAGGGTCATTTTCTCTAAACGAGAGTCCAAGATAATCAATATTATCTCGGGACAAGAGGACTGAGACTCGAATGAGGGAGAGCTGAAGAAGGGGTTTGGGAGTGGTCGGAAGAGCTAGAGTACTAGATGAACCCACCTTTGCAGGGATACCATAATCGAAAGAAACTAATATAACTGGGAGCTCTGCTGCCTAACAAAAGGGATAGAAATCTGAGTATTGATTTTGGCACAGGGCTGGAAAAGAGATTGTTGGCCACAAGTGAGGGCATGGTGGTTTATGCCTCCTTATTTCAGGGACAAGAGAGTGCTTTAGTTGGGTGACTCACCTTGGGGAGCCCCAGGGATAAGACCTAACTAACAGTGACAAGCAAGGCAATAAGTGACCTGTATCCCTACAATTTATAATAACCCTTAAACAATAAGAAGTAAGGGAGCTTCGACCCCCCCCTCCCCCAAAATACACCCCTTCCAAGAAGGGTATACTAGCAATTTAAGTGCAAACTATGTAAAACAAATTCAATGGAGGAACCATTTGGTGTGCCCACCAGCACACCTCTGTCTACAAAGTCTGGTAAGGGGGTGGGCTGCAGCAAGCAAGGGACAGAGGCAAAGATGTAATCCCAGAAACACCAAGGTTTATTTACTCAGATTTGCAAATCAGAATCCATTCTGGTTTATTTGAGGTTATTACAAGGAGTTAACCATGGGGATTAAATCACGAGCAACAGAGCTGAGAAGTTTTATCGCTCATGATTGAATCCCCAGGTTTAATTCTGATTCTGATCTGATAAAGACCCTTTAACAAATAGGTGAGGAGAAATACCTGGTACATTTGAATTATCAGCGGGATTGTAGAAGGGGATACACAGTACCTGTAAGTCCTTGGAGCATGCACTTGAGGAACTGGCAGAACAGATGAAGGAGGTATAAATGGCTATGCTATTTGGTCAAGAACCCATAGATGTAGTATCTGAAACACTAGGATATCAAAACAGTCGCAAAACCCCATGAATCACTAAAGAATACTGCAAAACGGAATATTGTAATGTTATTAATATACTTGAAGTGGCAGAGGTAGGGCGGAAGATGAAGGGCCTGATTTACAAAACCCTTTTACAATGGTGCAATTCCATTGGATAACACTTTATAAATCAGGCCCTTAGTCTTCTAATATCTCACTCTTAAGACTCTTTAATGAAGAAGGGACCTGAAACTGATTTGGGGCAAGAAACACAAAGAGCCTACATCAGTCCTTTCAAATTGAGGACCAAATTGAGGCAGAAACAAAGACAACTCATGATTAATTTTTCAAGTTTTATTATTGTGAAAAATAGTTTTGTAGAATCCTTGAAACTTATGAATGCACAAGCTAAAGTTATAGCGTTCTCAGGTGGGTAAGGCATCTGGGGTCCGGCATAGGAAAGGCAGTGGTAGATGGGGAAAAGGACTGCCAAATTTAAAGAAGCAGTAGCAACAGTCCAGATGTGGCTTCCAATACGTTTATGCAAAATATTTCTGAAGATGCAGATGCCCCTCTGGAAGAAAGTGATACAGGATAAAACAGATGTTGAAAGTAAAACAGTCTTGACTGTGCTCTTCAAATGTTTCTCTTTTAGTGCATTAGCAGGACTAATATGCAGGTTTCAAAGCGCAGGCTGTGGGGAAGGATGAAGGGGCATTTTGATGTTTGGTATAGGGAGAGCAGAGAGCAAAGGGCTAATGGTTGATAGGAGACAATTAACAAAACATAATGGTTGCCAGGAGAGGAAGGAGGGATTTATTTGCAGGGTGTCAGCGGAGGTGGAGAGCAGAACTGGAAAAAATAGCAAAACTGAAAATAAAAAATAATAAAAGCTTTGGCAGAATTGGAGACACGAAAAGAAAAGAGTAGTCAATGTTCGTAGAAAATGCAGTCAGGAAGTAGTGCTGCAGGAATGTGTGGAAGGATAACTTTTACCTCATAATGTGGCAGACAACAATCCTATCGAGAATGTGCATGAGGCAAGTGTCCCGAGAAAGAGGAGGAATTTTCTGGAATACATTGAACAAAAAGAAGAGGATACATCTTACACATAAGACCCACCAGAATAAATCTGAAGCAGAATGGAATTTAATGCCTTTGTGGGTGCCCTAAGCAATAGAAAATCTGGTGACAAGAGCTGCTATACTTATTTTCGAGGACAAGAAGAACACGATTGGAATTTCACCTGTGAGAAAAGTGCTGGGCAAGTGCAATCTACAGTCAGTGGCATAACACAAAATGTGGGGGCCCCCCTGCGAGCCATGCTGAGGGCCCCCCCCCAACTCGGCCACAAATCACGGGTCGCCCACATTCTGGGCCGGCCTAGATTATCACTCTTGCACAATATGCACGAACGTGCTGCTGAAGGAGTATCCCGCACACTGTACTAGGAGAAATATGTGTTTTAATTAAAACTGAGAAAAATTGGCTAAAAAGCCAGTGTGTTTGCAATTGTTTTGTAGGGTAACACCAATCCAATACCTGCAAGTCACCAACAGTGCACAGGAACATTAATGCTTTGCTATTAAAAATGCCATGCCACACCACATTGAAAACATGTCCCACTGGCTGCACAATGTAGACCAGCATAGACACGCAATAACATTACAGTAAAGCATGCCAGGCCACATTTGGACATACCTAGAATGATTGCACCAAAATGCCAGTCGAAGTACAAACACTCATCAAGAAGAAAGCACACATTCAAGCTCGGGTCTCTGCGGCCTCTAACAACATGGCCAAACACATTAAAATCTGCTAGGAACTGGTCAATCCTGTTGCGGTCTCTTCCTCTCCTGTTCCCTCCCAGACACTCTGTATGGCTCTGGCCTCTCACTTCTCAGCTAAAACTCAGGAAATCCTGTCCTCTATCTCCTCTTTGTCTCTTGGCCCCCCTTTGGCCATCTCTACCTCTCCTCCTCCTTTCTCCTCTTTCTCTCTGACAACACCCAACGAGGTTTCTAGACAAGTCCAATCTATGAAAGTGTCCTCCAAACAGGTTCTCCCGTGCTCCTCCAGAACCATCAAGAACCATATTGACACCCTTGCTCCAGCCTTGGCCGATGTTTGTAATCACTTTTTCACCACTGGAACGTTCCCCTCTCCCCTTAAGCACTCCCTTGTGCAACAACACCTCAAGAAGCCGTCTGCTGATCCCACCTGCCCGGTAAACTATCGCCCAATCTCCATCACCCCTTTCCTGGGCAAACTCTTGGAAAAGCTGGCCATCTCCCAGCTCACTCTCCACACTGAATCTGTTGGTTGTCCATGACCATCAGTCTGGCCTCAGAGCTGCCAGAGGCACGGAAACTGCTTTCTTGAACACCCGTGAAGATCTGTTATCTAATCTTCATTCCAGCATTCCTTCTGTCCTAATCCTCCTTGATCTGTCCTCTACTTTCGACACAGTCAACCAGGCCATCCTGATCAACCGACTAAGTGAAAAACTGGGCATCGCAGATCAGGCCCTGGAGTGGCTGACCTCCTTCCTCTTGGACTTCCCCTCCCAGGTCCAACTTGGTCCCTTTCTTTCTGCCACCTCTCTCTCTACATGTGGCGTTCTCCAGGGCTCTATCCTCTCACCCTGGTTTTTCAACCTCTACTTGGCCCCTTTGGCCCACCAGATCTCTACCTTCTCCTCTAACTTTCTGTGTTATGCGGATGACACTCAGCTTTCCTTCAGACTCCTCTCCTCTCTCGCTCATTCCTGACTGTCTAACTGCGATTCAGGATTGGTGCGCCTCCAAAGATCTCTTCCTTAATGCCATTAGGATGGAGATCCTTCTCATTCGGACCTCTGCCCCTGCTTTCCCTCTCTCACTCTGGCCAACCATCATGGGCCCTCTTCCTTCGCCTTCCTGCAAGGCATAAAACCTTGGTGTCATCTTCAACTCCACTCTCTCTTTCTCTCCTCACATCTCGGACGTCGCCAAAAAGTCCCACTATCAGTTGCTCCTCCTCAAAGGGACTATTCCCTTTCTCACTTTTCCGCAGAAGCTCACAGTCTCCAGAGCCCTGTTTCTCTCTAGGTTGAACTACTGCAACAGCCTCTTTCTCAATCTGCTTTCCTCTACTCTCCGCCCTCTGCAACTAATCCAGAACAGGACTGCAAGACTTATCCTTGGCCTCAGGCCCAGGGATCCTATCTCTCCAGCCCTGAAATCTCTCCACTGGCTCCTGGTGGCTGCAAGGATCAAGTTCAAGACCCTTTGCATTGTCCACAAGGCTTTCTGGGGTTGGGGCCCTCACTACCTCCAATGCTCTCTTCCAAAATACCTTCCTTCTCGAGCCCTTCCCCCAGCTACATCCAACTCTCTAAGGGTTAGATGTTTCTGCGGGCAGGGAGTGAGGGTAGATCTCTCTCCTCTGCAGGTGCCTGCCTCTTGAATGGCCTCCCTGCCCTTTGAGCGGACCACCTGAAGTTCCGGAAGCAGCTCCATACGTTCCTCTTCTCCTCTGCTTTCTATCTCTCCCTCCTCTGTTGACCTACCTGGCCTACCTGTCTGCTGTACGGACTGGTTGCTTGGCTACACTCAGAGTCTCACTGAGTTCAGGTTCTTTCTTGATCAGTCACCCTTGCACTGCCTCCGGGCCTATCACACACTTAGGGGATGTAACTTTAAGCCTACAGTCCCTTGATCTCCTTGCACTACCCAGAGCTGCACTGCCCTGGCTGCACTTACTCAGAGCATTAATGCCTTGTTTTCCCCTCCCCTCTTCCTTGCACTTCGCCCCTCCCTTTCCTCTTGCATTTCTCATTCTCGAACTTCACGATCCGAATGACAAAACCAAGTAAGATTGTTTGTCTTGTCCTCCCCCTTTCTTCCCTCCCTTGTCTTGTTGTGCCTAGAAACACTTGTGTACAGGTGTGTTATAAATGACTTATATCATATCATATCATATCAGTTTATCAAAGATGCTCAAAAAAATATACAATGCCGCAGTAAGAAATAGCTAGACTGGCAGCACCCAAATGCCAGTCTAGCCAGGTAATTACACTTAGCAGGACTGCTTTATCAGAAACGTGCAGTTAAAAAAAAGTCATACCAAACTGAGGAATGACTAGACTGGCTACACCAAAATGCCTCTCTAGCCACTATTACCACACATCATGCCTGCTTAGCCTGGACATGGACAACCTTTATGTCCCAGAACCTACCTATGAGGCTCCTTGCCTCGTAGGTAAGTAATGGGATGAGGAAGAGTGGGGCTAGGAGTAATGAATGGTAAAGGTAGCTAAGTCAGGCATTACCTACATGTACCTCTACCTCATCCCAGTACTTGTGTATGTCCCAGAACCTACCTATGAGGCTCCTTGCCTCGTAGGTAAGTAATGGGATGAGGAAGAGTGGGGCTAGGAGTAATGAATGGTATAGGTAGCTAAGTCAGGCATTACCTACATGTACCTCTACCTCATCCCAGTACTTGTGTATGAGGCAAAGTGCCTCATATACAAGTACTGCCTCATGCACAAGTACAGGAACGAGGAAGAATAGGGCTAGGAGTAAGGATGATTACCAATAAGTAATCAAGGCATTAAACACAAGTAGTGGCGTAACACCATTGAGTTGACTGGGCTTCAGCACTCCCCCTCTGAAATTTTGGGCTATGTTGACTCAACCTGGCTGACCTTCAGAGCAGTTGCTGGACAGAACAGGACACATATATTAAACAGCACCTGGGTTTCTCTGTTAACAAGGGCCCAACAATTACAAACGTAAAGCATTTCACTTTTAGTACCTGCATTCAAATGCCAAATCTTTTAGGCAATTTAAATCGTGATGTGGGTTTAGTACTTGCATGCCAGGGGAGTGATTGGAAGGGTAGCGAGGAAACATGAGACCTCTCATTCTCACAGCAGTCCATGAAGATGCTCTAGAATAGTCTCATCAAATGCATAAAGAAATTAGATGCCCCCACATGAATACGTTTGCCACTCCCCCACCGTCCGTGAAGTTAGCACCTCTCCCAACATTTAAAGGATTAGCCCCCCAAAATGTAGGTTTTGTTGCGGCCCTGAACACAAGCACACACCATTCACCATATACACACACATGCACACCCAGCAATCCATACATTTAAGTGTACACACGTTCACCATACAGGCACAAACAGGCAGCCATCCATACATTTAAGTGTGCACCCTTTCACCATATGGACACACCCAGGCAGCCACCCATACATTTAAGTGTGCACCGGTTCACCATACACACAAACACACACATCCAGCCACCCATACATTTGTGTGCACCCTTGCACCATACACTCACATAGGCAGCCACCTAACACATTTAAGAGTACACCCTTTCACCATACACTCACACACACGTCATGGAGTTGAGGGGAGCCCTATTACTTAAAAAAGAAATTGTTTCTTTTTGAAGTCACTCTGACTTTCTTAAAGAAATTATTTCCGTTAAGGACCAAACCATAATGGAAATAATGTCTTTATTAAGGTAGAGTGACTTCAAAAATAAATTATTTCTTTTTGAAGTCATAGGGCTCCCCCAAACCCATGACATGGAGGCTTCCAGCCTGGGGTCTTCCATGTCATGGGGCGGGGAGCCCTCAGACTTCAAAAAGAAAGTTTCTTTTTGTAGTCACTCAGCCTTCCTGAAAAAATTAATTCTGTTACAGAAATGATTTCTTTATGAATGCAGAGTGCATTCAAAAAGAAACATTTGAAAAAAAAAATATTTGAAAAACAGCAGTGGCCCCTGTTACGCCAGTGTCTACAGTCCACAGACAGACCACCAGGACAGATGAAGCGCACAGGATAAGCAGTGAGCAAACTGATTATCTGATTAACTGATTAATTAATCACTGCACTTCATTGAGGCGTTGTACCGAAAACACTGGGGGAACAAGCTGTGTGCACTCTTTCTACACAATGCGTTATAATGTATGCAGTCCCCCAAAAGCAAAGGCTTATCTTGCACCAGGGACAACGGGCACTAGTAAACTTATAGAGGCTTTACACTTGGAAGAATCAATAACAAATATAAGGACAATAACTGTGTTTTTCAAAACCGACCCAATCGATAAAGTCCAACTGGGGGTTAACCCTAACAAATCCTTAACTGCAGATGCAGAGGGCCTGATAGCTACTGCCTCAAAGGTCATCAACAGGCAGAGTAAAGCGATAACCGCAGAGCTGACAAGCATGGACAAAGCAACAGTAACTATAGTCTAGCGGCTCCAAAGATCACTGTCACACATGCAATAGATGCAGTGAAAAGGAAACCATGGAGGAGTTAATCGCCACGGAAACAGAGGACCTCATTGACCCGTTGTTGAATTTATGTTAGTCTCCAAAATGAGGCAACCGAACTGCAGTAACGTATTGTGGGAGCATGCAAACATGGACAATGAGACACTAAAAATCAGCAGACCATCAACGTCCCCGAATCTCTGTCTGTCCTCCAAAGGGAAGTTGAGGGACAGTGCGATATTTACATTAACCTAATACAGGAAGTGTGTGGCTAATGCAGTGATGATCCAACTGCCGAAAAGGCATAGTTATGTGCTGCATTGACTTGCGGACAACAGCACAAAAATAGAAGGAGGCACTTTGTGGAGTGGAAAGCTCAGAACAATCACTAAAACACCCTGCTGTATCTATAGAAAAGGAAGCCTTTGAGGTGGAGGAAATCGATCTCCTGCAAGCAATAAACTCCATCAATAGAGAAAAAAGTGATGATGTAAGTGAATAGAAGAACCATCTTGTTCACCCAGTAGGGATGCGGTGGACCAAACTGATGAGGGGCTGAGGCCTCTAATGGTTGTTGAGTCTAATGGAGGACATCAGGATAAGTGTAAGAAGAAGAGAATGAAGCAGAAAGGCAAGAAACGACAGCCTGCTGGTAAAAACATGGGATCCAACTGGTCATCTGGTGTGACTAAACCTATCGATGCAGCTGAGGGTAGATATGACATTATGGAAGTTAAATGTCAAAAGAAAAAATGTGGGAAAAGAAGAAGGAAACTACGAGCCCATACATTAGACAACTGGATAACCAAACCAGCGGAGAACATGGAGGAAGACAAGTTATTGCACACTACTAGAGATGAGGAGGTGGAGAAACAGATATCACGTGACTCAACTAACTTTGAGATAAGTATATCTGCATTAGAAGGTCATGAGGTTACTAATGTGGAAAGGCTGGATGTATGATAAGATATAATATGGCATTTACAACACGCCTATTCACAAGTATTTCAAGGCGCGGTGAGTCAGGGAGGGGGAACAGAGGGAAGACAGAGACAACGATCTTACCAGGCCAGGTGACAATGAGATCGGGAGGAAGGGACACATACGGGGAAGGCAGAGGGAGCAGTGCAGTACATAGGATAACAGTAAAATAAATAAAGACAATAAATAAAAGTGCGTCCAGCTGGTGGCATGTGCAAGGGTACGTGCAGACATCAGGTGTCAAGTGCTGGTGGGGGGCTGTAGGGATACAGAAACAATCCCCAAGTGCAAGGGTTGCCACGGGGGCAGTGCAGGTGTGCAGCCCGTGGGGAGGGGACCTGGGCCCGAGATCAGAGGGTAGCCAGGTAACCACTGCAGTTTCAGTTTCAGCCAGGAGATCAGCAGGGGAGAGGGGGAGAGAAAGCAGAAGCAAAGAGGAAGGTCTTGAGGTGCTTCCGGATCCAGAGATTGTTCTCCTCAAGTTTCAGAGAGGTAGGGAGGTTGTTCCAGAGGGAGGCCCCAGCAGAAGAAAGAGATCTCCCACCAACTTGTTGCTTGGAGAAGCGACTGGCCCTGATGGAGTTGGAGGTAGATGAGTGAAGAGCTTGAGAAGGAAGATATTTAGGAAGAGAGAGTTGAAGGTATTGAGGCGCCAGGACCCAGAAGGCCTTGTAGACAATGCAGAGGGTTTTTGACTTAATCCTCACCGCCACTGGGAGCCAGTGTAGAGATTTTAGTCCTGGAGAGATACGATCCCTGGGCTTGAGGCCAAGGACAAGTCTTGCAGTCCTGTTTTCGATGAGTTGCAGAGGGCGGAGAGTAGAGGCAGGCAGATTTAGAAAGAGGCTGTTGCAGTAGTCTAGCCTAGAGAGAACCAGAGCTCTGGATCCAGTGAGCTTCTGGGGGAAGGAGAGGAAAGGAAGAATACCTCTAAGGAGTTGCATCTGGTAGTGTGACTTCTTAGAAACGTCAGAGATGTGAGGAGAGAAGGAAAGTGTGGAGTTGAAAATGACCACAAGGTTTGTAGCCTCACACGGAGGAGCAGGAAGAGGACCAAGGGAGGCCGGCCAGAGAGTGACAGGAAAGCAGGGAGCAGGTGTGCCGATGAGGAGAATCTCGGTCTTACTGGCATTAAGGCAGAGATCATTGGTGGAACACCACTCCTGGATAGCAGACAGACAGTCAGAGATGAGAGAAGGAGAAGAGGTGGTGGAAGGGAGCCTGAAAATGAGTTGCGTGTCAAACGCATAGCATGAAAGCTGGGGCAGAGAGCGGCAATGCGGTGGGCAAGAAGGACCCAAATTGGACCTGGGAGGGTTGATCGGAGAGGAAAGAAGTCAGCCAAGCCAGGTGATTAAAGAGACGGTTTAGCAGGATCACATGCTTGACCGTGTCAAAGGCAGAAGAGAGATCAAGTAAGATGAGGACGCAGTCATAACACCCAAGGATGGGGGCAAAGATAGTTGCAATACGGTGAGAATTGTGAACATATTTGATGCTGGTGACATGGCCCCTTTGTATTCGCTCCACTATACTGCCTATTCTGATTATAATCCCGCAGTTAAGGGTAGTTACCTCATTTTATTTGGATTTTATCTAATGTATCCACATTTGCACACGTATGCACCTGTTCTTGCCAACTTTGTGGATTTGATTATGGAGTATGCATTGTCATTTTTCCCAATGGGGTTTTTAATAAAGAGAGCATTTTATTCGAAGTTAGACATGTGGATTAATGTTGACAGTAAAAAATGTATTAATGTGACGAGAGACGCTCATGGCCATTATGTTTCTTTTAAAAATGAAGATGAAGTAGTGGGGCAAAAAGCAGTTATTCATGGTATAGGGTACCATAACCATTATGCGTAAATGATGGTGAAGGAAGTTCGATAAACAAGTCGATCACGACATAGCATTATTAACATGGAATACAAGAGGATACTCTCACTTCCTCTATAGAATTGAGGGTTATGATCTTATAAAACAACATGAGATAAATCTACTGCAAGAGACCTGGTTAACAGAGATGTTTATATATATGGGTACTACGTAATACAATGTGGAGCCAGGAAGGAAAGGATGGCAGCATTTTGATTGGAGTTCAAAGTCAATATAAAATTAAACAATACTTAAAGAAAGCAAACAACGGACATATACTTTGTGGGGAAATCGACTTGCGTATCACAAACAAGGGAATGAAAATGTTGCGGATTAATGTGTACATGCCAAGATGAGGCAAAAAGAGTGATGTATTAATACAACAACTTGATTATGGGCAGCTGGAGAGAAGAGAGGGGAAACGCTCCAATAATAATGGGGGGGTGGGTGACTTTAATTTTCATAACATTAATCTGACAGAAGGTTATAGTGAAGGTAGGGAGCTTATCCCCAACCTTAAAAATGTAGAAGGTGATTTGACATCTAAATGGAATGAGTTTATGTTGTCGCACAACTTGATCAACGTGGAGAGTGTACAGGGAGGGGACAATAAAGTGAGACCCACCTAGCGTAATGCACGTTGTTCTAGCACCATACACTATTTCTTTGTAGATAAAAGTCTCTCGCTACTTATAGGAGATTTCCAGACCAGTTTTAATACACTAAGTGATAATGCCGCACTAAACATGACAATGAAAATTGAACAGGAATTACCCAGACACAAACTTACAGGTAGGCATCAGGTTAACCAGAAAGTCAACTGCATTGTATAGCAACAGAAAAACACGAATCTGATTAATATATATGTTGAAAAATATCAATCTAACTTGATAGGACGTATGAATCTCTTAAATTTTTATGCCATGATGGAAATCCTTCAGTCGCTTGCCAATCATTATGGCATGGTTAAACAATAAAGATGAAAGCAAAAGGATAAGTCCTTATGATGCCATCATTGCAGCCAGGAAAACACTTTTACAGAAACAGATAAGGAAGAACAATGGTAATAGATTTTGACCTAGTTATATTAAAAAGGAGGAAATACGTAAACTGAAAAATACTTATAGGAACTGGATACACTCATCAAGATGGAATATTATATGAATGCTTCGAAAGCCAGCAACACAAAAAGATTCTGCCTGATCTTTAACCGCTATAACCAAGACGGCACACTACAAACTATTAACCCGATTGCAGAAGAGGTTTGGGCAGTTAATAAAAAAGAGAAATTCTTTGATAGAAAGGAACAGTGCATAATGAAGGGGACAAATAATGACATCTACGACTTTGAATAATCTATTGAGGATATTGTAGAGATGAATGCATGGTCCCTGTAGAGCTGCAGGGCTGGCCAATTAGGTCTATAAGGAAGAATCATGCACCTCGGCACCAATATTATAGCAGATATTTTACTGCATTTCTGTTGGTGGACGGATTACAGATTCATGGAAAAATGCTTATATTATACCAGTATATAAGAAAGGGTGCAGAACAGATACAGGGATCTATCGTCTGCTAGCTATGCCTAATGCTGCAAATAAACATTATGCTAAATGTCCTACTTAAAGATATAAGGCTATGCGAAAGACCAAACCGGGTTTAGGCCCAGCTATGGAACACTGCACAATGTCATTATTACAATTGATGTGTGAAGCCAGGACAAATAGAGACACAAATCTATATATGCCCTGCTGGACTTCACAGCAGCATTTGACACCATAAACCAAAATAAATTATGGAAGAAGCTTAATAAATGGGAAAACGCCAATGGATTGTTAAACATGATTTAATATGTTGTTACGGATACGGTGGTCCAGGTAAGGTTGGGCATTGAAGGCACAGTTAAAAAAACAATTAGCACAAACAACGACCTTAAACGAGGATGTGTGATTGCACCAGCACTATTCATTCTGTACTTAGCCAACCTAAATGAAGTATTAACCAATGCCAACAATGTTACACCTAAATTGGGATCAGAACATATTTTGTTGATTACTTATGCAGATGATTTGGTGATAATCGATCAGACACCAATCAGGCTGCAAAACACCTTAAAGGCTTTGACATGTTATTCTAGATAATAACCTAATAATCAATCAGGCAAAAACTAAAATAATGACTTATGGTAAGACAAAGATGAAAAAGACCTTCTTCCTGGTTTAGAGATAACAGGAACATTGAACAAGTATCATGTTTTCAATATTTGGGGGTGATCATTAGTGATGGAAACCCTATGCCAAACATAAAAAATTAAATAAACAGGAGTGCTGTAAGCTCATCTGCAGCCATAAAGCATTTTATTAAGACCCAAGGAGGTAACTCCATAGAAGGGCTATTAAACATATATAATGAGTGTATCACTCAATGAATACTGTATGGCTTAGAATCATATATGGCCTTAAAGACAGGATGGTTGAGTATGCTCAAAGGTAAACTGTGGTGCCATGTGCTTGGGCTGGGACTGCGAGTGCCAGTACAAACAATTTGATTGTAACTAGGAATTCCCTCCTTCAATATATTGTTGGAGATAAGGAAAATCATGTTATACCTAAAAATGTTATATTGCGAAAGTGATCCCATTATGCTATTGTTTCATAAGCTAATCAAGACCCAAATAAAACATACTGCGTCGCTGAATACATTTATGAAGGAACAGGAAGAATTTCATGCAAAGATAGAATAGAAACCGGAGGAAAAGGGCATATTGAGCTCAAGAATAAAGAGTGTGTTTGGATATCTAAGATTCAATATTTGACTACTAAAATCACATATATCCAGTATACCATGCAAGCGTTCAAATTACACTTCTCGCAAAGATACCTTAGTGTGGTCACATACTGAAGTCTGCAAAGATGTATTATTCTTCTACGGTTGAACCAACTACCCTCATTGATGTCGCAAGGCTTGAGATTTGGAATTTCCAAAGACAAGCGGAATTGCAATTATGTCAATTAGAGCCAGAAATTACTAGGCACATGATCACATTATGTCTGATTCTATACAGTTGATATTCTAAACATTATGGAAAATTGCAGGGGCCTCCATGATATTAGCTGCTCCAGTAATAGATATTTGGAAAGAGGCTGAGAAATGGATAGATGATTCAAAAACATTATCTTGCATCCGTAAGTGGGTAAGTCATTAGGCCGCGCATATTATGTTTGGAGATCAGCACTTTGTATAATCTATGATGAAAAGTCTCTGAATTTGTAATAATCTTAACAATCATTTTTATTGTTTTTACTTCCCATGGATCAGAATTAGAGTGTCAGCAGCCTGCTTATATATAATCATTATTTATCTTTTTATTAATATGTTTTATGGTATTGTGCTTTCATTTTAAAGAAATTGTTCTAATGATTTTGTTTGTGCTTAAATATTGTGTATAAGGTTTATTTTTTAATCAATAAACTCCTTTAAAGAATAAAAAAGTGGGTAAGGTAAATTACAATAACAGATTGAGTGAAGTATATGTTTTTATAACTTTACATGACATTATTATAAAGAACTGTACTATTTTTGTAATTCATGGATTTTGATGTATTTAGCTACGGGATGATGATTAATTCATGATGGCAAATATGAATGTGATAAGACTTATTTTATACATTTTAGGACTGAAATGTATCGTAATAAATTGTGTGAAAAGCTTTATACTGAAACACAAACACAAAAACAAAGGAATTATGAATCAGGCCCAAATGACAGATGGATATAGGAAAGGTTAATGGAAGAAGGAGGATTTGTACTGTAATCTCAGTTTAAAGCTCAAACAGATATTGGGGAAATGTTTTATAGTCTTATGGCCAAGATGATGTTTTTTTTTGGAACCTATATAGATGCTGGGGAATTTTATTTTAAGAATGCAAAACAGTATGACTAAGAAAAAAAGAGCTATACAAGATGCCATGAGAACTTTGAATCTTTCCTTCAGTTGCCTAAAAAAGCACGAGAGGATATACATTTGACTCAGAAAATGTTGAATCTACTCCAGGATAGAGAACGTTCCTATTGATAAATCACTCATAATGTGTAGAGATAAGGTAGCACACTCCCCCTACTATCTTTCGGACAATGCAGCAGTAATTGCACATCTTCATTTGATACTTGGAGCCTGAGCATAGCAGAGGTGGACCATATACTGAAAACGTTTAGAAGTAGAATTAATGAAAAGGTTTAAACAAAATATCGTTTAACTAAACAATTACTCTGCCCTGATTATAACTGTCTGGGTCAACTACAACGCATTCTTCAAGCTAGAGTTACCAGGTTTTCTATAAGACTGACCGTAGAGAGGAAAGGCACACCTAGATTTGAAAATGCATTATTAAAGATACATCAAGGTGAATCAAAGGCTTCAGTACTCAAAGGCTTAGAAATCACCAGAAGAAACCACAGGGAATTATTTGAAAATGGAGTACACCAGAAAGAGAAGATAATGGTTAAAGAGAACATTGGATATGAAGGGAAGAAGTGAACTTTCCTGGCATGAAAAGTGAAGAATGAACAGTATAGAAATGACTGGCCTCCGGTTTACAATAATACTAGAATTAAGCACATACTATAAATATCAGAAGCTTTTCAGCAATTCTTTCTAAAACTCCATGAGAAAGAAGAGGTGAAGGGCCATCAGCAAGCACCAAGAGTGGGAGCGTGGATTCAGCAGCATCCAGAGTGTAAGGTACCAGTAGCTGTCACAGAGCACAACTCATGTAAGACCTTTCCTCTATTCTGTTTTGTTTCTTTGTTACTGACTTCTGTTTGCTCATAAGGTTGGTTTGATCATTTCACATTTTCACATTGTTATCCACTGTCTGTTCTTCAGCTTTGGGAGTCCTGCATTTGTGTTGTTCTTTTTTTGCGGGGGACAGGCTTCAGGGAACATGGAGGAGCACTTGTCCATCAAGACCACAATCCAGAGTGCTTCCATTTTGGTTCTTAATCATGTCCTGCTGCTTTGCTAAAATGAATTGCTTTCGATCACATATTTTTCAGCCAATCTTTATTTGGAAGGGGATTGAAAGAGAGACACGTTGTTCAAGTGGTGTTGCCGTTAGTGAGCAAAGACTTAAATTGCTTAGTGGTGTGCAGTACATCAACGGTCACTATAATCATGGGTAAATGTTTCAAGTTGCAGGCCTCTGGACATCGCTCCAGAATACGCTGCAAGATACAAACTGCAGCTCTGGTTGCACACTTTATTCAATACCACCCCAACCATGATGATATTAAATTGTGGGTGGTCGACAAAGTACAAAACAACACTAATGTCAGCAATGCCTTGAACCACAAGGAAGCATGGTGGATGTTTAAACTTCAAACCATCGCCTCAGGTCTTAATGAGGCGAGACCAACGCCATTCAGATGAACTCGGTCCTACCTCTATACGGCCATGCCAGCTAATACAGAGGACACTAATTCCATCTATCTCCCGTTTTGCTCCCCTCTGCCCCTTCTCTGCCAGCCTCCCATTGATTTTGGGGCCATCCAGGTCGGACACTCAGTTAGGTTGACAATTGAATTATATACAATATCCAGGTACGCCACCACTATTCCTTGATAACACACTGAAATCCATTATTATTTTACCATCCCTCCTATGGTTACCATGCCACCGGTTCAAACAAGTGTCCAACATCCTCCGAGCTTGACGGGCATGCGCACGGCACATGTTCAGTCAACACTATCTTCATATGTATGCATGCTCTTCACCAACTACAGCTCTGTTCCCGTGGTGACGGGCGGTTTTTGCTCACCCCAATACACCAGCGCCTCCCGTTCCTCTCCTACCTTCACTGAGGAGGTAAGCATGTTTCTGCTTACACCGCTCCCCGCCAGGATACACAACATAAGTTGAGCTATATTCTGAAATGTCCTTACTTTGCCTTACAGCATTTATTTGGGATGAGACGACCAACGAATCTGAGCAACCCTAGGTGCTTTCTTGACGGCAGCAACGTAAGCCCTTGCAGTCTACAAATCCAGCATGCGAAATACGAAGGTATTTACAATCTGCCAGACAACTCAGGGCATTTCTACGAGCCCCTCACGCCCCACAACGCATGCTTATCCTTAGAAGTCTACACCTGCACGACTATATTATGTATCTCTGTTTTTTCCCACTGAGATCACACGATAATAAGGAGTGCCGGCTCCAGTCCCTTTGTGACCACATGCTCTCCTACACACCGATGGCGACAACTCGCCCTGTCACAATGGCGCCATAACAACTGCCAGCGCCCAACATTACCCAATCAACGCATCATCCCTCCCCTAAGGGATTTCCTATAAGGTCAGTGGTGTTTACTATAAAGGAAAAAATGACTGTCTCACTTTTACTTGTTCGAACACTCATCGCCCAAGAGCCTACTTCTTGAGTACCTTTAATATCGTTCCCTCTTGTTTTTATCCCCACTAAAGCACAAATGTGTGTTCTTACTTTAGAGAGACATGATCCAAGGACCAGAAGAAGGGGCCCTTAATTATAGCTGAAAAAAAGTCCATGGACCTAGTAACTACCTACTTTCAGAGTCCATAGCACATTGAGGGTATTTAACCCTGACGTAGAACCAGGATTGGCCACTTCTTGTTTGCAGCCTGACCTACGTTAGGTCATAGTTTAGGAAACGGACATAGTTTCAATGATAATGTTGAATTATTGTACTATGCATACCTTGTCTACACTTGTGACAATATGTTTTTATGTGTTTGTTTATGTGTTTGGTTGAATTATTCGCTGTACTCTAAGGAGTGTTTATAAGCACTGCCCTTGCACAAACTGTTGGTGCTCACATATTGCACTGTAAAAATTGGTTTAGCACTGTTTTGTGTTTCATGTGTAAATATGAAAGAAAAAACGAATGAAAAAAACTGCTAAAATGGAATAATTTGCAGGTGAATGATTCACTATTTGTAAAAAACAGTAATAAAATCGTTTTGGCCAATTCGAGAAGGGCGCTTTGACAAAACATGTTGTGACTAATCTTATTTGTCTACGACACCATGAACCTAGAACCAAGCTCTCGGTCGGTTTCAAAGGCAGATTCAAGGCAGATTCATTCCAGCCATCAGTTCTGATAAACATTACATACATTAGTACCCCGGCGAGAGACAATCAGAATGAAACAAGCATTCTGATTGGCTCTCGCCAGGTCCATACCCGGCCGGGAATCCCTCCGTCGGGATTCCACAGCCTTTTTCCCCGGCGGGGGGGGGGGCGTGGCAACCCCTCAGCCTATGGGGAGGCTCGAAGCGGGGCCTCCCCGCGGCTGAGAGGCTGCCTTCGCCCCCCGCCGGGGACTCGGGTAAGTATTTTTTTTTTCCCTTCCCTCTCCTCCCTCCCACCCGCCCGCCCCAACTTACCCTCTTGTTTCTGCGTCCCCGGCGGGGGACGAGGGAAGTCTCCAGACGTGTGGAGACTCGGAGCGGGGCCATCCCCGCCTCCACACGGCTGGGGGCTTTCCTTGTCCCCCGCCGGGGACGCAGGTACGTATTTTTTTTTTCCCCTCCCACTCACACCCTCCGAACCCCACTTACCTTTTTCTTGATCCTTTTTTGTGTCCCCGGCGGGGGACGAGGGAAGTCTCCAGCCGTGTGGAGACTCGGAGCGGGGCCATCCCCGCTCTGCGCCTCCACACACCTTCGGACTTTCCTCTACTCGTCCCCCGCTGGGGACGCAGGTATGTTTTTTTTTTTTTTTTTTTTTTTTTCCTCCCAACCCCACTTACCTTTTTCTTGATCCTTTTTTGGGAGCGGACGCACTGGGAACACATGTGTTCCCAGCGCGTCCGCTCCTGATGACCGCCACGGAAAGGGAAAACGGACTCCGTTTTCCCTTTCCATGGCGGCGGCCATTTTCTTGGTCGTTTTTTTTTCTGTCCCGAAACGCTGCAGCATTTCGGGACAGAAAAAAATTGCTTTTAGTACCCCGATCACGCAAATATTGCGGGCCGGGATACTAATAGCAATATGACCCGAGCGGCAGGGGCATTACCGACTCTAGTAATGCCCCAGGGCCGTAGTTATACGGTCATATTGCTTAATTAATGACGGTATGTTGAATTGATAAGTGGCAGGACACCCTGAGTTACGTATATTCTAATCTTAAGCCCTCAATCCTTCCACATAAGAGTTTTCCCTTCAGTTATGTTTGCTCTGGGCAGGCATGGACAGTTATTGTCCCCTCAGTTCTCCACGTGCCTGGGGCATGTGGTTACTTGCTCGCCATGAGTCGGTTGCTACTGGCCAGTGGCTCGCGGCAAAATGTGCACAAATCTTGAACTATTTCCATATCTGCCAACATCCTCCCACTTCTTCAACCCAGCCTTCTTCCCCTTACTCTTGTTTACCCTTTTCACTTTTCTTCACACAATCAACAAATTCACCAGGATTGTTATCCCAGGTCTTTGGGCAGCCCACCTATCTTAACCATCTGACACCTGCCCACAACATACTTAGGAATGCCCAAGTCCAAACACATCTTGAGCCCCTCTCACACCCAAACTTGACAAATATACTCCCAACAGCTCCATACTTAGAGCACTCACTTACACACCTTTTCCTTGTTTCAAATATGCACCATTCCAGTCACAACACACGCTACTATCTCTCTGTTACGTCACACAATTTTCTAGCTAATACCTTCTATCAAACTAGGGGCCTGCTTTCCCTGGGAGCGGCATAATGCTCCTTAACTCAGACAAAGTTTACTTGCTTTTAGACCAGTACGGTGATGAACTGAGACAGTATGAAAGACCCAATCATAATAATAATAAAAATACTAATAGTAATAATAATAATAACTCCAATGAAGGTCAGAACAAGCTTTTTACTGCAAATTCTTGATAAACAAATGTTGTACCTGAGAACAGCTTGAGGTTGGAATAACCCTGAATGAAATAAAACAATTTATCATGCATCAAGTTGTCCAATATCTTCCCCTAAAACAAGGCTTCTTTATTTAATACAGAGATTGGCCTGTATGATTCACACTTTTTGTGGTCCGATTTGGTTTCAGCGTAAGTGTTATTATTGCCTCATCCCAGGCTCTTGACCCTTTGGTTCTGATCTTGATGTTGTTACATAAGTCCTTCAAAAAAGGGTCAAACACTGTGACCAGTTCGTTATACATCTCATCAGAATAGCCATCAAGACTGGCAGATTTCCCATTTTAAGAGATTTTAGGAGTTGTTTCATTTCATTCGGGGTTATTCCAAACTCAAGCTGTTCTCAGGTACATCCTTTGTATGGAATTATTGATGCTAACATTTGGACATGTCTGCTTACATGTGCATACCTGCAACTTTTGGTAATGCTTTGACTGTGGGGATTACATTTCTTGTTAATATAACACCTATTATTTCACGTTTTATTACAGTGCTTAGAAGCAGGGGAAATACGTCATGGCACACATCTTATAAATGCGATAATATTAATGATATATTTTGTATTGAAAAAGGACTGGAGGGAACAAGGGTCAGTTAAGGTGCAAGGCAAATATGAAAATATGATACATGTTTCTTTTTATCTGTACTAAGTGTATAGCTCAGTGAGTTAAATGCTCAACTGTGACATGTGCATGCCTGCACATTCCAAGTTCAAATCCTAGCACCGTCTAATCCGCCCTTCATCCTTCTGAGGTTGCTACAGTGAGTACCATTACATTTGGTAGTAATTCCACCATTGTTACAGCACTTAGAAGTGAGAGGGTTCAAGCATGAAGCACTACACATAAACATGTGATATACTAAAATATTCTCGCAGCATTAGGGAAACTCTAGATCACGGTAGCATCATAATGCAGTATTTTGGCATGCCCAAAGTTATAGGCCATATAAAGATAAAACAGTCAAGTTGATTCTATATAAGAAGCTCTTGTTGTTGAGCATCCATTCTGCCTGCCCTAAATAGACAAACACTGCTCTCTACCTGTACCCTTTCGAAAAAAGCACATTAGCCACTGAAAGGAAGCCAAAACCTGTGTGAAATGAGGAAGGTTCCTGGCAGGGGGAATTGTGGTGCGAATGTCAAACTGCAGCCTGCATGAAATGCAATGTGTACACATTTCGCCTTACTAGAATCTGTACCAAACACAGTTTCTTTTTGCTGCACATTCCCAGTGCCAGGGCTCCTGTTGCTCAGTGCAGGGAAGGGTAAAGGGGGCAAGGGCAGACTTTAAGCCCTTCCTAAAGACTCCACTGCACCAGCAACAGCCAAGAGTGTACTCCTAAAACTAGAAAAAAACAGTTATGCCCAGTCACCAAACAACCACCCTTTTGAGGTTACTCACATGGTGATAATGGGGCATGACTGACCCAGAGGAAGACTATGTGTTCTGGATCTGTGCATCATTAATTTACTGACTATGGAAATCAGAGTCTGGAGATTATAAATAGGTATAATAAGGTGATTCAAAATCAGGTCTGGAGTCAGGGCCTTTCAAGAAATTCAGTTAAAATGGGACTCTACTCTTTGTGGGGCCCCCTTTCAAATTTATTTTTTGTATCTGTTTTTTTATTTTGAAAATATTCACAGACATACATAAATCTTGTAGCTTTTTACAGTATCGGAGTGAACCCCTTTTTCCAAGCAACTCTAAACATGTAAACCTTCCCAATTAACATTGTGGCTAAACTGGCCACCTCCCTTCCCACCCATCTGCCCCCCTGACGTGGTCATCTGTCATTGGTTTCGGCAAGCGTAGTTGTCACAAACCTATTATGGTAATGCCATTAGCATGTTATTTTATTTTGCATTGGCTCGGAGTTAGACCTGGATGGAGATATTCTTCATGTTCGGTATTGGTTAGTCCCTCCACCCATCTAGCTAACTCCCCCCTTCATTTGATACCAGTTTGTCTCTATATCATGGGAAAGGAGGAAGCAGGGAGATGGGAGGATAGTAGAGGGAGGAGTTGGATAGGGGGCATTGCTCATATGCATGGTTCCAACCGTTCCCAATATCGCTCTACCCTTGCAGCGTCCATCATTTGTTGCCGTTTGAAGGCGGTGCGTTCTAATAGACATGTTTTCGTGAGCAGTGTGGCCCATTCTGCAGTGGTGGGTGGTGGATTAGTCTTCCAGTGAATGATCAATAGTTTGCACGCCGTAATGAGCATAAGTCCCATAAATCTGCACGTCTGTGTGTCTGAGTGCCATTTATTTTCATCTACGCCAAATAGCATAGTGTCGGGATTGTACGTGATATCCGCCCCATCTATCTCCGAGATCTGCTGATGTACCATGCACCAGAATGGGGTGAGAGCAAAGCACAACCACATCATATGACCCATGGTGCCTATATTGTTGCAGTCTCTCCAGCATGCCGCTGTGGGGGATGAGCCCATTCTAAAGAGCTTGGCCAGGGTGTAATATATGCGTTGTATTATTTTAAATTGGATTTCCCAATTTTTGAGGTTCGGGGAGACTGTCGGAATAGCAGTAAAGTAATCATGTATATCTGCGATGGCAATCAGTATGCCTAGGACTTCTGCCCATGCCATCGCCAAGACGTGGTTCTTACTCGTATTGTTGGGTGTTAACATATTACATAAAATGTGCAAAGATGTGGGAAAGTAGTAAGGTTTTGTTCCATTTCTAGTTCGCAGGGGACAGGGGGAGTCTGGCGAGTTTCTTCCAATGTATATTTGAGGATTGTGGACTGTATTGTGTGGTAGCAGAGCCAGTTGCCCCGTTCCAGACCCAATATGTGTTGTGTCATTTGAAATTGTAGTAGAGTTTCCCCCTCGCTGATATCCATAATCCTCACATTTGCCCATTCAACATCTTGTCTAGGGTGTATTTTTTGCTTAAGCCCATATGAAAGTACCGTCTGAACGCTTGACCACGATGGCGCCTTTTGTATTGGTACCCCTTGTGCGGATCATAGCTGATGCCATTGTCTTATTGTTGGTCCTAAGATCGGGTGTATCTTGAGTTTTAGTTGGAGTTTAGTCCTTGGGGTGGCCATAACGTCTATAGGGGACAGCAGGGTCATCAGAGCCAGTTCCATGGCCCTCCAGCTGGTGTTATCACTTGTATTCAGCCAGCGTTTTACCCAGCAGACCTGAGCTGCCTGGTAATAAGCTTTTAATGATGGTACTGCCAATACACTGTCTGTTTTTGCCACCTGTAGTACACTGAGGCGGATTTGCACCTTTTTTCCCCTCCATATAAATTTTGTGATGACCTTGTCCAGTTCCTTGAACATTTTGGGTGAGGGGCTTATAGGTAGCATCATAGCGATGTATACCAGTTTGGGAAGTGAGTTCATCTTTAGAGCATTGATCCTACTAGTCAGGGATAGAGCTAGAGTATCCCACCGTCCCAGGTCTGATCTTATCTAGAACCTGTGGGTAGTTCAGTTCCCGGAGCTCGTTGAGGGCAACGCTGATGTTAATCCCCAAGTATTTGATATGATGGATTTGGAGTGTGAATGGAGCAACCTCTCTAGGGTCCCAGGGGATATCTCACCTTAGCGGTAGAACCTCAGATTTGCTCCAATTTATCTTGTAGCCCGCCATTGGGCCAAGTTCCTGTAATAGAGTCTGTATGTATGGTAGGAATGTAGGGTCTTTGCTTATATATAAGAGCAGATTGTCCAGGTACAGGGAGACGCAGTGTTCTTCCGTACCCTGGTAAATGCCCGTCCATCTGGGGTCAGTGTGTAATTTGATAGCAATTGGCTCAATGGTGAGTGCATTCAGAAGGGGCGACAATGGGAATCCCTGACGTGTTCCAGATTGGAGATTGAACAGAGGAGAGGAAATACCGTTGGTGACTACTGAGGCCATGGGGCCAGTATACAGCAATTTGATCAGCCGTAGGTGGTGCAGGGGAAAGCCGTATCTGGACGGGGCAAGGAACATGAATTCCGTTTTTACTTTGTCGAAAGCTTTCTCTGCGTCTACAGCGAGAATCACATCCTCCGGATCTCTATCTCCGGCCAGTATATGTAATAGTCTCCGTATGTTTTCGCTTGAATGCTTATTGCGAATAAAACCAGTTTGGACATTATGGATCAGGTATGGGAGGATCACTTCTATCCGCTGTGCCAGACATTTTGCTGGTATCTTGGCGTCTGAGTTAATCAGCGATATTGGTCAGTACAAGCTGCAAATCTCTGGGTCTCGGCCTCCTTTATGAAAGACTATTATATTCGCTGACAACATTGATTGTGGTAATTGTCCTTGGCCTTTTGCCTCCTCAATACCGCCTCTAGTCTGGGTACTATCACTTTGCTCATAGATTTATAGAATCAATGGGGATCCCGTCCGGTCCCGATCCCTCCCCTGGGGAGAGCGAGGAGATTGCAGGTGTTATTTCTGAGGCCGTTATGGTGGCGTCTACTTCGTCCATAACTGGGGTAGGGCCACGGAATAAAGAAATGCCATCATATTCTGAGTTCAGCAAGAGTCGGATGCTGTATATAGCTCTTGATAGCATTCCATGAATTGGGCATTGATATGGTCATCTACGACCAGTAGATGGCCGCCAACATGTCTAATTGAGGTAGTCATTTGTGTAGCCTGTCTCTGTTTTAGTGCTAGTGCCATCATGTGCAACAGTCGATCGCTTTCCAGATAGTATACTTGTGACCAACTTGTAAAGGATTTCTGTGCCCTCGTGGAGGACAGTTGTTTAATCTCTGCTCTTAATTTCATGAGCTGGGGTCGGAGTTGTCTGTCTCGGGTCTGTTTGTGTCATCTTTCTGTTTTTCGAAGTTCTTCCGTCAGTTGGGCTTCAGTCTTTCCCCAGGCCTTAAGTTTGTACGAACATCGAGATATGCATTGGCCTCTAAGAAAAGCTTTGCAAGCGCTCCCAGCACTTATAAGATGAATATCCCGGGGCGAGGTTTGATTCCCAGAAGAGGTCTGAATCTTCCTGTAGCTGTGCGATGAGAGCTGGGTATTTAAGAATGCGTAGATTAAGGTGACATGTCGGGGGTTCTGCGTATAGTGTCTGGAAGTGCTATGCGCAGGAGGACAGGGGCATGGTCTGAAAGAGTGGTTGCAAGGATCGTACAGTCCGTGGCTATGTGTAATGTATTGACGGGGGTCATCCAATAGTCTATTCAAGAGTAACTGTGGTGTCGATGAGAATAGAATTTATAGTCTTGGTGACTTCCATGTATATGTCGCCATATCTCTTCTAGTCGTAGGTCCTTCATCAGTGCTTGAAGGGCTATCCGTTTTCTCGGATTGGTGGTGTTGCCGGAAGTGGCGCTCTAGCGATCTCTGACAGGGTCAAGAGCAACGTTTAAGTCTCTGCACATATATTGTGCACATGTTGTGAATGTACGTGTAAAAAAGGATGGAGTGTCGGTCGTGGGGGCATATATATTTAGTAATGTGATGGGGTGCTGATGTACCCGACCCTGGACAAGAACATACCTTCCTTCCCCATCGCTGCAGATGTTCTGTATATGAAACGGGACCTGTCCATGGATCAAAATGGAGACCCCCCTTTATCCTTTGCATGGTGAGTGGGCTGCTATTCCCATCCATCCGCGTCATTTTTCTAATTCAGTTTTGTTTAGGTGAGTTTCTTACAGGCATATAATGTCTCCTTGGAGGTCCCTCATATAGTTCAGCATTCGTCTACGCTTTATTGGGTGTCCCAACTCCTGAATATTAAGGGTTATCAGTGTGATCTGAGCCATTTTTTGTTAATGTGGATAGTCCTGTTGCTGGGCCATACAGTGTCCAGCTGAGGTTGTTTTAATATTGGGTTTGCAGTGATTGAGCATGTCATTAATTGTAATTCCCAAACTTCTAACAAACTAATCCAAATCCAAATCATAACATGAGCTTAAACATAAACATAACAATAATCATAACCAGAAATATAAACTGAAACATTGGGAGGGCCAACCAGGCAGCACCTTCCCAATACTTGGCCAAACAGCCCATATATGGGGTTTGCGGGTGCAGACCAGATGGTCGCTGCCCTTGCCCACATATTGTGGTAATTCCAATGAAAAGGTTCACCTGCCGGGGCAATTGCTGGCCGCAGGTGACGAACATTTCAATGATGTGGTAGCCTTCATTTGTCACCATATAGAGCGCCTGATGTGCGGTCTCTGTCTAATGCATAGAAGTTTGCGGTGCTCAGTGTGTAGTATCCATCATCTTGCTTACTTTCTGCAGCTTCCCGTCAGTGGAGTGATCACTAGGTTTCCCCATAGTGCCTCTTACAGGTGTATGAAGATTTTGTTGAAATAGTGGCCTTCCCTTGGTAATACAGATTGTCTACGCATCTATTTCACTGAGCTAGAGTGTCTTCATATTCACCCAGTTGTTTTTTTCATTCGGGGTCCAAGCCACAGGGCCCTCTGCCTGCTTTTTGCCATTTCAACCTTGTTCGCTGTTGACCTGGGAGGGGTGAGGAGGAGCGATCCATTTGGTTAGTCTCTGTAGCCGACCGTTCAAAGTCTGGTGTCACCAGGTTTTGTTGTTGTAGGAAGTGCCATGCTGTCTCAGGGTCCTCAATGGAGTGCCTCTGCTTATCTAATTGGATGCACCATATTGCCAAAACTTGAGGTAGTGTCTATGATCAGTGGTCTTGAGTGCCTAAAAAATCAGGTTGAAGCCTTTTCGTCGTCTGGACACCTCCATTGACTAGTCTATGTAGATCCTGATGTTAATACGTATTGGGGTCAGGGCTTTGTAGGCCTCCAGAGTGGCCACATTGTGTTGAAGGTTCAGGAGCTGCATAGTAATTATACGCAGGCGGTCCCCCAGAGGCAGTTTGGGAATAGGGGTTTGACGAACCCTCTCAATTACGTGGTGTTGTGTGTTATCTATGTGAAACGTCTCTCGGAGGAAGTTGTACACAAAGGATTCCAAGTTCGATCCTTCTGAGTTTTCCGGGAGGCCGATCAGACAGAGGTTATTTCGATGAGATCTATTTTCCTGGTCTTCAATTCTTTCTCCTAGCCTTTGCACTTCTCTGATGACGCCATCCAGATCTGTTGCTGTCGTAGCCTGTTTATCTTCTAGTGCACTGATGCATAGTTTGTCATCCATCGTTCTCTATGCTTGTGCGGTTAAGCGAGTCTGAACATCCTGGAGGTCCTGTTTAAAGGAATAGTGCACTCAAAAATATTATTGTCCCGAGCTTTCGGGCATGTGGTTTTAAGCATATGTTGATTGATCGTAAAAACATTTCCTAT
This sequence comes from Ambystoma mexicanum, assembly GCF_040938575.1. Taxonomy (NCBI): domain Eukaryota; kingdom Metazoa; phylum Chordata; class Amphibia; order Caudata; family Ambystomatidae; genus Ambystoma; species Ambystoma mexicanum. The sequence goes on along the minus strand of NC_090922.1, from coordinate 490,667,690 downwards.
GCACCCTACAGTAGTTTTCCTCACTTTTAAACATGTGAAATCAGTCAGCAGGGCGTGGCCATCTTGTGCTAATCTTATCCGTTTATCCATCGCCCTAAGGTGAACTGCCCTGGCGGCACTAAATCATATCCCCGCCCCTGAAGCTGACATCAATAGACGCGTACTGCCCATCTCACAACGCCAGTGCACATCTTGTGTCAACATTCTCTGCACTTCAGCTAACGACGTGTCTCCATGGAAATGGCAGGACGCTTCTTTCCTCAATAAGTATAAACAGACCGCTTCTCATCAGACATCAGAGTTGTTTTTTAAAGTGTTTCACTGTCTTTTTTGTGTATCCTGTGGCTCATTTATGCTGTGTTCAGCTATCTGCGTTGCTCGTTGCCCGTGCGAACAGATACTAGTACTATCATTACTATATATTTTAATTTTATCATATAATGGCAGCAATACAGCCCTACCAGTACGAGCCAGAGTATTCTGAGGCAGAATTAGTCGATAGAGAAAGATGTGTAAATGATGGGGCTTGAGATGACAGTTGGGAGGACGAATCAATGGATCAAGAGCCTGAGCCTAGTCGCATGGACGACATCTCCACCTGGTGCCTGCAACCGGTGAGAAGTCATACCAACCGAGGAGGAGAATTGCTGTTGCCGAGAAAACTCTTGATGCTCGGCCTACATATTAGAAGAAGACACACCACCGATATGTGTTACATAGCTACATGTCTTAAGGGCACCTTGCCTTACAAGGTCCGTGTTGAGGATTATGATGGTGCTTATGCACGAACTTCGCGCAACTGTTCGCCCTCGCAATCCAAGCAACGAGTAAGTGTACTCTAGATCTGATGTCACTTATGCCACTGAAATTTCATGTTTGTCACCTATATTGTCGTAACTTTGATCTATCACCGCCAAATTAATGTAGTCTTGCCATTCTATAAATCACTCGCGATTTGGGGAAATCATAGTGGTCATCTCATGTGTCTTTCACGTACAACCAAGAAACAATATTTCTCTGTGCCCCAAATGTTACGGAATGCATAGCTGTTCACTTTTTTAATGTGTCTACACTTTAAAGCCCAAGTTGATTATCCATGAAGTAACATTTGTACTAACTATGCCATAGGATACAAGATTGCATTTTCAACTAAGGTTTCATACACTTATCATGTTCATTTAAATACAGTTTGTATCTTTCTCTTCCACAGGTGGTACAGGCTGGTGGCCAATCGTGCATTTTCATGGTGGCTTCATGGGAGGCTTGGATACTGCGTTCGACGAGAAATAACCGCATGTGTCGTTGGTGCCATTAGAGCCCCATTCCCCAGTGACAGCGGTCAGTACAGGGGATTTTCCCACACTGTGCTACAACCCGAAGTATACAATGTGAAGTGCATTTGTGCCATCAACATCAGCAACAAAATAAAATACAACTGAACTTTTATGAAAAGTTGTTTACATTTTTCAGTGAATCAAGGACACGCTCACTTGTCCTGGCATGGCTGGCAGGGCGGGAATGGCCCAGGTGCCAAACAGCATGTACTCTTCAAAGGTATCTTACGCGCAGGGGCCATTGTACACATGGCTTCCCCAGACCCACTGTCTCCAAGCATGCTCTACTTTGGGAGGCGCACATGCCAAAATCTGCCCTTTACACCACCTTGCCCAATTCCCATGGCAGTGTGGAGATTAGCCAACCCGGTAGTGTGGGTGTGGTTAACAGGAAGGCGAGGTGAAATGGTTGCACATTACACTCTGCGTACTGAGGGTGGCTGACATGGCGAAACGTATTGTGTTGACTATAGGTGATCCCTTTGTAATAGATTTGCACAACTATGCCCTGCAAAGACCCATTGTGGAACGCTGTGTATGAGTGCAATTTCTTCGATATGCATGCACTTTGCAAAGACCATGCCACGTTTCCAGTAGTAGATGTTATCGTAATTCAATACGGCGGCATGCATATGGGTTGCCTGACTTGCTTAGATTTGTTCCGTAGACTGAGGAGGTTGCTGGATGTCATGAGGATGCTTTTTCCCACTGCCAAGGTCCTATTCTCACCTATAATACTGTGAAGAGTATGGCCTACTGCTCATGGATGTTGTTCCGAGCCAGACGAAGGAAGGTGTCTCATTAACAGAAGCATGTACACATTTTTGTCCGCTTGTGGAATGTTCTTCTGCAACAATGACCTTATTACCTGTGGAAATGCAGAGTTTTTCCAAGATAATGGCATTTTGTTGTCATTCATTGGCATTGCAGATTTCTTTGCTCATCTACAGTATGCGATGAAGAGTTTACTGGACTAATGTGCGTAGAAGAAAACACAACAGCTGCTAAAATAGACAAAAAAGGTGTTTTTGTAGAAGGATCTACACCAAAAAAAAAAAAAACAGACTCCTTTAAGAGTCGCCCCTTACTACGAACTCCCCCCTGCCCCTGTTGCAAGTTATTCCCGCACGCAGCACGAAAGTCATATGCAGGGATTTTGCGGGTGGTGGCCATGAAAATGGAACTGTGGGGATTGTCCAATGAGTTGCTTAGGATGTGCGACAATAGGAAGAGGGACTCCTGCTGCACTGGGAAATCGGCCGTCAACGTACTTGGGGACCTGCACCTGCCACATTTGACGCTCCTCACCATGCTGGCCTATGGAAATGGGACTGTAGCAATCGTCCTATCATGTGCTGCTCAGGGTGTGCGTCAGAGGAAAGCACGCCAATAGGAAGAAGGACTTCTCCTGCTTTACTGGGGCGCGGCCCTGGCGGTACTTGGAGAAAGGCACGTGCCACATTCTGCATTTGTGAGCATGCTAGCCAATAGAAATGGGACTATGGCCTTTGGCCAATCAGGTGGTCAGGGTGTACGTTATAGAAAAGAGCACCATTAGGGAGGAGTACTCCTGCTTCACTGGGGCGCGTCCCTCGTGGTGATGGGGCAAAGGCACATGCCACATTTTGCCCTTCTCACCATGTTGGCCAATGGAAAGAGGCTATTGCCTTTGACCAATCAGGTGCTCTGGGTGTGCGTCACGGGAAAGGGAGGCATTCACTTTTCCATAACTTTGTGTACTGCGGCTGTCAAACATGGCAAGACGCACAGTTTTTGTTGTGGGTGATTACTTGTGGAAGATCTGTGCGTGTATACCGTCCAAGAAGACTTGTCTAGCAATTTAGGTTTGGAGGGAGTGGACGTTTTGTGGAGTGATGGGGAATCGTGCTGTTTTGGTGACTGCTTCTAGAATGTCGATGCATGGCCTCTTCAGCAACTGTACATGTTTTGATCGTGCACTTTGGAGGCTTCTTTTTGGGTTACATGCCTTGTTCCCGTGTGTTCAGTCAACTGAAGATTTTGATGAAAGCAGTGCAGTGCATTTTTGCTAATGTCAAGGTGCTTTTCTCATGTATACTGCTGAGAATCGCATGGCATTATTCCAATGCTTCATGTCCCCAGCCAGAGGTCGGAAGGGTTCTCATAAACAGAAGCACGTGTGACTTCTTCAGTGTTGCTGGGATGTTCTCCTGTGAGAATGAGAACATTGGTTGCCGATACATACACCATTTCAAGGCAAATGGCATGTCTTTGTCGGCCAGTGGCAATGAAATGCTTGTTCACAATCTACACACTGCACTGAAGACCCTACTGTAAGAATGTGAGCTGAAGTAGAAAACACACATTCACGTATGAAAACCCCAAAATAAGTGTTTCTAGGGAAGTACTTTGAAAAAAAAAGAAAGAAAAAAACAACAAAAAAAACAAAGGTTCTTTTAAGAGCCACCACAACCATCGACGTGCGCTACCCTGGTAGAAAGTTATTCGCCCACTCCCGCGCACGTGCAGCATGAAAAGTCAGCGAATATCGCGATAGTTGCAGGGTGGCACGTGGTACATACGCCCCTTTAGTAGATGACGCCCATAGAAATGGGCCTGCAGAGGCTACGGGATTGGGCAATAACGTTTTTGGGTGTGGTGTGTATGGATCGACGGTACTACACCGTGTATTTGTTCACAGAAATGGTGAGGGTGCCGTTATGGCTGTGTGTTTTACGAGGCACAGCGTGCGGATTTTAGGGTATGCCGACATACTTTCAGTGAAAGTGAATGCAAAACACTGTGCACTCGCTACTCATTTACTAATCTATGATGTGCATGTGTAGTACTATGGAACAGGTACAATGAAGTGCCTGATTTTGGTTTGTGTGTGTGATACGCAATCATAATGATATTATTGTTGTTCATTGTGCACGGAACATTGCAAAGCATGTTACACAGGTTTCAGTGCTGTTTGCGATGAAGGAGGCACTTGCCCAGTTCATGCATTTCTTTCCGATCTCTTTCATAACTTTCTATCACAGTATGCATCTACCGATGTGGCAGCGTCACTTTCTATTTGGTCCATTAATGGAGACAGCGCGGTACATTGCAAAGAAGTGTATTTGTGCATTTCTTTGTCATGTGCCAATGGCATACTTCGCCCATGGCATTATGACGTTTCACAGCACAAATACGTTTCCCTAGCTATAACATTCATTTTACTCTGTCAGCTATCTCGATTTCTGCACACCCCATCTAAATTGGCTTGGTGCCTCTCTTGCAAGTAGTGATATTTTCTTGTAGTAAGTGTTGCACTGGGACTCTCTTGAAAATGCTCTGCAACACGTAAAGAAACCTCTTTGTACAGCGCACTCCTTTCTAACTGATAGAACTGCAGTGTTCTCCACAATGCCACGCCTCCTGCCCTGCATGCGTGCATTGGCAATTCCGTTGTTCATCTGTGAAAGGTGCTTTTTTTGTTAACCTTTTTTCGTTCCCCAGTGCATTTTTATTTATTATCGTGTTCTCACACACACCACAGAGGGAAAGCCAGGAAAGGTCCTGTACAAAAGGGGCAGCACCTGCCTAGATACTATAGGGGATGTGCCGGGAGATGGAATTATTGGGTGGCCCTCATCTATATAGGCGGCAGACATTGCAATGCTCCTGTAACGACTGTTGCAATGCACTTTCCAGTACCTTCCATGTGTACATTAGTGCATTGCACTACATGTACAATACAATGCCCTTTGCTGGGTAAGGGTCTGTAGCGCAGCATATGCTTTGGAAAGGTTGTTTTACAGCTACGCTACCCTACAGGAGTGCCCCTCTTGTGGCCTGCAGCAGATGTGGCAAATGCTATACATGAAAGTACCCAACGTCATTCTTAGAAAGGCGGTAGCAGGCCCACTGCTCCTTTGTCCTTTAATTTGAGTAGTTGTCACATGCAGTACAAACACTTTATGCTACGCGACTACTGTTAGCGCTACCATTCACAGATATACATACATTGTGGAATACAAGAATGTTTACAACAACGCCAACCACAGCTAATTTGCGTATACCACGAAGCCATTTATTCTGTACAACCCATGCACATGCAGCGCTTTTTTAACCACCAGTAAGATTGTTTGCGTTCTGCATATTCTGCTGTTTCCTTACTTGCCTTCCAATGCACTAGTATGTGCGTGAGGAAGGTGCACCAGCTTTGCAATTTTTCAGCTGTACTACAAACTGTCCCACTTGCAGTTACATGTTTTCTTCAACTTTATAACCGGCACGCGACCTGTACATACTTTCCGTCACAGTCTTGAGTGCACTCACGATGTATCTGTTTAACGGGTCTTGAAAAGGGAAGCAGCAGATAAATCACATCACAGTGCAGGTTGCTGTTCTTTGTTTACCAGTGGCCGTTATACAGTTAAGAGTTCTTTAGCCACACATTGCTAAGTTTGCAGAGCCACCCACAAAGTGGACAGCAATACTTTCAATGCAGTAGCCTACTGCATGAATACGTAGGGCTGGCGACAGGGGCGGTGTTGTCAGCATACAGTGCATGACCTATGCATGGGTCTAGGTGTGGATCTAAAACACGTGCGCTTCCACAACTACTTAAAATTGAATTTGAAGATGTGGACATGCGGTCACTAATGGAGTCCTACGGATTCTTGCCATGTAATTGCACATACGCCAACCAGGTGAAGTCTATATATGTTAGCCAAAACCTTTTCCGTTTACTGAAAAAAGAACACTAAAGCAACGTTATGCTTAAAGTGCCCTACTAAAAACCTATGAAATTCACTAACAGAAAACCTTGTTAAAGGGATGTTATGGTTAAGTTGCACCACTACAAAACCTATGAAATTCAATAGAAAAACATTGCTACAGGGACATTATGGTTACAGGTAAAACCTAAAAAAAAACTGAAATTCGCAAGTTATGGTCCGCTACGCAACCATTACTTGCACTACCACTGTGCACTGCAAGGACTAACACTGATGACATCAAAGATGACATCCCAAATGTCATTGATGGCATCACTGATGACATCACATGTATATGTAGTTGTCATGAAAAGCCTCCAGAAGGGATTGTCTTTGTTATGTTGCCATAACACTATCAGAGATCATGGGGAAAACTATCATCGCATAAGTAGATAATTACACAAGGCATTGCTATAAACAGTATTGTTTTGCACATTTCTTTCCATTACAAGACCAAACTCATGCACTTACAGACGTAACCAGTGTGTGATGCATGTATAATACAGGTGCAAAATCCAAACTCTTCCCATTTCGCATAGTAAAATATTGCATGCTTTGCTCTTAGACTTTTGTGCACTATTAAACATGTGATAAGTAGCTCCCAATCCCTCAGTTACTATATAAATATACTACTGCACACAAAACTGAAAGACAGCACAACACATACCAATAGCAGCATATACAAAGAAATTAAAGTAAGCAAAAACGTAGCAGTACTACCACAAAGTGTTCATAACCTAACTGATTATTTTAATGCACAGAAATAAGTGCTGTATTTCAGGCTTCCTTCTTCCCGTATATATATGTAGCATATGATGTCACTGAACCTTAAGGAAAACAGTGTAAGAACATATGAGAACGTAAGGTGTAGAAATGTAGTACCTTCTCACTTTGAAATTCCTCACTGCTAATCAAGAAAATCACCTAGTGTACATATGTCACTACACTAAAAAAGAGGGTGCCAGACTTGTGATGTCATCATTGATATCATGGGTGTTAGTACTTGCAGTGCACAGTGTAGCGCGAGTTATGGTTGCGTAGCGTACCATAACTTGCGAATGTCCCTGTAGCAACGTTTTTCCATTGAATTTCATAGGTTTTGTAGTGGTGTAACTTAAAAACTTTAGCTGCAAGGACGTTCAGGTGAATGCAACAAAACCCTGGAAATTCAGCTAAAGTTACCTTAACTTCGCGCCCCCTGTTGCGCAGACTATGGCCACAATGATGACATCACAGATCACAACACTGATGACATTACTAATTACGTTTGAACAGTAACTCGCATTAGCATGGCTTTCAGCCATGGTCAGTGTGCATGGCCAAATATATTTTAACACATGGATGGGTACTAGTCAACGCATTGAGCTATGGACAGTGGTCACAACCTTCATACATGTGCACTAACAGGCTACCAACCATATATTTTGGCCTTTACCAGTGGATACAGCTTTCAACCGGATTAGGCACTAAGAAGGACTTTAGCACATTACTGGCCACTGGCCACAATATTTTGCTGTGCCCACTATATATTCCAACATATAAATGGGCCACTAGCCATGGCCTTTGACCTTGAACAGTCTGTACATCTGTTAGCCATTTTAATAATAAATGCAATAAGCGATGACCTTCGGCCGTGCCCTCTGTGTCTTACACAACACTAACCAGCCACTAGCTATGGCTTTTGACCATGCCCACTGTATATTATATACACTAACCAGCCACTAGCCATGTTCTTCAAAACAACACTAGCCAGTGGCCACAGTCTTTGGCTGTGCCGACTGTATATTCTGACATATTAATGGGCATTAGCTATGGCCTTAAGCCATGGTCACTGACTACAGCTTTCAACGTTGCCCACTCTATGTTTTAGAACAGTGATGGGCCACTAGGCATGGTTTTTAACCATGCATATTGGTATTTTTTAACACTAACCGATCACTAGCTATGGCCTTTGGTGCTGGCCAGTGACCCCATTCATTGTCATGGCCAAGTCCACGGCCTAAATTGTTATTAAGGTAATCAAAGCTTTCATGAGCTAACTTGTAAATGATGTTATGTCTAATTCCATTATTGATGTAATCAGTTAAATACAATGCAATTAGTGTTGTCACCAGTGATGGCATCATTTATGTGGTTTGTAATGTAATCATTGTTCTCACACAACATGTAATTAGTGATGTCATCAGTGATGTGATATGTGATATCATCATTGTGGTCATAGTCTGCGCAAAAAGGGGGGTGAAGTTAAGGTTTTGTTGAATTAAGTTCTCACCTTAACGTCCTTGCAACTAAAGGTTTTTCCTTGAATGTCAAAAGATTTCTTACAATGTATTCCTCACCTTAACGTCCCTGCAACTAAAGTTTTTTCCTTGAATTTCAAGGGTTTTATTATTCCATACATAATTAACATTGATAATACGGACAATTTGGCTGAACAAAACAATGTATTATGTCTAGACAGTAAAATAAAAAGTAATTGTGCAACCACAATCCCCCCCAAATAAACCTGTTGTAACAAAAAATGTGTTTGCATATGTATTTAACTTTTTAAAGTATTTACATGTATATGTACTGTTCATGAATAGTTATTAAAGTGTTACAGTAACTGTGTAGAAAGACTACATTCAATATATTTTAAAATAAATATGTACAAGTCTACTGGCCATATATATGTATATATATATATGTATCTTTTTTTAATGGTTTTATAGCTGCATCTACTAAGGATGCATGCGCAGCAACAAGCAGCAATGACTGGGGGGGGTTACTCGCGTCTGCGAAATGAGCCAATAGATGTCAACATCCTTCAATGCGGCTACGTATATTTGTGCCTAATATGCCAGCCAATCATACCATGTGCTGTGGCTCCATGCCTACACGTGACATTAATGCGCATCAATGAACGATACAATCAAACGTTGGGATGTAGTCACGCGAATATGCCCATGACGTCTGACGTAACCAGCAGGTGCAAAATGAGCCAATAGGACATCGAACTCCTTTAACGCATCTAGCAATCTTCGCACATGATCCACCAACTGATGAAATCACGCGCTGTGGCTCCGCAACTACACATGACTTATACGCATCAACAAACAACCGAATCAAACATTGGGATGCATTCACGTGAATACGCCCATGCTGTCTGACATTACCCACACATGGGATATGATCCAATAGGACGTCAAACTCCCATAACACGTCTACCAATCTTTAGCATTATCCACCAACCAATGAAATCATGCGCTGCAGCTCCATATCTACAAGTGACTTTTATGCGTGTGAACAAACAAGCCAATCAAACATTACAATATATTGACATGGCTATGCCCATGCCATTTGACGACATCTGCGCCTACGAGACTGTCCAATCAGACGGTGATGCAGTCTGTAGCCATGAATAATCACCACACCCACAAAAAAGAAGTTGACATTTATCATTGCTTTCTGTACTTGCTAGTGAAAGGGTTTTGGCACTTTACACCTTAAATTCCTGATCCTTTTTACCCACCTTTCCCCCAATCCTATGTCCCTTTGTACTGTGATTTGTTCAGTTTGTGTTTTTGTTGTTTTACTTTTATTCTGTTTTTTGAAAAACTTTTTTTATTTTTTGCAGCATTGTCTTTTTTGTCTTTTTCCTTCCTACTAAGACATTCCAACGTTTCCACTCCACCAAACTCCAAAAAAAGTCCCAACATGCCTACTAGTTGCCCTCCACTCCTCATAGTCCTCCTCCACTCCCCTAGTCTCTTACAGTGCCCCACTCAATTCATATAAGATGCCACACCACCCAAAATTTGAGATAGCGTGGCTACCACACGCCGACAAACACACGATGTGTCATTTGCCTGAATATAGCTGCACTGCAGAAGGGGTGAGGGAGGGGGTATGTACCCACGAATAGCAAGGCTGCACACTGGGTGGCTGCTGTATAGCCTTGAATAATATTAACAGCACCATCAACCAGTTAGAAACTACAACACACATATCATACATACCCTGCTCATACAAACTACTAGAAATTCAAACTAGAAATAATTTTCCTGGAAACAGAGAAGTATTACAGATATCATGGCTGGTTTGAAAACTGTGTGGCTCATTGGAGACAGTTGGTTGTTTTGGTTGCTGACTTTTTGAGAGTAACACAATTTTAACATGGACCTAAGTTAGATAGATGTTACAATTAAATTGTTTGGATTGTGGGAAATCTGTTGGTTCCAAGTTTTTCCAGAATTATTAGGTCTCAGAAGGACAGGACACCGAGACGCCACACTAAGTCATTGTGGAGGCAATGATTTGGGGAATCTCTGAGGGTATCCCTTACTTTAATGATAAAACAAGTCATGGGAAAACTAATTGAACTATTTCCTCACACCATCTTTATCTTTTCCAATCTCCCTCAAAGGCAACAATGGAGATGTACCACCAGATTTAATGGTAAAATTGAGAAATCCCGGAGAAATGTTAATAAAGCAGTTTCAGCATTTATGGATTTTGAACAACATACAGTTCAACATGGCCAATTTCTATAGACATGACGTAGTACACCTAACCGATGAAGGAAATGCAGTGTTCCTTCATAACATCAAAACAGCACTCCTAATGTGCTAAGGTTCTACACTCAGTGTACTCCAAAACAGTGTTTTTAAGGACTACTCATCGTACATAAATACATAAATATAATAAATAATAACAAAAAAACATTTTTTATTATGCCCGTGGCTACAGTTCATTGACTTTTACCATAACCAGTTTTATTCTACAATCCAATTTAAATAATCAATACTGTACAACACTATTCATATACTTGTTTAAAGTGACTGAAAAATAAGAAAGCATAGAAAAATACATAACATATATATATAGACAAACATATCACAGCCATACAATATAATACCACATAAGTGAGAATACATAACGTAAAATACATTGTATGGCGCATCTAAAACTAGACTAATGATGATAATGATGTGTTATTTATATAGCGCCTTAATCCAATTAAGGATACTACAATTGTTCCTTTTTATATTAATTTTGTTAAACTGTTTTCTTCTATTTTTCTCCAATGTCTCACATGCCCAAAAGTCTGAAAAGACACATCCAAATTTCAACCCTGATGTCACTATACCTATACAAATAACCTTTGAAAATAAATGAGACACAGACAGCCCTGAAAATATAGCCGCAGATACAGAATAACTTTTACCTTGGGTATCCATAGTCCTTCGTAGCCTCGGATATAGCCGCAAATATCCCACCACTCCCCAGACGGCCTCCTCACCTCCCCTGCCCTTTCCCTTTCACCCCAAAACACACGCTGCTTCTGTGACGCAGTTTGATTTCAGATGTCGGCTATTCGTGGCTATAGCCAAGGCTACAGAAAGCTTTATGTTGCAAACTCGGTCCCTGTACTCCCTCTAACTCCCAAATTTCACTCAGTGACCTCTAACCACCACCCACCTCTAACCTGATGGCATTTGTATGTTTGTTGACCTGCCTATAGCTTTTTACTGTGTTTCATTTTAACATACCCTCAGTTATAGCCACAAATATATCTCTCGCATCGAGAGAAAAACAAGATGGTGGTCATTTCATTTCTGAAAACCATGATCCGGCAATGCACCATGGGAGATATACTCTATTATTTGGGGGGAAAAGGGCCACCCTGTTCTTTGTAAAATATTTAAATAACTACTCCACTGAATAACCCCAAACCATGCATGGCGTGCAAGTCAAAGCTTTGTGGCCAATTTGTTTTGGACCTGGTCCAAATCCGTCCAGTGGTTTGGGCTGTGCGCTTTGGCAAAAATTGAACTTTTTTGTTTAGGGCAAAATGAATGAGAAGTATGCTGCACTTTTGGGGCAAAACATTTTTGGGGACGCATAATACGTTTTTTATTTTTTAAAGAATCTTTACGAAACGTTGCAGTCTGGGGGGGGGCCCGCAGACTTTTAATCACTTTCGAAATTTCTGTCAAATCCATCACTCAAATCAAAAGTTATTACCAATAGAATTCTGAGCGGTTCCTATGTGTCCCCGACTCACCTTAACTATAGGGCGGTTATCGATGCCCTATAACATACATACAGACAGGTTGCAGCCATAGTTTCCGCCACCCCCCAACCCCCTCTGACCAAGCAACACCTACAGACTGTTTGTCCCTCCTCATATGTCATTCCTCCCTATCTGTCCTCTATTGCAATAGTTCAGGCTTATAGATGTCGCAAGCGCCTAACAGCCCAAACGTATTAAAAGGTTTAACAGGCCGTCTTTGGGAATGCAAACATGCAGTGCTAATGGCCCGCGGCTGAATATGCGTTCAGGACACAACTATATAAGTACAGTGTCCATTAAATTACGCTAATCATCCTACGGAGCCATGTTCAGAGCCTCTGTTCCAGTCCTGCGCAAGAGAAGTATCATTCTGTTAAAACTCCCTGTGACTCGCGCTGTGGCGTTGGACCGGTGCAGATGCCGGGAGGTTTTGGTTCCTCTGGCTGTTCCATTCGACCTGTCATACATGCCCTTTGCCCTAATAGAGAATGAAAGAAAGGTGAATTGCTTCAATGCTGTATGGTCTTTTCAGACGCTATTAGTGCTCTAGATAAGATTTTCATGCAATTGTATTGTACTTACTACTTTTGCAAGTTGGGAGTAAGTGGGAGTTTTGGGGGTTAAAAAAGCTGTTTTCATTCTTCACTGGAGCTTTTAATCAAATAAAATCCTACATATATAGTTCTGTAAGGATATCTGTGAACTGCTTACAGACTCCCCACTTCTAATATTCTGCAAGACTCACAGTTTTCAGGAGTGTAAATATGATCTCCTTAAACGAAAAGGAGGTCAGATGTCACATGCAAGTTCTGACTCTGCCCAAAGCCGTAAATAAACTTCATGCTTACAAACACTTTCCTGACTTCAGTAGTCCAACCAGTGCAGCCCAAACCACTCTAGGCCAAAGCTGGCCCGGTAGCACTAACTTCAGTGGGGTGCCCTGGTGGTAAAGGTACATTCTTCTGATTCCTGGTGCTCTACCATCACAACTGGCAGGCACTGGGGGCGGGGGTGGACTATACACTGAATCTGAGTAATTTACTGACCTTAGATCGAGTTAATGAGGGATTTTGGCGACACTTGCAATGTTGGTCGCCACTGAAAGTGAATACTTAGGTATGCTGTCTACAGGGTGCCAACGGCAAATTGCACACTTCTAGACACTCAAACAAGCAATGGCAATGCCAACAGGATTTTGTATAGACATGGGAAAGGCACTTGCCAGACACTGCCGTGGTGGTATTAACTGGCCATTGATGGTAGTAGGTGCAAATTTATGCGAGTACCTTGGCGTCTAATAACATTAGCTGGCAAATGCCTAATACGTAAAAACAAGCACTGGCATGGCCAACAGTTTTAGCTTGTGTACAAGTATTAGGTGTGCCCTTCACTAAATTCCTGTTAAAAACAAGCACTGGCATAGCCAACAGTTTTAGCTTGTGTACAACAGGAGTTCAGTGAAGGGCACGCATAGTGCTTATAAATCGAGTGCTGGAGGCAGACTGGTCAAAACATTTTTAGTACAGTAGCGCGTTTCCACCTACTCAGTCATTAACTCTCAGAAGACTGTTATGAAAAACCTCTGGCAGACAAAGAGTTCCCGTAATGCAGTGTTTTTGCCGGGGGGCAGTAGGAACTGGGCGGGAATGGCCATAGGTATTGGCATGGCCATGGGCAGTCAATCTGTGGGCAAATAGCCAAACCACACCTACAAGCTGTGTGCCCCTCCTCATATGCCATTTCTCCCTACCTATACCGTAATGCAATAGTTTCGGCAAGTTTACCCTAATAGCGCCAACTAAATAGTGATTATCCCTAATATGTGAACGAGCGGCAGAGCATCATCACAGATCACCCTGCAGCCTGAAAAGGATATACATTTGATCAGTTTTCCACAGTAACACGCGATATGCAATGAGTTACCAAGTTTCCTTCTTGCAAAAAGGGGTAAAAATGCAGAGTTTACAACGCAGCAGTAGCAGTGCCAGGAACCAAATGCTGCTACGAGGGTGAACATCACGAAGCCTGCGAAACGTCATAGGGTTCTGTAAACATCCCTGTTCAGCGGCAAGTGGAGCTCGGGGTGGGCATCTTAGTGGTGACCTTAAAACATGGGTACCCTGTGTGGTATCTAGGTTTGTCTGTGCTCCTCTATTTTTAGGGTCCTGTTAGAGAGAAGGGTGGGGTATGGTATTGGTAAGGGGCAGCAGCTTCACTCGCCCTCATTTGCAGGCCAAACTTTTGGAAGCAACAGGCATAACTTAAATTCTTGGAGGCATAAGTGAGGCGAGTTGAGCTAGAGGTTCAGGGGCCTTCTGGGTCCCAGCTGCGCTGACAGTGCTGGGCATTATCTGTGTGTGCAGGGCGGGCTCGTGTATCTTGATCTCCTTCCCCCAGTTTCCCGCCTGACTGCTCCCTTCCTGGCTTCATGTGGTCTCTCTACAAGCCCCATTGGGGCGTATTCCCGCCTACTTTCACTTGCCCATGCATGAATGCATTCCACCACAATATGGGATTTGTTTCTAGCTGTGATGTCATAGCAGAGGCTCCACCCCAGTGTTGCAGTTTTGATAGAGATCTTTGTAGTGAGTGAGACAAGCTAAGGGTTCTGATTACAACGCTGTATTGTGTCTATTGGGTACATTTGGCTTCAATCCACTGCTGAAAACGAGCCACGCCCTGCCAATGGCCTATTGCTGCCTGAGGTCGGATATCTCCTTGCAAGCATCCTTTTGTTGTGGGGTGGGAGTCAGTGGTGGATGGTGATTTTGTTGTTGTTGCAGAGGGCCGCATTAGTACCCTTCTTGAAGTCATCATGTTTAATAACTGATTATGAGTAAGTGCTGGGCTCTGTTTTAAAACAGACCCTTGGTTCATAAGTCTCCTGTTTTTCTTTTGCACAGGGAATACTATCTACCCTAAAGCTTCCTTAATCATACTTTCATTATATTTTCTCATCATAACACCATCTTTCACATTTTCTCTCTTGTGTGTTTGTTAATTCACTTTTTTTCCCCTCAATCAAAATTAGTTCTATTCCTGCAAAAGCCATAAAAGCATACATAAATAAACATTCTGACAGTAAACATTTTTGGCAATATAAAAATGTATAAAATGATTAAAAAAGCATAGCGGCATCGTTCCCCTAGCAACGTAAAAATAAAGTTTCCATGTTAAGAGCATTGTCTTGGCTTGCTCAGTTCAACGAGAGAGATACAACCAATACATTTAATATAATGTACGTGCTAACGATGTCCAACATGATCAGAATACACATTTAGCAGCATCTTTAGCCAGATAGAATGACACAAAGTTTCCAAGTTAAACACGTTATCTTGACTTGATTGGCACATTAGTAACATTCAATCTAATACACTCAGTATATTCGCAGTACAAGCAGCTACGAATCAGTCCAACAATGCAGGGTGTTCAAACCATTGCAATATTGAAAGGAAGATTGTCCCGGAAACGGTAATCCAATAATTGGCCAGAATAGAGCTAGCACCTGGGAGAGTAGACTCGCAGCCTACCCTTTTTGAACTTTGTTAATCGAATGGAGGGGCGACTAGAGCAGGTCGCTGTTACCTTTAAATACCAGTTGCCTTAGCAACAACGCACGATGGACATATTTGGCACTATTATTCACACTCAAGAGCGTGCCTCTCCGCCTCTCCTTCAATTGTGAAAACGATGGGTACATCTTAGGGACTGAGCCAAGGGCAGGGACATCATTCAGGGGCCGCCAGAGGTCGCAAGAGCGACCTCTGCTCATTGGCTGGCGACCTCTGTCAATCTCCTGCGACCTCTGAGCAGGCATGGCCATCTGAGGGGGCATGGCAAGCACGGTGCCGCATGTGCATTGTTCCTCCATTTTGCCTCGCCTCACAGCAGCACGTGTGGTTCACTGGTTCTCCCTCATGGCGTTGTGTGTGCCGATGAGCAAGCTCCTGGAGTCCTGGGCTGCTAAAACACGGTAAGAGTCAGGTTGTGGGAATGTTCAGTGCTCAGTGCGCCTGCCTGGGTGGGGACAGTTGCCAGTGGATCCTGTCCTCTTCCTCGTGTGTACTGGTCACGGGCCGCTGCGCCCAGGCAGGACTCCTTGCCCGACCCCGATCAGTTGCTGCACCGCACCGATTGTGTCGGGTCGGTCAGTGGTCGCTGTTTTAAATCTCGTAGCTCTTGCTCTGTTTCTATGTCTTGTTCTTGCATCGGGACGGGCAAAAACAAATGCGTTTTTTTTTCTTAGAAAGAACTGCAAGTGGAAAGAGAGATTGTGTGTGTTTCATCTGATTCGTGAGTGACTGCTCTTTCCAGATCATAAAACCCAGGATACTGTCCCTTCTCCTCATGGTTGCTCTTAGGGCCTACCTGCCAACCTACCCTGTGCTGGAGCACGGTCTCCTTCTCCACCAAGCAAAGAATCTCTTTGACACCCTGTCTCTTAAGGGGGTCCCTTTTGTTCGCCTTTCACCCTCCCCTGCTTTCACCTCCTCCTTTCCACTTACCCTACTTTTCTCCTCCTTTCCACTTGCACTCTCTCTGCTACTCCTTCGCTTCTCCCTCCTCTTCACCCCTTTTCCCCTTCACCACCTTGCTGCCCCACCACGCTGTAACCTGTACTACGACTCCTAACTCTCGCGCTCTTCCCTTGTTGTACTTCCCTCCTACGGATATGTGGGCCCAGTGGTGGACTGGCCTATAGGGAACTCTGGAGTTTTCCCGGTAGGCCTCTGCACCCTGGGCTTCTTTTGTGTGGTATTTTCAAATTTTCCCATAGGAAAAGGGTTGGGCTTGCTGAAAATGTGTAATATGAGGCCACTTTGAACATTATTTCCAGGAAGGGCTTCTTTTTGTTTCCCAGTCCATCCTGTGTGGGCCATTGCCAAATCACTGTCTAGCTGTGCGGGTGTTGTGAGCGTGTCTTGGAATTGGGCATGGTGTGCCCGAACTACACATAGGCCCTCATTCTGAGTTTGGAGGTAAGTATCGTCCCTTACCGGCATGGCGCAAATAGCGTGTCCGAGCTGGCAGCAGTCCACTAATGGAGGACTATTACGACTTCGCGGGCACGAGCTTTGCGCCATGCCGGTAAGGTACCTAGCGACAGTCCACAAAAGGGCCCCAAAATGCCATTACTGGCATCAAGCGCACCGTAGATAACACTACCGCCATAGTCCAAAGCGGCATTAGCAGTGACCGTAAATAGCGGTGACCGTAATTAGTGGCCACTGCTTTTTACGGTCACAATAAATTAGCGGAAGCGGAAATAGCGTCTCGCACAGGAATGGGAAGGAGCACGGCGGCCATCTTTAAAAACTCAATCCATTGCCATACTCAGCACACAGGACCCCTGGGACACTGGTGATAGTCTAAAAACTACATCCTACTACCCAAGAATGCCCAAACAGCACTGAAGAAGGGATCTGCCTGCCTCCAAAAGGAGAGATTTAGCCAGGATGAACTGCAGATGCTCGTCGACACCCTGCATGAGCCTGCAGGCACAACGTTCAGCAGTAACCTGAGGAGAGAGGCAGTGCTGCACAAAAAGGAGATCTGGGCACTTGTTGCCCAGAAGGTCATTGCAGTGGGCAACACACCCCGCACGGTGAAGGATTACCGTAAGTGGTGGGATGATCTGCGCCTAAGGGTGCGCAACATTCTATCTGTAAACCGCTCCGAGGCCATGGAAACCAAGTTCCCCCATTAAGCTCGCCCCGTGGGAGGAAACATGTGCAAGCATGATTGGCCCGGAATCAATAGAAGGCGTAGGAGAGATGGAGTGTGGCGCCACAACATCTGCTGATGAAGGTGAGTGTCCAAAGTAAAAACTGCTAAGCCAAATCTGATGAAAGTCAATGGTAATGTCTGTCAAAAGAGTGACGCCATGGTTGGCCACACACACACGCTCTATAAAGTATGCCGAAGCAAGTGAGACACATGCTGATGGCTGGGGCAAGGCAATATCGTTCATGACACATACCACACAAAGCAGGACATTCCATGATGCACACAGCGAGCATGACCAAAATAGTGTGCATGTCAGACAGCACTGTTCCTGGGGTACATGAGTGACACCGACATATGCCTGCATTTACCACCCATGTATGAAATGAGGTGCCCTTCCAAGCACAAATGCCAATTACCTGCAAATGTGTGGATGAGCAATTGTCCCAATGTATGTATGCTGCCTATCAAAACATCACTTATGCCGTCCCTCTCTCCCACCCCCACAGGCAGTGAGTGTTACGCTCACCTGGTATCCACAGGGACGCCACCCAGCTGGGTTACTCGCTGGTATGCTTCTCAGCTTTGCCCTGATGTGGTCTGCGGGGAAGGTTCTGCCTGAAAATACAGGAGGACTGTGTTCAATACTGACCGACTGGGGAAAGTATCCTCCCTCCACCCATGTATGCTTTCAGTCCCTCTGGCGCCCTGTCCTCACCTTGTGGTAGAATTAGGCGTGCTCTCCGTCCTGCCTTCTTTGCAGGGTGCGTTGTCTTTCATGCGCGAGTGCGGTCCAGTTACTTCACTGACGCCGGCCCGTTTGATATTGTTTAGGTAGGTCTTATTGCTGTTCTTTTGTTTTGTTGCTATCCTGCAAGCCTTTCTTTGTTTAAAATGTCTCTTTTTTCTCCCTTAGGTATGCAGAGCTTCAGCGCGGCGAACTGGCTTGGTTGAGCCCCGCTAGTAAATGATGGCGCATTAGGAGCGCTATGATGCGGTAAGTAAACGCTATGCGCAGCGCTGCAAAGTCTTGCCTTTGCTAACCTGTGTTTTCCTTCCTTGTAGGTTGCGTTGTTCTTCAGCGCGAGTGGAATTTCCCGAGTGGTGCCAGCCGAGAGGCGACCAACCAGGTAAGCCTTTTGAGCAGTTCGTAATTTGTAAATGTCTCTTGCCTCTATCTTCCTCTTTCAGGTCGTTCTGTCCGGGAGGCGTGCAGATTCGAGGAAGCTGTTCTCAGTAGCTGTGAGTGTTTAAAGATGAAGACTGCAGGTAAGATGCTGCTGCTAATGAT
Organism: Ambystoma mexicanum; assembly: GCF_040938575.1. NCBI lineage: Eukaryota > Metazoa > Chordata > Amphibia > Caudata > Ambystomatidae > Ambystoma > Ambystoma mexicanum. The sequence continues at coordinate 490,648,541 of NC_090922.1, read as the reverse complement.
GTTCCTTTTGTCTCCTTGCAGGTTCTGCTTCTCCGAGGTTCGAGGGAATAGCTGGACACAGTTAGTGTCACGTTGCAAGCTGCAAAGTAACACGAAGCATGTTCTGCAGTCAGGGTGTGGTTTATATAGCCCAGGTAAAGTAGTACCAGGTAAAGTAGTTCCAGGCCTGCCACACCCAAAACACTAGACCGCATAGCTTGGTTCTTAGCAACCAAACTATGTGGATGATATGATATGATATGATAAGGCATTTGTAACGTGCCTATACACAAGTGTTTCAAGGCGCGACGAGGCAGGGAGGGGGGAACAAGGGGAAGACAGACAACGATCCTACTAGGCCAGGTGTCATTCAGATCACGCAAGTGCAGGGGTAGGGGGAAGGGAGAGGTGCATGGGGAAGGGGAGGGGGGAAGTGCAGTACAAGGTAAGTAGAATAAATAAATAAAAGGGCCAGCTGGTGGCAAGTGCAAGGTAAGTGCAGAACAAGTGCTGGGAAGGGGGGGGCTGTAGGGATACAGAGACAGTCCCGCAGTGCAGGGGTTGCCAGGGAGGCAGTGCAAGTGGAGAGTGGCTGGGCCCAGGACCGAGGTCGGTGAGAGTGGCCCAGTTGCAGATTCAGTGCAGTTTCAGCAAAGAATTAGCAGGGGAGAGGGAGAGAGAAAGCAGAAGCAAAGAGGAAGGTTTTGAGGTGCTTCCGGAACCGGAGATGGTTCTCCTCAAGTTTCAGGGGGGCAGGAAGGCTGTTCCAGAGGGAGGCCCCTGCCACGGAGAGAGATCTACCCCCAGCTCGTTGCTTCGAGAAGCGGCTGACCCTGAGGGAGTTGGAGACGGATGAGCGAAGGGCTCGGGAAGGAAGATATTTAGGAAGAGAGAGTTGAAGGTATTTGGGCCCCAGGCCCCAGAAGGCCTTGTGGACAATGCAGAGGGTTTTGAACTTTATCCTCGCAGCCACAGGGAGCCAGTGTAGAGATTTCAGTCCTGGAGAGATACGGTCCCTGGGCTTGAGGCCAAGGACAAGTCTCGCAGTTCTGTTCTGGATGAGTTGCAGAGGGCGGAGTGTGGAGGCAGGCAGATTAAGATAGAGGCTGTTACAGTAGTCCAGCTTTGAGAGAACCAGGGCTCGGGAGACAGCGAGCTTCTGGGGGAAGGAGAGGAAGGGAAGAATACCTCTGAGGAGGTGCAGCTGGTAGTGTGACTTCTTAGAGACGTCAGATATATGAGGAGAGAAGGAGAGTGTGGAGTCAAAGATAACCCTGAGGTTTTTTGCCTTGCAGGTAGGAGCAGGTAGAGGGCCAAGAGATGCCTCCATGTTGGCTGAAAATACAATAAAGTAGTTCCCAAGCACATTGTTGTTCATGGTGTATGAGCCTGGTGCCATAGGCGCCAGGACTGGCCCCATGAGGGCTTTTGAAGAGGATGCCAGACTCTAGAGGCCCGAGTCCTGACTCCACCTGGCCAATGGGTTTGCCAGAGAGGGTTTTGGGCGAGGGTTGTGACAGCGAGCATGACAGCGAAGAGCAGGACACCACCTCTGCACAGGACACATCCAGTTAGGGGTCCCGGGAGGACAGCAGCCGTCCGTCTACCTCCAGGGGACAAGCCAGGGGGCGCCATGTTCCAGCACCAAAGCCCCCACAGGTACAAACAGCACCAGTACCACCAAGGCCTGTGGAGGCCACAGCACCACCCCCCCACCCACTGTTCTGCCTAGGGTGACCTGTGATACATCCCATTCTGAGGAATCCAGTGTGGTTGGGGAGGTGGCAGCCACGGCACCCCTCACAGTGGAAGACAGCCAGGATGACATCTGGGGTGCCATTGAGGATGATACAATGGATGTTGTCCACACCCCAAGCCAAATTGCATCCCCCCAGGTATCCACGAGCGATACCGTAGACACCAACACCCAAGAGCAGTCTGGCCAAGACCCCACCCAGGGACATATAAGTCCATCATTCAGTGTCGTGGAGGATGAGCAGGCTGGGCATGCCAGGCAGATTCCCAGCACAGCCACAGGTGCAGTCACAGGACCACAGCGGGTTGACCGGTTTATAGTCATAATCTCGAATACAAATATGTCGAAAGTCATAATGTCGAAAAAATAAAGTCGAAAACAAAAATGTCGAATTTTTTTTTTTTGTTGATTTTTATTCGAAATGGGGGGGTTCCCCCCCAACCCCCCTTTTTTAATTTTTTTTTTATGTTTTACCCCTTTTTTTTTTACCACCGGAACCCCAAAAAAACATGTAAATTAAAAAAAAAACAATTCGACATTTTTGTTTTCGACATTATTGTTTCGACATTATTGTAATTCGACATTTTGTTTTCGAGATAATGACTGGACACCGGGTTGACCTGCTCACTGGACTCATCAGGGAATTTGTGCAGGACAACCATCAGGCCAGGGAGGAGTGGCGCACTGAGTTGTCAGCACTGGGCCGGCCCTTCACGGATAACACCAACTGCCTCTGCGAGGAGGTCTCAGGCCTCCGGCAGGTGCTAGGGCGCATCGCTGATGCTTTGGAGGCAGGTCATCCCGCCCTACAGCCCCAGCAGGAGAGCACACCATCCACCAGCAGTTCGACACAAACCAGCCCTCTCCGCCGGTCTGTCCGTGCACTGCGCCGACGGGACATGCCACCCCCTGGGTCTGGGAGTGCTGAGTGAAAATACTGGCAGCCTCATGTAAGCTTTGTGGACTCTATGGGACTTGTGTGGGGGTAAGAAAGGTTTGTGAGGGAGTTGTGAGGGGAGGGAGAGGGGGTTGAGGGTGTGTGGGGGAGTTGTGAGGGAGCAGGACGGGGTGAGGGTGTGTGGGGGAGTTGTGGGAGGAGGGGGAGGGGGTGAGGGTATGTGGGGGAGTTGTGGGGGGAGGGGGAGGTATCAGGGAGGGTCTTGACACTTACGTTAATATTGTTACTTTCAATAGACCGGTTGTGTGAAAAAGAAGACCAGAGTGGACATTCATCATTGCGCATGTGTCATTTATTCATTCACAGTGCATAGTGTACATGTACCCCACACCCAGTGCCCTATGTCCAACCATTATGGAACCCTCTGCTGACATGTATGTCAGAAATATTGTGCAATCACTGACTGCAGCACCGCACGTCCCTCCTGTGCATCGCCACCGTGATGATGTCCTGGCACATCTTCCTCATCCCCTTCATCATCATCAGGTGGTAGCAGTTCCTTTTCAGGGGGCAGGGGCACGTTCCGGCGGATGCACAAATTGTACAGCATTACACATGCCATGGTGATCTTGGCCACCTTCTTATGCCTGTAGAGGAGTGCCCCACCCGACCGGCTGATGCAGCGAAATCGTGCCTTCAACAGGCCAAAGGTCTGCTTGATGACCACACGTGTACGGGTATGGGAACGATTGTAGTCCTCCTTGTGCCTGTTCTGTGGGTTTCGGACAGGATTGCCACTGTCACCTGTATAAAAATGAAGGTTAATGTCAGGGGAATCTTGAAGGACAGCTGTACTAGCCACACACGCCTGCAGTTTATGGTTGCCCATATGCACATGTCCCAGGATGCATTGAAGCCATTTACTGTCCCTCCATGTGTCCTGTGCCATGGTCTAATGGTGTGGGTTTCATCTTCATGAAGATGGTGTGCACTGACGTATAGTTGCACATGCATGGTGTATGCATACAGCTGTGTAAGTGTGAAAATGGTGAGGTGATGTAGTCTGTGCAATAATGGGCAATCAGCATTGGCATTCCCATGGTGACATGCAGCACTCCTGTGATTGTGCCGGACTGTGGATCTACTAGTAGGTTCAGTATGATGCACTCCCAGGGATGCTTGTCCTGTGTGGTGCAATGCTGGAGACAGCAACATGGTGCATATGCACTGCATGGTGCAGGATGGCCTTACGAAGGGTGAGGGTCGCTGATGGGTGGTGCATGTGTCGTGGGATGTGGGGTGGTTTTCTGTTAGTCATGTTGTCATAGGTATGAACCTTACTTCATTCATATTGGAATTTTGTGTCTTGTACGGTATGTGATGGTTTGGAGCACTATTTGGTGATGTGCACATTGTGCAGTTTCATCAACATTGGCAGCATGGTGGTGTGTGCATCTATCCCCCCTCTTCAATGCCATGTGCCAGTCCTGCTACTTACCAAGCAGCCAGGAACATCGTCCAGCATGTCGCTCCATGTAGCGTGGTATCGTGGAGTTCCGCAGGACCAAAGAGTCATGAGTTGATCCAGGATATCGGGCACAACAATGTGTGATGGTATTGCTGGCGTGGCATACCATCTGCACATTGATGGAGTGGTATTGCTTGCAGTTGCGATACACCACCTCCATGGCATGCAGGACCACCAACTCCACGTGGGTGCAGTCGACGGCACCTACACAATTTGGCATGCCTGCCAGTTCATGGAAGGCAACGTTTGTATCAAATATCTCCTGGGGAGTCCCTGGTAGGCATATGTAGTCCCTTGTGTGCTTGAGGAGGGCATCCAGCACTTGGGTCAGGATCCAGGAAAATAAGGGTTCTGATATGCCATGCATGTGCCCCACTGTATGCTGGTAGGTGCCTGTGGCAAGGAAGTGGCGCACAGACACTACCTTCAGTAGAGGGGGGATGGCGGTGCGTATTTCAATGAGGCTCACTATGTCATTGTGTATCAGGTCCACTATGGTGGTGATGGTGTCCCGGTCCACACGGTGTGGATCTGCTCAGGGGTTAGGTTGAAGGGAGTGGCTCTGATGCGAGGGATTGGGGGCTGCCAGCATGGTAACGGTGGCTGCACTGGTGGGGCATGCTAGGCCTGTCTTACCCTCCTTCTCCTCCTGCGTCTCCTCTGTGGTGGAGGCTGTTGTTGTTGTTGATATTGAGGCATTGCAAGCAGGTCCTCCAGTTCCAGTAATGCTACTACTATTGGTATCATCTTGGTGTGGGAGGGGGTGTGGTGTGTGGGAGTGCTCCTTTTGTACTGGGCCTGACTCCATTGCCTCCACCTGTGCTGATTGTGTGCACCTGTGGCAGTTGGAAACACTGCTCAGGGCTCTTAACGCCTGGTTGGTTTTCTGCCTTCATGGGGCCGTTATTTGCATGTCCGCCTCACTTGTGATCTTCTCCGGTTTACGGCATGGCGCTAATGCCGGCATGGTGGGTCGCGTGCACCCTCCCAGCCCGCCATTAACGGCATCGTACTTTACGATGCCGCTAATAGTGGTCTGGTTGGTCAGACTAGCCCGTAGCGGTAAGCCATGCCGGTAATACTTTACCGGCATCGTTTTCCCCTTACCTCCAAACTCGGAATGAGGGCCATATTCTAGCTGATCTCTGTTGCATAGCAGACCTTGTTGCGGCTATGGTCTTTGAAGTTAAAAAACATGTATTTGCCGTCTTGTAATCATTCGGGCAAAGGCTAATGATCCTGGAACTCTGTGTGGGCTGCCGACTCTTCAACTCTGAATCTGTTTAATTCACTACAAACCTAATTACGATTTTCATTGAACCCCGCAAGCGGGCACAATTAGTGGGGGCATGGTCTTTTCCTCAAGTAACGCTTGCAGACTTTTGGCTTTCCTAATAAACAGGCATCCTAGCGATTGTATGTTGCATGTAGAGGCCTAAGACGAGTCTGCATGCTGCTTGTCTTTTGTGCCAGCTGCTGTGGTATCTGGTGTGTGCAAAAGAAGTGCTCATGCTTACAGACCATGGTGCTCTTATTTCCAGTTGGATTGCTTGGTTTATCCCCTTGAAGTACTTGTCAGTGTAGGAATGAGGTTTTTATTACTACCCCATGGCTGTACTTGTGCTCAGTGTTAGGGAAGCGTGCACAGACGCTGCTTTTGCAACAACTTGTCTGAAGCTAAGAGAAGATTGCAATGATTTCTCCCGGGAGTGCATGATCTTCGCGTGAAGAAAGCATGGAGTATTGCTTCGTTGTACCTGTCTGCATGTGAAGCAAGGTGTTGCCCTTACATGGATGGACATGTTTGTATTGTTAACGCACGTGCTGTACCTGCCTTTTGTATATAGGTCGAGTTGACAGCTGCCCATGGTGTTCTGTCTTTCGCATGTGCGTCTGGGGTGCAAGGGGTTTTACCCCATCTGTGGGTGAGGGAAACAGGTAACATCCCGCCAGGCGAGCATGCACTCAGTGCACTGGGAGCTTACAATGTACTGTTCCATACATGAGGGAATAATGCACTGTTGTCGTCAATATTATAGCTATTCTACGTGTGAGTGAAGCTTGTACTACTAATGTGCCAGGTAGCTTACATCATATTGTTCGCTTGAGTTATGTTAGGTGATTTTAATTTTGTACAGTACGACAATAGAAAACAGTTAAAACCACTCAACACAACCAACATACTGATGACTTAGGAAAGAGGTATGACTTCATCAGCCTACGAAAAGTGAGATGCTCCTTCGGGTCACTTAGTGCAAGGGAAGTGAGCCTTGCAGGTAATCCGTCTGGACCCAGAAAAAACTTTCACTGCATATTTGCAGCTGTAACTGAGGGAAAAGCTTCAAGGGGGTGGAGGAGGATTGAAGTTTGTCAACGGTGTATAAGACAGGTGTGTTGCTAGGTCTGGAAAAGATCAGGGCTATGCTAATGATGGGACTGGCGGGACGCAGGGCTAGCTAGCCCTTTGGTTGAAGACCCCGAGCTTCTATCAACCAAAGGACCTGGGGCTATAGCCCCATCAGATCTCCTATCAACGCCTCTGGGTATGTGTAGGAGTCTAACGAACTCGCTCTGTGGAGAAAGTTGCAGGCCTCCTTTGCTTCACATGGGTTTTCTTGATGTTATGAAGCATGGATTTGTGAGTTGAAACCTTCAATATTTTCTTATGTGAAGGCAAAATGGGGAGCTACTGGCCCTACATCACAGCCTCAGAGGTATTTTCCTGAACCAAAGGCGGAAATAGACACCAGAAATCAGTGATGAAAGGAAATATTCTGGAAATGTCGATGTTGTCTCAGCTTTAATTCGATCTTTGTCACTGTGAAAGAGCAAAGGAAATATCACGTTTGGCATCTCCCACATCAACCTCTCTTACTGTACATTTCCATGTAAACCCAGACCCTTCAGACACCGCCACTCGGCTGCCCAGCAGTATTTGCAAATGCACTAATCAAACCCATTTTAAACTTAGCTCTAGGTTGGGAAGGAGATGAAAATCTGTTTTGTGCAGGAGTAATGAAGTCCATGAAACAACTGCAAACAGTGAACACAACACTGAAAGTAACTTGTTGAATCAGAAGAAAATGGGGTAAGTGCCAAAATCACTGTAGACTGTGGATGCCATCGACTAGAAGAAAACATATTCGCTGGTGAAATATTCTCCCCCTCCCCTTTTATCCTGGCTTTCTCCGATCCCTATGCACGCCTATCCTTCCCTGTCCCCCAGAATGTGATTTCGCTCTGTAGTCCTGTTGAAATAACAGGGCGGATCCACATAGAGGGGATTTGGGTTCATACACTTCCCATGGCAACATGGGCCTTGACACACGCTACATATGATGATCCATTCTTGTATGAAATGTCACAATACAGTGGTATCGTAACCATATTTTTCTTAGTATACTGAGGGATAATGCTTTATGATTCCACGTCCTGTGATGTCACGTGGGGTGGGGTCAAATTACTTTACTTCCTGTGATGTCACACGGGGGCAGGGTCAAATGAGATCACTTCCGGTGATGTCACCAGGGGCGTGGCATTGTGACATTACATCCGCTACCCCTGGCATTTTGGTGAAATGACGTCCGTGGCCAAGGGAAGCTGATGTGAAAGGTTTTGTACTTTTCTGTTTCTATTACAGAATCTACGCAACAGAAAATAATCCCTGCCAAAAGTAAACAAGCATTGACAAAGCCAATAGTTTGGGCATTTGTGATTGTTTATTTCAATTTACATGTATATATACATATGAATACAGTAAATACTTGGGAGCTCCTTAGCTGGTCTGCAAATTAGTGCTTACAGAAAAAGATATGAGTAGATACAAAAGAAAGACAGCGTACAGAAGTATTTGTACTATGTGTATTATGAATATTACTTGTCAAGCACTATGTTTGTAAATCTTAAGGTACGCATGTTGACGTTAAGGGTTTTCTGGGGTGGTAGAGGTATTGGTGAAAAGAAGGGATGAGCTAAGGTGAGAAGAAAAATGCAGGGGTGAGAATGGCAGGCATGAATGAGCTAGGATTAAAGAGAGTATGCAGAGGTGAGCTACAGAGGGCGTGCTTGTGGAGATAAACAGACAGGGCTGGACGGAGGCATAGAATTGTTCAGTGGACCAATAAAAAACTGGGCCACAGTGACACATACTATAGTGTTTTCTTCATTACTTACAGGGCGATTCATGGAATTAATGTGCGCCGAAAATTCCGGCGCAGCGGTGCCAAAACGTGCGAATCGCAGTGCAAGTGCGAAAATCGCAGGGAAACCAGCACACATAGATTTATGGAAGTCCGTGCGCAAGAAAAATATTGGATGTGCGCTGAAAAAGTGCGCGGCGCACGCCGGCGCACAGGTCATCCAACGGCGTGCGCCACGGCCACAGCGAAATCGCACATAGCGCGGCGCACATAATAAAAGTAGGCGGAACACAGGGCATAACACTCGGAATGGGGAACAACGCGTGAAAATATGGGCGTCACGGGGGAAGTACAGGAGGCAAGTGCGCGGAACGCCCACACGCTCGCCTACAACTCGTATTCATGGAATCGAATAGGGCAAACCAGCGCATGGGCAAAGACGCGCACAGAGCCAAAGAAGTCCGCCACAAGAAAGCAGGCGGTAGCGTCCCTGCGCCTGAAATAAATGTGCGCCAAAAAAAGCACCTATATACAGCTATGATGAATGATCCATACTGTGGCCCTCTAGGACAAATGAGGTGCAAAGGGGTACGCGACAAACACGGGCACCCGCTGTGTGAAAAATAGCGTGTGCGTGTATTTCGGGGTGCGCGGGAAGTTCCACACGCAAATTTGCAGGGTACGTGTATTTCGGGGTGCGCGTGAAGTTCCACACGCGATTTCAGCAGGGTACGTGCACTTCGGGTGCGTGGGAAGTTCCACACGCGAATCCAGCAGCCTACATGTATTTCGGGGGTGCCGGGGAGTACTACACGTGAATTGGCCGTGTGGGTCCTCCCAGGTGTTCCCTCTACACCCTCCACAGCCCCTGCAGGCAGCCCACACCACAGGGGACTACCATGCACCCCTGTACATGTCCCGCAGGCAGCCCATCCACCATGGCCATGCCCCCTAGCCAACCCACATGTCACCTTGCACTACTGCCCACCAACGCATGTCTCCCAGCACCCCCACCCCCCAGCAGTCAGGGGCACCCTCCACCAGGCCCCCACTCATGTCCCCCAGCACCCCTACCCCCCAGCATCCATGGCCACCTGCCAGCAGGCCCCACTCATGTCCAACTCATGTCCCCCTGCACCCCCACCCCACAGGATCCAGGGGCACCCTCCACCAGGCCCCCACTCATGTCCCCCTGCACCCCCACCCCCCAGCATCCAGGGGCACCTGCCAGCAGGCCCCCACTCATGTCAAACTCATGTCCCCCTGCACCCCCACCCCCCAGAATCCAGGGGCACCCTCCACCAGGCCCCCACTAATGCCCCCCTGCACCCCCACCCCCCAGCATCCAGGAGCACCTACCAGCAGGCCCCCACTCATGTCCAACTCATGTCCCCCTGCACCCCCACCCCCCAGCAGTCAGGGGCACCCCCCACCAGGCCCCCACTCATGTCTCCCAGCACCCCCACCCCCCAGCATCCAGGGGCACCCTCCACCAGGCCCCCACTCATGTCCTCCCGCACCCCCACGCCCCAGCATCCAGGGGCACCTGCCACCAGGCCCCCACTCATGTCCAACTCATGTCCCCCTGCACCCCCACCCCCCAGCATCCAGGGGCACCCTCCACCAGGCCCCCACTCATGTCCCCCTGCACCCCCACCCCCCAGCATCCAGGGGCACCCTCCACCAGGCCCCCACTCATGTCCAACTCATGTCTCCCTGCACCCCCACCCCCCAGCAGTCAGGGGCACCCTCCATCAGGCCCCCAATCATGTCTCCCAGCACCCCCACCCCCCAGCAGTGCAGGGCACCTGCCAGCAAGCCCCCACTCATGTCCAACTCATGTCCCCCTGCACCCCCACCCCCCAGCAGTCAGGGGCACCCTCCACCAGGCCCCCACTCATGTCCAACTCATGTCCCCCTGCACCCCCACCCCCCAGTATCCAGGGGCACCCTCCACCAGGCCCCCACTCATGTCCCTCTGCACCCCCACCCCCCAGCAGTCAGGGGCACCCTCCACCAGGCCCCCACTCATGTCTCCCAGCACCCCCACCCCCCAGCATCCAGGGGCACCCTCCACCAGGCCCCCACTCATGTCCTCCCGCACCCCCACCCCCCAGCATCCAGGGGCACCTGCCAGCAGGCCCCCACTCATGTCCAACTCATGTCCCCCTGCACCCCCATGCCCCAGCATCCAGGGGCACCCTCCACCAGGCCCCCACTCATGTCCAACTCATGTCTCCCTGCCCCCCACCCCCCAGCAGTCAGGGGCACCCTCCACCAGGCCCCCACTCATGTCCCCCTGCACCCCCACCCCCCAGCATCCAGGGGCACCCTCCACCAGGCCCCCACTCATGTCCCCCTGCACCCCACCCCCCAGAATCCAGGGGCACCCTCCACCAGGCCCCCACTCATGTCCCCCTGCACCCCAACCCCCCAGCATCCAGGGGCATCCTCCACCAGGCCCCCACTCATGTCCCCCTGCACCCCCACCCCCCAGCATCCAGGGGCACCCTCCACCAGGCCCCCACTCATGTCCAACTCATGTCTCCCTGCACCCCCACCCCCCGCAGTCAGGGGCACCCTCCACCAGGCCCCCACTCATGTCCCCCTGCACCCCCACACCCCAGCATCCAGGGGCACCCTCCACCAGGCCCCCACTCATGTCCCCCTGCACTCCCACCCCCCAGCATCCAGGGGCACCCTCCACCAGGCCCCCACTCATGTCCCCCTGCACCCCCATCCCCCAGCATCCAGGGACACCCTCCACCCGTCCCCCACTCATGTCCTCTTGCACCACCACACCCAGCATCCAGGGGCACCCTCCACCAGGCCCCCACTCATGTCCAACTCATGCCTCCCTGCACCCCCACCCCCCAGCAGTCAGGGGCACCCTCCACCAGGCCCCCACTCATGTCCAAACCATGTCCCCCTGCACCCCCACCCCCAGCATCCAGGGGCACCCTCCACCAGGCCCCCACTCATGTCCCCCTGCACCCCCACCCCCCAGCATCCAGGAGCACCCTCCACCAGGCCCCCACTCATGTTCCCCTGCACCCCCATCCCCAGCATCCAGGGGCACCCTCCACCAGGACCCCACTCATGTCCAACTCATGTCTCCCTGCACCCCCACCCCCCAGCAGTCAGGGGCACCCTCCACCAGGCCCCCACTCATGTCAAACTCATGTCCCCCTGCACCCCCACCCCCCAGCATCCAGGGGCACCCTCCACCAGGCCCCCACTCATGTCCCCCTGCACCCCCACCCCCCAGCATCCAGGGGCATCCACCGCCAGGCCCCCACTCATGTCCAACTCATGTCTCCCAGCACCCCCACCCCCCAGCAGTGCAGGGCACCTGCCAGCAGGCCCCCACTCATGTCCAACTCATGTCCCCCTGCACCCCCACCCCCCAGCAGTCAGGGGCACCCTCCACCAGGCCCCCACTCATGTCCCCCTGCACCCCCACCCCCCAGCATCCAGGGGCACCCTCCACCAGGCCCCCACTCATGTCCGCCTGCACCCCCACCCCCCAGCACCCAGGGGTACCCTCCACCAGGCCCCCACTCATGTCCCCCTGCACCCCCATGCCCCAGCATCCAGGGGCACCCTCCACCAGGCCCCCACTCATGTCCAACTCATGTCTCCCTGCACCCCCACCCACCAGCAGTCAGGGGCACCCTCCACCAGGCCCCCACTCATGTCCCCCTGCACCACCACCCCCAAGCATCCAGTGGGAAACCTTCACCAGGCCCCCACTCATGTCCCCCTGCACCCCCACCCCCCAGCATCCAGGGGCACCCTCCACCAGGCCCCCACTCATGTCCCCCTGCACCCCAACCTCCCAGCATCCAGGGGCATCCTCCAGCAGGCCCCCACTCATGTCCCCCTGCACCCCCACCCCCCAGCATCCAGGGCACCCTCCACCAGGCCCCCACTCATGTCCAACTCATGTCTCCCTGCACCCCCACCCCCCCAGCAGTCAGGGGCACCCTCCACCAGGCCCCCACTCATGTCCCCCTGCACCCCCACCCCCCAGCATCCAGGGGCACCCTCCACCAGGCCCCCACTCATGTCCCCCTGCACCCCCACCCCCCAGCATCCAGGGGCACCCTCCACCAGGCCCCCACTCATGCCCCCTGCACCCCCACCTCCCAGCATCCAGGGGCACCCTCCACCAGGCCCCCACTCATGTCCAACTCATGTCTCCCTGCACCCCCACCCCCCCAGCAGTCAGGGGCACCCTCCACCAGGCCCCCACTCATGTCCCCCTGCACCCCCACCCCCCAGCATCCAGGGGCACCCTCCACCAGGCCCCCACTCATGTCCCCCTGCACCCCCACCCCCCAGCATCCAGGGGCACCCTCCACCAGGCCCCCACTCATGTCCCCCTGCACCCCCACCCCCCAGCATCCAGGGGCACCCTCCACCAGGCCCCCACTCATGTCCAACTCATGTCTCCCTGCACCCCCACCCCCCCCCAGCAGTCAGGGGCACCCTCCACCAGGCCCCCACTCATGTCCCCCTGCACCCCCACCCCCCAGCATCCAGGGGCACCCTCCACCAGGCCCCCACTCATGTCCCCCTGCACCCCCAACCCCCAGCATCCAGGGACACCCTCCACCCGTCCCCCACTCATGTCCTCTTGCACCACCACACCCAGCATCCAGGGGCACCCTCCACCAGGCCCCCACTCATGTCCAACTCATGTCTCCCTGCACCCCCACCCCCCAGCAGTCAGGGGCACCCTCCACCAGGCCCCCACTCATGTCCAAACCATGTCCCCCTGCACTCCCACCCCCAGCATCCAGGGGCACCCTCCACCAGGCCCCCACTCATGTCCCCCTGCACCCCCACCCCCCAGCATCCAGGGGCACCCTCCACTAGGCCCCCACTCATGTCCCCCTGCACCCCCACCCCCCAGCATCCAGGAGCACCCTCCACCAGGCCCCCACTCATGTTCCCCTGCACCCCCAGCATCCAGGGGCACCCTCCACCAGGCCCCCACTCATGTCCAACTCATGTCTCCCTGCACCCCCACCCCCCAGCAGTCAGGGGCACCCTCCACCAGGCCCCCACTCATGTCCAACTCATGTCCCCCTGCACCCCCACCCCCCAGCATCCCGGGGCATCCTCCACCAGGCCCCCACTCATGTCCCCCTCCACCCCCACCCCCCAGCATCCAGGGGCATCCTCCGCCAGGCCCCCACTCATGTCCAACTCATGTCTCCCTGCACCCCCACCCCCCAGCAGTCAGGGGCACCCTCCACCAGGCCCCCACTCATGTCCAACTCCTGTCCCCCTGCACCCCCACCCCCCAGCAGTCAGCGGCACCCTCCACCAGGCCCCCACTCATGTCTCCCAGCACCCCTACCCCCCAGCATCCAGGGGCACCCTCCACCAGGCCCCCACTCATGTCCCCCTGCACCCCCACCCCCCAGCATCCAGGGGCATCCTCCACCAGGCCCCCACTCATGTCCCCCTGCACCCCCACCCCCCAGCATCCAGGGGCACCCTCCACCAGGCCCCCACTCATGTCCAACTCATGTCTCCCTGCACCCCCACCCCCCGCAGTCAGGGGCACCCTCCACCAGGCCCCCACTCATGTCCCCCTGCACCCCCACCCCCCAGCATCCAGGGGCACCCTCCACCAGGCCCCCACTCATGTCCCCCTGCACTCCCACCCCCAGCATCCAGGGGCACCCTCCACCAGGCCCCCACTCATGTCCCCCTGCACCCCCATCCCCCAGCATCCAGGGACACCCTCCACCCGTCCCCCACTCATGTCCTCTTGCACCACCACACCCAGCATCCAGGGGCACCCTCCACCAGGCCCCCACTCATGTCCAACTCATGCCTCCCTGCACCCCCACCCCCCAGCAGTCAGGTGCACCCTCCACCAGGCCCCCACTCATGTCCAAACCATGTCCCCCTGCACCCCCACCCCCAGCATCCAGGGGCACCCTCCACCAGGCCCCCACTCATGTCCCCCTGCACCCCCACCCCCCAGCATCCAGGAGCACCCTCCACCAGGCCCCCACTCATGTTCCCCTGCACCCCCATCCCCAGCATCCAGGGGCACCCTCCACCAGGACCCCACTCATGTCCAACTCATGTCTCCCTGCACCCCCACCCCCCAGCAGTCAGGGGCACCCTCCACCAGGCCCCCACTCATGTCAAACCCATGTCCCCCTGCACCCCCACCCCCCAGCATCCAGGGGCACCCTCCACCAGGCCCCCACTCATGTCCCCCTGCACCCCCACCCCCCAGCATCCAGGGGCATCCACCGCCAGGCCCCCACTCATGTCCAACTCATGTCTCCCAGCACCCCCACCCCCCAGCAGTGCAGGGCACCTGCCAGCAGGCCCCCACTCATGTCCAACTCATGTCCCCCTGCATCCCCACCCCCCAGCAGTCAGGGGCACCCTCCACCAGGCCCCCACTCATGTCCCCCTGCACCCCCACCCCCCAGCATCCAGGGGCACCCTCCACCAGGCCCCCACTCATGTCCCCCTGCACCCCCACCCCCCAGCACCCAGGGGTACCCTCCACCAGGCCCCCACTCATGTCCCCCTGCACCCCCATGCCCCAGCATCCAGGGGCACCCTCCACCAGGCCCCCACTCATGTCCAACTCATGTCTCCCTGCACCCCCACCCACCAGCAGTCAGGGGCACCCTCCACCAGGCCCCCACTCATGTCCCCCTGCACCACCACCCCCAAGCATCCAGTGGGAAACCTTCACCAGGCCCCCACTCATGTCCCCCTGCACCCCCACCCCCCAGCATCCAGGGGCACCCTCCACCAGGCCCCCACTCATGTCCCCCTGCACCCCAACCTCCCAGCATCCAGGGGCATCCTCCAGCAGGCCCCCACTCATGTCCCCCTGCACCCCCACCCCCCAGCATCCAGGGGCACCCTCCACCAGGCCCCCACTCATGTCCAACTCATGTCTCCCTGCACCCCCACCCCCCCAGCAGTCAGGGGCACCCTCCACCAGGCCCCCACTCATGTCCCCCTGCACCCCCACCCCCCAGCATCCAGGGGCAACCTCCACCAGGCCCCCACTCATGTCCCCCTGCACCCCCACCCCCCAGCATCCAGGGGCACCCTCCACCAGGCCCCCACTCATGCCCCCTGCACCCCCACCCCCCAGCATCCAGGGGCACCCTCCACCAGGCCCCCACTCATGTCCAACTCATGTCTCCCTGCACCCCCACCCCCCCAGCAGTCAGGGGCACCCTCCACCAGGCCCCCACTCATGTCCCCCTGCACCTCCACCCCCCAGCATCCAGGGGCACCCTCCACCAGGCCCCCACTCATGTCCCCCTGCACCCCCACCCCCCAGCATCCAGGGGCACCCTCCACCAGGCCCCCACTCATGTCCCCCTGCACCCCCACCCCCCAGCATCCAGGGGCACCCTCCACCAGGCCCCCACTCATGTCCAACTCATGTCTCCCTGCACCCCCACACCCCCCCAGCAGTCAGGGGCACCCTCCACCAGGCCCCCACTCATGTCCCCCTGCACCCCCACCCCCCAGCATCCAGGGGCACCCTCCACCAGGCCCCCACTCATGTCCCCCTGCACCCCCATCCCCCAGCATCCAGGGACACCCTCCACCAGGCCCCCACTCATGTCCTCCTGCACCACCACACCCAGCATCCAGGGGCACCCTCCACCAGGCCCCCACTCATGTCCAACTCATGTCTCCCTGCACCCACACCCCCCAGCAGTCAGGGGCACCCTCCACCAGGTCCCCACTCATGCCCAAACCATGTCCCCCTGCACCCCCACCCCCAGCATCCAGGGGCACCCTCCACTAGGCCCCCACTCATGTCCCCCTGCACCCCCACCCCCCAGCATCCAGGAGCACCCTCCACCAGGCCCCCACTCATGTTCCCCTGCACCCCCAGCATCCAGGGGCACCCTCCACCAGGCCCCCACTCATGTCCAACTCATGTCTCCCTGCACCCCCACCCCCCAGCAGTCAGGGGCACCCTCCACCAGGCCCCCACTCATGTCCAACTCATGTCCCCCTGCACCCCCACCCCCCAGCATCCAGGGGCATCCTCCACCAGGCCCCCACTCATGTCCCCCTGCACCCCCACCCCCCAGCATCCAGGGGCATCCTCCGCCAGGCCCCCACTCATGTCCAACTCATGTCTCCCTGCACCCCCACCCCCCAGCAGTCAGGGGCACCCTCCACCAGGCCCCCACTCATGTCCAACTCCTGTCCCCCTGCACCCCCACCCCCTAGCAGTCAGCGGCACCCTCCACCAGGCCCCCACTCATGTCTCCCAGCACCCCTACCCCCCAGCATCCAGGGGCACCCTCCACCAGGCCCCCACTCATGTCCCCCTGCACCCCCACCCCCCAGCAGTGCAGGGCACCTGCCAGCAGGCCCCCACTCATGTCCAACTCATGTCCCCCTGCACCCCCACCCCCCAGCAGTCAGGGGCACCCTCCACCAGGCCCCCACTGATGTCCAACTCATGTCCCCCTGCACCCCCACCCCCAGCAGTGCGATTGGCCTGGGTACGTGTATTTCAGGTAGTTTAACACGCGATTTCAGCAGGGTACGTGTATTACGGGTTCTCGTGAACTTCCACACGCGATATCAGCAGGGTACGTGTATTACGGGGTTCGCGTGAACTTCCACACGCGACTGGGCCTGGGAGAGTGGGGTACGTGTATTCCTGGGGTGGGCGGGAAGATTTACACGTGACTGGGCCTGGGAGAGCGTGTTACGTGTATTCCTGCGGTGGGCAGGAAGATTTACACGGTCGCCTACAACGCGCCAAAAAAGACGGTCCAATCCGGAAACACGTACGCCAGCATGAAGCAGGCGCACGTTGACCCGCGCAGCATAAAAGTTTGCGCAAACAACAAACAAGCTCAGACGCCAGGATGAATATACCGTTCCTTGCAGCAGTGGCCGTGGGATACCGCAGGAGGAGGAGGAGGATAGTCAGGGCTAGAATCTTTACACCCAGAACCAGCCTTTTTGGTATGCCTGATGACCAGGTGTATGGGAGATACAGGTTTCCACCTCACATAATACTCGACCTGGTCAGTGAGTGGGAGGATGACCTCACATCACCCACCCTGTGCTCCCAAGCACTCAGCCCCCTGGAGAAGGTCCTCAATGTACTGCACTTCTTGGCTACTGGATCATTTCAGCGGACAAGTGCCATAGTGGGGGGTGTCACAGGCCACGCAGTCACGGTGCCTACACCAGGTGTTGGCCATCATCACTGCACGCCCATCAGTCCGCAGGCACATATACCTGCCCAGAACACCTGCAGAAAGGCAGGCTGTCATCCAGGATTTCTACGGGGTGGCACAATTCCCCAAAGTGCTAGGTGCCATTGATTGCACCCATGTGGCTCTACGTCCCCCCAGGGCATCTGAGCACATCTATAGAAACCGCAAGCACTGGCATTCCATCAACATCCAGGTAGTATGTGATGCCAAGGGAATCATCACCTCAGTATATGCCAACTATCCAGGGTCCACCCACGACAACTTCATTTACAGGATGTCAACCCTAAACCGGGACATGGAAGCTGGGCGGCATGGCGATGCATGGCTGCTTGGTGAGTATAAATGCCACAGCACACGCATGCATGTCAGATACAGAGTAATGTCACTACCCCACTAATGATACCCATCACCACCTCCCCAGGGGACAGTGTCTACCCTCTGAGCACCCACATGATGACGCCAATTCGGAACCCCATCATGCCTCCCGAGGTAAGATACAACACAGCCCATATTGCAACCCGGGGCATAGTGGAGCGCACATTCGGAGTGCTCAAGTCACGCTTTCGCTCCCTTGACCATTCTGGTGGGCAGCTGTTATACGCTCCCCCAGTAGTGTGCAGGATCATAGTGGCAGAATGTGTCCTGCACAATGTTGCAACACGCCGGGGCCTGGCTGTGGACATGGTGGTGCCCCCACATCCCCAACCACATGCACGCCCGCTGCGCATGGGAGGGGAAAGGGCACGGGGTGAGTCAGCCCGTACGCAGCTGGTGGCTAATTACTTCACATAGAAATCACACCCCTGTGGAGTGCACACAGCCCTGGCACATACCATCTGACAATCAATGATGACTCAATCTGACAATTATGATGAATGAAGGGACAGTCAACTGTCAGAAGCATAGCAGCCTGAGATTGTTCACCTGGAAGTGTCACAATGTGTGCATCCCTACCTACACAAACACCACCAATGCAGTGTCATCAAAAGACACACTTCTAGGCAGCAAAAATGAATACCCACTTGCAAAATACAACATGAGAACAGTGCCATGTCACCCAACCCCTCCCGGCACCGCCACACAACACACCATGGCATGTCATGCTATGTGAGAGCAAACAAAGTAATCCCCACAACATGACACAAGTGTCACAAAGTACAGTGTCCCTAATGGAAACTGGCCACACATGAAATACTCACAGTAATGCAGGACCAACAACACACATTACCAAATATTTAGCAATAATACAAATCACCTAAACAACCTCAAACCAACCATAAACATGACAGTACGGATTTAAAAAAATGGTAGTCTCACTACCTGATAATGCCAGCACTTCGACCACTTCCAACTGTACAGTGTTAGCGCCACGCAAAAGTGTAGGTGCACTGCTTACAATATGGACTCCATATCCAAAGTAGACCGCCTTGTGAAGACATGAGGAATGGACCTGCAAATTAGGAGGATGAGATGGATGCAGAGGCACATATCAATACACCATGCAGTGTACAATACAACAACAATATGCACTAGGAATGTATACACAGTATTGACTACAGACTGCCCACACAGCAAATGGGAGTCCAACGTCACTGTGTAAGTCAATGTCACATGGGCACACCCTTTGCAAGCCCATGGAAACGGGAAGCAGGAGGGGTGTGTGTCACACAAACCCAAGCATCTAACCCAAATTCAGGACAAGCCTGCATGTGCCCAGCCACAATACAGCGTATGCCCACGGGAGCGTATGCCCACGGGAGCCACACAAGGCAACACACTGTAAAAAAAATCAAAAATCAAAAATGGCCATGTATGGGCCAGGGGGGTGGGGGAGGCCACCCACGAGGTCCAAGGACAGGGTGCACACCAAAACCCACCTGTGCGGATTTTGGGAAAAAAACACCTCCATGGGCTCATGGCCTGCACGGCTACCCTATTGTGAGAGAATCGCTGCTGTCGCTCTCCTCACCCTCTGCAGCTGCATCAGGAGGTGATGGTACTATGGGAGGCAGCCCACGCAAAGCCCTAGTCTGGTCCTCCATGACAGCAAGCATGCGGGTGTGGAAGGTCTGGTTCTGGAGGATACTCGTGCGGAGGTCCCCATGCAACAACTCACGGGATGCCCGGACCTCCTCCTGAGTTGCCTGCATCACAGCTGAGAGCGTACGTGTGAGCCGCTCCAGCTGCTGTTCTGTCCTCGTGTCAGTTGAAGCCTCAAGCTCAACAAGAGTCACCCTGAGCTGACGGAGTTCCACCCTCAGGGCTTCCCTGTGGCCCTGGGACTCAATAGAAATGGCTTCCCGCAGAGTCTCCAGTGCCGCCCATCTGTCCCTGTTGGACGCCAACATGTCCTCCCTGTGTGACTGGCAAATTGAGTCTGTTGCCGGCTGTAGTTGTTCCATCAGCCTTTCTTGGGGGACAATGGAAGTGGCCACCCTATCCATGGCCTGAGCCATCATCTCAGATGATGCTGCCTGTTGGTTTGCCATACCGTATATGGATTGCTCCCATGCGGTATTGCCAGGTGGCGTACGGCCACCGCGTCGGCGGGCACCACACCTGTCTGGGGCAAGGCGAACTGCGCCTTGCTGTGCCGGCACTGCCTGAAGCTGCAGGACTGCATTCCCCCTCTGATCTGCTGGCCCAGGAACAGGATCAGATGTTGCGGAGTGTGACCCTGCATCCGTAACCACCAAAGGCGGACCTACCAACACTGACATCCCCATTGGGGGTTCTACCTCTGGTGCAGGTGGGTTGGACAGTACAGAATCCCTCCCAGAAACACTTACCTGCGACGGCACATAGGTCTCATCATCCGAATCGACACCTGAATAGAGCTCGGGGGAGGTGCACCCAGAGACACCCCCTGAGAGAATGGTCTGCAGCAAGTGTGGGTTCTCACCCACCACCACACCACGTCCCTCACTGGTCCCCGGTCGGGCCTGAGACCCAACCTGGGTCTGCACCATCTCCACAACCCCAGCAGTATCAAGTGCGTCATCCCCTGCAAAGACATGAAAGAAAATAAATGGGAACAGGCATTAGCACCATGGCACACAATTAGGGCTGAGAAGCAACAGAACCAGTACTTCATTGACACATGTCCCACATGACTATAACCCTCCCATGCATGCACGATCACTGAGTATGAAGGGGAGGCAAATGGCACACATTGATGACACCAAGATGGAAGACCAACACATTTGCTGCATGCTGGCTAGCAATGCCATCACACATTGGCCTGTGATTGGCATGTCCAATACACATACATGACACATGCCATCCACAGATGGCATGTACCATAGCCATGTCACACATGTGACAATATGACTGAGAAATGCCTAGTGAAAGTGGTGGAATGCAAACAATCAGCCTGAATGAACACAGAATAATACGCAAGAATGTTGTGGCAAGACGACACTTGAAGGGCAACTGGCGTGAGGTTGGGCTAAATGTCTACTGTTGCCAGAAGGGATACTGCAATACCCAAATCCTGGTGCGCAGAATGTATTGGATGAAGCACATGGGTGACCCAAACCACTCAGGCACACACACCCTCACCTGGCACTCAATCAGAAGCCCTCACACACACACCATGCACATGGATGACACACACATGCATGTGCACTCACCGGACAATGCCTTGTAATCTGGCAGGTCTCTCACGCCTTGGATCTGTCCCTCCGTGACGTAGGTCCCAGAAACATACTCATGTGGAGTGAGTTCAATGTCCTCTGCTGGAGACCCACCTCCAGTCACTAGAGTAGCGGCATGACTTGAGGCCAGCTTTTTCTTTGCCCTGCGCTTCAGGTAATTCCAGCGCTTGTAGCTATCATTAGCTGTGCACCTCACGAATCCAAGGGCACTTATGATGTCCGCGATGGTCTGCCAGTGTGCCAGACGTTGTGCAGGTGTGGTCTTGCATCCTGCAGTAATCACCATTTCGCTGTCATGTGCGGACACATACTCCACAAGTGCATCAAGTTCGGCCTGATTGTAGCTGGGCTTCCTTGGCAGGCCGGACTGTGTAGCCGTGCCTGGGGCATCAGCCTGTACTGGACGAGCACTCGTCCTCTTCTGCTTGGAAGGTGGTGGGGATCCTGAGTGTCCTACGCCGCTCTGGACACTAGGGGCAGGAGCCCCGGGGGACTGTGTACTAGGAGTGTGGGAATGAACACTCACCATGGGACTTAGTGCAAGCATTAGCTGAAGTGTGATGTAATCAGGCGGAACGTCAGCAGGATGGACTGGGACCGACACTGTCCTGGCTGGGAGACTCAGAGCTGGGGTGGATGGAGCTGCAGCTGCCCCTGCAGCCTCCCCATCCTGCCTACTCGGGGCAGCAGATGACATAGCTGCCCCTGATCCACGTGGCCTGGTGACACCAACGTGCACCGCCACTCGTGGCCTAGACCTGCTGACCTGGAAGTCAGCCATGGAGTCACCCTGTGCCAGGTCTGGTGCCACAATGGGCTGGTCCAACAAGGGCTGAGCAGGGATGGTGTCAGCCACGTTACCTTCAATCCGGGGGTGGGGGGGCATGGGTGTCCCTGACTGGTAATCCACACATGGGGGGCTAGGGGCACCCTGCAAGTCCCGGCCACGTCCCCTACCGTATCCACCACGCCCACCTCTTGAGGCTCGGCCACCTATGCCACCCTTACCGCGTGCTTGCCTCCCAACCATGGCACTGATGTTGTTGTGCGTATGGGAGTTGCAGTAAACTATTGTCCTGGGCAATTGGGGGTCAAAGGGGTAGGTTACTAGATGGAATTCGTACCCTAGTGCTCTAGCAAGGCTGTATGTGACCCCTGGGGGAAGATGACGGGTCACGCAACGCACAGGCACCCCAAAAAAGGGAGATAATGTGCACACAACCCCTCCTAGACCAAGTGTGTGGAAAAATAAACCTGCACTATGCTGTGGCACCCAGAAACACAAAAATGAACGTATGCGTGTCACACACAGCCTAGAATGACCTCTGAAGGGGTACGCGACACACGGGGCAAGCACAGATGTTAAATACGTGCGCAACTCACCGTCTGCCTGGAAAAATAGCGTGAAAAAGACGCGTGTGTGCGCGTTGGCAACACCCCCGCCAAAAGAAGAATTGTACGCTGTCTGCGGAGACAGGACAACAGAAGAAGTGAACGCTGTTTGAGTAAACAGGCCCAGGAAAAAGACAAAAAGAGAAAAAGCTGTCAGAGGTAACAGGGAGTACGAACTTGGAACGCTGTGAAGTAAATCACGTGTGAAACGACAAGAAGTACAGATTTCACCCACTCACTCTCCACGAAAAGCACGTACAAGGAAATGGCGTTCTACACATACCTTTTAAACATGCCCACACGTCCAGCGTCACTTCCGCGTGTACGCGCTAAGGCCCTATCCTCCAATTACATGAGCGACTCTGACGTGCAGTCATTGGACGTGTAACATGCACCCGTGTACAGGGAAACGCCCGCGCATGCACGTCACAGACGCGCATACGCGCTGAGGCCCTTTCCACCAATTACACGCTATGACACTCTTACGTGCTTATTTTTTCAACGCGCCATGGAAAACGCACGTGCGCATAACGACATAGACGCGCCTACACGCTGGGGGCCTTTGGGCCAATGAATTTGCGTAAGTGTGCTGACGCGCTTGCACGCTAAGGCCCTTTCCTCGAATTACATGCAGACGTGCTGGATTTTCATGTGCCAAATCACTCCATATCAAGCTGGTCACGCGTAAGCACACGGAAGACCACGCTCCTGCCCAGAAGGCCGAATTACTGCCCCCTACAGCCCTGAGCACGCTCCCACCTGCCATCGCTCCACAGACCAGCCCCAGGACCCAGTTGCCCACCCACTCCTGCCTCTGGGGTTGTCATGTTGGGCACTGCAACATCTGGCACCACTGGCAACCTCCGGCCAGAGAGGCAGAGGGGCACCAGCTTCACTGCCACCGAAGTTGGTGTCCTGGTGGAGCAAGTCCTGGGGCATTATGATGCCCTCTTCGGAAGTTTGCGCGCTGACAAGGAAGGACGGACTCAGATCTGGACGGACATCGTGACTGCCATCAACGCGGAGGGGGTAGCAGTCCGACTATTCCATCATGTCAAGAAGCGCTGGGAGGACGTCAGGTCCAGGACCCTCAACAAGGCCCGGCGCCTCTTGAAGGCAGAGGATGCTAAGGGGCCACTTGTCGGAAGATCAGATGAGGGTCCTGGAACGCATATCCCCAGCGCTCCACGTCCAGGTCCTTGAGAGGCAGACCCGTCTGAAGTCGAGCGGTAAGTGTACATGCATCCTGATTGTAAGCTGTGCGTGTGGTGGTGTGCCAGTAGTGTGCAGGTTGCACATGTGTTTTTATGGGGCCAAGTATGGGGGGGTGTACAGGACCGTGAGGCTAACACATGCGACGGCTCTCATGTGTGAGACATGGATGGTGCTTGTGTGTGTAGGCTTGCATGCCAAATGCAGATGTGTGGGCACACATGTTTGAATGAATGTGTATGTAAGTAGGCATGTTCGTGATGTCACACATGGATGTTGGTTTCAGCTGCATGTATCTGCACTGTGTAAATGTGCATGTGTGTGTATTTGACAAGGGTGCAACAGTGATGCAACATGGATGCATGTGACACCGGGATGTGGAAGACTGATTGGCAGATGTGACATGGATGCCGATCTCAACACTGCAACCGTTGGCAGAGGTGTTCACATGCATGCAAGTGTGGTGGTGTGTGTGCATGTGTAGTGCACTCCCTGTGTTGCATGTGCTGTCTGGCTCACCTTTGCCTGCTCATGCTGTTGTATGTGTATGGTTGGTGCTGGCTGTTGTGATATGGCTGTGGTATGGCTCATGTGTGCGAGTTGAAATGACATGTGTGTTGGCAATTGTGATGCCATGTCTGAGGTTTGCCAATGCCACTCATGTACAACTGTCATGTGTGTATGTGTCCATTGTACAGTGCCCTGATGCCTGTGTTTTATTTCTCCCTGTCTGCAGCGTCAACTGATGAAGAGGGCGGAGAAGGTGCTGTGGAGCACAGCGGCAGGGATCGCACCGCCAGCGGGAGACGCAAGGCCCGGCTCCCCTCCCAGGTTGTCATCTCGTCAGGGAGTGAGGAGTCCGGTGCCGCGTCCCAGGCCGCAGCTGCCGGGGGGAGGTCCAAGAGGCGGAGGTCGGAGTTGGACTCCTCAGCAGCAGAAGGGGCAGCTGGGACCCCACAGGGCCCAACGGGGGAAGATGGCACGGAGTCATCCAGGTTGGTGGGCGGTTTGGTGGAGGAGGAGGCCGTGCAAGCGACAGAGACGGGGTCTGGAGGTGGGGATTCCACTGGTGCTAGTGGTGCAGTGCAGGACCAGGGACAGGAGGCAGCACAGGCCGCCGCGGAGGTGCCTGTGTGCAATCCTGTCCTTGATCCTGTCACTGCATCATCTTGCACCAGCAGGGATGCCTACGTCCAGACCCGTTTTCAGGCAGGGGATGAGCTTACAACAGCCTTCCTCTGCCTGCGCACGTGGCTATCCAGGTACGGGTTGAGCCTGTCCTGACTTGTGTGGCATTGCGTCAACGGGCCACGCGAGGTGACCTGCAGTCTTTTCATGAGGAGACTGCACGTCATCTCGAATGGCTCGTTGACCACGTCGGCCTACAGGGACAGGTCACCAAGGCCGGATTCCTCTGTTTGCTGGAGCTTGTACCGACCCCCTCCTCAACTGAACACCCTATGCGCCAGTAGTCCTCCGTGCCATTTTTCAACCCATTTGTCACCTGGGTGCCCTGTGGAGCTGCCTCTGACGGTGCGGCCAGGCTGGTGGAAGACACATCCCTGCCACAGTCGGGAGTCGGACGTCCAGCAGAGGTGGCCACATCAACGACTGCACCCCGGCCGGTGGAGGATGTGCAGGCAGCAGGAGCCAGGGCATGGGCACAGGCACAGCAGCAGCAGCAACGAGGTGGGAGCCATGATGGCTCGGGGCCTTCGACATCGGAGGGGCAGGCATCGGCCGGAGGGCAGGAGGACCCAGGATGGGAAGTGTCTTCCGTGTGGCAGCGGTTGGGCCACGCCATAGATGCGGAGCGGCAGCGGGCGGAAGAGGCACAGCTCATGATGGTCAGGGCGGAGAACTCCATGAGGAGGGCCCTGAGGCGGGCCGAGTGCCTCGAGGCAATCCGCAGGGAGTTGGAGGAGAACATGTCATCATCCCTGCGGACCCTCGGGGCCATTGAAGAGGACCGCCTCTGGGACATTGAGCAGGAGTTCGATGATGCCCTGGCCCGGAACATCCAGAAGTGAGCCGTCGGACTAGCCCGCTGCCCTTGTAAATAGTTCTTTAGTGTTAAGTTTCCTTTCGGTTTTGTTTTGTTTTGGGGCGCTTGGACAATGCCCCAACTTCTTGTATATAGTTCTTCATTAGGTAAGATTTTATTTTATAGGTTTCATTTAAAGGATTGGGCACATGGACCCTGGATGTTCACTTTGTAGATAGTTTGACAATGGTTTTGGATTGTTGATTTTTTTTTCTCCATGGATCAATGGTTTTTTATTATTTTTGCACCTTGGATTTATTTTCTCAGACTGACACTTTGGAGACTTGCTTTTGGATTGCTTTTCATTTGGATTTCATGCATCTTTTTCATTTATTGGACATGCTGGATTTCATTTATTATTTCCATTTTCTTCTGTTCCATTTCATTGCCTTGCTTTTCTGTTTAATACATTATCATTTGGTACTTCAATGTGTGGTATTCTCTCTTTGGTTTCATGCATGTCACAATGTGTGTTTTGTCATTCACATGCTGTCATTGTGTGGGTTTGACGGATATATGTTGATGTGCAGACTAGCCATTTGGGATGCATCATGTGCTGGTGATTTCTTTGTGGGGTGGATATCATACCTGGTGGTGTGTTCGGACTGGGGTGGCGTAGGCAGTGTATTGAGGGGGCATGGGGGCCATGATTATGGATCGTCATGAGGTGTTGGGGGGACATGTATGGGGGCCTGCTGGCAGGTGCCCTGCACTGCTGGGGGTGGTGGTGCAGGGGGACATGAGTGGGGGCCTGCTGGCAGGTGCCCTGCACTGCTGGGGGGTAGGGGTGCAGGGGGACATGAGTGGGGCCTGGTGGGGGGTGCCCCTGAATGCTGGGAGGTGGGGATGCAGGGGTACATGAGTTGGACATCAGTGAGGGCCTGGTGGAGGGTGCCCCTGGATGCTGGGGGGTGGGGGTGCAGGGGGACATGAGTGGGGGCCTGGTGGAGGGTGCCCCTGGATGCTGGGGGGTGGGGGTGCAGGGGGACATGAGTTGGACATGAGTGGGGGCCTGGTGGAGGGTGCCCCTGGATGCTGGGGGGTGGGGGTGCAGGGGGACATGAGTTGGACATGAGTGGGGGCCTGCTGGCAGGTGCCCCACAGTGCTGGGGGGGTGGGTGTGCAGGGGGACATGTGTTGGACATGTGTGGGGGCCTGGTGGAGGCTGCCCCTGGATGCTGGGGGGTGGGGGTGCTGGGAGACATGAGTGGGGGCCTGCTGGCAGGTGCCCTGCACTGCTGGGGGTGCAGGGAGACCTGAGTGGGGGCCTGGTGGAGGGTGCCCCTGACTGCTGGGGGGTCAGGGTGCTGGGAGACATTTGTGGGGGCCTGGTGGAGGGTGCCCCTTACTGCTGGGGGTGGGGATGCAGGGGGACATGAGTTGGACATGAGTGGGGGCCTGGTGGAGGGTGCCCCTGGATGCTGGGGGTGGGGGTGCAGGGGGACATGAGTGGGGGCCTGGTGGAGGGTGCCCATGGATGCTGGGGGGTGGGGGTGCAGGGGGACATGAGTTGGACATGAGTGGGGGCCTGGTGGAGGGTGGCCCTGGATGCTGGAGGGCGGGGGTACAGGTGGACATTAGTTGGACATGAGTGGGGGCCTGCTGGCAGGTGCCCCACAGTGCTGGGTGGTGGGGGTGCTGGGATACATGCGTTGTTGATCAGTAGTGCAAGGTGACATGTGGCTTGGCTGGGGGGCATGCCCATGGTGGATGGGCTGCCTGCGGGACATGAGCAGGGGTGCAGGGTAGTCCCCTGTGGTGTGGGCTGCCTGCAGGGGCTGTGGAGGGTGTAGAGGGAACACCTGGGAGGCCCCACATGGCCAATTCATGTGTAGTACTCCCTAAAATACACGTACCCTGCTGAAATAGCGTGTGAGACTTCCTGCGCACCCCGAAATACACGTACCCAGGGCAATCGCGTGTGGAACTTCCCGTGCACCTCTGAAATACACATGCCCTGATGGAATCGCGTGTGAAACTTCACGCGCACCCCTGAAATACACGTACCCAGGACAATCGCGTGTGGAACTTCCCACGCACCCCTGAAATACACGTACCCTGCTGAATTCGCGTGTGAAACTTCCAGCGCACCCCGAAATACACGTACCCTGCAGGATTCGCGTGTGAAACTTCACGCGCACCCCGAAATACACGTACCCAGGGCAATCGCCTATGGAACTTTCTGCGCACCCTTGAAATACACGTACACTGCTGAATTTGTGTATGGAAATTCCCGCGCACCTTGAGATACACGTACCCTGCTGGAATCGCGTGTGAAACTTCACGCGCACCCCGAAATACACGTACCCAGGGCAATCGTGTATGGAACTTTCTGCGCACCCTTGAAATACACGTACACTGCTGAATTTGCGTATGGAAATTCCCGCGCACCTTGAGATACACGTACCCAGCTGGAATCGCGTATGAAAATTCACGGGCACCCTGAAATTTACATACCCAGGCCAATCGCGTGTGGATCTTCCCGCGTACCCCGAAATACACGTGCCCTGATGGAATCGCGTGTGAAACTTCACGCGCACCCCTGAAATACACATACCCTGTTGGGATCGCGTGTGAAACTTCCCATGAACACCTGAAATACACGTTCCCCGCTTGGCGTTTGCTGTTTGCCAGCCCTGTAAACTGGTCCAGGGTTAGCGCAGACATTTGCGATGAATTGGGGATTTTGATGGATTTTCCTTGCGCGAGGGCGTTCTTGGGGGCGTAACTGGCGCTGCTGCAGGGTCGCTGCACCACTCTGCGCCACGGCTGGTTTTGGAGGCTAAAATCCATTAATACGCTGTGCGATTAAATGGATTTTATCGCACGCGGCTGGCGCAGTGTATCGCACGGGGATACTGTGCGCCAGCCGCGTGCGCCACTTTTGTGTGAAATTCTATGAATTACCCTGATAGTGTTTAGGTACCCATGGGGGAGTTTGTGGTAAAATGTATTGCATATAATTCATTTTAAAGTATATTTGTACTGTAACACTGATCAGAACACCAGCTTTAAAGTGAAATAACTCATCAAATGGGCCCATTTGGGTAATAACAAAAACTGGCCACTTTTACCAAAAAACGGTTCCACATTATTATGCTCTATTGCCCTATGGGACCATTTGAGCCTGTAAAGCAGGGCTGGTGGTCATAAATAATGCATTAAGCGCCTTATAAAAGAACAATTATATCATTAAAATTAGGGATAGAGGTAGGGTTTGAGAGTTAGTTGTGCAGAAGGATGGGTAGCAGTAAAGAGGAGCAGTGTGGGTGGAATGGGAAAAGGTGCAGGGGTAGATATGGGGATTTGGCAGAGTGGGGATGTGGTCCACCAGAGGAGGGAGTAGCATGGGGGAGGTGGTAGAGTGGAGCAGGTTAAGATGGGTGGTTCAGACTAGTAGTGTCAAGTGGTTGTGTGGTGTGAAGGCATGCTATTAGAGTGGATTACATTAGGGCAGGGGTTTAGACTGATGGTGGGGGAGTGGAGTGGGGTTGTCAAATGCAGGTGTCGAATGATTTGGTGGTGTGGAAGTGGGTCTTGGTGGTGGGCAAGTGTGTGTGAAGGGTGTTGTTGAGTGGGGCTTTGGAGTGCAGGTGTGGATTGGAGTTATGGGGTGTGGTGTGGTTGAGTGGGGATGTGATGGAGTGGTGGTGTGAGTGGCGGTGTGGAGCATGGTGAGGGGTTTGATTGTGGTATGGCAGTCTTATGGAGTGGCAAAGTATTGTAAAGGGGTGGTGGGGGGAGAAAGGGCTGTAGAAGTGTTAAGGAGTGGCTTTGTGCAAAGGTGGTGTGGTGAGATAGCTGCCAGATAGCTGACAGGGGGTAACAATAAAAAAGAGGCACGTGGACTATATGTCTCTGCTAGCACTGGACCACGCTGCAGCAGTCCTGGAGTGAGTGGGTGGGCTTGAGGTTCACTAAGGTGTATTAAGGGCTACATTCATACACAGATAGGGAGACAGCAAAAGAACAAGCACCCAAACTCTTCGGGCGGCACACACACTAGGGACTAACAAGCGTATCTGCATCATTTTATCTCTCGTTGTGAAGTTGTGTGGAAGTGAGGTGCATGGTGAATTCGAAGGGGGGCTCAAGGGTCGGGCCTAAATATTGATGAGCAACATTGACTATCTGGGGTCACCATCTGATCTCAACAACACAGCATAAAAGCCCTCCACAGGTGTACTCCTGCAAAGGTGCAAAGGTGTACTTTGTTAACTCAAGATGGTCTCAGGGTATTGTTTGCATGCAATCAGCATATGGTAAAATAATAACTCTGTGTCAACAATCTAGTATATAAACAATGCAACCAGTGAGTAAATAAATCACCCTAATTCTGTAAATGAATGAAGTATGAGAATGGGGAGAGGGAGACGAATAGCCCCAATATGGTTTGGTATTGATTTGTATAGTCTGTGATACTATTTTAATTTTATATTTTACATTTAATCAAATATTGTGTGCATATATATTATACTTAACATTTGTCTGATTATTTTACAATATTTTCTATCTTGAAAAACATGCAATTCAAGCATGAAACCCTTCTGAGCGTGCATTGCACAGTGAGCTCGCCGCTCAACTAATTTGTCAAAAATGTCACCATACCAATTTCGACACTTCCAAACATTGGATGTGAAGCTTGAAATGTTGTTATGCTTGACTTGCTACGTGTAAAAACTAATCCTTCAGTTCCCCTTGCTTACCAAGAGTCTCCCGAAGCATTGCTTGACAAATGTCATGTGCTGTTTATGGTTAAAAGAGAGAGCGACAGGGACATAATTTCACCAAAATGCCTGGGGTCGCAGAAGTGACATCACACGACCCTTCGCATCTGATGACATCACAGGAAGTGATGTCATTTGATGTCACTCGAGATGAAATCACGGGAAGCAATGGAGTACAACCTTTCTTTTTTTTCTTCTTTTTTTATTGCGCATCAGCCAAATTTATCGACTTTTCGCAAAATGTCATCATGCAAATACACAAATGGCCAATTAAATAATTTGAATTTTAACATACCATCCAATTTAAGACACACTATAAACCTATAAAACAGAAACTTTGCTTTAGTAACATAAGTCCCAAATCGTTCAGGACCTTTAAAACTTCAACTGTTAAAGCTCTCTCATGTCCCGCTATTAAATGCTCCTAAAATGCTTTATTTGAGTGCCATTCAGCGCAATTCACACTTTTTCCAAATACAAATTCTCATAGATCCTTAGTGCCTTTATAGCTTATCAGTAAGTGATACAAAGACTCTACAGTACTCTCTTCACATAAATTGCATAATACAGTTCTCACAGGTTTCTCTCGAACAGATAAAAACTCTCCCGGTTTTACAAGATTGAGTCGTACCCTCAAAAATTCCATTCTTAAATTAGGAACAGGGAACATTGACAAGTAATTTGCTAGGAAGTTTCCTGGCTCATCAAAGCTAGAAAGAGATTTAAATATCTTATAGCCTCTCATTTGTGCAATGGTCTTTATCCAATCTGCTCAAAACAATGCCAACTTTCACCCTGCAGGGTTCTCAATCAGTTCCACCAATGTCCGATCACATCCGTCCAAAGTTAGTCTTACATACTTTTCCAATTCACTCAAGAATGCATTAGAACCACAGTTCAATTCCTTCACGACCTTTCAACCCTTGACATCAGGTAGGGCTGGATTTCAGTCGGGTTTGTTGTTTTGGCTAGTGTGCTGACTGTGATTGTGTTTATTTGTCCCTACTGATTTATGTTGTTTCATTTCCTTTAAACTTGCTAAGGCGAGTGGAGCGTTTGACTGGGTGCTGTGTTTTTTAGATTAACCTTGCTCCTGGCACATTTTTATTTTTCTGTTCTTATGTTAATTATTTTACTTTCCTTGTAAGCTGGACTTGTCAGCAGGAAGGTGTCTGGCTTCCCCCACTATCCACCAAGATCTCGTGCCTGGTTGGAGGTTGTCTTTCCTTTCTCACATCCAGTCATTCAGCAGCCGGGAGTCTCTCTTCACAGTTTTCACAGTGGGTGGGACCCAGCTGCCTTGATATCATGTCTATTAATGCAGCACATCCCTGGAAGCGCATCGGACTGAAAGACCAAAGAAATATTGAGGCTTAGTACCACAACATGAAATACACCAATCACAGGTCGAAAAGATACAAGTATATTTTATTCTGTAAAGAGTCAAAGCAAACAGATAGCTATCTGGCTCCCAACACCTCGCATTGTGTACCAGCAGACACAGTGAGGGGTGTGAGTGCTGGACATCTTAACACAGACGTTTTTATACAATTTTCAAAACATTGTCCAGCCGCTCTCCAAACTAATAATTTGCATGCTAGGGTTTGTGCCCAGTTCACATGACAAATATTACAATATTGTACAATGGATTTAACAAGTTTGCATGCCTGCATGCCATGAAGTTACAATGGTGGCGTTGGTTCTCTGATCCACAGTAAGCCTTGTTTCAAGAATCTCTACAATGCAGTTCAGCAAAAGCACACAATCTGAGTTGTTCTACATTGTCTCGTTGTTCATATGAGGATGAGGCTTGTGAGCACAGACAACACTTGGATTGCAGTTCATATGAGTCACAAGGTTTCTTTGCATAGAACAAACAGTCTGCTCTCGGTGCCTAAATGTTGACAGAACTGAAAGTTTACTCGGCTCGGCTACAGTTCAAAACACAGTCCACCATTTTAGAACACAAAGCAGGGGTCAAAATCAAAATGGTGGATGATTCTTAAAATGGCGGCGAAGTTGATCAGAAATCGAAACATTTCAGATGCGGTTTTCGGTGCAATGTGAATGGGCTTAGGCCAATCTTCATAACAAGACGGTATCCTACGAATGCAGTTTAACAGGACGAGCGCAGTGGGCTAGAGCCTTGCGCCGAAGTTGCGCCTAAGTCTAGCCCCTCTGTGCTCGTAGTTCGGGCATAGTCAGATACAAAGCTCCTTTCCCTCTCGGAATCATATTTTAGATCTGACCCCCCAGACACGTGCTTTCCATCCAAGTGGAAAAAAAACAAGTTAGCACCTTTGAATAATGCTATCCAAGAAACGGACTTGTCATTTAGGGTAATGCTGATCAATGTGCGCTCATTAGTCGCACATGCAGATTTTGTTTATGATATTCTTGACACCCTTTCCCCTGATTTTATGTGTTTGACAGAGACTTGGTTAGGGGTGCTTCTGATCCTGTTCTGTTCCAAGCACTTCCACAATGCTACCAAATCGTCCGTCTAGATAGAAATGCGTCTCACCCTGGGGGTGGCATCACTTTTATTTTAAAATCGACATTTAAGCCATTCACTTTTCAAATCCCTGACCCCTTCTTAGAGTGCCCTGCACTACCATGCTGCAGCGTACCTAGCCCTCTGTGGTTCGGACTGCCCTTTTGACGAGTGTGCTGGAAGAATGCCAAAATTGTCGGCCCACTAATTTACCTCTTCTGACCAATTGTTTGAACAAGGCAGCAGATTTAGTTGCTCCTCTCAAAACTGCCTAGCTTCATAGTCGTCCATCCATCCTTTGGTTTACGGACAAACTTAGAACAGCCTGCTTTGAGCTAAGATGGGCTGAACACAAATGGTGCCACTCCCATTCGCTGGGCACTTTCCCCTTGCCTCCAATCTTATTTTGGGGGTATGCCGCATCCGATAGCACAGCGAGTAGGAGTGCTCGCTTTGACATCCGTGCAGAGCCTGATGACGCAGGTTTCGATCCCGGCAGGGCCAAACTCAGCCTTTCATCCTTCCGAGGGCAATAAATGAGCACCACACACCATGGTTAATAATAAGCAGCGCTCAGATGTCTGAGGGTTCGTAGCGCTATTTAAATGCTAAATTATTATTATTATTATAAATTATTATTATTATTATTATTATTATTATTATTATTATTTTAAACAAAAGAAAAAGTAAAAAACAAAATCAACAACTTTTTTCGTGTGTGTAAAAACTATATTTTTTGGGGCAAATCAAGTTAACTGAAAGGGGAAACAAAAGCGTTTATATAATAACTGCAATTTTTGCATGCCACATGCTTTAAGTGGTTAGTTTTACTTTCTTGTGCATTGCCATATGCACCATTGGGCCCTTTACGAGATGGTGGCACCAAGCTGGTGCAGTGAAGCCCTCCTCTACATGAAGCCTGCTCCCCTCCGATAGCCAGTTTCCAGCCTACTTGAACCAATCCACAGCACCAGGAGGCGGGAGCGAGCCACAACAACCAAAGGCCAGCATCTAGGCCCTGTCTGTCCCTGCCTGTCCCTTTTTCTCCCTGTCCAGTCCTGGCAGGTCGCTGTGGGCCCCATTACATTTGCTGGCCCCTCAATATGCACCAGAATGCTGGGGTCCATATCCAGGAGCTCTTGGGCTATGTGAACACCCCCTCAGCTATCACGTAAGTGTGGACTATTTATACGCTGCCTGCATCATCCTCTGGACTTTGCCTCCCCTGACAATCTTTATAAACTATCTTCAGAAGGCATTTATTTTTCTTTTAATATTCTCTTTTTGTTTCAAGGCATTATACCATAACACCCACTTCCTTCCTGGACTTTCACCTCCACTGACTACACCCCTATAATGTTGTATTGCTTTACCTGTTGACCTAAAAGTAAATCGACTTTAGCTGTGTGCACATCCTGATTGCCTTGCTGCTGTTTAAAATCAAATTTAGCTATCTGCACATCCTGATTGTATTGCAGCTGTTTAAAATCGAGATTAGCTGTGTACACATCCTGATTGTCTTGCTGCTGTTTAAAATCGAAATTATCTGTGATACCATCCGGCTTTTCATGAGAATGTGTTGACGGGTTTACCCCCCCTGTTCTCTGTCTGGTCTGCTTTTCTGTTCCCTTCCCTTGTCATCTCTCATCTTCTCTTACCTATCCTGTCTGTGTCTCCCTCTGCGCTTGCTCCCTTCTTGCCTATCTCCTTTCGCGTACCTCAATTGCTCTGCCTGGTTAAGTGGACCACACCTTGCCCCTCACTATTGCACTTTCTATCTTCCCAACCTATTCTAACTGTTTCTCCATCTCCTATCCTTCACCTCTCACTAGGTCTGGCAGGAAGAAACTCAAGAAGGACATACTTGCCTCTCTAGCTCAGGTCTCCCCATCGCTGAGACCTACCTCAGTGCTCCCACCACAGAGACCCTCACAGACATCCTCTTTGTCGTTACTTCTCCCAACCTATGGACTCCCCATATGGACGCTTTTCTCTCTCCTTACTCTTCCTCACACATAAATAGTGGCGCCTGTTGGGAGGCCCTTCTTGCCTCCTCTTCCACCTCCAGAGCCACAATAATTGTCTATCGGAACAGTACCATACTGGTACAAGGGCCTCAACCTAACCTATTACTTTTTGATAGGCTCCTTCCTCGCCTTATCAACTTTTCTCTTTCCTCTTTACGGGCTCCCTTATTACCTGCCTCTACGGCTGACCAGGCTCCCCCGCCAACTATGCCCACCCTGGCTACCTTGCCTCCTACCAACCTCACAACTCCCTCCTTATCGCTCTCAACTGTACAGGCTCCCTTGCCTACCCACAACACACTGACAACCTTGTCAGCCCCCTCCACCCTGCTGCCCTGGCCACCCACTGCCACTGCATCTGGAGCTCCCTTGCCTCCTCTGCTACCTCCTACCTCTATCTCTCAAGCACTCTTGCCGCTTGCGGGGGGACCTCCATCCCTTGCATCCCCCCACGTAAGTCATTCAAAAGTGGCAACCTTCACCATGTCACCACACTAAACTCTCGCTCTGCTGTCAAGCACTCCTCTGACATCTGCACCTACCTGGAACGCCTGGACCTTGATGTTCTTGCTCTTACTGAGACACGGTTTAAGGACAGCTCTGTCACAAGTTTTCACACATTCTTCCCTGAAGGTTACAAGATCCTCTCTGTGCCCAGGTCCAACAGGCTAGGAGGTGGAGTAGTCTTGATCTTTCCTGAGTAGATCCCTATTTCCATTATTGCCATTTAAGTCTACTCCTCTTTTGGAAGCCTTGTCTGCAGGCTCTCTCTCACCTGTCGCCTCTCTTACTTTGGCCACCTTCTATCGGCCGCCGGGCCAGTCCACCCTCTTCCTCTTGGAATGGGCTCACCTGGCCTCTTCTCTCCTCTCCTCCTCTTCAGGACCTTTCTGAAACCTATGTGACTCCCTTTCTCTTTCCATACTACCCTCTGGTCCAAGGCACAATGCTGGCCACACGTTGGATGCTCTCATCACCACAGACATCCCACTCTCTATTCCTCTTACAACTTCACTCTCATGAACTGATCACACCCTACACCACCTCCTGCCTTGAAAAGAGTGACAGCAGCTACCTTTGCCTCCTCCTACTCTCCTCCTTCCACTCCTGCGGCTGACTCCCACCCTGACACAGCCCTCTCCAACTTTCATTGTTCCATCTCCAAAACTCTTGACATTCTTGCCCCTGTCATGAGGGTCTGACTGAAGCCTGCCAAAAAGTGCAACTCTTGGTATGACACTGATCTGGCTGCCCTTTAACGCAAGGGCAGACCAGCAGAAAGGAAATGGGGATTGGCAGGTGCACCCTCTGACAGACTGGCCTGCAGCCTCCTTCAAAGGCATTATAGATTCTGCATCCGCTCCAAGAAAAGAGTCTAAACTCAAGTCTGCATCTCTGCGACATCTAACAACACGGCCAAACTCTTCAAAGTCTGCAAGGAACTGGCCAACCCTAACTCAGTCGCATCCTCTACAGCACATATACAGGCCCTTTGTTCAGCCCTGGCTGATCACTTCACCATCAAAACACAGGACATCCTGTCCACTCTCTCTTCTGCCCCCCCGCATGAACATCTCTTGGGCTCCCCTCAGCTGCCCCCACACCTCCACCTCTTTTCTCCTCACTCTCCCCTGTCACACCTGATGAGGTCTCTAGCCAAGTCCGGTCTTTGAAAGCCTCCTCCAAACAGCTGGACCCCTGCCCCTCTAAAACCATCAAGGATAATATTGACATTCTTGTTCCAGCCTTGATCGACCTCTGCAACCTCTCTTTCACCACCTGAATGTTCCCCTCCCCTCTTAAGCACTCTCTTGTGCACCCTCTGCTCAATAAACTCTCTGCCGTCCATCCATTCCAGCAAACTATCGTCCGATCTCCATCACCCCTTCCCTGTGGAAACTCCTGGAGAAGCTGGCTATCACTCAACTACCCTCCATACTGAATCTGTTGGTTGTCTCCATAACTATAAGTCTTGCTTTGGAGCATCCAGAGGCACAGAAACTGCTCTTCTGAACACCTGTGAAGACCTGCTCTCAAATCTTGATTCCAACTCTCCTTCTGTCCTCATTTTTCTCAACCTCTCTTCTGCTTTCGATAGGGTTAACCACAACATCCTGATCACCCGTCTCCATGATACCCTGGGCATCACTGACCAGGCCCTCTTGTGGCTTGCCTCCTTTCTCTCTGAACGGCCCTGCCAGGTGGAACTCAGGCCCTCTCTCTCCTCTATCACTCTCTGTATTTGTGGTGTTGTGTCCCCCAGGGATCTAACCTTTCTCCCTGGTTCTTCAACATCTACATGGCTCCCTTGGCCCACATGATCTCTACCTTTACCTCTAACTTTCAGTGTTATGTGAATGACACGCAGCTCTCTTTCAGGCTACCCTCGGCCTCCTCCCCCTCGCTAATCCGTGACGGTCTATCCACAATTCAGGCTTGGTGTGCTGCTAACGATCTATGCCTGAATGGCAGTAGGACAGAGATCATCCTCATTGGGACCCTGGCTCCCGCTTTCCCACTTTCTCACTGGCCTGCCTACATTGGCCCTGCATCCACACCTATCAATGAGGCAAATAATCTTGGGGTCATCTTCGACTCCACTCTCTCCTTCACTTCTCACATCTCGGAGATCTCCAAAAAGTCCAACCACCACTGCACCTCCTTAAAGGTATTCTACCTTTTCTCACTTTCCCCAAGAGACTCATCGTAGGCTGGATTATTGCAACAGCCTCATTCTCAATCTTCCTACTTCTACTCTCCGTCCTCTACAACTCACCCAGAACAGAACCGCAAGACTTATCCTTGGACTTAAGCCCTGGGACTGCATCTCTCTGGTGCTGGAATCCCTCCACTGGCTCTCTGTGGCTGCAAGGATCAAGTTCAAAACCATTTGCATAATCCACAAGGCTTTCTGGCGCCGGAGCCCGCACTATCTACAGCGCTCTCTTTCTAAATACTCTCCCACTAGAATCCTCTGCTTGTCCTCCTCCAACTCTCTGTGGGTGAGCCGCTTTCACAAACAGAGATTTGGGGGTAGAT
This sequence comes from Ambystoma mexicanum, assembly GCF_040938575.1. Classification (NCBI taxonomy): domain Eukaryota; kingdom Metazoa; phylum Chordata; class Amphibia; order Caudata; family Ambystomatidae; genus Ambystoma; species Ambystoma mexicanum. The sequence continues at coordinate 490,610,390 of NC_090922.1, read as the reverse complement.
CTTTATCCACTGCAAGTGCCTCCCTCTGGAACAACCTCCCTGCCTCTCTCTGTCTTGAGCCGAGGCACCTTGAGTTTTGGAAACTCCTAAAGACATTCCTGTTCTCTTCCTCCTTCTCACTCCTTCTCCCCTGCTAACCTCCTTTCATTTATCTCCACCCTCCTTCTCCTCCCTAACTCTGTTCAGTTTTTGCTGACTGGTTGCCTGGTTCATCTCCAGAGTCTACGGGTTCTAGGCTTCCACGCCAGTCTTTTGCACTTGCCTGCAGGCTGCTGCACTTTGCTCACCATTACTGCACTCTCAGCTTATGCTCCTTGAGTAGGGCAACCTCTCTGCACTTAACCCAGGGCCCTGCTGGACCGGACCCTTTGTTCCCCCCCTATGCCTCCCCCCTTTCTGCACCACCATCTGTACGCATGCATGACCTAACTGTACTAGGACCAGTTAGTTTATCTGTCCTGTAACCCCCTCGCCCCCACCATTTTCCTTCTAGCCTCCCGATCTTGGTCTCAACAGTACCACTTCATGCACTTGCACTAGGAGAAATGTCATCAGGCCTAGTTTGCTAGTTTTTCTGTTTAGATCATCCGGAATCTTCAAGGCCTAAGAGTGATTAATGTACTCCCTTGTTCCCTTCCGCCTTCAAGCGGTTTGAAGCTTCTCACCTATGTATTAGCGCTTTATATATAAAACAATGTTTTGAAAGCATATGGTTATAAAACAAAACTTTTGCCAAAGTTTAAAACGACATCAAATATCAACAGTATGCTCACAATGGTTACAAAAAGAATGCGTAGCATTAGGGAAAGACATGCCAGTACAATCTAAAACAATAAAAGCTTTCAAATATACAGCTATAAAATCTACTTATTAGATCAAATTAATAAAAAATACATTACACAGTTATTATTATATTGACCAATTATTAGCTGGTTGCCGTCGTCCTAACGACACTTTCTGCACAATAGAAAGAATTCCAGAATTGATTGTCCTCTATGGATGAGAAGTTATAAATAAGGCCACCATAGCTCGCCCTGTAACAGGATATAAGAACCCGGCATTAGGTAAAGAGATGACGTAATGTCTCAATATGTACCCTGCATAATCTGCAAGTTCTTTCACAGCGTGGTATTTTATGCCATCTGCCCGTGTGCTCTCGTGTCGGGAGAATATTAATTCACAAATACACGATAAATCTACATATATTAGAGGGTGTTAGGGAGAATTCTCATTATATGGCTAATTTCCCTCACCTAGTGAGTCCCCCAGCAGTTTTGCAGGATTTCTGGAGTTTATTTTTTTCACTTGGTAAGAGTGTGAGCTTTTCCCCCACTCTTATCCATGTTTTGCCATGTGTCTTTTATCTGTTTTTGTGATTGTGGACTCTGGAGTACACCACTTCAGTAATCCCCTTCTTTTGTGTGTTACACAGCACCTTTAGTGCAGTGACACAGGGTTGTCTTTTAGACTTCCCACCGACTCCATTTCTGAGGCTGACTACAGTCCCCCAGAGAAGGATAAAGTTGCCATTAACTTTACTTAGTGATTTAACCACATATCCAGTACACCTCACCTCACATTGAGTACTTGGACGGGTTACTCCTTAGCCCTTTTTATCTGTACCTCCTAGAGCATTGTTTCGCTCTTTTAACATTTAGACTTGGCTGGTGGCAGTGGTATCTACCCTAACTTTTCTACGCGATTATACAATATAAACGTGGTATTGTTTTAGGCTATTATATTAGCCTCAAACATAAACCCACTTGACCAAATACTCTTTCTTTTGGCTCCGGTTGGGTTTATTCACCATTTCTTTTTGTTAAAGTCCTTCTTGTGTTTTACTTTGCGCGGCAAACCAGGTTTGCCTTCTTTATTCACTGTCTTTTGGCAGGCTTCTGCCAAGAAGCCCCCCTCCAGGCGCCTGGGTGTCTAGGTGGGCTGAATGTGAGGGAGGGGTGTAGTCAGCCACTGCAGAGGGTATCCTAGGAAACCCAAGTCGCACTTTGCCATGATTGGCTGAGGTGGTTGTCCAGGCTGGACAACCCTCCTGCTGCGTGATTGACAGCCAGGCTGTGTGAATGGGGGATTTTCACATAACAGGCTGGTCTCTTGGGCTAGAAGTCAGAGTCGCCACTGGAAATACAAGGAACCGAAGAGAAGCGGAGAAGAAGACGGCTGCTGCAACTACCCCGTACCGGTGAAGCCCTGCTGCAGTCCTGAGCTATCTACCCTTCGACGACCAGAGAAGATCCAGTCCGGAGTCTTCTTCCCTTGAGCCTGGTGGGGATAACCAGCTCATCTTCTACAGCCAGAGGATCCTCTTCTTGGTCGAAATCGCTGCACACTGCTGTAGTGGTCCGGATAGCCATCTGAAGAGCCTCTCCTGTTTTTAAGGAGCACACCTTTTATTCACCGCCGCTGGTGCCGGCTTCATCCCTGTGTGGTGCAGACCCCCCAGACGTCCTCCTTCGTACCGAAGCTCCTGGAGCCGTGGGTCTGCAGGAAACTACCAGGAACAACTGCCGTGGCACCAGCTTCGCCATTGAATAAGGTACTGTGTCCTGCTTGAAGAAATAGGGTGAATCCCTTTTCTTCGCCTCCAAGGCTTGCCCTTGTCTTCCCTCCTTCTTATAACTTTTGCTTCCTCTGTTGACAATATCTAAATACTCCTGGCAATGTTGAATCTTGAACTATCCTACTGTGTGATCCTCGACAACAGGAACCCGGTTCCACTTGACACTGGCTCCGGCCTATTGACTCATGAATTTCTGTCAACGAGTGTTCTCTGATTCTGTCTGCCTTGACAAAAGTATTGCATATGATTTTGCCCCCAACTCTCTCTGGTTAACTCAGGTGCTAAGTGTGTTTTTGCCCGGTAACATTTCTTGCCATGGATATGCGTTTCTATAGTAAGACCAAACTGTCAGTACTGTCAAAAAGTGATCGCAAGTGTATTCCCAGTATCGTCTTCTGTTTCATAACACCGGTTTGTTAAAACATAGGGTACTCACCTTGAGTTAGAGTGTACCAAAGTGAATTGGTTGGTTGTAGTGTATTTTACGTGTGGTTCTGAATTAATAGAAGTGTTGTGTTTATAACAGATGGTTTAAAAATAAATGTACTTATATTTTTTTACCTGAAACCTTGACTCAGTGTTTGCTTGAGTCACAGTAATTGTGGTCCCTTTGTGTAATATCTGCTACTGCTCATATACTCTTGAGATAAGCCTGGCTGCTCTGCTACTGCTACCACTTTAACATAGTAGTACAGGCTTGTACCAAAGATGAACTTGTATTGCCACCTGTAGTCTTAATTGTGTGTAGTGGTCCCTAAGGGCACTGCACAGGATTCTGGCTAACAGAGGGCACTAGTTTGGTTAGGTAGAGCAGCAGAGAATCCCTATGAAACCCTTGGGTACTATGTCTGGTACATGGTTTTGCTGCTTAGGTGCGCAATATTTGCAACAAAATCGCAATTTCTGTTCTTCTTTTTTAATAGGCTGGAGAAGTTAGGGGCTTCCAAAATATCACAAATGGCAATGTCCAAATGTAATAAATGCTCAAGAGCAGTCTCTTTGAGTTGGCAAAAGAATGTATTGGAGGTGCCCCCTTTATATAATCTAGCCATATAGCTTTATACTCAGCCTCCAGCACAGAGCGAATGGATAGATTGTACACCAAGTTCACAACGGAGGGCTTCAACAGGGATGGAGGAGGAAACCCCCAATATGGATCTCAAGAGTTTGGGTTCAATGCGATCCATTCCTTGCATTATGGAATTAGGAAGAATGACAGAGCCATACATCATCATGGGAACAATACTACAATGGTATATTTCAACCATTCCCTTCACATTGTTTCCCCCTTTGAGCTGTATAGATCTCCTGATTACGATCCATTTCTTCATGATGTTAGTGTACATGTTATTGCAATACATTTATGGAGACAGCATGTTACGGACAGATAATTATCAACCACTTTTCGCACGTTTCCCTTATGAAATCAGGTAAAGTTGTATCTAGGTTTTCTTCGCTTACCAAAAACCAGCATATTGGTTTTGGTGCTGTTGACACGGAGATCATTTGTCTGGGCGCATGCTGCTAATGCATCCAAAGACCTCTGTAGACCAATGAGAGTTCTATCAAATAAAACAGTGCCGTCAGCATAGCCAATACAAGATACTGGTATTGTACCTATGCATGGTGGGAAATTGTGTGCAGCTTCAATGCAAGTACCCTTATCGGCTACGTACAGATTATATAAAATTGGAGCCAGTCCACAGCCCTGGTTCAGACCAGTGTTTGTGGGAATATCCTCTGTAACTTCACCATGTTGATTCACACAAAGCAAAACCGTGATATCGGAATACAAGGCAATAAGAAAGTATAAAAGAGAATGGTCGATGCCCCAAACAGTTAGTTTAGCCCAAAGTCGGATGCAGGAAGCTGAGTCGAATGCCTTCGAGAAGTCTATGAAACAGACATAGATGTTCCCATATGATTCCGCCTGACAATAACTAATGATAGTTTGTAAAGTACTGAGATTATGAAGAGTACCATAAGATTTTCAAAATCCCGTTTGAAAGGGGGACAGGAGATTTCACCATTTAGACAGTTTTTTTTTTGCAGGAGCATTCTGAACATTTTAGAGCTAATGTCTTGAGAACCCAACTACATTTACCAACTAGAATTCATAAGGAAAATAACTATCAGGTTGCATTAAAAGAAAGACAAAACTGTGTGAGTGGAATCGCTAGAATGGTTAATCAGATGTGACAGCTGAAGAGGAGACTTTAGCTATTAAATAAAATGACCCTAATATACAACATATTTTAATGCAATTCTTTTTATTTTTTTATTCATGACTACAGAGGGTATTGAAAAGTCAATACCTCTGGATGATCCACCAGAAGGTGCTGAAACACGTGTTGAGGATTGAGGATTAGTGGATCAAAACGTATTCTATTGAGAATAGAGCACAAGTGGATCAGAATGCATTCTATTATGGATTGATATGAGATTAAAAGATAACAGGATCAAAATCTAATTTACTGAGGATGAACACTAATGAATGAGGCTCAAAATATAGACCTCAATGAATTAATCAAAGCGTTTAAAACAAAAACCACTTTGATGACCAATATCAGAGATATTTTGGTTTAACAAACAGACTATAATGATGGAATGAAGTAAAGTCAGAAATTATCAAGACGTTAATTCAAGAATTCTCTGTAAAGTGAATCCAGAGGGAAAATACCATAAGCAATTAAACCAACTGAGGTTGATTATTTTGAGAATTAAAAACTGAAATAAAAAATATGGCCTTCCTGAAACATTGTTTGAATAATTTGGGAAATCAGTAATTGTCATGAAGGTGCTGTGCCAATAGCTAGCTACAAAAAATAATTCGGAATACTTTTAACTCTTGGGCAGACACAGGAGTATTAGTTAGAGGCAAGCAACAAGACTATTATACTAAAAGGGATATCGCCCTGAGAACAAGTGAACGCTTCCAACACAGGCATTATTTTCCTTACAGATGTGTACTATGTATGGCAGGATACTACCACTATTTGATATTAGTTGATGCAGGACAGGGCAAACTGGTCACACCTTTACAGGAACTAACTAAATTAAACTCACCAGAACCACTGCCATGGTAAGCAGAACAAGCATTCATCACAATAAAGTGCACCATCTCTAACACACTTGCTTTAGTGTTGCTAGATTGCAATAGCATATTCACATCCCATTGTCATGAGACAAATGGCTTTGCACTTACTGTCCTTACTCAGAAACATTATAAAAGGCGCTGTTCACTTGCATGTTATAGCACTGCACTGGTCTCAGTGGATGCATGTTTTCTCCGTCGTTTTAGGTCTGTCACAACAGTGGTGCCGCTGGCAAAGAAATGTGCATGTGTTTCATTGGCTTCCCCACTTTACGCTGCCGTATTACACTCTATAACAGCACTGTTATTGGAAAGGAAACCACAGCACATTTCACTCTCTCATCTTGCCAATTATAAAATGCTGTTGTTGAATTCATTCGCATTACACTAGCAAAATGTCTAATTTAAATTTTGCATCTTTGTTACCTGCTCCAACTTATGATGACCCTCATAATGGTGTGTCGATTACTGACAAGCTTGCCCGACCATGAAAAGATAACCTTGATGTACTACCACATAGTGCTGATTTTTTTATTTTTTTTGCTGGATTATGTTTGTCAGATGTTAGAGGGAAATCAAGACTCCGATTTTGCAATTGCTCAAATATTGCGTAAGGCTTTTTATGCATTTATTTAACGTTACAGGTCATTGTCATGCATTTGAATGGTGTAGAGGAGGGATGGATCGTAAATCACGAATTTGCCATGCCCTTCCTGTCCACCATACAAATACTCCAGCATTTGGGCCAGCATACATTTTCATGCTTGCTGAAATGCTGGGGTTTCTTATGGTGTCTGCCGGCTTTTTGCAACAAAGAAAAGCAGGTGGACTCCAATGGATTCCCATGTAAACGGTGCCTGCCACGCGTGCCTGCCAAGTAGCGTTTACTTCATATACACGATAGAGTGCAAAAGTGTGGTGTACAAGCGTGTCTGCTGCCTTCTGTCCTCCCTTTTGCACTCCTCCCTGTGTTGTGGCCTAATGGGGCCTCCAGCTATAAACCACACAGAGGCAGTTGTGCGTAAATCTTGCTTTATTCCCTTTCAGCTTACAGACTAACTTTTCCCTTTTTCTGTTTCCCTTTCCACTCCCCTTCCGCCCTCCTCCCACGTACCCTCCCTCGGTCCCGTGTCCATCCTCCCCCTTGTTTATCATGGGAGCTCCGTAGCTCACATTTGCTTAATCAACTGTGGTGGTTTCTTCTCAGCCCGGTGTGGTGCCATCCGGGCGATTTGCGGGTCTCACCTCGTCTTTCTTCAGTTGTCGGTCAACATAATTCTCCCTGTTCCTCTTCCTTTTCCTGCTCTTCCTCTCTTGTTGTCACCTACACAGTCTCAGGTTCCTGAGTGTGTAGCCAGCAGAAGAATGAAGCATTCTGGGGTATCTCCCATTCTTCTCCTATCACTGTGACCATTGGCCCTTTCACTTTAATCACAAGGAATAGTTATGGGTATTTCTTGAGTCCGTTTCTCTTTGTTGTTTTTGTCATACTAGGACTGTTTCGCCAACTGGGAGTTGGGGCTCCTTTGCACTTCTTCATTGATCTGCCCATTCTTTTGCTTTCCTTTTCATTTCTGTATCCTGTTCTTGGATTTCGATTTCCACGTGTTGTTCTGCTGTGTAGGCTTCCATTTGCAGGAGGCACGTCTGGGACTTGATCTTTATCATGAACTCCAGCAGTGTCTGCTCAGTGGCATCATGCAGTGTGTTACTGTAACTCCTCAGCATTTGAAACACTGCCTGAGGTAGTGATGTCCGGTCGAGCGTGGCTTTTTGTCTGGTCCGCTTGATGGTGGACATTAATCGCTCACCATCCCAATCACTGCGGTGTGATTCTCTGGTGGTGCAATCCCAAGTGTGTCGCAAATTTTGGGAACTCTTGGCCTTGGAATGGGGGCCCATTTTCTGTTTTCACAGTGTTTGGTATTCCCCATACGCTGAATAGTTCATCAATCACTCCTACCACGTTATAGAACGCTGTGGACTATACTTGCTTTACTACTGGGAATCAGGAGTATTCATCTATTATCACAAGCTGTTGACCTCCTTCTTCTAAGGGTCCATAAAAGTCCATAGCTATTCAATGCCAGGGACCTTCTGGTAGCGTTACTATCTGCAGGGAGCATGGGGTGAGTTTGTCACTGCTTTATGACAGGCTAGGCAGTGTGTTAGGGTGTCCTCAACTATCACATCCATCTATGGAAACCATACCTGGTTGTGCAGTATTTTCATTGTGTTTACGATCCCTCAGTGCTCCTTGTGTGCTATGTTCACCATTGCTTTTCTCAGGCAAGTGCGGCTACTAGCTGGTTTCCTCGCAGCAGGATGTCTTGTTCTGTCGTGGCTAATTCTCTTTGTATCTTGGCAATTCTCTCTATTTCTTTCCTGTCCATCTCCCCGTCTGCAAATCTTTCCTTGCAGAGGTGTTTTTCAATTTGTTCATTTTGGTGAGTTAGACAGCCGCCCGTATGGTGTGTTCCACTCAGCTCCTGTCAACAAACAATTCTGTGGTGATGGTCGGGGGGAGAGCGCTTTCTGAGAGGTACATGATGTAGCTCTCTGTCTCGTGTACCATGGAATCTTCTGTTTTCCCTTCTGCGTGCATGGATAAGTAGTCCGAGGGGTTGGTATCCCATCCAGGTTTATGAATGATACAGTAGTCATAGCCTGATGCCCCACCTGATGCCCCACCTCTCAATGCATGGGGGCATTTTGATTTGGGGTTGCCAAACAGGGAGATGAGTGCCTGGTGATCAGTTATGAGTCTGAATTTCCTTCCGATGATGAAGTGATGACATTTCTCACTTGCCCACACTGTGCTAAGCTTTCCCACTCAGCTTGGGAGTATGCCTGCTCGGTAGGTGACAGGGACCTGCTGGCGTATGCAACAATCTCTTGCTTAATGGGGCTGGCATCAACTGTTAGTTTGGTGTCCCTTTCCGGGTTGAAGTACGCAAGCCAGCGGTTGTTGGCTAGCTCTGCTTTGATGGTGTGGAATGCCTCCTGGAAGGCACGTACCATTCGACCGGTGTGTCCCTTTTAGCAGCTGTCTGAGGGGGTCTGTAAGAGTTGCATAGTTCAGTAGGTAGCGGGCACAATAGCCTGCCATGCCCAGGAACTATTGCAGTTCTGCAACCCCTGTGGGGGATACCAGGTCGACGATGCCACTGATCTTCTCGGAATTCAGCCATGATCCTCTGGTCCGAGAATATGTGGCCAAAGAATCACAGGCTCCTTTTGCTGATGGCACACTTCGGTCTATTTAGGGTGAGGCCTGCCCTGTGTAGGATGTCGCACACAGTCCATAGGGCTTGGTCATGCTGGTCTTGAGTGGTGCCAAAGATCATCACTGTAGTTGTAGGCACGGGTGATATCAGCCTACAAATGGTTTCCTGGAATATTTCCATGGCCGAGGATATCACAAAATTAAGCTGCTTCTAGCGAAAGAGTCCCTCATGCGTTGCGAATGTGGTAATGGGTCTGAAGGCAGGGTCAATCAGCAGCTGATGGTACCCTTGGTAAAGGTCTAATTGGAGAAGTGGGTGGCTTGGTTTAGTCATTGTCGAGGAGAAGTTGCAGCTCTTGAGTGACCTAAGCTTGCCGGTGGAACCCTACTCGGCGCGGTTGTTGAGGTACTGGGTTGATTTTCAAGTCAATATGGAGGGAAATCACTGCGTCTTTGAGCATGCCCACCACTTCAAATAGTGCAGGAAACAAGAGTCTTGAGTGCTTCAATGTTAGTTTCCTGGTGTGATATTGTGTACGGAGCCTGCACCCCTAATGAGAGACCCTGAACTACTTCAGATCGGTCGTATTGTATGTCAAACGGTGCAAGTGCTCAGGAGGAGCTGTAGATGAGAAGTCCTATTGAGGGGCTTTGAATGATGTCTATGGTTATGGATACTCTCCAACCTTTTGTGACACAGGTCGCACTGAAACTGTCTTTTTGACTGGAGTTGGTGTGCTGCACCACAATGAAATATTTGAAACTGGGACGGGCAAAGTGGGTAGATGTCTTTTATGGCTTGGTATAGACTCTCATTCATGACGTTGATGGTTGCCCGCATCTCTATAATGAATTGATGATCTAGCTCTCCAATTTGGATTGCAAATTCCGTGGCTGTTCTGTCATCTGTGGCATCCCTGATGAGTCTTTCGTATTCTTTGCTGTACCTTTCATGGTGGCTATATGGTTCATGTCTCAGTTCCACTGTCTGTAGGTGGTTTCTCGTATGGGTCTTGGTTGTAATACGTTGGTGGGTTTGGATGCGAGTCATGTCCCTGACCATTGTCTTGGTTGAGGGTGTAGCATACCGGTAGGTTGGGTGAATAGTTGTATTTGTGCAGGTAGTGTGGTGGTGGATATATAACGAGGTCCTCCATGGCTCTTATCATCCCTGCCTGGGCCTAGAATGTTGGATGCGTTCCTGTCATAGATCATTCTCTGGGTGTATTGGTCAGGGTGCCTCCTGTGGTTGAACCCCCATGGCTGCTCTTGTCGTCTAGTTGTTCTGGTGATTTTGGTTGGTGAGTATAGGAGTCTTTTCCCTGCACATTGCCTGGAAGTGATTTTCCTAGCCACACCTCATACACATTTGTCCTATTGCCAGACATTGTCCTCTGTGAGGGTATTCAACCCCACATCTACAGCACTGCTTCTCCTCTTGGAGCCATTGGTGCAGGCTTCTGGGTCCCTGTCGGCTTGGCATTTCTTCATTCTGGACATTCACATGGGGTTGCTGTATACTTTGCTGTGATGCTGTCATTTTTCTTTGGGTTTTCCATGGTCGCTGCTTGCACGTCTACTCTCTCTTAGAGTTTGGCTAGGTCTATGATTTTGTGCAGTGTGAGAGGCTTCTTTAACAAATGTTTTCTGATTATTGAGGATGTGCATTCTTTGATTATCCTGAGACTGATTATTTCCTCGTTGTTGAAGTTTGCAAAGTCGCCGTGGGTTATTTCCTTTGCAGCCTTATGAGGAACTCACCAACGGTCTTGTGGGGAAGTTACACACATTGATTGAACAAGTACCTCTCATAGGCTCTATTAGGTCGCATGACCAACTTTCTGTTGACGGCAGACATCAGAAGTGCATACGTGGACTTCTCTTGTGCAGGACTTTTTTTCAATATTCTGTTAATCTCCTTCACAGCCAAGTTGTGCAAGATGTCTATTTTATTGGGGGAGTGCTGATCTCTGATGGCCCTCATGAAATCTTCAAATTTCTCCATCCATTCTTCCCATCTCTGTCCTTGGCCATGATGTGGTTGTAACGTTAATGGGTTGGGTCGCCTTAGAAATGCCACCCTGGATGTGTTCCCTGCTCCAAAATTGTCTAAGGCTCCAGCCACTGTGCCTGCATCTACAGCTGCCATGATGGCTTGTTATATATGTCTGTTTGCTTATCTTCTGTTAGGGTGGTGTGCACTTGTGATGCTTCTACTTTCTTCCTGGTGTCACTCTGAGCACACCTTAAGGCTTCTCAGTACGTGCTCTGTTGCCTGTTGAACTTCCTTGCTTGCTGTTGTCCTGGGTGCTGCTATAGTTCTTCTCCTGCACTCCTCGTGGTGTGAAATTGCGGTTCTATGGTGTACTTGTCTTTCCTATCTTCCATTGTTCCATTTGTTTGCCTCCTTTTTATTCATATATTGTTTCCTTCGTCTATGCTTTCTCTCCCCCACCCTCCTTGCGGTGAGAATTTCACTCCCTGGTAGTCTAGTGTCACCGTCAGTTGACGTGCAGGCAACTCGCACCATCCTCCTCTAGGTGTGCTCCTCCTCCCGCCTTTCCAAAGCTGATCGCAGGTTCCTTGCACCGTCCCTGCTTACCACTCACACATGCCTGGCTCTCTCATAGTTTGGCACCGTCTCTGGACTCGCGGGGGTCTGCGCTGCATTCCGCTCACCGCCTGTACCATCTAGGAGAAGATTACGCCTGTATCTCGTGGTTTGGCGTCTCCATGGAGGTCTGGCCTCCACAGTCAAGCTGCAGCACTGTTGGACCACATGGGGTCGTGGTCTCTTTGTCGCCAGTTGTTGTTGCCTAATAGGACCTCAAGCTATAAACTACATAGAGCGAGTGGTGCGTACATTTTGTTTTATTTCCTATCGGCTTACAGACTAACTTTTCCCTTTTTTAAATTCCCTTTCCCCTCTCCTTCCACCCACCTCCCTTGTTCCCTCCCTGGGTCCCGTGTCTATCCTCTTAAAGGGGCCTCTTCAATTTGCCCTGCCACAACAGAGTGCAAATGAAGAAAATTCGGTGGCAGGTACCTGTGCATGCAAAAGTGCAAATGTAACAGGTTCCAATCACTGAATTAAGGGGACTTGCAAAATGAGCCCCAAACTATTATTTTGTCACAGCGCAATGTATGCAAAGCACTGGAAAAATGCCCAGTAGCACAACCTTTTGTCAATGTTCAAGTTGATTTTTATCCAATTGCAGAAATGTCGTGGATACCAATACGTGCTGGTGATTGAGGCATTCGTCTGTCGCAAGCCTGACACTAAAACAATGTTTAAACTGGTAATTAAATATTTTGTGCCACAGTTTGGAGTCCATGTGAATACAAACAGCGATAGGGGCCACTTCTCCAGTCCATCAGTCAGCTGGGGAGGTTGAAGGGTATAATAATACTAGCAAAAATATTATATAGCAAAAATAAATTGATAGAAATGGGCTACATTGGGCACTGAAACAAGTGGGCAGGTGCCTCACTGATAATACCTTTTTACATTCAAGGTATTATCAGCAGTACAAACTTGTTTGAGTACTCATGAGGTTTGTATGGGTCACCCTATGCCCCTTCCCTCATCACCACCAATGAACGCATCCTTTATGTGTCCCCATCTTACTGATGATATGATGCTGAGTACTGTAAGGGACTCATTAAGTCTATCCAATTGCAAATAAAAGAAACCTTATTAAAGGAGCCAGAGGACATGCGCAGTTCACTGGAGCCAAGTGGCTACCTATATGTGAAGGTTCGCTAGCAGAAGATGTTGCAGGCCCCTGGGTGCAGGGGGCCCTATCTGGTACTATTAACCACAAGCACCACTCTTAGGCTAAAGGAGTTACCACCTGGATTCATGTAACCAAGTTCAGTAATGGTGTTCGAAGGGATGAGGTGCCAGCTGGTGTCAGCTACTGTTTTTTTGCAGTTTCCTTATCTTTTAATTTGATAACACAAAATGCCTTGAGACTTTGGAACAAAAACTCTGGGATGGAATAATGAAATTATTTGAAATTGTTACGTGAGGTATCAATTTAAGCAACGTAATCACCACGGCCAGTGTGAGAGTGGACACTGTTAGAGAAAGCACTATATACCATCATGGCAAGGAGTGAACTGTAGTATTCTTGGCTCTTAGGATTGTGCAGTGGAACCTATTTTGGGTTTAATTACGTCTGCAACTCAATGTAAAAAAAGCACGTCCCTCCTTGGATGGATATTTCCATTTGGATGTCAGATGAAGATTTTCTCTCATATCCTGTTCTAATCCCCCAAATATATCAAAGTCAGATGAAATTATGTGGTCCAGCCCAACTCATGTGAGCAAACTTGCTTGGTATTGTGCAAATATTTTGTATTTTTCAGAACAAGACAAGTTTTATGACAAGTTGATCAAGCTCGTATGCAAATGTTAAGGAGCAAGTGATCATTGAAGAAGTTACATCTAATGTTGTCTATGGTCAGGATAAACGTAGAAACCGTTGACTTGGTGTATGCCCACATTTGTTTGTGGGGTTATCTATGACATTGGCAATGAGAGAGGTCCCTGCTGCTTCCTAGTGACACATTTGTCAATAGAAAACAATATCACTGCAAACAAGGAATGCTCTGACATGCCTTATTTATTTTGCACACAGAAATATTTGGCACATGATGTGTCCTGTACAATTAATCAGTGTTTTTGTTTTGCATTTATTTTAATGTGTGTTATAATTTTAGATCAAACTTTTCACACAAAAGAAAGAAAAAAAATGTATTCAACATTTAATTCAATTAATATACACACATAAACGAGTTAAAACAATCCCCATAAAACATGTTTCATGCAAATTATTTAAGATGAAACCCAAGCTAATATTTAAAATAGATTGGCTAAAAACTCAAGCTATTTTATTTATCAAACATTAATCAGTGTTCTGTCTCCAATGTTATGAATGCAATCACATTTTTAGGATACGTGATATGCATGTTGAGGGCATGCAGGGAATAACTATGGGTGACGGCATGCACCCCCACCAGGGTGCTGGCCTGGTTGGGGGGTACACAGGCTGTTTTTTCAGGGTGTATTGCTACGCATACAAGGAGTGCACAAAGGTCTGTTTCTATGGATGGAATGGCTCTGCGCGTGGGCGTGTCATAGCCATTCCGGCCGCGACTTGCGCATGGAGTTACTTTGTGTGGACAATTCCATGAATACGCATGGCGCGCAGATTTTCTCATGCACGACCGGCCGTGAAGGTTAGTTCTCGGCTCGCAGGCATTGCAGAAGCTATGCACACCCTTCCATAAATCGGGCCCTAATTCATTTCACTGCTTTACATCTGTGGACAATCAGGAGCTGTGGTATGAAAGAACAGCTGGGCTTGCTAAGTCAGGACCCATGTTGTTGATACACTATCGACTACCCTTGTCTGCCTTCCGGGGGACTTCTTAGTACCAGAACTTTCCATGGGTACATTCATGCTTCTAATACAGCAGAGGGCATTGTTCATCACAAGAAATAAGCAGAATGCAGAAGATTAGTTGTCAAATTAAGCAAGTCCTTCATTGGGACCCTGGCGTGTGTACTAGGACCATTCACTTGATCACCATTTGGGTTGAGTAGAAAAAGCAATCAGCCTTATAACTGATTTGCATTCTGCATTCAGCACCATCACCAAGGACCAGGTGACTAGAGTGATGTTGAATGTCACAGCTGCTGGCAAAGCTTGGACATCCAGTATTTCCTCCAAGAGAAGTTGCTGAGAATGTGTGTGGATGTGCAACACCAAGTCTGGTTCAGAGAACTCACAAAGGAGTCTTGGATCCCGTCTGAACTATGAATATGGCGGCTGATTTGGAAGCATCGCAGCTGTAACTGTCAATGATGTCAGTGCTCCTTTCAAAGTTATGGACCCATAAAATGAGTTCCGGCTTTGATCAGTCATTTACTACCAAGCCCGTGGTTGAGATGTCTGTGGGATTGGATCATGCACAGAGATGCATTGCAGATAAAAACTGTTGAACAGCCCAGTAAATTCATGTTCATCATCCATATATTACACTGGATATTTGGGTAGGTTTAAAACTGAATCAGCTTCACTGTGTCAGAAAAATGAACAGGACCAGTTTGGACTGACAGCTCCAGGTTAAAATAGTAAGTCTACAGTTGTAGAAACAACTGACAATACTTAAAAATGGATTCACAGTGTAGTGCCTAGCACTCCTCTTCTCATTTTAGAAAAATGAACCTGGACATATATTAGTATTAGGTGATAGGATATGTTGGGAAGGGTTGTGTTATGGGTTTCCCTTAGAGGGAACAGAATCATTGAGCGCTAATGTCAGTTGCATTTGGATTAGCGGCACTCCCTCCTGAGACATTCACACAACAAACATTCGCTAGGTCACATACCGTGTATTGGCTGGCTGAAAGGAAAAGGTTGGTAAGCCTTGCATATTGTTGAGATATGTGTTGATATGCTGTTCATTTCCCTAAGTGGCAATTGCCAATCTAACATCCCCTAGTGCACAGTTTCACACCCCAATTATGCGAAAGAAACAGGCTATTTATTCAAAGAAAAATAAATCAAACTATGTCCCCTTATGCAGGGGAAGTCTTCACAATAAAACGCACAAACTATGATGATTTGTTTACATAATTATAATTTGCCTGCCTTTAACAATCTAACTATGCGGTAGCCATGGGACCAATGTATAGAAGTGGTGAAGGTAGAGAATTCATTGGTAGAGCTAAATTGTTGCAGAGGAGAGGCATCTGGCTTAGTGCTAAAACAAAAACACGAGCTGGCATGGCAAAAGACCCATACCTGGCTTTTTGTCTCCCTAAAACCCATATATGACACCCCTTCTACCCATGCCCCACACCATAGAACCCTAATGGCATTCTGCCTCCCTAAATGTACAGATTACATATGTATTGTTGTAAAAATGGGTTTCCAGCTTGTTTGGGATGCGCTATACAAAAGAAAAAAAAAGGTTCTGATTGGCCTGACACAGGTGCCTGCTGCAAACCGCGGCCGGTCCACATTGAAAAATTAAGACAAAATTGCGAAGCAGTCAAAAAGCAGCGGCACTCTTGCGATACTTCCCAAAATTGAAATCCGACTCCTTTGAAGCAATAAATGATGTCCTTTATGCAAATCATGGTGGACAGTCCTAGACAGAAAACAACCGTCTCACCCAACACATACTTTGTCAGATTAAGTTATCACAATGCTAACAGATTTCTTTTACATACTTTGTCCAGTCCTTCTTTGGTGTTGTTACCCACTGTGGCCCACAACGTTGTATAGGCTTTTTGTCTTGGTATTGCTGGCCGACGTCTTGGAACGTTGTATCTTAATATGACAATCATATACCATAGTAAGGTGCAAATGCATGGTAAAACCTATTTCAATTAAGACGGTGCAAGTGGATTTAGGTCATAATATTAAATATGACATTATAAAGTGCAGTGTGCTATGTAAACAATGATGACAAAATTGTTACATCAATTTAAAATATTTAAAAATATTTAAAATATTTTAACTGCATGATCTGAAAAAGTTGCATAATCAATCTGGCCTTATATTCTGTTGAAGTATGTGTTCATATTCTCATGAGTGCCATGGCTACAATGTTGTGATGCAGTCCAAGTGGGCACAATGGTTCAATGCAAGGCCATAGCCTGCAACTGATCTATTCTGGCAAGGTGCAGATGCCTGTTGCAGTGGATATTTCCTGTACATAAGCCAATCTTATGTCAGTGATGCTAGTTGAGTGCCATATTAAAGTGCAAATGCATGGCCCATCTGTTTTAGCAGCATATGGGCTATGACGTGATAAAGTGCAAAATGCCTTTTAAACAGTAATACATGTCGCACTACATCCATTTGAAATATTCTGCATGCATGATCAGGTGGTATTACATGCACATTTTGGGACTATATTTCATTGGTTTACCGAGTTGTAATCGTCACGTTTGTCACGGCTCCATTATTGTAATGCAGTCCCAATGGACACAATATTTCATTGTATTGCCGTTTATTGCAAACAATGTTTTGCTGTAAAATACAGACATACAGTGCAATCAATATTGCCTTTGTAAAAGCCAATTTCATATTGGTAACATGGATTAAGTCCCATAATGGCATGCAGGTGGATGGTGCGACATTACCTTATTCAAAGATGTATTATGTTAGAGCAGCAAACATATATGAAATATAATAAAGTGCAAAGTACTTTGTACACAATTGTGGCTAACACTGTCATATTAGAAATGCATCGTATTCTAGCCACAATACTAAATATAATGTGATAAAGTGCGCAGTGCTTCAGAGGCAATTATGGCTGGGTTCTAACACGCTTTAAAGTGCCAAAAAAAGTGCAAGTGCATTAAATGACATGCATTTTCATTGGGTACAGCTATACATGTGGGGAACTTTGACCGGGAGGGACCTGTTTTACCACTGATCAAGATAAATTAACCATAAAGAAAAGAGATGGGGATATGTGTATTCTACTACAAAAGAATACTACATTAATTAAAATAAACCTGAAAGTTTCCTGTCGCGTATTTTTCATTGGATGTGGATGTTCCAGCAAAATATCTATGCATACTACTTGGAGGATAAGCATGGGGCTATTAGGATCATTATTCACCCACAAATGTGTATGACTCTTTGTCCTTATTATGACCAGTCAGAGACTTTGGTGTTATAGACTCTAATAAAGCGGCCCTCGGCCTGTCTAAGTTTCACTTCTCCGTTGTGCATTTATAGTATCAATAGCAAAGTAGTTGAAAGAGGAAGCGTCCCCTTGAGGTACACCCTCAAAGCGCTTAGCCAAAGGATAAGACATGCTGCGGTTCTTTATTGCTCTAAGATGTTTCAGTATTCGAAGTTTCATCTCATGTTTGGAGCTGCCGATATACCATCATTTGCAGTTGCAGGAAATTGCATTGGACACATTTTGTCCAACATGTGATCAGTTTTTTAATTGCAATTTCCTGGCCTGTACGTGGATGGTTATGCTTCTTAGTGCTTGTTCCAAACCGGAAAGCTGTACATTTCGAGCAGGTATAGAATTCAGCAAGGTTGATTTGTGAGCCTACTGATGGGGGGTTGGGGCAGTGGTGCATCGGAACAGACTGGGTGATAATTTAGACGGTATCGATGCCGATTTCCTGAATGTGATACTGGCGTTGGCTTGTATGTGGTGACGGAAATCATGATCTCTTGTCAAGCGATGCCAGTGTTTTTCTGAAATTGTTCTCACTTTTTGGCACTTTCACTGAATGTAGTGATACATTTTATGCAGTGTTTCTCCTTCTGATGTTTCAAGGTCTGGGATCTACTTTTGGTAATAATGTCATACCAATGTTTTCCCTAGAACATGCGATCCTGAAATGTGACATTTCAACTTTAATTGCCTGCTATTTCTCACAGATTATACGGTGCAGCAGTGAAGTCTCTGGCCTGGGAACGTGGCGACCGCAAGGACAGCCAATGTTTTTCAATTTATACACAGACTCTAAAATAAATGGTGGCAAGGCGTCCGCCATCTGAAAAAAGTGGGCAGACACCATCCACCCGTTTGTACCCTCATCTTGAGCGATGGATTTATGGTTCACTCAGAGTTGAGTGGTAACGGTTGTATCTGATCCTAAGAAGTTGATGTAAAAATAGGACCCCATTTTTTCTATTACTTTTTGACGGTACAGAAGGGAAAAAAAACTGTGGAAAATGGTTTTACAAAAGCCAATGGTAAGGGGTGAAAAGGTGGGTATCTCTGATGTCCCCTCTCACCACTTTACCAATCTAATGCACACAAGTGTCATAATTGTCCTTTTTGTGCATAAGCTAATACTGTCCATAATCACTTTGCACCTTCCCAGTAAAGGTGGCAAAGTGGAAAGTGGAAATGGGGAGGAAAATAAATGTAAAACAGCTCAATTCCTTGAGAGCTTGGACTTAGAAGGAAAGTTAAACTTGACAACTCAATATGAAGAAACAAATATGGAAGCGTAAACCAGAATTCTTCAAATCAAGACCAATGACGACACAAAAAAAACATCTTTTCTATGTGTTCCACCGATGAAGGTGGTATTTCTGAAATACCCCTGGAGGTTGTGGGTCTAGTATTCATTGCCAATGTTCCTGGTGTGTGGCAAGATCTACGCGATTTAGCATGTGCTGTCTCTCATGGATGCAAGTAACTACTTGCGCCTCAATGCCCTTTTCATGATAAATGAAACAACACGCCAGTCTCCATTTGTCTTTGATTTTCTCCTACAATATGGAATGCCATTTAATTGGCCATTTTGTTCCACATCATTTTCTGATTTTACGTCACATGTTACCTTACGTCCAATAGATCTCTCACATACACAAGGCAAACAAACATTATATTTATGATACTGAAAATAATGCCTTTGAAACCGCATATGCAAGAGCACCGATTTGATGAAATATGCATTGCTTTGGAAGAGGTTAAAGAAAGCCCTATATTCCTCAAGCTTTGCCATAATGATAGTAGTTATAAAATGAGTTTCTATGGTCGCTTATAGTTGTACCTGAGGTAGGAATAAAAGACTAGGTCATATGTATACTTGTAATAAACTGCCTGAAACTCCTGAAGATAAATAATAGTTTTTTCATGTTGAAGATATTGTTGTTGATATTGATGTTGATCTCAGTGCCCTGATTAAAATACATATCTAGCCATTGTATTAAGGTATTCCTAAACATCAGCCTGCACTGACCTAGCTCCCATGAATATAAATATATCTGTAACATGGCATGAAATGCATGATTGAAGACATTTTAGATTTTGATAAAGTGAGTTGTGCAGGAAGTGTGGAAGGGGCCATTGTGGGAATATAACAAAAACCTTACCATTTACATCTTTTACAGGTATGGACAATAAACAGTGACAGTGAATATATAAAGCAGCACTATCAGCCATTAGGGCTTAAGATAATGACTGTGCTAGGTGGTCCTTGGCCTCAGTAAGTGGTACAAGACAGACTTCGGCAGAAGCTAGCGAGACAGAGGTGGGCATATCATGTCAAGATGAATCATTTTCAGAGGTGTTGTGAACTCAAATGGAGCTGACAGATCTCACGTTTGCTGCTGAGATGGACTTTTTGAAGACAGACCAGGTCACTTGAGCAGTGAACGTGATAAGTAACTTGTATGTAGTCAACAAACAAGAAAGAACATACTCCTCAAGCGAGAAAGAAGAATCTCCCTAGGAATGTTACAACACACCAATGATAAGTGTAGTCCAACAATGGCACCTGAAAGACTATATGAATGGTTGTGTCCTAACATAGTGTGGGGTTTAATCATAAGCCCAAACAAACAGAACTGAATATAATGGAATAACTGGAATAAGACCTGCCAACCTGCAAACCCCTTCACAGTGAAAATGGGCCTGGTAAGGAAGACTATGTGGGTGTCTTTATGCAGTTGAAATCGAAAGAAAGATTTGAAAAATGTAGTCAGAGTACAGATTTGAAAGGCACATCACATTGCTGGCTGAGAGATTAATGCAGCATTTTCACTGAAACTGCCACCCATCAAAAGGTGTTGCACCATGACAACTCAGACGCACCTTTCAGCATAAAATCAAAGAGCAGATAATGACAAATATGTTTTATTAAGGACTGAAAGGAACAGCCATGTACTTTCAGCTGTCATATTTAAAAACCAATGCTGTGTGAAATGAAAAAAGAAATCCACTGATGCAAAAACAAAGTGAACCATGAAAGAATGAAGGCTGATGGTATGAAATGCAAAATGTGAGTTAATTCATCCAAGGAAAATCTTTGGGTCTTTGGCCAGAATTTGCAAATGGCTTCCCCCACTGTAAGCCTGCTGGCCTCTAGAACTGAAAAGGGAATTCTTTTGAAGCTCTTACAACTACATTAAAGAGTGGCCTGCCCTTTATGGTGTTCAAAACAAAATCCCCCCATTGCCAGACCTGTTGTCTCTGAAAGCTAATTCTTTGCAGGGCAAATGGCCTAGCCAGTGCATGACTGGAATGCAGGGGGGCGATGTTTAAACAGGGGATGCAATCAAAGAAGCTGAACCCTGAATAGAAATACAAGAAAATAGAAGTTTTTCAGATAGAAATGGTGGTCAACTTCAGATAACAGGACAGAATGCCAGATGTCAGCATTGCCTTGTGACATCACAGGGCCAGCCTGGCTCATTATCTGCAGTGAGAGATCTCGGTGTAGCTAATGCATCCCAACTATTTATAAACTGCAGCCCACCAACTTTAAACAACAAAGAAGACAAGGGCTTTTACCCCAGCTTTAAAGAACAGTCCAGGCGAGCTAAAATGTGCATACATATGAAGATTTCACATTATTTTAAATGGATGCATTTCTCAGCAACCACAAGTTGTGATGCATCCATTTATGTGTTATTTTTAAGATACTTTTAAGGCAATTTTGTTGAAATAAAATGTATCCAACTGTGACTTAAGGAAATGTAATAGCAAGCTAAAATGTTTCTGGCTGCTCTGAAAATGTCCTGAATTTAAGAAATGGCGAGCTGGTGGAGTGTAAAATTGGCCATTTTGAGAGTAAATTGCATGTTTATAACTATTGTGCATTTTCTATCAATGGTGAAACATGTACACATGCCTGTGAACCATGGTGCAAACCCGGCTGTCATTTTATTAAAGTCCCCATGATTAGCTGAAGCGATATATGTATATGTTATGGCAGTTACTAGTAAATTACAAAGTTTTGCCATGAAGCTACTTTCTGGTTAAAGTTTGCATAAAAAAGAGGAATTTCTGTTCTAGACTCCTGAACCAATCCTTAGACAGGGGGTGGGCTTGGTGGTTACAGAGAAATGGGAAAGACCAATCAAAGGAGTGAGAATTCTTGTAGGGCACTACCCAATATTGAAATCATGATTGTGTCATCCCTAGTATATAAAGTGGATGTACTATGAGAGGAGGGAGGAGCTGCTAAATATTACAGAGATTTGCTGAAGTTTCATCTGCGTGGAAATATTGCTGAGCAGACTAGAAAAGCAGAGGCTGTGATTCTGAACTGGAGCCAGAGAGAGAGAAATGCTGTGATATCCAATTGACTGAAATGCTGGTTAGAATCCTGCTTTTCCCCTACAAGCAAAGCTGCTCCATCCCTGATTGCCAATCCCAGAGATTTACAAAAGTAGATTGTCCAATAAAAGGTCAGCAGGGGATCTATTTAATTACCTAGTCCTTTTCATTGGTGGGTTCTTTTCCATTAGTGGGTCGTGGGGCATACTGACTAGATTCTTTGCTTATTTGACTGAATATAAATGTAATTAATACCCAGTTATCAAAACACTGCAGGGTGATTTTTGATAACATTCAAAATTAACAAAGTTCATTCCCATTGTACGCTGAAAACTATAGCTTGAAATGTAGTTGGGTAATCCTATTTGTCCTGTTGACCCCGACTTCTTTCAGGAAGAGGGTTGTCCTTGTCCCTAAACTAAAGAAAATCCCTAAACGGCCAACTTCCCCAACACAGGCCTTTAGGTGGAGGGAGGGTCTGAAAATCACAAAACTCCCAAATCATCCCCATTTTTCAATCCAACTTCCCCAACACAGACCTTTAAGTGATGGGTGTCTGAAAACCAAACTCTAAACTGTCCAGACTCCATACACCTTGTTAAGGATTTTAAAGAGGCATCACACTCCAGACCAGGACTCTTTATGGATGTAGCACACAATCAAAATGCTTTTAAATTTCTGAATTTGGATTCTGCTTTGAGAAGGCAGCCAATCCATCTCACACCCCTCTTAATGTACACCCTGTGTCGCAATGGACCATGAACCAGGCCGGTGTGTAATGATAGAATATTTATTCATTTTTAATTTTGAATAAAAATAAAACACATTCAAAATAGGGCAGCAATCACCAGGGTTGTGATAATAACACAGTAAAACACAGTATAACACAGTAAAATGATAGAATACACTTAGTTTAACCTTCTAGAAAAATATACACAATGCACAGTTGAAATAAAGCTTTACTTTATAAGCTTTATTCAAGATTACTTTTGAATAGTGCTTTTAAATGGCAGCACAGTTAAGCATTCCCCCTGCAACCCTCCCTCAAACCCCCACATTAACCAACTTTTGTGTGGGTACAGGGGAGCAGCAAGAAGTCAGGTATACTAGGCAAGAATCGGATTGAAAATCCGACCTGCCACCACTGAATGGGAGGCAAAAATCGGATTGAGCTCCCTTGAAAAATGAGCAAACTGGCCCCTGGAATTACTAAACTGTTGTTTTGCATGTGCGGTTGAATGAATAAGCAAGAATGTGTGTGGCTGTATCAAAGAAGCAAGAAAACTCGCAAGCTACAAGGCAATGTACTAACAACAGGCATAGAGTTTAGAAAATCGACTTTGGAATGAAAAACACAATGCAGCAATAATCACACATGGCGAAATTTCACTTGTTTTGTTTCACAGGTTTAAAATTGCAAAACAGCTTGGAAAATGAGCTAAATAGACAAAATTGTAAGGATGTTTTAATGCTAAGGGACTAAGGCACATAACAGATATGATATGAAAGAGAAAGGATAACTCTGGATGGATGACAGTATGGAATTCTTAAAGAGAAAGGAAACTCGGTTTTTAAACAGGAACAAGTTCACGGGACAACTCGGTTTTGTTAGTAAAGTGATTTCTTTTACTGAAACTATATTTTAGTGACTAGATTGTTAAAGAAAGACATGGTATGTGAGGAGGTTACTTGCAAGGGCAACATATCCACGCTGTGTTCAGCTCTATATGGGAATTCATTAAATTATTCAAAACAGTACTAAGGACTTACACAAGAACTGAAATTGGTTTGAAAAGAATTGCGCTACCACGTGGAGATTAACACAGATTTTTTCAAGGACAGGATACTAAGAAGATTTTAGAATTTACTAGGGTATTTATAGGATTTCTATGGGTTTGCACATAATACTAGGTAACAAAGCAAGGGCTGCAGTTTTTGGTTACTGGGGAAGGGAAATACTTACAACAAGCACTTGAATGGAATAATTTGGACAGCCAGCCGGACCTCGGGACACAGGACAAAGATCTGCTCACTTGGGCAACAGTAGGGCTCTTCTCTAGGGACACAGCGGGGCAACAGGAGTATGGTTTCTGTAGATAGCGGGCCCATCAGCTGGGCAAAGCAGGTAGCTGGGCAAAGCAGGTAGCTGGGCAAAGCAGATGATCCCAAAAGGGTTCAGCAGCCTTCTCCTCTTTTCCCCTGTAATATTGGGATTTTTGTAGGGTTTAATTCTGGATAAGAGGTTCAGCCTAGGTAGGAGATTATGCCTGGATCTGCTATCAGCTAGCCCTGTCCTGGAACTGGAATCTGGAATCTTGCAGGGTGAATGTGGAATTTCTGGCTCTCTGGATGTTGAGTTGGATTTTTGAATCTCCTGACTCCCCCTAAGATTCCTCCTTATAAAAGCCGGATGACATCAGAGGACTTCCACGATGTGGGCTGAACTAAGCTAGACCTACCTCTAAGAATCAGATAGGTCAGCCTGTGGATGTTGCCGCCTCACTGTCAGCAGATTGGATTGAAGGAAGTGACTCAGTTTTATTGTGTGTGTTTTTACAATGTGCTTTGTTCTATCAAAGTTAGTTTTTTTGCTAAAATCAGTTATGGAGCAAAACACTTATATTTATAATTTCAGGAAAATTAGATAGGCAGATTCCATATTTCACAAGGGACATTTCTGTCAAAACGCCACGTTTGTGCGATATTATTTAGTCATTCTGGCAATCTTTCGCCATTTCCATGGAAAGCCCCTCACCTAAAATTATCACTGGGAATATTTTCATTAAGTTAAAAAACTGTACCAGGTACCATGTACGCTTTCCACAGAAGTGACAATTTCCTGGCGTTTGTGTCCACCACATGACAGAAGAACCTACAATGTCTTATTTTAATGGCGCAAAAATGACATTTAAACGGTCATAATTTCACATTACTGTTTCTTTAGGTTACTGAAATAAATACTTTGATAATAAAAAAGTCCTTTAAATCAAATGGATGGCATCTGTCACTCGAGGGCGGTCCTTAAGATTTCCCCAGTCATCTTACCCCCCTATGTGTCAGCTCTGGGCAGCAGAGCTACCCTAGCAGGGCTACCATAGCAACCTTTCATTCTGGCAGATGCAGTTGAAGAGATGCGTCACCTGCCCGTGACAAGGCCACTTCTTCATATCCATTTATCCTGGCTGGAGAAATGCCAGGAAGTCTGACAAGGTCACCATATCCCACACCTTGGTCCCTTTCATGTGCCCAGAGGCTGGTCCCCTTGGGGAAGGTAATTCCGTTCCCAGGGGAGGCAGGGTCCTTTGAAACCAGTGCCTGCCAAACCTGTTCTGCTGGTCTCAAAGTCTTTTCTTTTCCTTTTCCTTAAACAGAAACCAAGTCTTTTTGGGAGTACATATAATGTATATTTTAGAGCAAACCCCCCTCTTACATCACATTTCTGTGCAAGCACAGGGCATCATTTTAACATCTCACTTTCAAAAGGCATTTTCCTGCTTGGCAAAAGCACCATTTTACACGTGGGTACGTTTTTCTTGGATGTCACTTTAAAAATGTGGTTTTTCCTCACATCTTTATTCTGAACATTTCCATAGCCCTAGTCAATTTCTAATACACAGGAATCTGTTCAACACAAGGGTTCTTTGAAACTGACATAAGCAAATAGAGAGAGCACTTCTTGTGAAGAGTTTGTCTGTGTTATTTTGTTGCAAAAGGAAAATGCTTGCCGTATGGCCTGGAGTGACTTTCTCTGCTATTTCCCAGATTTCCCAGATTTTACTTGACACATAATGCCTTTCAGGGATGACTGCCCTCATTTGCTGGTGTATAACCTGAAGATAGATGGGCATGAATGTGTCTTATCAGCAACCAAACTGTGTTCTGTTGAAAAGATGAAAATAGCATTGGTGCAAAGTTCTTTTAAACACTGAACACTGAACATTTTCTTTTTCAGTGGGAAGTTTTGTGCTGGCAGCATAGCCACGCAACCTTTGAATTCCTTTCTTTGGTGCACTTGAAGAAAACACTTGCAGCCTTCTCTGGGTGTTCCAGGTTCCATATTGCCCCACATGTGCTCGACAGAGCCAGTGCAGCCATTATTTTTGTAACTGCAAAGCGCAGTTTTGATCTAAGGGAATAGTGCTCCGCAGAGCCAGCGCAGCCATTCTTAAGGCAGCCATTCTTGTAACTGCTGAAAATGCAGTTTGGTGATATAGGGGAAGTTCTGCTGGGCTGGTAAATGTACCCCACAACCTGGCCTTTGAAAATAAGGATTTTGCATTTAAATGATGCTTGGGTTTTTGTGGCTGGGCGGAGAAGTGCTTTGCAAAAGTGAGAACAGTTTTGCTAGCCTTTTTAAGCATGCAGGAAATTCGAAACTGCAAATCACTGCATATGTAAGTTGATTTTGTTCATTGACCAGTGCTGATTATCCCTTGTATTGAAATCTGTATGAAGTAAAGTATTGTGATTTGTGTTTTCCCAACCAACTTGTGTGATTTATTATTGTAAAAAGAAGTGTACTTGTGAGCCAAAGGGAAGGTGGCGGGTGTAGTTTTAATGCGATCTCCATTACCTTTAATTCAAGTAAATATAAATGTATTTTCTGTACACCGGCCTGGTTCATGGCTCATTGGTGGCACAGTGGGAGGGAACCAAGGGGGCATGATATGAATCTAAAATAGGGCTGAACAAAGAATCCATTAAATAGTTTGTTGTGTGACACCTTAATTGGGGAGGGAAGGAATTCCCTGTATTGAGGGTGGCCTCTCAATAAACCGCCACAAATGCTAGCTTTCATCTTTTGAGTTTAGGAGGGGACATGCTGCTCTTTGCTTTTTGCATTGCATTACAATTAAAGAAAACTGCCTCTTTTTCTGGCTATACTTTCTAATGTTGTTTTGTGGCCTCTGTTTTCCTACTCAGTACATTAATGCCCAACTCAGTCTCCCACGTTTTTGGTGGTAAAAAAAATGCCAGACCTAAATTTCTTCAGGGAGAAAACATTTATACCATATGTATAGGTCAACGGGATCCTCAGGGGTTAGCAAATATGTGAGTAAGCATATTGTTCCCAATATTAGTAGGTCTGGTAGGGAGACAGGGGGCCTAATTCATGGAACATTTAGTGTGGCGCAAAATAACTTTGCACTGGTAATTCCATGAATTAGGCCCAGGGTCTTACTTTCTCACCAAAGAGGTGCAGTCTCCTAGACAAGGAAAGGGACTCAGTCAAAACTATGGCTGTCATGTTTCAGCAAAGGAGAACCTTTTGATATTATGTTTCCCTTCAGATATACATCATCCGGGATAACATCTTTACTTCATTACTAGACAAGAGTATGGTTTGTTCCTTTTCCCAGTAACTTCCTGTCTTTACAAAGAATTCTTGAATGTCACTCATTAATGCTTACCTTTAAGTTAACAATAGTTTGTCGCCATAGGATGGTACCGTTTTATTGTTTATTGTACCATTTTGTGGACAGATATTATGTTGAGTCCTTCTTTTCCACGGGCATCAACATGATGGGCTGCTTACTTTCTCCAATGTTTCCACTGAACTCATAAAAATGTTTAAATCCACCTACAGTCAAACGTCAATAATAATAAACAAG
This sequence comes from Ambystoma mexicanum, assembly GCF_040938575.1. Taxonomy (NCBI): domain Eukaryota; kingdom Metazoa; phylum Chordata; class Amphibia; order Caudata; family Ambystomatidae; genus Ambystoma; species Ambystoma mexicanum. The sequence continues at coordinate 490,582,812 of NC_090922.1, read as the reverse complement.
CATTGACAGTGCCAATAGTTTGGGTGTTTACTGCTGTTCTTTGCATTTTGCATTTATAGGCACCAGGGTACAAGGAGGAGAGTGCAAGGTTTTAATGGACGATATGATAAGGGGCACAGGTATGCAAGAGAATGAGACAGGAGGAGAATAGAGAAAGGGAGGAAACTATTGAGAGAGGGTGCCATGGATGATGAGCAAGAGGAAATATGAATGAGAAAGGTTGAGAGTGAGAGGATAAGAAATAAAGCATATGTGTGAGTGGAAGGAAGAGAGAGAGAGGTGAGAGAGTGGGGCTTTGGTGGATGGGGAAGGTAAATGGGTTAGAAAGGATGTGGCATGGGTGGGTGGCAGTAGACAGTGTAGTGTGGGTAGGGGTAGAGAGAGCTGGGGTAGACTGAGCGGGGGTAGGGAACAGGGTTAGGGTGGGTGAGTGAAGGTATAGAGCGTGGGGTTGGGTAGCTGGGTGGGGTTATGGTAGTTGGGTGCGGGTAGAGGGAGATACACAATTATATTATATGCAGTGCATATGGGATGATGCTTCAGTGTCCTCCCAAATTACAATCCTAATGCCGTCCATGAACCCTGCTTTGTTGTGCTACCGAACACAGTTACATAAACCCTGCATGGACACCTATGCTTAAGATTCCTATGTGATATTGTGTTGGTAGGGACACCCCATTCCAGCCCTTGTATTTGCTTTAACTTAGTAGCCCATTTCATTAAATCGAAAACCCAAACACTGCAACTCCCAGAATGTGATGGGTGGAGAAATGTAAGAAAAAGACTTTCAATTGGTATACTGGGCCCTGGTTCGAGGATTCCCAAATTAGTTCATAGCAGCACTAATGCGGGGACCCCCGCTTCGACTTTGCACTCTAACATCACACAGAAATATAGAGCTCTTGTCAGGATACACTTGCTTCTGTGCACTACCAAATTACCCTGATATATGAAAATAAATAAATATGAACAATGCTACTGGTCCTTAAAACATTTCTCAAGACCTGGCTGTTCAATTAACCTCCTCTTCTTAGGTCTGCTTGTTCTCTGTGAGTGTGATTGATTATAACAGCACCTTGATGCCTGGGGATTTTGTGCACTTAATAAAAGCAAAAATAAATAAATTAAAATAAATAAATTGCGCATGAAGACACTGCTTCTGTGTGCTTCAAAATTACATTTTATTGCACATTATGTAGATAGAATCAGTGTTCAGTAATTCATTCATCTTTTATAATGCAGGGACCATTCTCTTAGTGCAACACAGGGATATGAAAATATGTTGCTATGAAAGATTAAAGAATATCGAGGCTTAATACCAGATAATAGTCCAAAGGTACAATGTACTATTTATTAACAGGCAGCTGTCTGGCTCTCAACAAACCGCAATGGTCAGTGAACAAAGCGCCGTCGTTTCCTGAAGAAGTTGAAGAAGCAGAAACAAGATCGATCGATGCTGAAGAAGAAATTGAAGAAGAAGAAGCAATCCCACCAGGCCCCAGGGGCTCAGGAAGGACTTTCGAAGAAAAGCAACAATCTCCCCAAGCCTCACAGGCTCAGGAAGAATTTTCGTGGCATCCTCGGTGTCGCTCAAAGCAGGCTTGTTATGAGCATCAGGATCATAAATTCCCATCTCCTTCCCTTCGTCATAGGGAAGAGGAAAAGGAATCCTCTTTGCATGTGTCGCGTGAATCCAGTGTTTCTTTCCGGTCCCTCATAATGCAGTTTGCGTAGCCAAAAGGATCTGATGTGGTCCTTTCCAACAAGGTGCAAGACAGGTGCCCCTCCCTAAATTCTTCAATCAAACGAAGTTTTAAGTCAACTGGTCACAATAATCAGACAAAAGCGGATACTCAATATCTTTTGTTGGCTGGTCTCCCCATGACAATCTCATAGGGGGAGAGGCCTGTCTTTGACTGTGCGGTCATCCGCATCGATAGTAAGGCTATTGGCAAAGCGTCCGGGCATTTCAGATTGCTGTGTGCGCAGGGTTTAGTGATTTTATTCTTTAAGATACCGTAATGGTGTTCTACAAGGCTGGCACTCTGAGCATGTCTGGCCGAGTGGAACCGTTTTTCAATCTGTAATCCCGCACAAACTTGCAGGATGACAGCAGCGATAAAATGTGGGCCATTATCGGACCAAATTACTCTCGGCAAGCCAAACCTAGGAAAAAATTCCCTAAGCATGGTCTTTTCCGTTGACATTGCTGTGGCATCTTAATCCTCAACCCATTTGCCAAATGCACAAATCACAACTAAGACATATTTATAGTTTTGGCAATGGTCCATCTCACTGAAATCAAAATGGATCACCTGAAAAGGCATGGAGGGGTGACCAAAATTGCAAAATTGCACTTCGGTGCCGGTGTTCCCTTTCCAATGTTATGTTGCAAACATATCATGCAACTCTGGACTAAACATTCAGCAGTTTTCTGGATATTAGTGTTATATCAGATGGGATCAAATTGTTGACAAATCTTTTTAGCACATATGTGTGTTGGGCCATGAGCCATGGTGACCATAGCAGTGACATAGGCATTGGGTAGCATCCATCTTTGCTTTTCATTGTACACCCAACAAACCTCATCCTCTAGACCCACTGGACCCTCAGCCCACTGTTTGATTTCTTCTGGAGTAGCTTCAGCCTGAATTTATTTCATACTGCTAACCCCTTCGTCCATCATACAAGTATCAGTAACCCATCTTGCTGAATCGAGCATGTACATTTTTGAGTGCAAATCAATAGCAGTCTGTTTGGCTATTCTGTCAGCAAAAGCGTTTCCTTTTCCTATATCGTCCATCACTTTCCGATGTGCGGCGCACTTCACTATTGTTAGTTGTGTAGGAAGCGCAAGTGCTAATAGCAACCGGACTATCAGAGTGCCATGTTGAATTTTTGTTCCATGTGAGGTCAAGAATCCTCTCTCAGCCCATAGTCAGCCAAAATTATAAAGCACCGCAAATGCTTATTGGCTATCTGTATATCTATTTACACTAAGCCCTTCAGAAATTTCACAAACTCTGGTTAATGCAATAATCTCTGCAGCTTGCGCAGAGTTATGCAGAATTCGTTTACTCTCCACAACAGTGCTTAATGTGGTGATTGCATAAGCAGTGGTAGATGTACCATCCGGTTGTTTAAAACAGGAGCCATCACAGAATAGCTCCTCTTGTGGATTCTTTAAAGGTGTATCAATTAAATCAATCCTGCCCTTTGTTTCTTATTCTGTAATAAAGAGGCAATCATGTGACATTTTGTCACTGCAATCCTTCTCTTGTGGAGAAGGCAATAGTTCAGCTGGATTCAATGAACAACATCTCTTAATTTGAATATCCGGAGCAAATAGAATCAGCTCGTACCTTGTTAGTCGAGCTGATGTGAGATGTTGTGTCTGCGTTCTGTTTAATAGAACGTCTATGGAGTCGGACACCATCATGGTCATAGGCGTAATTTTAGGGGGTGCTTGTCCCCCCAACTTTCATGGCACACCATTTTATATCCATTCATTTAGCTGGGGCACCTTTTCTTCAAATATCATGTCCCCCTCCCAACATTTTCAGCAAAGTTACTCCACTGATCACGGTTAAAGAGTGACCTAAAACCATACCCTCACTTTGTTTCACGGATGCAGCAACAGCAGCTACAGCTCTCAAACATCTCGGCAAAGCGCATGCAACAGGGTCTAACGTGGAAGAAAAATAGCCGAACAGCCTATTCTTGCCCCCATGTTCCTGTGTCAAAACAGCCAAAGCACATCCATCACATTCATGCACATACAAAACAAAGCCTTTTTCGTAATTTGGTGTGCCCAAACTGGTGCTGAACACAATGCAGCCTTAAGCGAATCAAAAGTGTTCTGGCAATCCATGTTCCACAGTAAAGGCAAAGAAATGTCCTTCTTTGTCAGTGCCAACATAGGTTTTATCAACAATGAAAAATTCGGTATCCACTGTCTACAATATGAGGCCATGCCTATTGAAGCTCTGACCTCTTTCTGTGTATTTGGAACAGACATATCAGAAATGCTTTGTATCCATTCAGGTGTCAGTCTTCTCCATCCTTCGACAGGAGATAGCCCAAATAGGTGACCTCCTGTCGATAATACTGAAACTTCTACAATGAAGCCTTATGCCCATGTTCTGCTAAATGAATTAGCAGCAACACGGTACCCTCTTTGCAGGCATCTTCAGAATCAGAGGCTAGAAGTAGATCATCAACATATTGCAACAAGGTGCAAGTGGAAGGCAACTTAAGCGTGTCAAGCTGCACTTTCAACGCTCTACTATAGATACTTGGACTCTCAGTGTACCCTTGCAGCACACAAGTAAATGTGAACGAGCATCCCCCTAGGGTGAATGCAAACAAATATCTGCTGTCAACATGCACAGGGATACTAAAGAAAGTGTTTTACAAATCCACAACACTAAAATATGTAGCCGTGGCTGGAATCATAGTCAGAATTGTGGTGACATTGGGTACAATCGGGAACTGTGGAGCAACCACCTTATTAATTGTGTGCAAATCAATAATAAAACAAAAAGGAATCGCATTATCCCCTTTCTTATAGACTGGTAAAATAGGACTATTACACACACTCCCCGCAATTTCTTCAATTATACCTCGGTGTACGAAATCAGAAATAATACTTTTCAAAGCCTCTTCGCCTTCCACCAAAATCTTATGCTGCGGAATACGCGGCAATTTAACACCTGGTTTCAACACAATTTTAACTGGCTCAACCTGTAAAATTCCAACATCGTTGTCATTAACTGCCCATAAACATGTCGGAACCTTATTCAATTCAGTTGGTAAAGGCATAGACAAAAATTGTGGAACTGAAGTTTGTTGGGGTGAAATTGTTAAGTACACTCCATCTGGAGAAGAGTAAATCACAGCATTCAATTTCTTTAATAAATTCAATCCCAACAAATTTTACCCACAATTCGCCATTATTAGAAATGGACAAGAATCAGTAAATGGTCACAGTGAAATTGGTACCGGCCGAGAGACCGGACTAACCACTGGCGTACCAGAGAACCCTACAGAAATGTTGTTCTGACCTGACAGTGGAATACCTGGAACCGTGAATGATCAATAGAATACTTCTGTGCTCCTGTATCTATCAAAAATAGATGCTCCCTATTCCCCACCTTCATTTCAACGTAGGGCCTTTCTGATCGACGGGAATAGGTATCAGTTCCAGACCCTGCTTCATTGTCCCATTCCGACCCAGTATATTGTCAAATGCAAAATCGGCAGAAAAATAGACATCGAAGGATTATCAAAAATATTCCCACTACTAACACGCTGTTGCTGATTATCTTGTGATGGTGTCTGTTGGTTCTGTGCAAACTGATTTCTACCGGGACCCTCTATCCCAGGACGGCCTCTGGATAGTCTACCCATGGCACCATACGTACTATTTGATCTCTGCTTTAGGATCGGGCATTGTGCTCGCCAATGACCCTCCTGTCTACAATATGCACACTCATCTAGTGTACGAGACCCAGTTGTGTGCCACCCTGTGGCATAAATTGGCCTCTGAACTGTATATTCCCGCCTCTGGCTCCTCTAGCTATCTGCAGCAATAACACTCTAGTCTTCACGTCTCCTTTCTTCTTTTCCAACTTCTCCGTCTCTGTATTAAACCTATTTTCATAATACTGAGCCATATGTAACACTTCAGATTTTGATTGCGCTTGCCACGCACTCTCAGGAGCCATGATCTGTGATCGGATTTCAGGCAACAATCCACGCACAAACTTATCAACAAATAGCCTCTTTCCTGGCTATGTACTTAAATCTTGACCACTAAAATATGAAAATACAAGCTCAAATCTGTTAAAATACTCTGTCGCACCTTCTGCCTTCCCTTGCATGCAAGCTGTAAGCTTATCCCATATAATTCTTTTTTTCAGGAACCAGAGTTTTTAATTTAGTCACTATTCTAATTTTTTTATTCTGATATTGATGTCTGGCAACATCAATATCACCTGTGGCGGTTTTTCACTGGCATTCCTTTCCCCATCTGCTCGTACTAAGGCACCCCATGTATCACCCATCCCCGCCTGATCATCTACAGTTCTAATCTGCTTCCATAAATCAGCAGGAAGGATCACAGGAAACAACAAATATATATCACCCAGCGTGAAAACCGACGAATGCAAGACAGATTCAATTTCTTTATAAAATCCTGTGGGATTCTTCCCAATATCTGGAACTGATTGCCTAATAGTATTCACTTCCAGTCTAGAAAACGGGACATGGACAAACTGTGAGATATAATGTGCTTCAATAGTGGTGGCAGGTGTTCCTACTGCAGCATTAGCATGAATCTCTACTTTCGGAACAAATGTCGGAGGAACCTCGCTCATCTGTAGTTGTAAAGTAGGCAAATCTGAACGTCTATTAAGCAACAAGGCTAAATCAAGTGACAAAGAAGTCAATGCAGTATCGGGCAAAAATGCTCTTTTATAAATAACCATCACATCTGCGGGATAACATTCCTTTCACTTCATAAATTCATGTTGTAAATATTGAACCATCACCTGTAACACTTTCCTTTGCATTGCCGGAGCATACTGACTAAATGTGTCATGTACTTCGATGGGAGAAATCGAAACATCCGAAATCCATCTAAGAGTGCCTTTTGTGCAAATGCGCATTTCTCCACTCATTGGTTTCAATGGAGGAAGAAATCGCTTCTGCACATATGAAGCCTGCCATCCATTATCATCCATCTCATCTTTCTATAACCGATCTAGCTCCCTTTTGAACTCAAATACCTTCTCTACATGCTCATATATTTTCACTGCAGTGTCCCTTGAGTGGGCAAGGACATTGAAATCCCTCAACCCCTGTGGGACATTTATGTCAGTCAAATCACTCCATTTATCAACTAAATACGTTCCCATCCATTCTATCAAAATATTCTGTTCAGGAATATTCCCTTGATCAGAAATCGCAACTAAAACAGCCGATTCATCACCCTCTTCTATGCACTTTTTAGCCCACATATACAATCCTCTCTTTCTGTCTTTAGATACTGTGCCACGAGTCACTATTCTTGGATCAGTTCCCACCCCTTCAACCACTACAGGTTGAGCAGAACCACCTGGCAAAGAGGATTCATACAATTCTTGTTCAATAGGTTGCAGAGGCAATACCGCTGCTGGTGCAGATCGAATTATGGGGACAGCAACTGTTGGCATGGGTGGAGGTGCAGGAGGGGGAACAACAATGGGAGGAAGGGGAACAACAATGGGAAGAGGAGGAACAACAACGGGAGGAGGCACATAAGGCGGTAGTGCAGTTGAAACAATCCTACATTCATTCAATAATATATTAATTCATTTCTCTGATGTATGAAAATCCTGAGAGGGATATATCTTTTGCACATCTAGTTGAAAAGCCCTGTCCATACCTCTAATGGATTGTAACTGATTCTGCTGATCATGCAATAATGCTTTCTCAGCATTCGGCATGTGTCCACGCACATGCTTTTCTCTACTTTTCAGTTGCTGCGCAGCTTCCTTCCTCCAATCTCTAATTGCATCAACTGCTGCAGACCTAGCAATTTTTATCAACAATACAGATTCTAAATGTTCTAGCTGGGCAATTTCAAAACTACCATAAACTGGCCACTGAAGTTCAGAAACATGTCTGGTCTTTCTGTGGCAAATAGCATTAAATAGGATAGCTCCCAGGCCATACTTACAATACATTAAATAAGCCAGCGACCCTTCGAGTGGCGTCGGTTGGCCATGTTTCAAAGAATGTCTTTCCCTGCGGAAAAATACAGCGAAGCAGGATGACAATTTCCCAGGCAGAGTTAAATCACAATCTTACCTGGCTACCTGTGTTTCTGCAGAGACAGCACTTGCAACAAATATCAGGATTTTTTAGGAATCGGGGTACGACTCACCTGATGTCAACCAACAAAGGTCCGATCGGACATCAAATCAGCGTGGCTGGCGTTTTTTGACAAACAGGCCTCGATACGTGGACCCTCTTTGTGAACGCCCTACTAAACGCTGCTCACCATCCAGGGATTGGGCGTGCAGTACTGCAGAGGAATCGCGTCTCACTTTGCAGGGTGCCCCGTCACTCTCCGATCCCAGTCCGGTAGCCTCGTCTTTGACTGGCGATGTGGCATCAATCTTGAGGGTCCATATTCAGGCGCCATCTGAAAGATTAAAGAATATCGATGCTTAATAGCACATAATAGAAATACGCCAGTCATGAGTCCAAAGGTACAGGCAGCTGTCTGTCTCTGAACACCCTGCAGTGTGTGCAAGCAGACAGCGTGAGATGAGAGCGTGCTGGACATTTCAAATACACAAGTGTTCCACAATCCCGAACACATCGTCCAGCCCCTCTTCATGTAATACATTTACCTAGGGTTCATAGCCTCTCCACATAACTAATTCATGTTTAAACATCTTTACATAGCTTGTTGTTTTCCATTAAATATTTCACATGTTTTCCAAACATAAGACACAAAGGTAACATTCCTTATTTTACTCGCTTGTATTTGTCTATCATTTGTTCTTGAGTTTAGACTCAGCTTAGTTTCAAGGAGCAAAAATAAAGATTCCTGCAAGAAGAGCATGTGCAACTATTCATCATTCTACTTTGCTGTTTGAAAAGGGAAGGCACTATTGGAACAGATGGTATCTAAATTACTGATTAGTATGGCTTTTGTTTAACACCAAGCTTTCTCAGTGCAGGACAAACAATCCACTTTAGCAGCTTCAACATTCTTATCTACGTTGACATCATGGAAACAGTACAAAGTTCATTTTGCTCTGCTGGAGCCGAAAACACAATTCGAAACATGGGACAGAAAGCAAGAGGCGATCAAAAGGGCGGATAACTCAAAATGGCGGCGTAGTCAACGTGTTTCACGTTCCTTCATTGCAATTTATAGTGCAATGCGAATGTGCTTAGGACAATGTTTACTATCAGGTGGTATTCATGCAAAATATACTTTTACAGCTATGCGTTGTTTTGAATTACATGTTATCACCTGGATTGTGACTGTTTTCAAAGCCAAAGCATCTTTAAATCCAGCTAAACATACCCAGACCACGGACAGTAGTCTGCAGACTAACAGGCTGTGGGCACAGCTCCAATACACCTCCTCCCCCCCGAGTACATGGCAATTGAAAAAATACCACCCTTCAAGGAGCGTTCAGTCCACAGTTCTGCCCCCACCCTCCTGGTGCTGGTCCTAGAGCTGCAAAGCTCACACCCACCCATCCTGGGAATTTCAATACCCCCACCGCAGGGGGTTGGAGCTCAGTTGCCCACACTAGAGACCATGGAAACAGACCCCCCTTCACAAGAAGCCCCAATACCCGTTGTTCACCAGGTCCGGGGATTTACTGTATCCACGCCCTTCCCCTTTTAATTACTGGAGCACGGCCTAGGTCCTCCACAACCCACATCCACGGCCAGAAAGCCTCTGAGAAATTCACACTAGAGTAGCATTTCAGTGTGAGGTGACCCTCATTACAGCCATGAAGGAGTGATTCTGTGCACTGGCAACCCCTTCCCTGAAGACGTCCTTCACCCACCCGGATCTCGACTGGTACTAGCTCCATACCGCAGGAGTGGAAGTACTGGAGGGGGTACTTTACAGACTCACGGAATAGGTGCAGATGGACTTGCTAAAAAATGTACTGTCAATAACTATGCAGAGCAGGGTTGTAGGCTGGAAAGAGGTGTATTTGAGAAAAAGAAAAAAAGGGAGATGTATGCCCACCCACTAACCATTTAACTCTCTGTGCGACGTCTGCAATGCCTAGTCACATTATTCTTTTCAGAGGCAGGGCAGTAAGTCTCCCAAATCACTGCACAGCTGGGAACTGGATAGCCCGGTGACTTGCTTCTTACAACATGGTTGCAGCAAATCTAATCCCACAGATGAAGAGACAAAATTGACTTGGTTTAATTGCTTACTCACCATGCTTTGCAGAGGCAGTGCAGAGGCCAGACACAAAGAGAAATATAGTAAGAGATGATCCCATGCCGAGAGCGATGGGCAGGGGATGTATCCCAAGCACAGAGTCTCATGTCTGCCGTGCCAAAAATTCACGGGTCCGCTCACCAAAACGGGAGAAGCTAGAAGGGCTACAACTTCCTCCAATAAAGCAAATGTAAGCTTATAACACTCCACCTTTCACAGGTGTCACAAGTCACGGCCCAGCGACTTCCCAGGATCAACAACAGGAGAAATGTGATGATACCAATGCTTACTGTATCAAATGGCAGAAGCACAGCTCTCCTGTAAACAAATCAAGGCCCAGCCTTTGCTTCATCCATTTTATTCGAGTAAGGGTCATGCCAGTTGCCATGCCGATGCAAGAGACTGCTCCCAAACTCCCCTTTCGCTCTCAGAGTTACAGTACCAATGTTTTGGCATTGGGTGGCACTAGCGTGCTAACAAATACGCCAAAACCAAAAATTAGTAGCACTTAACAAATGAGATCAGATGTGTAATTAAGCACTTCGTAATCTGCAGTTTGCAGGATGGCCAGCTATGGCACCAATAAAGTAAAACGTCAATACACAGCAAATGCTCCTTAGTATTTTAAAGCATTTGTATATTTAAATGCAGTTGCAGATTTGTTTTTAGAACTAGATAGGTTTATTCAGTGCCCCATTTACAATGGTGCCCTCTCACCACCTCTGTGGAAGGACCTGTTAATTGCATGCACGGCTTACTCTGCATACATTCCTGGGCGAGCAACAAAACAAAGATTTGCAGAAACTACAGAAATCAGTGGGCGAGGCAGAGGGCACAAGCTTCATCGAATAAACCCAACCGGTTCTTTGTTCCTTTTTTGGATTAAAAGGAAATGTCCAACCGGTTCTTTGTTCCTTTTTTGGATTAAAAGGAAATGTGTTCCTTCATGTTTGCCCCAAAAAACAAGGAGCAGTAACCGAGCAGAGAAAGCAGACCAGGCTTTCAGAATTCACTTCCTGCCAGTTTGGATCTACGTCAAAAGTCTTGAGGAAAGCATCCCGCTTAATCACAACAAAAAGCAATCACAACAAAAAGCGCTCTGCGAAGTAATGAAGGTGGTGGGCCAACACTTTCTTACATAGCACTTTGGATCAAGCTCATTTTGGCTTTAGCAATAACAAGAGTTGAGAAAAACTACAGCAATACAATAGCGCGTGTTTTAGTTTCCTGAAGTGGCACATCAAATCCTGAAAGTGTGCAGAATCCGTCACCCGAGATCAAAGACGGGAGAAATGCGATGATATGGACGCTTATGGTGTGAAATGGCAGAAACAGAGCCCTCCTAGAAACAAATCAATGCCATTTGCTTTGGCAATTTCATCCCATTAGCGTTGGTCAGTTGCCATGCCAACACAAGACTGCTCCTGAACTCCCCTTTCTCTCCAATGTTTTGGCATTGGGTGGCGTTAGTGCGCCACTAAATATGCCAAAACTAAAAATCATCAGTGCACCCCTTTTCGGCGCCATCATTTCGGCACTGCCCGGTTTGGCACAGCTCTTTTGACACAGAGCCCATTTCAGCATACCCATTTCAGCGCGAAAGCCATTGCGGCGCTGTTGATTTGGCTTTGGGATGTATAGACGCTGCTGATATTGCTAAACTCCCTGAGGCCAAATATAATGGATTAAGACTTGCAAATGACGCACGTTGACAGGTATTGTGGCACACACAGCCTGTCAAAGTGCTTCATTTGCAAGAAGTAATCCGCCGCTCAAATGGGTGGCAAGGTCAGTCGCTAAATGGTGACATTTAGCAGCAGGCCTTAAAAGCCCTGTGGCAAATGAGTGCATAAATTAAATTAATTAAATGTAAAAAATGAAAAAAGCATCACAGTCTTGAACCCTGGTTTTCCGAAGTTTAAGACCCAGCATTTAACCACTAGGCCAGAGACAGTTTAGCGTGTTAGCATGTACAAGTTTTATACCTGACCAATATGTATATGAAACTTGTGCATGTCGGAACACTTGGCTCTCTGTGGCCTTGTAGTTAAGTGCTGGGCCTGAAGGTCTGGCAGGGCAGGGTTTATGACAGCACTATACTTTTTTGTTTTTTACCTTTTCTTAACTTCGTAATGTTCATATATTGGGTAAGTTCAGCTAGTGCTGTTTTTTTATGTACCTGCATCTAGAACTCATTCATGTTACAAGTGCAGGTAAAACTGATGGGAACTAGTGCATCCGGTTTAGCGTCCCTTGTGAATGATGTTAAAAATACTGTTAGGAGCCAGGAGGTTCAGTACAAAATTGCATGTGTCAGTTTGAGGTTCTACTCTGGAATGTAGATGAATAACTTCTTCCTACAGCACTGTAGAGGAGGTCCCAAATAAAGCCTGCACTCCAATCGTCCATTTTGAAGTTCCAGGAATGTTCACACCGAGATATGTGACGTATGATGAGCAAATAAACCAGCAGAGAGTCGCAGTATGGCTCTGCCCAGTGCCTATCAGAAGAACAGCACCTATTGAAGTACCAGTACCAAGGAAACCATGGACAGTAAGGTATCCATTGAGGAAACCCTACCAACAAGACGAAATGAAGATTGCCTAAGTACTGTGGGATGTTTTACCCACTAGTCCAGGCCCTGCAATATTACTGTGCATTGCTGGCAGCAGAAACATCAGAAATGGCCACTGGAAAGCATGCTGCTTGCTAAAATCACCCAGAAGTGCGCAGTAAAAATCTGAAAAATAGGCTGCCATCCACTTTTGCCTATGTCAGTGGTAACACAGAAGACCACTGCCAAAACCCACCATTGGCTGCCCACAGAGCAAGGCTGATTACAAAAGAAACACAGAGCTGTGTGGAAATCCATTTTCTTGGTTGTCGAATTTGCAAAAATCATGGCTCACAAACCACACAAAAGATCCAACCTCCTTGTTGGGTGATGCACATCATTCTACTTCAAGAATGCACATAAATATAATGTCAGCTGGAGTATATGTTATCAGTAGCAATACCGTTACTCGCCTCTGTCAGACGCTGGTGATCTCTAAATCTGACAGGAGAAACTAGTGTCTAAAAAGCTAATTATGTCAAAGAAGGGACTTCATCAAATGCAATGTTGGGTGCCACACATTGATTTTCATGTTGAAAAAAGACTGGAATTGAAGAAATGTTTGCTTATTTTAAATTTGTAACTGTCATTTTTCACAAGGAACTATGTCACAATTGACCATAAGGTAACCTGATTCAGCTAAAACTTCAAAGAGGCTTTCTTCCCTGAGAACATACCACCCTATTCCTTCCCACCAAAAGGAGAGGATATCGCATTGGCATGTTAATGAGAAGGGGAGGAGACTTCCTCTGCTGCTCTGGGAAAGAGACAATGGGTTCCTTGAACTGAATAGAAAATGCTAATTCGGGCGTCAATAGAAACCAGCGCTGGCAGGAACAAGCCATGTGACTCTCTGACTCAGCCAAGCTTTGGAGGCGGGCCAGACTGAAAATGTGGATTTGAAAATGAAGTAACTGTATGTTTTCGAAAAAAAAAAAAACAATAGCAAATTGTACTGAACTGATACAAATATGAAATTTATAAGTTGTTAAAATGAAAAATTAATTTGCTCACAGTTTAAAACTAATCTGGAATCTGTGTGACATTCAGAGACTGAACCATGAAATTGCTCATATTCTAGCTATTGTGATTATGTTAGGAACATGAAAAATTACAGGAATATGCCCAGATGGTATGTGCAGGCATGTGTAAAAATTGGTACAGAACTGACACTGAGAAACCACCCTAAAGCACAAAAAACTGTCATTTATGAACCAAAACTCGTAGGAAGATAAGATTTGGGAAAAATAGATTTTCTGGTTAGACACAAAGGGGAGTTTTTTTCTTTGGACCATAAACACAGTGTCACTCTGACACATGATGACACATCATGACACACTGTTCCTTTCTCCAATCAGGAGAGGGGGAATTCTCTGACCTATCAGATCCTTAGAGGGTTGGGCATTGTATAATCAGCCTTCCCACCCCTTTGGAAAATGGATAAATAGGGACTGCTGGGGACAGGCAGGACACACTTTCACTCATCAACTGATCCACTGGCGAAGTACCCTGCAGGAAGATCCAGACTCCAGAACCTAGATCCAGACTCTAGAACCCAGATCCAGACTCCAGAACTCTGAAGCAGAAAGGACAATCCGAAAAGCTGAACCCTTCTCTGCCTGCCTTTAAAATCTTGCAACCTGATTTAACCCCCAAACGTCCACGGGCCTAACCTAACTCATTCCACAGTCTGGCTGAGCTGTTTTGCTGCTTCTGACCAAAACCCATGCTAGAACCCAAGATCCAGATCAGTCCAGCAGAGCTGTAACCCAGAACCCGTCAGATCCAGTCCAAAAGGGCGCTCAGAGACCAGAGTGCTGAGAGCAGAAACAAGCACCTGAGACCTGTCCGGTGGCGAGCGAATCCCAGCCAAACCCTTGACCAGATCTTTGACGGGTCCATTTTAAACCAGAGTTGTGAGTATTTAGCGTAGAACTGTCCATAGTCATCTCTTAATTTAAAGTAATCCATCCAACCCATTCCAACACATCCAGACTGCATTGTAGACTCTCTTTTGTCCATTCTGAATCCTTTCTCATCCATCTAATCCTGTCAGAATTGTTAGTGTAAGCTAACCTGTTTGTAATTCAAAGCGCAATTTCATTTGAAATCTTGACTCCTTTTGAGAAAAATCGACCTCTACTAAAACCTCTGTAACTTTTGAACCATACGTCCTAGAAATGAAATTTAAATGTCATTTTAATAGTTTTTCTGTAATCGCATTTCTCACAGGTGGAAAAGTTCCCGCGAATTTGCATTTGGCTAAGTTTCACCACATGTAAAAACAGCTATTTCTTGATTTTAACTTCTGAATTCTGTTTTCCATCTGATAATCATCCTATAACCATTGCTAGTGTTTCCCCCAAACCAATACAAAGCGACTCTCACTAGTGCTGAATCCTAATTTAGCAAATTAAAATCATTTTAGCATTTTTCCCATTCAATTCAACCACATTTAAAAGCAATTGACCTGTTTTAAAATCATTACTGTTTTCTCTAAGCTTGCTGGGGGGGAATCGAGATTGAAACTGCAATTGTTGATTGTTATTCCTGAAACCTGTGTGCCCTCATTCCATCTATTCATATTGCATATTGGGGGGAGTGAGTAACAGGGGGAAAGAGTGATCCCATTGTCTTTGATTGAAGTCATATCAAGTTTTATTTCTGTGTTGCATTCTTTCCTATCCTTGCATTTCCTTGAACCCATACAAAGTTATTCTCTGCTACATTATTCTTCCTATTCCTACTCCTAATTGATTAAAGAGATTGTTGATATTGTCATATTACCCATTGCTGATCATTGCATACATATTCATAAGTGTGATATTCAGATATTGTTCATATTCATAAAAGTTTGATATATATATTGTGCAATTCCTCAAATAAATATTTTAATTTGCAAAACAAACCTATTTCTTGGTTCAGTGAGACCGGGGGGATTCAAGAGAGGGGCGTTTTATAAGGGTACATCATCCAGAATTAAAAGAACTTTTGACATAAAAATATATAAATAAGGGTTTCCGTTGGGCATCCCATACTAGGCATTGACTTAGTTGGAGTGCTGGATTGAAATCACTTACAAGCCATGGTAATCAGCCATCACTTGTGTTTGTAACTTTTTTGTTGGTAAGTATAAACGTCCTTGAATAAATGGCAAGCCATCCTGAATACAACCTTGAGTTTTTCCAATCAACCATTCTTGCAGTTCTGCTGTGGTCATGCTTCTCTTAACCTCCTCTTTCAGAGCTTCGAGGGACAAATCTGGAGCACCCACTACTCCCAGAATCCTTTCCCCAGAAATTATATCCACTGGAGCTGGAGTCACATAGGCCTCTTTGCCATTCCCAATGCGGGATAATACATCGGCCTTACCATGGCCGAAATGTGATAACAAAATCATATTTAGCGAAGAAAAGTGCCCATCGCAACTGTCGCGAGGATTGAGCTTTTGCGGAACGAAGATACTGCAGGTTTCAATGATCTGTATAGATGGTAACATTGTGCCTTGCTCCTAGTAGATGATGTCTCCATTCTTTTAGCACACTTTTTATGGTCAATAGCTCTTTGTCAGTAACCGTATAGTTTAGTTCAGCTGCTGAACATTTTTTGGACCAAAATGTCACTGGGTGTAATACTTGAGTGTCTGGATTGTGTTGAGACAAGACTGCGCCCATTGCCACATGAGAAGCATCCGTTTCAACCACAAAGGGAAGATTTGGTCGTGGATGCTGTAGAACTGGAGCTGCAGTAAATCTTTCTTTTAATTTCTGGAAGGCCTCTTCTGCCTCCTGGATCCATTCAAATTTCTAATTCTTCCAAAGCAGAGACGTGATGGGATGCATTAACTGGGAAAAGTCAGACACAAATCGTCGATAGAAGTTAGCAAACCCCAAAAAACATTGGACTCCTTTCATAGAAGTTGGGGACGGCCAACTGAGGATTGCATCTAGCTTCCTATTTTCCATTTTGATGGCTGGGGAGGATAATATAAACCCCAAAAATTCAACTTCAGTGACGTGAACGGAACATTTTTCCAATTTGACATACAAAGAGTTCTCTCTCAATTTCTTTGGGACAGATTGTACATGCTCCACATGTTCCTGATGGTTCGCAGAAAAAATTTAAATATCATCGATGTAAACCACTGCACAAACATCCAGCAGTTCTCTCAAGACATCATTCATAAAACATTGAAAGGCCGCCGGGGCATTGCATAGCCCAAATGGCATTACTTGATACTCGAAAAGGCCATATCTAGTACGAAAGTCAGTAATCCATTTTTCTCCTTCCTTAGTTCGTATTAAATGGTAAGCTCCTCTGAGGTCAAGTTTGGTGAAGATCTGTGCCTGATTTACTTGATCCAGTAGGGTCGAAATGAGGGGAAGTGGATACCTATTTTTAACTGTGATCTGATTCAATGTGCGGTAGTCTATTCAGGTTCTTAGGCTTCCTTCTTTCTTCGGTATGAAAAAGAAAGGAGAGGCTGCAGGGGATTTTGATGGCCTTATGAAACCATTGGCCAAGTACTGATCCAAATATGTTCTCAGATGTGTGTTTTCCTGCTCAGTTAATGCATATATTCTGCTGCATGGAATCTGGGCTCCTGGAACAAGATCAATCTGGCAATCGTATGGCCAATGTGGAGGTAACACCTCTGCTTGTCCTTCCACAAAGACATCCTGAAATTCCTTATACTCAGGAGGTAGCTTGCCTACAATTCCTAGAGTTGATTCCAAAGATTGAATGGTAGGTACTGATCTCTCAGAACCCTCCTGCTGACAGCATGACTCTTTACACTCTGGAGCAAAGGTTAGAGTTCTAGAACACCAATCAATTACAGGGTTATGCCTTTCCAACCGAGGCATTCCTAAAATGATTTGAAATTGGGGTGCACTAATAAGGTCAAAAGAGATCCTCTCTCTGTGTTCTTCCTGGCAAAGCAAGATAAGATCATCAGTGCGTTGCGTTACAGGGCCTGACACTAATAGATTGCCATCCACCGTTGAAACCGTATCGGCCACTAACTTGTCCACTAAAGGAAAACCTATCTTGTTAGCCAGATCAAAATCCATATAATTACCAATTGCCCCACTGTCTATGTATGTGTTTAACGCATGCTTTTGAGTGGTTTGCCTTGGACTCATTAAGATAATGGGAAGCACAAAATGTGAGGTCACTGAAACATTTTCCAAGTTCGACAAGCTGACCTCTATACTTGCCGGGCGTTGGAGTTTTCCGGACTTTGATCTTTCTTATCTTGATTGACTCCACCCAAGGGTTTTCGAGATGGCTTCACTGGGCAGTCCTTGAGATAATGGCCAGCCTTTCCACAATAAAGACATAGTTGTTGTTGGCGCCTCTTATCTCTCTCAGCCTGAGAGATGGGACCCCTGACACCTCCCATTTGAATTGGTTCTGGTTCATTCTCTGATCCTGATCTTGCTGGACCTTCTTTTAGGCGAACGAAGTAGGTTCGGTTCTCGGAACGAGCACAATCAGCCCTACGATCCTGTATGCGATGATCCAGTTAAATGGTAAAGTCAATATAAACAAAACACAAAAATACAGTGGCACACCAATCTTTTAGGTTGTAATTCAGTGAAAAGTATGATTTGATAGAATGTGTTATCAGAATTTGAGGTTCAGTGTAGAAAATCTCTGCCTTGGAATCTAGGCTGGAATATACTAGAGAACAAAGAGATCCAAATTATGGAAAACTGCGTCCCCTGCACACTTTCCAGAAGGCAATAAGCCTAAGAGATATTTTGACAAGAGTATTTAGTCCAAGGTAAATGACTTTTTTAACATTAGATATTCACAATACAATAAATGAAGATTCTTCTCAATAAATTCAGTGACTCCTTTTGGTTAGAGAAAAAGACAGGTCTTCTCCTTTTTAATAAAATTTTCAAGTTGGCCCAACGCGTTTTGAGATTCATATACGCTTCATCAGGGGCATAGTTTTCAACAAAAGATTCACAAAGATCTATAAAAACAGAAATTGATCAAACGTTTACTAATGTTATCAATTGTAAAGTCAGATAACAAAATTTCAAATAGAAGATTTTTTGTATTCACAAAACTTGTTAAGATGGACATTCTGTTACAAGTGTCACTAGAAACCTGATTTTGATAAAGAAAAAAACATTTTAACCAGAAATGTGTATTGTTTATCAGTAACATGCTTCAGTTCAATACTCCACAATTTTCCAAAGGTGATAGGGCCTAAAGTACACGTGGACCTTGAATCTGGGTAATAAAAGGGATTTAATGTATTTGATCATGACAATGCCTATACTCATTTTGGTGGAAGTCATCTAATAAATAAAGGAAGTACCTAATCCTTGGTGATGTGAAGTATTAAATGTGAATGGTCAAACTCACCCTTCTTCATAACAGGTTGAAGAAGAAGATTTTCAGAAGGAAGGGCGGGAAAAAGCCCCTAGACTTTAAAGTTGAGAAAGCATGATGTGGTCTGATAGTTTCATCATGTTCAGTTGAAAAGAAGCTTGCTCCGTTTTCTTAGCGGAGAATGAGAGCGTCAATACAATGATAATGCAGTATCAATGGGCACAAAGGCAGCCCATAAAATGAAACTTACTAGTAAGGGGTACAGGAGTGGCAATCCTCGGCGGAGATGTGGTCAGGAAGCGCTGCTTTCCGGCCACATCTAACGCGGGATTGTTTACATATGTTAATTTAATTGATTGACGTCACCCACGCATGCGTGAGCAGCATCATAAGCAATGATGTCACTCACGCACGCGCGGACGACGTAGTGTTTAATCAGTTCGAAATAGGTTTATGTAAACATGTAAATAATGTAGGACTGAAAATGCTGGGCTAATTGTATTCTAGTTATAATCTAGAGCTGATGGTTGTCCGAGAGCGCCAGCGTGTTATGATGTGCTCAAGTTTGAGCGACGTACACAAAGATGACGTCACTTCTGTGCGCGCGCACGAAATGATATCTGAAATAGAAATGGGCCCAATTAGAACCACAAATAGGGATTAGGACAGAATGCACGTGTAAGTGAAGACGTGCCATGTGAGTAGGTTAGAACGAAAAGAGTAAGATAGGCTGACTGAAGGGTCAGTCAATGTTACGTGTTGGGAGATAGACCAACAGGGGAAGAAAGTATTGTCACGTGTAAACATCAATGAATAAGTAATTTGCTAGATCAAAACAACTGCAAGTCCCAAACGTATGCGATTCAAGTAAATCTGGTTACAGGTATAAATAAATGTTGCGTGCTGGTAAGTAGAAAAGTATAACTAGCAGACAAGAAACACCTGACCTGTGGCTAAAATTAAGTATGCATGAGTTGTGCCATATAATTAATGACTCAAGCGAAAACTCTGCTTATCCAGAGTGGATGCAATTCAGGAAAACCTGACATCAGGCATGTATTTACTCAGTAAATAAAAAATAAATAAAAAGGGGGCATAAGTAGGATACTAATTCTTCTTTACTGACAATAAAGTTGTGTTTATTCCGGGGAGCACTGTTACTCCATCAGTCTATTAAGTAAAATAAAAGCTGGCTTTCCCTGCTGTGCACATATAGTCAAGGATTGAGATGTGTCTGTGAGTACAGTAATTAAGTCACATGTTGAGTATAGGCATTTCTATGATTGAAAAAAAGCCATCATTTCGAAAGGACAGTGTTTTGTGTGTAAAGAATGAACATGTATACAATAAAATGGTCATTTTTATAATTGTCTACCCCAAAACGGATGGGTGTACAGTCTACTCTCAGCATCTTTGAATAGACATTATAGGTATTTACACTCATTTATACCTTAGATGCTAAATTACAGGACACTAGACATGGAAAAGCAATTGTTTATCTTAATTTGTGTGTTACAATGTGGCTATAAAAATGGACCCAAGTAATAGTTTTCATTTAGGCCTAAAGGGGTAATTGCGTCGAGTCTGTTAATCCAGAACAGTTCTCTCTGAGCCAGTAATTTGGATAAGTTTCCTCCCCTTCTGAATGGATGTAGGACTTCCAAGATTACTAATCGCATTTGGGAAAAATTGTGTCTCATATCACGGAAATGTCTGAAGACCGGTGATTTAATGTTCTGTGTCCTGATGCATGATTTATGTTCCGTCCATCTGTCTTTGGCCCTTCTGTTGGTTTTGCCGACATAATATTTACCGCAAGGGCAACGTATGGCGTAGATGACATTTTTTGTGTCACATGTCGCGAAATTTTTCAGCATGACCTTCTTGCCGGTGTGTGGATGCCGGATATGGTCGCCTTTGATCAAGTTGTTGCAATGCTGACAATGTAGGCAGGCAAAAGTGCCAACCTTTGGTTTGCTTAGGGTCCTCTGGGATGTTGGTTTACTCCTTTCTGCTCTTATTAGTTGGTCTCTGAAATTCTTTCCTTGCTTATAAGCCATCATAGGTGGATCCGGGAATAGATGTGATAGGGTATCATCTGATTTGATTAAATCCCAGTTTTTGTGTATGATTCTTTTAATTTGAAAGCTCTGGCTCTAGTACTTGAGCGTGTGTATCAGGTTTTTATCTTCTCTCTTATGATGACCTTGTAAGAGTGCATTTCTGTCCTGAGTTTCAGTATGTGTGATTGCTTTATCAATAGTCTCGGGAGGAAATCCTCTGTCTAGGAACCTTTTCTTCATGGTATTATATTCCTCCTGTAGTGTATCAGTCTGAGAGGTGATTATTTTAAGTCGTTACAACTGACTGTATGGTAGGCTGTCTTTTAGATGTTTTGGGTGATGGCTTGCATGATATAGACAACTGTTCACATCTGTGGGTTTTTGGAAAAATGTTGTTTTCAGGTGTGTGCCAGTATATTCCACCATGACATCAAGAAAGTTCACCGACGGTGTGCCAATTTCAATCGTGAAGCCAATTCTCGGGTTACAGGTATTCAAGTAATTCCAAAACTCCAATAGCTCTGTTTCTCTGCCTCTCCAAATTCCAAACATATCATCGATATATCTTAACTAAATTTGTATCTTGTTCTGCCATGTCGGGTTGTCTAGTACATGTGTTTTTTCATAATGGTACATGAAAATATTGGCATAGGATGGGGCCACTGAGGACCCCATTGAAGTGCCTGAAATTTGAAGATAATATTGTCCATTGTACCTGAAATAGTTATTGTAGAGTATGATATGTAGAAATTCTAACGCAAAGACTTTTTGAATGTTCCCTTCTCTGTGTGTCAATAGGAACCACTCCATTGCTTCAATACCTTCTGAATGAGGGATGGAAGTATATAGGCTGTTAACGTCCATTGTAAAGAGTAGTACGTTTTCTTCAGCAAACTGTAGTGATTGTAGAATTCTTAAGAAGTGAGTAGTGTCTTTGAGATATGTACTGATGGATTGTACTAATGGTTGAGAGCTGTGTCCAGTTAGATTGCTAGCGGTTGAAAAATGCTGTCTGTCCCTGCAACAATTGGGTGGAATTATGGATGGTTGAGATTTCTATGGATTTTAGGGAGTCCATAGAATACCGGAGTAACGGGATGCTTCTGAATGAGGTATTCTGCTGTTTTCTCAAAGATCCAGCTCATAGTCTCAGCTTTATCCACAGTCTGAATAATTGAAATAATTCCAAACACTGGGTCATTGTCTAGTGGTTTATAGGTATGAACATCTTCCAGTAGTTTTAAGCATCCTTTGTCATAGAGTGGGGTGTCCATCAAGACAAGAGCTCCACCTTTCTCAGCCTATTTAAGCGTCAGGGTGTTATCTTCAGCTAATTGTTTTATCAGTTTCAATTGGTGTTTCCTGATGTTGCATTTTTTTGAGGGAGCATATTTAAGGCGTTTCAAGTCCTTCGTTGTTCTTTGTTTAAATAAATTAATGAGAGGGTGGTTCACCTGAGGGTGGAAGGTGCTCTTGTTCTTCATTTCTAGGTATCTTGGTGTATCTTTCGGTTGTATGTTTTCTTTAATATTGTGGAAGAATACCTTCAGCTCCATTTTCCGTATTAATTTAAACTAGTTAACTTCTTCTTCAAAAAGGAGGTGGAAGTTGTTGGTATAAAGGAAATTCCCAAATTAAGTGTTTAAATTTGTGCAGAAGTAAGTGATTTCGATGAGATGTTAATCACCAAATGTTTTTCTATTTCTTTTTCTGACACAGTTTTCTTCTTTCCTCGTCTTGTTTTCCGTTGCCTAAAAAAGGACGCGGTTGAATTTCTGGTGTTGGTCTAGTTCTGGGGTCCTCCAGCTGATCTGTGACTGGGGCATTGGAAGAGGTTGATGCCACTGATGGCAAAGATCTATCGTCGACTACCCCACTTAGTACTTCGCTGCCATCGGTTTTACTATCAGGTGTGGTCTGGGGTCTCTGTGGTCTCCTTGGTGGCGGTCTGTTATTCGCATAAAACTCCTGCCAGGAGTAGACAATGTCCCTGGCGTAATCCAAGGTGTCACAGTGACATTTTCTGATCTTCCGTTATTCTATGTCCTGTTTGTATGATTCCAATTTGTTGTTCGTATCCCCCAAGATTTGTTTTAGTTCTGTTTCTGTTTTGAGTTTTGACAATTGTACGGAAACCTCTTCTATTTCTTGCTGTAAAGTTATGACTGATTTTGACAATCCCTCTATGGTGAGCAAGATCAAGTCCAATGAACACTTGTTAAGGATGTGATCTGTTGACAAATTATTTGTTTTCTTTGCAAAGTGTTGGCTTGAGGTAAATTCTCAGGCCTCGCAGGATACGTTTTGATCTATAGTACTGCACAAGTGTGGTTGCATGCAGCTTTTGTGAAATCTCTCATCTAATTAGATGTTGTAGTTTTTGAATCGATCGTTCTGGGTTGTTATCTACTGAGGTTACTTTGCTTGTATCCTTAATTAATCCTAAGATTCTAGTTGCTTCCTCTTCTGAGAAAGCTAAAGTCGTGGCTAATTTATCTGTCAGTGTGCTGATACTCGAAGATGACATATTCTGTATTATGGGTGCTAGTGTAATGTATAGATACCAACCCACCTCAGTAGGAAACTAATACTAACAAAACACAAAAATACACTTGCACACCAATCTTTTAGGTTGTAATTCAATGAAAAGTAAGTAATATGATTTAATAGAATGTGTTATCAGAATTTGAGGTGAAGGGGAGAAAAACTCAGCCATGGTATCTAGGCTGGAATATACTAGAGAACAAAGAGATCCGAATTATGGAAGACTGCGTCCCCTGCACACTTTCCAGAAGGCAATAAACCTAAGAGATATTTTGACAAGAGTGTTTAGTCCAAGGTAAATGACTTTTTTAACATTAGATATTCACAATACAATAAAGTCAAATCCATATATTCAGCTATACCTTCCGGGGAATTTTCCACCTGCGCCAATACATCCTTCAGTTCACTTCACAACCCTCGATAAAACAATGTTGTTCTTTTTTCTGTGGGACAGTTTGTTTCTGCCACCAATCGGTTGAATGTGGCCACATAGGCCAATAAATCCTGATTACCTTGACGAAGTGACAACTCATTATCCAAGGCTTGACCTTGGGTATGGCGGGCAAAGAGCTTCTCCAATTCCTTCTGGAATTCTCGGAAATTGCTTAACATTGGATCATTTCTATTCACTAGAGGGATAGATCAGTCCGCAGCATATCCGCCCAAGTAAGATAGTACGAAACCGACTTTGGATTGATCGGTAGGAAATACTCCAGGTCTACAGAGAAAGTGTAACCTGCACTGATTCATAAATACTGCACATTTTTTACGGGTCTCCCAAGAAACGCTCTGGAGGTGCCAGTGGTATGTTTCCCGGTACAACTACCTGAACCAGAACTGGTGTGTAAGAGGATTCAATTCAGCACTACAGCTAAGTTAACGCCTAGTCTAGAATACTGAATGAAAACCCTTATTGATATATCTTTAGGTCCAGTTCATGCGTTCTGGATGACTACCCCTATATAACACCCCTCTCTTGGAATCCCCCTGACCCCACTGAGCCAAGAAGTAGTTCTGTTTTGCAAATTAAAAGGGTTTATTTGATAATTTAAACAATAGATATATATATGACACTTTATGATAAATTAATAATTGAATAGCACACTTAATCTGATATGATAAAGATCAACAACGGAGAATCTGGCACTAGCACACTTCTTATAATCACTAATGAGTTGACATGAAATGGATAAGGTAGCACACTGGTAAATAGGAACAAAAGTATAATGTGGTAGAGGATGCTTTATGTAAGCTCAGGTGGATGCAATATTCAATGAATGCAGTACAGAAAATACTCAATATGATTTCGACCAAACAATGTAATCACTTTTCTCTGGCTATTCACTCCCCCCCCTCTTTATGCAATGCAAGGAAATGGGAGGAAACACACAGTTCTCAGAAATGCAATCAATGTAATTCAGTTCAACCCAGCAAGCTTAGACAACAGAAAACAGATAGGAGTTTTGAAAACACAAGCCCAAATGCTTTGATATGTGCTAGCAATGGATGAGAAATATGCTGGAAATGCTTTTTAATTCCCTTTCAGAGGTTCAGGGTGAGTGGTATCTAGTTAATATTAGTCCAGGCTCACACTAGCAATGATGCAGGGATAGTTAGCAGGTTAAACGAATTTCTGGCAAATGGAAGGCAAGCAGCAGCAGTTTTTACATGTGAAGAAATTCGTGAATGCGTCGAGCGCTATTACAGAGGAACCACAAGGACTTTCTCTATCGTTTTGGGGTCCTAGGAAAGCCTAGGATCTCAGCTTCCAAATAAAAGTTACTGCAAGTCTCTAGCACAAACGGTTGCGGAGATATGAGCGATTGAATAAAGGTCGTTTTTCAGATTTGAAATTTTAAACGCACACTTTTTCAGCTTTAAAAATGATGGCAGGATAACACAATTGCTAAGCTGCAGTTCTACTTAGGTTAAAAATGGATTGAATTATATTATTTTAACTAGGAGATTGGTTCTGCACAGTTTTCTAGGTACTCACACTATATTCTTGAGTGAAATGGGCCTCATCACGGATCTGGTCAGGGTTTTAAATTCGCCTCTGGTCTGGTCTGGTCTGGCCTCTGCACTTCACAGTGATCTGGGTCAGCTCTCTCTGCTGGTCTGGGTCTCTCTGGGTACAGCACTGCTTTCTCTCTGGTCTGGTCTCTTAGTTCTGGATAGATTGAAGTCTCTAGTTTGGCTCTCTGGAGGTTGATGGAGGTAAAGTATGGATTTTTCCGGCAGAGCTTCCAGCGGCAGATGGATTTTGAAGGTCCCTATCTGTCCTGTCTGTCTGCTTTTATGTGTTTAGAATGTGGGTGTGTTCTAGCATCACTGACCCTACCTCTCTCTCAGCTTCTAATTGGTCAAACTTCCATTTATCATTTGATTGGGGAATGAACTGTGAGTCAGAGTGATGTCATTTTACAGCCTGCAGAAAGTCCACTCCTCCTGTCAACTTACACACAAATCTAGATTTGAAACAAATACATATTTGCAGAGGTACATATTGTTTTAAAATCATATGCACCCATCATGCATTACAGAATGTATCCCCTGTTCAAACTCTGCTCTTCCTGGGAGCTTGCATTCAGAAATGGCACATATTTCACTTTTTAACTGATTTTGCAATTTCTGACATTGACCCAACTTTACATACATGTGCGCAGGGAGTACGGACATTAACTGATGAAGTTTCAGATTTTTAACATGCATACATTTAGAGTTATCCCCACTTTTCCGCTGACACCCCCCTGTACATACCACCGGTTCTAAAAACCTCTTAAACTGTGGGCAGAAAAATCACAAGAATTATGGTATCATTTATAAAATTTTCACATGTCCGCACCATGAGTTATTAATCTTTTTCTAAACAATATTCTGGCTACAAAGGGGTGTGGTTTTCTCTCAGCACAAGGTAGAAATACTGGTTAATCCAGTTCTGCCAAGCCAGCTTGCTCTCACAGGCAGTGCCCCTCCCAGCTCCTGCCAAGAGGAAGCTACATTTTACGACTGCGTAATAAAACCTTTGCCTGAGTGAAGAGGGCTTTGTTCACTCTCCTGCAGAGCACAGGTAATTCAATTATCAGATAGATGGCATATCCTTAGTGTGGGCAGCAAAAGGAAGGTTGGCCTGGGAACACAGTGGTGACTCAAGTTTCACTCCTGATGGGGGTAGCTGCCAAGCAAAATCAAGTTCCTTAAGCCAGACCTTCAGCTAACTGGCAGGTTTTTTGTTGCTTTTTAACTTAACTTGCAATTTTACACATGCAGCTAGGATGCTGAGTCTAAGTGCAAAACTATGACATTTCAACAGTTACAAAGGCATGTGATACCAAACATAGGTCACTCATTTAATCTAAACATTTTCGATTTTAGTGTCTTTAAATCCAGTGCAACTTAAACTGCTGCAATCCACAGCTCAGCCAGTCTTGTTATAAACCTTGTCTTATGATCTTCATTTCCCAGATTTTGTAGGCACACAAAACTCCATTCTGCCAAATGTCTGCTGGTGTTCAGTAAATATTTTGCACATATTGCAATGTTTGAAAATAGGCATTTTGACTTGCCTTCAGGGAAACAGAGTGGTTTTAAAACGCCGGCTTTTGGATAGTGGTGAGTACTGGTACTGCACCCCTTTTTGGGATTTGAGAAAATGAGTTCCCAACAGTTCTAGGTTGCATTTGGCAATCAGCATTGCCATTCCCAATGGTTTCAGACTACTGTGCGGGTAGTCCAATGGTGGTTTTAGGCAGTGTCCTTCTGTGCCCATAACATCGGCAAAAATTGGTGGCAGCCTATTCTTCATGCATTTCCCTGTGCATTTTCTGGGAAGCTCTGGCCATCATGATGTTTTCCATGTCAGTACTGCACAGTTTTGAGGTACGGCTCGGATGCATGGGTAAATACATCCCACAAGCCCCCCTCTTGCGATGGCCATTCTATTTCACGAATGGGACTCGCAAGACCTGGGATGTTTCCTCATCTTCTTCCAATAGATGGCACAGTTCAGCATCTTTTCCTCCATCCGGTCGGATCGATCGGTTCTCCTCGCCGGTCCTGATGGGAGTATTGGGCGGTCCACTGGGCCCATTGGATCTTCGTTCCCGGTCTCCGGATCGTCCTCCTTGGCCAGTCTCAAGGTCTTCTTTCTCCTAGGACGACAAAGGAAGAGCGGCAATACCTACTCATAGACGTTTTTCATGACGAAACATTACATTCTTATTTAAAAAAAAAACAGTATAACTAAGAGACAGTTTCATGCAAATCACAATATTTTAGAGACTAGATGTGGTATGTTTTATGATTGGAACAGAATTAGTCTGAGACAGTACCCGCTAGGATTCCAGAGGATTCCTCCAGTTGTTGCAGAGTGTGCCTGGGATGGCAACATTTCAACTGGTTTATGTGGACCCACTTGTCTTCCCCCTCTGCCGAACCGCCTTTGGGGATGTGGATTTTGTAGGCCACAGGGGAGATTTTGTCGATGATCTCAAAGGGTCCCTTCCATGTAGGCAAAAATTTGCGCTGCTTGGCCTGGTTCCTTTGGGAGTTGTATAGATAGACCCGGTCTCCCACCTGATATTCCTTCCTGGAAGTTTTCAGGTCATAATGGGTCTTCATGCTATCAGCTGATCTTTCTAGATTCCGCTGAGCATAAGCAAAAGCATGTTGGAGGTGTTTCCTTAAATTCTCTACATACTCATGAGTAGTGGAGGCATTTATCAGTGTCTGCTCTTGGGTCCTATAGAGCAAATGCTGAGGAAGCACCATCTTGCGCCCAGTCATCAACTCAAATGGTGACATTTTGGTTGCAGATGAAGGGGTAGATCTGATGGCCATTAGGACCAGAGGTAATCGGATATCCCAACTCGGCCCAGAATCTGCCACAAACTTCTTTAATATGCTCACAATTGTCCGGTTATATCTCTCTACTGCCCCAGAAGAAGCTGGTCTATAAGCAATATGCAGCTTTCTCTTGACCCCCAGTATCTCCCACATCTTTGTCATTACTTCACTGGTGAAGTGGCTACCTCTGTCTGACTCAATCCTTTGAGGTAGACCAAAACGGGAAAAGATGTGGTTAATCATCAAGGCAGCTGCAGTTTCTGCCTTGCAATTTGGGGCTGGGAGACATTCCACCCACTTGGTAAACAAGCATGTCACAGTCAACATGTACTTATTCCCCCTAGCCGAGCGAATCACAGGGCCTACAAAGTCGATTTGTAAATCTGACCATGGCAGTGTCATTCCCCTCTTTTGTAAAGGCGCCCGGTGCGTAAGGGATGATGGCTGAAATTGTGCACACACAAGACACCCCTTCAAGTATTGGTCGAGGTCCTGCCCCATGTGTGGCCAGTATGCAACCTCTCTTAAGATTTCCAATGTTGTGTGAAACCCCCTATGACCGGCGGTGGCCGCATCATGGGCGTGACTTAACATCAGGCTTCGGAATGAGGTAGGAACCACCCACTGATCGTGGCCAGTTTTGGATTTCCTTACCAGCAAACCGTCTTGAATCCGGAACATTTTTGGACATTTCATCAACACTCTTAGGTCCTCTTTCCCAATGTAATCGGTATCCGTCAGGGGAAAGTTCTCAGGATCCTCAAGGTGCTGGTAAAATTTACCAATAATTGGATCCCCCTTCTGAGCAGTAATCAAATCAGCATCAGGGGTCTCCTTACTCCATTGTGCAATTGAAAGGTCGTTGTGAGCATTTGTCTGGGACCTAGTGATAGCAGTGACCTGGATTTCCCCCAACAGGGACTCAATCTCAATTAGATCCCCTTGGATGGCCCCGGTTTTGGCCAGCTGATCAGCTAAATCATTTCCAGTTTTGTCTGGTCCCTCTACTTTGGAATGACCCTTGATCTTTTTCCAGTAGATGGTCATCCCATTCGATGTGACCAGATCATCAATGTTTTGGATCAACTTCCCATGTTTCAAGGGTTTGTTGTTAGCACATAACATGCCTCTGGTTTTCAAATTAACCAGGTGCTCCACGAACCCGTCCCGTACATAATCCGAATCTGTGATTATGACCAGTTCGTGGAGTTGATGCTGGACAGCAGTGAGGATGGCCTGATGCACAGCCATCAATTCTGCCACCTGACTACTTCGGGGACCAATTTTGTATCCAGCAGAGGGTTCTGGGGACTCATTCACCCATGCATTCCCTACGCCAGCCACCAGTTCTTTCTCCCCGTTGTTGTCAACATGGTAAGAGCATCCATCCACATACACAGTGGGCATTCCCTCACACTTGTCTTCTTCAAAGACTTTGTGGGGGGAATTAAGGTATGCCTCCATGTTGTCCTTTATTTTTAGACTTTCGTCCTCGAGACAGTTTTCTCTGGCACAATCATGCAAGTCAGCCAGACCTTGCGTGAGGGGACTCTTCTTGTTTTGGCCATATCGGACCTCCACAGGAAAGCCTTGCATTGACAGAATCCAGGAAGTAATTCGGGAATTACTCACATTTCCGGCCCGGATTCTGTCACTTTGGAGATATTGCAGAGGCTGGTGTGGAGTCTCCACTATGATGTGTTCCCCCTGGATAAACGGGCGGTAATTCTTCAATGCCCACACCATTGCCAGGAGTGCCTTCTCACAATCGTTGAATTTTTCCTCCACAGAGGATAAAGTTTTGCTCGCATAGGAGATTACTTTATTGACCTTGTCATGCTTTTGATATAATACGGCCGTCAAGCACGTATTAGAGAACCCTGTCTCCAGGAAGAACTCCTTGTTTCTGACAGGGTAAGCTAGGCAAGGCGCTTGTGAGAGGCTTCTCTTGAGTTGTCTTACTGCCTCGGACTGTTCTGGACCCCATTCCCACTTGACCCCCCCTTCAGGAGATGAATCAGGGGTCTGGTGATCTCTGCGTAGCCCTCAATGAACTTTCTGCTGTAATTAGTCAGTCCAAGGAGGCTCCTTAGTTCCCGCAGAGTTGTGGGGTCTTTCAGTTTCTGAAGTGCTTCCACTTTCTTTTCCTGGGGACAAAGACCCTGAGGAGTAATCTCATGCCCCAAGAAGTTAACACGGGTTTTACACCACTGTGCTTTCTGAAAGGAAAGTTTTGCTCCGGCGGCCCTCAACTGTGTCAGAACATAACGGATCTCCGCTATGTGTTCCTCAACAGTTGAGCTTTTGATGAGGACATCATCTACATAAGCCAGGTTACCCCTTGCACCCAAGTCGGGCATGGCCTTGTGTAGAAAAATGTTGAATTCATTGCCGGAGTTGAGGTATCCGAAGGGAGTCCGGGTCCATGTGTACTGCTGGCCCCCAAAGGTAAAAGCCAGCTTGTATTGGTCCTCCCTACTGACAGGCACGGTCCAGTATCCATTGGTCAGGTCTATTGCAGTGAATACCTGTGACCCCTGAATCTGGGCCAGCCCTTGGTCAATGTAGGGAAGAGGCCATCGGGAAGTATGGACCCGTTTGTTGAGCTCCCTGAGGTCGGCGCAGAGTCTCCACTGGCCGTTCGGCTTCAATATTCCCAGCACCGGATTATTGAAGGTGCTGTGGACTGGACGGATTATTCCCCTGGACTCAAGGTTCTTAATTATTTCAGTAAGGGACTCCATGGATGCGAGAGGCAAACGATATTGCTTCACAAACACAGGAGTCATGCCAGGGTCCGTGGGGATTGTTGTTGTGTGGATGTCAGTGCGACCACAGTCATATGAGTCTACCGCAAAGAGATCTTGGAAATCCAAGAAAACTTGTTTCAACTTTTGCTTTTGTTCCAGAGTCACACAGGCATCAGCTAGGTTGACTCTCTCTTCCACCATCTGCCTGAAGCCTGGAAAGACTTCTGGTTTGGCTATTTCCGCGGCCTCCTCCAGCTGGGTGGAGAAGTCCCTGGTCAGAGTGCTGATTTGGACCGGAGGCTTCAGGTGGGAAAGGCAGCCCTCATGTACCTGGAAAATCACCTCATCCCTCCTGAAGTCACACGTCACATCTTCCTTACCATAGGGGCAGGAAGTGTACACCAGGAAGTTCCCCCCATGCCGGGTGAAAATCCTGTCTGGTGTTGTATTGCCCTCACTGTCACTGTCAACGCAGTCCTTGGGGATTGGTCCTAACAGTTCATTTCTAAGATCAATGGAGAAATGTCGGTCATCAACCGCCATTCCAATAATGGTGCCTGCGGCTAGAGTAATACTCTTTAAGTCGCTGTTATCCACCTCTATTGGAATGGTGTCATGTTCTATGTTGACTAATGGTGTTGGGTTTACCCCCAACCCTTGCTGTTGGAGAGAAGCATTTAGATGTATGTAAGCATCAGGGTTTTTCAACTCTTGTCCCCTTTTAACTTTCACTTCCAGGGAGAATTGTCGGGTCCTTTCTGGGATGGTGACTTCCTCTTTAACCTGAATTTCAACTGCATAAGGTAGCAATTGAGCTGACCTAAATGCTTTTTCTGGATCATCAAAGCCCATGGGATTAGCCGCTAATCGGGACCAAGCTTTGAAGTTTATTAGGTCCAAACTAATGGCAAAGCGATTGAGAATGTCACTGCCTAAGTAAAAGGCGGCAGGGACGTCTCGCACGACCCAACAATTGTGGACTATGCTCTTGTTGCCAATGGAGATTTTGAGCATACACCTGCTTGGCAGGAGATGTTTTGAATTGGGTGCTTCCAGGTCCATTTCCCATTTGTCTATCAGTTTGAAGGTGGGAATGGCTGGATCTTTTGGAAGTTGGCGAAACATGGCTTCGCTGATGAAGCTCTTACCGTTGTTCACACACACTCGAGCGAGAACAGAGTCCTTCCCATCATTTAACTGAACAGGGATGAACAACTACTCTCCAATTTGCTGAATATCAGCCAGGCTCTGAGCTGATTTCACATCTTTCTGGACTGTAGGAGTGGGAGTTTCTGATTGTGGATTAGTAAAGAATTTCAGAGTGTTTCCTTCCAGCGTGGAATACCACCTTAAACTGGAAGGAAGGTTGATTTTCAGAAATAGAGAGGACCCCCCATCACTAGTCTGTTGTCCTACCGCTATTACTGTCACGTCTGGAATTTGGCTATTCTGGAAGTGAAATTCTACTTGGTCAGATTTTTGTTCAACCATGTGGCAGGTGCCGTTTAAACTAACATGGTTGACACTCTGTTTTAATTTTATTGGTCGGCTAGTCTGGGTCCAGAGGACCTTGTTTACACAATCTATTAGGGGTGACAACCTTCTCAGGAGGTCATTCCCTAGTAAACAAGGGGTGCCCTCTGGGGTCACAACTATGACCGGGTGTTTCAACTTGTGTCGCCCAATTTTAATGTCCAAATCTGCAGTCCCCTCAACGGGAATTTCCTTCCCGTCAAAGTTCTGTAGTTGTCCCGGAAGAGAGGTGAGAGGAATTTGGTAATTCTCTCCCCTTCCTGCATTCAGTTCGTCAAAGGCCCTTCTGGACAGAAGGGTAGCTTGAGATCCAGTGTCCACCAGTGCCGAGATTGTACCCTGCCCCTGTACTTGTACCGGGGCATAATATCTTCCCTCCTTCTCCTCAAGGGGGCACAGATAATGTACATTTTTGGACAACTGGTGGGCTAATTTTCTGGTTTTGTACATCGCTAGCGAAGAGATTTGGGCAGAATTCTGTGGAGAGTCTTGGGAATCTGAAAGAAACAGTTGGCAACTGGAGATCAGAGCCATTGTGGGTTCCCCTGGTTCCGGTTCTGGGCCGCCCCCCCCTTTTTGGAGGCAGTCCCCAGGATGGGTTTGAACCAGGGGATTTTCTTGCTGTTGGTTCTGGGATGAGATGGTGGGCGGCGGTAGCTCAGTCTCCACATCTCCCCAGTCTGGATTTGCATCCCTAGGGACCCATTTTTCTTTGGGGGGAGTTCCCCCCTCTCTGAAGGAGAAGATCCTTTTCCCAGGATCCTCTGAGGATCCCTCTCCCTCAAATTGGAAGATCTGTACCTCCTCATCAAACTGAGTCTGTTTGGGTCTTTTGTTTCTCCTACCCCCCCTCTGCTCTTTAGGAGGCAGACTTTCAGGGGCAAGAGATTTTGTTTCCGGTTCCTGGGTTTCCAGGGGCTGTTTACAAGTGAGGAAGGAAGCTTCCTCCAAGGCTTTACACCCCCCTTCCCTTTGTGCCTCCTCCCTGGGAACCGGTGAGTTATCGGGGTGCTGCCCCCGTCATTGTTCTGGAGCACCAGGTCCAGAGTTGGGTGCGTTCTGCGCCGGCACGCCGATCTGAGGGTTCTGCTGGGCCCTCAGTATGTGACCCAGATCCCGCACCATGTTTTGAACCTGGCGCTCTAACTGGGAAACCCGCTCAGGCTGATACGGGGCCCTGTTTTCTCCCCTGTGCTGATCCCGGGAAGGGCAGCTATCCCTTCTTTGGTAGTACCCCTGGTTGGGAAGATTTGGGTACCCCTCCACCCTTGGCCTCCCCTCTCCCGGATTCAGTGGTCTGGGCTCAGGGAATTGGGGAAAGAAGGATGGATGGTTTTGGGGCTGAAAGTCGGGTGGATATCTGGGGAAAAAGTTCTGCCCAGGGTTTGGTAAATTTCTGCCCTCCTGAGGGAAGTTTGGAGGGAAGTTCCCTGGGTTAGGTGCTTGGCTGGATCCCCCCCCCCTTGGGCTGGAGGAGTCCACACATAACCCAGGATGGGTCGATTTCCCTTGTAACGGGGACTTACATAATCAGGAGAGCGAGGGACCCCATTTGTGGGGCTGCCTCCTTGGCTCCCTGTCTGCGACTGGCCCGAGGACCTTCTGGGCCTAGCATTATTAGGTGCAGGTAGGTTTTTAGGCCCCCCCATCTCCAAATCCAAAACGGGGGTGACCTTTACCTCTGCCACCTTGGCAGCAGCAGGGGTGCTGTTGGCTTTGGGGTTTTTCTGGGCATTACTTTTGCTATCTATCGGTTTCTGCACCTCATAGATCCGGGTAGCCTGTTCAATGACCCAGTCTAAAGATCTTTTCTCGTGAAAATCCCTCACGAGCTGGGTCATGATATATTTGGGCAAGGCATGGAAAAACGTATTAATAAATTCCCTGCTATCCGTGCGCACCCTTCTTGTGGTCTGTGCAAAAGCACGCTTTAACTCCTGCACAAATTCTTGTGGGGCCTGATCCTCCCCACATTGCAAATTGTAGGCTGCCTTGCGAGCCTCTTGAGGATTTCTGTGAACAGAAAAATGTTTCAAGATGGCCGCCTTATAGGTGGACCATCTTAAATGATTTTGGTCCTCCAGCCCCGCAAAGAAACTGGAGTATTCCGGGGAGAAGGTCCACTTTACATATTGAATACAGCTTTGGCTGTCCTTCAAATGGAAAGTCTCCATCATTTGTTCAAACAACTCTAAGTGCTCCCAAACAGAATACTTAGCGTTCTTATGGTAAGGCGTGATGACGCTCCTGATCGCCTTAATCTGCTTTAAGGGGTCCTTAAGCAAGGCCCTTTTTGCCTTGTTGGCCTTTTTGGTTCGGGTAACCCTTATCCATTCTTCCTCGGACTCAGAGGCACTGCTCCCAGAGGTTCCCGTCTGTTCTTCCAGGTTTCCCCGGATTCTGCGAGCCTGGGAATGGCTGGCAGAATGTGGGGACCTGGTCTCCTGTGTCCTGCGCAGTTCAGAGGAGTCTTCAGATTCCTCCTTGCTGCCAGGATTTGATGGGTACCCCCTCCACTGACCTAACTGGGCAGAGGTTTTCAGGATGCCCTTAATGGGCCTACTCTCCTGGGGTTCCCCATTGAACTGTACTGTACTTGGGTGCCCATACCCGGATGCCCACCCCTCCATTCCTGAGTGGTACTGGCCTATGAGCCCCATACTCTTAGCTGGATAGTATTCTGCCATCCCTGTGGCCCTGTGCTCATGTGCGCCAGGGGACATGGGGGTGGTAGAGTCCAGGGACTGGGGGAGATGAAGGCCCCTGATGTTAGGGCTCCTGCGGTTATGGTCAGGAGTCTCTCTTTCCCAGCGGACCTCATCTCTATCCGCCCCTGCTCCCTGTTGCAATGCAAGAGCCTGCATTTGTGCTTTCAGTTCCTCAGTCAAGGCCTTACTAGACTCTATCAGTCTCTCCTGCATCGTTACCTGTTGTTGGAGCCTATCATTGTGTTGACAGAGGGCCTCATTTTCCCTCTGTGCTTCCTGGTTGGTCCTGGAGAACTGGGCCAGTCTTTGCTGCAGGAGGTTTACCTCCTGAGCTGTGTCCCTATTGGCCTGCTCCTTTCTTGCCAGAGCCTCTTCCACCCTCCTGGTGTGCTCTAACAAGTTCTGGTTTTCTTTTTGGAGGTCACCCAGCCCCTGGAGGGCCAGGTGATTTTCTTCCATTTTTCTTTTTAAATGGCAGACTTCCTGGCCTAAGGTATCCCTTTCCTGACTGAGAGCCTGCATCTGTGCTGCCAGGTCGTCCCTTTGCCTTTGGAAGGCACCAGCATTCTGGCGCTCCTGATCAAACTCTGCCTGGGTATCCAGGTCTTTCAGAATTAGTTTGTTGCTCTCCGCCTTCACTCTATCCAGGTGGCCTTGCAGGGTGACTACCTGTTCAGCACATACCCTGTTGAAGTCCAGTTGTTGCTCCAGCTTTTTCTGGTTTTGCAGTAGGGAGTCCAAACCTTCTCGGTATTCCTTCTGCAAGGCCAGAAATCTGGTATTCTGTTCTACCTTTTCCTGTTGCAGCACATCCATATCCTTCTTTATTTTAATGATGTGCTGCCTACTATCATCTTCTGACTCCTGGCTCCTCTGCAGCCTCTGCTCAGAAGAGTCCAGATCAGATTGGGCCTTCTGTAATGCCATCTGTTGCCTATTTGCCAGATTTTGGCTTTCAGCACATCTACCTGCATGTCTCCCATATATAGGTACAGGTATGCTGCTATCCTGGCAATCTTATTGTGTTCCTCTTTGGCTTTAGGAGCCATATATAGTTCACTCAGGGCCACATGTAAGGGACCCTGATCTCTATATATATCTGACCCTGTTTCAGTGACCTGTTGTGTGATGGCCTGCAACCACACATCCTGGCCCTGTTCGGTCCATTCACCTCTCACAAATAGCTTATGCAAGAGGTGCTCTCTGGCTATTTTCATGTCTACTAAGGTCGTCATTCTAGAGATTGGTCTCTGTCCTGACTTACAGAAGTTTGTATTTTATTTTTGCAGAACAGAACTTTACTTGGAGTGTCCCTTTTGAGGAATGCTTCACAGCGTAATGCAGCGTGGTGATCCGAACGGATGTATGTATCCCGTCAGTTAGCACACTGTATTAAGCTGCACAAGTGGTAAATCTAACCCAACATCCCGGACGAGCCCCCAATTTGTAAGAGGATTCAATTCAGCACTACAGCTAAGTTAACGCCTAGTCTAGAATACTGAATGAAAACCCTTATTGATATATCTTTAGGTCCAGTTCATGCGTTCTGGATGACTACCCCTATATAACACCCCTCTCTTGGAATCCCCCTGACCCCACTGAGCCAAGAAGTAGTTCTGTTTTGCAAATTAAAAGGGTTTATTTGATAATTTAAACAATAGATATATATATGACACTTTATGATAAATTAATAATTGAATAGCACACTTAATCTGATATGATAAAGATCAACAACGGAGAATCTGGCACTAGCACACTTCTTATAATCACTAATGAGTTGACATGAAATGGATAAGGTAGCACACTGGTAAATAGGAACAAAAGTATAATGTGGTAGAGGATGCTTTATGTAAGCTCAGGTGGATGCAATATTCAATGAATGCAGTACAGAAAATACTCAATATGATTTCGACCAAACAATGTAATCACTTTTCTCTGGCTATTCACTCCCCCCCCTCTTTATGCAATGCAAGGAAATGGGAGGAAACACACAGTTCTCAGA
Organism: Ambystoma mexicanum; assembly: GCF_040938575.1. Lineage (NCBI taxonomy): Eukaryota > Metazoa > Chordata > Amphibia > Caudata > Ambystomatidae > Ambystoma > Ambystoma mexicanum. The sequence goes on along the minus strand of NC_090922.1, from coordinate 490,545,429 downwards.
AATGCAATCAATGTAATTCAGTTCAACCCAGCAAGCTTAGACAACAGAAAACAGATGGGAGTTTTGAAAACACAAGCCCAAATGCTTTGATATGTGCTAGCAATGGATGAGAAATATGCTGGAAATGCTTTTTAATTCCCTTTCAGAGGTTCAGGGTGAGTGGTATCTAGTTAATATTAGTCCAGGCTCACACTAGCAATGATGCAAGGATAGTTAGCAGGTTAAACGAATTTCTGGCAAATGGAAGGCAAGCAGCAGCAGTTTTTACATGTGAAGAAATTTGCAAATCGCGGTAAAATTCGCGAATGCGTCGAGCGCTATTACAGAGGAACCACAAGGACTATCTCTATCGTTTTGGGGTCCTAGGAAAGCCTAGGATCTCAGCTTCCAAATAAAAGTTACTGCAAGTCTCTAGCACAAACGGTTGCGGAGATATGAGCGATTGAATAAAGGTCGTTTTTCAGATTTGAAATTTTAAACGCACACTTTTTCAGCTTTAAAAATGATGGCAGGATAGCACAATTGCTAAGCTGCAGTTCTACTTAGGTTAAAAATGGATTGAATTATATTATTTTAACTAGGAGATTGGTTCTGCACAGTTTTCTAGGTACTCACACTATATTCTTGAGTGAAATGGGCCTCATCACGGATCTGGTCAGGGTTTTAAATTCGCCTCTGGTCTGGTCTGGTCTGGCCTCTGCACTTCACAGTGATCTGGGTCAGCTCTCTCTGCTGGTGTGGGTCTCTCTGGGTACAGCACTGCTTTCTCTCTGGTCTGGTCTCTTAGTTCTGGATAGATTGAAGTCTCTAGTTTGGCTCTCTGGAGGTTGATGGAGGTAAAGTATGGATTTTTCCGGCAGAGCTTCCAGCGGCAGATGGATTTTGAAGGTCCCTATCTGTCCTGTCTGTCTGCTTTTATGTGTTTAGAATGTGGGTGTGTTCTAGCATCACTGACCCTACCTCTCTCTCAGCTTCTAATTGGTCAAACTTCCATTTATCATTTGATTGGGGAATGAACTGTGAGTCAGAGTGATGTCATTTTACAGCCTGCAGAAAGTCCACTCCTCCTGTCAACTTACACACAAATCTAGATTTGAAACAAATACATATTTGCAGAGGTACATATTGTTTTAAAATCATATGCACCCATCATGCATTACAGAAGGTATCCCCTGTTCAAACTCTGCTCTTCCTGGGAGCTTGCATTCAGAAATGGCACATATTTCACTTTTTAACTGATTTTGCAATTTCTGACATTGACCCAACTTTACATACATGTGCGCAGGGAGTACGGACATTAACTGATGAAGTTTCAGAATTTTAACATGCATACATTTAGAGTTATCCCCACTTTTCCGCTGACACCCCCCTGTACATACCACCGGTTCTAAAAACCTCTTAAACTGTGGGCAGAAAAATCACAAGAATTATGGTATCATTTATAAAATTTTCACATGTCCGCACCATGAGTTATTAATCTTTTTCTAAACAATATTCTGGCTACAAAGGGGTGTGGTTTTCTCTCAGCACAAGGTAGAAATACTGGTTAATCCAGTTCTGCCAAGCCAGCTTGCTCTCACAGGCAGTGCCCCTCCCAGCTCCTGCCAAGAGGAAGCTACATTTTACGACTGCGTAATAAAACCTTTGCCTGAGTGAAGAGGGCTTTGTTCACTCTCCTGCAGAGCACAGGTAATTCAATTATCAGATAGATGGCATATCCTTAGTGTGGGCAGCAAAAGGAAGGTTGGCCTGGGAACACAGTGGTGACTCAAGTTTCACTCCTGATGGGGGTAGCTGCCAAGCAAAATCAAGTTCCTTAAGCCAGACCTTCAGCTAACTGGCAGGTTTTTTGTTGCTTTTTAACTTAACTTGCAATTTTACACATGCAGCTAGGATGCTGAGTCTAAGTGCAAAACTATGACATTTCAACAGTTACAAAGGCATGTGATACCAAACATAGGTCACTCATTTAATCTAAACATTTTCGATTTTAGTGTCTTTAAATCCAGTGCAACTTAAACTGCTGCAATCCACAGCTCAGCCAGTCTTGTTATAAACCTTGTCTTATGATCTTCATTTCCCAGATTTTGTAGGCACACAAAACTCCATTCTGCCAAATGTCTGCTGGTGTTCAGTAAATATTTTGCACATATTGCAATGTTTGAAAATAGGCATTTTGACTTGCCTTCAGGGAAACAGAGTGGTTTTAAAACGCCGGCTTTTGGATAGTGGTGAGTACTGGTACTGCACCCCTTTTTGGGATTTAAGAAAATGAGTTCCCAACAGTTCTAGGTTGCATTTGGCAATCAGCATTGCCATTCCCAATGGTTTCAGACTACTGTGCGGGTAGTCCAATGGTGGTTTTAGGCAGTGTCCTTCTGTGCCCATAACATCGGCAAAAATTGGTGGCAGCCTATTCTTCATGCATTTCCCTGTGCATTTTCTGGGAAGCTCTGGCCATCATGATGTTTTCCATGTCAGTACTGCACAGTTTTGAGGTACGGCTCGGATGCATGGGTAAATACATCCCACAGGTGGTATGGCTGGGACTCGAGCCTGTGGATTTCCTAATGGTAAAAGAACCTGTCTGGCTTGAGTCTGCAATAGTTGGCGGGCCAATTCCTCTGTCCGGTCTCGGTGTGCTACCAATTCTCTCCGAAGGGCACTTGTCTCAGTACGACCAGAGTGGACCTTTGCCCTCAATTCACCCAACAACTGCGCCAACTGATCAACCTCTGGAGTTTCCATAACGCCCATGCAGAGTGGTTTCAGTATGGCTTCGTGTTCTGTAACGCTTACCTGAACTCTGCGGGGGTGTCTGGTTCTGATGCTTAGTTCCTCAAAGGTTGGATGTATTCTTAGATGAGATGGAATGGAGATTTCTGCAAAGGTGGATACAACAACTATTCATTCCTATATGAGCTTAACACTCCACAGAGGTCTAGGTACAGGTTGATCCTGGGATAACTTTCAGTCTAGCACAGTGTACTTCAGCTCCTTAGTTTTTGATTTGTTGAGCTCTCCATCCTGCTTTGGTGGAGGGTGCTTGGTCTGAAGACTTGGAGAAGCTTTTGGTAAATCAATCTTGGTTCCCAGGGGAGGTGGAGAACTCAGTGACTGAAGGGACTTCAAAAGGGAGGAAGAAGCAGGGGAGTAAGACCCTAAAAGGAACCTACTAGCAGAGGAATGTGGGCAGGGCAGAAATATATGTGAGGTGGTAAATATATACTGACACTGAGCTGAGGTGATTAAATATGGATACAACTGAAGGGGTTTGTTGAACTGAATTAGAGCTAATTGGGAAGAACGCAACGTAATTCTATTTCTTTTAAAATGTCCTTCCAGCACCCAATGGGTAGTAGTACAGAGCTGACTAGTCAAATGAGTTGTCAACAGTAAACACTTATTAAATGGCAAGCCGCTGACCGTGTTCTGAGAAACTATGGAACTAACATTAAACTAACTAAGCAATATATTTATATTCAGCCACGTCAGAGAGACGGACAAATATTTTGCTGGAATGTTGTATTTAGAATTGAAAATTCGCTACTTGTGGTTTTTAGGGCTGCCGGGAGTACTTGTGATCTCTTGAAGCGTAGCTGGCAGCTGAGGGGAAACGTTGCCACAGCTACGCTTCAAACAGAGAGTCTTCGGCTCGGAGCGACTAAAGGAGCAGGACAGCTGGACAGAAAAAAATGGAGCGTGCAGGGATGGAGGATACTGTGGAAAATATGGAAATTATACTGAGAGGGAATAAACAATTAAACTATCGGAAATCTGAGGTGCTGAAAATTCTGACAGGATCCGTAGTAAGCATTGCAATGCAATAGCAGATGCAACCCGAAGCACGGACTACTCGGTGGGCGGGGCTTATAAAAGGAGATGATCTAGGTGCATAGACAAACACCTCTTCATGAATCACAGTCAACAAGGCAACCATATTAGGTGATCCAGAAGTGAGGGATTAAGCAATTGCAGGACCTGATTTGTATGTAGCCCAAGAGTGCCAGGCTGATGACCAACTCATCTGTGGAACTGAAAAACCCCTCTGACAGCTTCTGGTGGAAAGTAGCACTGGTAAACTGGTGATGCCTATAGCCCTGTTAAAATTAGCGCTGGAGCAGTTACGCTACCCAGCACATATGACAAAAGAGAATCTTGCAGCAATGCTCACAGAAGACTGGTTCATACCGAATTTAACCAAGCACATTGTATTTTTTTTATAGTGAACTGTATAATCTGCCAATAATTCACAGCTGGGCACACATAATGAGAGGAGTCATCTCCAGGCCAGATGGGCCTTTTCAGCACTTGCACGTCGATTAAGTCGACATGATTCAAGTATGTAACGGGTATAGATACTTAATTGTTGTGGTGTGTCCATTCTCTAGATGGATAGAGGCAGGTCCATGTACACACTCAGACTCTACCGGTGCGGTCACATTTTTAGTGAGAGAAGTATTCCCAATGTGGGGGGGTGTGAAGTCATGAGATCAGATAATGGACCTCACTTTGTAAATGAGACATTCGGACAGATTAGCTTGCTGCTTGGTATAAAGCACAAGTTCTCGTCGGCGTATCATCCACAAGGTAATGGAATCTGTGAGAAGCTCAATGGCTTATTAAAGGAAAGGATAGCCAAGCTGAAGCTTACTCTAAGAAAGGGATGGTTGCATTGCCTTCCTTTGGCACTGTATGCACTCAGGAACCAACCCGGTTCCGACCATCATTTTACGCCACACGAGATAGCCACAGGAAGAAGAATGCGTACTCCCCTGACACCCCGAGATAGAGCTAGATGTGATGCCCAGTCCACAGGAGAAATCTTATGGTCTGAAATGCAAAATTACCTGAATTGCATGACATCTTGCCTTACTGTAATTTCAGACCAGCTGCAGTGACGACGAAAAGGGTGCAGGGCAGCACGGAACACAGAAGGAGATACTACTGCAGACACTGTTGAAGGTCGTTGCACTGCCAGGGAAGAAACCAGCCACAGGGTTCTCCGGTTAAAAGGTACTACCCTTTTATTCGCGGTAGTGGAAAACCGTGGTATCCCGGTTGCCGGGGTGCTTGGCACAGGCAAGGCGGCCACGAGATGATCCGGGAAGGCGAAAAGGCGGGCAAACTGGTTATCCCCACCAGTCAAAGGAAGAAGCTGTAACAGTCCTCATAGGAATTGCCTCAGGGTACCTAGTAGCATGGTCTACTACAACAAGGATAAACCTGTTGGCTGAGGAGGTTGGGGGATCAAGGGGACCAACAATGTCAATCCCTACCCTCTCAAATGGGACTCCCACAACTGGGAGAGGCACTAAAGGTGCCACATTCTTGAAACCAACCTTATCAGAAGTTTGGCAGGTGTGGCAGCTCTTGCAAAACTTATCTACCTCAGCCCCCATTTTTGGCCAATAAAAGTAGAGTGAGAGCCTTTCCTTGGTCTTCTTGAAGCTCAAGTGACCAGCCAAAGGAATCTCATGGGCCAGTTGCAAGAACTGTTGTCTGTTGTCTTGAGGTACTACAAGCCACTTGTAGTCTCCAGGTGCAGACTCAGTTGGTTCACTGTAGAAGAGACCATCTTCCCAGTGCAACCTATACTTCCCAGGCTCTTGCCCATCAGCCTGAGAAGCTGCCTGTTGGCGAAGACCTTCCAGAGTTGGACATTCTCTATGTCCCTTACTGAAGTCTGCCCTGTTGGGTCCACCTTCTGCCAGTAAAGACTGCAGCTCAGGATGGTCAACAGGATCCAGATCTCCAATGAGTTATTGGCCTTCCACTAGCTCTTCCTCAGAGTCTAGCTCAACCACACAGGGTTGTACCTCCCTCTCAGCTTCAGCTGGAGGTGGAGTTACAGGTGTAACTTTGGACAACCTAGGGGAAGTCCTTGTTGGAAGCACTTGAGTGCTTGCTGCTGGCTGTTTCCTAGAAGTCTTGGGTTTCCCCTTTGCTTCTTGTTGTTCAGAGATAGCAAGTTGTAACTCCAGTGGAGTAGGAGTGCTATCCTTCTTCATCATCTCCTTGGGAGTACCTCTCATGGTTCTCTCCCTTGCAGGTCTGGTGAGCTCCTGTAACCTTTTACTAGGAGGTCTGGGGGTATGTGACACAACTCCAAGAGTCTTCAGGTCATTTCCCAACAGAACCCTTCTTGGTACCTCACTTTGTATGCTGACAGGTATCTTCACAGTCATGTCATTACACTGGATGAGAACTGGTAACTGGGGAAGCATCTGCACAGGCCCTCCAGCTAACTTAGTGAGGCGTTTGGGTGCCTTAGCAACATCCTCTGCCTGAAAAAAATGATTTATCCACCACAGTTATGCTGGCCCCAGTGTCCCTAATGGCCGGAGTCTCCTGACCATTCACCTGGACACTGTCCTTATAATACTCTTTAGTATTATCTGGGATAGAATTATATACATCTAAATTCTGTTGTTCCCACAACCACAGAGACACTAAAGAAACACTAGCTGAGACTCCAATGGGTTCATCAGCTAGCAACAGAAAGTTTCCACTTGCCATTTGTACTTCCTCCTCTGGAGCGAAGGCTAAGGAGACAAGCTGGACCCCTGAAGGTTTACCCTTACATCTGGGATCTCCTTTCACATGATCAGGTGAGCTACAAACATAGCATTTACCAAATGCTTTCTGGAATGGTGGCTTGCTCTGACCTCCTTCTGGTTTACCACCAGAAGGTACACTACTCTGATTTGGTTTCCCTTGTGGCTTACCCTTATTGTTTTGTTTGGGGCCCACTTTGGGATTGGAATTATTAGAATTCTCTTTGGAGTCCTTTTTTGGCTGTTTCCCCTCATCCTTTTTCTGAGTTACCCCAGAGTCCTTGTGAGTAGCCCTGTTGGAAACCCACAAGTCAGCAGCCTTAGCTAGTTTTCTGGAATCTAATTCCTTTGAATCAGCCAAGTGCTGTCTGAGCTCAGGAGAGCAGGCATCATAAATTGACTCCAACATCACAAGATTCTTCATTCCCTCATAAGTGTTCACTTTGTAACCCTTAATCCATCCCTCTAAGTTCTTCAAACTTTCACTCACCCAGGTAGCCCAAGGGGTACCATCATGCTTTTTGAGGGTCCTAAACCTCTTAAGGTACTGGGAAGGGGTCTTCCCAAATCTAGCTATCAAAGCTAGCTTCACACATTCATAATCCTTCCTATCCTCCTCCCCCAACTCCATTACCGCATCAGTTGCAACAGGGGGGAGCCTAGAGAACAACCAGGTAAGCAATGCATTTCCTGAGATGTCTTGGAGCCCATGATTATACTCAAACAAACTCAACCAATCCAACACATCCAACTTAGGCTCATACATACCCACAAGCTCTTTAGGCATCCAGGTTCTTTTGGGACTGGAACTCATAGAGGATCTGGAGAGAGAAGCATTTTCCACAGACAATCTTTTCATCTCTAACTCATGCTTGAGCTCCATTTCCCTGAGCCTTAGTTCTTGATTCAGTTCTTGGTGTCTTTGTTCTGCTTGAGTATTAAGTCTCTTAAACTCCAATTCAAGTTTCATTTTCTCTAGTTCCAGATATTGAGGGCTAAGTGTGGGACCTGGTAAAGGTCCAGTAGATACAGCTGGCATGGCAGGTAGAGGCCCAGGGGAGACAACTACATCATCTTCACCCTCCTCTTCTGCTTCTGACCCAAGACTATCAATACTAGCATCAACATCAATATCATTGCTGTTATCTACATTTGCTGGAGTGGTAGGTTTCTCTGAACCACCATCCAGACTTTGGTTTGCTAACAACCTTTCTATTAGCTCCATTTTCTTGCCTTTAGTCAGGAGATTCTTATGCTTACAGAGAACTCTTAAACAATCAGCGGTTTTTGTAGCAAGGGACTCTTGACAATATCTTTCCATAGTTGACAGGTGTTGAAAATAACTTTTTTAGTGCTAAGCTTTGTGGTTAGTTGCACTAAGGTATCTATAAGCACACTAAAATGTATACTCAATACAAATCCCACCGCTGTACACCAGTGTTAGGCAGAAACCTGTGCAGTTCCCTTAGGGACCACTGCAAAAGGCTTAAGACTACAGGTGTCGGCAGTAAACCCAATTGGTAGCAGTCTGTACCACCCAGATTTACCTAGTAGCTGTGGCTGAGCAGCCAGACTTCTCTCAAGAAGAGTTAGTCAGTATATAGAGTATACAAGATAGGTACCAAAATACGGTAGCACAAGCAAACACTGACCAGAGCTTTGGTATCAAGTATATAATTATTTATTTAAAGACACACTTAGAAACACTCTAGCACTATTATTGTAAGCAAGTTCAAAAACACAGTCACTATTAATGTATTTACATCCCTTATTCCTTATTAGACAAGTCTTCTTAGTTAACACCACTTATTTCCAGACAGAGGTGAGCGCTTAACTAAAGATGGCACTCCAATAAGTTAAGAAAAAGGGAGGGAAAAGGCAGAAATTAGAAACAGCACACAACACAATACTTTAGAAGCACTCAGCAAGGCAGGAAAGTCAAAGCCTACTTGTGAGCAAAAGGTTCAGAGGCCAGGCTCCCTCTTGGAGAGAGTAGAACACCAATGCGCCCAAGATCACACAGTTTAAAAGGCTTGGACAGTCTTGCAGAGTTTAAAAAGGAATCAGTTCAGCTCAGAAAAGTTCAGTTAGCCAGCCTAAGGCCAACCCAAGTTGAGGATTTACGAGACACCCCACACAGACCGTTGCGAGGGAGGCCAGGCGGACACAGTACCTTGAAAGTGGAGAGAATCCTCCAGCGGGGGCAGTTGCTCCTGGCAGCGGGTGCAAGTTGCGGCGTTGTCCAGAGGAAGAGATGGTCTCGACGTGGAGGAAAGCTGAAGGTCGTTGCACTGCCAGGGAAGAAACCAGCCGCGGGGTTCTCCGGTTAAAAGGTACTACCCTTTTATTCCCGGTAGTGGAAAACCGTGGTATCCCGGTTGCCGGGGTGCTTGGCACAGGCAAGGCGGCCACGAGATGATCCGGGAAGGCGAAAAGGCGGGCAAACTGGTTATCCCCACCAGTCAAAGGAAGAAGACTCTTCGGGATGAAGATCTCCTCTGTCGAGGGAAGAAGTGGTGAGTCGGTTCAGCAGGGCTCCAACGGTGGTGTCGTCGTTGCAGGTCGGCTCAGCTTCTCCCTCTTTGGATTCTTTGGTCCTGTGGTGACGTCTGAAGTCCCAGTCCCCAAAGCCCTGCTTTTATGCAGAAAACCCCCATTCATCAGTCCTAGCTGTCACTCAAACATGCTAAGTGGTGAGCCGGGTGGCTCACCACTGGGCCAATCACACAAGAGTGCGACTTGAGTTGCCAAGGCAATTCAGTCCAGGGTGCCTAAACCCCCTCTCACACCCCGTGTGGTACCCAGACAGAGTGGCACCACTTTTGGAGGCTTCTGTGGAGAAGCCCGCCAAAAAGTGGAACAGAGGGCTCGACTTGGGTTGGAGTCACAGAAGCGAACACAAACGCCATTTTGGAACCGATTTCTGACAAAAAATACCAACCAGTGAATTAATAATAAAAAAATAAACCAGCGGTATGTTTGAGGCTATGTTAAAAAGTATTAGCCTCGAACAATGGGAAAATCCCATAGTAATATATTTGCGGTTGAATATAAAAAGTAGTATCCACTGCCACCAGCCAAAACTCACTCAGGGGGGACTGGACAGTGCCCCCTCGAACAACAGACCCAGGGGCAATCAAATTGCCCCTACCAGTACGCCCACAATATGATGGTTTGTACTGGTTCTGTTCACAATTTAGGACTAGTAAAGCCAATGGTGACTTTACATGCCCTGGGAGACAGTAGTCAGTCCCAGGGTACGGAGTCTATGTTTGGGGGTCACTATGACACCCCTGTGTTACGGCACGGAGAGTGCTGTGTAACACATATACCAAAAACACATGAAGCCCTATGGAGTAAAATACCCCATAGCCCATAAAACACATACAAAGTCAAAGGATATCTCAAATCATGTATTAGAGTGGGAGAAAAAGAGTTTCACTCTTAGCAGGAGAAAAAAAATAAACCCCAAAAAATCCAGCAAAGCTGCTGGGGGACTCACTAGGTTTGGGAAATTAACCTTAGCAGAGAATTCTCCCTAACAGACACAGCGCAAGAACTTTGTGTACAATACGCTTTCCCTGGAGATACCATCCTTGTAAGGAACCATACGAGGAAAAGGTGGGACGAGCCAAGATTTAATGGTCCCTTTACATTGGAGGACTGCACTCCTTCCAAAGTGGAACTATAAGGCAGTAGAGCTTGGATTTTTCTGGCTGATATCAAACCCTACATCGGAGAAGGTTCCCTGCCTGCACTACAACGCGAGGAGACTACGAGCGATGGGGAAGAACCACAGCACGTGCAGACGAGATCCATGACGAAGAAAAAGGATGCATGACCAGCCAGACAAAGACAAAGAACTTTTTGCAAATTGTGGCTTAAAATTGGACACTTACTCTGAGCAAAAAAGGGGATAAGGACATAAACGAAGGACACTCTGTGCATCCAAGTTGCAGGGTGAAGAAGAGAATTGCATGTATAAGCCACAACATAGTCTGTTGAACTTGAACTTTGGATCAAGACACATTAAAACTATGACGAGGAAATAACATGCCAAATTTTGATTGAGGACACGTAAATTGGAAAAAAATACAGTATCCAGACTCATTTCACACCGAGACCCTATTCGGAATCACTTATGGTGTCCCACAGTAGTGACATCACTAAAGATGTGGTAACATATTTTAGTCTAGTGCTAAGATCATACCCGTCATTGGTGGGGAGACTCATCAGTGTCACTGACTTTCTTCAAGATCCCGGAAATGAAAAGACAATAAGAAGATTGCTTTCTGTAATTGCCGGACAATTTCTCCTACTTCCTGAATACAACGAGGAGAAGCCAAATTTCTCAAGCAAAGAAGGAAGTAAATGAGTTTGTAAATACATTGTTAATTTCGAATAATCGAAGAATGTCCAAATCTTGTCAGAAGAACGACAGACACACTCACGTTTCTCCGAGATCCAGCGAATACAGAACGTCTGAGCACACTTCTAAATAACATCGTGATCTTAGTAGCACTCCACGCAAACGGACAGTGCAGACATTGTCTATAGCGAAGTGAAAGCATACAGTCCTAAACACCAGCAAAACGGGGCAGATGTCCCTGTCCCTAGAAGACAGTATATTGGCCCACAATGTTATCTTTCATTTAGTCACTGATTTTCCAGAGCAAATGGGGAGACCGATCGATGTTGACATCCTCACATTCATCAGAGACCCAGCCAATATTGCACAAATAGGCATGCTCTTGCATGGAATAGTATTACAAATGGAACTCTCTAACCATCAGCATAACTATTTCAGAAGATTTTGAACCTTCTGAGCACTGCCAAAGACTTAATTTCTTATTCTTCCATTGACAAAGGCAACATGTCTTCAGGACTGAAGCAGATAAGAGGCGTAGACTGGGAATTGACCTATTTTGAACATGCACAGTGAAGAGACTTGCTGAATTATTGACTAGTAAGAACACTGCATCCTGAGACAATAGACAATGCATTATTCAAACAAAGGGGGACAATCATTTAAATATTAAAAATTAATATTTTGGTGAATGATCGAGATGGGAATTCAGAGCAGCAACCTTGTCCTCCCACAGGAGGAAAGACGTCCACGTTTCTCTGGAAGTAAATGCTGCTGCCTGACCTACAGGGGTATAATGTATTTGTGTATTATATTCATCATTGTTTTACTGTCATTGAGGATTAGAACTGCATTTTTCATTGGTGCACAAAGCGTTCCAATTCCAGTGCACCCACCTAATGATGCACACATTAAGCCTACAAAGGCGCCCAGACCTTAAATAGTCATTCCTGTCCCTAGATGATCTGATGGTGGAATGAATGAACTTGAAATGGATGTGATTAGCAATGACACATACACACTTGTGGTAACAAACAAAAAGGAAAGCCGGAGACAGGGTCGGCAAAGCGTGAATGTGAGAAGATTACAGACAACTACACGCATGCAAACATGGAATGCAAATGCAACAGGCCTAGTGTCAATGACTACAGAACCACAATCCAAAACATCAGTGAAGAAAAGACTGCATACTATGAGAAACTCCACAACAGACATTGTGGAAGACAAGAGGAGTTGGAGAAGAAACCAACAGAAATAACAGTAATAAACACCTCTGAGACAACACTGATAGAGACGAAGACAAACTCAAAGAAAATCTCACGAGCATAGATGATAGCAGAATCCATCTGGCCATCATTAGCCAGGAAAAGGCAAGAGGTAATAGAAAGAATTGCCAGACTTTCCACAACTCAAATGGCACAAATGAGGAGGCCTGCACCATGGACCGGGATACCTGAGGATCCTCCTGCAAGAAAGAGCCATGCAGATGCATTCAGGGATGTAGTAATAGCAAACTACATGAAAACCTTAAGAATCAAGAGGTGTATGCACAGATATGACAACAAACTAAACGATTACCTGGACAGCACAGCACATTTGGGGAACAACATTTGGTACCAGCACATGAAAGAAGTTGGAAGACGAAATTCAGAAGGGGAATGCTTTGTTTGTGCACTCCTACCGTACAGCATGGGAAAGTCCAAGATCTTCATAGTTGGAGAAATTGATGTCCAGACAGCACACTGTCTTTCACATGTAGCCATGTGCAAAACGAGAGGCCAGTTCATGGGAAGTGATGCCTCACTGAAATGGGCAACTGAAGCAACTGATCCAAATGAAGATGATTATGTCCAGGACATAAAGACAAGAAACAATGGAAAGACAAAACACATTGTGATCAGGTATGAGAAGCCTGGAGTTAAAGGAGCAGAAATAAGAAGAGAAACAAATCACAAACTAATCGTTCAAGGGAAGACGCCAGGATATGCTCGAAAGTGGAAGAACAGAGGCCAAATGCAAATTTGGGGAACAGTGCTTTCACCAGACGGATGGGAGAAAGGAGTGGTGATAAGCAGAGGTTGAATGGTCTTCGGTCACTATGAGCCCACCATCAACATAGTGAAAAATGGAGGCAAGCCATTGTGGACCAAGCTTGCAAAACTGCTAACATGGGTCGAGGACAGATAAGTATCCTTGCAGATAGTACCATCGGAAAGCCCAAAATTCTGCTTCAGGAATAATGGCACAAGGAAGATGGGGGACAATCAGAACTGTGGATGAGTTTTTGATGCTCCAGGAATGATACTTGGTACTGCAGTGATCATGGATCATTATTGGGCATGTGGATCCAAAGCCTACATCAGACTGCCAAAAAACTGGGGAGGTATATGTACAATAGTGAACGTCCACGTTCCAGCATTGGTGATCCCGAAAAGTGACCTGAACATTGACAGTTTCCCGAAAACAGATGCTCACCTGAGGAAAAGGAGATCTGTGGAACTGCTAACTCGGATGAAGAAAGAGAATTACTTCTCTGCCAAATCAGAAGAAGCCTTTCATGCAATTCCATATGAACATAGGCTGTTCAGCCTCACCTCATCAGTGTTCACAATTATTTTTATGCCAAGAATTCAGGTGGGAGCAAATACTAAATGGTTGCAGATAACCAGATGGGAGTTATTACAGACCATCAACACGACCATAAAGGGATTCACCGCAATCAAGGAAGAGTTAAGAGCCATCCGACTGATGTCTCTCCAGAACAGATATGTGCTTAACATGATCGCAGCTATGGATGGCGGAGTTTGTGCAAAAATCGGAGAATCATACTGCACATTATACCTTCACACGATGAGGAAAACGGACCTTTAACAGAAGCCATAGGTTTGCTGACAAAACTGCAGAACCAGATGATTGATGAAACTGACGAAATGGATCATGACAGCTGGTTTGGATCACTATTCTCATGGGTCTCACAATGGATTGCAGATGCATTCAAGTTCCTGGGAGCCCTGCTAGTGATGATATTACTAGGCTTTTGTGTTATCAAGATAATAATCTCTCAATGCCAGAAGACTGTGAAAAAAGCCATAGGGATGAAGATCATGATTGATGTCAAGCCAGGATGGAAGCCTAAAGACCTGACTGATCAAGAAATAAAAAGCTTTGTGAAGGCCAGCATTCATGCACCAGAGGGAACAAAGTTTCTCTACCCCAGGAAACATTGAAATTATGTGGGAAGATGGGTTTACTGCAGCCCAAATGGACAATGTCAACTCATGACATGGAATAAAGACAAACATGTAAGGACCACAGGAAGCCTGAAGGGAGTAATAAAGATATGGACTCCAAAGAGACACTTCTTCAAACCATCATGTACATATCCAGAAGATGAAGAAGGAATTAACCCAGGCAATGGAGTGAAGATGAATACAGAAGAACTGAGTAAGATGAATGCAAAGATGGAAGTGAAAGTGGTCGATGAACCTGTTGAAATACCAGTACCAAGGAAACCATGGACAGTAAGGTATCCATTGAGGAAACCCTACAAACAAATCAGACGAAATGAAGATTGCCTAGGTACAGTCCTGGAAGAAACCAAAAAGGTCTTAATGGAAGACAAATGGTGACGTCACAAGAACCCGGACTGACTCACAGATAGAAAAAATGATGACCAGAGAATGACGCAAAGAGACGAAACGCCATGAATAAGGATATCGTGAACCTAAAGTGAAAGGACGATGTCAAAATGCAAAGAAGTTTAAAGCTGTAAGCAAGATGAAGGCATTCAACCAGTTTACACCTGTAAATATGCTTGGAACCGCAAGAAAGCTAAGCAAACAGTGTGGCTTGCTATGCTTCGCAGAAGAATAGTGCGGCAAGCGCCATTATACATAATCTACCTCAGAATAAAGCACAGTATTATAAGTGCATTTCTACTTTGCATAAGAAGCAGAATCCACCTAGGTTACTAAAGGCCAAATAAGAAAAGATTCATATTTAGCAAAACGAGAAGAGATGGATGAATCGAAACTCGGCAGAGACAACTTGTGCCAGGAAAGCCAAGGTCATACTAATAAAAGAAGCACAGAGTAGCTACACCTAATTGAAAGTGAGAACATAATATCCTGCCTCTGAAAGGTCGAGATAAGAAGATGTAGGCAGGTGGCGGGCTAAATGAGAATCAAATACACAAATTGAGAGAAAAGAGACAAATTCATGGTGTAGGAATCACGTGACCAGCCGAGCTAGAAGAAGCGAGGGTTCACACCTACGCTTGACACCTGACCAAGCAGAGATATCAGAACTTTTCCAGACAGAAGATGCAGTTTCGAGGCCAACCACAGTGAACTAATTGACACATGGACACTAAAGTGATGATTGATTGTAACCATAATCGGAGGAAGGCCAGGTAACTAAGGGGCTCCCCACACCTGGCCGACCATTCTGTGTGCTGCTAAGTGAAGTGGAAAAGTGTACATGGGGTTGGTGCCAACCCAATCACAATGGACCAAATAATCTAGGGTCCTATAGTTAGTAGAACCAATGGGACGTTGTAATTTTAGTGACGTCTACAGTAGTCATTTTTGAAGGAAGGGCTTAGATGCCCACCTGACAGTGTTTATCCAATCCCCTCACTCCGTTACCATATACAGATATAGTACCTATAGTAAAGTTACCTTTTCCTAACCAATAGAATTGCATGTTACATGTTAACTTTTGAGTGTTACACGTCAGTGATGACGGTTTTTGAGTATAAATGTTACAACTTGTATGAAGTTCGTTGGAGTTGAAGCGAGAAGGACGATCGCATTACTGCTGATATCCATAACTCCCCGTTGTCTGTACTTGTCATTAAACGGACTCCCTTTGCCAAACCATTGAGTTGTCATTATTGATTCGTGTTGGAGTAATGAATCTGCACCCACATCCATCTCAAGGGTGCAGCTATCTCATCTTAAAGTACTTCTGAGCAAACCTCGGTTCTATGGGCCGGCCGGGGGTCTCGGAGTACAGCACCTCTGGAGCGTCCCTTTATTCCTAAACTGGGAAATGTCTTCATATCCATCTTCCCTGCTAGGTGTGGGTCCCTCCTAAGTGTATTGCCCTTTTAAGACAGTCCAAGACTGCATCATGGCCTGACGTAATAAATGCAGCTCCTGCACGCACGTGCCTCAGAACTTCTGCAGACTCCAAGAATGGAACGAGACCATGTCTTACTTCAGGCCTGCAGGCGCACACTGTGTGAGCACGGGCCTGCAGGCCAGGTTGCTTTGGGACCTGTATGCCAGCAAGGTGGCCGGAGTCTGCACCAGCCAATACAGCAACCTGATGCGCACAGCCTAGCACGGTCCGCCCTGTATCCCCGTAAGACTGATGATCCCCGGCAACTACCCGAGGCACTGTGTCTCCAACACCCTAAGTGCTGCTGTCCCCAACACTAACGGGGCCGGCTTGAGTGGTCTCGCCGGCCCCGCAACATTACCAACTATGCTTGTGCACGTTGCTATTTTAACTTTGTTTCATTGGCCTATTAAAAGGGTGCCCTTTTAATGGACATTTTTTACGCCTCATCTGGTATTTCCAGTTTTTAAATGAAAAGAGCATCTGAGCTCTACATGATCGCCATATGTATTGTTAAGATCTGTGTGTATAGGCCCATATTACCAAATTACTGTGAATGTAAGCAGGCGTCCATGACCAAATGATAATGATGTGTTATTTTATTGCACTTATGCTTAAGCGCTTTATATAGAAAGAATATACACCCAATATCACCCAACCTGTGTTGGTACTCATTTATCGACCTGAGAAGGATGAAAGGCTGAGTTGAGGAGTTTCAGACAGGCTAAATCAGTGACTCAGCCCCTGAAGTGTGCCTGAAATAAACCTTTAATGAGTCTAGCAATTATTGCATAGAATTCCAGAAAGACACATTATTTGGTATTCCTATTCTTTCTTATGTAGGGTCAGTGCTGAAAGTGTTAAACTTGTCCTGTTCTTATTTTTCTTCTCCAGAAGTAAAGAGCCACATGGTGCTGGCCACAGCCCAGGAGTTTGCATTACAAAAAAAAAAGAATACTTTTTTTTCTTTTTTTTTTTTAGTGGTCGCAAGGGAGACCTCAGAGGTCGCACTTGTGACCTCTGGCGACCCCTAAATGACGTCCCTGAAAAACAAATAACAGAAGGCATTTAGGCTAAGTATGAAACATGCATAGCCAGGCGATAAGATCTCTGTGGCCTAGTGGTGAAGGGCTGGGTCGCGAAGTACTGCAGGCCCGTGTTCACAAAGCCACCAATTCTTTTAAAATTATTTTATTTGTTTTTTTTTCATAGTGCTATTTTTAAATTGCTCCATTGATGAACCTAGACCATGCCCGCCGCACCAAACCTGCGCCTGCAACATATGCTCTCTTGCTTTTTTCCTTTTCTTTTAAGTGCTCCATTCATGAACCTGCACCATGCCAGTCGCGCCAAAACATACCTGCGCCAAGAGATACCGGCGGCAAACAGGCCGCGCTTAAACGTGACCTACGGCCAAATGGCCACGCCATAAAGTTGTGCGCCGAACTGGTTGTGCCAAAATGTCCTGCTCCGAAAATCATAGTAATCATAATTTGTTAGCACTTCATGCCTGCCACTTCTAAGAGCTATATTAGGCGGTTGTGTGGCTTTTTTTAAAGTAATTTATAGAAAGCCTCATATGCTGCTGTGTCCCTCTAGCCAGACATGTTGGGGGATTAAGGAGGGAGATGTAGTTTCATTTGTCTCTCCTTGTTTTTTCTTTTTTCTCTGTTAACAATGGCTGAGCTGGGGGATGCAATACTCTGCTTCTTGGTCTTAGATGTCAAGGGGCATTGCTCATTCTGGTCATGTTTTGATTTGTCTTCTGTCTGTCTTCTTCTTGCTGCTAGACTTTG
The DNA here is from genome assembly GCF_040938575.1 of Ambystoma mexicanum. Taxonomy (NCBI): domain Eukaryota; kingdom Metazoa; phylum Chordata; class Amphibia; order Caudata; family Ambystomatidae; genus Ambystoma; species Ambystoma mexicanum. The sequence goes on along the minus strand of NC_090922.1, from coordinate 490,527,586 downwards.
TCCATCAGCTGTGATTTTTGGATACCGAGGCTTGGGCCTCATTACTCGACCTTCTCGGGTTGAGTGTGTAGTCGTGGGTTAGGATTCATCTTGGTCTGTGTGGAATTGTCACAGTAGGGCTAGTTTCACTGGGTCTTTGCCGTGATGGGCCGCGGGTAGCGGTCAAAAGGGTTTGCAGTGGAGGCAGTGTGTCTTCTGATCAGAGGGTCTGGATCAAGATCCAGTCCTTGGCAGAAGTTCTTACTCAGCTTCACTGGATGTTCGTCCAACATCTCAATATCCAGGTCTCTGTGAAGGTCAGCTATCCTTGTGAAGAGTGTTTTGATGGGAGGTCTTAAGGTTGTTTCTGAGAGCTAAAGAAGAGGGAGACAAATTGTTTACACAGGCTTTTATGTGCTGGCAACTATGGGGATTGGTTGCTCTGAAGGTCATGACCCCAGCTCACCAGTTAATGTTTCTCTTTCAGGACAGCTAATGCTAGGTTTTAAGAAGTGTATATTTATATGCTGCTGGATGAGTCAATCAATAGGATACATGCATAATGTGTGCCTCTCTAATCAAACCTAAATACCCACTCAGGTATAGCAGGACCTCCGCAAGCTTTTTGTTATATTATGTTATTGGGCATTTATATAGCGCTCTATTTATCATTGGCATGACCTCAAAGCGCTTGTAGGTTGAACGCCCTTGTTCCTGTGTGCTCTGTATGTAGGTTTCTTGTGTAACGCCTGCCACTGCATTGAAGCTGCTCCAAACCATTGTAAGGGCAGTGTAGAAAGGGGACAGGGATAGAGGTCGCATGTCATGATGTGTCTTTCCTGAAGTTGAGAGTGCATGCCCCGTTTAACTATTCACTCGCAATTCAGAAAAAAACGATGTGTACACAAAACATGCAGGAAAATGTGTTAAGAAAATCACTCAAGCCTGTACTAAATAAAGAATATTCACTTAATGTAACTACGCCCAGCTTTTCGCCAAGCCAGAGAGGAGGGTGGCTGACTGCTTCCCACTTACGCGCCATTTGGTTGCAATGCACCTTGCATTGCAACCAAATGGACCAAAACACGCAGGGGTGGCCATCAAAACCGATATCTTAAAAGATCGGGGGACATAACATCAAACAACTGAGAAACATTTAGCAACAGAAAAGGCGAGGTTTGATTTTGTTTTTGTTGCTTTGATTTGCATTGGAATAATGTCAATTTGAGGAGGGTATACGCTTTTCTTGTTTTGTTTTTAATCTGTGCCTATCAATATTATATCCTGAAAATCTAGGGTCTTACTCAAATAGAAGAGGGTGTCGGTATGGGTGGGGCCCTGGCTTGCCCCCATCTCTATTTACCCATGCCTGAAAGTGTCACATGCATTTAGAAGCTGGGACACGGTGGACCACGCTAAAGAGACAACAATGAACTCTTCCACAGTTCTTCCGATAAGCTGCAAAGCCCGGAGCGATTGATTGCATGTCACTTTCTGAAGCAGCTGCCAGGACCTCGCGATCTGGGATTCTGGGGGTGGCGCTCCTGAAGCCTGCCGGCTATTGCGTAGGGAACCTTGTATAACTCTGGCAATCCCCCCTTTCCCTAGAAAATACACAGAAAGCCGCACCTAATGAGTTTTTTCGCAGCACCACTCCCTTTGTCTCTGTTTCACGGGCTGGAGTTTATGAAACAGGTTCCAGGAAATGGGTGGGCTGTTAGCGGTCTGCACCGGGCCCTCCTCTGGCCAATCAACGCTCGTGCCTATATTGGGCGTTTGCCGATAAAAGGTACTGAAATAGTATTTTCGTTCTGTCTCCTTCACGGAACTTCTCTGGACTCGCGTTCCACCCCTACCAGCCTAAAAGCTTTCAGATTTGAGCAGCAGAAACGCACCAGGTTTGGCAGCAGGCGCCGTCTGAAGCCCGTGCTCAGCATGAAGCCATCGCTATGCATAGCCAGCATTCTCTTTGCTGTCCTGGCTGAAGGTGAGAATCTCGCTCGCCTGTCTCTTTCAGGCCCCCTCTCTCTGTCCGTTTGTGAATGCCCCCCACCCAGTGGCGTATGTAGCGTGGGGTCAGGTGTGGGGCACGCTGCCCCACCCACCGAGGCGCTTTCAGGAGCCAGGCACAGGGACATTTTTCAGTGTGACACTTCTCCCTTTGGGCACCTCAAGGAGGGTGCTCAATGGGGAAAGGTGTCCCGCTGGCAGGACACTGTCCTGAGGAGTTCAGGGCAGCAGAGGGGCTCTCACATTGTTCTGTGCCAACAGAGCTTTACAATGTGAGCCATCAGGCACTGATTGGAGGGAGGGGGCGACTATTAGCAGGGTCCTTTGTCCCTTTAGAAATGTGAGGAGGGAGTGATCAGAAGTGAGAAAGGGGCATACTGCTGCATGATTTAAGAAATAATTCCTATGGATTTAAAACCCAAGGAGGATTTGTTAGGCTCACATTAATCTACACGATGCTATTGTGACTTTCCATGCATAATGAGGAGAATAAAACTAAAGCCATGCTGTTATTACTCAACATATTTCTATGACAATGGTCATAGTGTATAGTATGAAAGACTAGTTTATTATGTAATGTGGTTTGCTTCCAAGGTATTGCTATAAATAAAGTAGTATCTAAGCTCATGAAATGCAATGCATAACCTTAATAAATATCTATATCAACGAAACCTGGGAACATTTGCTCAGTCGCTTAAGTTGTCCACATCCCGGTTTCACCATTTAACCAAAGTGTGTGATCCTGGGCAAATCACGTAATCACACTGTGTCTTATCTGCAGCTTTGTAAGTGATTCTGATTCACTTCATAACTTGCTATTAGTAAAAATAAAAGCCTAATTACCATACAGTTGCACCATATTTAATAGTGCAATTTAGGTATTTTGCACCTCACAGTTATTTGCCACTTGGCTTACTTATGGCGACTTGTTCTGAAGTCACTTCCATGGTGCCTCCAAGTATCAAAGACTGATGAAGCTCCTTATATTCTGTGAAGTCACTTCTGTTGGTGCAATCCATATGCAAATTAGGAGGTTTCAGTGTATTTCGACCATGAGCGCCTGTACAAAGCGCAAATAGATGACTTTCCTGCATCTGTAATGATTCTGCAGTTTTATTAATTTTATTATTTGTTCAAACGCCATCTGCCACTAATGTTATCAAAAGAATAGATTGAGACAGGGGTGGGCGGTTTGTGGGCGCGAATGAGACCGTATGGAATTGTGCGCACCTCATTTGGGGAGGGGTAGCTGGACTTTTCTCGTGGCCTGCCCTCCACTCTTGCAATGCTGGATGCTCCCCTGCTCTCGCCTGTCTCTTTCAGGCCCCCTCTCTCTGTCCATTTCTGATGGCCCCCCAGCCCTCTTCTTTCTGTTCCCCTGGGGATTGAATGTGAGCCGCCCCTCCCTCTACAGCCTGAATCCTCCTTGGTCTCTTGGTAAAAGGCAAATAGCTTGTCCCAGCCCTAGTCAAAAAGGAAGATCATCCTGGAATCATTCTGGAGTCATCCGATGACTCCATTCTAGAGTCATCCATGGATAGTTCAGGAAGATCATCCAAAGTATTCCCACAGGCCAAAATATGTAATGAGATGATGACTCTTGAGTCATCACAGAAACTACTCCAGGATGAGTTTGGATTACTTCCAGTGATGATCTTGGATTACTCTAGGATGACTCCATGAGAACTTCAGGATGAGTTGGGATTACTCCCAGATGACTTCGGATTACTCTAGGATGACTCCATGACAACTCCAGGATGACTTCATGACAACTTCAGGATGGGTGGGGATTACTCCAGGATGACTTCAGATTACTCTAGGATGACTCTATGACAACTTCAGGATGAGTTGGGATTACTCCCGGATGACTTCGGATTACTAGAGGATGACTCCATGACAACTCGAGGATGACTTCATGACAACTTCAGGATGGGTGGGGATTACTCCAGGATGGTTCCATGATAACTTTAGGATGGGTTTGGAATTGTGAATGATTATTGCAGACCACTCCAGGATGAGTTTAAATGATTTCAAGATGCTTCCAAAAGATTTAGGAAAAGGGGTTGGATTACCCCAGGATGTATCCCTTTTGAGTAAGATTGGTGGCATCACTTTAGAATGACACTATTTAGACTTACGTATAGTGTACTGGAAAAACTCCTAGGGAATTTTGCAGCCGTCACTTTCCCTCTTTGACTTCTATGCTATAGCACCCAAATGTCGTTAACTAAGCTGATTTAGCGTACAAAATTGCAAATCCCCCCATGTCACGAACCAATCTGTAAACTCCCACATTTCATTTCTCACCTCTAGCTAACATGTCCTCACACCCAATAAACTCCCACAATTACAAAGTGCTGCACTAAAATACACAATCTTCAAATAAACCCAAGCAATGGCTTCCTTTTGGTTTAATGCACCCGAAATATGTTAACTAGAAGTCCTTCCTGGTAGAAGCAATGAAATCCCACAACAATCCTATAAAAATCCAAAAGCAATGCAAACCCAAGACAATCCTATAAAAATCCCAAAGCGATGTTAACTATAACCCTGAAAAGAAACCCTCTTGTAGGCATTACACTCACTGGGTCTTAGTCGTCATTTGGGTAAAATGATATGACAGTCGAACAAGGCTAATGGGATATTATCTATTTTTAAAAAAGAACACACCTGCTTTTAATTAAATTGCATTTATTAAAAGAGGCACAATGAGGTTCAACCTGAAAATGGGCAGATATACACAAGCATGACTGTAGCAATCCCAGAACTGGGTACTTTACAATTAGTGCACATGTATGGATTTTAAAAAAAACAATACCAGCCAGGGAGTCGAACCCGGATATACCCAGTAAGCAAGAAGTCAGGTACGGACCAAGCTCACAGAGCAATTGTGAAGCAGGTACCCAGACTCAGCACAGCTTTCAAGGGAGTTAGGTGGGGAGCCAGAACCAGGCAATGAGTCAAATTGAGACCCAGGGCAAGCCCAGGGAGCAAGGGTGAAGGAGGGACCCGGAACCAGCGCAGGGAGCCAGATGGGTACCCAGACACAGCCCAGCAAGTAAGGAAGTTTGTTAGGGACCCAGAACAAGCCAGTGAGTCAAATGGGGAACCAGAGCAAGCTGGGGAGCGAGGGATTCTGATGTGGACCTAGGGTAAGTCCAGGGGAGTCAGATGGTTACCCAGAACCATCCCATGGAGCAAGGGGGGGCACAGGCACAGACCAGGGAGTTGGGGGGCACGTCGCATCCCAGGGAGGAAAACGGAGGTGTGCACACAACCCAGAGATTAAACAAGATGGTGGTGCAGACTCATCCCAGGGATCAAGCAAGTGTTGGGGCGGCCCTTGATTACCCTTGGGAGCAGAGGAGAGGAGAGGGAAGACGCAGACCCAGCCCAGGACGCCAAGGGAGGGATACCGGCCCACGGAGCAAGAGAGTAAGAGAGGGGAGGGCACAAAACCATGTGAGGTAGCAAGGGGTGGCGGGGACTCAGCCACAACGCAGGAAGCAAGAGGGCCGGGGGGCCCCAGACAAGTACAGGCAGCAATGGAGTTCCCCTGAACCAACCCAGTTAGCATTTTATAATACAATAACTAAATGTTTTGAAAAATAAGATGAATTTTGCATTCTGTAAATAGTGACTAGACTTGCGTAGAAAAAGACAAGTCTGGTGCCTTCTGCTTCAGACAGTAGATCCCAATTGTGTTCGGCAGTGCTTTTCGTTATTCAACAGCAGAGTGTTCTCCAAAGCCCATTTCTGTTGCTTTAATGGATACATTCTGAAATGCAAAAAGGAATCATTCTGTAGAAATTGTTTGAAAAGAGCTGGAAAAAGATGCTTAACAAACATAACTTTGCTGAAGAAGTGCCTGGCACAGAGATGCCTGGATGAAAGGAAGTGCAGTAGACAATTAGCAGTGTACAAGCTTCAAATAAATATATTTAACATATGTGTTCTGAATGGCATTTATGTACCTTTTATTGCTTCTTGTCACTGACAATCCAATGTTAATCTTCCCTTTTCTGCCATTTTGCTACATTCACGTGCCAGCGCTTTTTTCAGCAGGTAGCGGGCCGAGTTGCTCATCTGTCTTTTTGTGCCGACATCACAATCTCCCTTGGTTCACCATGTAGCCTGTAACGAGACGAATGTTCCTATGTGTATATAAGAAAAGAAAAATGATTAGATTTCTCAAACCTGAAAAACTATATCAAGATCTGGAAATTGTTCAGATTTCAATATTTAATAAAGCCACATCCACAATTATATGCTCTCTTTTTGGCGGTCTGTTTATCTTGTTTCCTTACTGCTTTTCTGCCTAACTGGTTATTTATTCACATAGTATCGTGCTTTGGTGAAACAGCTTTGTAAGCACAATACATACAATTGTAGATCTGTAGGCTTAGGCATATAGTCAATTGCAAACTTTACAAGGGTATCAACCCCAAGATGTCTTCACAGGAATGCCGGGGTAGAGGCGAGAGATGAGGCAGGAAAAGACTAAGATTTCACTGGCATATTGACTGAGAAGATAAAGCATTACATTTAATAGGGGTGTCAACCAACTTGCTTTTTACTCAAGGAGTGCTTACTTCTGATGCTGATGCCGGACCAGGATCAGGCACTCGGTGGTTCCGGCTCCCCTCTTTCTTCACTGAAGAGCCAGTTCCAGGCAGTGTCCGTTGGGCAGCTTCCGATGCCAGTCCATTCTATCCCAGTACACCGAAATAGTAGCACAAACATTAATATTACACATGACCAGTGACCAAATTCCCTTCTGCCCCCAACTGCTTCAAGGCGAAACAAAGGGAGGGTGGACAACAATCATACTAAGCCAGGTGACATTCGGATCGCGCTAGTGCGTGGGAAGGGGGCAGGGATAGTGCAGTACAAGATGATAGCAATAAGTAAGTGACGGCCAGCAAGTGGCAAGTGCATGGGTAAGTGCAGACATCAGGGGGCTGGTAGGGGGACTGTAGGGGTTGCTAGGTGGGCAGTGCAGGTGTGAGACGCTGGTGGGGGAGGGACCTGGGCCCGTGATCAGAGGGTGTCCAGGTAGCCAGTGCAGTTCAGGATACAGCCAGGAGGTCAGCAGAGGAGAGGAGAAGAAAAAGCAGAAGCAAAGAGAAAGGTTTTGAGGTGCTTCCGGAACCAGAGATGATTCTCCTCAAGTTTAAGGGAGGCTGTTCCAGAGGGATGCATCAGCCGAGGAAAGAGATCTACCACCAACTCGTTGTTTGGAAAAGCGACTGACCCTGAGGGATTTGGAGGCGGATGAGCGAAGAGCACAAGAAGTAAGATATTTAGGAAGAGAGAGTTGAAGGTGTTGAGGACCCAGAATGCCTTGTGGACGATGCAGAGGGTTTTGAAGTTAATCCTTGCAGCCACTGGGAGCCAGTGCAGAGATTTCAGTCCTGGAGAGATACGATCCCTGGGCTTGAGGCCAAGGACAAGTCTTGCAGTACTGTTCTGGATAAATTGCAGGGGGTAGAGAGTAGAAGCAGGCAGATTTAGAAAGAGGCTGTTGCAATAGAGTCCACCCTAGAGAGAGAGCTCTGGAAACAGTGAGCTTCTGTGGGGAAGCAGAGGAAAGGAAGAATACCCCTGAGGAGGTGCAGCTGGTAGTGTGACTTCTTAGAGACGTCAGAGATGTGAGGAGAGAAGTAGGGTGTGGCGTCGAATTTGATCCAGCGGTTTTCAGAAGCATAAAATTGCAGAAGTGGTGCCTGGCACACGGATGCCTGGATGAAAGGACGCGCAGTAGACAATTAGCACTGTACAATCCCCAAATAAATATATTTAACATGTGTGTTACCTTCATGTCACCCTAGGGACTCAAAGACTGCACACCCCTTACCTGGGTCGACAGCAGCAACAGGCTGAGGATCACAGGAGAGGCCGCAGCATCTCCTCCATCCAACGAGCTACCTGCAAGAAGTAGACACAGTTTCAGGCTTGGCTGAACCCCTTCCTAGAGAGTGCGGTCTGAGCCTAGCTGCACGCGCATAATGACGCAAAGGCACAGAATTGAAAGCAGAGCACCAAAAGTTTATAGTCAGGCAAGGCTGCAAACAGGAGCACAGCCGAACGTCTGAATTGGGTCTTACTCCCCCCCCCCTCCCCTTCTCAGAGCAGGATGTTACTACATCCGGAACTAATAGTTCGCCTGCAGCTCCAACACAGCCCCCCCTGCACCTCCCCCAGCTACCTGAGTCTACCGCACCAACCATACCCCTTCCAGGCGGGCTTCCTTTTGTTGTGCAAAAAGTAAAACACAGAGAGCGAACCAAATGAAATAACAGCGGATTTCCCACCTGTTACATTCGTCCGTGGTCGCAAGCTAGCACCCCATTTTGCTGCCCTTACACCCTGTGCCAGGCTTCCAAGAGGAGGGGGGGGGGGTCTGTTATTTACCTGCACAGCTGCGAGTAATGCAGCCATCATGGCAGGGATGGAGTGATGCCCTGAGTCTCGCGTGATGACATAGTAACCACATTCCAGGATACGCTGGGGTTGCACCGATGAATACATCACATTTGCCAGGGCTTGTCTGCAATCATGGCAACAGAGACCACACGTTATACATATAACTTTTCCTTCAAGCTGCCTTGCTATCTTTATCATTTCTTTGAAATGCCCATTAAGTACAACCGAAATGGGCATGAATTGTTTTCTTACCAATTTGATACTGTAATTGTATTGTTCAAATTGTTCCATAACATGTAAAAAATTACTTTCTAACGGGTACATAATAATTCTTTACTTCCGAATCCTTCACATGGCGCCGAAACAACTGTGGGTTTGCCCTGAATAATACAGCGTGCGTGCGTGCACTGTGTGCGAGCGAGAGACAGCTGGCCTGCCAACATAGAATTTTGAACCCAGATTGCCCTGGTAAACAACCCTAATGATCGCTAATGCTATACCCGCTTTATATTCCAGTGACACGTATAGTTTCTGGTGTGCAGAAAATCCCCGTTGATTCCAGTGGCATCAGGGAACTGGGGACCGGTGTATTTTGTTCTCAGTTGGCATCTTTTACACAGCCTGATCGGTAGGGGAGCGAGAAGAAAGACTCTGCACATGCACACGAACTCTGTCGACAAGAACACAAGTTTTATTTGAATTTGTTATGAAACATTAGCGTCCCATATCTCCTTTGCCTGCAGGACATCCAGATTTCACGCAGGTAGGGCTTCATTGCGTGCGTCGCAAAGGGAAGGAGAAAGGAATTATTTTTCAGGGCGGCAAAGGCAGCAATGGCGGCGCCTATAAACTTTCCTCGAAGTGCATTCACATAGCGACTGACATTGAATGGGGAGCGGAGGGCGAGTAAACAAAAGTGAATTGGGGTGAAAAGGGCATCTACTTAAAGGCCTGCTTTGGCATATAGCAGCGGCTCTGGTAGATAGGGGACACAGACTTTGCCGCGCTGATTGGGACAGCCCAGGTCTAAAAGGATGACTTTAGAGATCATCCTGGAGTCATCCGATGATCATCAAACTACATTAGAAGTCATTCCCACATCATCAGAAGTCATCAGGCTGTTAAAGTAATCAGCTATGTCTCAGAATGGTGGGTGATGATTTGGGGATGAGCTTAGGATGACTTGCTGATGATGCCAACATCATCCCTATTTTAGGAAACTCTTTGTTCCTGATGACTTTAGGATGACTTGCTGATTACTTCGAGAGCTTCACCATGATGATTTGGGGATGATTCTGGGATGACCTGCCGATTACTTCAGGAGCATCAACAGATGATTCTGGGATGACCTGCTGATTACTTGAAGGGCAAAAACATGTTTGTCCCTGATGATGTGGGGATGATTCTGGGATGACCTACTGATTACTTCAAGAGTCATTCAGCTTTTGCTTAGTTGCACTTGTGCTAAATGATTTTCAAATGCTTTGCTAAGCACACCTTTTTGACTATGCTGGCGAAAATGGAAGCCACAGGCCTTAACATAGCATGCACCCCCTGGGTGAGAATCCTTTGCTATCACAGTCAAAAGCAAGCACCCAGCACCCTCAAAAGCCCCAATGTGTCATGGGTAAAGCCGGAGACCATGTTGAGCATGGCCTTAGTGGTGGCTAGATGCTTGGTGGCCAGAACCTGGGGGAAGGCCAATCCCCCCACCTTTGCAAGATGACTGGAAAGCATGGACCTGTGTGAGCGCAGGGAGACTATGTTTGCCTCATCACACCTAAGCACAAGTCGCCCATTTGACTACTGGCCACCTTTCAGGCAATACCAATTGGAAAAAGCGCAAGAGGCGCAGAAGCCTGACTCTTCCCCGGGACACCCACCAGGGTGATACATATTTGGAGGTAAGATTCAAACCTATATGGGAAGGTCACCATAACCGATGGCTCGAATAATCTGTAAACCGGCTGGGATAATGTACATGGAACTTGGGTGATCGTCACTAATGATGGTTGTGAAATGTGAGTTCTTTTGTTGGGGGGCGGTGGAGCTGGTGGGACATTGTTGGGAGAGTTTAGTGCCCACTTGGGCACCTGTTTATTATTGTAAAACAATACAAGAAAGTTTTATTTAAAAAAAAAACAAAACAGGTACCAAGCTATTCTTTGTTAGTGGTGGAACAAACTCAAACTTCACCCTGCTGGAAAAACGCCTTCATTTAAGAATATACTTTCCTCCCATTGTATTACAACAGGCATATGCAGCATTGCCTTACCTTATAGCAAATTGTCCACCATCGGGACTGAAAAACCTCATACATGAACCCAGAATGTCCCCCTGTGTGGTTCCCTGCACTGGAAAGGGAGATATTAGCACCCCAGGGGAGACAAGGAAACATTTGGAGCAATACCATGACTGAGGCCTTTTTAGAAGTGCATTCCCTGCAAATAAATTAAATCACTCCCAGGGACCTCAAATGTTGTCAGACTAGGGACAGCAAGATCAAAATGATTTTCCCATGATAAGACGCTTTAGGGAAGTGGTGAAATCACTGGAGTCCAGTCTTGCAATTGAAGTACTTAACCACATATCTTACCAGCTACAGTTTGTGGACATGTTTGGGTTTTGATGGAGATGACTTAAAACGTATGGAAATCACATGATAAACCAGCTGACAAACATAACCTTTGTGATAATGTCTCCTACTTTTAGTCATTGTTTGACAGAGGCGTGCAGCTGGTTAATAAAGAGGATTTCATTTAACTGTGCTTTTCATAACAAAGTGTGTTTTTAAAGAAAGTGTGTTTCTGAGGAGAGTGGGGTTGCTGGGGGAGCAGCAGATTATAGTAAAATATTTGTATTTTTAAACACACTGTGTCCTATGTATAGTTATGCTATTCTGTTAAATGTCTTACTTTTGAGACATATGAATATCGAAAAGCAATGTGGGGCTGGTAGATAAAGAGGGGGTAGGGTGGCTGGGTGGGGGTAGAGAAAGTAGAGGTAGTATGAGTGGGGGTAGTGTAGAGAGGGTCAGGATAGAGACAGGGACATAATCTCACCAAAATGCCAGGGGTAACTGAAGGGTCATCACTTTACCTTTCATCACATTTGACCCCACCCCGAAGTGACATCACAGGAAGCGAATGAACACGACCTTTCACCCCTTGACAAAACACGAAGTGGCATCGCATAGCATTGTTCCTAAGTACACTACGAAAAATATGGTTACACTATCACTGTAATGTGATATACATTTCATACAAGAATGGATCAGCATATGCATCATTAATATCAGTGTGTATAGGCCCATATCATCAAATTACTGAGAATGCAAGCAGATGGCCAAGGCCAAATGATAATGATATGTTAATATATAGCACTTTCACTTAAGTGCTTTATATACAACAAAACACACCCAACCTGTGTTTGTATGCATTTATCAACCTCAGAAGTATGACAGGCTGAGTTGGCCTTGCCGGGATTCGAACCTGCAACTTGCAGATCACACACATAACGCAGCAGCAAGCGCTCAACCTCTTGAGTCATCTTCCCGGCTATTGCTAGCTTGCCAGCTATCGTAAAATCAGCAATTACATGTCTGAATGTTCTCAAAGTCAGAAAGCAAATTAAACTCAGTAGTGGATACCATTAAACTGGTAACTGAGATTTAACGCTTGGCCATTTCATCGGCAGGTCTGGTGCAAAGTTGGCCACATGTCAATCCTGCGTGTATCTAGTTTTCAGGCTTCAGAGGTTGGCAAAATACATACCATTGGGAGGGTTCATAACTGTGTATTAAAGAATTTAGAGTAGCGCAGGGAAAGCAGCGCACTCACACGGCATCCCGTACTCTTTCTGTTAGGAGTGAAGCCTAACAGACAGAGTATGGGATGTTTTAATGTTTTAATTATTAATAACATATGGGTTACATGTACTGTATTGCATTGTTAATGTATTTTTGTATTTTATTGTTTGGTGTGTTAAAGATTTACTTAACCACAACAGTATGAATAAATATAAATAAATAAATAAATAATTGTTGATTGACACTGAATATTGGAGCTGATTGGTCACAATTTGATTGGGCTATGTTTGTGCTATTTTCCTGGGTCCGTTGGGCTACACAAAGGCTTCCGTTTCTGGAAGTCAAGTGCAGCAATGGCGGATAAAGAGAATTTGACCTGCATGATCCGTCCGTGTGGTTTGAGCAAATTAAGCCACAGTAAGGTAAGGAGGCAGTACATTTGTGGGCATTTTTGGGCTTATTTAATTCTAAGGCATTCGGTTGGCATGCTGGGGATCTGCGTGTCTCTCAGACACATTAATTTGATTTACAAGGCGAGCCGTAGCTGCCTTTGTTCAAAAGCAGAAAGGAAACAAGCATCGTCACAGTCAGAGATTATTCACTCACAAAAGATGAATGTGAGTCGCAGTCGGAGATTATTCGCACGCAATGCATGAATGTGCCGGCTGATGGCATGCTAAGTGCTTTGCAACTGAAATAACCGCCGCCCCTTCCCCTCCATCTACCTGCTTTGCGGATACTAGTATCCACGCACCTACCACTGATTGCAGGGGTGGGGCATACCAATGCACCAAGCAGCACAAATAACAATAACGAAATGTAACGGAGCACAAAAGTGGAAACATATCAATGTACTACCGAGCACAGAAACAAAGGAAGCTTGTAAAAAGTGCATTCAACACCTTCCAAATGTACACGGACCGCAGCAAAATGGCGGATTCTACAACAGACCCTTCAGCATGACGCACTCCCCAGTCATTTAAGGCTTCTTCAGGGATATTGCAACATTCCCTCTTTAACGTGAGGGCATGCTAGGCTTGGAGATGAGGAAGGCTGGAAGGAAATGTTGCATTGCTTTATGCCCCCAAAAAATATTGGTCAGTAGTTCAATGCCTCGTGGATGATGTTTCTCTCTTTACACAAAACAGAAGAAGAATTAGAAATGCTCCACATGAGGAAAAACGATTGCACTGCTCAGGCTAATCAAAACAAGCTCCTGCATGCCGCTTTAGGCAACTTTCCAATTCCCACCAACGCACGCAGTAGCCCTGGGTTATACAAAATGGTTGTTCATATGACAGAGCCTTCGTGAGAATGCACTCAGTCATTCACCACAGAGCAGCTGCTTGGCAGCAGGTTTCCTCTACTACATGCTGAGGCAAGCGCTCTGCCAAGGAGCTAACGTGCTCTCTACTCACAGCTAATAAGGAAAAGCACAGACTAACTTTGCAAGAGGCTGCCCGACCATGACGACAAGAGCTTTTTCTGAGCCTGACAAAGAGTGCAGCAGTGTTCTGCTCAGGCCACACACCTGCTGATAGTGATACACGTCTTTAGACTAACAGGTCACAGCAAAGGATACCAAGGCAGACCTCTCAGACCTAGGTGATCTCGCTGGCCTGTCTTATTTTTGGAGAGCTGAGCAGCTGCCCGCCTGACTGCTTTCACACCCTATGAGCAGGAGGTACATTGAAATGTTTTACTTATTTATTTAATGACAATTACAGGGAAAGCAATACATTTTTGGCACAAAAATGCTTACAAGACGTTTTAAAATTGATTTGCAGAGCGGAGGACCACTAACAATGGGTGAGAGGATGCCAGGGAGGTAGAAACATGAACCAGGGACAAGGACAGTAGTTCATGTAATAGGAATGGGCTAGTGGAGGAAGTGCTAGGTTTTTGGGCGAAGGGGTGAGGGATAAGTGCTTTGGGGCTGTCATAGAGAGGACGCGGAGAGGTGAACAGGGAGATGTGATTGGGTAGAATGCTATGTAAGTAGTTCTTCAGAAAGCAGAAGAGGTTGTATTTAAATACCGAATGGGAGTAGCGCGGAAAGGGAGATGAAGAACATTCCAGAGTAAGGGAATGTTGGAATGCACATCCAGACCACCACCCCTCCTGGACGATTTAGATAGCGAAAAATATATTAAAATATGGAAATAAGCACGAGACGGTGAAGGGGGAGGGGTGTGTGTTATGGGTGGGAATAATTGGCGGCAGTGGGAAATCCTACAGGAAGAAGTTATTCAGTAACGTTGCAATTGATCTATGTAGGATGTAGAATACCTGTATACACAACAGTCATAAAACGAACTAACACCACGTTTACGATTAGGCCTGAATCCTCGCAGACTGTGTTTTCACAAAAACACTGAACAATGAGGCTTTATTCCTCGCTTCACCAAAACATCCCGATTCCTAGATACGGCAAAGAATGCACATATGCCCCCACATCAGTTAGGCCTTTGAACTAATTAAGTAGGAATGTGTGCAGCCAAAGCAGGGAAGGGCTGCGGTTTAGTACCAATGTTGTATTCCTGGGAGCGAAGGCAGAGGTCTTGGGATTCCAAAACAGGGACCAAGATTTAAGACACTAGTGCCCCCCAGAAAGACGGTCACTCTATTTGAACTACCAGATATGCAGGTAAATGAGCTCTAAATCCTTTGTGAACTGGATTCCTTAGTGGGATGCTAGGTTTATTCTTGGGGAGTGGAACTGATAAAGGGGAAAGCAGAGAACAACATGATCTGTGTTTTGTGTCAAGGAGAGCTAAGCATGATGCCCATATGGCGGGAAGGGCAAGGTGGGGGCGCCAACTTGTCTGGGATGAGAAAAGGCTGCTTTCTTTGCAAGGACCAGGCTGACCTCGAAATTGCCCACTAGAGTTCACAGTGGTAACCAGGAGCATGTCACAGGGTTAGGATTGAAGGTAGGGTGGTGCCAGTTGATGTTAATTAATTAATTGCTTTGCAGCATTCCATTATGGACGAGGACGTTACTCACGTGTGGTGAAGAAGAGTGAGAAGACAGTGCAACCAATTGGAGGATGGGTCACATGCAATCCTTAACACTGTATATCGAGTTTGTCATGAGTGATGATGTGTGTGTTTATAATCTGAATCTTGTACGAAAGTGGTCAGAGAGCTCTTCGGAAGTGGATTTGTAATACCTTGTCGCCGTTTCCTTTTGTATACAAAACAAAGCTCTTGTCTTTCTCAAAAAAGGGTGCACCTAGCCTTTTTCCCTAGTGGGTTGTATTTTCTTGGTATGATCACTGGGAGTTGCCCTACAGGAGCAAGGAAGAGAGCGGAATCGCAAGGGGAAGGTGAGGGGCACTATATGTGTCAAGGGGGTGAGCCGAGGATGATCGTAGGTGGTGCCTCGGCGAGAGTAGGGAGTCAGATGTGCCGATTTGCAGGGTGGGGCAAGTCCATGATGTGGCAAGGAGGTGAGCCGAGGATAATCGCAGAGAGCGAGGGGGAGAGTAGGGAATCAGATAGGCCGATTGGTAAGGTGGGACAAGTCCATGATGTGACAAGGAGGTGAGCCGAGGATAATCGCAGAGAGTGAGGGGGAGAGTAGGGAGTTAGATAGGCCGATTGGTAGGGTGGGGCAAGTGCGCGTATAGTAAAAATGAGATCTAAGTCTTGCCTTTCATGGATGCCGAGAATGGAATATGGCGGGCTGAGCATTAAAACAAACACAATCTCTCACAGCAAATAGATCTGCAGATTATTCCAGCCTCGAAGTAGCACAGGACATGTGAGTGACATATACTGGTGTGAGCTCCTTACAGAAACTTTCAGAACTTGAGAGAAAATAAAGGTGGCTCTGAAGCGAAATGCTGGGAAGGTAGCTCAGTAGGTTGAGTGACTGTTGCTGAGATCTGTGCATAACCTGCCTTTTACTCCACCTGTTTGAATCCTTATGGGGTGGAAGATCCCCTTTCTTTTTGTATTGTTGATATCACCTGTATAAAAGCAAAAACAGTACTGAAGACTAAGGACCTTATTCCGAGTCCAGTGGTAACCCTGCCGGTGCTACCAGCGGGTTGGCGCCAGACACGGAATGAATTACCAGCGCCTGATTACAACCCCGGCAGTCCGGGAAGTCGGGTGCCCGTCAATTTGTAAGATCCCATTTCCATAGAGTTTTATGGGACGCTATGGGAATGAGGACCACGGAAGCACCTGCACCGTTTTTAACGGTGCCGGTGCTTCAGTGATGGCTTGCCTACTGGGGCCGATGTGCCTGGCAGGGTCAGTCCTATCGGGCACATCGGCTTTGGCAGACAAACCCATAGTTTGCCGGTCGGGAAACAACGGTGCTGGTAAGCTTACCGGCACCGTTGTTTCCAGACTGGCACACTTGTAATGAGGCCCTAAATAGGCTCTGTAGCATTATAGAAAGCAAATAAGTGGTGCAGACTGGGTTTATCTGTCTCAATCTAAGGAAATGGGCAGTCACATTTTTGCAGCTATTCATTCTCTTTCTTGCTTTGCCTACGCATGCTTATAGTTTGGCACTTGGAAGTCAGCTGTAGATTGGTTCTAAATAAAGATGGAAAATGTGAAAAAGCAATCTATCCTGTCCTCTAATTTGTAAAATGGTGGAATCTGGAACCAGAAAACAAATCCCAGCTTCTCCAGTTGACAGCGTTACGTGATCCTGATTAAATCACTTTGCCTCACTTTGCCTTGTTTTTCTCCACGCAAGATGGGATCATCCAGCAGTAATTCAGTTCAGTGTGTTCTGCCAAAATCCCACTTCCACACGGTTTAATGGTTAATGTGTCGCCATGGGTGCTAATATTGACTCTCAATAGTGCACCGTATAAACACAATTCCCTCTCAAGTAGTACGTGCACTCAAGTGGGAGGGATGTGCACATGTGATTTAACGTTGGGTGCCATATTGCCTAGCTGTATTTGTTTCCTGGCAGTGCTCCTGAGTTTAAAGCACAGCGTTTTTAAAGGCCTGTGTCCAAGCAGGTAACTGGATTTTTTACTGCATTTCAGCAGTGAATTGGGTAAATGTGTGAATTTATTTTGTGCACTGCCTTTCATTCAAAAAGGAGAGCAAGTGACTTTTAAGATTGGGTTGTTAGGTGGTGCCACCTATAAGCGGAAACTATTGCATTAGAGTATAGAAGGGAAGTATTGGCATATGAGGAGGGGCACACAGCTTGTAGCTGTTGTTTGGTTATTTGCCCACCCTTTGACCCATGGCCAAACTAACCCCTTTTGCCATTCCCACCCGTTCCTGCCCTGCTACTCATTGGAAGTCTTTGAGCGAGCTTTAATTAAGCCTTGGATATCCACAAAATTTGAACCTGGGTTGGGAGTCGAAACCTCGAATCTTCCCTAACGTTATAGCACACTCGGATTCGAGTTAAATTGATTCTGTTATTGCTTCTCTTTAGGGTTTTTACTCCATTGTTACAGATTCCTGGGTGTTGCCTTCAGGGTTCCACACAATTTTTGGGGTGTCTTTTCAATGTTGTTTTCCAAATAAACAATTACTTTTTTATTCGTGTTCTTTGGATTTTGCAGCTGATTAAAATTAGAGTATTAGGCCTCGTAGACAGAGGTAAACTCCTATTTGTTTAGGGGGAGAATTTTGGAGATCTGCTTTAGTTATTATATATCTGTGAGCTCCATTCCCCTATCAATAAAAAGTCAGAGATCCCATCTTAATGTCGGGATCAGAAGAGGAGATCACCCGGTCGGCTTTTCGTGTGATCTGAGTGGACCAATACGGATCAGGAAGATCCCTACATCAGATCTCCTCTTCTGATCCCGACATTAAGATGGGATCTCTGACTTTTTATTGATAGGGGAATGGAGCTCACAGATATATAATAACTAAAGCAGATCTCCAAAATTCTCCCCCTAAACAAATAGGAGTTTACCTCTGTCTACGAGGCCTAATACTCTAATTTTAATCAGTTGCAAAATCCAAAGAACGCGAAAAAAAAAGTAATTGTTTATTTGGAAAACAACATTGAAAAGAAACCCCAAAAATTATGTGGAACCCTGAAGGCAACACCCAGGAATCTGTAACAACGGAGTAAAAACCCTAAAGAGAAGCAATAACAGAATCAATTTAACTCGAATTTATTTAAGCCTTACCATCAAACTTTGTGCTTGAAGTGCCCGCTAGTGTTTTCTCAAAGTGGTCTTCTGAGAGATAAGGACTACCACCAGCCACTCATTTTATAAGCACTATGCAAATCCTTCACTGAAATCCTGTTAGAAACAAGCACTGGCAGAGCCAACAGTTTTAGCTTGTGCATATGTATTAGGCATTTGCTAGCTCCCAGGCTCCTAACCCCCACCCACCGTACTGCATCTGGTGCTTGCATACCGAAGCACCACACCCTGGCGTTCTGGAACTGGCAGCAGTAGCCTATTATTGTTAAAAACAATGCTAAAACCATAACCTACCACCAGAACGCTATGACCTAGCATAAAAGTGCCCTGGGCATAAAAGAAAGGAAACTTGCAAAGAATACATACTTATCTGGGGGCATGTATGGAATTGGAAAGTGGCAATCAGTGCCAACTAGGTCTTTGTATAAAATGGTAAAGCTTCATAACTATGATACACGTGTGTGGCATAATATGGCATCCGTTTTGCATTATGCATACGCTTAATGTTAATGTTAAAGGATATTTGTACCGCGCACTATCACCACCCGAGTTGTCCACTGGCGCTCTGGCGGTACTGAAAGAAAGGAGGGGTGGGGGGAGCTAGTGGGGATGAGCTGCAGAAGTGCAAGAGAGCAGTGATGTGCTGTTGGTGGCTTCAGCCCGGAATTCCGTTGGCTGGGCTTGGGGTGTTATACTGTTGGAAGCCGTTGTGTGCTGTTGTGCAGGTATGTGTGTGCTTTGTTTTGTTATTGCAGTGTAGTGAAGTTTGTGCGGATTGTTGTGTTGTACGTTTGTGGTTGTGTTTGGTTAGAATTTGAGAGATGTATGGAGAGAGTGAGCTTGTTAGTGGGTTGGTTAGTTGGGTTTCCTGTCTTGAAGTGAGGTGTGCCATTTCTGTATTTCTAATCAGGTGGGGTGTGTGGGCATCTCCGTGTCTATGTCTAGCTCAGGGGCTGTATGACACTCAAGGTCGCTTTTCCAATATGGCATCCGTTGATATGCATAACCTTGCCAAGTTGGGCAACTGGCTGCCTATGTGGCCCCTGATTGTATGCGGGGTGGGCAGGCGTTTGTGTGTCTGATGCAGTCTAGCCCAGAATGTATTCCTAATCTAGTAAGAGGGCGGCATTAGTAGGCCCGGGTTTACTACCTCCATGTGTTGAGGCCTGCTTGGAATTCATCATCTTATTCGGTTGCTCATTCATGTTACCGCTTCTTTCCCCTTTTGTTATGTCGCAATGCTAACGCTTGCATTTATGTCCAGTGGCGGCATCTGCCTTCATGCACAACTCTCTTTGGTCCATGCCCCTGCCAATATCCACAGCTTAATTAGTGTGGCAAGTGCTAATGTTCACCCAACTTTATACAGGTATGATCTGTAGTAGCATTTATCGAGCAGGTGATGGTTGTTCGCTGGGAGTTGGCTAGGGACGCTGGATTCTGTCCTTATGGGTGTCGCCTCTCTTGTTGTAGTGAGAGTTTCTTTATTTGGTTCTAAATGTTGTCATTGTCGTCCTAGATTTGTTATCCCTTTCATTGTGTTTCCCGTTTGGTGGTTTTGGTTTTTCAGTTTTCATCTGTGATGTTGAAGAGCCAGGTTTTTATACATTTTCTGAATTGTAGGTGGTCTCTAGTGTTTCTTTTTTCTTTCGGGATGTTGTTCCAGGTTTTTGCGGCTAAGTGGGAGAAGGAGGAGCCTCCCAGTTTTTTCTTAAGGTATGGTTTTTCGTTCAGATGGATTTTGTTGCTTGATCTGAGGAGTCTTCTTGGCTTGTAGGTTGTTAGTTTCTTTTGCAGGAATTTAGCTCCTTGTCTGCTGATTGCCCTTTGTGTTATGCACATTGTTTTGAAGGTAATGCGATGTTTGAATGTGAGCCAGTGCAGTGTTTTTAGGGCTGAAGTGATGTGGCCTCTTCTGGATAGTTTGAGGAGGAGTCTGGCTGCTGCATTTTGGATCTGTTGTAGTTTCTTCAGGAGGTATTCTGGTATCCCTAGATATAGGCTGTTTGCATAGTCGATTCTTGACATGATTAGGGTGACAATTGTGAGTGTTTTGTGGGTGAAGGAGAGGAAAGGTAAGATTCTTCTTGCCGTGTGAAGGAGGAAGAAGCATTTCTTGATTATTGCACTTATTTGTGGTTCTAAGGTTAGGGTGTTGTCCATCAGGAGTCCAAGATTGTTTACTACCTTAGATGGAATTGGTGCGGTTCCCATTTCCGTTGGCCATGGAATATAGGTTTTATTCTCTTGATTTTTGGATATAATCATGATTTCTGTCTTTCCTGGGTTGATTTTCAAGTTGTTGGCATTCATCCAATTAAACACTTCTTTTAAACACTTGATTAGGGTTGAGTTGTAGATGATTTGAGTGTCATCTGTGTAGTAGTAGCATTTGATTTTGTATTTTTTGAAGATTCTGATTAGTGCAGTTTGGTAGATGTTGAGGTACAGTGGTTATAGTGAGGACCCTTGTGGTACTCCACAGCGGTTGACTCGTGGTGTGGATTTGAAGGGCTTTAACCAGAAGGTTTCTGTTCTGTCTGCTAGGAAAGATTTAGTCCACAGTAGTGCTGTGTCTGTTATGCCTATGTCTTCTAGTCTTTTGGTTAGGGTGTCGTGGCTAACTGTGTCAAAGGCTGCGCAGAGGTCGAGCAGAATCAGGGCTGAGGTTGTGTCGAAGTCCGCGTTTGTTTTTAGGTTGTCCCAGATTGACAATAGTGCTGTTGCTGTTCCTCTTGCGGGTTTGAAGCCGATTTGTTCTTGGTCCAACAGGTGGTGTTTTTCTACGTGTTCTTGGGTTAATTTGTAGACGTAGGTTTCCAGGAGTTTTGCTGGGTAGGTGATGTTTAAGATCGGCCTGTAGTTGGAGAGGTCTTCTACATCGCCACTTGTGTTTTTTAAGAGTGGTTTGATATATTCTGATTTTAATGTTCCTGTTGCTAGTGATTGATTTTGGAGGTTTCTGTAATATTCTGATGGTGTTCCTTGTGCGAGGATTGATTTGTAGATGTCAGGCGGGCATGGATCAATGGGTGAACCTGATTTCTTGCTGTGTTTCACCAGCAAGACGAAAACCTCTGCCGATATGTCAGGAAAGTTTTGGAGTTTGTGTTGTGGTTCTGTGTTAGGTTCGGTTTGTTGCATGTTATGGTTGGTTGGTCTGTTTTGTATGATTTGTTGGATGTCGTTGATTTTGTTCTTGAAGTGGTCTGCCAGGCGGTTGCAAAGTTTCTCAGAGGGTGTTGGGGTGTTGTCGCAGCCTGGTGGGTTTCTTATTTCTTGGATGATGTTGAACATTTCTTTTTGTGAGTTTGTCACATTGGTGATTCTGTCGTCATAATGCCTTCGCTTCGCCTTTTGTATTTCCTTCTTGTATGCTCGGATTAGTTTCTGGAACAGTTTTATCTTCTCTGGGTTGTATTGTTTCCTCCATTCCAGCTCCATTTTCTTGTTGTCCCTTTTCATGTTGCTTAGTAGTGGTGTGAACCA
The DNA here is from genome assembly GCF_040938575.1 of Ambystoma mexicanum. NCBI lineage: Eukaryota > Metazoa > Chordata > Amphibia > Caudata > Ambystomatidae > Ambystoma > Ambystoma mexicanum. The sequence goes on along the minus strand of NC_090922.1, from coordinate 490,505,719 downwards.
TTTTGCCATTGCTCTTTTTTTTGATGGGGTGAATGGTTTTTCCGGGGCGATCTTTTCGATTGTATGAGCTATCCATTTGTGTAGCAGCTCCGCTTTCCCATCTAGGTCAGCCAGCTCAAGTTCTGTAATTGAGGGTTTGGTCGCCTCCAGTTGTTCGAACAGGTTGCTTGTTTTGACGGTTTTCCAGTTTCTTTTTGTGGTGGTTGTGAGTTTGGGGGCCTGGATGCAGAGTGGAGTTGGTAATCTGATGATGAAAGGGATGATGAGATGGTCGCTCCACAGTATTTGTATCGGTGGTGCTGTGGTGATGAGTTGTTCCTGGGCAAAGATTGCGTCAAGGGAGTGTCCTGCCGAGTATGTTGCTCCTTTGACACAGCTGTCATAGTTTCATGGTTGTCAGTTGTCCGGTCAGTGAGTTTTAGGAGTTGGCATGACTTGCTTCAAACCAGATGTTGAAATCCCCCAGGATGATTAGATGTTCATGCTTGATGGCTATGTTGGTGATGGCTTCTATGAAGTTATCGATGAAGGTTGCATCATATGACGGTGGTCTGTACACCAGGATGAATGTGAAGTTGGTTTTTGGGTTCACTGATAGGCGTATGACCGTGGTTTCGCAGTTGATGATGTTGAAAGTGTTGTCCATTTTTATTTTTAGGTGTTCTTTGAATGCTATCACGAGACCTCCTCCTTTTTTATGTTTCCTGTTTATTTGAAGGCATTTGAAGTTGGCTGGGAGGCAGCTTTGGAGTGTGAATTTGTAGTTGTCATGCAGCCATATGTCTGTGATGAATAGGATGTCAATGCTGTTGTCATTGAGAAGGTCAAAGATCTCTGTTGAATGTTTTGACATGGATCTTGCGTCTAATAGATTGCAGTGGAGTTAAGAGCTGTGTTTTGGTTTGGTCATTATTGTTGGGGTCGTCTTCTGATCGGTGTTTGTGTTTCCTTTAAGGTTGATCTCTATTTGAGGTGTTGGTGTAGGTGCTTTTGTGTCGTTGAAGAGTTCTTCTAGGTTCAGTCTTAGGTTTTTGTTTTCCTCAGGTTCTTCTTCCAAAAATTGTGGGTGTCGAGTGGAAGTTACACTTGATTTGGTGATCTAGGGTGTTATTGCTTCGATTATGTTTTTATTATTTCTAGTGTTGTCTAATCTTTTTCTGCGTAGTTGTCTGCTGTTGCTGATTCTCGCGTTGAGTTGGTTTGTTCTGGTGACTGGTTGTTTGCGAGGTATGGAGTTAAGTAGAAGGATTTTTCTCTTCTCTCAGCATTGGTTTGGGTGTCGTTCCTGTGATTCAGAGTGTTTTCTGCAGTTGCACGTCTTTGTTGCTGTTTCGGTGTGTTTGTTCTTTCTGCTCTTTTTATTCCAGTCAGTTCAGGTCAGTTGCGTGGCATTTTGGGTCGAGGGCTGTTTTGGTCTTTATTTGTTTGTTTTGCTTTGGTCTGGCGGTCTTGTGGTGTAGTACTGGGTGAGGAGAATTGCCCGCTATAAGTTTGGGTACTGTCTGTTGCTGGTCAGCAGCTGGTATTGCTGACTTGTTTAGTCTGTGTTTTGAGTAAAATAGGGGAAGTTAGTTAGTATTGTATCATTGGGTTCACCTTGGCTGCATTTAATATGAGTCTCCTGGAAGAGGTTCACTGCGGTGAGTCGGCTATGTGGGGTTGGGAGGTTAGCTAGTTGCTATAAAAGTGAACTAATTATTTCAATGCTAACAGCCAGATTTCGAGCTTTGCACAGTGGCAGAAAGGGTCACGCCCAGTCGGTGGAAAGATTACTATTCTAAACACAGGTGAATGATTACAATTCTAATTACAGCTAAATTTGAGAGTCCTGTATAGTGGGAGAAAGGCCTATGCCTAAAAGGTGAAAGATTACAATTCTAAACACATCTAAATTTGAGAGTCCTGTATAGTGGGATAGAGGCCTATGTCTAACAGGTGAAACATTACAATTCTAAATACAGCTAAATTTGAGAGTCCTTTATAGTGGGAGAGAGGCATACGCCTAACAGGTGAAAGTTTACAATTCTAAACACAGCTAAATTTGAGAGTCCTGTATAGTGGGATAGAGGCCTATGTCTAACAGGTGAAACATTACAATTCTAAATACAGCTAAATTTGAGAGTCCTGTATAGTGGGAGAGAGGCATACGCCTAACAGGTGCAAGTTTACAATTTTAAACACAGCTAGATTTGAGAGTCCTGTATAGTGGGAGAGAGGCATACGCCTAACAGGTGAAAGATTACAATTCTAAACACAGCTAGATTTGAGAGTCCTGTATAGTGGGAGAGAGGCCTATGCCTAACAAGTGAAAGATTACAGTTCCAAACACAGCTAGATTTGAGAGTCCTGTATAGTGCTAGATTTGAGAGTCCTGTATAGTGGGAGAGAGGCATATGCCAAACAGGTGAAAGATTACAATTCTAAACACAGCTATATTTGAGAGTCCTGTATAGTGGGAGAGAGGTTTATGCCTAACAAGTGAAAGATTACAGTTCTAAACACAGCTAGACTTGTGAGTCATGTATGGTGGGAGAGAGGCCTATACCTAACAGGTGAAAGATTACAGTTCTAAACACAGCTAGATTTGAGAGTCCTGTATTGTGGGAGGGAGGCCTATGCCTAACAGGTGAGAGAGTACAATTCTAAAAACAGGTGAAAGATTGCAATTCTAAATACGGCTAGATTTGAGAGTCCTGTATAGTGGGAGATAGGCCTTTGCCTAACAGGTGAGAGAGTACAATTCTTAACACAGTTGAAAGAGTACAATTCTAAGCACAGCTAGATTTGAGTCTTGTATAGTGGGAGAGAGGCCTATGTCTAACAGGTGAAAGAGTACAATTGTAAACACAGGTGAAAGAGTACAATTCTAAACACAGCTAGATTTCAGAGTCCTGTATAGTGGGAGAGAGGCCTATGCCTAACAGGTGAAAGAGTACAATTCTAAGCACAGGTGAAAGAGTACAATTCTAAACACAGGTGAAAGATTACAATTCTAAACACAGCTAGATTTGAGAGTCCTGTATAGTGGGGTTCAAATGGGTGCTATACTAGACATCGCTGTGCTTAATAGTGTGAAGTTAGGAAGGCTGAAGAGGTGTTATTTATTACTAAGGTGTTTTAGGATGGATTTGATAAGTTGGCTAGGCTTCCAGGGTAGAGTTATTGCTCTATTCCCCACCTAGGCCACTCTTACCTTACAGGTCCTTGGTCATTGCTGGTTGATGGCTGGCCACTGGCTTCCCCTGCAGACACCTGCTGACACTCTCTCGAGCCGCCTCTGTTGGAGCCGCCCTTTGCCTAGGGGCCCTTAGCCGTGGGCGCTGCACAGGCAGAGGGCTGCCCTTGGAGGGTCAGTTATGGCTTGTGTAACAAGGGCTGCAGGCCCAATCAGAGCAGGGGGGAGGGTTGGGAGGCAAGAGGGAAGGGATACCAGGAAGAGGGTGCGGGGTGGGGGAGGGACGGCGAGGTATGCTTCAGGAGCCTGTGGGGCCTTCTTTTTTTTAAAAATAACCAAAATGGGCACAGAGTGGCAGACTCACCTCACGCCCGCTTCCTCGTTGCATGTGTGAAGTGTCCTAACTTAATCTGCGACTGCACATAATGAATAGTGGGACCACATGGTGATTGCAGTATGCGCCATTGGACAATTATGGACATTTCTTTTTTTTTGTTTGTTTTGTCTTGTTCACCAATGTACCAGCTCCGTGATACGGGTTTGGGTGCTGTAAATGAATATAATAAATAAATAAATAAAGTGAAAAGTGGGTTTCGGTCTGGGAAATACCTTGTGCTGTTAGAGAGTGTTCATTATGGGAAACTGCAATGTATTCAAATCATAGTTCTCAAGTCCTATTTATAAGCAGCTGGTAGTCCCTAACCAACCATCCATTTTGCTTACAACAAAAATGCACGTTACCGCTCGGACGCTCCAGCATGTTTTTCAAGTGCATTTTAATGAAACATTCCAGCATCTCATTATTAGTGGATTCAAGTAACAATTTAGACAGGTTAAGAGCTATGAAAGTACCAAATGAAGCTATTATTATATTTTCTTAGTGCGCACCTAGCTGGGAGAAACAGAACACTGTACAGGCCATAGAACAAAACATTGGAAGCGAGAATTTAACTAGTCATCAACAGTAATAATTAGCACATTACTATACGGCTGGAGTGTGCAAAAGATATCCGGACCTAGGAGCAACATGGGCATGAGGGCAGGTGCCTCCCAGCGTGGCAGAGCTGCACTTCTCTATCTGAGTGCCCTGCAGTGAGAGACGGAGCCAAGGCTGCAGGCATCGCCTTGCATCCAGCCAACGCCCTTCCTTCTCTCTTTAGCATCAGAGGCAACAGCCAACGCCCTTCCTTCTCTCTTTAGCATCAGAGGCAACGAAAACAGCAAGATGCAGGCTTCAGCTTCTCACTGTAATTTCCCTTGAAAGCAAACGTGAATTTGAATTCTGTAGCTGGTAAGGAGACCCCTTGTGTTTCATTAAAAGACAGACAGAGGTTCTAATGAGCAGCGTAAGGCTCTCTTCTCGTAACAGCTGTGAGAGCAACACAGTGAAAACACAAGACTCGGCTGTTGTATCTCCAGTCATGACAGTGCCCACTAAGTAAACAGTGTCCTCTTGCTAGATACAGGGTGTTTGAAAATACATGTACCCTGGTCGACTGAATCATGCTCATTTCACTAGCATATATTAAAGAGGTGTTTTCCCCAAGTGATCATCACTAGAGACATTATGGGCCTCCTTATGAGTAAAGTGATGCGGGAAAAAACAGTGGTAATGCAGTGCATATAACTGCATCACTGCAATGCTGTACTACCCCAGTGGTAGTAAGGCGGGGGAAACATCTCCAGTAAAATGTCGGAGGTAATTATGCTGGCTTATCGCCAAAAAATGGCTAATCAACAGGATTACTGCTGGCGGTAATTCTTCCAAAATCTCTGATCGTCTCACCACCACTTGCAATCTGGTGGTAAATGTGCCAAACCAAAAGGCAGTAACGGCAATTCCGTTTGTCAGTATTGAGGCAGATTTACCACCGGAAAACCCCCACACTTGCAATGAGGCCCATTCTTTCCATGCACAATGAATGCACCGAGGAAAATACAAGGTTGTTTCCTACTCAGCGCAAGACTCACACCCACAAAAGTATAAGCATGTCCAAATTGGTATATTTGACTCAGTCGTTGCAGACATTTTACTGTTAGGGTGAGTTTTGTGACAAATGAAATCCAAGACCTCAGGGTTTTGTGTGCTCAAAATGGTTTAATTCTTGCATCAATTTCACTGACATATGTGTTAAATATGAAATATGTCTGCCCATTTATTATGTTCCCAAAATGCTCTTTGCTTTTGTGCAAAGCAGCCTGAAATTAGTGTGCCATTTTTCCCCATTCCCTTTCTCATATAATATTTATTTACAGAATAAGAGAGAATTAACTCACTCATAGAATTCTTTATATATTGAGTGAGAGGATGTTTTATTTATAAACAGTGCTTTATTCATTAGATGCGGACTGGATGCATACGAGACCACCACATATCATGCTGAGTGAAACAAAGTACATGTTTGCAGTGTCTCATGATTGCCATTATTATTATGATTATTAATTATTATTATTATTATCATGGTATTTATTGAGGGTGGACCTAGGTTCTGAAGGCAACAGAGCATTTTCCAAGTCATAGAGGGAAGCACACAGTGAAGGAAGCAGATCCCAAAGCATCAATACAAATAAGCCGTCCGATAACAACAGGGGAGAGAGAAGGTGGACAATTTGCTACCGGGGATAACCAGGGGTGGAAAAGGGGGGAGAAGGATGCAGAGCTTCAAGTTGGGTGCAGAGTGGCGGGTGTGTGGCCCTAGATGCTAGTGAGAAGATATTCCTTGAAGAGGAGGGTCTTGAGCTCTGTCCTGAAATGTAAAAGCAAGGGAGCGTGTCTGTTATTGACAGAGTGAATGTTCTCGAGTCTGCTTTACCCTGAAAATGCTGGCATTTATTATGGACTCTGCTTCATGAAACGATTGACACTGGCAAAACTGGGATATATCGAGGAGACAGCTGCATCAATAGGATTTACAATGGCAATGCTGGCACATGTGTACTGAGGCATTATGAGCATTTTGTTAAATGCTTCAGTTTACTGTTGGAGGTATGGCATCTACTAGATTTGTTCATGCATTACCCTAGAGAACAAGTTGTAAATTGTATGACTTTGTAAACTCATTAAAAAGAACACACTAGTTTAAAAATGTTCTTTGAAGAAAGATCCAATTTCCCCTACATTACTTAGGGCAGGGTGCAAAATGTGCACTTGCCAATAGTGATTGGCTAGTGATAATTGACTCCTGGCGAGTAAGAAAGGGTGTGCAGTTTGTATGGGTAGAATTGAGTTGGCAAGTGACTTTTTAAGCCTGGCTAGTAGCTTGCCACTTGCATTTTGTACCCCTGACTTAGGGTTCTCTAGCTATGCTTACTTGCATGCACTAATTTGTGAAAGACGTACTGGTCCTGCACTAAAGATATTCACCTGCCACCATTGACCTTGAATCATTTATAGTTCCAGTGCCCCTCAGGAGCCGCTTGACCCCCTTGGCAAGAAAAGGTGCCTCTACTACTGCCATGTGCATAATAATGTTGCTGGCCGCAAACAATGGTGGATCAGTGTGTGGGAGCCAGATGGCATCCCTCTTGTTTGAATGTTATGTTTAAGATGTAAGATTTGATTCAAAACCTTACATCTTTCACCTAGAGCAGTCTGCATCACACTGCTGTGGCAGTATGATCTTCATCATCATTAGTCATGAGTGGTTGCCTAGGCCAGGGTCTGTAGTGCAGAAAACACATCTCCAAGGAGCTTGCTGGTGGTGGGGTGTCCTCAGCATGGCTGGGATGGGGGGCTTTTGTGGTATGCTCTTGGCTTGTTTCTAGTGAGTAACGTGTGTGTGAAAAAGCCTATGCTGGCACATTTCTCTCCCACGACTCTTTCTTTCACATCAGGAGTCCAGAAAATTGCCTCTATAGCTCCCATAACAATGAATGAGTGGGGGATGGTTTACTCCTTAAATCGCATTTCATGCTCCCTCATAACAGCCTTCTCAAAGCAGTCTTAAAAAACCTGCCAACTCGAACTTTAAAGGAGTACCCTTATTTGTTTACCTCATTTACGTGTAAGAGTTTCCAGTGCGCTCTACCCCTGGTCCCTACCCTACTAATTATTTCTTGTTGTGAAATCTGAAACGGACTGTGACATCACACTCATGACTTGCTGTAATTCTTTAGTGTTATTTATATCAGAAAAACCTAAGACCTCAACCATCTCAGAGAGATTTAACGGTCAAGCAAGCTCATCATATCTGGGGCTCTGCTTTAGACCTGCTGCTGAACTAAAAGTCTGGCACACTGCAGCAGTTTCATCTACTGGCTCTGCAGGGCTGGTGCAGATCCACACACTTCTGGACAGACGCAGTGCCTTTGAAAGGCTGCTATGTCACAGGCTTTGATCCAGCCCATGTCTATCTTTCATAGACATGCTAGCAGAAGTACCCATTCTCAGGACGGGTTCTGTAGACAGACATGATAACACTCTCATCAACTGTTGAAAATGAATGATGCTGTGAGTCACTGTTCCACCTTACCCTTGTGTGGTGCAGTTCGTTACAGTGCATTGTGGTGCAAATATCTTGGAAACCGTACATCCTAGTGCCTTGAAACGTGATTTTTGAGGTCCTGTGTTTTGTTCTCCATGTCAGGACCGGTTGAGAAACAACATTTTTGTTTCCCTTCCCTGTGAACATGGTATACAGCCTTGGCGGCAGACACCATCTCGCATAAACCTTTTGGAAAACAAATTTCACCAAATGCTGCAAAAATATTTGTTTCCCTTCCCAGTGAACATGGTTTACAACATTATAAAGCTTGCATAGAGACTAACATTTTTTTGTTTCCCATCCCAGTGAACATGGTTTATGGCTTTGTCGGCAGACACCATCTCACAAAACTCCTTTGCAAAAGTAATTTGGCCTGATGTGGCAAACAGTTTTGTTTCCCTTTCCAGTGAACATGGTTCACAGCATTGTAAAGCTTGTTTAGAAACAACATTTTTGTTTCCCTTCCCAGTGAACATGGTTCACGGCTTCGTCGGCAGGCCCCATCTCGCATAAACCCTCTGGAATAGTAATTTCACTTGATGCAGCAAACATTTGGAAACTTCTGTAATGCTACCTTCCTTCACCTTCGCCCCACAGGTCCATTCATCTCTCATACATTTTTTGTTTACCTTCCCGGCGAACATGGCTTACGGCTTCATCAGCAGGCCACAAACCCACAAACAAATTTTGACTTGTGCTTAAATCCAGGGAACGGGTTGGGGTGTCCAAATTTCATGTAGCCAGTATTGTCCAGAGGGTCCTAACAGGTAACTATGCAAAATGTGGTGCAGATTGGGGAAATGGTGTGGAATTGTATAAGGAGCAACGCTTCGGCAAGCCACAAACCCACCAACAAATTTCGACTTGTGCTGAAATCCGGGGAACGGGGTTGGGTGTCCAAATGTTATGTACCCAGTATTTTCCGGAGGGTCCTAACAGGTAACTATGCCAAATTTGGCGCAGATTAGTGAAATAGTGTGGAATTGTATAAGGAACAACGCTTTGCCAGCCACAAACCCACAGACACATTTTGACTTTTATATATATATAGATAGTGAGCGGCATGGCTCACTTCCTCCACTCCAACAGCCTTTAAAGTACTGTCAGATATTGTGTATTTCCTTGTAGGCCGGTCCATCTTTGCATGCTGAAATGATGCACTTGTACTACACATTTTTGCTGTTGTATCTAGGAGGCAGTCAATGGGGAGGATTACGACCCTGGCGGCCGCGGAATGAATGGTGCCGCTAAGGTACCGGCACCGTTTATTCCGCGCCGCCACATTACGAGTTTGCTCACGGGTGCCGGTATGCACGTCTGGGCCTGACGAGACGTGCATACCGGCACCCGCGAGCAGACCAGGATGCTAACAACGGACCCGTCATTAACGGGTCCAGTGTTAGCATCCTCCCCATTCCCATTGAGCCCTCTGGGGGCTCAAATGGGAATGGGGATGTACCGGGTCCGGGTCCCGAAAATGGGAATTACCGGGCCCGCAAAAGTCAGAATGGCCCGGTAATTCCCTTTTTTCGGGACCCGAACACGAGTTTGGAGGCAGCCATGCCGCTAAGAACGGCATGGCTACCTCCAAACTCGTAATGAGGCCCAATGTCTTTTTTTCAACTTAAACTGGCATAAAAGGCGCTGTCTCTGTCCCTTGGAGCACACTGAGCAGTGTATTGAAGCTTCAGAAAGAGATCCCCTGACCCAGAGCTCAGGTCTGCAGGTGGCTGCGGCTCAGAGCAACGGAACTGGACTCCAGAGATCGTGCATTACACAAGGGACAGGATGTTGCAGGTGAGACAGGCAGGGACCGTCACAGAGAAAGAAGCAAGAAGTGCAGATGGGCCATAAGTGCCCACGGACAACATTTTATAATTTCCATTAATTTGTGGAGTGATCAATGCCCAAAAAAAATAAAACAACGAACATTACTGTTGCTGGCAGCCAGCATGGTGAGAGCTTGTGCAGTGGGAAAAACAACCAAGTGATGACATTGGTGTCTCAGAACACATTCTTTTACCGAGGAGGCTTGTATGCTTCATAACTTTCGTTGTTTACAAGAAAATGAGATGGTGTTCGAGCATGAAGTAGAGCCACACTGGTTGTCACTGTACACACTTTCTACCTGAGGAAGAAGCCATGCTGTCTCTTTGGTCAGAGCTAATTGTGCCTTGACAGTAACTAATGGGCTCTCTCATCATTAAATCACATTCTGGCTGAGAATGGAACTTTACAAAGGTCTATTATATAACTTTGGCCTGGGGTTTTATGTAAAAGGCAACCACTTTCAAACCTCTACTACTGATGGTATTTGTGTCTTTGGTGCCTCTACCAGTGCCTTACGGGTGACTGAAAGCAGTGCTTTACTCAAATTGTTCCAGAACGTAAATATTGACTAGATCAAGGCCTGTTGGAGGTGTAAGCATGATGTCGGCTCCTTTGAGCACTTGATCTGGGACTGTTATGAACTGAGGACATTTTGGAGGAGTGTCACTGAGAAGATTAATGAGGTTCTATTGCTGCAAGAGGATTTTGATTATAACACTATCATCTTGGGTGAGGATGATAAAGTGGAAGATCTCACTTATCCACAGAAATGCTGATTTTTTAGGGCTGCAAATTCTGCAAAAAAAATTGTTTTGAGAAAATGGAAATGTGATGAGAGGCCGACCTGTTCAGAATGGGTGGAGGACTTGAGGCAAGTGGCCAGAATTGAGAAGGTTATCCTTCGCAGGAACAAAAAGTTGAAATTGTTTGATGATATGTGGGGTGCGTTTTTGGATGGCATGTGATAATAAGTTGGTCTGTTTTGCTTTTTAAATTCTGTGAAGGTTGGGGGTGGTTATGGGGTGTGGATTCTATGCAATGAATTCTACGATTACAATGCTGATGCGTTTGTTGTTTGTATGTTTTCTATAAATTTCAATAAAATTAATAATAAAAAAAAAAGAAGCTGTCATGAACCTTGCGTTGTAGAAATCAGTTGCCCTCATTTAAGCAGCAGAATTCACATTTTGCCCCTGTGTTTCAGCGCGCAGTTTAGGCTATGATAGAAACAGGTTAGATGCAATGCTGTGACTAAAAGGCCTGGGTGATTGACTGCCTGGATGTTGGGTTACTGTGTTTTCCCTCAGGTGCTCCTGCTAAAGTTCAGTATTGATCTGCATTCCAGATAGTTATGTACTAATCAGTGTGCAATGCGTCAGTGCTTCCAGTCCAGCTTAGAGTCAGTGTGCCAATCGAGACCTATATTGGCATGCTTCGTAGAGTGGAACATATCAATGGTTGTGGAGTCTATGGAGTCACCTAGCTGAGCAGCATACGTGTGTGATTGTGGCCATTCTGAGAGGCTGGATACTAGAATGTCCACGAGTTCTGTGAGTTTCTAGTAAGGACTTTGTGGCTGATTTTCTACTATAGCAGGAAGATCTTCGGTCAAATAGTCTTCAACTGGCTCTATATTAAATCATATTTATATTATTAAACCGTTTTCTTTATCATTATTTAGCTTGCCACTAGGCGCCTTCACATGGTACATGGAATGGACGGATAGGTACATTGCTGTGGGCAGAAATAGTGGTGTAGTCATTTAACAATACTCTAAGCAGGGGGCATTTTACAGCCATTACCACATCCAGGACTCTAAATAGCACGCATTTAGGGCTAGGCGAAGCAGCACGAACCACTCCTACTCTGCACCACTATGCGGGGATCAAATAGGGTCTATGTAATGATGAAAGACAATTGTGCAGTAAATAATGTACATTGTTTGACAATTTAAGGTTTGATTAAAAAAAGGGATCTAAGCTGTTTCTAATAGCAAACTATGCAACCGGGAATGATTGGCTGAAATCTCAGTTTATCCATTTTCACCAAATGTTTTCCATGTGGTCAAATCAATTGACCTCAATGTGCGGCTAAAATTGTGAGCAGCAAGCAGTGATTTTCTTAAGCATGAAATCTTCACTCATTCATGGTGTAATAAACCAAAGTTTTTCTCCATATATGACCAAACTAAGAATGCCCAACACGGGCTCAATTGTGTCTTAACACACCGATGACAACCAGTGGCGTCGCCAGGAATCAAATTTAGGAGTGGCACAGAGGGGGCCAAAGACAAAAGTAGGGGGGCACAGACAAAAGTAGGGGGGGGAACATGGTCACTGCTTGTCTTAGGTAGGGGGGACAAGGGGGGGCACAGGGTTTCACACGGGGGGCTCAGGCCCCCCCAGCTCCCCCTAGCGATGCCACTGATGACGTCACTTGTGAGCCGTAGTTCTCTCAGAGACAAATGATGGACTACTACAATGGTTGGTGGGTCAGGGAGTATGCTTTAAGACTCAGGGCCCGATTCTGAGCTCTGGATAAAATTAGCATAGAAACAACACTCTCCCGTCCAGTTTTTAGCACCACCATTCAGAGGTGGGAGGAAAGACTGGAGGGGAGTAGTACTTTCCAGCTCTAAAAGCTGATACAATCTGTCTATTGAATGCCAGCGTGTGCGCCAGTGCGCCAAATGTGTGTGATTCTGGGCAAATAACCTTATCCATGTGTGCCTCATATCACGTATCTGGCAATATTAGGAGTTCTTAAACTAGGAACCACCACAGGAAATAAGAGAAATACAAAAACAACAGACTGGGCTTTCTTTGTGGTCTTGTCTTTTGGGGTGTTTCAGCTTGCAGTGCTACGCCCCATCAGGAATCGAAATAAGAATTTGATTAGCAGGAGCAAAAAGCATCTCCTTGGGATCTGCATAATGCTGCAAGCAGGCGCTACCTCTGGGGAGCCTGAAGCTATGATTATACCATGACACAATCTTAACCCCCATATGAGACGCAGATGTGTAAGTCACCTATGTCTGATTATACTTTAAATGGCTGCTAAATGTGTCTTCTTAGTGTTCATTTACATACATTCCCAAAAATAACAAGCTAATTTCATATAGTTATATGTGTATGCCTTCGGTTGGCCTGAGGTGTCATATGCAGCTCCTAGTAGCTGTTTGTGTCATGACAAACAGGCTCTCATAAGCTATAACAACGAGTTAAATAGCTTCCAGCTCGAAGCAATTTCGAACCCGGCCCTGCCCCTAATGTGGGTGTTCAATAGCCTCTGTTTCTGTATTGTAGCATGCATAGCAAATAGGGTGCAACAGAAGAGTGCGCCAGAGGATGCTTCTCGCGGGTGGGCCAGCCTAAGTTTGATTTTTATGTTCTGCAGACCTGAGTGGGCATGCTTGGTGGCCTGCAGTGCTTGACCATATACTGACCTGTTGCCAGGGCTGCACTTTGCATAGGGGGATACATGCCTGGCAAGATATGGCTGCCAGAGCTTCAGGGGAGGAGACGTACAATATTGTAGTCACACAAAAGGCACACAGTATTAATCAGAGAGACAACCATTAGATGTCTTCAGGCATTTGGAAGACATGGTGGGTTATATCTCTTCTCTTTCCTCGATTTGTTGTATTCAACTTAAAAACAAATTGTTAGGTTAGACAGCACTAAATGGTGTGCCATGGCTTTGACTTTGCAAGTATTTTTGAATATTAAATATGAAATTTGAATGGTGGTTTGAAGTCACTGCACCTTGGGTCGCTGCACCATGGGCCATTATGCTGAACCTGCCCCTCAGTCAAAAAGTTGCAAGTCGCTACTGATTTCACAAATAAGTTGGATGAGCCAGGACTTCAGTTCTTTGCTAAACTGAAGGAGACTTGGAGGACTCTGTATTTCCAATGGGAGGGAGTTCCAGAGGACCGGATCGTACTATGAGATGGACTGTCTCCTTTTCTTCTTCTTGTGAGTCGATCTAGTTTCCAGTCTGATGATGGTCTTACTGCATGATGACTTTGTGCCGCCCACTGTTCTAGTTGGCTGTCTGGCAGGTGGTGGTTGCCTTGTAGGTGAGGCATGTGATTTTGAATTAGATCCTAGCTGATATGGTGTGCCAGTGTAATTCAATCAAGGTCAGGGTGATGTAGTCAAATTTCCTAGTGCTAGTAATGAGGCAAGCCACAGCATGATGGGATGCTTTTACGAGGGCAAGGTGACCAACTGGGAGCCATGCGAGGATGAGGTTACTGCCATTCATATACGAGATCACTAGAATCTATACCACCGTTCGGAAGCACTTGGACTGGAAGAAGGGATTGATCTTGTGGAGTAGACAGATCTGATGCCAAGCCATTTCAGCTTTTTTCACAATGTGCTGTTGAAAGGATAGATTGACATCTGTTATGAATCCTAGGCATTTAGCTGTTTGGATAAGATGAGGGTTGAACCCATCCAAGAACATTTCATCCAGCCACCTCTGAGTGAATATACCTCCTTGGAGGGGTGGCTCAGGAGTACGAATTTGATGTTGTTGGGTTTAAACCTTAAGGGATTATGGGCAACTTCTTCCGTACCTCCCCGGAGTATCTCACAGCTCCTGCATGAGTTCCGAGCATTGCACAAGGTCCTGAAGGAGTCTCACAAATAAAACTAATATAGCATTGATAGCGAATAATCTAAATATGGGTAACTCTGCTTCTGGAATCAGAAAAGCTCCAAGTGGTAGGAATTTAGTAAACAGCAATTAAAAGGAATTTAATCCTAGAAGAATACATAATTTGTGTACAATTCTCAGCCACTACATCTGCTTCACTTCCTAAAGGATATTGCAGAATGGATGTTAATATTATGCAGTCAATAAACCATTGTTTTTCATCTGCAAAGGTCTGCACATTAATGGGCTGATTCATGGAAGTGTTTTATAATGGCACAATCCCATTGGAAAACACTGTGAATCAGGCTGTTAATCTTTACTGTGTAAATATGTTATGTAAGACTCAAACCTGGCCAATTACACAGTATGGCACATATTACTTTTGTTGTGTGCTTTTGAGGCTTGATTCCAGAATTGGCTTTTGATATAAAGTCCTCATTACCATAACTTGCAAATTTGTGTGGTTCTTTGGTTTTACCTGTAACCATAACGTCCCTGTAGCAACGTTTTTCCATTGAAATGCATAGGTTTTTAGTAGCGCAACTTGACCATAACGTCCCTTTAAGAACGTTTTGTGTCAGTGAATTTCATAAGTTTTTAGTAGGGCACTGTAACCAGAATGTTCCTTTAGCATAGTTTTGTCAGTAAAAGTCATAGGTTTTTAGTAGCAACTTAGCGATAACGTCCCTTTAACAATGTTTTTTGTTAGTGAATTTCATAGGTTTTTAGTCGGGCACTTTAACCATAACGTTCCTTTAGCATACTTGTTTCAGTAAAGGGGATAGGCTGTTAGTAGTACAACTTATCCATAACGTCCCTTTACAAATGTTTTTTTTCAGTGAATCCCATAGCTTTTTAACAGGATACCCTTAGTGTGTATAGATGTACTGTACACCATACTGAAGCCGGTGGCTCTATACTAATAGGCACAGTGGTTGCGAACAGTGCATCTGTTCGCGGACATCAGGTGGAGTCCAAGCTGCCAAGAAAGGGAGGGGTGGACATACAAAGTGGTACCATGCAGCAAACACAAGAAACATATACAAACAGCAGCAAGTCCATGAATAGGAAGGGAAAATTCAGTGGCTGCACAAAGTCTGTACTTTTGAAACAAACAGCGCAAAGGCAAAGCATATGCAACATAATGGAATGCACCAACAAGAGATGTAATGTTAGCCTTCATCAATTTTACTGCACGCCTGCTTCACATTGCAACAAAGGACGAAGAGGCAGAGTTAGGGATGCCAATACTGAGAGCAGAACGTCAATGCAACATGGTAAGTACACTAAAGTTTTATGTTATAACTGCACAGGTCCGGTAGTGTACAATAGTAGGAAAGCATGATGTTTTCTGTTTGTGCGCAGCAAAGGCCAGCACCCTAGAATGGCTGGAAGAGAATTTTCCGCATGAAGAAATGAGGGAGGACGATAGCCCTATTGGTATCCGCCGCAGTGTGAAAAGGGAAAGAGTTACTGCAAGGGCAAGCACGCTAGAATGTCTCTAGGAGAATTTCCTGCATGACGAAATTAGTGTGCATAGTAACCCCATAGGTAGGGAATGCAGTGTAAAAAGTAACACAATTAGAATATATTGTTTCATGTATGCTAAAAACATTTGTTTTTCATTAACAGAACATACAGAATACAAAGGAGTACACTGCAAGCTGCAACTTTTCCACAGCAACATACGGCCACAGAAACTGATGGAAACGCTGTAAATATAAAAGTAGACCGCCTGGACGCCAAAATAAATGACTTGCTGAACAATTTATCTGCCTTGACATTTTTTGTAGAAGAACATATTATGGAGAAAACAAGATACCACTCCCCCACCTGCACATGCCCCCCTTTCCCCTTTTCCCAGCCTCTCATCCCCCCAAATTGTGTGTCATGAGAGACAATTTCGATGAGACCTCAATCCCTTCTTCCCCTCACCACTAACTTGTAGAAATGCCAAAATCCCCAGTATATGTACCCAGTATATGTATCTGTTTCTGGTCCCCCTTCCGTTTCCGAATATTGGCTGTGAATGTGTGCTAAAGGTTGATATGTAAATTTTTACTGAATTTATATGTGCCTTTTCCTTTGTTTTACAAAGCTCATTGTAACTGTGAAGGGCATAGCACTGGTGGGGATGATTGCAAATGAGGAAAATGGAGGAGTCGTACGACTGCTGCACCTGGCAGCCCTATGCGCAATCACAATGGAAGCATCCGTAGGACTCCACTACAGGCCGCATGTTTGCATGCACAGAACCTCCTGTAAGTAGTTGTAGGACCATCCGGTTGTCGGTCGCACTACTTCGCACATGCGTATGTCATCCTGTGACGCCTGGTAACACCGTCCCAGGTCAAGATATGCATAGAAACGCGTGATGAACTTTTAGTAGGTGGAAGCGTTTACCTACGTCCTGCGAGTGCCTTTGCACGTAAATATTCCAACTACTGTATCGTGCACACACCAAGCTTATGTAAAAATGTTCAGTGCACGTGTGCTGTGCATTTAAGTAGTCTGGGGATGCCAAGGGTATCCGTAGGAGACCTATGCACGCGCCCACAAAGTATTATGTGCAATATGCTTCCCGCAGACAGGCGTCCAAATGGAGAACAATGGCGATGTCACCATGGTAATGAAACCATTTTCCGTGTGGGTCCTTATTTGGCAGACATGATACGGATTTGTGCACATCTAAAAAGGACTATGTTCTGCAATGTATGGACTGTTACAGTGAGAGTGCACCCTTACTGAGGTCCTACACTCTTCCTTCTGCATGTAGGTGATATAGGGAAAGATTTAGGGCCACTTTGCACATGCTACACAACAGTCCTATAAAATGGCACACCCCACAACTGTGCTGCAATCCGTGTTTGGCTTTCCAGAGAAGAGCAGCAGTGCACATTGGTTCGTGCAGAA
The DNA here is from genome assembly GCF_040938575.1 of Ambystoma mexicanum. NCBI lineage: Eukaryota > Metazoa > Chordata > Amphibia > Caudata > Ambystomatidae > Ambystoma > Ambystoma mexicanum. The sequence goes on along the minus strand of NC_090922.1, from coordinate 490,488,652 downwards.
ATTGCTTTGTGACCAATTCTGTGCCTGGAAAGTACCTCTCCAAGTAATGGCCACCAGGGCTCTGCTACTACCTCTGACTCAGGAACACCCACACCCTCAGCAGCAACACCTCCTTCTGAACATAATGACCAAGGGAACAGGTGTCATAATGTGGAGGGACATCAAAAAGGAAACAAGGATAAAGTAGAGTGAATCCCCATTGCCTGCAGCCAGCGTGAGTCATGAGTGTGGACACTATTTACGACCATTGGAGATGTTCCAAATCTCATGCAAACCAGGTACAATGCACTGAGTGCAACATAGTACTAAATCACAGAAAACCTGGCTTGTACAGCTACGACAACTGAAAACGAAGCACAAGGCATCTGTTCGGAGGGTTGTCCCCTTCCAAGAAGGCAGCTACTGCAAAACGTACAAGAGAAGGACGAAGTTTTACAGTCAAGTATTACAAACCTCTTGGCAAACATGGGTGGTACAAAAGAGTACTGGTTCCGACAGCACGCAGATGTACGGTGTATGCTATGCAACCTTGGCCCACCCACATGGTTTGTCACTTTAAGTTCTGCAGAGCATGCATGGGAAGACTTGCACCCTTTCCTACGCATAGCAAACAAAAACAAATCAGGTGTAGACATGAAAACACCAGAAGAACTTTGCTCTCTTGATCGAGTAAATGTTTCATGGCACTTCCATAATCGCTTCTTTGCCATGCTGCACTTCATTTGCAATAAAGTACTTCCTCCCCTCGGCGAAATTGAACACTTCTTTTGGAGAAAAGAATATCAAGCCAGAGGAGCACCACACATCCACATGCTTTTGTGGATTACAAATGCTACTAAATTTGGTGAGGAGAGAGAAGAAACTGTTTTGCAGTTCATTCACAAATATGTCACTTGCAAAATCCCTTCGGAAAGTTCACATAGTGACCTACATGCACAGATTTTGCAGTTCCAAAGATACAAGTGTGGCAAGTATTGTCGGCGCAAATATAAAAACAGAGGCAAATACTACACCAAATGCCGCTTTGGTTTCCCTAGACCAGTTTCAACAACAGGGCAAGTAAACAGTTTCATGTCTTCAGTTTGACGCAGTGTGAAATGCAAGTCTCCAAAGGACACATACTGCATATAGAGGAGTGAAGCATTAAAGTACATCAATGATTACAATGCAATAATTGCCCTCCTATGGAATGCTAATGTTGAAGTAAAGTACATTGCAGACAATTACACTGCAGTTGCACAATATGTCACAGCCTTCTTAACCAAAGCAGAGAAAACCAAGCTCAAAGACCTCTGGGACGACATATCATCTGAGAAAACACTGGCACAAAAAGTGTACAGCTTTGGAATAAAAATGCAGTCTTATAGAGAATGTGGCACCTACTAAGCTGCATACCATTTAAACAGCACCGCCTTATGTGGGAAATCTGAAAACATAGTTTGGCTAAGCCTTGGTCCTGCTGCATCCAGAAAGAGAGTACTGACATCGTACGAAGACATACAAACAATAGGTAAAAAATGATCCTAACAGCCAGGACATTTTAGAAGAACAACTTATTGGACACATACTGCCCAAACAGGAGTATTACTTTCGAAGCCTTGTGCCTGTACCAGATAGCCCAAAACTTTGCATACATACATACATACATAACATTAAACCAGATGAGAAAAAAGGTAGGTACAGAGTGGAAAGTTGTGAAGGCAGCCTGGTGAAACTTAGCAAACGTAGCCTTATTAATCATATGACATTTTCATTAAAAACTCCTCAACACAAAGAACTGTATTACATGGCTCTACTGCAACTTTTCAAACCATGGAGAAAAGAAGATTTATTAGCCACCCACACCTCCTAAGAAGATGCTTTCAATGCAAGTGAAAGTAAAATTACAAATGAAAACTTTACACAGTACAAAAACAATATTGGACAATGAACGCCAACAAGAAGAACTTGAAGCACAACTAAATGTAGACACTTCTGAGAGCAGTGAACCTACTGTAACAGGCAGCCAAGAACCACTTGGACAGCCACTCATAGCAAATGAGGCAGAATTAGCCATGACGGAAATAACCACCACCATGTTTCAGTGCAAGCAGTCTCCACAAGAGTTGGATGTACTGAAATCCCAACTAAACAATGAGCAGCGTACCATTTTTCTAGAAGTAAGTGAAAAAATTGAACATGGTATACAGCACAAAAGTAAAACTTGCACTTGTGACAACTATAAACCTGTACTGCTGTTTGTAAGTGGTGAAGCTGTGTCAGGGAAAACATTCTTAATAAAATGGTCAGTAAATACCTCCAACAATTAACAAACAACAACCTTTCAGCTTTTGTATCCGCCTCTACAGGTTTGGCTGCCTACAACATGGGTGGAGTCATTCTTCACTGATTGCTATTCCTTCCAGTAGAACACCAAAAGCTTGGGATACAAAGTGTGCTGTAAAAGTCTTGGAAGCTTCGGGAATGTAAATCTCTGGCAACATTTCCAAAACAGAGAACTAACTCAAAACGTGTGTCAGTCTGCAGACCTCACCTACGCCAAGATTTAAAAAAAATACGGATTGGTGTACTATCAAAGGAGGCGCAGTCTACCCTCCATACTAGACGCGTCCATGAGCTGTACGGGCATAACACATGTGCTGCTGATGTCATGGAACGATTAGCTCACAAAAATGTTACCTGTATATCCTTAATGCCAACTCTAGCAAGCTGTGCACAATTCAATGCAACAATACTGAAAAAAGAAAAACAACCACTAGTGAGAATTCATGCCAGAGACAAACTGGACGTACACGGTATGACAATACCTTTGTGTCAATAAGCCATAGCACGACTAAATACCTTAGAAAACTCTATCTACAACACAGCTGGTTTGGAGAAAATGTTAACATTATGTGTGCACTGTAGAGTAATGCTAAAGCGTAACCTTGACGTAGAGTAAGGTTTAGTTAAAGGAGCACTTGGTAAAGTTGTTGGCTTCCAGACATACCCACGGGACAAAAGCTGTTAAAAAGTTAACAAGATAGGACGCACAAAGGTTTGATTCCTTCTTTTCAAAGACATGTATGTACGCAGAGAACAGTTTTCACTGTCGCTAGCTTATGCAGTAACTATTCATAAATCGCAAGGTCTAACCTTAGATCACGCATTGATTGATATTGGCAGCACAGTCTTTAAAGAAGGCATGAGTTACGTAGCACTGTCACTGCTACGTACACTGGAAGGACTGTATCTAGTGAATGATGATGCAACTGCAGTCAGCGCAGACATTCCTTGCATTATAGAGTACAATAGACTACGTGCACTGTACACACCCCATCTGAAAATGTACCCTGTTCCTCAGAAACCCAAAGGTTTGAAAGATGGCTCATTCAATCAGAAGTTGTAAATGATTTGGCAACAGTAACACCAAAGAAATTGAAAGGAACTCATACTATGTGAACTACCAAAAGCACAGACAAACGGAGTAAAAAAGACAAGACATACCCAATACTACACACAAAAACAAGTGCCTCTTCAAGGAAACCACATACCCATCCATCAAAGTGCTCAGACACAGAAGTATCTGATCCATTCAAATTTTCCAATACAACAGGCATTAATTGCTATGCAAATGTAGCAATGGATGTTCTATTCCAAATACCACAAATTGTTGAAAACAGTTATTTAAATAGCACAGACTAGTTGTGTTTCAACAATGCTCGTCCTTCACAGAAATGCGGTAAATAATTGTGACAACATTTACAGTTTGTCAGGAATAAGGCAAGAATTGGACTACTGTGCTGGAATGGTGAAATTCACTTTAAACCGACAAGAAGATCCACAGGAATGTCTAATGTACTTACTACAAATACTGGATAGGAAAAACATACTCATAAATGAAATATTTAACATTTCCTACATGTGGAAACATACATGCAGTCTGTGCAACCATGGAATTCAGGAATAAATCCCTAACAAATGCTTTGTGTATGTAGCAATACCAAACTATCACTCCATTTCATTTCGGCAACTGGTGCAAAATGCAAACCATAGCATATGGTGTACGTCGTGCAATTCTGATAATCGTTCACCGCTACATATACACTCCCATACTCAATATGTAATATTAATGCTCTTAAGATACAATGCCGATGGAACCAAAAATAACTGCAAACCTACTGCCTTCACACAAGGACAGATATCACCTGGGAAGAAAACCTTCACAACAGTAGCCATAATCTACCACACAGGGGGACACAACCAGTGGAGACCACAATACTGCATACATTCGAAAGCAATGGTCATGGTCGGAATGCAATGATACTTCCTTAATTCCAAAGCAGAGATTAGCTGCAAATCTTACAAATGCCTACTTAATATTCTTGAAGCCAAAATGTAGTAATTGATGTACAAACCTACTATACCTTACTCCCAAGCACCAAACAGTACTTTCGTAATTGCACAAAAAACGAATTCCCTTCCACACTGTCAACCTAAAGCAACTTAGCATACAGCAGGCATACACGAAATGCATTAAAGTGTGTGTTGGACAATTGTATCCCCAATGAACCCAATGAGTACACTCACACAAACAAAACATGTAGACAAATCACAGTAGCAGTATTTTCCACAAGATAAGTAAAAGAGAAAGTAGTAAGTATGAGTGTTCAAAACTATCCTCAGTAACCTCTGAAACCACCAAGTACGCAAATGAGTCACCAGTTCTGTAAGAATACTCATACAACTGCAAGACATATAGAACTATCACTACGTAAACCGATAATGGTAGACTACCACTTCAGAATGTACACAGATGTGAAAGTATCAACAGGAATGCGGAAGCTTGTAAACGTACCCTGTAGGAATGGGACACTGTAAACAGTTAGAATATGCCACCTGGTATCTAACTGCAACCAGATTACTACAATGTTATTTGAAGCATTAAAAACAACCCAACTCAACCTTCAACAATGACTGTGCTACAAACATATCCTCAAACACTTCCAAAGTATGACCAGTTACAGTACACCAACAGGTACGTAACTACTGTCACAATTGTACAGTAACACAGTACAGTAGCACAATACTTGCAAACCACCAGGAGCAACCAAACACATGAAGAAACAGTGCTACAAAAAGGAAGCAGGTAAACATTTACAAAACACCAACTTCTATACAACGCTGCCCATCCTACCAACATGTATAAGTCAGAAATCGTAAACCATTACATTTCCTCCTACTTCAAGAATACAACTTAAAAAGTGGTGTAACCAGTCCAAACATTACTGTAATTCATTGTGCACCATAGTAGCAAAGACATTGGGAAGTTTTTGTTTTTAATCCAGCATGAATTTCTTTTTTTCCCCACAGACCTAATGATTATGCAAGGAAACACAGGAACTGCGCTCACTGCACAGTACACTGGTTCAAAGCATAGTACGAGTTATGAGGGACCACAAAGAAAATAAATATATGCAATGTAGTGGACTGCAACGTAACAAAATACCTGCTCTAACATGTTCTGTTCTATTTTCCCACAGATAATGCAGCAACGAGTACTACAACATTTCACATTCGATACCCAAAAAACAGCACAGGCCCTCCACCATCCAAACAGTAAGTATGCAATTATTGGTATCATACTTCTCTACAATGTTCACAGTGCAATGTGTTCACTTATAGCTGCAATACACATAGCAATGCCACAATTTCCAATGCACAGCTATATTACACTATGCAGCTTTTGCTTACTTACTACACGCGTCACTACACCCAGTACAGTGCAGGGGCTCCAGCCATGCACTAAATATTGTAGACCCTGCCCACAACTGCTGCTGCACTGTACTACTATACATACAAACATCTATACACGTACCAGAAAACTCACACATAACACAACCACCTACCCATAGCCTCTGCAGTTGACATTGGGGGTCATTGCGAGTTTGGGGGCAGCCATGGCGCTATCAGTGCCATGGCTGCCTCCAAACTTGTGTCTGGGTTCTCAGAATGGGGATTTACTGGGTCATTCCAACCTTGGAGGACCCGGTAAATCCCCATTCTGAAAACCATTCCCCATTCCCATTCAAGCCCCCATAGGGCTCAATGGGAATGGGGAAGGAGCTAATAACGGGGCTGTAAATTATGGGCCTGTTATTAGCTCCCTGGTCCCTTAGTGGCTCCCGCTAAGGACGGCTGGTTTTACCAGCCGGCCTTAGTGGGACCCGCTAAGGGACCTTGGAATACAGTGGTAGGGGGTTAACTGCACCGGCATCCTTACTGGCGCCATTAACTACCTACCGCCATACACGTAATGACCCCAATTGTCTGCCATTTCATGCATACAATAGATAACATGTTTCCTACGGACACTGCTCACGTAAGCCTATAGAAAGTGGACACACCGAATGCACTACACTACAGTAACCTACCCAATAATCTGCACAACCAGAACAATGCAAATTGATCAATGCATCCATATATGTTACGTAACTGTCCTAACTGCCGCAGCATTTGGCTCCACGCAGTCAACTGGCACCGTTGACGGCATTAAGTAATCTTCATTGTTATGTACACCATTTCGAAAGAAGGTATCCAATACATATTTCACTGCAGCACATGGTACATAGCTCGGCAGCCATATTTCAAACATTGCGTTACTCCTTAAATTCTTAACCTTCTATTTCCCTTTCTTTTTGTCTAATGGAAACACCATTTGAACACCATAACCCCCTTATAATGTTTGAAGGACGTACGCAGTAACTCCTTTTCTTTGATCAACGACAGCCCCATACATGTTCATGCTACAAGACACCAAACTGCGTACGATGGGCCAGCCACCCACGTATGCCAAGGCAGCGAACACACAGTCTGCCATCGTCCACTGTGCCTCGTAACACACTGCACATATAAATGTTCCTTAGGCACTGTAAAAGAACATTTTATGTATGATGCCATCTGTGCATTCAGGGCAACATGTGTACGGCACCATCATCTCTACTTATACGTTGTACTACCTTCACCGTAATAACACTATCAACATTCAGAAATGAATGCTACAAACGAAACACTTTGCTGGCTGAATCCTTTTATTTTTTTCCAGCATCATCTCCAGAAAGCAAAACCTAACATACCTCTCCTTCAACAAAACAAATGTTCATTGTCAAACAGCCTTAAGTGGGAAGCATGTTTAGCTCCAAGGCAGACATTGTATGGAATTGTAGAAAAAAAGCATACATGACTTACAGTGCAGTTGCTCTGCCCATGTGCCCCAAAGGTAGTCTGCAATGATTCCATATGCTGCATGCTGCAATTTGTCACCCGCCCAATAAAAGCATGGCATTTTCCGAAGTTATGTAAGTACAACTTTACATCACATGTGTACTACGATCAAAACATTTTAAGCTGCTGTTCTGTATGCATATTTATAAATTTACTTTACCGCACACTTTCTCTGTGTGCATTGTACGGACGCTTGTAACGGCAGTAAGCACGTGCCGTTACAGTGGCATGTCTCCAACATTCCCCGTAAATTGCAACTGTGATTGTACTTCGTTTTGTTGCCATTCTGCCCCAGCCCCTGAAATTCCAGACATAAAGGACATGACGGAAAGGGAATGTAATTTGTACACTGAAACAGCACACCTTCTGCTCTCTCGTGCAGTGCTATATTCCATGTTTTGCCATTACTATGTCCTTTCACACAAGTACCAGTTCTACGCACCGTCGTTGTACTGAAAGTAGTAATGGCCACAAGTGCACGCAGCAGTCAACCGACACACAAACATCGACAGCTCACATTTCAATGATACATTTTTCACCAAACCAACTCCTGCATTCTCCTGCAATCCGAGGAGACCCCCATGAGGGTTATTGTTTTCTTGTTTTCTTTGGACACACACACAGACATTATGCCATGGGTCTAACAACACTCGCTAGGACTGTCTTTTTTCAAAAAAAGGAAACACATGAAAAGAGCTTCTGGTGGCAATGTTTCAAAGGCATTTTGCTTGTGTGGAGCCGTACAATGACACTATCACCTACAAAACAGAGAGCAAGGCAGTGGGTTAACATATGCCGCTACTCAATAACACCCAGTACATGGTTCATGAGGCAGCCACCTATTACGACATCATTCCCGCAAACTCTTGTCCTGTACGCTGCTACTAATAGTGGCAATTTACATCTGTTCTTATTCCTCTTTCTTCTCAGATACCTAGCCCCTTACTGCGTGTTCCACAGCTTCCACATTCCAATAGATGGGTGGTGGACCAAGCATTGCAAGATTTCCATAATCGAGGTGTTTTCCCTTGTTATTATCTGGGCCGACCGATATGGGTGTCATGATCCTAGTCAGTGAGCATAGTCCTCATTCAGGCATTCAAGCTAGGCAGGGAACATTATATCAATCAGCAGGTCAAAGGTGGGTGCTAGCCTGTCACATATGGCATTTACACCATCCACAGCATCTACTTCCATAGACTCCTGTGATGTTCAACAGTTCTTTCATACACTTAACATGGCCACAGTGAAACCCATTTACAAGTAGCAGCACTGTTCTACTCATATTTGCAGGGGGAGCTACTTAAGCCCCGCCTCTGCGGGAACGCGTGCTTCACGTCTTCACTGCTGAGAGCGGGTAACGCTACAGTCAGAAGTTTCAATCACAGCTGCAGCATCTTCAATCAGAAGTTTCTTCTGCAGCCACCGCATCTTCAGAAGGTTTTCTTCCTCAGCATTCCGAAAACCTGCAGACAACACAAGAGGTAGTTAATTAAAAAACAAACTTAACAGTTAAACAGAGAAGACTTTTTATAAGCGTTTATGTACCTGAAGGTTCTTCAGGTTTTCACCTCACAGTTGTTACCGTGCTCCATCTTGAAGGCTGCAGTTAATCTGTATTAGCGAACTTAAGTTTTAAAATGTTTTCTCATCCTGAGTAACTCCACAACTATCCACAGCCATAATTATTTTCCAGAATTCCTAGAACCTGCGAAAAAGAGAAAAAAGACAAAAGTAATTAGAAATAGAGATCTCTCCAATGTAGGAATCAATACAATCCTTTAAAGGTTACAGTATCTTCACCATCTTACTTACCCCAAGACTCATTCTTAAAAGAATAGGCAATTCAAGGCAAGAAGCTATAGAGTTCATCAGCAAACCAAGTTACCATTGTTTCTCCATCTCAACGCGCCCCTGTAGAGAAGCAGGATGGAGAGCTCCACAATAATAAAACACAGGTGAGAAGGGAATTCAGCCCTAGAGTTAGAAGGGAGTGATTTAAGGGAATACACATCTCATGTAGTATTATCTCAGTTAATAGATGTTATAGCATTTCTATTGTTATCATTTGTTTGTTCAAACAAAAAAAGAATCCTAAAGGCTCCAAGGTATCAGGTCCACAGGCTGGGAAGGTATTACGCTCCTGAGGAGTCCTGGTAAGCGTTACAGAACGCAAAGCCGTACTTAAAATACTCCACCTGAGTGTAATGGAAAACACAGAAATCGACAATTTATCCCAGATTTTGGGGGAGTTAAGGGCAGAAGTCCATGCAGCTAGGTCAGAAACCAATTCTCTCAGGAGAGAGTTGGTGGTTAACAGAGAATGCACTGATGAATTGAGTCGCCAATTATTACAGTCCCAAGCAGAACAAGCACCATTTCCAGGTGGTGTCCCACAGGGTCAAGTTTCCGCTCACTGTCCTCCTCTACATGTGGTTTTTCCAGGGAACATTAGACTAGCAGCCGCAGAGAGGTTTATGGGGGATCCAAAGCATTTTGCATTCTTCATGAAGCAATGTAATTTACAATTCCTGTGTAGACCTGGGGTCTTTCCTTCGGATCAGGCTAAGGTGGACTTTGTGTTATCATATTTGGGTGCACATGCTGCTGACTGGTCCATTCCCTTAGTTAATCGAGATGACCCATTATTAAGAGACTTCCCTGGTTTTCGGCACAAGTTAAATAAACTCTTTGCCCATCATGCTCAGGGACAGGCCCTAGATAATGAGCTGCTCTCTTTACGCCAGGGTAACCAAGAATTGTTAGCTTACATAGCTTCCTTTAATCGACTAGTAGCAGAGACTAATTGGCCTGAGGAGAAGAGGACAACACTCTTTTATCGAGGATTACGAGGAGAACTCAAGGACATATCTGCGCAAGTAGTGAAGCCTCCTACAGGTTGTGCTGAATTCATTGACCTAACTATGCAACTGGATCACCGGTTGTCGGACCGCCGCATTGATTGGGCCAGATCAGAGACTAGATCACTCTGTTCATTCAAAAGACAGTGGAACTTGTCAAGTGACTGAAAGTCACTCTAAGCCAATGCAGTTATTAGATGTTCGGGGTCCAATTTTTAAAGAAGAAAGAGACAAAAGAAGACAGCAGAATGTATGCCTCTATTGTGGTTCATCCAGTCATCACCTTGATAATTATCCAGTGAAACCGCTTTGGAAACCAGTAGGAGGCATAGACAAGGTGGACAGGAATATAATAAAAAATAAACTGACGGAAAACTCCAACGCTCGACAAGTGTAGAGGTCGACTTGTCGAGCCAGAAGAAGGAAATTCAGATCTCTCATTTCGTTGTTCCCGCTATCTTAAGTAGTGACCTTCAACCTTCCAATATATATGCTCTGGAAACATATGTGGGCAGTGGTGCAATTGGAAACTACATGCATTAAGAACTAGTAGGCAAGATGGGTATTGGTATACACCTAAAGGCTGTGGTGGAAAATGTCACAGCAGTGGATGGTACTCAACTGATATACGAACCAGTGACGAAGTGTACTGAAGTTTGCACTTTGCTTTGCCAGGAGGGACATCGAGAAAAGATCTCATTTGACCTAATCAGTGCTCCACAGTTTAAAGTAATCTTAGGTATTCCATGGTTAGAGAAACATAATCTACAGATTGATTAGCGTGCCAGAACCTTAGTATTTACTGAGGAATGCAAACACTCCTGCTATGTTCAAAGCAGAACCTTTGGAAAAGAAGTTCAAGTGATTTCAAGAGAAGAACCCACCTTAGGATTAATAGGAACCCTTCCACCAGAGTATCAAGATTTTCAAGAAGTTTTTGAAGAAGAACAGGCCAACGTGCTGCCTCCACACCGGCCATATTATTGTCAAATTATTTAATCCCTGGTTTCAAAACCGCATATAGTAGAATTTATGCTTTAACCGAACAAGAAAATATTCACTTGAAGACATATTTGGAAAACTACCTAGCCAATGGTTTTATTTGACCTTCTATGTCCTCTAAGGAGTCTCCTCTGTTCTTCATGCCCAAGAAGGAAGGGGACCTTGGTACTTGCATAGACTATTGTGCCTTAAACCAGATCACCTCCCACTCATTCCACTGTTGATGGACCAAGTTAAGAATGCCAAAGTTTTTACCAAACTGGACCTTCGAGCAGATTACCACTTAATGAGAATCAAAGAAGCAGGTGAATGGAAAACTGCCCTCTGCATAAAATACGGCTTATACAAGTATCAAGTTATGCTTTTCGGCTTATGCAATGCTCCAACAGCTTTTCAGAACTTTATGAATGGTGTTTTACGCAAATTGCTAGATGTCTGTGCCGTAGTGTACCTCAATGACATTCTAATTTATTCAAGCTTGGCCCAAGAGCACATAACTCATGTAAGGGCAGTACTTATGAAACTACGGCAACACTAGTTATTTGTCAAGCTGGAGAAATGCTCATTTCATGCGACCTCAGTGGAAGTTTTGGGATTCATCCTGTCACCAATGGGAATTCAAATGGATAATCGAAAAGTTGAAGCAGTTTTGATTTGGCCTTCCCCTACGTCAGTGAAAGGAGTCTAAAGTTCTTTAGGATTCGCCAATTTTTATAGACGCTTTGTTGCAGGATTTTCCCAACTAGTCCATCCAATAACTTTATTATTGCGAAAGCACAAGGCATTCTCCTGGACCAAGGAAGTGGAAGAGGCTTTCCAGACCTTGAAAAAACATTTTACCACTGCTCCCATTTTGAGACACCCGCAACCTGAGCTACCGTTTGTAGTAGAAACGGACATGTCCAGAGCAGCAATGGGAACTGTATTATTTCAGAAAGATACAGAAACTAGACAACTGCATCCAGTGGGCTTCTGGTCAAAGAAGTTTTCAACAGCAGAATTGAATTACAGTATCACAGATAAGGAATTACTAGCAATAAGCACGCTGTCAAGGAATGGAAACACCATTTATTGGGGGCCCGGCAAACCAGCACAGTTCTCACAGACCACCGAAACCTGCACCATTTATGAAATGCAAAGGCTCAATCATCCCAACAACTTCACTGGGCATTGTTTTTTGTGGAATACGATTTTGTTATAACTTACCGCCCAGGAGTACGTAATGGTAAAGCAGATGCCTTGTCATATATTGGAGAGAAAGAAGAGGTCCAAAGTACTTCGGTCCCCAGTAAGCATAATTCCAGAAGAGAAGGTGCTGTGAGTCACTGGATCTTCAGAAGAAGACCTAAAGTCACAGATTCAACTCAGCATTACCACTTCAGAGTTAGAGGCCTGGAAGTCAAAAGGACCAAAGTGTTGCAATCAAGAAGGTTTGCCTTATTTCCACAGTCATCTTTACCTACCAAATCAGGAGCTACAATGGAAGGCCATGGCAGATTACCATGGAGCAACACTAGAAGGCCAAACTGGAATCACTAAGACAACAGCCAAGATCAAAAGACATTTTTGGTGGCCAACATGGCGCAAGGATATCATAGATTTCCTCCAAACTTGTGGTATTTGTGCACAAAACAAAAACTCAAAGTTGAGACCAGCAGGACCTCTTCTACCGTTACCTGTTCCACCAGCACCATGGCATACCATATCTATGGACCTTATTACTGAGTTACCCCCTTGTTCGGGTTATAATACAATCCTTGTAGTGTTGGACTTGTTTTCCAAAATGACTTATTTCATTGCCCACAGGGGTCTTCCCACATCATCAGTTTTAGCAAAGGTGTTCCTAGAATAAATTGTACGTCTTCATGGATTTCCATCAGCAGTGATCTCTGATAGAGGGAGTGAATTTGTCAACCAATTGTGGAGGAAATGTTGTGAGTTGGCTAAAATTGAAGTACGTTTATCTATAAGCCACCACCCACAAACTGACGGTCAAACTGAGAGAACTAATCAAACCTTAGAACAATACCTTCAATGTCTTCTCCACCAAATAGATTGTGTGGGATGGATGTCCTCTGGGTAGCAGAGTATGCTTACAATAAATCTGAACACAACTCCACAGGTTATACCCCTTTTTACATCCTTAACGGTTCACATCCTCAGACATCTACCTTCCGTCCAACAGAATCCTTAAAGATGCCAGCAGTACGGAACCTTCATGAGAACATTACCCAGGTACAGAAAGAGGTCTTGAGACATTTAACAATAGCAAAGTAAATTCAAATGAAATTTGCAGATAAACTTCGAAGAAAATCTCCAGATTATAAGGTGGGATACAAGGTATGGTTGTCTTCTAAACACATTGCACTTAAGGGCCCATGTAAATTCCAGCCTAGGTTTCTGGGCCCATTCTCTGTGGAAGCTATTGTTTACCCTGTAGCAGTAAAGTTAAACCTACCATCTCACATTCAAATTCATCCTGTATTCCATGTTTCCTTGTTAAAACCAATGAATCCGGGGTCCAGACTACAACCATCACCCAAACCCATGATTATAGAAGGTGAACCAGAATTCTGAGTGAAATAAATCTTAGATTCCAAGATTGTCAAACGGAAATTGTTCTACTTAGTGGATTGGAAAGTGTTTGGTCCACAGGACAGAACTTGGGGACCTAGTTCCAATATTCATGCTCCCAAATAGCTTCAGAAGTTTAATCAGAATCACCCAACTAAGCCTGGTCCATTCTTGGGAGAGGTCTTGGGGGGGGGAAACTGTCATGATCCCAGTCAGTGAGCATAGTCCTCATTCAGGCATTCAAGCTAGGCAGGGAACATTATATTAATCAGCAGGTCAAAGGTGGGTGTTAGCCTGGCACATATGGCATTTACACCAAAAACAGCATCTACCTCCATAGACTCCCATGATGTTCAACAGTAATTTCATACACTTAAAATGGCCACCTCAAAACCCATTTATAAGTAGCAGCACAGTTCTAATCATGTTTGCAGAGGGAGCTACTTAAGCCCCGCCTCCGCTGGAACGCGCGTTTCACATCTGCTCCTCTGACAGCGGGTAACACTACCAGCATTTCTCCTCACAGAACCAGTGAAAAAAGGAGATAATAGAGACATTAGTTTTATGAAAAGCTACAGAGTATCATAGTTCACAGAAAAGACTCAACAGAAGTTATCTCCGACGCTGTTATCTTCAGTTAAGAACATTTATTTGCTCGCATTCACAGCATCTTCAGTCAGAAGTTTCGCTCACAGCCACAGCATCTTCAGTCAGCAGTTTTTCACTCACAGCGTCAGCATCTTCAGTCAGAAGTTTCTTCTGCAGCCACTGCATCTTCCGAAGGTTTTTTTTCTCAGCTTTCCGAAAACCTGCAGAAAACACAAGAGGTATTTAATTAAAAAATGAACTTAACAGTTTAACAGAGAAGACGTTTTATAAGCGTTTACGTACCTGAAGGTTCTTCAAGTTTTCACCTCACAGTTGTTACCGCGCTCCACCTTGAAGGCTGAAGTTACTCCGTATTGGCGAACTTACGCTTTAAAACGTTTTCTCATCCTGAGTAACTCTGCAGCCCTCCGTAGCCATAACACTTTTCCCGAATTCCTAGAACCTGCGAAAAAGAGAAAAAAGACAAAAGTAATTAGAAAGAGAGATCTCTCTAACGTAGGAATCAATTCAAGTCTTTAAAGATTACAGTATCTTCACCAGCTTATTTACCCAAAGTAAATAGGCATTTCAAGGCAAGAAGCTATAGAGTTCATCAGCAACCCACGTTACCATTGTTTCTCCATCTCAACGCGCCCCTGTAGAAAAGCAGGATGGAGAGCTCCACAATAATAAAACACAGATAAGATGGGAATTCAGCCCTATGGTTAAAAGAGAGAGATTTAAGGGACTACACATCTCAAGTATTATCACAGTTAATAGATGTTATAGCATTTCTATTGTTGTCATTTGTTTGTTCAAACAGAAAAAGAATCCTAAAGGCTCAAAGGTATCAGGTCCACAGGCTTGGAAGGGATTATGCTCCCGAGGAGTCCAGGTAAGCATTACAATGGGCATGTATGTCCATTTGCGGTTCCGGTCTATACGAACCAACCTGCAAACGTTTATGCTGTAAGGCATCCCAGAGGCAACAGCTGCTATCTTCTCTACCTTGCAAACAAAATGTGTTCTTGCACATGGCCCGCCAAGGACCTCAAAGTACTCCTTTTCCCACGTTGCAAGAGTACAACAGAACTACAGAAGTTGACAGACGGCATTGCTCACTACATTTTGTTTGCGAAATAAAAGAGCAATGATTGAAGTCACCTTACACGCTCTCGTTAACATTCTGTAGCAAAATAAAGCACTTGCAACAATTCACAGTGTTGTTGGTAAACTATGGGAATGTTCTAGAACTGTACGCTCTGTGTGCGCATGTCTGCTTTTGGTTTTGTTTATGTTGTTTCTTTCCAGAGCCAGGTGCTCACATGACAGAGTGCGCTATGCTTGACATGCACGTAATGAAAATACCTGGAGTGCATGCCGCGAGGAACGACTCTCCACAAGTAAAGTCAGCGATGCCAGTGACTGTTGCGATGGTGTATGCCGCCCACACGTATTGGTAATGTAAGCAATGCACACATTACAATTGTACACTATAAAAACACCAACCGCGTTCGGTGGCCATCTCAACAAGTAGTCAAAAGAAAGCTAACAGTCAGATGGCCTGCCGTCCTGTATATGGCGGGGCTTAACGGCATTGATGATTTTGTCCGGTGCAAATGTATATGGGTCAGTCTGTACATTTTCCATACTTTAAATGTGTCATTATTAGTAACTCGTGTCATGTCGCAATATCTTCCTTCACTGTCAAAGCACAGGGTATTATCAGGGGCACACCATACCAAACAGAAATGGTGGCATGCCAGTCCGTAAACGGCAACAAGTCCAATGACATACACCATATGCAAGTGCAGGCACTTCACACCATCTCTGGCGGTGTATCAGCTGCAAAATGTGCTCCACAACCATTTTGTAATGGGGAGCACCCACAGGAGACATGCATATTTCCAAGAGTGTACGCTGGAGATACATATCTGTATAGAAAGGGACCCAAAGAAGACAACATTCTGAAACCTACTTCCAACCAGTGTCCAGACTGTTAGTTCAAAGGGCCCTAGCCATGCACACAAGGCACTAGGGGCTTGCCACTCCCAACACAACATAGTACACCGAATAGAAATATCCTGCTATCATCTACAATACTCTCCCCATCCCCAATGGGCTCTGAAGGTATTCGCCTGTGCAACTACCCCGCAATAAATTATATGTCAGTAGCTGCGTACATGGGCCATGTCGCAAAAGTTAGACAGTAAAAAAAACCTTTGATGTTCCAATATCTGAGTACACTGCCTGAAGCAAGGCTCTGTTCACGGCCACACCATTCCAAACGCAAATATTGCCATATCTGACCAATGCTGCAGTAGCAAGTGTAACATGTTCTCCACACTGATTATACAAAGTTGAGTACCTTAGAACAATCACATATTGAAAAGTGTGTGGGATGGAACAAGGTATGGTTATAATAACTTACTGAATTTAGAAAATGCAAATGGAATGCACTCTGTATACCTATGTGTGCCATCGAGATACCATTATCACAGTGCTCCCATGCATATTCCAATGTCTTACTGCACTCTTTGAAGCAAACCCTTTGTTCTCGGCCACACCACTCCAAAGGGAAATGGTGGCATGTTGCAGGACTGCTGCTGTAAGAAGTCTAACAAGTCTTCCACAATGAATCTGCCACTGTGAGTACCTTAGGACACTTCTATATTTAAAAGTCTGTGGTATATCAGAAGGTATGATTATAATAACTTATCCAAATGAGCTAAAGCAAAGGGAAGGCACTTTTTATACATATGCGTGCAATCCACATACCAATATCACAGTAGTCCCATACATGGCTGCATTGCGTTGCGGGGGTAGTGGCCAAGAGCCTAGCCTTGGACACACCCACTAGAAGGCAATAGAGCCATGCATGGGAACATGTGGCCACATACCTATCCTGACTACAGGTACGTATAGGTACAGTAACAAACCCAAAAAAGGCAACCTTATGAAACCTACTTCCAACCAGTGCCCAAACTGTTAGGTCCAAGGGCCCTAGCCATGCAAAGAAGGCAGTAGGTGCTTTGCAGGCACAACACAACATAGCACACTGACTGCAAATATCCTCATATTGTGTCAAATGCACTCCCCATCCCCAGGAGTCTGCATGCACTCACCGAAAAATGATAGTCACCTGTGCAGCTACCCGCCAATGAAGTATATGTGAGTAGGTGCGTAAAAGGTCCATATCACAAAACTTTGATGGTAAAAAATTCCTTCCATATGGCAATGTCTTTCTGCCCTCCCTGAAGCAAGGCTGTGGCGAAGCCCTATCCTCTTGGGTACATGGAGAGCCCTACGCCTCCGCCCATGCACCCAAAAGCCTAGACCTTGCCCACAACCACTACAAGGCGATGGAGGCATTCATGGGAACATGGCACCAGATACCATACTTGACAAATGTACATCAGCCACCAGCACCCCTACCCACCGCTACAACAGAATGGGAACCCACAATGTCAACATAACCACCAGCACCCCGATCCAACAACGCGATGTCAGAAGGTTTGGTTATAATAACTTATCCAAATGAGCTAAGGCAAAGACAATGTATTCTTTATACATGTGTGCAATCCACATACCATTATCACAGTGGTGCTATAAATGGCCGCATTGTGTTACGTGGGTTGTGGTGAAGGGCTAGGCTCTTGGGTACATGGGCGGATGCACCCAAGAGCCTATTCCTTGGACACACCCATTAGAAGGCAATATACCCATGCATGGGAACATGTGGCCATGTAGCTTGCCTGAGTACAGGTACGTATGGGTACACTAACGGACCCAAACAAGGCAACATTCTCAAACCTACTTCCAACCAGTGCCCAAACCGTTTGGTCCAAGGGCCCTAGCCATGCACACAAGGCAGTAGGGGCTTTGCAGGCACAACAGAACATAGTACACCGCCTGGAAATGTCCTCATTTTGTCTCCAATGCACTCCCCATCCCCAATGCAGTCTGCCTGCAGTCACCAAAAAATGCTAGTCCCCTGTGCAGCTACCCACCAAAGCAGTATATGTGAGTACCTGCTTGAATGGTCCATATCGCAAAATTTTGATGGTAAAAAGTACTTTCATGTGCCAATGTCACCCATTCTCCATTTTTTCCCATCCACTGCAATCCAGTCCAAATTCCCAAGGCAGCATCCACGCACTCGCCACAGAAGGTAGTCGCCGGATGGGCTGCGGGGGTGGTGTCCAAGCCCTAGGCTCTTGGGTACAAGTGGAGGCCTAGTGCCTCCGCCCATGAACCCAAAAGCCTAGCCCTTGCCCACATCCACTACAAGGCATTGCAGGCATGCATGGGAACATTTCGCCACGTACAATACTTCACAAATGTACCACAGCCACGACAGGCAAACCCACCAGCATACCACAATGGAAACCCACAAAGTCACCATAACCACCAGCACTCCTAGGCTACAGCACAACACATTGTCAATTTCTTTGCATCCTCTGCAATGCACTCTGTGTTCCCAATGCAGCATCGATGCAGTTGCCACAGAAGGTTGTCGCCTGAGGAGGTACCCACAAATTGACACATTACCTGTGTACACCCCTTGCACACCACTGTCTTCTTCGACCCAAACAAATATATCATATTGTCCGCTTTTCAATCCACCAAACTTTTCATCCCCTCTTTCACCCACCCAATCCTGCAAACCATGCTTTGCATCCCCTTCCGGCACGGCACTATCCTCCGATACACCATGGCAGCGTTTCACAAAAACTTTGATGCGCAGCACACTTCCCTCCAGCCAACCACCGGCTGCATCCAATGTTCACTGACATCACGTCGTACTGCAAGCCAATGACACTTCTGTCCGCAGAGCGAACAGGGAAATGGATCCGCAGAGCGGACCCAGATATCACAAATATTTTTAGATGTACATTTCAGTTCTTTGCAACAAAAGTACTGGTGGGATTTCCACCAAACACACAAAAGCACGCTTTCTGGCCCAAGCCCCCGCTCCTGCCGCAAATTTGGTGAAAATCCATCCAGCCATTTGACGTGTAGCTGTGCGCAAAGTTTTTGCCAATTCAGTCTATGGAAAAAAAAAGTTTTTGGGAACCCCGCTATAACTTCCCCCCTGCACGAAACCTCACCAAACTTGCCAGAATAATTCTGAGCGGACCATATACTTGTTTTGCAAAGTTTGGTGAGGATTCCTCCAGGGGCAGCAAAGTTATAAGCCACCGAAAAAGTGGTCTTCCTATGACTTTACCAACTTAACCATAACTACACGCCCGCTACCCGGCCCATGTAATTCGGCAGTTATGGTAAGCTAAGCAACCAGTGGCAATCAGTGATATGATAATGAAATTTGTGATGCCATCTTGGATATTCTGGGTGTTAGTGTTAGCAGTGCACGCTGGTGGAGTGAGTTATGGTTGTTTAGCTTACCATAACTGGTCAATTTCTGGCGGTTTTCGATTTTACTTGTAACCATAACGTCCCTTTAACAAAGCTTTTTTATTGGATTTCATAGGTTTTTATTAGTGCAACTAAACCATAACTTCCCTTTAACAACGTTTTTTCACTGAATTTCATAGGTTTTTATTAATGATACTTAACCATGACTACCATTTAACAATGTTTTTTCAATGAATTGTATGGGTTTTTACCAGTGCACCGTAATTTACTACAACTTTCTAATATTATACTTACCCACAATATAACAGAATTTTTGGCCGATGTAGAAAGTTTGAACTTAAAACTGTTGCAACTTTTTCCAATGTTTTCTGTTCCCCGATGTTCGCAAACGTCTGACGTCATTGTAGATCTTGCAGACAGTGGCATGTGAACATGCGCGGACACACTACATGATGACGTGTTCGGAAACGTGTCCATGCATTGCGAACAAATCCTTGCTTCGTGAACAGTTCGAAACAGCATTTAGGAAGTTTCAAGCTGAAAATGTACCCTTGCACAGCTCCTACACTTATTCTTACTGATTATCCATTTGCAATCTAGGACAGAGCACATGTTTGGAAGGACATTAGCACAACTGCTATTTATCTTCAAAAATTGCATCAGCTATTGCCATCCCTCCTACCCAGGAGTCACCACCATCACCACCAGCTGAAGAGCCTAGACAATGGAAAAAGCACAATGATGCAGAACACAATCAAGAGGACCAGTAAGATGAGTTTGAGGAAATGCCTACCTGAAGCACCCAGAGAGAACCATGGGTGTGGCAGTTCTTTACCACCATTGGGGGTGTACCAAAGGCTAAGGCTACCAAGGTGAAATGCAGTCGCGGAAAACCTTGGTATTACTCCTACGGGGCCACCCCCATGCGCCTCCACACCAAATCAAACTACCACAATGCTCTCAGAAGTGCTCTCCCTTTCTTAGGAAGTAGTACACTGTCCTGCTCTGGCTCATCTTCCTCAACCAATACTACCACCACACAGGCTACTCCTGCGGGGCAGAAAATCCCACCAACTACCTTGCAAGCTATAAAAAAGAGGCTGTAGGTCCATATCTTTCCAATATAATATGACTCTGTATATACTGCAACACACCACTGTGCAGGGGGAGCAGTTTCAAAGTGCTTTTGAGGCTGTAATTAAGGAGCATGAGAAACACTGCCCTCCACCTTAGATTTAACGCACACCCAGCATCTTTCCCTGTCCACCTGCCCCTCCACATCTTTGGTTGATGTCCCTTCCTACATTTCCCTCCCCTGCATTACTTTCTAACCTCTACTGCCAAAACATTTTTTTTTTAATGTTTGTTTAGGAATCACGTTTCACAAAATAGAAGTACAAAAATAAGCTTACAGACGCCATCTACTTTACATTTTTCAGTAAAGTAGTTACACTCAATACGATTCTCCAACATTCCCATTAGCATTTTATGCTATGCTAATGGAAATAATGGCCAATTAAGTTATTGCGGGGCAAATGTTTATGTTGGAGTTAGAGACACCCATCCACCCCCAGCTACCCCCAGTGTCGCTGGTCAGATCCCACGGTAAAAAAGAGTCAATTTCGAGACAACCTGTCAACCTGTACATCCCTATAATCACATGTTTTGCTTAATTAACATGAGTGTCGCTTGTTAAAATGTCTCGAGAAGCTCATCAACCCAAAGTAATTAAGCCATGCTAAAAATAAGTAATATTGTTAGACTCCAAATTATAAAAGTTTCTCGCATGCAAGCAAACATATCACATCATGCTTTGTTTCTATTCTTTCAATGTAGAGAGTACGTTTGCAAAATATAAAATCCTTATTAATACCGTGTTATGCTAACTTTGCCTCCGTGTAGCTTTGTTTTAAACATCCTGAAAAGACACCACATTTCAACTCGAAGACCCAAACTTTACCTCTGCTGTCATAATCTCAAACATGTAAATGGCTAACGAGAGCTGTGAAAACTCCCCAGAGAGGACTGCTGTGCACACACAGTCAAGACAGTAAGGAATTGTCTTGCCCACAGCAGAAATGTGGGGGTTTGGGGGCAGTGCCCACTTTGAGAAAGAAAAGGATTGGCAAGTCAAAGGGGTGGCAATTGCCGCATGTAAGCCTTTTTAAAGGTTTTAAACCTGCTTACCTGTTTTTGAAGGGAAAATAAAGCACCGGTCCTATTCAGTTTTATTATACAAACCTTCCTGTACTTGATCCACACCCTGCTGCTAACTAGTAGACCGGCAGTCACATCTGACTGTCTCTGAAGCCACATGTGGGCATATTTGCCAAGGCTAACACACCTCTATATAGGTCCCGGCCGCACACTGTATCGACTACTAAGACAGAGCCGAGAAATTAGATCTACATGTTTCATTGTGTCCTTATGTGTTTCTCTTCTACCACGTGGTAAGGCTAACGACCCATGCCGCAACAGCCCATCGGTGCCAACAGGTGGAGGAACCACGTAGGCCAGGCGCCACCACTTTTAAGGTGCAAGCACAATAGAACCTAGTACCAGCTTCTTAAACGTTCCTAGTGTCCGCCATTATGAACCAAGTCCTCAATGCACAAGTACACACTGCGAACCGTTGTTTAAGGCAAAGAGCCTGTAACCTTTGTCACTCTACGCCCTCCTCCAGGTTACTTAACATATTTTGGAGAAGCAGTTTTAAACTAATTGCCTTATTTTCCTATGATCATATTTAACCTTCCAAAAGATTAGTATAATGTAATATTTCCACCAAGGTAACCATCTCCTAACCCACCTTTTGTTACAAGTCTAAGTTTAGCAAGTACCTTTCCACAACTCAATTGCATTTTGGTATTTGTAGTCACCCCTACCGGATGCCCCTGGCATGACCTAATTGGGGTCTTTTATGTGGGATAAGAAGAGCCCCCAGGATCCGGTTTAAAATTAAATAAGCGCCAGTACAAAATAAATAAGATCACTAAGTCCTGGGCCTGCTATTAACTACCTCACTGCTCATTCTTTTAGAACAAAAACAACCCAGCCGACAGTAAGTACGCTCATCGTGAAAACACAAACACATGTCAGTGTAAAGCGCTGCTCTCAGAGCACTAAGGCATCTCGGCACACACCTAGGGAGATGCAGTCATGAGGAGCAGGGGGTCAGCGTGCGCAGATCAAATCCAATGATACCCCGAAAATGCAGCACTCATAAGGGACTAGGCATACAATAAGTATGGGCAACACAGAGTGTCTAGCTGCAAACCTCATTCCCACTCACGCACTCCTCACCAATTAATCACAAACAATTAAACCGTAAGCCACATCAGAGCCAAAAGGGAGACTCTATGAAGTTCAGAGTCGGAGCGCTGCAGCTGTATGAACTCAGTGGGCAGCGCTGTGGTGGGTGAGGTAACCGGCCGAGCGAGGCGTGTAAGGGCCACCTTCGCCTGTTTAGATTCTTGTCTTTATTTTCACGTCATGTGTGCGCCGGTCTTCTTCAAAGATCACTCCACTCAGTTTTGGACTATAAAGGTAGTCCGACAGGAGTTCAAGTAACGAAAAGCATTATTGCATAAAAATGAAAATATGAATGGCCATATAGTTAAGTGCAGTCATTTTTCTCCTACTTCAGAGCATGCACAGCTCCACAGCAACAGCAGCAGGCCGGCAGACGTCAGCGAGATGGTCAAGGCCCGAATGGTGCTTCACCCATATCATTTCACAGGCATTGACAAGTTGCCATGCCAATGCCATACACTGCTCCCAAACTCCCCTTTGCAGTTTTAATTTATATTAGCAATATTTTTGCAATATTGTGGTGGTTACACCACCAAAATGTGCCAAAACCAAAAGATGTACACACTGCTGCTATAAATTCACATATGCATTATGCAGTAAAACAACTGCATGAATAGTAAGAGAAGTAGGGATGACCATGTGCTGGTAGGAGCCCAGAAGGAAAGTGCCAAGACATGCTAAAGTGGGAGGCCATTAGCTACCTGCTAGGGCATAGGAGTCCCAAGGGTGTGGTAGACAGTCTCCAGGTGGTAGATCCGCAAGAGCAGTGCTGAAGGGGCGGCATGTACTGATGTCGACTAGATTTAGGGCCTGGAACCTGTGAGGTTCAAGAGGAAACAGGTCACCAGTTTCAGTGGTAGTGGTATGAGTTAGCAAAGAAGGGATTAAGTAAAACAAGAACACAAAAGCAGTTTTCTGAAGTTTACGGAACTTAAGTAAGTTCAGCTCAAGTATAAGAGGAGCAGGAAGGCTGTTCTAAAGAGAGGCACCGACCGAGTTTCAAAAAGCGTTTGAAAAGCAGAGTATTGGATTTACAGCAACGGAGGGCTTTAGCAGGGCAGTTTTTAGGGAAAGAAAGTTGCACATATTGTAATCCCAGGCACCAGAAAGCCTTGTCAATCATTTAGAGGATCTCGAATTTCATTATTGCAATGAGCAGGAGCCAATGTACACATTTTAGGGCTTGGACTTGAGACCAAGAATAAGTCTTGCAGCCCTATTCTACATTAGCCGAAGGGAGCATAAACAATAAAGAGGAAGGTAAGGAAGAAGTTGTTGCAGTAGTCCAGCCTACACAGGACCAGAGCTCTACAGATGTTCATCTTCTGGGGGAAGGTGAAGAAGGGTACCATGCCTGTAAGAAGGTCAAACGGAAAGCATGGGCTTTGTTTGCAAGCTCCAAAATGTAAGTAGTAAAGGATGGGGAGGACTCAAAGATAAGCCCAAGGTTTTTGGCCTCATAGGATGGTAAGAGTGGAGGGCACAGCGACAGTGGCCAGAGGGTAGGCAAAAAACAGAGCACAGGTGTCACAATAAGAAAGATATCTGTCTCACTGGCATTGAGACAGATTATTAGCCACACACAATGCCTCAATGGTGGTCAGACAATCAGGGATAAAAAACGAGGAGAAGAAATTAGTTCAGGGAAGTTTAAGGAAAACTGTGTGTCATTAACATAACACTGGTAATGAGAAAAGAAGAAGGACATCAGGTGAGCCAGAGGGACAAAATTGATATGGAAGAGTCACAATCATAGGATACAACCCTGGAGTTCTCTGTAGGTACGCAGTGAAGTGGTGGAGTACAAACAGCCCATTTGCAGCTGTGAAGGACGGTTAGTGAGGAAAACAGATCAGCCAGTCCAGTGCCCGGTCCATGATGCTAAAGTTAATATGTAACCATTTAATAAGGATACAATAGTTGACCATGTGAAAAGTGGAGGACACATCAAGGAGCACTATACTCAATTGTACTACAATCCTAAATACCATACACACTTTAATTATCCAATTCCACCATATTACAAATACTGTATACTCCCCTACTGTACCTATAATTACTATCTATACACATATTACTACACCCATGCCCCCAAGAATCTGGCCAATGGCCACAACCACCACAATTGAATTAAACCACATAACAAGTACGTACAATACACCTTGAAATGACAAAACACACCCAGAACCCCTGCAATCCATATGATGTTTGCGGACAATAAGAATTGACCGTGGACTCAGCGACACCTGCAAACCCCTTTTACACCTATAAAAAAAGCTCCATGTCAACTTTATTCCACTCCACCACCCTTTCAAGCCATCTTTTAAAAAACTACTCGATGGGTTTATACCACGCTTTCGGGACCAATCCGTAGCTCCTGGTGCAAATTTGGTGAAAATCCATCCAGCGGTTTGGGCTGTTGGTGCAAGCAATTCTTAAACCATTGCTTCTATGAGGATTTCCACAAATTTTGCCCCCCCCCCACTATAACTTTGCCGCCCCTGGATGAATCCACACCAGACTTCACTCTTTCATTCAGAGAGGGCCCTATACTTTTTTTGCAAAGTTTGGTAAGGGTTCGTCCGGGGGGAAAAGTTATAAACCGTCCAAACAGTGCTCTTTCTATAATTTGAGCAACTTAACCATACGTAGCTACCGCAGGCCCTGTAATATTACTGTAATTTGGTTCTGTTTGACGGATCTGTATACACGTTTGCACAATGATTGAATGTTTTTGCAAAGTTTGGTGGGATTCTGTCAAGAGGGGTCAAAATTAGAGGGCGGTCCCAACATTTTTAGATGACTTATAATTTTGGTGCCATTCAATTAATCTGCACAAAGGTTTGCTAAAAGATTATAGACCCCACTTGAATGTTTGTGCAAAGTTTGAATGGATTTTGTCAAGTGAGGGCTATGTTATATCACTCATACCTATATTTTGACATTTCTCAAAAAATAAAATACACAAAGATTTGCAGAAAACAGAGCCTTGGAAAGCACCCAAAAGCATGGTTTGGCGGCAAAATGTGTCAGTGTTTTATTTTTTTAAAGTGTCATAATGTAGGTAGAACAAATTGTGATATACCTTTGGTGACTGGTGACAATCTGGCCACTGGCCATAGCCACAAGGGATGGCGAAAAGGATTATGGCCACTAGGAACAAGCCATGTGGTAAAGTTTTGCGAAATCAGCATAGCCTTGAATGGGAAAAATAATTCTGCTCACGGCTACAGTCTGAAGTGCTGGACGGGAATGCAGCAAACCTGCGCGAGGAGCATCAGCAAGGAACCGAAAGCATGCTTTTGCAAATCTGTCCTGTGTTTTATTCTTTCCAAAGTGTCAAAATGTATGTAAAAAAATAGTGAAATAACTTTGCTGCCTGGGCAGTGGGCCTGGTCCTCGACCAGGCCAAATGCCTACTCTGATTTTCTTATTGGGGCATGCAGCATGGCTGAAGCCCATGCCCATGAATTTTGGAAACTGGCCATGGCTGCAAGCAATGAGATCTGACCATAGATCACATTATGGGAGTATACTGGAACAGAATGCAGGCTAGGTGCAGTGGGTAACAGGTGTGGTTTGGTGGGGCAGGGGTCCTGGTTGAGCCTCATGCCCTAGGCAATTCAACCTTGACTTACATCCCCAGCATGCGCTGCTGAAAATGACACACATCAGTATGCACTGCAAAAAAATATGTTTGTTAAAGGAGGTTTATAGTTTTTTCATATATCTTAAAAGAGGAATTATTAATAACTTATATACAAAGCTGTAATATCACAAAACATTTTCACTTATAGAAACCATTGAGATTCACTGAAAAAACATTGTCAAAGGGACGTTATGGTTAAGTTGCACTAATAAAAACCTATGAAATTCACTGAAAAATCTTTGTTAAAGGGATGTTATGGTTAAGCTGCAGTAGTAAAACCCTATGAAATTCACTGAAAAATCTTTGTTAAAGGGATGTTATGGTTAAGCTGCAGTAGTAAAAACCCTATGAAATTCACTGAAACAACTTTGTTAAATGGACATTATGTTTAAGTTGCACTAATAAAAAACCTACTTCCCATTCATCTTCCCATGGACAAAAAATGGCAATATTTGCCGGACTGCACAGCCCAAACCACTGGATGGATTTGGACCAGGTCCGAAACAACTTGGCACAAAGCGCTGACTCAAGGACATTTTGTGGTTTGGCGTTATTCCATCCTGTATTTTGTTTAATATTTGATGCAGAAGGGGTTGCTCCCTTCTCCCCCAAAAAATAGTTTTATCCACCAAGGTGCATTGCAGGATAATGGTTTTCAGAAATGAAAAAGCTGCCATCTTTTCTTTTTCTCGATGCAAATGATAGCCGTGGCGATTGTGGAGAGGCCCCTCAATGCTCACACCAGAAAAATACAGCCCGCTAGGGAAAAAGGCCCAGCACACCTCTTGCAAGAGGAACAAAGTTTTATTTCCACAAAAGTAGAAAATGCACCAGCAAAGCACTCTGCTGCCACAGAACTTTCTGGCAAAATTAGTTCAAGCAATACTTTATAAAGGCACGCATCGTCATCAGTGACACAATTACATAATGTACGAATCCAAATGGCTGGTTGGTCAAGACCCTATACATAAGCTACCTCCTCCATAGGGGATGCCAGATCATTGTTCCCAGCTTCCTCTGTCCATCTTCTTTCACGTCGGCTCCTACTCACGCGTCATTAGGCACAAGGCGGCGACTAATTGGCAATTAAGTGGAAAAAAAACTATACTAACTCTATCGCTAACCTGACGTGCACCTGGTACTGCAGACAAGGGCTAAGGGGGTAGTTTGAGGCCATCACTTCTGACAGATTATAGCTTGATTTCATACACGTTGGCTCCCCACCAAGGCTCCCCACCCTTGTTTTAGCTATGTGGTTTCATCCTTTCCTGCACCTCGCAGCGCAAATCACGTGACCTATGGTGAAGGCAAATGATCCCTGTTTTCAGATCTTTTCTGATTGATTGGGCGTTTAACAGTTTTATGTTTGGTGGTCTAGGACTGATAGGTACCTTGGAATGGTAGGGGTCTTGGGATGGGGGCATCTGAGTGCTATTACTTGGAGCTGAGATGTGGAAGGTCGGAGGTGTGTGCCCTACTTCTCGTGGGAGCACGTTTTGCAGAGAACCCTCAACCCCCCCATGGCCTTGCAGGGCGGATTCCTTCTGGGATACGAATGCTGGCAAGATGAGACACTGGTGGCTCCATGAATCTCGGTAGCCCTGGTCTTTCTCACTGGTGCCCATGCTACAATATATTCCCTATTCTCCCATGCATACACATATTTCCATGTGAGTGTAGCATGGACAGCAGCCCTGGCTGCAGTGCAAAACTAGGCCTCAATTTCAATATGACTGCGATGATCTAAAATGGTGTTTTGGTTTCTTGCATACACTAACGCAAAACTGCGCCACCTCCCCATACCATAATCCCTGTCAATGTCCTTCCTAGACCGTCCCTGAGTCCCTACTGCAAACGTCTAGGCCTCTGCCTCGTGCAGAAACCCCAGGGGGCTACGGGACGATCACCACCTCCCCAACATTCCCCCCTTTCATCGATTCTACATTAACAAACTGCCAGGAGAATTCCCAGTCCTTCTGTGTTCTTTTTTCCTTTTCCAACCTCTCGAACTCCAAGTATGGGGGTGATCCTTCCTTTGGTACCCACGCTCTACATAAGTGTTGTAAACCTTCACCAGCCTGTGCATATTGCTAAGGGGTACATGTCATGTATGTACACCCTCCATCCCTTGCTAAATCTACCCAATGTTCAGTGTATGTTTGGGGTCAAGTGAGGGAACCATAAGTGGCTTATTTGGATCGTCGGTTTGTATTGAACTGTCTTTTGTACCTCGAGGTGCCCCCTGTACCCAAATTGAAATCAGGGATGTCATTTGGGGGTCAGCAGGTGTTGCAGCTGCGACCCCTGAGGTCTCCATTGTTACACCTGTGGTCTCCCTTGCTACCCCTCAAAAAATACAGCAATGTGAAAACCTTTTTTTTAACTTTTTTTAGACTTTCTTTTTTTAACGGAAGCTCCTGGACTGTGGACAGTGCCATGTGGCTCTTTGCTTCTGCAGTGGCAGGCTTTCTTGTCAGGCCACTTAAAAAAAACAGGGGGTTCCACAAGTGTAACACTTTGAGCAGTGACCCTAAATAAGAAAAAATAGGAATAACAAATAACTTGTCTTTCTGGAATTCTATACAATAAATGCTAGACTCATTGAAGATTTATTTCAGGCACACTTCAGGGGGTGAGACACTGATTTAGGGGGTCATCACGAGTTGGCCGGAGTGGTAAAATGCAGCAGTGATGTGTTTTGCGTCATTCACCTCCAGCTATAGGCTAAAGGTGAATGCGCCCGCTTTAAGGCCATTTTCGGTGCTATTACCGCAGGGACTATTACTGCTGGTGGTAATAGCGTCCCCCAACCTCATTGGACCCAATGAGAAAGGGGACTTGCCGCCCCCTGCCTCTGCAACTCGTGATCCGGCGCTAATAGCGCAAGACCAAGTTTTGGTGACGCTATTAGTGTTGGGCGGTATCCCGCATCAATTAGCACCGGTATACCACCCAACTCATGATAGAGCCCTTAGTCTGTTCCTAAACACCTCAAAAAGCATTTAGAGTAGAATGAGCATCCATTTCGGACTACGTATTTTGCTTTTCACGAGTTGCAGTTATTGCATGTTTTTTCTGCCTTTCTCTCTATTACAGTCATCACAAGACATTTCATCTCAGTGTCCTCGGTCACTTTACAAAATCCTTGTACCTGAAAGCTTGTGTACAGAGTAGACATGTTTGACCATAGCACATTAAGTGGCCCTTGATTTCATTGTGCCACAATGAATGCTTTGTTGTAATGTGTCTATCTTTCCTATCTCCCTGGTATGTTGTTCAGGATGTTTGTTTGCAGGTATGAGGTAGCGAGTGCCCAGAGTACGGGATACCATGTGAGTGCACTGCTTTCCTTGCTTTCCCTGCGCTAACCAATCTTTAATATGCAGTTATGAACCCTCCCAATGGTGTGTATGTTGCCAACCTCTGAAGCCTGAAAATGATATCCAAACAGGCTTGACATGTGGGCAACTCTGCAGCAGACCTGCAGATGAACTGGCCTGCTGTTAAATCTCAGTTACCGGTTTAATGGTATCCACTACAGAGTGCAATTTGCTCTCTGACTTTGAGATCATTCAGACATGTAATTGTTCATTGTACTATAGCTATAACTGGTAAGATAGCTCAGTAGGAGGAACGCTAGCTGCTGCAATGTGTGTGTGATCTGCAGGTTCAAATCCCAGCAAGGCCAACTCAGCCTTTCATCCTTTTGAGGTCGATAAATGAGTACCAACACCGGTTGGGTGATATTGTATGTATATTTAAGCATATTATATGTATATAAGCATAAGTGCTATATAATAACACATCATTATCATTTGGCCTTGGACGCCTGCTTGCATTCCCAGTAATTTGGTAACATTGGCCTAAACACACTGATATGAATGATACATATGGTGATCCATTCTTGTATGAAATGTATATCACATTACAGTCATATCGTAACCATATATTTCGAAGTGTACTTAGGAACAATTCTATGTGATGACACTTCCTTTTTCTCAAGGGGTGAAAGGTTGTGTTCCATCGCTTCCCATGATGTCACTTTGGGGTGATGGTCTAATGACATGACTTCCTGTGATGTCAGCAGAGGTCAAGGGTCATGCGATGTCACTTCCGCTACCCCTGGCATTTTAGTGAAATGATGTCCCTGATTGAAACCATCATCATTGTGCTGCTAGGCACTGTTTTGGCACAGCATCGAAGTCCCAACTGGCAGGTGCAGAGGATCACCAACATGAACATGATCACAGGAAACAGCATCATCACGATAGAGGTTGTCAAACCAATCATTCTCCTGACCCCAGCTTCTGTTTGCATGTGCACACTAAGGGTGTGCAGGGCCCCTATGATGTTGTAAGGGACCCATTTTCTGCATTATTAGGAGCTACGTAGGTGCAGCAAGAATCACTAATTTTTTGGTAAACTCCTCCTTCCATTGTTGTGAAGATATCTAGTACATAGCGATCCTGCACCATCATCAGGTGAATTGTGCGCAGTTCCATTTTGATTGCATTGAGCCCCTGTTCGGAGTCATTGGCCAACTGTATTACTTCCCAGTGCACTATTTGCAGCCACTTGGCATTTGTGGTGGTCTGTACTCCTGCTAACAATATGGGGTCGAAAAAGGTCTCTTCTTTGCTGTTACTGTTTTGATCTGGTATGTCTTTAGTGATTGTGAGGAGTCTT
The DNA here is from genome assembly GCF_040938575.1 of Ambystoma mexicanum. Classification (NCBI taxonomy): domain Eukaryota; kingdom Metazoa; phylum Chordata; class Amphibia; order Caudata; family Ambystomatidae; genus Ambystoma; species Ambystoma mexicanum. The sequence goes on along the minus strand of NC_090922.1, from coordinate 490,457,338 downwards.
GCAATAAGTAGTACAATCTCTTCCATCTCCGCAACTTTTCTTTCTTCTCTTTTTATCGTAGTATACGTAAAATGTGTTTCTGCAGTTGTCCTGTGGTGGTGCAGTTGGCCACTGGTATAGTTGTTGTGGCTGACAAGCCACCTTGTCCCACTATCAAGTGTTCTTCAGGGACCACTAATATTGCAGAGTGCAGTGATGCCAACAAGCAGGTGCCCCTACATGATGGTGGGAGGTGCAGAAAAGCTTGCTGGTGATGCACTCAGTAGCTGTCCATCATGGCTGCGGTTCCCTTCTTGAGATCTGGGATGTAACGTGTTTTGTTGCACCGACTGTTGGTCCACACAAAAACACTTTGTTCATTGTAAAAACATAGTTCATATTATTTCTTCTTTTGCACCTTCACTGGTTTTTCCATTGCCTCTATACACGTGAGATTTGACACTTGCTCATTCCAGTACCCATTGCATACACTCTTCACTTTGCTTATCACTTCCTCTCTGAACCCTACTAGTCCTCCTGCCATGTAACTCATGGTGGTTTCTTGCCATCTACTTGCCAAAAAGCTCACACCTTCCAGTGTCAGGTATGTCCTCTGCAGACACTGCACACGTTTGGGATTTTGAGCACATTGCAGTTGTTCAGGATCCATTACTTCTCGGCACACTCTTTGTGCCTGAAAGGTGCATCGCAATCTGCACAAAGTCAAATGTAGCAAACATTGGGCCTCGGCAATCAGAGTTTCTTGAGGCAATAATACCTTGGGGGCTCCTGATACATGTGGAATCAATGAACACACGTAACAGCTTCCCTTAACATTTGTTTTACCAACTAAGCTCATGTCTGCATACCAGCTGTTGCTTAACTCTGGGTGGTGCACATCTCCTATTGTTTCTAGCCCAAACCCTTGGTATTGGTTATGCTTGGGCCTTCTAAGCTGCCTTTTCAAATGTTTCGACCCACTAGAATGTGAAGCAGCTGGAAAGAATGCGTAATTTATAGTTTTATTAAAAATATTACGGAAACATTAGAAAATATTGATAACATGAGCATATTTGTGAAACTTCCCATATGTTGCTGAGCGACACATACGTCGTCACCAGATGTGTTACGATGTTGTGTATTGACCATAGCCATGGTATTTTTCATTTTGATTGATAGGGATACGTTGAACCCAGCAGTACAACAGTCATTAGTTAAGGACCCATTCATTTTTGCTGTATTTACATTACTTGTCCCCCCTTTTTATACCTCCCCATATAAAAGTACACCCTAGATAAATTCCCAATCCAAACATAGAACTTACAAATAAACCAGCTGTACAGTGCAGAACACATATATATGTAGATGAATACACAGGTACTGGAGTGTATTTGTAAGACCTATTATTTTTCTTTTTTATAAATGGAGTTGTTAGACCCATGTGCATCCATTCTGAACAAGACAAGGAGAGAGAAAGAGAGCAAGAGAAAGAGAGAGAGGGAGAGGGAGAGAGAGAGAGAGAGAGAGAAAAAGAGAGATAGAGAGAGAGAGACAGAGAGACAGAGAGAGAGAGAGAGAGAGAGAGAGAGAGAGAGAGAACACAAATTAGGAAGAACTTCCTGTGCGAAGCAATGCACGTTTTCTTTTTTTTTTTTTTCCTGCACAAACAATCTTTAAACACTGGCAAAATCTATGCACTCACAAGAACTAGTCTGGAAAAACTGGAAAATGTCAGACAGACCACGTCAATTGCAGTTGCTAGTTTGCCCCACATTCATTCTGCTGCGCTAGGGTGGGGGGTGCCTTGCCAATGCCGGACAGGTGTACCTATTATCAAAACTCCCAAACTTTTACTGCAACATAGATACCTCCAAAGAGGCCATTATATCTAGGCTCGTTCCACCGGTGGACAGAGTTCTTTATAAACACCATGTCACCTGGGAACAACTGACGGGGAGGTGATGCAGATGCAGATGCAGATTCTGATGCAGCGCTGGTAGTTTCTTCAGTCTTCGGTGGCACGATCTGTTGAGAGATACATTTTGTTGCTTTGGTTATTGTGCGTAAATAGCTCAGAAATTCATCTCCTAGAATAGACACATCCCTGTGAGCATCAGATGCTCTCCTGATTGAAGATAGAGGTGTGTGTATACGCCGACCTGTTACTATCTCATGGGGTGATAAATAATGATCCTTACAGGGCTGCGTGCACATACTGAACAGGGCAAGGGGCAAGCAGTGCACTCAATTCTTCTTCAGAGTGGTGCAAAGCTTGGGCAGTTTACTTTTAGGAAAGTGATCCTTTCCACAACCTCACTGGCCGGGGGTGATAAATTGTGCAAATCCGATGTCTGATACCTAATAATGCTGTGATTTCCTTAAAAAGCTTGCTGGAAAAGTGTGTGCCGTTATCGGACCTTATTAGATCACACACACCCCATCGAGGGAAAACCTCTCTGGTCAAGAATTTGGCTGCGCATTTTGCATCAGGATGTGCACAAGGACCAGCCTCAACCCACTGTGAGAAAGGACACACTACCACAATCAGATAGCAAGATCCGCCACATCTCTCACCCATATCCGTGTAGTCAATGTGCAATTTGCAGAATGGCTCAGTAGGGCAGGGGTATGAACTGCGAATAGTTCAAACTATGTGGCCAGTACTGTAGCTCTGGTATGTGGTACAGTTAATGACTAACTTATTTATTGTCTCATGCAGATTGGGGACAAACCAGTCCTCCTGTATATCTGCAGCAATATGTTGCTTGGATACATGAGAAGGGTGATCGAGCTGGTCAAATGTGAGCAGAAACAATTTGTTTGGGATAACTCCTTTGCCCAAAGTCTCTTATTGTCATAGTAAATTAGTGCAGGACTGTTTGCACCCCCTTCCATTCACAGATCATTCTCCTCTTGTGGTACTCGACACTGTAGCTCAATAAGCTGTGCAATTGGCAGGGAATTATAGGAGTCTGGCAACTGTTCCTTACCATGTGCCACTTCTGGGTACTCTTTGATATTAGGCACTGGGAGATATGCTGCTTGTTTTGCTGAGATGTCCGCGGAGCCATTCCTGAGTGAAACCTTGTCTGTGTTGTTAGTATGGGCAGTGCATTTTACCACTGCCATCACTGAGGGTTGAGCTAGGGCCAAAATAATCTTGTTCAACAATGCAGCATACTTATTTATTTATATGGTGCACCTAACCCTGAGTTATCTGGGCACAAAGCAAATTGTTACACAAAGTAAAAACAAGACAATGGAGCAGGATAGTATATAAAAACATTGCAAAAGTATGCTCAATAGTGAACAAGACAGTCAGAAAGGACAGTAATACAGCAAGGGTGAGTTGCAGTGTGTCACGGAAGAGGTAGGTTAGAGCATATACAGGTAGCTGGGTGTAGGTAGACATTATGAAGCTTCTTGAGTAGTGAGCCAGTTTTTTACATTGTGCCTAAAGCAATGGAGTGAAGGTTCTGCTCTCAAAGGTACAGGCAGAGAGTTCCAAAGTTTCTCTGCTAATACAGGGAAGCTGCTCCCTCCTGCTTTCTGTAGTTTAAATCTTGGGATTTTGAGACAGCGTAGCTGAGGGGTTCTAGTGGGTTGGTACGAGAAGTTTCTAGAAAATGTGCAAGCTAGATATTCTGGAGCTGATTTGGCTAGGCATTTGTGCATGAGTGTTAAAGCTTTAAAATCAATTCTGTCCTTGATAGATAGCCACTGTGCATTTCTTCTGGCTGCCGATATATGATGTGTTTTTGGTTTCTTTAAGGCAGTTTTGAGGGTGTTATTTTGTAGAATTTGCTATTTTTTAAAATTGCGTGTGTTGGTTCCTAAATACAAAGCGTTACAATAATCTAATTTCAATAGGATAAGCGCTCTGGCCAGGGTAATGCGACTTGCTGATGACAGGAAAGGTTTGCAAGCATTTATTAATTTGCAGGTGGAGGCTGTTGCATTGGCTTGTTTAGTCAGTGTTGGTGAGGAGTCAAGATGGATATCCAGTGTTTTCACATCCTTGGACACGTTGATGTTAGTCAATTTAAGTCCTTCATTATAAATGGTACTATCTAGTTTGTTCAGTCTAGACCGAGAGCCCAGGAGGAGAAGCTCAGTCTTATCATCGTTTAAGCAGAGGCCATGTGTGGCCATCCAGGCTTGGATGATCAGATATATTCTGTTTAGCAGTTTGGTATCTATGTCGTAATCCCCAGTGAGGGATGAGTATTTGGGTGTTATCTGCATAATTCGTGTAGGTGACACCCAAATGGTCGAGTTTATCAAAGAGGGGCTTGGTGAATATATTGTAGAGCGTCAGGGAAACGCAAGAGCCCTGCGGCACGCCACATGTGACCGGTGCAGGATCGGCTGCTGCTATTTGGGAGAACCCTCTCATGGTTCTGTTATCCAGGAAGGATTGTATCCATGCAGGAGCTTGCTCTGAAAATTGAGCTGTTGAAGGTAGATGATTGCACAAGACTTTGTGGTTAACCAAGTCGAAGGCGGAGAGAGGTCAAGTAAGAGGAGGAGGGCTAACTTTCCATTATCTTTTAGGATATCCATCTGTGTTTTTAGGTTTAGCTGGGCCGCTTCCGTACCGTGCTTCGGTCTGAAGCCTGATTGTCTGAGGCTGAGAAGTTTGTTGTCTTCAAGATGTTTCTGTATCTGGAGGTACGGTGCCCTGTCTAAGATTTTCAGCAGGAAAGGCACACTGGTTATTGGTCTGTAGTTTGTTAGGATGTCAGGATCAAGATTTGTTTTATTTAGTAATGGGAGGACCCACGCATTTTTGAGGTTGGATGGGACTGTGCTGGTTTCAAAAGATGAATTTATTAGAGTTGTGATGAATGGTGCGAAGTCTGATGCTGTCTCTTTGATGGCAGTTGCTAGACAAACGTCCCCTTGGCATCGCGATTGCTTGAGGCTAGATATTATACTTTCCACCTCTTTGATGGATAGGGGGAGAATTTGAAGAGGTTACAGGAATTAGTTGAAGGCGGTTTGGGCTCAGGAAGAAGTGCGTCGTTGGTGAGGCTGCGTTTTTTAGTTTCAATTTTTGATTGTAGTAATGCTATTTTATCAAGCAGAGCTTTTTGAATATTAGTAGACCAAGTTTTGTCCTTGATGTTGGTGTCTGGAGGTAGTGAAGGGGACTCTAATTCTCTCAAGTTTGAAAATAGTTCTCTAGCTCCGGATTTAGCATTGGTAATTCTATTGTTATAGGTTTCGCTTTTTGATAGGTGAATGGCGGCTTTGTAGTCATTGGAGGCCTGAGTGTATTTTCTCCATAGAGTTTCTGCATTTCTTTTGGTGTTTCAGAGGGATTTGAGGTTAGGTGTAAACCATGTGTTGAGGTGGTTGCGTGGCTTGGCTATGCACATTTTTAGAGGTGGTATTGTATCAATCGCTTGATTAACCGGCTGGTTGTAGATCTTAACTAGAGATGATAGGTCTGAGTTACCGCTATTGGTGAGGTTGAAGATAGGTTGCAATAGGGGTCGTAGGTTATCTGCAGTGATGTTACGATTGTTTCCATTGGGTACCGCAGGAGCAGTGGGATTACGATGGTTAGGTCTGTCACTGTCCTGAAGGGTGAAGGATATTATGTGGTGGTCTGACCAAGCACAAGGTGTGTTAGCAAGTATATTGGTGCCACAGTTGAGGTGAGAAATCCAATATAGATTTTTCCCTTTAATGTGTGTAGGCATGGTAATGCAGTGTGTAAAGCCTAATTCTGTGATAGTATTGGCCAAAGCTGATGCAATGTCATCAGATGTGCCAAGGAAGCCAAGGTTAAGGTCTCCAAGTAACATGATTTGGGACTCAGGTTTGGTGTTGGAGGAGAGGAGCTGTGCTATGGCTTCCTCAAATGTAGAGATGGGGCCTGGTGGTCTGTATAAGATATGGATAGTGAATGTGCATGTTGCTGTAAGGGGTAGTTTAATGGATAATAATTCTCCAGATGGGAACGATTGATTCGGCAGAGCTATAATGCCTAGTTGTTGTTTGGCAATAAATGCTACTCCTCCACCTTTGGAGGATTCGCTGTTAAGTCTGGTGATGAGGTATTTGTCTGGAATAGCAAGAGATAGAGCGGGTCCTGAGGCTGTGTGGAGTCAAGTTTCTGTTATGGCTAGGAAGTCAAGCTCATTAGAAATTATCAGGTCTGTGATATCGAATGCATGAGCTGTGAGGGATCTGGCATTAAAAAATGCACCTTTGATGAGTGCCTCATTGTTAGGTGTGGTAAGGTTGTCAGGCTGGTTGAAACTTTAGCAGATAAGTTATTCAGCTCTAAGTTTATGTTAGATTGTGTCTCTGTTTTTTCAGGCGGGAGAGTCTTAGGGGTTATTTTGCTTCTGCGCTGCTTCGGTGGTTGGTAAGGAGTCTTAAGTCTGGTTCCAAATCTGAGGTTCCTGACTATATTGGGGCAGGGTTGGTTAGGTGTAGATCTGGAGGCAAATCGCTTGATCCATTGGGCAGGTGTAAGATAAGGGATATTGTTATCTGAAGGCATTGCGGTCAGTACGATAGGTATAGGATTTGTGGATCCAAATTGCAATGTGGGCAAACATTTTGTAGGTGATATAGTCTTGGAGTGGGACAGTTTGGTAGGCTTGGAGAGTGCCTTAGATGTCTGTGGAATGGCCTGTCTCTCAACTTTAGCATTATCCTTTAGAGGCATTATGGACGTGGTGGCTATATTAAGTATTGTTATTGTCCAAGTTAAGGTAAGATAGTATGCAGACATGATTTGCTGGGCCTGAGCTAGTTGGGCTGTGTCTGAGTATCTTTGCTGTACTAAGGGTTGTTACGTTTGTTCGTCAGGTTCTGCCAATGCGAGAGCATGATGGTAAGGTAGCATCAGTGACAATTTATATTGGAAAAATTATTAATAGGTTACCTTATGGTGTGCTAGCAAGCTGTAATGTATAGAGAAGGCAAAATGCTGCGTAGCAGGCTGGTATAGTAGCATGTAGTAATAAAGGTATGCTGACTGGTGGCCTATTAAATCATTCTGTAGTTCAGACAGTGGTCTAGCAATACGACATAAGGTCACGTTGGTGAAATAAATAAAACATGTGCTCTAGCAATACATCATATGGTGAGGACAGAGGACTGAGTGGCGGCCTAGCATAGCAAATAGCAAATAGCATAGGAGATAGATAAGACAGTGTTCTCGCATAACATCATGGGGGCGCATTGCTGACAATGAGGAGGTGGACTAGACTGTATTATATGGTAAAGACAGTAGACCGAGTGGCGGTCTGGCATAACATATAGACAAGTCAATAGTCTAGCATAGTACTATAAGGTCACGGTGCTGCTACTGAATGCAATGATAGTTATATTAGGCGTGAAGGGCAGCGTGAGATCTCAATCTGTCTGGCAGAACTACAGCCAGGTTAAAACAGCCAGCAAGGATCACTACAGTGCTACAAGTGATTTGAGTCCAAAGTTTTGCAGGTCTATGCATATAAGCAAGAAACAGCTCAGAATGCTAAGCGTGATTCAATGATTGGCTGTAGCAATGAGAGTGAAGCCATGGAAGTGTCAAAGAGTCAGTGCTGAAAGTTGGAATCAGTGCGGCAGGCAGTAGGAAGCTGTAGTGTCTGGATGATTTTGCCATAATGTGTTGCATTTGCAACGTGCGCCGAAATTAAGTTTGTTTAAGTACTTGGGACCCATCTGCTCTCCTAAACCCCCTTATCTTCCAGCGTGCCAGTGAACTGTAGTGGTGACATATGATGAGTCTGAATAAATGGTGACACAGTTCCCTTAAGACGCTAGAAGTGCCTCAATAAGTGCTATGAGTTCTGCTGCTTGGGCCGGTGTGTGTGAGTAGGGTTTTTTTGCATCATTACCTCATAAGTCCCTTCCACTTGGCGCACCACCCCAGCCCCAGTATGCCTTAAACCGGTGTCCTGCTCAATGGTCGCAGAACCGTCAACAAATAGTACCCTCCCTCCCCCCTTGAGTGGGCTGTCTCTTGCTTTCAGGATATTGTCTCCTTCTCTTCAACTGTGACACAATTGTCAAGAAGGTAGCAGGGGTAAACATTTTAAACCTCGCTACATGAATGTTTGGGCTCGACAAAATGATCTCATAGAATTTCCTGTGGTTCCGACACAGGGTCCCAATACCAGTCTGAACACTCCAAGGAGCAGACAGGATTTCTGTACGAGCCAAGTGGCGTTAACGGTAATTTGTTTGGGTGGTATTTCTGGCTCACTGTACTTTTCACAAAGGAGAAATATTGATTTGCATATCAGTCTTTGTCCTGCCCACAAGGGCAGTCCAGCACCAAAATGCCAAGCAAACGTCCTTTGAACAAGAGTACCAACAGCAACCCCAGACACATGTTTCAGCCTTGTTGGGCCTCATCAGTGAGGCGCAGCTGTACCTCCCTGAGTACAGTGAGCAAGGGGTCCATGCCTGGGTTCCCCCAGGTAACTTAGGTTGCCCAATCCCAAGTTCCTTGCAAAAATACAGACTTAACTGGCATGTCGGTGCTGTACTGCCCTTGTGGGTGGGATAAAGACTGATATGCAAATCGATATTCCTCCTTTGTGAAAAGTACAGTGAGCAAAAAGCGATGGCTGCGGACTCTCAAAGTGGGAAAAAAACACAGAACAGGTTATCATGCCATCTATAGAGGGGTGCCTGCTAACTTTTTTGTATTTTTGAAAACAACTCATAATGAGGCCCAATGAGTCTCCTGTTCTTGCATACTCACCTGAATATCTGTCATGGTCATGAAGTCAGGGGCACAGGCATGCAGGGGTCGCATGCACAGGAGACATGGGTGGACACTGTCCTGGCACTGTCCCGGCACCAGGCTCATGAACAAAAGTAAAGAAGAACATCCATTTAACACCAAAAAGCTTTTATTATGGACATAGCACTTCAGATGCATTAACCTTGAACATCCATCCATTAAGCAGGATGCATTAACCTTGAACATTTCATCCATTAAGCAGCCCCAAGTTTCTTCTTGGGTGTGGCTGCTAATGGATTGCCTTCGCACGTGCTCACTCTCTAGGAGTGACAGAGTGTGGCTGGCAAGCCGGCCCTAATGGGCGTGCCCACGATCTCAGCTATATAAGCTGCCCCGATCCTCAAGAGAGACGCTTTGCGTTATTGTGCACTTGCAAGCAGCGTAACGCTCACCGTTGCCTGAGGTCTGACTTACCTTTGAAGATCCTACTTCCTGGACATCCTGCTTCCTGCCAGCATACTTACCAACTGGGGGAAGCACTAGAAGTACGCCCACAAGTACTGGGATGTTTGGCTGGAAACGCTGCTTTGCTCCGTTTCCGTAAGCATGTATGCACAAGAGGAAGCCTTGGATTAACATGAAGCGAAACCCATGCCTCTGAGGACCGTTAACTGAAGCTTTTCCTTGCAGCCGCCTGGCCCTGCCTGGCCCCGCCCACCATCTCCCAGCATCCTATTTCACTGTAGTGCGTGTGCACCAGCGCGCCACACCAGAAGTATGCCCACAAGTCCTGGGCTGTTGGGCTGGAAACGCTGCTTGGCTCCGTTCCATGAGCATGTATGCACACAAGGAAGCCTTGGATTAACATGAAGCGAAACCCATGCCTCTGAGGACCGCTAACGAAAGTAATTGAAATAACTTCTTCTTAACTTGGACTTTGAGAGCGCAGTCTGTGCTTGGACTTTGTGCTTACGCCTCTTTTGCTCTTTGTATCGTATAGCCTTCTCCTTGCCGCGCCCGGCCCCGCCTGACCTCGCCCACCATCTCCCAGCATCCTATTTCACTGTAGTGCACGCGCACCAGCGCGCGCGCACCAGAAGTAAGCCCACAAGTACTGGGCTATTTGGCTGTTCGGCGGTCGGGCAGGAGACACTATTATAACCTAGGTAACAAAGTCCTAAGTATTTATTCATATTCTTCTGTGTTATTTCTGATTCAGATAGCTGTTGAGTATCAAGGCAGGCATCATACTCTGGAAGCTGAGATAACGCTACCTAAGGCAGTGGGTCTTGGTATCCAGAACATGGTTGGAACATTACGGAGTGGCAAGTTACCCACCCCTGGTGCTGTACAGAAAAAGCCTGCATTGATAGCAAGTGGCAGTTTTGTATTTCCCCACAGAAACATTTCTAAGGCTGCATTTCAACTAACTGAAATAAATACAGAAGGAGATAAGGGCATGTCAACACTGGATGTTAAGGGTACATGGGAATTGAGTGGAACAGATTTCCCCTCATTCCCAATAGCTACAGGGAATTTGATGAAGGACCAACTAGATTCCCTCAATAATCAAGAGTATCCTAATGAAAATGTGCAGAAAAGCTTCTTAAGTATGCATGAAATACCGGTGCTCCATCAGATCTTAATAAGGAAGAAGCTAATCCAGCTAATGTCAGCGGAACTGGATAAAAGGATTAGGCTGTCTAGGGGCCCCTCAACTCCCATAAGAGGGGGTTTGGATAATGTATATCTACACAAACCTAATACCCCTGAAGCAATATTAGGATGTAAAAATGTATCTGGTATCTCCACCAAACTATTTGCTGCTGAGAATTATGTGGGGAAAGTGAAAGAGTTGTGTGGGGTTGAGCAACGGGTGTCATAAATGCTGACCTCCACAAGTGCTCTAACCCGTCCACTCTGGACTTACTTCCCGGTCATGAACATGAAGCATCCAACATTAATCACCCTATTGAAGGACTTAATGTAGAAGGTCTTCTTTTGAATCTTTCCCGGTCCTTACTAGGATATTGAATCTCCTGGATAGGGGCCACGAAATGACGCATGCCAAAATACAAGAACTAAGATTTATGATACTCGAAAGTAAAGAAAAATTGAGTAGACTAGAAGGGTTTGTACACGCTCTAGAAAAGCGTAAAAAATATTACATGATAAAAGGGATAAATTAAGTAAAAACAATGTACTCTAAGGGCACACACACATTGAATGAACATACAGGTGGAAAGGGTGCTGTATAACAGCCACATTCAAATGTTAATTTGCTAAAAGGTCAGTCCTATGTGGATATCCCATTGCGTGAGAAAGAAATGAAAGTAACAACAGAAAGGGACGACTTGAAGGAATTAAAGAGACTGGTGCTGACCAACTCAGATAAAATCAAAAGTGTGAAAAATCTAATGGGAATAGCATCAGTAAAAGTTGACAGTGACTCTGAAAATAGTATAGAAAAGAGTCCAATGATTAAGTTGGAAAGTCCATCTGTTCTGTTGGACGTGATAGAGGGGGAGGATACCCAAAAGCAGGTATTGGAGGATGAGCAGGGTGGGGATTCCATTCCTGATCAAGAGGCCCCGTTTGAGTACTACATATCACATAGAGAAAATAAAATGCTAGCTAGGGTGCATAAAAGAAGAGCTAAGACTGTAAATATTATCAATACAGCCAATAACAAAAAAATATAAAAATCTACCCCCTCTTAAAACAAAGAACACCAATACAAATATCAAAGATATTTGTAGTTTATCAGCTGAAGAAGGGGTTCTGGACTTCACTCAATTAAATGAGGAAAGTAAAAAGGCTCTAGAGGTGACGGATGCATCGGCCCCACATGAATATCATGGGGTGGGTATCATCGACTCAACTATAGAGAAAATAAATATTGTCAACCCTAAAAATATGGAGAAGCAATGACCAAATTGACTGAAGCAATGAACCACAAGGGAGGGAACGCTAAAACATCAAAAGGAAACAATAATAAAAATGAAATAAATAAAAAAAAGGAAGGCAGTAAACAGAATGCCACTAAATTAGAAGGATCAAATGAGGTAATCGGTATTCAACAGTTCTTTAGTCGTAAAACTAAGGAAATGACAAACAGCACACTTAGGGAAAAGGGAGCTGTTGAGACAAATAATAATACGAAGATCTGATCCTTACCTAACATGATTGACAGCACTAACTCTCAAGAAGTACCAACACCTAAAGAGGGTAATGTAGTGGTGGATGGAAAATGCACGGATAACACTGAAATCAGTGATCGAACCATGATCCCAAGTGAAGACATCAAAAAGATGGTTCAACAAGCGCTCTTTAACCTCCTCCAACACTCTTCAAAGCATGGTCTTCATTTACCTTTTTATGATTCCAAAATGTATGAGGGAGATCTGACGAAGGGCACACTGAATGTCACAGAGTGTACACCTATAAAACAAATGGCCCAGAGATTGAATGAACAAACAAAAAAATAGAAAGTACAAATATACTGGTGACAACATTAAAGCATGGGGGCTGTAAATTTAACCACAGGTAAATTTTGCTGATAGTGGAGAGGAAGGTACTGCAGGCGGTCTTATGAGAAACCAATCACGAAATGAGGCTAATGAAACTGGAGAGAAGACAAGAGAGAAGTATGAACTGTGAATACAGATAGGGGGAAAGAACAGGCCAGAAGTTACATACAAAATGATGATGGGGGATGGTACATTTGAAAGTGGTATCAATGTGGGTGGCAGTAGAGGATATCCTGCCACAGAGGACCAAGGAAAAACATGCTCAAAAACATGGATGGGGGACAGAGCTGACTGGAGGCAGCCTAAATTTGTGGATGACCCAAGTGTTACACTGAATTTTATGTTGACAATAGGAGGTCCTCCGTTCTTAAATCGATGGAGGATCCTGTCCTTGTTTAATGAGATAACCTGCCTTTCATTAATATCCTCTAGCGACATTAAGATGGTGGATTACAGACATCCTACCAGGTATGACTACGTAAGGATAGTCTTCTATTCCCGATCAATATATGAACTTGTTCTTTCTGAAGTAACATCAATACAAAGATTTGGGTACGACATAGAAAACTATAGCCAGGGCTTTCTGAAACTACAGGGAGGGGAGCGGACAGTGAATTCAAGAGATACATATGTGAGCAATCATGTTCATGGTGGGGGAAGTTCAAATACACAGATATCAACCAACGAGACAGATCTTAGATGGCTGGCATTGACACTTAGAGAATCCATCTCTAAGATTCAGGGCATGAAAAATATCCCTTGAAGTCCACATAACGCCACCTTTTTATCATGGAACTCTAGGGGATCTCGATCTTTAATTCATTCATTTACTATATCAATGCTTTCTGAGTTCTTGTTTTTGTGCATTCAAGAAACTTGGGCCTTGACACTCTTATCATTGGATGGGTTTATGTTGTTTCAGGAATTGACAACAAAAAAGACCAAAGGGAGACCATCTGGGGGCCTCCTCATAGCAATAAAAAATAACATTCATTTCAAAACCTTACAGAATGTCTATGTAAACAAAGGGTGCATAGCTGTTTTTTTTAAAAATTAGGACAAGAGGAGTCTTTGATACACCTACTAATTATAAACATATACTTATGGGGCAACCAGACATGGACTCCCTGCTCACTGTGCTCAGAGAGGCTCAGCTTCACCTCACTGATGAGGCCCAACAAGGCTGAAACACGTGTATGGGGTTGCTGTTGGTACTCTTGTTCAGAGAGGAATTGCCATAGTATTTCAGTGCTGGACTGCCCATTGGGTGGGACAAAGACTGATATGCAAATGGAATTTTCCATTTGTGAAAGGTACAGTGAGCAAAAAGCGTGTGCTGCAAACTCTCATCTCAGAACAGGTTATCATGCCATGTTCTTTCTGGAGATGAGCGCCTGCTACCTTTTTTGCAATAATTATAAACATATATTGGTGTCCGGACCTGAATCTGAACAAAAATATTGAGTCATTAGACTCAGTTATCCTGGAATGTCATGATAAGTGTAATGAACTGAATGTTATTGTTGGTGGCGATTTTAATTCTGACATTTGTTTGGAAAACGATGTAACTGAAAGCAGGGTCTTTTTTTTGCCCAATGAAAGGGGTGTTACACGGAAATGTTATCAAGGCGATATATGGTCGCATTTCCTCTTGGGGTGGGGGCTGTACTGTGTAAACGATTTACTGGAAGACACACTGGAACAATCAACATGGTCAAATGGAAAGTGGCAATCTACTATAGACTACATTTTTGTTAGTGCCAAGATATTTAACCTGATACAAGAGTTCCTGTTAATCCCCACACAGGAGAGTGACCACAAAATATTAAAAATGACACTGCAATTAGATCTTAATATGTGTGAGGGGGGACATTACACCCATGTGTTGTCAATTAACAAACCACTAAATAGAATGTCTTGGCATTGTCCAAAGATAGGGAAAATAAACACTCTTTTTCAGTTGGACTTCCAAAAGAATGACTTTAGCCAAAAACAAAAGATTTATTCACATGGTGCTTTTGAAAACTACATTGAGTCAGTAATAAGTGGTCCATCAGGCATAAGAAAAATTACCATAGGTAAAGTGAGGCATAAACATTCATTTTGTGAAGAAATGCGTATTCTGAATAAGGATAGGAATCAAGAAATTCAAGCCTTCTATAAACATCACCCTACAGATTTAGATACCCGTAAAATTAACACAATTAAAAATAAATGGAAATGTAAAGCTAGATGCTTGCGAGCTAAACTCTATCAGCAGGATGCAGAGGACATGCTTACAACTCTTTGTGATTCCAATACACATACATTTTGGGCCCTGAGCAATAAAGATGGGCCAGCTCAAATGAAAGCACAAACAGTATGTATCAGTTCTGAAACATGGGAAGGACATTTCGGTAAATTATATAGCCCTTAAACTGTGAAGTGGACTCCGCCGATAACTATTAGTAGTGCCCCATGGTATATCCAAATTAATGTAAGTGACATCGAAGGTATCATTGTGCGAAGCTCGTTGTCTAGAGCTCCAGGTCCAAATCTGCTCAGTAATGTGGTTTTGAACGGGAACTCAAACTTATGGGCCAAAGATATCTTGAACACAATATCCATCCCGACGAGTTGGCACACGTCATATGTTGTGCCAATTTACAAAAAGGGCAATAGGGCAATTTCAACCAACTATAGACCAATAGCCCTCCTGGACGTTGATTCCAAGGTTTTTGCAGGTCTAATCTTAGAGCACATTCGGACCTGGATGGATAAATATAATATTTTGTCACCATATCAGTTTGGCTTTAGAAAGAATGTAGGAACAGATGCAGGTGGACTACTGATTAACTATTTAATCAAAAAAAGGAAGGGACATGTCCATATTACTTAAAACACAATATGTTACCCACAACAATCTGAAACCTACTTACATAGCCCATTAACCAATTCAAGGTTATGTTAAGTTTAATGAATGACATGTGTTCAATATTTAAAATATCATATTTAATTCATTTGCTAAACAGCACAAGTATCAAAAAACATTTTCGTAAAAAATGCATTATATCACATAAAAAATATACAATTTAATAAAAGTGGTGATAACACAGCACATATTCAAGTTCAAACAACTACTAGAACATTCTCCACAGTAGCTAATTCAACTGTTCGTCTTTCCTACTGTGCGTAACAACTTAGCCCGACTTATATAAGTTTCTGTCCTGGATGTTGCTATTAACTGGACATTCTTCAGGGGCAGAAAATTGTCTTGTGCTTCTTGTAGACTTCTCTCTATGATTCCAGTTTCTAGAATTGGGGGTACATATAATACAAAAACATATTACTACATTGACATAATAGGTTATTTTACTTAGCCTAGCTCGTCCTAATCACCATTAGGATGCATCAAGTATATATTTAATCAAATAATGGTGCTTAAAACTTGTATCCATTTAATGTTGTACAGATTTAAAAGACAATCACAATTTTGTCCTTCACTGTTCACAGTGTTAGAGAGAGATATCTAGCACCTATCCCACCATGTTCTCATCAAATCATGCTTCCCGATGAATGGTATACTCATCGAGTACACACATCTATTCTGAACCCTAACTAAGGTCCTCACACAATCTAATAGAGTATGGCCTCACCTCCATTCCAAAACTGATTTTTCTCTCTGTTGGGCAAAGTTCCAGGGTTTTTCTCAAACCCAATTCAGATAAACAGTTCAAGTTCTGTTTAAAAAAACAATCAGATAAGACACTCTGTGAGTTCCTGAATGTACAAAAGGTAGACCACACAGCAATAGACAGGAAGGAAGGTTCATACCTTTGAGACCCTCGATTTAGGATATTACACATTTATGAGGTCTGGAAACATATCCAACACTTCCTGAGCCAAAATTCTATTTTGCTTTGTAGCATTCCATGGGAAACAAACGTCTTCCCTAGAGTGTAACAAACACAAAGCCTCACTTTAGTAAGACATTTCAACAGAAATGTACTTTTCAATCAAGAATTACCAATATTTTTCCTAAACATAAGTACCCCTGCTTACCTTTACAGTAGCTCAAATCGAATTCCATCAACAGTGTATAGTTATTTTACCGCTAACCTGCTCGCAAAAGCGAGCCTCTCCATTTATATTGCGCGCTACATTTGTGCGCACATTGATGACGTCATCACGTCGAAACGTGACGCGATGACGTCATACATTCCGCGCCATGCCGTCGCCACAACAAACGTGGTTACCAAGGCAATCCACGAAAATGTCAATAAACATGGCTGCACACCCCTCAATTGGGCACAAACCATATATTTTTTAAAAGAAAGGAAGAAGGAAAAAAGAAAGAAAACATCCAAAAATACCTTCTCTATACAAATGCTAAGGCCGCACAGCTGGTTTCTACCTACCCAGGGACTATCTCAAGTTTAAAGATATCTCTGCTGGTTGAATATGCCAGATTTCTTAAGAGGCACAGTATAATGATACAAAAGATCCAACACTAGGATTTACTCATACAATAAACATGGGTTCATATAGTGTTATCATATGAAAACACTATACGGGCCACCCGCACCATACTGGAGAAACGTTTAGTTGTTTACAATGAGTAATACAAAATACCCTACCCACATCATATCCTGTCGTGAGCTCTTAGAAGGAAATTCCTATTTGACAGTAGAAGCATCTTGATGGGAAATACCAAAAGTCAATGCATGACACGTCCTGTAATGTAGATTGAATATACAGGAAAATAATCAGTCTATTTAATATCGTGCCACTCAATATTCTCATTAAGTCCTGTTATATGACTGTTAGTTAGAAAAATCAATTTTTGTTCTAAATTTAATAGTTTTCTATTGATATCTTCCTGTGTCTTTCCTTTTACTTTCTTCAAGATGCACCATTCAAAATCCATGAAAGAATGGCCCTTCTCTTCAAAGTGTTTCACCAGGGGGGCTTTTTCAACATGGTTTTTAAGGCAACTCTTGTGTTCTATCATCCATGTCTTGCATTTTCTGTTGGTCTTTCCTATGTACAGTAAGGCACATGGGCATCTAATCATGTAAATCACATTATCTGTTTGACAGTTAGTATGTTCCTTCATTTGCCATTTTGATTTTAAACCCAAATTCACAGATGTCATTTTATGGGTAAGTGGACACATAATGCAATCACCACAAGGATGATGCCCTATGACCCTAGGTATCCCCCATAAAGTACTTTGTCGCACTTCAGGGGTATAAGTTTTCTGTATATCATTGCGCATCACTAGATTGCGAATATTAGTACTTTTCTTAAAAGCCACTAAAGGAGTGGGAATGGTCATTATCTTCTTCCAATTCCTCTGGATAATGTTTTTAACTTTATAAGAAATATTACTAAAGGTGTTGACAAATACCAATGGTCTCTCTACCGTCTCTCTACTTTTCTTTTCAAATAGCGCTTCTCGATGATTATTAAAAGCTCGTTTTGCTGATTGTTTCACAATCTTGGCCGGATACCCTCTCTCAGTGAGTTTGTTAATCAGAATGTTAGCCCCATCTTCATAGTCCAACCTTGTGCTACTGTTACGTTTAAGGCGTAGAAATTTCCCAAAAGGCAAATTGTCACGCACATGTTTGGCATGATGACTGCCATAATGCAATAATGCATTTTTATCAGTACTTTTTACAAATGGTTTGACCCATAATCGATTATCTCTGTGATAAATGGTCAAGTCTAAATAATTGACTTCATTAGAACTCATGGAAGCTGTAAATTTCAGATACCTGTTCTGATTGTTTAGCCACACCACAAACTTGTTAGCTGTTTCTAACGTTCCATGCCACACCATAAAAACATCGTCAATATTTCGTAGCCACTGAGATATTTGATGTCTAAAGGGGTTAACCCCAGAGTAAATAACAGTTTGTTCCACCATATCTACATATAAGTTGGCTAAATTTGGAGCCATCGCTGCTCCCATGGCCGTGCCTTCTACCTGCATGTAAAATTGGCCCATGAATTGAAAGAAATTTTTTGTCAGGGCCATCTCGGCACACCATATAATAAACGCATTACTGACCGGATGATTATCCTCACGCTTTAATAGGGTTTCCTCCACTACTTCTAAAGTGGCTCTTTGTGGAATGTTGGTATAAAGAGATTGTATATCTAAACAAATCAGTATATCGGTGTTAGGGTCAAACATGGACCCCTCGATTTTCACAATGGCGTCTCTGGTGTCCTGAACATAACTCTTCATTTTATTTACAAAAGGACGTAGATAAAAATCTACATATTTGGATAAGGGTTCCAAAATTGAATTCACACCCGACACTATCGGTCTACCCGGAGGTTTATCCTTGTTTTTATGGATTTTGGGCAATATATAAAATATTGGAATCCTCGCTGTTTCCCTGATGAGATAATCACCTTCCTGTTTGCTGATAAACTGTAACTCAACAGCTTTTTCAACCTTTTTCTCTTATCTGTTTCATGATGTCTGAACTAGGATCTTGTTCGATTTTGCAGTAGCTATTATTGTCTGCTAGTAACCTGTCACATTCATCTATGTAGTCTTTTTTATTTAGGATAACAATGGCACCCCCCTTATCTGCCTGTCGAATCACTATTTTATCATTTTTCCCAAATTGCGCAACATAGTAATTTCTGATTTGCTTAAGTTAGAATTTCTAGGTATCCATTTCTTTTCTAATTTCTGAATCTCCCGGAGTACCTTTTTTTCAAAAACCAATGATTCCGGGGAATGGGTATGTTGAGGGGGGCAGAAAGTGGAAGGATTTCTCAACCCGCTATAATTGGTGTAAATACTAGCTGGTTGGTCCTCAAAAAACTCTTTCAAGTGTACCTTCCGCATAAAGGCGTTGAATTCTAATCTAAACTCAAAGGGATTGTGATGTTTAGATACCACAAAATTTAGACCCTTGTTGAGACACTGCTCCTCTTCCTTAGTCAGAGTCTTACTGGATAAGTTCACTACCAACCCCGATAACTGCGTGTCTGCATCCGGTCTGTTGACCAATCTTGTCGGCTGTTCCCTCTGCCTAAAAAAGGTTGGCGTCTAGATCCATTTCTTGTATCCTGGTTACCTCTTGAAATTCGACCTCTTTGTAAAGGGGCATTAGTATTTCTTCCTCTTTGACCGCCCCCATTTGTGTCTTCATTGTCGTTAGATATACCACCTTCCTCGCTAGAGTTATAAGAAGTGTTCCTGAACCTCACTCTCCTGTTGGTTTTTTGTCCTTCAACGGGTTCTCCGAAGTTATAATCCTTCATAACATATCGGAAAGCTTTTTCATGTTCAAAACTGGCTAAATCTTTTTTGAGCCTTTTGATTCTTTCTGCACTAGATTCTATTTTAAAGTTCTGCATTTCTTTCATATGTGCTTCTAATTTGGTTTTGAAGCTTTCAATATCGAAGTTCTTTTTCATTTCTTCTTCTAATTTGTTCAGATCCACCATGATCTTTTTTGTGGTGGCCTGAGCTGTTTCAATGATTAATACTAACCAGTCCCTTCCACATTTATTAGCTATATAGCTCCATTTTAATTTGAAATCTGCATTATCCAAAAATAATCTCGGTTCATTACGTACTATCAGGCCCTGAGGTAGGGCCTGGTTCTTCAGGTACTCCAACATGATAATCGCATGTAACTCAGTACGTACAAGCCTCTTACGGGTTTGTGTGAGCTCATTCCACTTATCATCCTTACTAATATCACTTAATTCACTATCTAAACCCAACTCAGGTATCGAGTTCAAAAGTTGCAAGATATACTCTTCAGTGTATGCCAAACTCTTATCAGCAGAAGTGGCCATATTACCACTTAGGTCAATTTCAGTGTAGGCAATCTATTTATCACAGTACGAGAACATAGACGGGATTAAGGCTACCAAAAAATCTCTCCCTACCACCACTAAGTGGAAAAAACCTCCGAAACAAAAGTTGCCTCACAGGAACATAAATTCATACGCGGGTTGCCCCACACTACAGTGATAATCCCTCCTACACAGTGGGGATAAGAAGGGACATGTCCATATTACTTAAAACACAATATGTTACCCACAACAATCTGAAACCTACTTACATAGCCCATTAACCAATTCAAGGTTATGTTAAGTTTAATGAATGACATGTGTTCAATATTTAAAATATCATATTTAATTCATTTGCTAAACAGCACAAGTATCAAAAACCATTTTCGTAAAAAATGCATTATATCACATAAAAAATATACAATTTAATAAAAGTGGTGATAACACAGCACATATTCAAGTTCAAACAACTACTAGAACATTCTCCACAGTAGCTAATTCAACTGTTCTTCTTTCCTACTGTGCGTAACAACTTAGCCCGACTTATATAAGTTTCTGTCCTGGATGTTGCTATTAACTGGACATTCTTCAGGGGCAGAAAATTGTCTTGTGCTTCTTGTAGACTTCTCTCTATGATTCCAGTTTCTTGAATTGGGGGTACATATAATACAAAAACATATTACTACATGTTCTGATTGTTTAGCCACACCACAAACTTGTTAGCTGTTTCTAATGTTCCATGCCACACCATAAAAACATCGTCAATATATCGTAGCCACTGAGATATTTGATGTCTAAAGGTGAAACAGCTAACAAGTTTGTGGTGTGGCTAAACAATCAGAACAGGTATCTGAAATTTACAGCTTCCATGAGTTCTAATGAAGTCAATTATTTAGACCTGACCATTTATCACAGAGATAATCGATTATGGGTCAAACCATTTGTAAAAAGTACTGATAAAAATGCATTATTGCATTATGGCAGTCATCATGCCAAACATGTGCGTGACAATTTGCCTTTTGGGCAATTTCTACGCCTTAAACGTAACAGTAGCACAAGGTTGGACTATGAAGATGGGGCTAACATTCTGATTAACAAACTCACTGAGAGAGGGTATCCGGCCAAGATTGTGAAACAATCAGCAAAACGAGCTTTTAATAATCATCGAGAAGCGCTATTTGAAAAGAAAAGTAGAGAGACGGTAGAGAGACCATTGGTATTTGTCAACACCTTTAGTAATATTTCTTATAAAGTTAAAAACATTATCCAGAGGAATTGGAAGAAGATAATGACCATTCCCACTCCTTTAGTGGCTTTTAAGAAAAGTACTAATATTCGAAATCTAGTGATGCGCAATGATATACAGAAAACCTATACCCCTGAAGTGCGACAAAGTACTTTATGGGGGATACCTAGGGTCATAGGGCATCATCCTTGTGGTGATTGCATTATGTGTCCACTTACCCGTAAAATGACATCTGTGAATTTGGGTTTAAAATCAAAATGGCAAATGAAGGAACATACTAACTGTCAAACAGATAATGTGATTTACATGATTAGATGCACATGTGCCTTACTGTACATAGGAAAGACCAACAGAAAATGCAAGACACGGATGATAGAACACAAGAGTTGCCTTAAAAACCATGTTGAAAAAGCCCCCCTGGTGAAACACTTTGAAGAGAAGGGCCATTCTTTCATGGATTTTGAATGGTGCATCTTGAAGAAAGTAAAAGGAAAGACACAGGAAGATATCAATAGAAAACTATTAAATTTAGAACAAAAATTGATTTTTCTAACTAACAGTCATATAACAGGACTTAATGAGAATATTGAGTGGCACAATATTAAATAGACTGATTATTTTCCTGTATATTCAATCTACATTACAGGACGTGTCATGCATTGACTTTTGGTATTTCCCATCAAGATGCTTTTACTGTCAAATAGGAATTTCCTTCTAAGAGCTCACGACAGGATATGATGTGGGTAGGGTATTTTGTATTACTCATTGGAAACAACTAAATGTTTCTCCAGTATGGTGCGGGTGGCCCGTATAGTGTTTTCATATGATAACACTATATGAACCCATGTTTATTGTATGATTAAATCCTAGTGTTGGATCTTTTGTATCATTATACTGTGCCTCTTAAGAAATCTGGCATATTCAACCAGCAGAGATATCTTTAAACTTGAGATAGTCCCTGGGTAGGTAGAAACCAGCTGTGCGGCCTTAGCATTTGTATAGAGAAGGTATTTTTGGATGTTTTCTTTCTTTTTTCCTTCTTCCTTTCTTTTAAAAAATATATGGTTTGTGCCCAATTGAGGGGTGTGCAGCCATGTTTATTGACATTTTCGTGGATTGCCTTGGTAACCACGTTTGTTGTGGCGACGGCATGGCGTGGCGCGGAATGTATGACGTCATCGCGTCACGTTTCGACGTGATGACGTCATCAATGTGCGCACAAATGTAGCGCGCAATATAAATGGAGAGGCTCGCTTTTGCGAGCAGGTTAGCGGTAAAATAACTATACACTGTTGATGGAATTCGATTTGAGCTACTGTAAAGGTAAGCAGGGGTACTTATGTTTAGGAAAAATATTGGTAATTCTTGATTGAAAAGTACATTTCTGTTGAAATGTCTTACTAAAGTGAGGCTTTGTGTTTGTTACACTCTAGGGAAGACGTTTGTTTCCCATGGAATGCTACAAAGCAAAATAGAATTTTGGCTCAGGAAGTGTTGGATATGTTTCCAGACCTCATAAATTTGTAATATCCTAAATCGAGGGTCTCAAAGGTATGAACCTTCCTTCCTGTCTATTGCTGTGTGGTCTACCTTTTGTACATTCAGGAACTCACAGAGTGTCTTATCTGATTGTTTTTTTAAACAGAATTTGAACTGTTTATCTGAATTGGGTTTGAGAAAAACCCTGGAACTTTGCCCAACAGAGAGAAAAATCAGTTTTGGAATGGAGGTGAGGCCATACTCTATTAGATTGTGTGAGGACCTTAGTTAGGGTTCAGAATAGATGTGTGTACTCGATGAGTATACCATTCATCAGGAAGCATGATTTGATGAGAACATGGTGGGATAGGTGCTAGATATCTCTCTCTAACACTGTGAACAGTGAAGGACAAAATTGTGATTGTCGTTTAAATCTGTACAACATTAAATGGATACAAGTTTTAAGCACCAGTATTTGATTAAATATATACTTGATGCATCCTAATGGTGATTAGGACAAGCTAGGCTAAGTAAAATAACCTATTATGTCAATGTAGTAATATGTTTTTGTATTATATGTACCCCCAATTCTAGAAACTGGAATCATAGAGAGAAGTCTACAAGAAGCACAAGACAATTTTCTGCCCCTGAAGAATGTCCAGTTAATAGCAACATCCAGGACAGAAACTTATATAAGTCGGGCTAAGTTGTTACGCACAGTAGGAAAGAAGAACAGTTGAATTAGCTACTGTGGAGAATGTTCTAGTAGTTGTTTGAACTTGAATATGTGCTGTGTTATCACCACTTTTATTAAATTGTATATTTTTTATGTGATATAATGCATTTTTTACGAAAATGTTTTTTGATACTTGTGCTGTTTAGCAAATGAATTAAATATGATATTTTAAATATTGAACACGTCATTCATTAAACTTAACATAACCTTGAATTGGTTAATGGGCTATGTAAGTAGGTTTCAGATTGTTGTGGGTAACATATTGTGTTTTAAGTAATATGGACATGTCCCTTCCTTTTTTTGATTAAATAGATATTATATCCCCACTGTGTAGGAGGGATTATCACTGTAGTGTGGGGCAACCCGCGTATGAATTTATGGACTACTGATTAACATCATGCAACAATATGCCTGGAACCCTGGGAATCTCCCTATTTATGTGGCCTCGATTGACCTGACATCAGCATTTGATTTGGTGGATAGAACAATCCTGTGGACAAAATTGGCTAAGTTAGGAATGCCTTCACCTCTATTATATATAACATGCATGAAGATTCAAGAATAAGAGTGTGACTTAATTCGGAAGGGACACTATCCCAAGAAATAATGGTAAAAAACGGCTTAAGGCAACAATGTATATAAGCACCTACTATCTTTAATCTATATTTCTCTGATGTCGGCAACTACTTAAAAAATCTAGTTGTAAGTTCACCTAAAGTAGAAAGTGCTAAGGTTCACTGGACAGCATACGCAGATGATGTGACGCTGTATGACCATACTCCTATAGGACTTCAGCACCTTCTTACTGCTTTTAAAGAATACATCAGTGTAAATGCTTTCAAAAGTAACTATAGTAAAACAGTGATCCTATGCTTAACATATAAGAAAAATCCCAAAAAATGTGCTTGGTTCTTAAACCACGCGAAACTACCCATGAGCACTGCTATAAGATACTTGGAATACCATGTATTTGGTGACAGGAATGAGATAAATTATGGGGCCCATATGGATTCAAAATTAATATGATGATATCCCAGCTCCGTAAAATTGATCTAAAATATGGCAAATTCTATTTAGCACCATGTCTACGTCTGTACAAAAACAAAATAGTGGCCCAACTATGATATGGTATGGAATTAGCACCTCTATGCTGCAGGGGTGAAGCTGTAATATACAAGTCTCGATTGGTAAAATCAATGGTTAGATGTTTGCCTAAATGTGTGCCCCTTGCAGCCATTCGTTATGAACTTGGATTGTTCTCAATTAGAAGTGTAATAGAATGGCGGAGATTATCACTCTATAGGAAACTGATTATCTGTAAAGAAACAACCCTATATGAAATCATGGGTAAAGGTATCAGGAGTGGTTCTCCGGTATCGAAGTACCTTAAGGATATGGTTGAAGAAGCATATGGAGTTCTTGACAACCTGGATGTTCCTAGCGAGCTGCTTATTTCAAACCCAATGAAGTTCAAGAAACTATTGCTTCACTTTGACTGAAATCTAACTGTTAACGAGGTTATGAAGTTCAAATTGTATAAGCATTTGGTATCCCATTTCAAAAAGATGGGGGAGCCTGAACTGTATCTGATTCAATTTCCTGATAGAGTGTGGAGACAGGAATACATGAGATTCCGTTTTAATGTGCTCGGAACAGGGGAAATAATGGACATAAGAGCGGGTCACACTGAGATCTATAACCCTGCAGATTTTGGAAAAAAAAGGAAATCTGTGAAACATTAGTACATATTCTGACAGAATGTGATGGGTTAAGGAAAGAATGAATTAACAGCTTTAACCAATATGTGCCGAACACGGAATGTGTTGATCTGAATCTTTTATGGCTGGACATGTTACATGGTAAACGAGTGAAACTACAGTTGGCCGTATTAAGATTCTTGAAGAAGTATTGTGGACTATAAAATAAGGTATATGTGTATGGATGTACACGTCTTAATGTGATATATGCTGTCTATGTGTAAATGAACTCATATGTATTACGTAGAATTTGATTTGTTTTGGTAAGGCTTTAGGAGTATGTTCTTTCTGTTTTTATGTGGTTTACTTACGTATGAGACAGTATTTCTTTATTTGTATTCTTTTATCTGCATCTTTTAAAGAAAAAAAATCTTTTGTAAGGGTTACATTCTTGGTGAGGGACTGTTTGTGATGACACCTGCTGCAGTACCTACGCGCCCCGTCAAATTAAAAGGGTTTGTCCATGAGAGTTGAGGTGATGTTAAAGATCTTGCGTCGCACCAGGTTTAGCTACTACGGAGACTTAGAGTCCCTCCACTCCGTTTGTGACAATATATAATGGTTGTGTTGAGCTATCCCTTGATAGTGCGCCGAAAAATAATGGAATGGCAAGTAGTGATGATTAATCAATTCCTGTTTATTTTTGTGATGTTAGAGCCTTTGTGGATGACACGTGTTTCGGCAGAGCTGCCTTTATCGAATCCAGGCTTATTAAATGAAAAGAAAATGAAAAGAAAATGCCATAAGGGAATTTGAAAACACACTAAGAAGAAAAAATATATACATATGTACGTATAGTCATCTGGCTGAGAAATACTACATACAGAAATATCTAAATTGAAATAGTGTAAAACATTGCCGAATTTATTGAAGAGACCCACTGCCTTTACAGGAGTATAATCACCTATTGCACCATTTGTAAAACGAATAAAAGAAGAAATTAACAGAAGGAAAATAAGGGTAAGCGATGAGTCTTGTGGTACATTATGTGAAAAGTTCAAAGCGAAAAAAGAGGGAGTTTAAGATCAGATAGTGCCCGAAGGGGACATAGGTCTACCTCTAAATGTGAGAGGAGTGAACAGGTTGGGAAAGAGTAGATAAACATGCACATGGCAGCTATTTAGTGACAGTGCAGGCGCTTTTTCTTACCTATATAGATAGCTCATAAGTCACTGCATAATGCATAAAGGTGCTGAAGTTCACAGGGATGAATCCCACCTAAGTATAAAACATATAAACAAGTTGTTGGAAATGGATTCCAGGGATGTAGTGGCAACTTATTTGAACAAGTGTTTAAGTTTAAGTAAAAAAAAAAAATAAAAAAAAAACCAAAACCCCTACGTAGTGCGCAGGCACGCAATATGTAAGAGTAAAACTAGGTCAGTCATATGTTATGTTTCAACAATATACATAATAGCTAACTGATGGTTCATAAAAGCAACCCGTGGTGACATAAATTGTAACGGCTTCAAAATGCTAACCGTGAAAAAAAAAAAAAAAACCGAACGAAAATACATAGTTCTGGAACACGTGCATTTTGGTAAAGCACACATGTGAGGTTTAAGGAAAGCATCAAGTCTCAGAGGGAAGCCCCTGTGCTTGCCCACACAAAAGAAAGGGTCCTACCTGATACAAAGAAGTCCTCCGTATGTACGAGTGTCCTGTGTTTACCACATTGGGTGTAATGAATAAAAGGCAGAAAAGTCCTATGTCTGTTACTATTACTGGCGGCCATATTTTGGGAATGGGAAGCGTACTTGGGCTGCGCATAGTGGTTTATGTCCCATTTTGTGATGGGGTTGCCGCATTTTGAACTTGGAAACATATACTTAAGGTGTGGGATTAAGCATGAATATAGTCCTATAGGTGCCTGTATTGATGTTAGAGAAATACATACAGAACACGAATTTGGTGCAAGTACAATATATTGGATGTAGCATGATGAGATGAATTCGTGGCTGATCAAAACGAAAATGGGGTATTATGGGAAACGTAGTGTGCAACTGTTGGTGGTGTTTCCCGCATGAGAAAAGGGGGATTATGGGAGATGTAGTCAGACTTCAATGTTTAGAATTGAAGAATCATGGGCGAATACGTGACTGATCAAAACGAAATAGGGTATTATGGGAAACGTAGTGTGCAACTGTTGTTGGAGTTTTCTGCATGAAGAAAAAAAAAAAAAAAAAAAAAAGGGGGATTATGGGAAATGTAGTCAGACTTCAATATTTAAATTGAAGGATAGTGGGAGAAAGGAAGGCAGTTTTAACAAGAGAAATAAGTAAGAAATCAAAGGCGTATCAAATTACATGATTAACACAACAAAGTAAATTACATATCGTAGTATGTCAGAAGTAATTATAAAGTAATGCATATAGCAAATATAACAAGTTGCATAATTTTATAGAAAATGTATCATTTCATTGTCGGAGTTTAAACCCCACTCCACTGCTCGATGATGCCAAATCAGTCTTGCTTCGGCTCTTCTGAGAAAGAGTTCCTGGTTGCCTCCTCTTGTGGTAGTCTTGATTTTCTGTAGACCAATAAACTGAATGTCCAATTTATTGTCCATTTGATGCTTTGATTGCCAGTGTTGTGATAATGGCAAATTGCTGTCTTGACTTCCGATTACTGAAAGATGCTCTCTTATCCGAGTTCTTAGTTCACGAATGGTGGAGCCAATGTATATCAATTGACATGTGCATTGAATTGCGTATACAACAGATTTAGATCGGCAATTCATTTGCTGTTTGATCAAAGTTTTTATCCCTTTTGCATCTGTAAATACAGTTGTTGGTGAGTGAGCATGTTTACACATGTTGCAGAAGCCACATTTTCTAAACCCAGTTGGTTGTTTAAGCCATGTTTCTTGGGTAATTTGTTCTTGTTCTGGTAAGAAAGAAGGGCTGACACACATTTTTAGAGTTTTGGCCTTTTTAAAGATGAGAGTAGGAGTATCTTTGAGATTTTCTGAAATATGGGGATCAAGTTTGAGGAGATGCCAGTTTTTCTTTAGTGCTCTTCTGATTTCTTTGTTATTTTCACAATAAGTGGTGATGAATTGTACCACTTCTTGGTGTTGTTGTGGTTTTGATTTTGGAGTTAGTGTCATTGTTCTAGTCATTTGCATGGCCTTGGTTCTGGCCTTGTTGATGTCTTTTTTAGGGTACCCTCTGGCAATGAATCTTGTAGATAGAAGTTCACATTCTGCTTGAAAAGATGTGGTATTAGTACAGTTCCTTTTTGCCCTGATGAATTCTCCTTTCGGAATATTTTTGATAACTGGTTTGTAGTGACAACTTGTGGCGTAGAGAGTTGAGTTTACCTCTGTTTCTTTTCTGTAGGTTTTGGTTATTAGTTTATTTCCGGAGACAGAAATTGTGAGGTCTAAAAAGTCAATCTCGAAATCACTGGATTTACCTGTAAATTGAAAACCAAAAGTATTGTTGTTGGCTTGTACTAGAAAGTCCATAAGAGCAGTTTCTGGTCCGTTCCAAATCAAAAAAACATCATCTATATAGCGCGTCCATTTGACAATGTGATTGTTGTAGGCCGGTAATTTGTAGATAAAGAGGTCTTCAAACATGCCCATTACCAAGTTGGCAAGGGCTGGGGCAAATTTAACGCCCATTGCAACTCCACAAGTCTGCTTGTAAAAATGATGATCAAAAATGAAAATATTGTTTTCCAACGTAGTGAGTAGCATTTCTTTAAGCATGCAAACGTAGTTAAAGTGTGATGAGGATTCCTCCTGGAAAACGTAATCTATAGTTTGTAGTGCTAAGTCGTATCCAATTGAGGTATAGAGAGCTTTAACATCCCATGTTGCCAGGAGGAAGTTTTCTTGCCATTCAATTTGAGCCAGTGTATTAATAATGGAAGTACTGTCTTTTAAGTATGCTTGTACCTGAACCACCTTAGGTTTGAGTATGTTGTCAATATATTCAGCAATTGGTTCAGTGGCCCATCCGATGCCACTGACGATTGGTCTCCCTTCTGGGATTGTTTGAAAGGGTTTATGTACCTTTGGTAGAAAGTAAATGGTAGGTATCGTTGGTTTTGGTATGAACAAATGGGTTTTCTCATCATCAGTAATCAGTCCTTGCCTATGCCAGTTGTTGATCTGGCTCCTCAAATCTTGTATAATTGCCTTGGTAGGATTACTGGTTAGTTGTGCATAGCAATTTGGGATTGAAAGATGATTGTGGGCCATTTTGATGTAATCTGACCTGTTCATTACAATGATGTTGCCTCCCTTATCAGCTTCCTTTATAACCAGTTCTGTGTTGGACTGTAGGTCTGA
Organism: Ambystoma mexicanum; assembly: GCF_040938575.1. Lineage (NCBI taxonomy): Eukaryota > Metazoa > Chordata > Amphibia > Caudata > Ambystomatidae > Ambystoma > Ambystoma mexicanum. The sequence goes on along the minus strand of NC_090922.1, from coordinate 490,427,783 downwards.
TAGGGCAGATATTTCTTGTTTGGTAAGGTTATGTGCTCCTTTTATCCACTTTGTACGGGAGAATCTGTTGAAACTGTGATATAAGTCTTGGGTTACAGCTTTATAGAAGGCATCTATCATATTGTCTGGTCCAAACTGTGGCAAGAATTTAGATTTTGGTTTGAATTCTTTGGTTGTTAGTTCTACTGGATGAATCTCTAATTCTTGCATAGTTGCATGTATTGGATAATCTTGTCTTTCTTCCAGCGATCTTAACAAATGGATGTTTCCTAGTTCCTCTATTGTGATATCACTAATTGTAGGTCTAGTATTCAGTTTTCTACGTTGTTCCACTTGAGTAGCAAAGAATTTTTTCAACTTAAGTTTACGAATGAATTTGAATAGATCTACATGGAGTTGAAATGGTTCGCAGAATGCAGTAGGGGCAAAAGACAAGCCTCTATTGAGGAGTGTAATTTCATCTTTAGTAAGAATATGGTCTGATAGATTCATGACAAGGTTGTTCACTTTGGTTTCTTGGCTGCTTCCCTTGCTGCTGCCCTCGTTAGTCGTCGGTATGCGTCTAGATTGTCTGGATTTTCTTGATCCTCCTGATCCTCGTCTCCCTCTTTTCCGACTGAAAATTGGGAAGTATCCGGTATTTTCGGTAATTGAAAACGGACCTGTTTCACAGGCATGTTTCTATTGCCTTTTTTGTAGCGTCTAATCTGATTAAGGAAACCATGTCCCTGTTTCTTGGTAATGATTGAAGTACTTGGTTCATTAGATTCAGCTTCTTCTTCAGCTTCTGAACTAGCTGAGGAAGTATTGGGAGTTGTCTCCTTGGATATTGGTTTCGTGAATTTGTTATATTTCTCCTGGAAAGTGTACACTCTGTCTTCACTATAATCCCGGTCGTCCCTATAAAATTTTCTTAGTTTTCGCAGTTTTATATCATCCTGATATTCTTTTAGTATTTCATACATTTTGAGAAAGTTTTTTTCCTTTGTAGCCTCAAGAGCTTTGGCTTCATGTATTTCTTTCTTAATAGAATCTATTTGAGCTATAGATCTTGCTTGTTCTCTTTCAGCATGTTCAATAAGCATCTGGAGCATTTGTTTGGAGCAATGGTTAAGATTAGTTTCCCAGTTATTGGCTAGGTCATGGTCTTCATCTTTATTGAAATCAGGAAAGATGAGAATACGTAAACCTCTCGGTATTTGATCTTTAGAAAGATAGTTTTTTAGCGAGACAATCTCCCAAAATTTGTCGATTTCGCGGCGAGATACCCTTTCTAATCTAATGAATTTAGATCTGAGATCTTCTCTTTTGGGGGTAGTAGAGGTAAATGCATGTGTATTATTACCCCGTGGGGTGAAAAGGGTATCTGCTTCTTGTTCTCGATTTTCTAGGTATTCCGCCATTGTTGGCTTAGATAGAATTAGCTTGAGGGTCTTGCGTGGTACAGTGATGTCACAAGGACAAGTATTGCATTCTTGGTGAGGGACTGTTTGTGATGACACCTGCTGCAGTACCTACGCGCCCCGTCAAATTAAAAGGGTTTGTCCATGAGAGTTGAGGTGATGTTAAAGATCTTGCGTCGCACCAGGTTTAGCTACTACGGAGACTTAGAGTCCCTCCACTCCGTTTGTGACAATATATAATGGTTGTGTTGAGCTATCCCTTGATAGTGCGCCGAAAAATAATGGAATGGCAAGTAGTGATGATTAATCAATTCCTGTTTATTTTTGTGATGTTAGAGCCTTTGTGGATGACACGTGTTTCGGCAGAGCTGCCTTTATCGAATCCAGGCTTATTAAATGAAAAGAAAATGAAAAGAAAATGCCATAAGGGAATTTGAAAACACACTAAGAAGAAAAAATATATACATATGTACGTATAGTCATCTGGCTGAGAAATACTACATACAGAAATATCTAAATTGAAATAGTGTAAAACATTGCCGAATTTATTGAAGAGACCCACTGCCTTTACAGGAGTATTTATGTCCCATTTTGTGATGGGGTTGCCGCATTTTGAACTTGGAAACATATACTTAAGGTGTGGGATTAAGCATGAATATAGTCCTATAGGTGCCTGTATTGATGTTAGAGAAATACATACAGAACACGAATTTGGTGCAAGTACAATATATTGGATGTAGCACCATCGGGCACTATCTGATCTTAAACTCCCTCTTTTTTCGCTTTGAACTTTTCACATAATGTACCACAAGACTCATCGCTTACCCTTATTTTCCTTCTGTTAATTTCTTCTTTTATTCGTTTTACAAATGGTGCAATAGGTGATTATACTCCTGTAAAGGCAGTGGGTCTCTTCAATAAATTCGGCAATGTTTTACACTATTTCAATTTAGATATTTCTGTATGTAGTATTTCTCAGCCAGATGACTATACGTACATATGTATATATTTTTTCTTCTTAGTGTGTTTTCAAATTCCCTTATGGCATTTTCTTTTCATTTAATAAGCCTGGATTCGATAAAGGCAGCTCTGCCGAAACACGTGTCATCCACAAAGGCTCTAACATCACAAAAATAAACAGGAATTGATTAATCATCACTACTTGCCATTCCATTATTTTTCGGCGCACTATCAAGGGATAGCTCAACACAACCATTATATATTGTCACAAACGGAGTGGAGGGACTCTAAGTCTCCGTAGTAGCTAAACCTGGTGCGACGCAAGATCTTTAACATCACCTCAACTCTCATGGACAAACCCTTTTAATTTGACGGGGCGCGTAGGTACTGCAGCAGGTGTCATCACAAACAGTCCCTCACCAAGAATGCAATACTTGTCCTTGTGACATCACTGTACCACGCAAGACCCTCAAGCTAATTCTATCTAAGCCAACAATGGCGGAATACCTAGAAAATCGAGAACAAGAAGCAGATACCCTTTTCACCCCACGGGGTAATAATACACATGCATTTACCTCTACTACCCCCAAAAGAGAAGATCTCAGATCTAAATTCATTAGATTAGAAAGGGTATCTCGCCGCGAAATCGACAAATTTTGGGAGATTGTCTCGCTAAAAAACTATCTTTCTAAAGATCAAATACCGAGAGGTTTACGTATTCTCATCTTTCCTGATTTCAATAAAGATGAAGACCATGACCTAGCCAATAACTGGGAAACTAATCTTAACCATTGCTCCAAACAAATGCTCCAGATGCTTATTGAACATGCTGAAAGAGAACAAGCAAGATCTATAGCTCAAATAGATTCTATTAAGAAAGAAATACATGAAGCCAAAGCTCTTGAGGCTACAAAGGAAAAAAACTTTCTCAAAATGTATGAAATACTAAAAGAATATCAGGATGATATAAAACTGCGAAAACTAAGAAAATTTTATAGGGACGACCGGGATTATAGTGAAGACAGAGTGTACACTTTCCAGGAGAAATATAACAAATTCACGAAACCAATATCCAAGGAGACAACTCCCAATACTTCCTCAGCTAGTTCAGAAGCTGAAGAAGAAGCTGAATCTAATGAACCAAGTACTTCAATCATTACCAAGAAACAGGGACATGGTTTCCTTAATCAGATTAGACGCTACAAAAAAGGCAATAGAAACATGCCTGTGAAACAGGTCCGTTTTCAATTACCGAAAATACCGGATACTTCCCAATTTTCAGTCGGAAAAGAGGGAGACGAGGATCAGGAGGATCAAGAAAATCCAGACAATCTAGACGCATACCGACGACTAACGAGGGCAGCAGCAAGGGAAGCAGCCAAGAAACCAAAGTGAACAACCTTGTCATGAATCTATCAGACCATATTCTTACTAAAGATGAAATTACACTCCTCAATAGAGGCTTGTCTTTTGCCCCTACTGCATTCTGCGAACCATTTCAACTCCATGTAGATCTATTCAAATTCATTTGTAAACTTAAGTTGAAAAAATTCTTTGCTACTCAAGTGGAACAACGTAGAAAACTGAATACTAGACCTACAATTAGTGATATCACAATAGAGGAACTAGGAAACATCCATTTGTTAAGATCGCTGGAAGAAAGACAAGATTATCCAATACATGCAACTATGCAAGAATTAGAGATTCATCCAGTAGAACTAACAACCAAAGAATTCAAACCAAAATCTAAATTCTTGCCACAGTTTGGACCAGACAATATGATAGATGCCTTCTATAAAGCTGTAACCCAAGACTTATATCACAGTTTCAACAGATTCTCCCGTACAAAGTGGATAAAAGGAGCACATAACCTTACCAAACAAGAAATATCTGCCCTATCAGACCTACAGTCCAACACAGAACTGGTTATAAAGGAAGCTGATAAGGGAGGCAACATCATTGTAATGAACAGGTCAGATTACATCAAAATGGCCCACAATCATCTTTCAATCCCAAATTGCTATGCACAACTAACCAGTAATCCTACCAAGGCAATTATACAAGATTTGAGGAGCCAGATCAACAACTGGCATAGGCAAGGACTGATTACTGATGATGAGAAAACCCATTTGTTCATACCAAAACCAACGATACCTACCATTTACTTTCTACCAAAGGTACATAAACCCTTTCAAACAATCCCAGAAGGGAGACCAATCGTCAGTGGCATCGGATGGGCCACTGAACCAATTGCTGAATATATTGACAACATACTCAAACCTAAGGTGGTTCAGGTACAAGCATACTTAAAAGACAGTACTTCCATTATTAATACACTGGCTCAAATTGAATGGCAAGAACACTTCCTCCTGGCAACATGGGATGTTAAAGCTCTCTATACCTCAATTGGATACGACTTAGCACTACAAACTATAGATTACGTTTTCCAGGAGGAATCCTCATCACACTTTAACTACGTTTGCATGCTTAAAGAAATGCTACTCACTACGTTGGAAAACAATATTTTCATTTTTGATCATCATTTTTACAAGCAGACTTGTGGAGTTGCAATGGGCGTTAAATTTGCCCCAGCCCTTGCCAACTTGGTAATGGGCATGTTTGAAGACCTCTTTATCTACAAATTACCGGCCTACAACAATCACATTGTCAAATGGACGCGCTATATAGATGATGTTTTTTTGATTTGGAACGGACCAGAAACTGCTCTTATGGACTTTCTAGTACAAGCCAACAACAATACTTTTGGTTTTCAATTTACAGGTAAATCCAGTGATTTCGAGATTGACTTTTTAGACCTCACAATTTCTGTCTCCGGAAATAAACTAATAACCAAAACCTACAGAAAAGAAACAGAGGTAAACTCAACTCTCTACGCCACAAGTTGTCACTACAAACCAGTTATCAAAAATATTCCGAAAGGAGAATTCATCAGGGCAAAAAGGAACTGTACTAATACCACATCTTTTCAAGCAGAATGTGAACTTCTATCTACAAGATTCATTGCCAGAGGGTACCCTAAAAAAGACATCAACAAGGCCAGAACCAAGGCCATGCAAATGACTAGAACAATGACACTAACTCCAAAATCAAAACCACAACAACACCAAGAAGTGGTACAATTCATCACCACTTATTGTGAAAATAACAAAGAAATCAGAAGAGCACTAAAGAAAAACTGGCATCTCCTCAAACTTGATCCCCATATTTCAGAAAATCTCAAAGATACTCCTACTCTCATCTTTAAAAAGGCCAAAACTCTAAAAATGTGTGTCAGCCCTTCTTTCTTACCAGAACAAGAACAAATTACCCAAGAAACATGGCTTAAACAACCAACTGGGTTTAGAAAATGTGGCTTCTGCAACATGTGTAAACATGCTCACTCACCAACAACTGTATTTACAGATGCAAAAGGGATAAAAACTTTGATCAAACAGCAAATTAATTGCCGATCTAAATCTGTTGTATACGCAATTCAATGCACATGTCAATTGATATACATTGGCTCCACCATTCGTGAACTAAGAACTCGGATAAGAGAGCATCTTTCAGTAATCGGAAGTCAAGACAGCAATTTGCCATTATCACAACACTGGCAATCAAAGCATCAAATGGACAATAAATTGGACATTCAGTTTATTGGTCTACAAAAAATCAAGACTACCACAAGAGGAGGCAACCAGGAACTCTTTCTCAGAAGAGCCGAAGCAAGACTGATTTGGCATCATCGAGCAGTGGAGTGGGGTTTAAACTCCGACAATGAAATGATACATTTTCTGTAAAATTATGCAACTTGTTATATTTGCTATATGCATTACTTTATAATTACTTCTGACATACTACGATATGTAATTTACTTTGTTGTGTTAATCATGTAATTTGATACGCCTTTGATTTCTTACTTATTTCTCTTGTTAAAACTGCCTTCCTTTCTCCCACTATCCTTCAATTTAAATATTGAAGTCTGACTACATTTCCCATAATCCCCCTTTTTTTTTTTTTTTTTTTTTTTTTTTTTTCTTCATGCAGAAAACTCCAACAACAGTTGCACACTACGTTTCCCATAATACCCTATTTCGTTTTGATCAGTCACGTATTCGCCCATGATTCTTCAATTCTAAACATTGAAGTCTGACTACATCTCCCATAATCCCCCTTTTCTCATGCGGGAAACACCACCAACTGTTGCACACTACGTTTCCCATAATACCCCATTTTCGTTTTGATCAGCCACGAATTCATCTCATCATGCTACATCCAATATATTGTACTTGCACCAAATTCGTGTTCTGTATGTATTTCTCTAACATCAATACAGGCACCTATAGGACTATATTCATGCTTAATCCCACACCTTAAGTATATGTTTCCAAGTTCAAAATGCGGCAACCCCATCACAAAATGGGACATAAACCACTATGCGCAGCCCAAGTACGCTTCCCATTCCCAAAATATGGCCGCCAGTAATAGTAACAGACATAGGACTTTTCTGCCTTTTATTCATTACACCCAATGTGGTAAACACAGGACACTCGTACATACGGAGGACTTCTTTGTATCAGGTAGGACCCTTTCTTTTGTGTGGGCAAGCACAGGGGCTTCCCTCTGAGACTTGATGCTTTCCTTAAACCTCACATGTGTGCTTTACCAAAATGCACGTGTTCCAGAACTATGTATTTTCGTTCGGTTTTTTTTTTTTTTTTTTCACGGTTAGCATTTTGAAGCCGTTACAATTTATGTCACCACGGGTTGCTTTTATGAACCATCAGTTAGCTATTATGTATATTGTTGAAACATAACATATGACTGACCTAGTTTTACTCTTACATATTGCGTGCCTGCGCACTACGTAGGGGTTTTGGTTTTTTTTTTATTTTTTTTTTTTACTTAAACTTAAACACTTGTTCAAATAAGTTGCCACTACATCCCTGGAATCCATTTCCAACAACTTGTTTATATGTTTTATACTTAGGTGGGATTCATCCCTGTGAACTTCAGCACCTTTATGCATTATGCAGTGACTTATGAGCTATCTATATAGGTAAGAAAAAGAGCCTGCACTGTCACTAAATAGCTGCCATGTGCATGTTTATCTACTCTTTCCCAACCTGTTCACTCCTCTCACATTTAGAGGTAGACCTATGTCCCCTTCGGGCACTATCTGATCTTAAACTCCCTCTTTTTTCGCTTTGAACTTTTCACATAATGTACCACAAGACTCATCGCTTACCCTTATTTTCCTTCTGTTAATTTCTTCTTTTATTCGTTTTACAAATGGTGCAATAGGTGATTATACTCCTGTAAAGGCAGTGGGTCTCTTCAATAAATTCGGCAATGTTTTACACTATTTCAATTTAGATATTTCTGTATGTAGTATTTCTCAGCCAGATGACTATACGTACATATGTATATATTTTTTCTTCTTAGTGTGTTTTCAAATTCCCTTATGGCATTTTCTTTTCATTTTCTTTTCATTTAATAAGCCTGGATTCGATAAAGGCAGCTCTGCCGAAACACGTGTCATCCACAAAGGCTCTAACATCACAAAAATAAACAGGAATTGATTAATCATCACTACTTGCCATTCCATTATTTTTCGGCGCACTATCAAGGGATAGCTCAACACAACCATTATATTTTGTAAGGGTTACTATGTAATCATACACAAATAACAAAACAAAAAAAACTGGGGGAAGCTGTTCTTACCTGTACATCTCTGCGACGAACGAAGTATTCATCTTTACACTTTCCGGAACACCGGATTCTTCATCTTGGCACCGCACCACGACACGCTCCATCGTCGACAACAGCACGTGGAAGGAAAAACAGAAGACAAGGTTAGACATTAAAAAAACAGTCATTTTAGGGTTGCGCTTCACCATACTTCACGCTTTTCCTTAAACTATCTCTTACCTGCTATCGAACATTGCGGTAGCATCCATCTTCCATCCGGCCGCGTCTCACAGCTGCATTGAGGCCGTATTTCCCTCTAAGGGAAGAAAACAGAAGAGAAACATTATTGCAGGCAGAAATAGGATCAACATATAAAGACATTAAACAGAACGAACAGCATCACAAGAGCTCAAGAAAGACTTACCAATCATAAGGAGAAGGATAGTCACAGCTGGACTGGACTAATCCTTATCAGGGATCAGTGTAGGAACTAGATCCCATTCGATGCACCCCTACCAGAAGTAGCAGGACAGAGAGCTTATCTTCCATAATTCACGGGAATAGTATCACCACTTACCACCGCTCACAGCTTTTCCACTTAGGGGGAGGCCTGAAGGGGGTGATTCAATTTCAAGGAGGGCTGCAACCGTGCCCCAACGCCTCCGCAGACACTAGGTGAGCATAACAATATCTCTCAGCACCCATCCTTATGCCTGCTCAATATGGGTAGCTAGCTTCCTACCTTCATAATGGCTAAAATGCACACATGCATTCTAAGAACTCCTCTGACGAATTTCCCATACCTGGACTCCGGTCCCCCGAGGTCATTCAACCGACAGCGCGTTCAGACCATATCAATGGTGAAAGGCGCTTTACAAATGACAATTACGATATGACACAATAAAAGGTACTTGTCATCAACATTTGAATGGTTTTTAGGCCTGAGCGAAGGTGAGCAATATTCTTGGCCCCTTGATCTTTACGTACAACTATGCATTATTTGTGTACTGGTGTATCATGATGCTGGGGTCATCCTGGGGTGAGCCCAGCAATTCTATATAGAGGTTAAAGATGAACAGGCAGGGACTGGAACCATGAGGGAATTGACTGGTGACAGGGCGGTGTGAGGAAGCTCATTTGGGCAGTCTGCCAGATAGGTGGGATGTGAACCATTTCAGACGGTGCCAGAAAAGCTCAATGTGTGCGCAAGGAGGGTAAGCAATGTTTGATGGCCAACCATGTTGAATGCAATCAAGATGTCCAGTAAAACGAATGGGCACAAATCTCCTTTATTGATAATGTGACGTGTGTTGACCACCTGGATGGTGGCTGTTTTAGTTCTGCATTTGAGGGGAAACCCAAATTGGTGATCCCAGAGCAGACCGAGTTGCTCGATTTTTGAAAATAGTTGATTAGCAACTAACTTCTCAATGACTTTGCTGATAAACGGGAGGATCATGATTGGACCACAGTTTGCTAGGGCCTCCGGGTCAAGGGTCATTTTATTCCAAAGTGAATATATACGCTATTTTCTTTAGGGCATCTGAGTATGTATCCTCTCTGTGGGAGGCGTTGTTTATCGGAAGAAGTGTGAGCTGTTATGTGTGAGCTGTTATGGCAGGACTTGTAATATGTGTTTAAGGATTGTGGCTGGGTAGATGTAAGAAGTCAATTGTAAGCATGCAAGTGTGTATGAGAGGTCCTCCGGTGAGAAGGGAGAGATGTTGCCTGTGGGTGGATCTAGGAGAGGGTTAGGAGGATTTGGAGCCTTAGATGTTCAGCCTGGTGGTATTGATTTTGTTGATTAAGTACCTATTGCCTCACTTCTCCTGGGATTTCGGTACCTCTGGATCTGAGGTGGGGTTCACGTAGTGTTTGAGACCTGCGAAAAGGGCTTTGCTCCGGTTAGAGGCTGCCATAATGATAATGATGTAAAATAGAGCCTTGGCTTACGATATCAGGGTCAGCTATTTGAAAAGTAAGGCCTTGAAGGATAGAAGGTCCTCCAGTTTGTGGGCCTTGTGCCAGCATTTCTCAAGAGCTCCAATAGAACATTTGTCTATATAGAGCTCTTTAGTATATCAGTGAATTAACAGTTTGGTCCTGGCATGGCCCAATTTTTCCTTTTTGAGGTTTGGCTAAAGGGCTTTAACAGTGTGGTGACATTCACAGAGGTGGAGAAGTTGAAGAAACTGGTCTTCTGTGCCTCAATGGTATAATATTTGAAAGCGAATGTGCTACCACAGGACATTTATCCTGACTCTTGAGGGTTGTCAGTGAGTGTGATAAGAAGAGTCCATGGTTGTATGGTTGGTCTAGATAAGCCATATTGGGTCAGTGCAGCTTACGAGGGGGAAAGAGGATCAGATGAGGTCTCTAGGGTATTACCCCTAATGTGTGTTTAGGCTACAATGCACTGGGTCATGTCCAGTGATTCTGCCAGTGACCGGAATGCGTTGCTGGAGTTTTTGGTTTCTTGGGTCCTGGGGAGGCTTAAGTCTCTAAGGAAGAAGTTGGTCACGTGAGAGACTAAAACTGTGGAAATGAAGTCTGAAATCTCAACTAAAATGCTATCACATCTGTAAGGTAGTCTGTAGATGAAGTGGAAATTGGCTGAGCCCTGGTGTGATAGAGGGAATTAGCAAGTGAGAGTTTCTATTGCATCTAATGGTGACTAAATGTGTATCTTGCAGGGTGAGTCGATTTTGTGAATGATTGCCACTCCTTCCGCTTTCTCCCTGACCAGTCAGCATGTTGGATGCTGTTTCCAGGTGGGACCAGGATATCAAAAACGGGGTAGTACATTGTTGTGAGCCAGGTTTCAATAAAGAAGATGGAATTGAGTTTATTGGTGGTGATCGTTTGCTGAGTGTAGGTTGGCTGAGTGGACATTCATCAGTATTGAAGAACATGTACAGTGTAAGGGGGAAGGCCAGGCAGAATGTGGAGAAGGTTGGCTGGGTTAGATGCACAATGAGGATGGGGCATGCGTTTGCCCAGGTGGTGTTTGGTGAGCAGATGGGTTTCATAGAAATGCATTGGGGCTCACTTCGAGTTGGGAGGTAAACGGTAAAAGTGACGGTAATAACATTTAATCATTTGGCTGACATGTCTGTGGGCTTGCAAAACACTCATGCAACAATGTGTGTGTCCCAGAGTTCAATATGTCATTCAGGGAGGATATCTCAGGGGCAACACATTTGTCTTGGAAGCAAGACAACGCATAGCAACACAGGTTACAATCCCAGGCTTGTGCATATAAACCGGTTAAGTATGTTATAAAAGAACAATAATAATTATAATACAATTTCAGGTGAGTTGCTTGGGTGCTATTGGTCTGATGGGTACACATGCATGTATGTGGTGGTGGTGTCTGCAGACTGTGTACACTGTGCATGCATGTGCATTGATACGTTCACTATGCATGCATGTGCATTGGTACATTCAACCAAATCCGTTGACATGTGTTTATACGCTCACTACCCATTTGCTGTGCCTGTCATGTGTCAAACCATTTCCCATGCCCAGTCTGTGCAGCTATGCTGGTGGATGCATGGAAGAATTGTTGTACAATTGTAGAACAGTTGTACTTAATGCCATCACCTTAGGTCCCTGCTCTGGTCTGCTGCTTCCTATGCCCTCGATGCCCTCCATATGCAGGGTACTTTTGGCTGCCTCCTCCCAGGGCATGAGGCAAAGGGGGTCTACCGTGCCTCCTCTGGTGACAGCACACTCCCTCTGTGCTTGGGGATGAGGCCACAGACCTTTGTTTTAAGGCCATGCCACCTTTTTCTGCAGTCTCTGTTGGTGCAGGAGACAGTTGGTACAGCCGCCCCCCTTGCAAAGACCTCAGCCCATATGGCACTGTTATGCTGGGAGGTAGTCCTCCTCTGCCTGCTCCCCAAAGCTTCTTCTGTGTGCTCAACTACAGTTACCATCAATGCAGTGAGCTCAGCATCAGAGAACTTGGGCTTTCTGAGTCGGGATCTGGGGCCTGGGACCTTTTCTCTTGTGGCATGTTTCTGATGCACGTCTGAGCCTGGATGGCAGCAGGAACTGGGGGATTCAGGATGGATTGTGTTTTTTAAATTGTCCACCACAGGCCTTCCTGTTCTGGCAGTGACGCTATTTAATAAGGGCTGGTAATACAGGTGCTGGTAATACCGGTGAGCCCATTGTTGTGCCAGTGTTACCAGCAGTTCTGGTGCCCATAACGGTATTATCGGCACTTATCTGCCAGTGATACCAGCACGTTGTTGATATGACCGGTAACAGTGGCGTGCTGGTATTACTGTTTCCGGTGGGGGGATGTGCGTTCCTCTGCAGATTCGTACTATGCCGTTAATTCTGGCGATCTCTATGCTGGAAACGGTAATACCAGCATGCCAGTATTTTTGCCATTTTACCCTCATTTTAACAGACAACTCAAAATGTGCCCCATAGTTATGTCTTACAAGTAGCAGGGTACAGAAGGTTCAGGCTCTGGTCCTGCCAATCCCCTAGAGGCACAATTGGGTAGCATTCTGATGTCCATTTGCACTTTTCTGAGTATTCCTGGTGATGAAGCCATGTAATGGAGCATGCATAAATAAAGTTTGGGATGGGGGTGATCAGCACTGGAAGGCTTGCACATTTGGGTTTCTGCTCATTTCAATGCACATCCCAAATTCACAAAACCAAAGTGCTTTGAAATGCACATAAGAGAGACACATTCCCCTGTGCCTGTTGGGAACAGGCACAGCAGGATTCCCAATGGTTAGGGAGAATTCTCATTTCTCTGCTAATTCCCTTCAACCTTAAGAGACTCCCAGCTCTTTTACTGGACTTTAGGGCTTTTTAACTTTTATCCTGGAATGAGTGAGACCTTTTTCTCAGTCTCTCATGTATTTTTTAACTGATTTGGAGTTTGTGTTTCTTTTGGTTTTGGAGTCTAACAAACTCCATAGGAATCACGTTTTGAATTGTGACACACAGCACCTTCAGTGCAGTGTCACATGGAAGTCCTTTGGATTTCTCATAAGGTTTAAATACCTTCTCTTGGGTAAATTTACTTTACTTACCTGTTTTTCCTATGTAGTACCAGTACAACCCATTTTATGTGGAAGTATTGGGGTGTTACTTATTATCCCCTTTTCCTACCTACTCACGTAACATTTTGTATGTTACCCTCACGACTTTTAATAGCGTGTGGCAGTGGTTTAACTTTCCTACCACTGTGTGTTTTTACCGCAGGCTGAATCCTCGGATACAGTTTTACACCAATTGGTGCCTTTTTGTCAAAATGGCCCGGTGTTCTTTTTTTGCCATTTCTTGCTTGTAAGGTCTTACTTGGGTTTCACTCTGCACGCAAACCAGGTTTAACCCCTTTGTTCATTTTGCCTTTGGCGGGCTTCAATGCTGAAGCCCGCCTCTGGCTCCAGTGTGTCTGGCAGGGCAGAAATCGATGGAGGTGCCCGAAAATCCCTGTCCTTAGTCTCCTTGGTTACCGGAATGCACCCAGTGCTGATTGGCTGGCTGGCTGTCCTTGGAAGACAGCCACCCTGCTGTATGAGTGACAGCTAGGCTGCAAATGCATGCGAGAAACCTGCTTAAAAGCGAGGTCTCTTGAACAGAAGGCAGAGTCGACCACTGGAAGAAACACCTGATTAAAGAACTTGGAATAGAAGCTTGCTGTACCCTCCTGGACTGTTGAACTGCCCAGTGAAGCCCTGCTGCAGTGATGAAGCTCCAACTTTGTATCGACTAGAGAAGCCCGGAGCGGATTACTTCTTCCCTTGGGATGGTGGGAGCATCTGACTCCAAGACAAACTTTGCTGGAACCTCTCTCCCTGCTGGCTGTACTTTCTTGCTGCTGCTGCAACCGAGTACCAAGGGTCCGGAAACCCAGAAACAAGTGCATTGTCTTTAAGCCAGACCCGAGCTCCAGGAAGATCCTGAGGACACTCCCGAAGCAGTTTGACCCAAGTCTGAGCCACCTCAACAGAGTGCTGGATGCCAGAAGCAAGAGGAGCCCATAAAATGTTCAAGAACTGCAGTGGTGCTATTTGCTGGTATCTGAAACCGCAAAGTATCGCTGATTTGGAAAGAGCACATTGCCGCCGCCGACTTTCAAACTGCCATGCAGGAGTCCCCCAGATGTCCTCCCTCTTGTCTCCATGACTGAGGCCCAGGAACCCAGGAACTGCAGGACTGCAAACTGAACACAGAAGCTAGCTCGATCCTTGTCTTCCAACCTAAGGTACTGTCCTGACTGAAGGGTTACTTACCTTTTTTGTCTGTAGCTTGCTTGTTCTCACTGGAGACATGCAGTAGCTTCCTTTTGCAGAGTTGCTTGCAGCTTTGCCCTTCACAAGCCTAAAAGCTTGTGCCCCAACAGTGATTCTTTTTCTACAAACTCTCTAAATAGCATTGTGCAACACTTTTGTGCTATCTGAAGAAGTGCCTCAGCTCCCTAGACATATTTTGAGAACCAGTTAACCGTTTTTCTTCCCTTATGTTTTCCTTTTCCACAACCTCAGTATTTCATATCCATGTCAACAGTGTCCTAGTAATTAAAGTTACCTCAGGGTGTAGGAAGTGTGTGTGTAACATCCCAAAAGAGTATCTACTTACTTAACTTAAATCTGAGGAAGTGTTGTGAAGTGTATTTGTATTGTTGCATATTGCCCTTTCTAAAGAAGGCTTATATAAAATCAACAGTTAAATAGATAAAACATTATTTTACTTAAAAATCTTGAGTATAAGTGTTATTTGAATATGTGGAATTGTCAATCTCTATGTTACATTTCTACAGCTTACATTTACCCCTCTTGAGATAAGTCTGGCTGCTCAGCCACTCTACCAAATTATGTAGTACAGAACTATAACAATAGGTGGGTTACCTATTACAAAGTGGACAAGGCTCTGTAGTCTCTCCCAGGTTTACTAAATACAATCTTGCCTAACAATAATGAAAGCGTTGGGAATTGTGTAGAGTTGTAACATTGAGTATTTTACCGTGCTTGTGTTCAAGGCTAAGCTCCATCAGAAAGTAAAAAGCAATTCTAACATGCCAAATATGGATAACTTCATTGATGCAGCCCTAGTTATTCTGGCAGTAGATCAACAGAAAGATTTGTGCAAAGCTAGAGGTCTGCATGTTAAAGGAAATAAAGGTGAATTGATTGCAAGGTTATTGAATCACCAAAGTCAGCATCATAGTCCTATAACACCTACTATCCCAAGTCATGTGGAAAATAAGGATGCCAGTTAAGGGTCAGAAGAAATAGAGGAGTCCCAGGAAGAGGGCCTCTCTCTGCCACAGCCTGCCCTTCTGCCTCAGCCTATTTCCATTGGGACCCCACAAGATCCAACATTAAGCCCAGAATATGTTTCTCCTGAAAACAAAAGAATAGAGTTAGTAAACAAAATAATAGAGGCTCAAAGAGAAGCCAAACATCAGGACATCATACTCAGGGAGTTGGAAATGCATCATGAAATGGATATAAAAAGATTGTCTCTTGATTCTGCTACCCTCCCAGGCATCTCTAGGTCGTCCAGTAGCAAGAGGCCTAGCCTGCTCAAAGAAGCAGTGAGTATGTATGATGCAAAGCTTAATGTGTTGGACTGTTTGGGCACTTTTGAATACACCTATGGAATTCAAGGAATCAGGGGGAATGATTTAATCCCTTGGCTCTTGACTAGGCTCCCGCGGAATGGTTGTGATGCTATAATGGAGTTGGGTGCCATATAGAGATAGGAATAGGATTCATTGAAGCTGGCATATAGCCAGATTTGGGATGAGGACATTGGGCTTCCTCATCAACTGGTCGAAGTCACATCTGCAGTTCATAGGGGCATGGTTCTGGGCAGCGAGCGGTCAGGTATTGCTAGCCATCATCAGGGCCCAATGTCTACTGGACAGTTTAGACCTTCTGCTGTCACGGGGACATGGCGTTCTGTGTCTTCCTGGTCCTTTGGGCCAGAGTGTATCTGCGGCCCCTGCTGCTCCACCTACATAGGTTCTGGAGGGAGTATTCCTTGGACTTTTAGGCCCTGGTCCCTGCTGATCCCTCTCTTCAGGAGAAGCTTCAGTGGTGGCTTCACCTGCCCAGCTTTCTCAGCCATTGCCGACCATTGTTACCACAGATGCCAGCCAGACTGGGTTGGGGGTGGTAGTTTTGGTCAGAACCACCAGGAGCTCTGGTCCATCTGGGAGGCGGTCAGGTCTTCCAACGGGAGGGGACTAGCGCAGCCTTCAGAGCCCTCAAGGCCTTTGCCCCAGTGTTAAGGGGGGAGTCAGTTTTGCTTCGGAAAACACTGCCACAGTGGCCTGTATCAACAGGTAGAGGAGCTCCTGCTCCCAGTCTGTGGGCTCTCTGGCACTGCATTTGGGGACCTGGGCGGATGCGACACCTCTTGGCCTTGACAGCATGCCACATCAGAGGTCTGGACAATGCTGTGGCAGACAGTCTTAGTAGGGTGTTCTCATCGGCCGACTGGAAGCTATGTAATGTGGTGTTTCCGAAGGTCCTCAGGGTGTTGGGGACCCTGACTCTGGACCTGTTTGTCTCTCCCCTGAATGCAAAGGTCCCCTCTTTCTTCTCCAGGTTTCCCTCCCAGGATTTGTGAGGGATAGATGTTATACGCACGCCTTGCTTGATGGGGCTCCTGTATGCATTTCCTCAACTGCCCCTCATTCAGAGGGTGTTGCAAAAGATCTGGAACTCACAGTCAAAGGTTATTGGGATGATTCCTCTCTGGCCCTGCAGATGCTGGTTCCTCCTCCTGCTGGACCTCACTGTCACTCCGATGCTCCCTGTCCCTGATGGCCTGGACCAAGTACGGTGCCCCTGGCGGTTGTAGGGCCCAAAGAACTTGGGGGGCCTGGAAACTGATAGGGTTTGCTTCAGGTCAGAGTGGAACTCTGAGGAGATGGCTTCTAACATTCAGCTTGATAATGCCTGTCCACCCTGAGGGCCTATGCATAACACTGAAAGAATATTATATATGGTGCTGGGATTTCCCTCACCCATGGGTTTGGGGGCCCCAGTACTACAGTTTCTCCAGCATTGGATCTTTCTTGGATTCACATGCTTTGAATATCTCCTGTCGTCAGGCTGGGAAACATCAGTAACTTTAGTATAGTAGTTTTCCTATTAAAAAACTTCAACACCTTGAGTGTCCTATCGACGTTGTTATGGGTGCTTTAGGCAGCACCAATGGGCCGTCCAGTATATAGCTCCACCCTTGCAACATCCCCTCAGATTTCAACCATCTTCTAAACTGTTGGGATCACCTCTTGTTCTCTCCAGGAGAATTCTTCTTTTTTGTGTGACAACTTTGTTTCTTTCCGACAGCTTTCGCTGGTCAGTCTTTTTTTTTTTGCTGTGAGATTCCCTGTCCCGTTATATCATCTTCGGGGCAAAAGAAATCTTTATTTCGGCCGTTTGTGACCTGCGTCCTCAAGAATGTGTGCGAGGCGGACGGGTATGCGGATTGCCTGTACTGCTTATACCCCAATCATTCGGTCGTAAACTGTGACATCTGTCTGGGGTTCACCCAGAAGGCCCCCACGACCGCAACAGGCACTTGATTTGCTGGCTGAACGAAGGGGCCTTTCTGGGCCAAGAGGTTGCCATCGCACCAGAGGGCTCGATCGGAGGAACCTCTACCGAAGAAACAGCGGACTGGTGACCCATAGACTTCGTTTGATCACGGAAATGGCAAGAATTCTTCCGTTGCCAGGTCTTTGTCGAGTGGGGTTCCCGTCTCTCCAGAACCATACTCAGATGAACCGAAGGTGAAGGTTTCACACCCGCATAAGGCCATGGGCCGGGCTCACAAGGCTTCATCATCGGATAAGGAGAAGTCAAGGTCTCACACTTCCTCCTTGTCAACTAAGAGGTCTTCATCCAAAAAAGAGAGTCACTCCTCGTATAGCTGTGAGTCGTCGAAGCACAGGTCCAAGTCATCGTCCAAGCGGCCTCTGTCTCTATCGGCGAGTGTGCCAGTGTCAGAGACAACGTCAACGACTCTTCCCTCATTGTCGGATCGTCCAACGGCGACTACTTCGTCAATGACTCTTCTGTCGATGACGGCTCTGTCATCAGCTCTCCCGTCAAGGCCCATAGTGACGGTGGCTCCATAGATGGCTACTCCTGCGACGATTGCTCTATTGATGACGGCTCCGTCGACGGTGAAAGGGATACGGAGAATGTGAGGCAGATACCTGTTGCAAGGCCAGTTCAGCTCCAGTCAGTGACGGGAGTCCAGTCTCCTAAGGAAACATTGTGGCTTTCTGGGGCAGCCCTGTCTACAGGGCAGCCTCTCCTGGAAAGGTTTACATCCTTGCTCCCTGATGACATTCTCCAACAGGAGGCTCCGGCCTACGACAAGCATGTGATTTTGGATTCGGATCCTGAAGAAGAGTCAGGACAACCGTTCCTGGATTTGTCTGTGTTGGGCCTACAACCTGCGCTTCCCTCAGCATTTCTAGGGGCTGTACCACCTCAATATCCTCTTGTCAACCCGCACTCCTTGCTCTCGATGCAAGTGTTCTCTACGTTGCAAACGCTCTTGGGGCAATTGGATGCCAGACTTCCAGTGCCACAGGCTCCGGCTGTTCCATTGCTGCACAGCCCAAATGACGTTCCACGTCAGAAGGAAGGCGCGGATGCCCCCGCGGGCGAGGGCCTCGTCCCAGGATGTCTTCCCCAGCTAGGCCTCCTCTGCCGTCACCTAGGGTTTTCAGTTCTCCTCGATGGGATCAGGAGGAACGGGAAATGGAGGATTCGGAGGAGGAAGGGGCTCGGCAGGACACTTTATCGATGGTCCCGTCTTCTACAAGAAGTGCAGATACCTGAGATACGGACCTGGACCTAGATGCTCTGAGTAGTCCAGCACAACCATCTCCACCGGATGACATCGGAGCTTTCCATGCCATCATGGCTAAAGCCTGTCAAGAATTAGGGCTCATCCCGGAGGAGGAAAAAAAGGACTGCTTCTTGTGTGACCACATGGGGAAGAGGAGGAAGGCTGTTTTCTCAATCCCTATATTGGATCACATTTGGCAAGAGGGTCTCCATACGATGAGGCACCCTTTTACAGAGCCAGTGGTCAAGGGCCACTTGGAGAAGAAGTTCAAGGCGATGGAGTCAACTCCGAAGTGCCTGTCGTCGCAGCCTACCCCAGAGTCAGTTGTGTATGCAGTGGCTAGTAGGAAGGCTCGCACCCAGCACAAGTGTGCTACTCCTCCTGATAATGAGAACCGTAAGATGGACACTTTTGGTAAAAAGGTCCTCGCTGTCGGAGCCACTATGGTTAAGGCTTCCAATGCATTGGCTACCATACTGAGGTATGACCGCAAGATGTGGCACCGCCTGGCACCTCTGTTAGTCCACCTGCCAGAGCAGCATAGGAAGGAAGCAAGGCTTTTGGTTCACGACAGGGAGGAGTAGTATTAACATTGCGGTCAACTTGGCGGAGACCGGCTTCAAGCAGATTAATAATGGGGTGGTTCTCGGCATGAAGCCTGGCTTCAATGCACTGACTTCCGGGAAGAAGTTCAGAATAAGGTTGTGGACATGCCTTGCGAGGAGGAAAACCATTTTGGGGAAAAGATTGAAGACGTGTTGAAGAACATGAAGGAGGACTCTGAAGCGGCGAGGTCCCTCACGGCCATAGAGGGCAGAAGTTCTTTTCGCCCCTTTCTCTCCTTCCATGATGTTTTAGGGAATGCAAGGTTTTTGGGGTCTCAAGATAAGGGATACGGTAGGTCCACCTACTACTCCCGGGGCTACAGGCGTTCCTTCCAGGCCGCTCAGCAGAACATGGAGTACAGAGGACAGAGAAAAAAGGGATCCTCCTCTTCACAAAGAGGCCGGCAAAGCAAGCCTCAGGAATGACTGCCACAAGGTCAGTCATCTAGGGGGGAGGGTGGCGCACCACCTTCTCGGTGAGTGGCGTTCTAGCACAACAGACAGATGGGTGCTGGAAGCAGTCCAATACAGCCACTCGTTGGAGTTCCAGCGTCCACAAATCCCCATTCCTCTGGTAAAAACTTCTCAGGCTCACCTGCAGGTCTTGCGTCAGGAGGTTCGTCTCATGCTCCAGAAAGGGGCCATCGACAGGGTTCCCGCATTGGAAAGAGGACAGGGTACCTATTACAGGTTTTTTGTGATAAAAAAGCCAAACGAAAAATGGCGCCCCATTTTGGACCTGTCGTCGCTCAACAAAAATATAAAAAAGTAAAAGTTCAGGATGCTAACATTGCAAGACGTCATATGGAAGGTTCAACACAGGGAGTTGTTGGCATCACTGGATCTCGAGGACGCTTACTTTCACATCCCTATGCACCTCAGGCATCGGAAATTTCTCAGGTTCGTGGTGGGAAACAGCCATTACCAGTTTCGAGTTCTCCCCTTTGGCCTAAAGTCAGCTCCCAGGACTTTCACCAAGTGCCTAGCTCCGGTAGTGGCTTACCTCTGCAAGAATGGACACCACGTTTATCTGTACCTCGAAGACTGGTTAGTCACGGGGTCGACTCGCCAGCAGACGTTGGAGTCTATCACGCCGCTATGCTCCTTTTGCATGCCTGGGCTTCAAATCAACTTTGCAAATCCTCTCTGACGCCCTCAAAGGATTTGTTCTTTTTTGGGGGTTAATTTCCAGACGGCTCTCAATCAAGTCAAGCCATCGAAGGAGAGGGTGGAAAGACTTTTGTTCCTGGCGGACTCGTTTGTGGCAGGAAAGTCTGTCACAGTCCGCTCATCCATGTCTGTCCTCGGCAGGAATTTCTTGCTTCCCGGTGGTCACAGATCCAGGGCCCCTGGTCAGACAAGGTGCTCATTTCCCGGACTCTGACAGACGCTCTACAGTGGTGAACTTATCCCATCAACATCAAGCAGGGCATGCCCCTGGTGGTACCGGATTATCGATACACTGTCTTGGCCAACGCCTCACAGGCCGGATGGAGGGCTCACCTGGACCAGTTCCAAGTCAAGGCCCGCGGTCTCCCATGGAAGTTCCTCTACATAACAGTGTCTTGGAGTTCAGGGCGGTGCACTGTGCGCTCAAGTCTTTTCTTCCCCTCATCCAGGGCTCGGTGGTAGGGATTCTCACGGACAACACCACGACTATGTTCTATCTGGGCAAGAAGGGAGGGACACACTCACAGCTCCAGTCCTAGTCTTTGATCCTCCATACCTGCGCTTCATGAAGGACAAAGTTCTTTTCTCTACCAATCCACTCTTCGTTCCGAAGATTCTGTCAAACTTTCACAAGAACGTGACAATAACCCTGCCAACTTTTTCCCCTAATGCTGCTACTCCGGCGGAGAAGGCCTTGCATTCTCTGGATGTCAAAAGGGCTTTGAAGTGCCACTGGACCGCACCAAGTCATACAGAACATCCAAGCAACTCTTTGTGGCTTTAAGCCCCTCCAGTAAAGGGAGGCTGATCTCTAAACAAGGCAACACCCGCTGCCTTTTTGCCATACTAAGGTCAACAAGCCTTTACAGTCACCTCCCAGAGAGCACTCTACTAGGTCCACTGCATGCCTCGTCGGTGCTATGGTCGATCATACCGCTGAGCGACATTTGCCAGGCAGCGACGTGGGCAGTGCCCCATATGTTCACCAGGCACTACTGTCTGAATCAACAGCATGCTGAGGACGTGCAGGTGGGGCGAGCGGTGCTCCAACGCCTATTTCAGTAAGGTAAGCCCCGCAGCTTCCAGGGTTTTTTTCTTTGGCTCTACTCCTGTTTTCGTTTGGGTATTGCATGAAAGTGATATTTTTATATTATTGATTATATTCCCTTATGCCTGCATCCTGATTGCCTGTTGTGCAGCACCGGATTTGCTAACCGCTACGTAGTCTATTCACAGCATGTGAATCCATGAAAGATCCAATACGGGAGAAGGGAGTAGTTTCTTACCTGTAACTCAATTTCTCCAGCCTTGGTATCTTTCTGGATTCACATGCCCCCTCCAGCCTTCCCCTCCAGGCAAACAGTCTCCTCGGCTATCCTCGTTTTGGGGCGATGTTAAAATCTGAGGGGAAGCCGCAGAGGTGGAACTATATACCGGACGTCCCATTGGTGCTGCCTAAAGCACCCATAACGACGTTGATAGGACACTCAAGGTGTCGAAGTTTTTTCCATAGGAAAACTACTATACTAAAGTTACTGAGGTTTCCCAGCCTGATGATGGGGACATATTCACAGCATGTGAATCCATGTAAGATATCAATGCTGGAGAAATGGAGTTACAATAAGAAACTACTCCCTAGTCTAGGAAGGTTTTAACAGGGGGCTCTCGGTCTCCACCCTTTGGGCTAAGTGGGCTGCCATCTGGTCTTTTGGGTGTCCCGAGGCAGGGATGCGGAAGTTGCTGGATTTGCTGGGGAGGCTCCTAAAGGGTTTCTCATTGGCTGCCTGTTTCTGCTTCTGGTTTGCCATCCTGGGATCTCCCATTAGTCCTGAGAGCACTACAACGCCCCTACCCCCTTTAAACCTCTGGGTGAGATCTATGTCAAGTTTTTGATGCTTAACCATCACCATGGCCAAGCTGCTGGGAGAGATCAGTGTGGCCCCTAACTGGTGGTCTCCCAGATGCCCTGTTCCTCAAGTGTCATCCCTTCTTCCTCCCTAAGGTGGTGTCTAAGTTTCACATCTCTCAAGAGATGGTCCTTTCTTCTTTCTTCCTTGCTCCCTCCTTGCTGGAGTAGGAGCATTGGGCTTCCCTAGATATCAGAAGCGCTGTCCGTGTATATCTGGAACAGAGTGGGTTCTTTCATTCCTCCCCGGGCCTGTTTCTCACCTTTGGGGGCCCATCTTAATGGAAGAAGGCATCTGTCCCCACGATCAGTCAGTGGTTGTCGGATGCCATCTCCTTGGCCTACTCGCCTGTGTGTTGCCCCTACTAGGTGGTGTAAATGGCATGTTCATGTGGGGCATGTCTTCCTCCTGGGTGGAGCTGTGTGGTGTTAATAGCCAGGATATTTGCAGGGCTACCACCTGGGCTGACCCCAACACATTTGTTTGGCACTATCGCCTTAAACAGCACCGGCAGGAGGCTGGGGCTTTTGGGATTGGGGTGTTCAGTGTTGCACTTCAGTGATCATCTTGATGAAGGCACTGTCTTAGGCTGTGTGCTTCATTAAATATGATGTTGGTCGGTTTGCATATCTTTGCCACGTCTGAGGGTTTGTTCTAGGACCATTCTCTCAGGAGTTAGAATACCTCACATATTAGTGCTGTAATGAGGAAGATGGATGTGGAGGTAATACCCGGATTACTTACTGGCAATCTTTATTACTCCTTGTTCTACTCTTCCTCATGCCAGTATGGCTTTCCTTCCTCCCTCACCGTTGAATGGGCTTTCCGGACCGTTGGTAGTAACTGATGCACATCTCAGGCCCTCACAAATGACTTAAAACAACAAAAATGACCACATAAGACATATGCAGTCTTCATCCTACTTACTCAGGCTCTGATCTAAAATACAACTGCCAGACAGTCTAAGCAGCACAACAAGGCTACAGCAATGAAAGGTAATTGTTATACTGATGTATCCATTCCAGTAAGGACAAGAAACCCCTGTCTAAAAGGATCTATGTAAAACAAAACACAGACATGATACTGACTTTGCATAAGGCAGACATGAAGGCCACTGCCTGCGGGCAAGGTCTTACGACTGCTTCTCTCACTCCCCCAGTTAATTTGGAGGAAGAGAGGGAGTCCCCTCGCACATCCCTCTCACTGTGTGGCCCTGCCGTCACACTCCCCCACACGCTGCACTGACCTGGGGTCTTTAGCCAGCCCTCTCAGCAAGGCCCACTGGCTAGATCTGGTTTCTTTCATCTCCTTTTCACTGAGAGTGAGGTCCTGTTTCCATCCTCATGGACATCTGTTGTTTCCTGCACATGTGGACTTTGTGCCTGGCTGCTGACACCTCCATTAGGTAGGTGCACTTTCTGTGCATTACTGCAGCTCCAGGGGAATTACCGAACCTGAAAAATCAAAAATAAATGTAATGTTCTTAACATTGTTGGAGAAGCAATGTTTTGTTGGGCATTTTCATTGTGCTGCCATTTTTTGAGCTTTTTAATACCTGAAGCTGCCCTGCTATTTAGAAGGCACGAGTATTGCCTGCTTATTTGACTGATTTTTGGCCCTTCCAAGATGGCCACAATGGTTTTCTTTGTTGTGTAGGCAGACTGGCTGAACTACCTCTCTCTGTGCAGTACTCCCATTGATTTCTGAGTGTTTTCTTCCATCCAACCAGGAACCGGCAGGCTTTAGCCGGCCCCCTCAGAAAAGGGCCACATCTAAGGCCCCTGTCTGCTCCCTGTCTGCTTCCGGGATGCTAATTGGGTTCCTCCCTGCTCCTTAACCACAATGAGGCTGCCACCTCACTCCTCTAAGAAATCTGGACTGCCTTGACATAGTCCCCTCCAGAACTATGGGTTAGTTCCATCCTTCTGGACTCACTCCTACCACCTTTGACTAACACTGTTCTTTCTGCTTGTTACTCCCACAGTGTCATCCCGATGCACAGTGCTTCTTAAAACCCTTTGCTAACATCTGAATCCCTGATTGTAAAGTCAAATCTTGCAGTGTTTGTGTCATGACTCCAGGAAATCCCAAGGCCCCTGCGGGTAGCATTGGAAAGGTTTGGTCTATAACATTGGCTGTTTGGCGCTGGAACAGACTCTTTGCCCCACTCAAAATGGCCCCCGGGCTGGATCAGTCAACTGAATCCAACATGGCCGCTAAAGGGCCACTGTGCAGGCATCCCTGATGGTCTAGTGGTGCTGGGTGGACCCAGGGCTATATAAACCCCGCCCTGGGCCACACCCAGTGCTTAGTGTTTCCTTCGGCTGAGGTGTCAGCGTAACGCTCGCCTGCTCTGCTTCTGCATCTTCCACGTGTCAAAACTTCCTGAGGCTCCTGCTCCGTCCGGCGCTCCAGGCATCCTGTGACCCACCGCAGATCTCCAGATCAAGACTTCACTACGGGTCAAGGCTTCCGGATCAGCTGTCCCCTTCTCGGCTCTCCGGGTTCGCCTCCAACTTCAAAGGAGCTTCTTCATCCACCGCGCGTCTTCTTTTTTCCTACCCTGCGGCTCCTGCAAAAGATAAAGAAACACAGAGAGGGTAAGCGACGAACAAGACAGCAATCAGCTGACTCTCTCAATCCTCCTCCCTCCTCCAGCACGTTACTTACCAGTTGGACTCGGTTCGTGACTTCAGCCTTCCCCTGCAGCTCCTTTGACCCTGTGAGAGCAAAGCAAACAAAAGACATTTAAAGACATACAGCAGGATTGTGCTTGCAAAACAATTCTGTACAAACTGCAATAAGAACTACCACCTACCGTAAGGCAATCCAAACGCGGCCTGTGCGCCACAGCGGGTCTGGGCCACAATTACCCCAGTGAAGGAACTGGGAGGACTATTCATCCGCCGCCAACCCAGTGAGGTAACTGGGTAAAAAGACTGCAAGAACGCCTGGAAGGATTCCAGAGACTGGCTATACAACTGCAAGCAGAACCTATCCAGGCCACTCCCGCCTCCCTGACCACTGGGTGTGTTAACCTGCAGTGGGCAGGGTGGGGAGAGTGTTTTGGGCTATCGCTGAAGCAGAAACCCGTGGACAGACTGGACCAGAACCGCCGACAGTCCGGACCAGGCACTCCTGCAGGGCCCCAGAGGTAAGCGTTACAGAACGCTAAGCCCACGTTACTGCCTTGCCCGAGTGCCATGGCATCGGAAGTAGACCAGTTGGCCATGCTGCTTGGTGAGTTGCGGGCTGAAGTGCATGCTGCACTTGCAGAGACTAACGCCATGAGAAAGGAGTTGGTGATAAACAGGGAAAGAACCGAGGACTTGGCAAAGCGTCTCACCAGAACCCAAGCTGGGCAAACCCCGTTGCCAAGCTCGGTTGACGGAGCGACAGCCGCAGCGTCCCAGATTCAGGTAACCACACCTGTGACCGTTCCCTTGGCCCCACCTGAAAGGTTTATGGGGGATCCTCTGAAGTATGGGGTTTTCATGACCCAGTGCCAGCTTCATTTCCTGTGTAGACCAGGGGCCTTTCCGACAGACCAAACCAAGGTGGCTTTCATCCTGTCCTATCTTGGGGGGCATGCTGCTAGCTGGTCAGTCCCTTTAGTCGACCGGGATGACCCTGTCCTACATAATTTTGGTAATTTTCAGCAAGAGATGGACAAGCTGTTCTCCCGTCGCACCAGGGGACATGCTTTGGATGGGGAACTGCTGGCCCTTCGACAGGCATCCCAGGACTTACTTGCATACATCACCACGTTTAACCGGCTGGTAGCCGAAACCAACTGGCCAGAAGACAAAAGAACCACCTTGTTCTACCGGGGTCTACGTAGTGAACTTAAGGATGTTTTAGCACAAGTTGTCAATCCACCTGATCGTTGCACGGAATACATAGATCTAGTAATACAGCTGGATCACCGTTTACAGGAAAGAAGATCTGATCGGAATCGTTTTGAGAACCGGCCACTATATGTGCGTCCTCGAGAAGTGCCACGCACCACCGATAATACACCCGAACCAATGCAGTTGGGAAGCATAAGAGGCCCATTAACCAAAGAAGAAAGGGAACGGCGCAGAAAACAACAACTGTGCTTGTACTGCGGAAAAGCGGGGCATTTCCTGAAAAACTGCCCAAATAAGACTCCTCGGAAACCCTTGGGGGTCCTGGATACCACGACGGAACGGGCCGAGTCGCCGGGAAACGACATGCCTCGACAAGAGTAGGGACCGGCTTGTCGGGAAGGGGAGGGACGTCAGCGGTCTCGCATATTACAACGCCAGTTATCTTACTATGCCCCGAGCAGCCACAACGAATGCACACCCTAGAGGCGTACATTGACTGCGGAGCAGTAGGTAATTACATGGACATCACCATGGCCCTACGGATCGGAGTACCCATCCAAAAACGAGAAAGAGTTGATAACGTTCTCTCCGTGGATGGTTCTCAACTATCGTCAGGACCGGTGACCCAATGTACTGGAACTGTTGTACTGTTATGCCATGACGGTCATCGGGAGACGATTGTCTTCAACCTCATCAACGCTCCCCAATTCCAACTAATCTTGGGAATGCCCTGGTTGGTGCGCCATAAACAGGCCATAAACTGGCGTGCTCATACAGTAACGTTTCCAGCTGAGTGCGTCCGAACCTGTTATCCTGTCTCTGCCAACGGCCAAGATAGTCCCAAACCTACGATAAAGACACCAGAAACCATTCTTGGACTCATAGGGCAGTTGCCTCCAGAATATAACAACTTCCAAGACGTTTTTCATAAAGAACAAGCCAACACTCTGCCACCTCACAGGCCTTATGATTGCCAAATCGACCTGATCCCGGGCGCACAACTTCCCTGTAGTCCCATCTACGCCCTTACTGAAAAGGAGAACCAACATCTACGGGACTATCTGGATCAGTACCTGGCCAACGGCTTCATTCGGCCTTCCAAGTCTCCAGTCTCCTCAGCTCTTTTCTTTGTCCCCAAAAAGGAGGGGGATCTCAGAACTTGTATAGACTATAGAGGGCTCAACAAAGTCACCGTAAAAAACCGGTATCCCTTGCCCTTGATACCAGTACTCCTAGACCAAGTGAAAGAAGCAAAGATCTACACAAAGCTAGACCTCAGAGGGGCCTACCACTTGGTTCGTGTGAAAGCCGGGGACGAATGGAAGACGGCTTTTCGCACCAAGTTTGGGCTGTATGAGTACACTGTCATGCCCTTCGGACTGTGTAATGCGCCAGCCGCATTGCAATATTTCATGACAGACGTATTAAGAGAACATTTGGACGTCTGTGCTATGGTGTACATAGATGACATCTTAATCTACTCCAAATCTAGCAAGGAACATGTACACCATGTGCGAGCTGTCTTGGAAAAACTGCGCCAGTACCATTTGTTTGCTAAACTCGAAAAGTGTGCTTTTCATGTCACCACGGTGGAATTCCTTGGATACATACTCAGCCCTCAAGGCATTCAAATGGATAACCGCAAGATGGAAGCGATATTGCAGTGGCCTTCGCCCACTTCGATCAAAACATTCCAGAGCTTCTTAGGCTTTGCCAACTTTTATCGGAGGTTCATTGCTGACTTTTCAGATGTTGTCCATCCCATCACATCATTACTTCGCAAGAATTGTATCTTTAAATGGACCACCGAAGCCGAGGAAGCTTTCCAGCAACTTAGCAACGTTTCACCACTGCACCGATACTAAGACATCCCAACCCTGACATTCCATTCCTAGTGGAAACGGACGCTTCCAACGTGGCCATGGGAGCCGTACTGTCCCAGAGAGACCCGGATACCAACCAGTTACATACGGTGGCCTTTTGGTCCCGAAAGTTCAATCCAACAGAATTAAACTATGCAGTGACCGATAAGGAGCTCCTTGCCATTAAAGCTGCATTTAAGGAGTGGCGACATCACCTCCTTGGAGCACGACATCCAGTTGCAGTACTTACCGACCATCGCAACTTGCAATTTCTGCAAACAGCCAGAGCACAGACTCCATGACATCTGAGATGGGCCCAGTTCTTTGCAGAATACGATTTCACTGTCAGCTACCGCCCCGGAGTAAAGAATGGAAAGGCGGATGCATTGTCACGGATAGGTTGGAGTACAGAGAAAGAAGACGCATATGCAAGTCCTCTCCAATTGCCCATCATACCGGAAGAAAAACTGATAGGGTTAACAGGCAACCTTTTGAGTGCTTTGGAGACCTTACATCAACAGATCAGAGAAACCATGACCCCAACTCAAGTACAAACATGGGTATCCCTGGGGCCACAACGTTCCATGGTCAATAACCTGCCGTTTTACCAAGGCCGTCTGTACCTACCACATAAGACGATGCAAGAGCAAGTTATGAATGCCTATCACGATGCTCTTACAGCAGGACATCCCGGCATAGCAAAAACCATGGCAAAGGTACAACAACATTACTGGTGGCCTACATGGCGGAAAGACATAACGCAATATGTGAAAGCCTGTGATAACTGTGCCAGGAACAAAATGCCAAGAACCAAACCGCAGAGATTACTTCGACCCTTGTCAATACCACCAGCCCCATGGCACACTATCTCACTGGATTTCATCACAGAACTGCCCTCTTGTGCTGGTTTTAATGCTATACTGGTAGTGGTGGATCTTCTAACCAAAATGGCACACTTCATCCCCCTGAAAGGGATACCCAGTGCAGGCATCTTGGCTCAAACCTTTCTCACCAACATTGTCCGGCTACATGGCTTTCCCTCTGTGGTGATTTCAGATCGAGGAAGTCAGTTTGTGTCTAAGTTCTAGAAAGCTTGCTGTGCCAGGGCTCAGGTCGAGGTTTGTCTGTCTACCAGCCATCATCCGCAGACAGACGGACAGACCGAAAGGACAAATCAATCGCTCAAACAATACCTTCGGTGCATGCTTGCTCAGACAGACCTAAATTGGGTAGAGCTCCTATGGGCAGCAGAATATGCATACAACAACGCCATCCATAGCTCTACTGGCGTTTCACCTTTCTTCTTTTTACATGGAAGAAATCCGCGGACTTCCACCTTAGACCCACCAGCACCTTTGGAAATGCCGGCGGTCCACACTCTGCAGGCCAAAATCAAGGAAACCCTGAAAAAAGCCACTCAAGCCCTCTTGGAAGCCAAAACTAACCAAAAGCGCTTTGCAGATAGAAAGAGGACTCCCGAGCCGCCGTACCAGATTGGTGACAGGGTATGGTTATCTACGAAACATATCCAGCTGAAAGGACCAAAGAAGTTTCACCCCAGATATATTGGGCCATATCCAATAAAGAGCATCATCAATCCGGTGGCCATGGAACTGGAATTGCCATCGGTGCTTCGCATACATCCAGTATTTCATGTTTCGTTATTGAAGCCTGTGCACCCTGACACCCGAGACACTTTGAGACGCCCTCCTCCAATAATGATTCAAGGAGAGGCCGAATACGAAGTCCGAAATATCCTGAACTCTAAGATAAGAAACTCTACTACTTGGTGGATTGGAAAGGGTACGGAGCTCTGGACCGAACCTGGGAACCAGTTGAACATATCCATGCACCACGTCTCATAGCACGGTACCATCGTGAGCATCCAGAACATCCAGGCCCGGGTATGGCTTTCCTTGGGGGGGTTTTAAGGGGGAGTGCTGTCATGACTCCAGGAAATCCCAAGACTCCTGTGGGTAGCATTGGAAAGGTTTGGTCTATAACATTGGCTGTTTGGCACTGGAACAGACTCTTTGCCCCACTCAAAATGGCCCCCGGGCTGGATCAGTCAACTGAATCCAACATGGCCCCTAAAGGGCCACTGTGCAGGCATCCCTGATGGTCTAGTGGTGCTGGGTGGACCCAGGGCTATATAAACCCCGCCCTGGGCCACACCCAGTGCTTAGCGTTTCCTTCGGTTGAGGTGTCAGCGTAACGCTCGCCTGCTCTGCTTCTGCATCTTCCACGTGTCAAAACTTCCTGAGGCTCCTGCTCCGTCCGGCGCTCCAGGCATCCTGTGACCCACCGCAGATCTCCAGATCAAGACTTCACTACGGGTCAAGGCTTCCGGATCAGCTGTCCCCTTCTCGGCTCTCCGGGTTCGCCTCCAACTTCAAAGGAGCTTCTTCATCCACCGTGCGTCTTCTTTTTTCCTACGCTGCGGCTCCTGCAAAAGATAAAGAAACACAGAGAGGGTAAGCGACGAACAAGACAGCAATCAGCTGACTCTCTCAATTCTCCTCCCTCCTCCAGCATGTTACTTACCAGTTGGACTCGGTTCGTGACTTCAGCCTTCCCCTGCAGCTCCTTTGACCCTGTGAGAGCAAAGCAAACAAAAGACATTTAAAGACATACAGCAGGATTGTGCTTGCAAAACAATTCTGTACAAACTGCAATAAGAACTACCACCTACCGTAAGGCAATCCAAACGCGGCCTGTGCGCCACAGCGGGTCTGGGTCACAATTACCCCAGGGAAGGAACTGGGAGGACTATTCATCCGCCGCCAACCCAGTGAGGTAACTGGGTAAAAAGACTGCAAGAACGCCTGGAAGGATTCCAGAGACTGGCTATACAACTGCAAGCAGAACCTATCCAGGCCACTCCCGCCTCCCTGACCACTGGGTGTGTTAACCTGCCGTGGGCAGGGTGGGGAGAGTGTTTTGGGCTATCGCTGAAGCAGAAACCCGTCGACAGACTGGACCAGAACCGCCGACAGTCCGGACCAGGCACTCCTGCAGGGCCCCAGAGGTAAGCGTTACAGTTTGATTTTTGCTGGGAAGTCAAATCTTGCTGTTTTTGCTTTTTGCTGGAAAGGCAAATCTTGCTGTTTTTGCTAAATTCTCAGTATTTTGCTTGTATACTGTTTCTTCCCTGTAACTTGCCAGCCCAGTGACCTCACCACTCTTTTTTGTCCCACACCTACCTGCCTTAGCCCCCTTGGTGTTACTCAGACATGGCTAAAGCCCAGCTCTGTCACAAGCTTTGATACTCTCCTCCCTGATGGAAACAAGATCCTCACCGCACCCAGATCCTCCTGGTCCAGTGGGGTGAAGCCCTGATCTTTCCTGAGTGGATTCCTGCCTCTATCATTCCCACTAAGACTTACTCCTCTTTTGAATGCCTTGTCTGTAGGCTCTTTCTCTCTCCTACCCATTATCTTACTGTGGCTACCATCCTCCAGCCTCCTGCTCAAATCACCTCATTTCTCTCTGCGTGGGCAGACCTCTCCTCCTCCCTCCTGACCTCTACCACTCAACACCTCCTCCTCAGTGACATCAATATCCATTTAGACTCTCCTTGTTCCTCCTCTGTACTCTTCTGTGACCGCTGTGACTGCCTCTCCCTGTCCATCCTGCCCTCTGGCCAGACTCACTCTGCAAGGCACACAATCGATGTCTTGATCTCCTCTGACCTCCCCCTCTCGATCCCTCTGACCACTCCTCTCTCCTGGAGCGATCACTCCCTCCTCTCCTCTCATCTCTCCCTTTGTTCCCCCCAAGCCAAGCCTACCCCAACACTGCCACCTACCTTCTTGGACATCCAGCCAATGAAGCGTTTGTCAGTTGAGTCACTGCCACCTTCTCTCCTTCCCCCTCCACCTCTGGCTGTCTCACATCCTGACACAGCCCTTTCTCTGTCTACTCTTCAATTTCTGATACGGTTGATGCTCTTGGCCTTGTCACGAGGATCCGTTTGAAGTCCAAAGCCAAGTGCCATTCCTGTTACGACTTCAACCTAGCTACACTTAAACGTAAGTGTAGGGCAGCTAAGAGGAAATGGAGGGCTTCTTGTTCATCCTCTGACAAACTGGCCTGTCACCTGCTCCAAAGGCAATACCTCACCAAGAAGAGAGTCCACATTCAAGCTTGTGTCTCTGTGGTATCTAACAACTCGGCCAAACTCTTTAAAATATGCAAGGAACTTGCCAACCCTGCTGCAGTCGCTACCCATCCTGTTGCCTCCCAGGCTCTTTGCAATGCCCTTTCCTCTCACTTTATCTCAAAAACCCAGGACATCCTGTACACCCTCTCCCCTCTCTGTCTATGCTTGCTGACCCTCCTTCTGGTCCTTTTCTCTTTTCTCCCCTGATGAGGTCGCTAGACAAGTCCAATCTATGAAAGCCTCATCAAAACAGGTTCATCCCTGTTCCTCTAAAACCATGAAGGACCACATTGACACCCTCGCTCCGGCCCTTGCTGATTTTTGCAACCACTCTTTTGCCTCAGGATCCTTCCCCTCTCCGCTGAAGCACTCCCTTGTGCATCCTCTTCTCAAGAAACCCACAACTGATCCTTCTTGTCCGGCTAACAATCACCCAATTTCCATTACTCCCTTTCTGGGCAAACTCCTGGAAAAAGTTGGCCATCTCTCAGCTTAACCGTCATTCCAATTCCCGTTGGCTGTCTCCATGAAGACCGGTCTGGTTTCAGAGCTGCCAGAAGCATGGAAACTGCTCTCCTGTACATCCTTGAAGATCTGCTCTCCAGCCTTGACTCTAACATTCCCTCTGTCCTCATCCTCCTTGATCTCTCTTCTGCCTTCGGCACGGTCAACCATACCATCCTACTCAACCGTCTCTGTGATAACCTGGGTATCACTGATCAGGCTCTGGCCTGGCTGACCTCTTTCCTCTCTGATCGACCCTCCCAAGTCCAACTTGTATCCTTCCTATCATCTATCTTCCTCTCTACCTGTGATGTTCCATAGGGGTCTAACCTCTCGCCCTGGCTTTTCAACCAATACCTGGCAACTCCTGCCCACTGCATTGCCATTTTCTGCTCAAATTTCCAGTGCTACGCTGATGACACTCAACTCATTTTCAAGCTGCCCTCGGCCACCTCCTCTCCCTCACACATCTCTGATTGCCTAACTGCCATTCAAGACTGGTGTGCTGTCAATGTTCTTTGTCTGAATGCCAGCAAGATGGAGATCCTCCTCATCATCACACCTCCACCATCCTTTCTCCTCACTCTCTGGCTGGCCTCCCTTGGCCCACCTCCTATCTGCGAGGCTAAGCACCTCGGGGTCATCTTTGACTTCACACTTTCCTTCTCCACCCACATCTCTGATGTCTCTAAAAAGTCAAAGTTCCTCCTGCAACTCCTCAGAGATACTTAACCTTTCCTCTCCTTCACCCAGAAGCTTTTGGTCTCCCAAGCTCCGGTTCTCTCTAGGTTGGACTAGTGTAACAGCCTCATTCTAAATCTACCTGCCTCTACTCTCCGCCTTCTGCAACTAATCCAGAACAGGACTGTGAGATGTGTCCTTGGTCTCAAGCCCTGGGATCATAACTTTCCAACTCTGAAATCTCTCCATTGGCTCCCAGTGGATGCAAGGATTAAATTGAAAACCCTCTGCATTGTCCACAAGGCTTTCTGTGGCCTGGGTCCAAAATACCTTCAGCTATCCCTCTGCAAATACATCTCGTCTCAAGCTCTTCGCTCATCTACCTCTAACTCCCTCAGGGTCAGTCGTTTTTCAAAGAAATGAGCTGGAGGTAGATCTCTGTCTTCGGCTGGGGTCTCCCTCTTGAACAGCCTCTCCGCCACTCTAAAACTTGAGGAGAACCATCTCTGGTTCTGGAAGCACCTCAAGACCTTCCTCTTTGCTTCTGCCTTCGCTCCCCCTGTCCCCTGCTGATCTCTTCTCTCTTGGCACTGTGCACCTGGCCACCCTCTGTCCTCCAGGCCCAGGTACTTGCTCACCCTGCTACCCTCCTGCGCTGCCTCCGGGCCACCCCTTTCACTGGGGTCTATATCTGTACCCAGCAAAAACAAAGAGGTGATGGCTGGAAGGTTAAGAATGAATCTTAACCACTGGCATTTCTCTGGGCAACCCTCCAGACCATGATTCTTCGCCTGCCAAGCCATTACAGAAGGGGAAAGATCATATGCAAATCAGGCATGGTCCCACCCCTAAAAGGGGCAGTCCAGCCCGAACTGCTAGGTCACATCCCTTCTGCACGAGACCACAAGCATCCCCAAACATGTTTCGGCCTTGTTGGGCCTCATCAGTGAGGAGTAGCTTGGGTCTCTAGGCCCAGCAGGCACAGGACCCACGTCTGGGCATACCTGCCCCACTCGGGGTGACAAAGCAAAAACAAAGAGGTGATGGCTGGAAGGTTTAGAATGAATCTTAACCACTGGCATTGCTCTGGGCAACCCTCCAGACCATCATTCTTCGCCTGCCAAGCCATTACAGAAGGGGAAAGATCATATTCAAATCAGGCTTGGTCCCACCCCTAAAAGGGGCAGTCCAGCCTGAACTGCTAGGTCACCCAAGCTACTCCTCACTGATGACGCCCAAAAAGGCTGAAACATGTCTGGGGATGCTTGTGGTCTCGTGCAGAAGGGATGTGACCAACAGTTCGGGCTGGACTGCCCCTTTTGGGGTAGGACCAAGCCTGATTTGCATATGGTTTTTCCCCTTCTGTAATGGCTTGGCAGGCTGAAAAACGATGGTCTGGAGGGTTGCCCAGAGCTTTGCCCGTTGTTATGATTAATTCAAAACCTTCCAGCCATCACCTTTCTGTTTTGCTAAAGTCACCCCGAGTGGGACGGGTATGCCCAGACGTGGGTCCCGAGTCTGCCGGGCCTAGAGACCCAAGCTACTCCTCACTGATGACGCCCAAAAAGGCTGAAACATGTCTGGGGATGCTTGTGGTCTCGTGCAGAAGGGATGTGACCTAGCAGTTCGGGCTGGACTGCCCCTTTTGGGGTAGGACCAAGCCTGATTTGCATATGGTTTTTCCCATTCTGTAATGGCTTGGCAGGCTGAAAAACGATGGTCTGGAGGGTTGCCCAGAGCTTTGCCTGTGGTTATGATTAATTCAAAACCTTCCAGCCGTCACCTTTCTGTTTTGCTAAAGTCACCCCGAGTGGGACGGGTATGCCCAGACGTGGGTCCTGAGTCTGCCGGGCCTAGAGACCCAAGCTACTCCTCACTGATGACGCCCAAAAAGGCTGAAACATGTCTGGGGATGCTTGTGGTCTCGTGCAGAAGGGATGTGACCTAGCAGTTCGGGCTGGACTGCCCCTTTTGGGGTAGGACCAAGCCTGATTTGCATATGTTTTTTCCACTTCTGTAATGGCTTGGCAGGCTGAAAAACGATGGTCTGGAGGGTTGCCCAGAGCTTTGTCCGTGGTTATGATTAATTCAAAACCTTCCACCCATCACCTTTCTGTTTTGCTAAAGTCACCCCGAGTGTGACGGGTATGCCCAGACGTGGGTCCAGAGTCTGCCAGGCCTAGAGACCCAAGCTACTCCTCACTGATGACGCCCAAAAAGGCTGAAACATGTCTGGGGATGCTTGTGGTCTCGTGCAGAAGGGATGTGACCTAGCAGTTCGGGCTGGACTGCCCCTTTTGGGGTAGGACCAAGCCTGATTTGCATATGGTTTTTCCCATTCTGTAATGGCTTGGCAGGCTGAAAAACGATGGTCTGGAGGGTTGCCCAGAGCTTTGCCCGTGGTTATGATTAATTCAAAACCTTCCAGCCGTCACCTTTCTGTTTTGCTAAAGTCACCCCGAGTGTGACGGGTATGCCCAGACGTGGGTCCCGAGTCTGCCGGGCCTAGAGACCCAAGCTACTCCTCACTGATGACGCCCAAAAAGGCTGAAACATGTCTGGGGATGCTTGTGGTCTCGTGCAGAAGGGATGTGACCTAGCAGTTCGGGCTGGACTGCCCTTTTTGGGGTAGGACCAAGCCTGATTTGCATATGGTTTTTCCCCTTCTGTAATGGCTTGGCAGGCTGAAAAACGATGGTCTGGAGGGTTGCCCAGAGCTTTGCCCATGGTTATGATTATTTCAAAACCTTCCAGCCATCACCTTTCTGTTTTGCTACTGTATCTGTACCCATACAGTCCCCCTTGTTTTTTCTTCCTGCACTTATCAGACCTACCCTGTCTGCTGCCTTAAACCGAGCAATTGCCAATTGTTGGCTGCACTACCACTGTTTGTTGCCTTTATTTTTTATTTATTTATTATTATGTATCTGTTTCTCCTTTGCTCCGCACTTTCCACCCCCCCATTCCATGCACATTTCCTCTCCGCTCTCCCATGCACTTGCACGTTCTCAATGTCACTGGGCCTAGTAAGATCGTTGTTTTGTTCTCCCCTGTTCCCCTCCCTGGCCTTGTCACGCTCTGAAGCACTTGTGTACGAGCGTGACAGAAATAAAATATCAATATCGATATATGTACAGACCCCCAAGCCTGTTTTATTGCGGTCTCCTTTGCGCTTCCCTGATAACCTGGATGTGCTGCGTGTTGAGCTTCGTGACAAGTCCTTTGTATGTGAGGGTTTCAGGGACTCGGTCTGGTGACAGCGAATGGTCTAAACAAGTTGTAAAATGTCACACAGTGATGTTTTATATGTTATGTGATGTTAATTGATATTTGTGTAGCACCTTACTACCCTTTGCATGGCTTCAAAGCACTGTGGGCTGAACAGCTCTTCTGCAGACCAAAGGCTGAACAGATATGAAATAAAAGGAGCATTACATTGTATGCAAATAGTATTTATGATTTCAAGCGATTGTTCAGTTATTAGTAGAGATGGCTAGTGTAGTAGCATTCAAATAGTCGTAGTATGAAGAGTATTCAGGCGTGGCATGGATTACCATGCTGGTGACTATGTGACAGCTGGACCCAATATTTTGTGGTACTCAGCTGTATTATATGGAACCCAGCCCTAATGGTGGAAATGCAGCTAGTATGAATCAGTCTATCATCCCCAAGGGTTACTATCTATACTGTACATGCACAATGCATGCACATGTATCAGCTATGTTTCACTTGTCAGGCCATATTTGAAAATAACCAGGCCAATATGGCATTCAAAGGCCGGATTACTGGTGATAGCCATACGTGCATACAAAACAAAGCAAACACAACCATGCTTTAGTGTTGAGCTTCATATTAGGTGTTTCCTTGCTTGTATTTCAATGCACTTTTCTCTCAAGAAATTCCCTGATGTGCCCATTCAGTTGCTCTTTCCCACCCCCTTTACGGATTTGGGTTTCTGCTCCTCTCAATGTGCATCCCACATTTGCAAAAGCAGAAGAGAGATACATTCCCTTGTGCCTGTTGGTAACAGGCACAGCAGGATTCTCAAGCATGACAGGGTCAGTTTTGGACATGTCATGCATTTGTGTGCCCATCAGCAATACCTGATGGGGAGCTCTGTGGGAACAAATAGTGCTGTGCAGCCTGGGCAGCAGTGGTGAGAGGTGGAGAGCCAGACTGTGGTGGTGAGGGGCAGGGTTCGATTCCGCAATGAAGATGGTTCTGGGCTGTGGCGGTGACTTCAGTGAACGGTGCCCGTCCCGGCCATGGGCACCTTGTTGAAAGTAACAGATAGGATCAACCAGGTACAGTTTTTAAGTGGTGCTCAGCGAGCACCGACCCGATCCTCCTACGTGAGGATAGTTCTCCGTTCTCACCCTTACTCACACTTCATTCTTTACCTTTGATGGGTCCCATGAATGGTGCACGTGCAGAGGGTCCCTTCCATTACAGCTGCAATCCATGAGAATTTAGCACCTTAAAGCTGAAAAATATCTGTACCTCGTGTCGCACTTTAAAGGGGTGAGGGATTACATGTACCTTTTCTATCTGCTATCTAAAGAATTGGTTGAAGATGGGGGAGATGGGGTGCGGTTACCAGGAGGTCGTGTATATCTCTTGCTTGAGGGCACCGAACTTTATAGATGTTGGGAGGCAGGGGGGAAGCATTCTTGCACCAGACCCATCAGATACGAAGCATACATGGACACACTGCTGCTGATCTCGGGCTCAGCTCGTGCACTGCATATGTGCCGTACGTGACGCCCCTTTTATTCACAAGGCGTTCTGACGTTCACACACAACCCATCTTACAGAGACCACACCACTCCTCCTTTTGTATGACAGTGAACAGTTTAACAACAACTTGTAAACAATAACATGAAACCACAACCGCATTATTAAGTGCTCTTCAGGAACGGTCATCCATCTGTTACGTAATCACATAAGTATTCAGGATGGGATGGCCCCTCTACGCTCGCAGCGGATATCTCCATCCTTCTTTTCGTTTGGTGGATTCTCCTTCCTGATATCTCCCACACCTATGTTGCCAGGGACAACTGCTTTGTCTGTTTCTAGAGGTCCCTCACTCTCACTTTCCTCATCCAACCTGGTAGGTTCCGAGGAAGACATTCCCTCCCTCTTGGCAATGCTCTCTCCTACCTCTCATGAAAGGCCTTCAAACGTCCAAAAGAAGCATGAGTTCAGAGTCACAATGTCCTGTATATTGGAGGCCGTGACCATGGATCCCTTCATATCTATGACTTGGAACGGCTGAGGTCCACACGTCAATGATCATTTCCCTGTGGGATGGCAAGAGCGGAGTAAGACAGCATCACCCAATAATGATAATGATGTGTTATTTATAGAGCGCCTTAATCCAAAGCACTTTACAGAGCACATATTTACATACAATGTCACCCATACAATGTCAACCGAAATTGGTACTCATTTATAGACCTTGGAAGGATAAAGGGCTGAGTTCGCCTTGCCGGGATTCGAACCTGCGATCTTCGGATCACGCTCAGATCGCAGCAGCGAGCGCTCAACCCACTGAGCTATCTTACCGGCATACCAATGATAGCAGGTGGTCACACAGTCGCCCCCTCATATTTTCCTCCTCATTGGCTCTCCTTCTCTCTTTCAGGACAGCATGATCATCGATTCTATTCCGAATCTGGAATTTATGGTTGTGAATGAGACCGCTGGGACACCTTTGAAACAATCCTTCAGCCGGGGATACAGCTGTGGAACAGTGGAGCATGGTCCGGAAAAAGAACAAGATTTTGTAAAGCGTCATCTTCAGGCATGCGCTCTGACCATTTGCAATACAAAATACTTTGCTATGGGTAAAATAAAATGCTCCACTTCCCCATTGGCTGTAGGCCATATAGGGGTAATCATCCTATGACGGATGCCACAAGTTTGTATGAACGAGCAGAATCCCTCTCCCTGAAATGGGGTTCCATTATCCAAATGTACTTCCTCCGGGAATCCATGAGTTGCAAATATCTTTTTCATAACACAAATCACATGAGTAAGGGCAGTGGAAGTCACAAACTCCACCTCAGGTTATCTCAACCACTGATAAGTAATGACCAGGAAATTGGTCTCTCTACTTGTGGACCCAAAATCTATGTGGACCTTCTCCCAGGGTCTGCAACTTCATTCCATGGACTCAATCCAAGGTTCTTTCTGTTCTGGGACTGCCGCCTGACACCATACGCATGATTTGATAAAACTGCTCCTCTATGCCGGGTAACCATACTTTCTGTCTCAGATGAGCGTTTGTCTTAGCCGTCCCTTGGTGTCCATGATGCATCAGTTCAATCACCTTTTGTATTAACTTGGTGGGTATCACCATCTTTGATCCCTGCAACAGCAAGCCATCAGCACAGTGCATGCATCTGTCCAAGTTCGCCAGTACTTGCTTCCGCTCTCCTGTCACAGGATATGGAAGCACTCATCGTCCTTAGACGCCTCCTTGATTTCATCTACAGACATTGAGTTTGGGATTGGGGCCTCCGTCTCTAACCAGACATACTCTTCGGTCAGGCATTCTTCCTCAACCATCTTACTGCTTCGAGGGGCAGGGTGTCTCGACAAGTGGTCTGCCACATTGTCGTCACTCCCTGGGTGATATACCAGCATTACATCATATACTTGGAGAGCTAGCATACATTTCTCTATCCTCGCAGGCAGCTTAGATGACACAAACCCAACAGAATCAGGAGAGGTTTGTGATCAGTAATCACTGTCACCGGCTTCCCATTCACAATCAAATGGAAGTGCCTCCAGCCCCACAACACCACCAGTGCCTCCCATTCAATCTGTCAGAACCGCTGTTCAGTGACAGATAGGGCCCGCTGGCATATGCCACTGGTTTAATCTCATCCCTCATGTTTACCTGTGTCAGCACAGCCCCCAGTCCAAATGGACTTGCATCCACGACCAACTTCGACCCTCGACCCAGATCGAAGAATGCCATCATGCTCTTGGCTATGAGCACAGTCTTAAAAGCGTCACAAGTCTCATGTTCCAATGGCGTCGACAGCCATGTTTCCTTTTTTGTCAAATTGTGAAGGGGCTAAGATACTGTCGCCCAATCCTTGATGAACCACCCACAGTAGGTGACCATACCCAGAAAACTCTGCACCTCAGACACATTATCGGGAGGTTTGGCACTCTGGATATCTTTTGCTTTGGAAGGATCTGCTGATATTCCACCTTCCTGAAATACAGAACCAAAAAATGCCAGCTGTCTCTATAGGAATAAACTCATTTATCTTTATGCAGTGTCAGGCCCAGCAACCTTATCCTCTCTAGTACCTTCTCTTGACATTCAAGATGTTCAGCCTCAGACCTGACACCAGAATATCATCAATGATATATATTGCCCCTTGAATGCCAGCCAGCGCCACTCTCGCCACCTTCTGGAATAAATTTTGTGGCCGAGGATATTCCAAAACTCAATTGTTTGTAGTGGTAATGACCCTTGTCGGTCGTGAAAGTGGTAATGTACCTGGATGCAGGGTGAGGGACAAGCTGATTGTATCCAGCACATCATGTATGTCCAATTTTCGTGAACACTGCTCCTTGTAGCTGAGATATGACATCATCAATTGTTGGTGTGATATGACGTTCCCTTTTAATCACCTTGTTCAGGAGATGCATGTCCACACAAATTCTAACAGAGTTCGGTTGTTGTGGCTTGTGCACCACTACAATAGGGGCCACCCACAGGGTGAGACCTTCCACTTGCTCATTAATGCCCATTTGCACCAAATTCTCCAGCTCTTGTTACACCTGTTCCCTGTGATAAAATGGGATGTGTCTATGCTTGAGAGCCACAGGCTAGACTGTCTCATCTATGTGTAGAAGAATATGTTCCCCTTTCATCATCCCACTGCTGGTGAATACTGTGCTAAAACGTTCAATCAGCGACTGAACATCCTCGACTTAAACACCAAACACAAAGTTTACAATCTTTCAGCCGCCGCACAGCCCAGCAGAGTGTCTTTGCACACCTTGGTCCCAGAGAAGCTGGCCTTGATTTTCTCCCCTTCATGCTGAACGGTAGCAATGAACATACCCTCTAACTGTAGCACTCTGGTTTCTCAAATGTAAAAATGTGACATGATATGATATGATATGATATGGCATTTATAACGCGCCTATACACAAGTCTTTCGAGGTGCGAGGAGACAAGGGAGGGGTTACAGAGGGAAGACAGACAATGATCTTATTAGGCCAGGTGTCATTCAGATCGCGCAAGTGCATGGGAATGGGGAAAGGAAAAAGTGTGAGTGGGAAGGGAGAGGGGAAAGTGCAGTACATGGGATAGTAGAACCATCTGGTGTGCTATTGGTTTTGTTTAATTTCTGCTTTATTTCAGTAATAATACTATATAATAAAAGGCCAGATGCATGTTTGTCCGAAGCCGTCCTGCACTTGCTTCGCCTGTTACCACTGCTAGAGGGACCCGTTGCCTTACGCAAACAACAATTAGACTTCAAGTTGCACAGTAGAGACAGCTTGCTTCACCTGTTATCACCACTAGAGGGAGCTATTGCCTTACAAATACAATAATAAGACTTCAAGTTACACTTCCATGCGGGCAAAATGTGTATTGCGACAATGATAACATATAATTAGCTGCATAAAAGGCCCAAGACAGGGATACCACTTTGACAGCATACTCCAATGTACATACACTAAGAAAATATATACATTTAAAAAACACATATAAACATTATATATAAAAATTCATTTGATTGAGCTGCTCAATGGATATTTAACAAAAACAATGATGGGAATCCTCCACACAACACAACTTTGGCCCATGTACTTGGCTTTTGCACTAGTTTTTACCATAAATGCCAGCATATAAAAGAGCAAAACATCACATCAAAAACATAAACCCCAGGGACACAACAATGACCATAATATCAAATCAAAGTCACAAGGATCTAAAGCATAAGGGATCATGATCTAAACACCATTCTTTTCTGCTCTCTAAGATAACTTTTGGTCAGCAATAGTCTTTGAAAAGTGCTAGTGTGCATAAGGTGCATTGTATTTTGCAGGATTCATGTAAATGTTCTGTATACTAAACATCTTCCTACAATTGTACAACAGGCAAAAGAATCATCACATGAATATTACCCATTCAGGTGGATCACTCTACTTTAAAATCCACTAAAGTGTGAATGTGCATATAGGAGATTCCGTATAACAGGACCCCATTAAAGGATTGATGTAATGATCAAATTCATACAATTCGAAGTGCAAGATACCTTCAATAGTGAAGGGTTCAAATAGGCACTAGACTAGCCCTTGCGGCCCATCCTAGTGTCCTAGAGCTATTTCACAAACGTTTATCTTCTTTTCCAAGCCCAAATTCAACAGAGGGGGTTTGGTTCTCTATAATGGGACACTGCCATCACATTAACCGACACTCATGCCTCAATGAGAACATGGGTGTCTGTGTTTTGAATGCGCGCTATGCACTTCAGCTGTCATTTTCTTTTTTTACCCATTTTCAGCTTACTGAAAATGAAGAATACATTTTCTTCATTTTCACCCTTGGCTGATTGTGCCTCTTCTTGCTCTGCCGAGACCACCGATGCAACCCTTTTGTCTCCTTTTCTGAAATGTTTTTTTTTAATTTGACTTTACACCATGGTTAAATCGTTGGCACCTGGGCATGACACACCCTCGTGAAATGTTTCTGAGTGCCACATCTCCCTAATGTATGACCCTTAGCTGGGCACTCTCCCAACTGTGGCAGG
This sequence comes from Ambystoma mexicanum, assembly GCF_040938575.1. Classification (NCBI taxonomy): domain Eukaryota; kingdom Metazoa; phylum Chordata; class Amphibia; order Caudata; family Ambystomatidae; genus Ambystoma; species Ambystoma mexicanum. The sequence continues at coordinate 490,384,345 of NC_090922.1, read as the reverse complement.
TCATACCAACATTGTGAGCATATGGATGCAACTTATGTGCAGTTGTTCCTTTTGAACATTGCACCCTTCTTGAATGATCTGTTTGTCTGCTGCTTACTCACCACACACACATCTTCCAGCGTTATGGCCTTCATTGTGGGATACATTTTGGATGCCCTCACATCCACCAGCTCAGGCGATATCCCTAGCTCCAGTATCCTTGCCAACGTGATGCCGGGCTCTCGAAGGATCTGCCTTTTTATCTTCATCAAGAAACACCCCTGAATCAATTGTTGTCAAATCTCCTTTTTCTTCATCATGGAGGCCACATGTAAACGCTAACAGGGCCTGGCATGAAAAGCATCAAGTGTTCCATCCTCTTTCTGTTTGGCTGACGTCATAATAAAATGCTCATAATCAATGTTTACCATGGGGCTGAAATGCTCCTTCAGAGCAGCTGTAGCGTATATTCATCCGGTGGATGTAGTATAGTAATGTTAATTTCTTTGCGTTATCATTCAATTCACCTGTGGCATCACAGTACATCTCTAACAGCTCCCGCCTGGGACCCAGGTTTGAGGGAGTCCCTGAGATGTCAAACTCCACCAATGGGGCCAACGACCCTTGCTGTCTCTACCAGCATCCTGGGCTCCTTCCACTATGTCTGCCATGTTGGCAGCTATGGAGTCAGAAACTGTACTGTGTTCATACACGTTCAGAGTGCATTGTCCGCAATCAATTTTGTGATGCGGGCAGTAGGTGTGGTCCACACTTCAGGGACACCTTAGAAGTGCACAAGCACTCCCTGCAGAGCTGCAACCTCAGTCGACACTCCAGATTTGTCTGCACACTTCTGCACTGATGGCAGTGACTGACATTTCATTGACTCCTTCCATGACCAACACACATCCAACATCCGCTCACTGTTATTTTTCAGACCCTGCGTGTTGGCACCTTCCGGATGTGGCAGCTGGGCTGTGTCCTCCTGAGCACCACTCACACCGCACAGAGCGAGCGAGCGCACCACCGGTCTGCGGTCGAAATGCAGATCTCTTCACAGAGTCGACACACAGATTCAGGCTTACTGAGCGCCATGGCCCAGCGCACCCGACTGCCTCATTGCCATTGTTGGGAGCCCTGGGGGTGGCATTCTCGAACCAGAGCCGTCTGACATAAAGCACAAACGGACACAATGTTGCTGATCTCAGGCTCTGCTCATGCACTAAATATGTGCCGCACATGATGCCCCATTTATTCACAAGGCATGCTGAGGTGCACAGGCAGCCGGTCTTAAGGAGACCACAATAATAGAGTGGTTGAGAGGTGTAAATTCCACCACCGGTTTCCCGTATTTCTATCCACTTCCAGAGTTTGAATGCCTTGTCTGTAGACTTGGGGTCTCTCCCACTCTTTCACTCACCCATGCCAACATCTATAGGCCTCCCGGTACTATATCCCTCTTCCCCACCGAATGGGCCGACCTCACCTCCACTCTCCTTTGTCTACTTCCAAACTCCTCCTTCTCAGTGAATTCAATATCCACCTCGACGCCCCTGAATCAGTTACCTCACAATTCCGTGACCTCTGCAACTCGCTCTCTCTTACTGTTTTTCCTTTTAGTCCAACTCACTCAGCCGGACACAATCTCAATGCCTTCATCTCTGGAGACATCCCTATCTCTAATCTGGTCACCACCCACCTCTCCTGGTCTGACACTCTCTCCTCCCACTTGGGGCCCCTTGGCCCTCTGTCCATTCCTCACCCCACACTGCTAGCCTCAATCGCCGTCATTTGACCGATGAAGAAAGTGTCAGTCGTTGCTTTCACCTCCTCCTTCATCCCCCCTCCCATCCCTGCCCCTGACTCTACTTCTGACTCTCTCCTCGCTAACCTTCTCGCTATCTCCAACACTCTTGACATCCTTGCCCCTCTAATGAGGATCTGCCTGAAGCCAGCCTCCAAGGTCAACAGCTGGTATGACTCTGACCTAGCTTCTCTGAAACGAAAGTGCAGAGTCACTGGACGGAAGTGGCAGACTTCGGGTTCATCCTCTGATAAACTGACCTGTCACTGGCTCCAAAGGCAATATCGTCTCTCCACTCCAAAAAGAGGGCCACATCCATGCCCACATCTCTGGAGACACTAAACTAACAATACAGCTGAATTCTTCAAAATCTGTGAGGAACTTGCTAATCCATCTGCAGTCCCCAGCACTCCACTTCCTTCCCAGGCTCTCTGCACTGCCCTGGCCTCGCACTTCTTAACTAAAACTCAGAACATTCTGTCCTCTCTCTCCACCCCCCCCATCTCCACTCTTCTCCCTGCTCCCCCGCCACCCTTGGCACCTCTCTCTCCAACCTTTCCACTCTCCTCCTTCCTGCCCAAAGCACCTGATGAGATCACTAAAGTTGTCAGTTCTATGAAGGTTTCATCCAAAAAGGCGCTCCCTTGTTCTTCCAGAACCATTAAGGATAACACCTCCTTCCTCACCCCGGCTCTTGCCGACTTCTGTAACCACTCTCTCGCCACTGGCTCTTTCCCTCAAGCACTGCCTTGTGCACCCCCTTCTAAAAATGCTGACTGCCGACACCTCCTGTCTGGCTAACTATCACCCTATCTCCATCACCCCCTTCCTGGGCAAACCATACTGGGCAAATAAGTTGTCCCTCCCCCAACTGATCCTACATATTGAACATGTTGGTTGCCTACATGACCATCAATCTGGATTGCGGGCATCAAGAGTCACGGAAACTGCTCTCTTGAACATCCATGAAAACATGCTCGCAAATCTCGACTCTAACTCTCCTGCTGTCCTCATTCTCCTTGATCTCTCCTCCGCCTTTGACGTGGTCATCCATTCTATCCTCATAAAACAGCCCTGGGATACCCTTGGCATCACGGACTGGGGACTGGACTGCCTGACCTCTTTTCTCATTAACTGCCCTTCCCAGTTGCAACTGGGCCCTTTCTCCTCCACAACCTCACTCTCTACCTGCAGCATGCCCCAGGGCTCTATCCTATCGCTGTGGCTCTTCAATATCTTTCTTGACCCTTTCGCCCACCTGATCTCCTCCTTCTCTCCTCATTTCCAGTGCAATACTAATGACACCCAGCTTTCCTTCAAACTTCCCTCTTCTACCTTCTCCTCCTCTCTCATCCCGATTGCCTGACTGCCCTCCAGGCATGGCGTGAAGCTAAATATCTCTGTCTCAATGCCACCAAGATGGGGTCCCTTTCATTGGGACACCTGCACCCTGTTTCCCACCTACCCTCTGGCCACCCTCCTTGTTCCCTCTACCCTCACCATCCTGTGAGGCCAAATATCTGGGGGTCATCATCGACTCCTCTCTCTCATCCCCCATGTGGTGACTAAGCTCCTCTTGGTATCAGCCTCAGGTTGCAGCAAATCAGATGATCAGACACTGACTGGTGATAAATCAAGCTTCTTCTATTAGATAGCAAATGCACAGCATACAGTGTTGGAGCAGAGAATACGGAAGGACCTGTGTCCTGGCAGTCAGCACACTCTCTCTAGCCCCCCCCCCGATTGCTGGTTTATAAAGCATATCATAGGCAAACACTAATATGTTTCAGTACCTTCACAATAGGGGTTTTACTTGGCACGATATTGCAGACATTTCGCAAGAACTGTTGACATCTCACTTGTGACACAGCCCTGCATGGACATTGTGTTGTATTATAAATAAGCAGCATTCACAGAAATCCTACTGTTAGCTCCCATACATGGGGCTAATGCTATACTTGAAGAGAATAAGCAGAAGAGAACGTCTGATGTGTTCTGTGCCCTAGAAGGGGTTTGGGTCTGTCCAGGGTGCTGTGTGTAGAGCAAGCAGATGGACGCAGAGGGAGATGACATGGAGGTTCTGAGGCTTAACTGTATGGGAGAGCCTAATGTAGCATACCATAGCATAGCATTGCGTAACATGGCTTTGCAATCCATAACATAGCATAGCATAACATAGCATTGCATTGCCTAACATAGCACAGTGTTGCATAACATATCATAGCATAGCAATCCTGCCACATCACCCCTCACATCTTGGACCTTGTCAAGAAGGCCCACTTCCAGCTCCACCTTCTTAGAAGCATTCTCCCTTTCCTCCCATTTCCCCAGAAGCTCAATGTCGCCAGAGCTCTGGTCCCCTCTTGGCTTGATTACTGTAATAGCCTCTTCCTCAACCACCCGCTTTGCTCCCGATGTCCCCTTTAGCTAATCAAGAATAGGGCTGCAAGACTTTTCTTTGGCCTCAAGCCCATGGATTTGTATCCCTCCAGCTGTAAAATCTCTCCACTGGCTCCCGGTGGCCATGGGGATCAGGTTCTAGCCCCTCTACATCATCCACAAGGCGTTCTTGTGCTTGGGACCACACTATCTCCAATTTCCTCTTCCTAAATACTCCCCCGCTAGAGCCCTTTGCTCCTCTAACTCCAACTCTCTTGTTAAATGCTTCTCGAAGCAGAAAATGGGAGGCAGTTTTCTCTCTTTGCCTGGTGCCTCTCTTTGGAACAGCTTCCCTGCACCTCTGAAACTTGAGCTGGATCTTCACAACTTCTCTACCTCTCTCCATCTTTCCCTTGTTCCCTTTCCTGCTAAACATTCCACTGCCAGTGAAACTAGTGTCCTGGTCCTTATGAACCTCACAGGCTACCAGCTCCTCTTGCGACCCTTCAGCACTGCCCTTGCGGGTCCACCACCTGGTAGCCTTACATCCCACTCCTGGGATTCCTCCGCCCTAGCACTTGCCATTGGCCTCCCACCGTGGCACCCCCAGGCACTTCCCTCCTGGGCTCACACCAGCACTTGCCCATACTATCTCCCACCACCCCTCACTCCCATTCCGTTCTTCTCTTCACTGCACTTGCACGTCCGAATGCCACAAGGCCTAGTAAGACCACGATTGTATATTCACAGTTTTCTTTTTTTGTGCCACTGTTATTTATTCCCCTTGCTCCCTTCCCACTGCAGCCTTGTGGCTCCTGGAAACACCATTTTGTTGTATAGGTGCCTAACAAATGCTCAATAAATAAATAAACAGTAAGGCCTGTTCAATAGGGAAGGCTCAAAAATCTGAATGGGCAGTTGTTTTGTTTTCAAAGGAGGCCATCAGTGTAGTGCGGGATGGGCCCTATGACACCAAGGCTTCCTACTTGATTTTGTAAGGGGTTGGGCATCTTAGGAACAGGTGTAAAGTTGGAACTTGCCACGTGATTGAATAAGATATTATTTTATGGTGTTCTGGTTCCTAGGGGAAGATTTTGGTTCTGCTGTAAAAGTATTGCTTGTTGATATCACAGATGTTAGCTCCCAGAAGAAAGTGGCACAATTATTTAGAGGGTGTTTGGTGTAGGAGGAGTTTTCATGCATGCTGTTTATTGGTGTCCATAACTTGGGACTGAGGCTCAGTGTTTTCACCCCGAGCTCCTGTTGTGTGTACTAAGAGGGCACTTGAAATGGCCAGGATGTGCAGATGTCTGATGTTCTCTTTTTAATGCCCCCCTTGTCAGTAAATGGTGTGCGATCACCACATGTTATTGTATGGTAATCGCAATTATTGGTATCTTACTGAACAAGACCATTCGTTGGGACTCAATAATTCTCATCAGAGGATAAAAACATTCTTTTCTAGCTCTTTCACTTGATTGCATTGTTAAGCTGTGTTGTAGAAAATGTGAATTGCATGACTAATGATGGCATCTTAACATTTGAGCAATCTTTCCAATCAAAGAACAGTCACACATCTGAACAGAAATTATGACTGCAAGAACCAAGAAATCAAATGTATCCAGTCACAGAATAGCGAGCCTAAAATCTGTTATCTCTGTTTCTTTTTTCAGGAAATGCCCTCCGCTGTCAACAATGCATCAGTGCTACTGGTACCCAGTGTGCAGGAGATTTGCAAACCTGCCCCCCAGGAGCTGATGCATGTGTTACTGCTTACAGTACGACCACAATGGGTACGTTTTTCGTTCACTTGCACTGTATCAATAGTTCTTCACATGAGTTGTGCATGTCTAAGATCCTTCCCTCAATGAAAAGAACTGCAGAAACCAACCCCACAGTAGGATGCCGGACTCAGCTCCCTGCCTCTTTCCCTCTTTGAAGAAGTGCCTTTGAACTGTTGTTTGAAGTTTGGTTTCTAGCCACTAGAGGGAATTCCAAACCTAAAGAATCGTGAGCACATCTTTCGTGTGCTGAATAGTTATATCTCTAATTTATTTTACTCTGTTAGCTTATTTGATGGTAATTTACACAAGGCTTCAACCGTTAGATGTAGATTTACAGAAACACCCAAGGAACATGAATGCGTGTACACTGCCTGGCCTGTTGTATTTGAGTGACTACTCCTCATAGGGCATAATTCATGGCACGTACAGTCTAATGGTGTGAGCAGCATCATCACACTGGGAAAATAAAAGCAAGACGCCACCCACGGGGCGGAGCTGTTGAGCACAGGTTTGTGTGTACATAGATGTTTCTTGAGACCCTCGCCTGTGCCAATGACTGGCAAGGACCTTCAACACTGGCTCTGAGGGATAAGCCAGGCCATTCACATGATTGCGAATTCTGCTGTTGGCGATCACTCATTAGTGCAACATCCTGCCGGTGCATTCATTGTATGGTGGCCGGAGGTGTGTATAGGCGTATCGTGGGCCTGAAACCTCTGCATCCCGGTGGCGGCTCCCGGTGGGGACTTGCCAGCACAGTTATGGATGTGGTCACAGTAAATGAAAGCAAGATAGTATAACAGCAATGTAGATTCATTCGTTGGGTGAACAGCCTAGACAGTTCCTGCCTGCAGCCCTGCTTAGGAGACTGAGCCTAGCCCAGTATGGGGTTTAGTGAAGGCGCCTGCTCTCATCCTTCCATAAGCACTACAGCATATCCCTAGTTCAAAACTGAATTAAGGTCAGCAGCCCGGATATCTCTTGGTGCTCGTCCAGGCTTGTCCTTGAAGCCTTAATCCTCTGATTGCCACATATCTACAACACACCTCCAATTTGTGCATACACAACGTGTCCAGCCAGATATCTTCATCGACCTACGGCAAATATCCTCACAACCTCAAAGATCAGGAGATAATTGATCCCAGGCCTTTTTTATGAACATGCCTCTTCCTGAGTTAGATGTGCAGTGTGTAGCATCATCTTTGAGCCACCTGCTGGGACTTATCAGTGGAACACCTGGGTTCTTAAGGGAAACCAAAGAAACAGACACATTGAAAACAAATTGATTTTTATTCTGTCCCAGAGAGACAATCTCGACAATGCATTTCGGACCTTGTCCGTCTTCAGGGCTGAACCCTGTGTACCAACACTCCAGATGTAAACTGTGTTTTCATATGTCCCTGGTTAGTTGCAAGGCTGAAATATACAAGCTCCTTCCTTAATTGTAACGTATTCAAAACAAGTCAATACTCTGAGCCGCAAGGAAGCATCCCCAGCATTGTCCCAAATGCATTGGCAAGATTGGCCACATGTTCAAACCCTGACTCAATATTAATTAACTGAGTGTTAATTGAGTGTTCTTTTAAATGACTTGGATCATAAGAAATCTGGAATAGTTTGTTGACCAAATATATGTAGCCCTTTTTAGGGCAAGTCCAAGATAGTCATATTTTCCACTAAACATAAACCTAAGGTGATGTATTGGTTGTTTGGAAACGACTTGTTGGGTTGTGCCCAATTCATAAGACATTTGGGATTTACTATAGCCTCCAATGACTCTCAGTCAGCGATTAGGGAGCATTTAAGATTAAAGTCTCTTCCTTTTATTGCACAATTTAAGAGGAGATGTTTATCCTTATGTAGATTTTCTCTTATACCTCTTCGCAAATTCTATTTAGCAGAAATGGTACCTGCTTTGAGGTATGGACTGGAGATTACGCTGGTGGATCTAGACTTGTAATTAAACTCTCTAAAAGCTACAATTCGGAGACGAGGTTTGGGTCTTCCACCCTCTATACCAGGCAGTGTGCTCAGGCACGAGTTTGGTCTAACATCATTGGCTACTGTTGTGCTGTGGATTAAGGTGTCCTTATTTCGAAAAATGATAGTTCTACCAGAGAGATCTTTATTTGAGAGTCTTCATTCCATCATAGACGCTAAATTAAATGTCTTAAAAAATGTAATACAGAAATGCTCTCATTCATGTCTACAATAGGCTTGGAACAAATTGAATTGAACAATGATCCATTAAAGGCAAAAAGATATTATACGAATTGGACTGGTGTGTGATAGTTGACCAACTAAGCTCTTACACACTTTTTAAAGGATACAGTAGCTTTCATAGGGAGAATAACAGCACTACCTAGATATATTGCACTATTCCTGTGTAGTCGAGCGCGTGACATATATCTAAGATTTAAATTCAACCAACTACCTACCTTGGAAAGTTTTAGTCCTAGACTTATGATACCAAAAGATGGGAGAACCTGTAGACTTCGCAGAAAAGAGGATCACGAAGAAAAATTGAAGTTTGTTTGTTTTGTGAAGCTACAGTAACTTTAAACCACAAGCACTTTGGAATGTTGAATCAACCCTATTCAGCTGACTTAGATAACTCTTCATGGTCTGATTTAAATATAGGAAATGGTTTATCTTATTTGTTGGATCAGTGCCGTTTTTATTGGATACATTTGATACGTTAAATATTCAAATTTAAACATGTAGAAATTGTATACATTTTAAAATAAGATCGGGTGGGAAAAAAATGATTTAGGTGGATCCTGATTAATTTTATGCTTTTATAATGATTGTATTATTGGGTAATATGTTTGTGTTTTTATGATTGTATGATGTATTATGTATTTTTTTTAATGATATGTGGTGAAAAGATTCATATAATCAAACCAATTCCCTTTGAGCCTTTTGTGATCAAAGTTTCCCTCGAGAAGAGGGCAGCTCGCCCACTTCCCGTAATGCCCTTCAGGAGTGGATGCGAGCAGCCAATCAGAAATCCCCCTACAGCAGCAGTATTCAAACTGTTCGGCGTGACCCTCTGCGTGGGGCCGCATCCTCATTTACAGGGTTCACGCACCCACAGACTGAAAAAACCAGGGTTTCTTGTCAACATTCTAGTAATTTGTTTCCTATTAAACACTTGTTATCCAAAACACTTTGGAATACAACTTTTTTAAACACACAAATTATTTATGCCCCATTTGAACATTATACTCACCAGGATTTTAAGATGTGCCTTGTTTGCATATGTGTTTCAGTGTTTTCCATAGCATTAATGTACCTCCACAACCCTCACTTCTAAGAGCTCTGCAACATGCAATCATGCTGGAATGACCTAACAGGCATGGTTCAGACAGCCCCAGTAAACAGAGTGAGAATCATCAGAGCACACACTGTGTTAACTGTGTTGCTTTACCCTCCATCCCATGAGGATTGTGTAAGTCCCAAAAGAGGCCTGTTCTTGGAGCTGCGAAGAAGGCAACTGCACAGGGCCCAGATGACTGGAAGATGCAGGATTGGGTGTTCACACCCAGGGCATGAAGGTCTTTGTTTTCTTATTTATTTTTTGCTTTGCATTTCAACTGCAAATAAAACAACGTGAGTCTCTTTGTTATGATATGATACAATATGATAGTTTATTTATATAGCGCCTATACACAATGTGTTTCAAAACGCTTCAAGGCAAGGAAGGGAACAAGGGAAAATACAACGACATTCTTACAGGCCATGAACAGTAAGGATGTGAAATTAACTATCGTACTCGGCCTGACGACATTTCAGATAGTGCAAGTGCTAAGAGGAAGGAAATGGAAACAGACAGGCGACGACCGTACTAGGCCTGACGACATTTCTGGTAGAGCCAGAGAAAACGAAAGTGAGGGAGAGGGGTGCAGAAAGGGAGGGAAGGAACAAAACAAGTGACTATCGTACTAGGCCTGACAACGTTTCAGATAGTGCTGGAGGGAGGGGGGGCAACAGTAAGGGGATGGGGGAGCGACAGACGAGGTTGCTATCATACTAGATCCAGGGACAATTCTGATAGAGTAACTGCATAGAAGAAAATAAGGGGAGGAGGGGAGGAGATAAGAAAAGGGAGAGGGGAGGGGAGGAGAGAACAGAGAGTAAGCAGTCAAAAATAGTGGAGAAGCGAGAGGAGAGCTAATACAATAGCAGAAGTCAGTAGTAACACATAATGTTGCAAGCCAGGATACAAGATGACGATGGAACAGCATGATTCAGGGCCACCATGAGTACAAGATGCAAAGGAAGTCCAGCATGAGAGTTGAGAAAGGGTGACACACCGTGAATCAATGAAGGCCATAAAAGTAAAATCCAGCATTGGCCACAAGATGGTGATGGTGAAACCAGAATGTATCAGGGCAGACTCCTGTGTGCAGGAAGGGGGGGGTGCACAAGGGAACAACACGGGGGGACCAGAGAGGGTGGGGATGGCGTGTTGGGAGAGAGGGTGTAAACACATGTTGGTGCATGCTTACCTGATGTCCTAGCAGTGGTCAGACCCTGGATCCTCCTGGTCCGAACAGGTCCAAACAGCAATAGCCCTTTTCTTTGACTGCCCTTCACTTTGGACGCCCGGGCGAGAGACACCCTTCATCTAAGAGTTAAGAGCAGGAAGGAAGAGGCAGGGCTAAGAAGGTGGGCGGGCTTAGGCCGGGTGACCTAGATCCACTTACACCTACTCCCCAGCTGCAAAGGAAAAGAGGCTGGAGGGCTCCTTAAGTAGGGAAAAGAGCAGCAAGCAGGAAGGCTCCAGGTGGGCGGGCTTGCTAAGCGGTGAAAAGGAGCGGCAAGCAGGAAGGCACCAGGTGGGCGGGGCTTGCTAAGTGGTGAAAAGGAGCGGCAAGCAGGAAGGCACCAGGTGGACAGGGCTTAGGCCAGGTGACCTAGATCCATTTACACCTGCTCCCCAGCTGCAAAGGAAAAGAGGCTGGTGGGCTCCTTAAGTAGTGAAAAGGAGCGGCAAGCAGGAAGGCACCAGGTGGGCGGGGCTTGCTAAGTGGTGAAAAGGAGCGGCAAGCAGGAAGGCACCAGGTGGGCGGGGCTTAGGCCAGGTGACCTAGATCCACTTACACCTGCTTCCCAGCTTATGAGCAGAGCATTTTCATTGTGTGGTTATATGAGTGCAGACATAGTATTTGGGAGAGACTATTATTAGCGGGATGCCCGTTAAGAAATGCAAAGGCTGGGTGATTAAAAATAGAAGGGGTACATAAAGTTGCAAAAGCAATGACTGCAAACAGGTGTTCTTGTCATTTTTTTCTCATGTTTCGATAAATATTTTGTGTACTTTTTCAAGTCATTTCTACAAAACATTATTTCTGCCCTGGGAATCCTAACATAAACACATGTCTGTATCAACCTCAGCTGGCAAGGTATGTGGTGAAGTGATTCAGTTTGCAGTGTATGCTGCTCAAAACACTCTCACTCGTGGCTTACTAGACTATACAGTAGCACTGAAAAGTAACAGCCTGTGGATAGTCAAATGTGTTTCTTTGTTGCAACATATTCAACATATGAAGAAATATTTTGTGCTTCCTAATGTGTGGGACGCCCTGAGAATACCATGCCTCCCCCTTAACCCTCCCGGTGCCAATTGCAAACTGTTTGACTTTTTACCCAATTTATTAAATGGTGTGCTCTAAAATGCAGCATTTTAACCCATTACATTCAAATATGTATGCCCTCAACTTAAAACATTTCCCAGCAGCCACTGGCACTGAGAATGTACTGGGAGCAGGGTGGGGTATTGCAGGGACTGTGATGGGAGCAGGATGGGGGGAGCCATTGGCTAGTGGTTGGAGCAGCGTGTGGAGGGCCCAGGGATTTTGGTGGGAGCAGGGTGGTGAGAGCCCAGGGTCTGTGGGGGAGGGGGCGTGGAAAGAGCCGAGGGACTGGACTAGGAGTGGATGCGGGAGTCCAGACACTGTGATGGGAGCCATTGGGGGAGCACAGGGCCAATACTGGGAGCAGGGTGCGGCAACAGCACGCAATAGTTCATAGCCATTTGGACTTACTGTCCATTTGGCATTTTGGAGGGGTGTTCTGGCTTGCCCACATTTTGCTCAGGAGGGCCCAGGCCAAAAAAAGTTTGAAGACCACTGCCTTACAGCCTCCCTCTGCACCTAAAGTACAGCCCGGCCTGCCTGCTACCTGCAATGGCCTTCAGGCAGTGGATTGGAGCAGCAGTACCAGACCTTCTATGGTACCCCATACTGCAGCCGAATAACTCAGGAGCCTCAGAATTAGAACTGCGTTCTTACTGCTCACCTCCCCAATGCCCTTCCAGTCCAGGAATGCTCAACTTGGTAGTCGTAATATACCTTCACAATACCATAGTCCCTGCAGATCAAGCCCAGCACTTTTTTCGAACCTCCTATGCACTACCACAGTACCATCAAGGTGAAAGCCACCCCCAACTGCCTAGCTCACCACCAGACACCAGACTCCCACTCAATCTTCAAGCCTCACTCCACTGCTGCAAGATACCACAGAGGGTATTCCCCTCATGAAGCACTGCCCTACGGATCTTGACAGTTGACAGCATTACCACCACTCCAGGCCCCAACACCAAGGACCCCCCTGCTTACCTTTGCCCTAGTTAATGCCAGGTCCATTCATGCCCACCCTTTAGATATCCATGACCTCATCACTATGAATAACCTTGATGCTTGTGTTATTTCTAAAACCTGGCTCTATGCCACCAAAGGCCCTTCCATCTGCATTGTAATTCCCCCTAACTACAACATCCATCGCTGTAACAGACCTCAAAACATAGGTGGAGGTGTTGCGCTAATAGCAAGAGATACCCTCTCGATCAGACAAATCACTTCAGCACAGTTGGAACATTGTAACCTTCTTTCCCTCATAATACCTCTATCATACATTGAGACTATCACTATTCATGTCACCTACCATCCCCCTGGTCCTTTAAACTCTTTTGAAGAGGATCTTCTCCACCTGCTGACCCCTAACATCAAACCTACCTCTAAAATGATGTTCCTTGGTAACCTCAACCTAGGTCTCAATGACCTGAATGATCAGAATTCTGCCTCGGTAGAGAACACCCTAAACGCACTAGGCTTCATGCAATGTATTTCATCACTTACCCCTTGAAAAGGTTGCACCCCGGACTGGGTTACTGTCCTTAACTGTCAAATCACCATCATATACAACTACCCATGTCCTTGGACTGACCACGACATCATTACCTTCTCCATTGCCCATAACAGCCCATCAGTCTGCTGCACCATCCCGATGCCCCTGACTTCCGCTTGCAGTTCACAGAAACTCACGAAAGACTGCATCTGTCCCTTGCTTGCAAGGCTGCAACCAGCCCACCTTGCTCACCCTGACACAGACAAGCTTGCCTTTATGTTGCAGGGAACAGCTCTGCGTAAAGCCAAACCCACAACACAGCTCAATGCCTGGTTCACACCTGACCCCCTAGCACTCCATGCCAAGAAACGAGAAACCAAGACTGTATGGAAAAAGGCCCCCTCCGAAGGACTCAAATCTTCCTTCATCTCCGCTGCTAAATCCTACAAGACTGCCATTTTAGCAGCAAAATCATCTACATACAACATAAGAATCGCAAACACTAAGTCCAACAGCCAAGAAATCTTTTCCATTCTTAGACAATTGGAAATGCCCTCCGCTCCAACACTCGAGTTCTCCAAAGATGTGACCTGGTGCACAAATGTCCAAAATGCCCTCCTGGAATTGTCTTCCTCCTTAGACCTCCCCTATTCCCACTGCCCTACACGACCTCCCCCCTTTCTGCTTCAACGCCATTTGGAAGAACCAAGTCTCCATCCTGCTCAAAAGTCTAAAGCCCTCCAGATGCAAAGGAGATGCTTGCCCGGCAGCAATTATCAAGGACTGTGCCGAAACCCTTGTCCCCTTCATTACCACCTTTATCAATGCCTCATTCACCACCTGCTGACCTCCAACTAGCTTGAAAGAAGCCTGGGTGCTCCCGCTCCTAAGAAACCATCTCTCAACCCCTGTATCCCCACCAACTACTGACCCATCGTAACTGTTCCCTTCCTCTTAAAGATCCTTGACAGAGCTGCCTGTATCCAAATTCAACGGTATTTGGAGTCCAGTCCCATGCTAGAAATCCAAAAAATCTGGGTTCCACCCAGGACATGGGACAGAAACTGCCCTGCTCGATTTAAATAATCAACTAGGACACAATGAAATCAGCCCTCTTACTACTTTTGGACCTCTCGGCAGCATTTGACTTGGTGGATCATGAAATCCTCTATCATCATCTGAAATTATTGGCCAACTTCTCTCCAGAGGCCTCCAGCTGGTTTGCCTCATTTCTGAAAGACAGATCAATCAGAGTCTTTGCTGACAATGCAAGTTCCACTCCTGCTTCGATCTCCATGGTGTCCCCCAATGTTCGTGCGTCCCTCCCACACTCTATAACATTTTCACAAAACCACTTTTTGACCTCCTGAATACAATGGGTATCTTCTAAACCAACTATGCCAACAACAACCAGATCCTCCTCCCCCTCTCCGGCAACTATCACCAAGACTCAGAGAAGCAAAATTATATCTACCACACCATTCAAAAGTGGATGGCCACAAACTTTCTTTGTTTAAATGACTATAAAACCAAGTTGCTCATTGTCGGCCCGCCTTCTGTGCTCCATAACCTTAATCAGGAATACGCATCCTTCACCGTTGACGGCAACCGCATCACCGTCTCCCAGTCAGTAAAAACCTTGGTAGGGTACCTAGTTGCCTCCCTCTCTCAAGCCAAGTCAACGCTGTCTCCTCAGCTGCCCACACCACCAAACTTATTAATGCCTGCAAATGCTTCCTGTCGGCAGACAGCTCCCTTACCACTGCCCGTGCCATCATAGGCTATAGACTTGACTACTGTAATGCCCTGTTTGCTGGCACTCCCATGACAAAAATTCACATATTGCAAGTGATTCAAAATAACACTCTCCACTCCGCGGTAAACATTCCTCAACAGGAGAACATCACCTCTGTCAGAAGAAAGGCCCACTGGCTCCCGATACCCGATACAGGTAAGAATTGTAGTGAAAACAGTGTCAATCACCCATAGGTGCATCTCTAAGACTGCCCCCCATATCTTGCTCAGAAATTCTAGAGAGCCTCCTCTAATAGACCGATTAGAAAGGCCTATGCAAACAAACTCATTCAACCCAACTTCAGACTAGCAAGAGCGGGTGGCTCGAGCTTCATAGTCGTTGTGATCAAACTGTGAAACTCACTTCCCCCAACTCAGAGAGAGGAACGTTCCTCCTGGGTTTTCCAGAAACATTTGAAAACTCGTCTTTTCACGTAACCCATGAGCTATAACTTTGTCCAGTAACTCTCTTTCTTTCTATCTACTTTGTCTGCTCTTTCTATGCTACGCCTTAATGCCCAAGGGTTTAGTGCGCCTTATAAATGTAAAAATAAATAAATAAAATAGTAAAATAATTGCATGCAATATTAGCACAGTCATTCTGGGTGTTACACCTCAAGAGACCCTTTTCACATATAAATAAAGCTTCCATCTAATTTATTTGTTTACCTGTAGTCATTGAAATAGTTGTGAAAAAAAGCTGAACTAAGATCTAGAGGTGGCTTTTGGCATCCTTTGGGGTCATCAAGTGTACCATTTGGTAGCCCTGTTTTTTCTCTTTGGTACTTCAGGCCCTGCTTTTTTGACTCCTGGGTCAGAGGTCACAATGGACTATGAACAGAAAGCAATCGGAGATCTGTCTAAGCTATGATCTCTGTTTCTGTTTCCCACCTTTATCTTTCCCCCTCTTCTTCTAACATCCAGTACACTGCTTAGTATGTCTGGGCGAACAAGGGGTAGGAATACACCCCCGACCTTGTCCCTGTCCTAGCCCTTCCACAGTTTGTTATATGCTGAGGGTGGGGGGGCCGAGGTGTTAGGCTGTCCAAAGTAAAATGTAGAACCCACCGCTCTCACAGCCACGAGGAGACTACATGGCATATCAGGCCTCCCGCGCCCACTCTGGCTAATCTCCTAATGCTGCAGCCCCCAGGTCTCAGAAGTGCACACATGCTTATAGTCTTGCAAACCACTGCCATTCCCTGTAGCAGCACCCCCTGTCATTTTCCTTAACATGATGCAAGCTCAGGATCCCTAATGGTAATGGCAGTGCACACAGGCAGGGGTCATTGCCTAGGCCAGCGAAGCCTTCTATTGCATTAAGAAAACATTCACCTGGACATATAAGGCTGTAGCTCACACATGTAACTATAACAGGCATATGAGAAATTAACTGTTGACATTGCTCAGGCATTTGAGGCTGCATGTGGCCAAACATGTCAGCAACTATACATGTGATGCTGTACCTTACAGATGGTGAATAAACAAGACATATGATGAACGAACTTGTATAGAATAGCACTACTTTGGCACTTTAGGGTACAGTTTGCATGCATGGGCATCACCTGGCCATGTGAGCCTGTACCTTCCATATTGTGACTATACCAAGAATATCTGAAATGAACTGTCTAAAGATAGTATAAGTGGGGCATTTGATGATGCACAGAACCTTTTATGGCAGACCCTATACATTTCACTCTGTAACTTGCCTATAGTGCCTATACCAAATGCATGAGAGATGCATTGGCACAGCTTAGCAATACCAGTGCTTTTGAGACTGCACTCGCTTATGATGGTCTGTGAGGCTGTACCTTACAGATCATGACAGGAGTGGTTCACGTTTATCTAGAGGTGTTCAATATGACAGGAAAGGGTTGTGGTAGCGAAGAAAACAGAAAAAAGGAGGAAGACCTTTAAGAAAATGCAGGGGTCATGGGGGTGTCAACCGTGAAAGGACACTATAGAAGCCAAGAACAAGCGGCACTACCGGTGGAGACACCATTTCCCCTGTATTCGTGGATACAATGGGAATGCCCAGAGGCATGCACAGTATCCCTGGAAGTGCAGTACCAGGGAGCGCAAACAACCCCAGAAGCTACATAAGGTACTGAGATGGGTCTGGGAGGATGGGAAATGGCAGCCAAGTCGGAGGTTCCTTCCTAACTGGTCCAAGAGCAGCAAAATTAGACACATTGATGGTTACACTCTCACCAGAAACACCTGCTTGAGACATGCATGCTAAGATGAACTTTGATCAAGGCTATACCAGGCATATGAGAAATTAATTGTAATTGACATAAATGTTGTTTATGAGGCATTAGAAGCTGCACTCTGCATTTGATGACAGCCTCTAGACTTCTGAGATCTTGCATTATATATGTTGGAAATGCCTAGTATGTGAGGCTTTACCTAGAATAATATGTCAGTATGTGGGATTGTGAAGCTGCTCTTGTCAGCTCTAACTATAGAGTCACAAGTAAACGTTGTAATCAAGAAATGCTTCTTCCTCCTACGAGCAGTAAAATGGATCCTACCATTCCTCTCATTCGCCCACAAAACGCTCTCCATCATCACTTTCATCATGTCTAGAGTAGACTACGCCAACAGCCGATACCTAGGAATGCCAGAGCGACTTCTAAAAAAAAACTCCAACGCATACAAAATGCAGCGGCCTGGTTCCTGCTCAAACTACCGTGAAGAGAACACATCACTAGAGCTGTGGAAATGCTACATTGACTACCAATAAAACATTGGATAAAGTTCAAATCAATGTGCATGACGTCACTTTAATGTGCATGAGAAGATAAACATCTACCATCCAACAAGACCACTCATATCTAGCAGCGACATCCGTTCGGAGCCAAAACCATAAAACAAAAGAATATTCGGAGGATCCTCCTTCTCTCACCTTGCACCAAAAACCTGGAATGAGCTTCCAAAAAACATACGTAACACGAGAGATCACCTTCTATTTAGAAAACTACTAAAAACCAGGCTCTTCTCCCTATAACTATAAGGAGCGCCTAAGGGGGCACATATGCAGCTTAAACAGTACTCAAAGAGGGAACCGATCCTCCCTATATACCTAAGCTACCTCCCATAAACAGAGGGAGCACGAAGAAACATTTTCGGCATATCACTAGATAAGTTAAGATCACTCTAAGAATGAATATGGAGGGATCAGGAGGGAAGGGTAAGGATGAGATTTCAACACAGGTTTAGTCGACAGAGCAAACATAGGCAGCTATGGATCACCAACAGGGTAGGAAGGGAGCTAATGAATGTAAAATATACAGCACCAATACCAGAGCAGGGGACAATGCGTGCCTCAACCTGGCACACAAACCTCAGAAATAGCTCATATTGAAACCTGCCACCCCATCACACATAACAACTAGACAGACAAACTACAACACCATAGTCATAGAACAATCAGAACAAAGAAATGCAAAGACTAAGGGCCTCATTAAACAGTAGGTGCTAAGGGATTACCGGTACCGGTAAGGTCACCGGTGCCGGTAATCCCTTAGCGCCCTACTACGAGGTCCCTCAGCGGGTCCCGTCCTTAACGCCTGGCCTGACCAGGCGTTAAGGATGGGACCCGCTGAGGGACTTCAGAGCTAATAACGGTACCGCAAATTGCGGTACCGTTATTAGCTCCTTCCCCATTGAGCCCTATAGGGGCTCAATGGGAATGGGGAATGGTATTTGGAATGGGGATTTACCAGGTCCTCCAGTGTCTGAATGACCCAGTAAGTCCCCATACCGCCTACCTGGACCTGGTATGTGGTAAGGGAGTAGCCATGCCACTAATAGCGGCATGGTTACCTCCTACCATGTAATGAGGCCCTAAGAGGCAAAAACCCACTAACCAAAAAGCTCAACTTTCCGCATTCATCTTTCACACAAAAACCCATACAACAACTTCTCTGCACAGCAAACCGCATGTACTTCACCACACTGCAACAACTTACAAACAACACATAACTCGCACCAACAGCATATGAGGACCCACATCGATCCGAGAATCACACCCAAGCTCTATGCACGGTGAAAACCGAACTGAAGCTGCCTATAGGACACCAGCACTCTGACTTTCCTACTCCCACTTCACCCCACTAACACCCAACCCTACTTTTTTGTTTGCAGATCCACCAGAGTGCCTGGGGACCAATTACGTTGGTGATGGTGCACGGTCAAATACCTTTAACATTAACATGAACATTAACATATTTTGGTAACGTTTGGTATTGTGAGGCTTTTCCTTGAATATGATGACTATACTTAGCAAGTGAGAGTACACATATCCTAAGATGGCAGCACCTGCTTATAGGAGGCTGTATCTGGGATTTCACATCAGCAACATGGCATATGAGGGTGCATTTACAGCACAGGTCTGCAATCGTTTGCTCTCCAGGTGTTTTGGAATGCAACTCCTATCATCCATAGTCAGCATAGATAATGGCTAGGAATCATTGGAATCATAGTCCAAAACAACTTAGAAGACCAAAGGTGGCAGACTTCTGATTTAGAGAATGATGAATACATACATTTGAGGCTATAATATAATGAACTTGTCACGTGAGGCTTCACCAGCCGATAGAAGTCAGTTTTACTGGCATATGTTGGTTATGTTGGGTGTTCCCTTTTTTATATCATGATCATTGAAATGGCTTATTAGATAATTATATTAGTTTGTAGCTGGCCACTGATTCCGGGAGGGGAGGGTTATATCATCCCTAAATTCAACATTTTGGTGACTACTGCCTTATTTTCAGACCTAAACTGAAACCCTAAAATGTATGCTCTTCAATTGCATGCTTTCTCCACTGTTGTTATCATGCATGAACGATGGCCAGAAATATCAGGAATCAGGAAAAACAGGGAGTCAAATGTTGGAGCAAGGTCCAGCAGTCATACTATTGCCTGGGTTTCAGCTGTGCAGAGAGTGCCACTCCATCCACTGAAACATATGTGGAGCTTGGGAAAAAGCTTGCTTTCTCCTTCCTCCTTCTGTGACACCCAGACTAGATCATCCATTTCATCAGACCTGATGTATGGCTTGAGCGATTAACACAGAACACCCTTTGTTAATCCAGAGGGTGTCTAAAGTACTCCAGCCCTGTCTTGTCATTTTAAGGGCAGTGTAAGGATCAGCCCGCTTGCCTTACAAAGCTGGGCATTCCAAAGGGGTAGAATTGGGGTTTTGTGGGGAGGCCAACAATTGATGAGATTTTCTTAGAAAAGTAGGGTTTTACAGTATTTGCATGAATTGTAGGATGGAGGATGCTAGGCTTATCTGCAGGGGTAATATGTTCCAGGCTCATGGTGTGTAGTAACAAAGGCATATTGTCTAGTTTTCCTTCTCGCAGTTCTTTATGTTGCACCTTGTGTTTTTGTGGCTTCACGTGGTGCTTTACCCCCCATGATGATACATCTATTACTCAGTCAGAGTGGGGCGTTGGTTGCTCAGTACTTTGTAGGTCATGCAGGCTGCCATGAATCTGTGTGCTACTTTTCTTAGTCCTGTTATTAGGTGTGGTGCATTATGCTGAATGAGGTTCTCTCAAAAATGTTTTTGCTTTCAACTAGAGCAATTTAAAAAATGTGTACAACTCACTCCTTGAAAACATTTCCAATGTAAAGTTAGCAACATATGTGCTGGGAAAGTCCTGCTTTTCAAGACTGTGTAGGAATCTCTGTTATATATTGTGTATTGTTTTAATTCTTTCGATGCCCTGGTGGCAATAATCAAACACAATCACCCTCTAGGGAACTTGTGCTTGTTTACCATTGTCGGGCCAGTGAATTCAAACACACACAATGTTAGAACTGTGGGGTTTAATCAAAGGCTCCAACAAACAGAACTGAAGGGCCCAATACAAAAATGACCTGTCAGCCTGCATACAAAAACCTTTGCAGTGAAAATGGGCCTATCAAGGCAGACTGTGGGGGTTTCTGCAAGTAACACAAGGAAGTGCTCTATCTCTCATTACAAAAGGAGAAGCAGCCATTAAATTCACAGTGGCAGAAGAAATTCAAAGGCCCCTTTCACATGAAAAGCAGGATTTTCAAACACTGACACTTAAATGGCTTTGCATGTGCAGTTGCAGTTTTATTGTATAGCAAGACATGAGAAAAATATTCTACTGCTAACATAAAGATGTCAGGGGAAAACACTTAGTGTGTGTTGACAATAAGTAATGTATATTATGCTTCATATGCAAAATACCGGCAGCAATTGAACAGAAAAAGCCACTTTGTTTCTGTGAGTCACATGTAAATTTCATTTAGGCCCAAGGCAGACCCTTTAGCTTGTTGTTGGACAAACTTCACAAAAGACTCCCCCACTGCAAGCCTAGCTCTTGCATCTCAGCTATTTACTACTGCAATAAATTGTGCCCTCCCCTTAAGGGTGTTGAAAACAAGCTTTCCCCAGACCTGTTGTCTCGGAAGGCCAATTTCTGTGCAGAGTAAATGGAATTGCCAGTGTGTGACTGGAGAGTGGGGGGAGCTCCAATCAAGGGAACCTGAACTCTGAAAAGAATACAAGAAAATAGGAGGTTTTCAGATCGAAATGGTGGTCAACTTTAGATGACAGGACAGGATGCTGAATGTCATTAGGGCCTTGTGAAATCACAGGGCCGGTCAAGCTCATTATCTGCAGTGGGGGAAGTAGTTACGACCAGCAGCCTACCAACTTCAAACAACAGAAGGGCAAATAGCCAGAAGAAAGGAGCGAAGATTTGCATAACATGAAGATTTCCCATTAATTTAAAAGGACAATCATAACTTATGTATTTTTGTCTGCAACCAAAAGTCATACTGTATTCATTATAAACTCTGCGCACACCAAGGGAGCACCCGTGAAGCACCGCTTTGCCCGCTCACTTTGAACCTCTTCGAGCAGCTTTGTTGTGCCTGTTTCCCTTAGTGGATTATTTACGCCCTTTTTTAGATAAACTCCAGGCGATCTTGATGAAATACAATTCATCCACCTGTGACTTGGAAGGTACAATTAGGTATTTGGAGAGTAAATTGCATGTTTATAGCTATTATTCTTTATGTATAAACAGCAGAAAACTGCCACAAGCCTGTGCAAAATTGAGTCATTTCTTTGAATTCCCCATGATTAGCTGAAGCGGAATATATATATGTGTAGTAAAATAAGTTGCTCTCCACTGCAGTGCACAACTAGCAAAGCGGGTGCTATAGTGGGGCTAGTGGGAGAACACCATTAGTACATAAACAGAAGAACACATCATACTTCTATTGCCACACAATACCAAAAGGGAATACAAATGGCCTGGTGACTACCAATACTACAAAAAATCCCCAGGTCACAAGTTCATAGCAAAAAAAGTTTAAGTTTATTAAACACAATTGCAAAAAACATTAAAACACATGGACTCACGAGCAACTGTGACTCCTAGAACAGGAAGATAACCACGTGTTCCACCCTTCTGCAAGGGCTTTGTCAGATTAGTTTACTGTAATTAGGGGGATTTCTTTTATATCTAGGCACATCACATGACCATTCAAACAACAACTTGCAAAGAATTCAAATCCAACTGTGATCCAGAAAAACCAGCTGCCATGTTGCACTCCCTAGTTTAAAGCACTTGGCTTGTATTTAAGTAAGAAAATGCTTATACAACACATCAATCAATAGTAGTCTATCAACACATAATAGGATCACGTGAAAAGTGCAATATTACAAATTCTATTAGATATTATCCCTATACACAGAACAATTACAGTGATAAGTTAAAAAGGTATCATGGGGCAAATTCTTCTCAAATTACTTGTATTATTACATTTTAGTCACAAAAGGAAGCACAAAATACAGCGGCTGCTGCACATGTTTAGTCATTCATTAGTCATGTCGAGTTAACAATCACAATGAAAGAAATATGTAAGAACACATTTAAACAAACCAAAAAGGCTGCAAAATTAAGGCACAATACTGATAATGCCAATTTTTGTCAAATCTGTGCAATTGGAACAAAAATGTTGACACAGAAGAGAAAATTAAATGAAAAGGAAACAGCTGCTGAAATAATCACGGGTAAGACAAAATGAAAAAAGAATAAATAAAACGGGGCCCAAGTGAACAATGGAAAAGGACGGGGTTGCAAAAAAATGTTTTAGCAGTTATTTCAGCGGGTGGTTGTTTTCTTTTTATTTCATTTTCTCTTCAGCTGCTTCCATGGCTGATGACCCATCTGAGGGATCTCCAGATGCAGGAGGAAATTGCATACAACAGTGTGCGGCACATGTTAGGACCAGGCAGACCATTGAGCAGACCTTCAGGCTCTTGAAGGCATGATGATGATGATGTAGCACCAGCCAGGCCCATGCATGTGTGCATGGAGGCCATGGATTGGTGCATGGCCTGTCAAGAACTCATAGATAACCTTTTCTGAGTAGCCCTTTCACTCTCTTCACTTCCCTTGCACCTTACTGCATATGATGTGAACACACAATAAACACATGCACCAAAATAAGGAATGTCCACTCATTGTAAACAGTTATGTATTGAAAGTAGATTCTAAGTAGAACACCCAGTGCCCCACTCCCCCTGCCTACACAACCCACCCCCACATACACCTCTCTGCATCCCCACACATCCCATCCCGGCACAACCCCCTCACACACCTCCTCCCCACACTCCCTGTCCCCTCAGACCCCCTGCTGACACCCTCCCTCCCCAAACACCCATCCCAGCACCCTCCCTATCCCCACACACCCCATCCCCACACACCCCAAACACCCCAAAGTCACAAAGTGAAAAATAACAGTGTCATGCCATGAGTCATTTTCTCTGCCTCTTAGTCACAGGGCCCTTGGATGGCCCAGGTGTAGAGGAAATCTGCTGGGAGCGGGGCCTTGGGCTACCCTGCTGCAAGCTCTTAGGGATAGTGGTGGTTGAGGGTGGGTCAGACCCCTGGGCCCCCAAATGCTCCAGGATGACCTGCAGGTTGCGGGTGAGGGACTCAACCATGGCTGAGATCCCTTCATTCCCTTTGCAGACCCTTTGGGCCAGCATGACGAGGGCAGCGGAGCTACGCCTCTGTGCCCGTGTGCTCCTGAGGCTGCTGGCCTGTATACACTCCTGCAGTAGCCGCATCTCATTGAGCTGCTGCTGGACCAGTTCTGTCATAGCCTCATGCCGGACCTCCATTGCACAGAGCTGCACATCCATGTGCCAGATGTTGGGCATGGATGGATGAGGGGGGCTGCGCAATGTTGCAGGGCTGACCAATGAGATCAGGTAGGGCTTGTAGTCCTCCTTCTCCCGCTCCTCCTCCAATGTGCTGTACCGGCCACATTGGCCTGGTGGCTGATGTGCCCATGGTGATGTGGTGGGCACAGAAGGGACGGTGAGACTACTGACCAAAGGTGTGGTTTTTGCGGCAGCTGGCTGTGGTATTGCTGGCAGTGGTGGTGGTGCAGAAGGAGGTGGAGCTGGTGCAAGAGGAGGTGGAGCAGGTGGAAGTAGAGCTGGTGCAGGAGGCGGTGGATCTGGTCCAGTAGGAGGTGGATCTGGTGCAGGAGGTGGCTGTGCTGGTGGTGGCTCTGCTGGTGAAGGAGGTGGCAGTGCTGTAGCCTTGCCAGGTCTGGCTGCATGTGCTGAGCCTGATGACGGTCCAGCCACGTTGTCATCATCATCAGAGGATGTGCCTGCTTGGGTGAGATAAGCATGCTGTATGTGTCGACGTCAGTAATTCAGGCACATAGGTTCTCCTGTTTTCGGAGGGGGGTATACACATTCCTGCAGACCTATAATGTGCCTGTAATTCTGGTGGTCTGCCTGCCAGAAACAGTAGTAACGGCATGCCGGACTTACCAGCATTTTTCCAGAAAACTTAATGAGGACCTATGTGTCACGGAGGGTTCCCAGTTTAATGCATCATCCGGTTTTCACTGGAAATATCTAGTTATAGTAATTACTTCAAAACCCGGGGGCAAGAAGTCTGTAGCTTTTTTTCTGATAAGGAATTATTCAAGTAAATATTTGCATGTGGTGTCATAAAAACATCATGGTTTGTTATAAAAAATATAGATTTTAATATTAAATATTTAATATTAAAACATATAGAAATAAAACTACAAAATACCAAATACACAATGTGTATTGAAATATCAATTTACCAAAAAAACAGGTTTCAAACACTCTTCTAACGCTCACTCTTGATAACAAATACCCATTAACTTACTCCTAATTGCAAAAAGCAATACAAAAACCATTTGTCTCTTCCCCAACTGATATTTTCAGATAATACTTCACAACTATACTCCTAGAGTCTCTGTTACATTAGATTTAGTTATGTATGTCATTCCAGAGACTGGTTGGGAACTCTGGCTTCGGTGATGACCACAGCTGCCTGTTAATGGAGACAAATGGGATGTTGTGAGTTTGTGATAACCAATGTTCATTCATACGTGCCCACTATGTAGCTCTGTCATGATCACTGTCATGCACATACAGAGAAACTTAAGTGTTCCAAGTAGGAGGTGACTTGAGAGTAGAGGGTGGGGAGATGTTTTAGACAGATATCAAAGGCATGCGAGAAGTAGTTGGCAATAACTAAATTAATAGTTTAACATTGGTGCAGTGTTGATTCAGCACATGTTTCTCTGGCACAGTATTTAATATGTTAATCTGTCAGTTAGCTTGTTATCCACTTCTTTTTCATATTTAATTGTACAAAAGACCCCCAACACATTATGCACACTGAAAGATGTGCAACACGGTCACTTCACTACCTTCAGTGCTAGAGTGCCTAAATTGATGGCCTACTATGTACATTAGGGTGTTGCATAAATCATGCAAATTACTATACCATGACTATGTGAAGTCATATTGACTGTACAGGCGGCATCTGATGCACGCATATGGCTGCTGTGTCCATGCATTTGCTACTTCGATGTATATACCGTAGTGTTTGCATGCTTGCCATTTATAGGCTGAGAATGTAGCCCTGATTACTTCGGGCATACAGAGTACCGGTCTTCACACCTAGGATGTACTCTTATGTCTGTCAGAACAGAACTGAAGTAAATGCACACTGAGAAGGTGTCATCCTATAAGAAATCTACGTACCCAACAAGACACAGGGATGACCATAGTGGCTCTTGCTTGTCCCTGGGTCGACTGAACACCAGTCATCAAATCTAGCTAGGACTCATAGAACAGAACAGGATGTAACTGTACAATGAGAAGGCATCTTCCTAATAAAAAATGGCAGACTCATTGAGACATAGGGACTCCCATAGACAAGCAATTTGCTTAACCCAATAACGATTGTGAATAGGGCCACTCAACAATGATGACACTGCCAAGAAGGAAAAAGCAAACTCAAGCCCGGTAATCAGAACAAACTTTGTGCTAGGCCGTGAATCTCTCCCGGCGAACCAATGCTCCAAACCTCTAGAATAGATAAGGTCAGCTCAGTGGGCACTGGAAGGTAATCTGAAATAGGGTTCTCCCACCAATTCCCACAGACACATGTACCGATATGCTCACTCACTCCTCTACACCAACAAAGAATAGAATGCAGCTAAAACCCTCGATCCCTTTTTGCCTAGCTGCACACATACCTACACACCTCCATTAACACCCCAACAGTCTTCAGAACGCAGCTATAACCCACAAAATAAATCAGCCTAGATGCACACAATCTCATACACAAGCTCCACCACTGCCAGAATGCAAACTCTGAGATCACGCCCTTACTGCACACATTCTACTGACCTCACACAACTACAGCACCACACCTACCGTTAGAATACAGCTACACACCACGTAAACCACACTGGCTGCACACATACTGAGTGTACACAATCACTATTTACTACCCTACACTCTCCACTGACCTGGACTATGTTCCCAGAGGGTGTTCAACCCACAGCGCTTTGTGATCATACCAATGGTATATAAGGCGCTATACAAATCCACAATAACATAACATTAATAGAGTCTCATGTTTTTGTGTTCTTGGACTTTGCAACAATGTAGTTGTTATATTTCTGTTCAGAGGTGTGCCCTGAAAGGAGTGATAGTATCATGTATTAAGTGTTTGCTGCTGTTTCCTGGGGCTATGTTGGGTACTTAATATTTTATTACAGTCATTGCGTGACATATGTTTACTAAAGGTTGCACTTGTAGCTGCAATTTGTACTGTTGTATTTTTGGAATTATATTAATGCTGTCTTTCACTTGTGCCAGTCTTGCCTTCTAAAGTCCTTTGCTTTCCTCCTGGTCATGATCTATGATATGATCTCTCAAGTTATTTGTTTGGACTGTTCCGCCCAGCCTAGATGAAGATATTCATAATGCACGCCTTCCAGTCTTCTGTTTAAATACTTTACAAGACAGGTTGTCAGGACTGCAACACGAGTATACAAGAATAGGTATGAGATTGATTGTAAATCGGTAATGTGGCAATTAGCCCCATGTCCTCTCATCCTCGTCCGAGTACATATATCTTGAAGTTTTCAGGAATGTGATATGGAAGAGAGCGATTAGGTGTAGTGACTAATATCAGATAGTTGTAAGAGCTTTACCTCCATAGACTTTCTTCCTCATCACTGTCCAAACATTTAATAATTGACAAAGCAAACAGTCTGCCCAAATAACAGGCATAGTGACACCTTTTAAGGCAGACATTGTGTACTCCTCCATGACTGGTGGGGAGCAGTAACATAAATAGGAAAAAGAGGGGCCCGTTTTTGGATGAGTGATTGGGGGAGGCAGTCAATATTCATGTTTCAATATTACAGGTTACTACCCTGAACATTGCTGTGTATTGTAAGAAAGTAACTTTTCTGGGGGTGGAAGTAATGTGTGTTGGAGGCTGGGGTGTATCAAAACATATATGTCATCACTATTGCATTACATTGCCACAGTTTGTGTGTGGCGTCCTGTCCTGCTTGTTTGTGATGCTGACATGTCCAATTGCGTACAGATTTGTCTGACTGTCAAAGTGGTGTTCTATTACAGGTAAAGATACAGGACGCATGCACACGACATGAAACATTGAATTATGTTGTTCATGGTAGAATTGTTACGGACTTGGTCTTGATGGTTGTGTAGATTAGTAAGCCTCCGTCCCCAAGTACCACACAGACAACGAGATATTCAGTGTCTGTGCAGTCTTTGAGGCCACAGGATTTTTTGTGAGCCGTCAGGTCTGGAACCGGGAACAGCCAGAAGGACCCCTGGAGCACTGCAAGGCAATAAGTGACTATCAAAACAATGTGCGTGTTGTACAATAATACCCAGCAAGGAAAGGAGCACCGCTTACCTAGTGTATAGGAAATCACACCCAGATGGATAGTGGGGCCCTGGACGGGGCTTGGTGTGCGAGACTCTGTGGATGGGCGCACACCGAGGTTTGAGGCAATCCAGGTTATGCAGCCAGGCGAACGCCTTGCAGAGGCCAGTGGCCAAGAATACCAAAACACAACGAAATCCGTGAGGCAATCCAAATCCAAGTCCGAGGTCGAAAGAATATGCAAAGCCAAAGTTCAAAGGTGCCAGAGGAGTAGACAAATCAATCCGGTAGACAAATCCGAGGTTGTGACAGAGTTCAAGCCAAAGTTCACAAATGCCAAGGGTTAGACAAAAGCAATCCAGTAGACAAATCCGAGGTCGTGACAGATCGTAGGAGCAAGGTTCAAAACAAGGAACAAGAGCCGTACAGTACTGAAAGAGTTCAGCTGTGAAGCAACGCTTCCGTGTTCCTGGCCGCATTTGAATCCTTGAGAGAAATCATGTGATGCGTGTCACGTGATGCGGAAGCGTTGTCGCCACGTGACTCCTGGTAGTGCTCGCCCCCTCACGTGATGCGTGATCGTGTTGGCCCTCTCACGTGACGCGAGGGTCGTTGCAAACGATGTGGATTGTTACGGGCTGCCAGTGGGAGTCTCCATTGTGCTTTCCAGCGCTGGGATGGCCGGTAAACCCCTGTTCCAAACAGTGTCCTGGTATGGCAGGTAAGATGATGCAGTCTCCGACTGCCAGAGTGCATAAACGGGATCCCCTGATGGATTTTGGCAGAGACCTGGCGTGCGGAGGGAGCAGGGAGAGGGTGTGCGGGAGAAAGCGTGACAGAGCCCCCCCTCAAAGGCCCACGACCCCGTGGGCTAGATGGGTAGTCCCTATGAAAACGGGCAACCAGGGTCGGGGTGTGCACGTCTCGGGAAGGGACCCAGGAGCGGTCCTCAGGGCCATAACCCACCCAATCCACAAGATACTGAAGACGACCTCTGAGGAAACGAGAACCCAAAATGGCACTGACCTCGTACTCGTCAGGAGAGGACACAGAAACAGGAGCAGGAGGGGCACTAAGACGGGTAGGAGCAAGACAGGGTTTGAGGAGGGAGGTGTGAAAAACAGGGTGAATCCGCCAGGTAGGTGGAACTGAAAGGCGCAAGGCCACAGGATTCAGGATTTTAGCAATTTTGTAGGGACCAACAAAGCGAGGCAGCAGCTTGCGACAGCCAGGTATATGCAAATGGCGGGTCGAGAGCCAAACCCGGTCACCCACAGAATATTTAGGAGCCGCCAGCCGCCTCCTATCTGCCTTGGTTTTCATCACCGCCTGGGCCTCGCGCAGGTGGGTAAGCGTTTGGGCATGGATCGCGACCAGGTCACGAGCGCAGGCGTCAGCAGCAGGAGTGGCGGAGGGGAAATCAGGAAGAGGAAGGGCACGAGGATGCTGGCCGTACAAGGAATAGAAAGGGGAGAAACCAGTAGACGAGTGCCAGGAATTGTTATAGGCAAACTCAGCCAGGTGGAGCAGGTTAAACCAGGAATCCTGGTACTGGAGGGTAAGACAGCGCAGATATTGTTCCAGGGCCTGGTTCACTCTCTCGGTCTGCCCATCACTTTCTGGATGATAGGCAGAGGAGAAGCGTGAATCGATACCCAAAAGGCCAGTGAGAGCACGCCAGAAACAAGACGTGAACTGGGACCCTCGGTCCGAAACGATGACCTGCGGGAGACCAAACAGACAGAAAACGGACTGAAAGAACAAACGGGCCAATGTGGGTGCTGAGGGTATTCCCGTACAAGGTATGAAGCGGGCCATCTTTGTGTAGGAGTCAACGATAACCCAGATCGTGTCGTAGCCTCGTCTGCGGGGTAGGTCAGTGATAAGGTCCATAGAGACCGTGTGACAGGGCCTGGGCGGGACTGGTAGTGGTTGGAGCAGTCCCAGAGGCCGCCCCCTAGATGACTTGCACTGAGCACATATCGAACATGTATTGACGTAGTTCTCTATGTCTCTCCTCATTGAAGGCCACCAGCACCACCACTGTAGGAGTTCTAGAGTGCGTTTTTGCCCCGGGTGCCCGTTGACTGCAGCATCATGAGATCAAGCGAGTGCCTGATTGCGTGCATCGCTGGTGGGGAGAAATAGTTTCCCTTGGATAAAAGGCAACCCCTCCTGTAGTTGAACATCCCACTCATTTAAGGCATGCGGGTGTTGGGAAACCCAGTGTCTGATGGTGGTAAGCATAGGAGGGGATGGTGTACAAACACAGATGACGTGGCCCTTTTTTAACAATGTGTCGGGGAATAAAGGTAACGGATCCCCCCCAGGAGATCGGGAAAGTGCATCCGCCTTGCCGTGGGAGAGACCCGGCCTATATTTCACCACGAAATCGAATGCTGCAAGAAAGAGATGCCAGCGGACATGCCTGCTGTTTGTACACTTCAGCGTAGCTAGGTCTTGCAGATTCTTATGATCCGTATATACCACCGTCTGGTGTTTTGCCCCGATGAGGTGGTGTCGCCATGTCTGGAGGGCGTCCTTGATGGCTAACAGTTCCTTTTCGGTAACTGTATAGTGGGATTCGGCAGGAGTGAATTTCCGGGAATGATAGGCTACCGGATGGAGACGGCCTGTAGTTGGACAAGACTGGGAAAGAACTGCCCCTAATGCGAAAGAGGAGGCGTCTGCTTCTAGGATGAACGGGAGTTCTGGGTCTGGGTGTTGTAAGACCGGAGCCGAGGCAAACCTAGATTTCAGTGCCTCAAATGCCTTTTGGTGTTCGGGAGTCCAATTAAACGGGGCAAGAGGGCTGGTCAAGGCTGTGAGGGGAGAAACGATAGCTGAGAAACCGGCGATAAAGCGTCGGTAAAAATTGGCAAAGCCAAGGAAAGACTGAAGCTGTTTAACATTGACCAGGGCAGGCCATTCCATGATGGCTCGAACTTTCGACGAATTCATGGAGAGACCCCCGGGGGTGATGTGAAAGCCCAGGAAATCCACCTCCTTCGAGTGAAACAAGCACTTCTCAGGTTTGGCAAATAAAGCGTTGTTCTTGAGATGGGATAGGACTTCTCTGACATGCATGACATGTTCTTCCAAGGAGGACGAAAATATCAGTATGTCATCCAGATAGACAACAACATAGACATCAAGAATGTCAGAGAAGACTTCATTGACGAAACGCTGGAAGGTGGCAGGGGCGTTACACAGCCCGAAAGGCATAACTGTATACTCATATAACCCTTGTCGGGAGCAGAACGCCGTCTTCCATTCGTCTCCATGGCGCATTCTGATCAAGTTGTATGCCCCCCTTAGATCCAGCTTAGTGAAGATGGACGCACGTGTCAGTCTATCAAGCAAGGTGGAGATAAGCGGGATGGGATACCTGTTCTTTATAGTGATGGCATTCAACCGTCTATAGTCTATACATGGTCGTAGGTCACCCTCCTTTTTGGGCACAAAAAAGATAGGGCTGGCGGCTGGGGAACAAGAGGGACGAATGTGGCCTAACCGTAGGGCTTGTTGTATATAGTCCTTCAAAACGGTCTCTTCGGAATGGGATAATGAGTAAATCCTACCCTTAGGTATTGGCGCTTCGGGAATCAAGTCAATGGGGCAGTCATAAGGCCTATGCGGAGGGAGACCCTCTGCCGTGGCTTTATCAAAAACCGGCAGATAATCGTGGTAGTCAGCAGGAATACCAGCTGTAACAGCCCCCACGGTATGTGTAGGTGCGGTTGGATCAACATCCTCAATTCGAGAAGAGGCCATGGCGCCAAGAATAGCGGCGGGAGAGGTGAGTCTCTCGGATTCTGTTAAGCAGAAATGCTGACATACATCTGATTCAAACGTTACCTGCCCAGTGCCCCAATTGATCAAGGGGTTGTGTTGTCTTAACCAGGGTATGCCCAGTATGATACCAAACTGGGGTGTGGTGATAAGGTCGAAAGACATGGTTTCTTTATGGGTGTCCTGGATCACTACTTCTAGAGGGGCAGTCTGCTGTTTGATTGGACCAGACGAAAGGGGGGTGCCGTCAACCGCTTGTACAGGCTCAGGATGTTGTTTCTGAACTAGGGGCAGATTGAGATGCTGGGCTAAAGTGATGTCAAGAAAACAGCCAGTGGCCCCTGAGTCAATCACGATGCATACGGCATGCATGACCTCCCTAGAGGGTTTCAACAGTGCCTGTACGACTATGGGTCTAATAGGGCCAAATACGGGTCCAGTGGGGGTCAATGAAGGGCTCGCCGGTACCCCCGATCTCAAGGGCGAGCCTTCGGAAAACCCAGAGTTTTGTTTTTTGGTCGACGGGGACATTCTCTTACATAATGCCCAGTAGTCCCACAGTAAAAACAGGCATTACTGGTTCTCCTGCGTTCCCGCTCAACTGAGGTTATAGGACTACGGATGCCACCGATTTGCATAGGTTCACCACCAGTGGCAGTTTGAGCGGGAGAGAGCTGACCAGAAATAAACGTCTCTGCTTTACGCTCGGTCCTGCGAGCGTCCACCTGGAGAGTGAGA
The DNA here is from genome assembly GCF_040938575.1 of Ambystoma mexicanum. Classification (NCBI taxonomy): domain Eukaryota; kingdom Metazoa; phylum Chordata; class Amphibia; order Caudata; family Ambystomatidae; genus Ambystoma; species Ambystoma mexicanum. The sequence goes on along the minus strand of NC_090922.1, from coordinate 490,351,664 downwards.
TCAACAAGATCAGAGAAAACAGAAGGAAGGGACGGAACCATCGCGAGGGCGTCTTTCATGGGGTTGCATAACCCTCGATAGTAGACAATCGCCTTTTTCTGCTCTGGCCAGGACGTTTCGGCTGCAAGCTGGTTGAAACGAGTGATGTACTCAATCAGAGATAGCTTGCCCTGTGATAGATCAAGGAGTTCTAGGTCTCGTGATTGGGCCTTATATCGGGTATCGAACACCTTCGCCATCTCGAACACTAGTAGCTCGAAATCATACAAGGCTGGATGGTCGTTCTCTAGTAACGGATTCGCCCAAGTAGCGGCTACACCGGATAAGTGGGACAGAAGAAAGGCGGCCTTGGTAACGGAGTCGGGGAAGGCCTGGGGTCTGCACAAAAAATGTAGCTTGCATTGGTTGATGAATGTGCGGTATTTGCGGGGATCGCCTTGGTAGCGTTCTGGAGCTGCCAGGGGAAGAGGGGTTGGGAGTAGAACAGGCATGGGAGTAGGAGGCAGAGTAGGGGCAGGCTGGAGTGGAGGGTCGGGATCCCCGAACTCAGCGTCAATAGGCAAAGGTTGGCGTGCGCTTTGTAAGGCGTCGAGACGATGGTGAATGGCAGTGGTTGCGGCGGCCATGTCGGTCCTAAGGGCCGCGACAGCCTGCATTAGAGCGGTCACAGGGTCCCCGGCGGAGGTATCCATAATCAGCACGACCAAGCAGGCTTCACAGTCTGTTACGGACTTGGTCTTGATGGTCGTGTAGATTAGTAAGCCTCCGTCCCCAAGTACCACACAGACAACGAGATATTCAGTGTCTGTGCAGTCTTTGAGGCCACAGGATTTTTTGTGAGCCGTCAGGTCTGGAACCGGGAACAGCCAGAAGGACCCCTGGAGCACTGCAAGGCAATAAGTGACTATCAAAACAATGTGCGTGTTGTACAATAATACCCAGCAAGGAAAGGAGCACCGCTTACCTAGTGTATAGGAAATGACACCCAGATGGATAGTGGGGCCCTGGACGGGGCTTGGTGTGCGAGACTCTGTGGATGGGCGCACACCGAGGTTTGAGGCAATCCAGGTTATGCAGCCAGGCGAACGCCTTGCAGAGGCCAGTGGCCAAGAATACCAAAACACAACGAAATCCGTGAGGCAATCCAAATCCAAGTCCGAGGTCGAAAGAATATGCAAAGCCAAAGTTCAAAGGTGCCAGAGGAGTAGACAAATCAATCCGGTAGACAAATCCGAGGTCGTGACAGAGTTCAAGCCAAAGTTCACAAATGCCAAGGGTTAGACAAAAGCAATCCAGTAGACAAATCCGAGGTCGTGACAGATCGTAGGAGCAAGGTTCAAAACAAGGAACAAGAGCCGTACAGTACTGAAAGAGTTCAGCTGTGAAGCAACGCTTCCGTGTTCCTGGCCGCATTTGAATCCTTGAGAGAAATCATGTGATGCGTGTCACGTGATGCGGAAGCGTTGTCGCCACGTGACTCCTGGTAGTGCTCGCCCCCTCACGTGATGCGTGATCGTGTTGGCCCTCTCACGTGACGCGAGGGTCGTTGCAAACGATGTGGATTGTTACGGGCTGCCAGTGGGAGTCTCCATTGTGCTTTCCAGCGCTGGGATGGCCGGTAAACCCCTGTTCCAAACAGTGTCCTGGTATGGCAGGTAAGATGATGCAGTCTCCGACTGCCAGAGTGCATAAACGGGATCCCCTGATGGATTTTGGCAGAGACCTGGCGTGCGGAGGGAGCAGGGAGAGGGTGTGCGGGAGAAAGCGTGACAAGAATAAAATGTGCCTACTCAACATTGCATGACCAAGTGTGGCATTCCGTTAACACTGTGTTTTGAAGAGGGAGAGCTAAATGTGGTCCTCATTGACCGGTTCTGCCCTCATCTCGACATCACAGAAATGAAAGGTGTACATTGTTCTTGGCCCTTACTTCCCCATCATCGATGTACCACAGACGTGAAAAACGTTATTCAGTCAGAGAGCCATTTAGACCCTATCCTGAGGACTTCATTGAAGAGAAACATTTATAATCGACGGAGCAAGTAGACTGACTGTAACGACGCAGAAAGCTGATGTCGTCATGACTAAGACTATGACATAGATGCGTTAGACATGAAGCACATTAGAATTCCTGCATGAAGCTATGCAGACACTTAGATTACATTGCTCTTAGACAAGAAGAACATGCTTATGACCGACTTAGCTAGAGGACGGATACACCTCTGCTATGTAGTAACCCCAAGTTGTATAACTCTACATATGAACTGCTTGCTGATGCTAAAATGGAACTAACATGAACCGCCGCCATATTGAAATGAATGGAAGAAATTGAAAGCGCTTGAGAATGCAGAGAGAGGCCTGACATGCCGATTTCGCTAAGATGTGCAGACCAGGCTGTGAGTGTAATTATTGTACACAACCTTGCCAATGACGCCGTTAGAGAGAAAGTTTCACATTAGCAGAAGAGAAAGGACACCTGCATGCCAGTAGGTTAGCTCAGGGGCAATGTGTTTGTCTTGGAAGCAGGACAATGCATAGCAACACAGGTTCCAATCCTGGTCTCATGCTTAGAAACTGTTCTCGGTTATTAGGCGCATTATAAAAGAACAATTATAATTATAATGTGCAAAGCTGAAAATCCTCATAAATACAAGCAGGTAAATTAAGTTTATGGTCCCTGTACATGTGATTTGAACCTGGAAAAGAAAGCCTATTAATTCAAGCCAGACTGAGACCACCATTGTTCCCATCCAAGGCAAGAAGATACAAAAGTAATACCAGGGTGAAAGCTTAATGGTCTGTCTCAAGGCCTACAGGATCAGAGATGTTAACTTGTGGGGTACCAGGAGCACCTCTGTGGCAGTTCCAACCACCTTGAATAGTTTTTCATGGGCTGGTAACCTTTCAAGGCGCCAAGGCTGAGATGACCCTTGCTGACCAATCCCTACCCACCTTCCACGCAATGCCCAATGGCAGCCCGCTAACCTGACCTGCCCGTAGTTGCAACATTTAGGATGTTGCCACAGGAGGAGCCACCTAATACGGTCTAGCCAATAAGGTTACTAACCCCATATGCATCCTATATGAAGTCTACCTCACTAACCAATCCCATGCTACCGTAGGCTTTTGCAATGTATCATCTATTTTGTGATGTCTTAAGAGTTCATGACAAGCCTGAGAATGACGAGAAAGTATTGGATAATGATGCATAGTCATAACTTGATCCCTGTATTTGAAAACGTTCAATTAACAGTAATATTTGTCATATATTGGAACTGTTCTGTTTTGAGTGCAGGGGGTTTCCCCTGACCCAGTTCCTCCTGTTTGTAATTGGGGAAATTAACAATCCCCCCCTAACTTCAGTTGATTACTGTTTGAAGGCTGGTCCATACACCATTAGTTAGTGCAGTTGATACATGTCTTTCATCCGATGTGCATGTTCCCTGTGTTCTGTTGACATATATGAAGGTAGGGGTTACATGGTACTCAAACCCTTTGTATGTCCTCACACCACCCAGCAGTTGGCCTTATCGCATGTATGCATGTCTTTGCGTGGTCTCTTTGCCCATAGACAGTAGCAGCAGGGCATGTGTTCCAGTAGGCCTTTCTTCTATGGAGGCCTTGCAGGAGGCCTTGCAGGTGTGAAGGATGTTTAATTCCTGGATCTGGCTTGTCTCACCCATACTTATGGAAATATGTTGGACTCATAGCTGCATGGATTATCGTGAACACATTCTTGAAGTTACACAGAGGACCAAACACAAGAGGTTTTCTGTGAGATTAAGTCTGCACATGGTTCCGTAGGGAAGGGCACCATAAATGTCTATGGTACAATGGGTGAGCCCTTGGTTAGGCAGTGGCAAATGTGATGGAGGAAGGATGTTGCTTGTGGTGAGTGAGATTGGGTGGGAGGGTGACTGGTGACAGTGTACTTGGTGTGGGTTCAGAGGGATCAGGAGGTGGAGAGAATATGGCTGTAGAGCAGGGCTTACAATGTGCACTCGCCACAGCCATTGGCTAGTGATATTTACCTCTTGCTGAGTAAGAAATGGTGTGTGTATGTTTAGAATTAACGTGGCAAGCGACTTTTTCATGGCTGTCAATTAGCTTGCAACTTGAATTTTGCCCCCTGCTTTAGTGGTTATGAAACAATTTCCTTTGTAAAATGTGAATGATGATGGAGTCAGGATGTTTTTGTGTGCACAAGAACACAAGGCTGTTCGGTGCAGGGTTTATTGTGCTTCCCCAATGGCACTTTGGTGTGTTGGTAAAGTGAGCCTGACGTGTTTGTGTGTGTGTGTGTGTGTGTGTGTGTGTGTTTGGTATGGAATTGTCTGGGAAGTTTGTGAGCTGCAAGTGAGTGAGTGAGGCCAGTGGATATTAGTGAGTGCCATTTAAGTTTCTGGGATGAAATCCCGGCCCAGTGGCAGGAACATTCCATGCTACATCTTAAAACCCTCCTCCTTATCTCATATGTTTCCCTCATTGGCAGGTACTGCAATGGTTTATTGAGAAGCCACCCTCACCACAGGGAGTTCCTTCCCTCCCCAGTCAAGGTGTTACACAACAAGTTGTTTAACAGATTCTTTTATGCATCCCTACATCTGACATATATCACGCTGCTTGGATCCCTCCCCCTGAGGTATTAATGAGCCAAGAACCAGGCCAATGTAAAGGAAAATATATTTGTATTTATTTAAATTAAAAGTAATAGAAATTGCACAACTACACACACCACCTTCTTTGTGGCTCACCATTAATTACTTGTTACACATATCAATTATACAAATTAGTTGAGCAAAAAAAACACACATCGAAATTCTATGCTTTTTACAAATTTCACTTCAAGAAATATTTAAACTGATCAATAACCAAAACAATTATAAATGTAGTGCTGTGCTATTTTGATTTTCCTCTGGCTTAAAAGGCTATCAGTAGGATTTAAAGATTGATACAAATACATATGGCAATTATGATTTCACCCACACTTTTGGTTTAAAATAAACACAGGGTGATTTAGCGCTTTGTTTTTCAGACCCTGCTACTTCGGTCTGTGTTGGGGAAGGCAGATAGAAAAATAGAAATTATTTGGGGAATTTCAGATTGCAGACACCCCCTTACCCCCTTCTGAAAGGCCTGTGTTAGGTGGAAAGCTGGACAAAAAGATTGGACTGATTTAAGAACAAAGATACCACTCTTCCTTAAATAAGTTGGGGTCAATAGGACAAACAGGATTACCCAGTAAAATTATAGGATATAGTTTTTCAGCGCACACAGGGAAGTGAGCTTTGTTAATTTCAAATTTTGATATAAATCACTGTGTAGTGTTCCACCAAATGGGGAATTAATTAAATTAAACTTTTAGTTAAGTAGACTAAGGATCTACACAGTTCCCCCCACCCCCACCTACTATGAAGGGAAAGGATTTAAGGCAAGCGGATCTCCCCAAATTTTGGTTTCGGTTTCCCAGAGCTCAGTTCAACTTACATGGAAAGCCTCTGTTTAAAGTTCAAGAAAGATAGCTGCATTTCAGGACACTCTGGAAAGATAGGGCAGGGGTCTGGTCACTCCACTTTCAAGGATGGCCTCCCGCTCTCCGCCATTGGACCCGTCAGATTTTAGGCCTTCCTAGCAATAGACAGCTCGATCCAGAGTCACTCTTAGCAATCTGCTCTGGTGTTTCCTTGCAGCTGTCAAATGTTAAGTTTCATCAGCACTCTGTGATGGTAAATTGAAGCAGCTCTGTCCCTTCCACCTAGTGCAGTCCCCCTTATATAGCAGCAATGACACCACCTATTCTGCAATCTTGGGGGAGTACCCTGCAAGAGGTCACATGATATGATTTGACAGTTACCCTTCTCTCTCCTCCCCACTCAAGCCCATCTCTGCAGACTGGTTTAAGAGTCTGAAGCAGACATATGGCAGCTTAAATTCACAAGTCCCATTTTTCTCCTGTCAAATTTTGGCAAAAACTAGTTATGTGGCAAAACTTCATAATTTTACTAATAACTGTCATAATATACATATTGTCTGATTCAGATAATCATGGGGAATTAAATAAATTGGCATTTCCGTAAAAGGCATAACAGTTATGAATATGCAATGTATTACTCATATTCCTAATTGTACACTCCAACCGTTCACCAACTCTCAAATTTGGAACATTTTCAGATCATCCAGAAACACATCTGAGTCGCAGTTGAATTAATTTCTATCTCCAAAATCACCTGGAAATTACCTACAAAAATGGTACATAATGAAGAGAATCTGCCTTATGATTGTTGGGAAAAAGGCCTAAGTTATAATAGTCCTCTTAAATTAATTGTAAATCTTTATGTGGGACAAATGGCAATTCTCTTGCCTTCATGCCGTATTGTCTCACTGCGTCAGCAGTAACCAGAGTGTTTATTATTCTTTTTGTGTTTGCAGCTTGATCTTTGAAGTTGGTTGCCTGTTTGAAGTTGTAGCCCCCAGTCTTCGCACCTTTTATTTATGCTCCAGCCAAGGGGAACTGTCCTGCTATCACTACCTTCAGAGCCAGCAAGTCTGGTGAACACTGGGGTTTCCATACCTTTAGCAGGACACACTTTATTGCAGTTGTAATTAGATGGGGGATGTAACATCCAGACTGGCAGTGTGGGATATCTTTGTGAAGTTTGCCTACCCACAAGCCAAAAGGGTTTGCCTCAGGCTGACATTTTTCCATAGAAAACAAAGTGGCTCTTCAATTGTCACTGGTATTTTGTATGCAAAACATAATATACATTACTTTTTGTCAACATGCACCATGGGCCTCATTCCAAGTCTGGCGGTAACCCTGCTGGTGCTCCTGGCGGGTTGCCGCCGGACTCAGAATTAATTACCGGCACCTGACTTCCCGGTGGCACCGGGCTATTCCAAGTCCAGCGGCCAGGAATTCAGGGCCTGTCAATTTTGTTAATCCCCATTCCCATAGAATCCAAAGGGACTCTATGGGAATGGGGACACATGAGCACCAGCACCGTTAACAATGGTGCCAGTGCTCTCGTGGCAAGTCTGCCTACCGTGGCCGCTGCGCTCAGCTGGGTCAGACCTGTCAGGAATAGCGGCTGCGGCAGCCAGAGTTGTAGTTTGCCGGTCCGGAAACAATGGTGCTGGTAGGCTTATCAGTACTGTTGTTTCCAGACCGGCAAACTTAGAATAAGGCGCCATGTCTTTTTCCCTGACATTTTTCCTGTTAGCAGTGGTACAATGTTCACATTTAAACTGTAAATACTCATGCCTAGCCGTTTTTGTGTCAGTATTCAAAAATCATGCTTTTCATGTGAAAGGGACCTTTGGTCTGGGGCGTTTGAATGCACCCCACATGCCCACCTTGTTCTTCCATGGCTCTTTGGTGGTTAAGAGCAGGACAGAGTGGGGTTTCATTAGGTGCAATTTCCTTCATTGGAGAGTGGGCTCTCCAGCCTCCCCTTCCATCTTTAAGTTGGAGGGTGTGGCACGGTACCCCCTTTCTTCCTTCATTAGGCAGTGGGGGGGTTCTCACCAGACATCCCTCTTGCCTCCAGACAGCAATGAAGGTGGTTAGTTCGCGAATAATAAAAAGAAAAAGAAGTAGTTCACTACTTTTAACACAATTATTTCCTCTGAAGAATTACATAGAATTGACAACAGCATACATGTATAAAAAGACATTTTTACCATTTCACAAAAACTCATTTGATGTATTTTCTCTGTGTGTGTGTGTGTGTGCGTGCATGCGTGCGTGCGTGTGTGTGTGTGTGTGTGTGTGTGTATTGATATTAGTTTCCATACGATTTTTCCATCCTTCCTTTTCATTCTTCCGATGGTTCGTCTGCTCGACTTTCACTTGGCTCCTCAATCAGTCATAAAGCATGTCTGTGGGGACAGATTTTCAACTGATTTATGTCGACCACTTTTTTTCTTCTGTCTGTTCTCCTTTTGGGATGCAGATCTTGTAGGCAACAGGTGATATTTTATCTACAGTTTCAAAGGTGCCATGCCAAGATGGCAGGAATCTCTGCTCCTTGGCATGATTCCTTTGAAAATTGTACAAGTAAACCTTATCCCCTGCTTCATATTCTTTTTTTGGTGGTCTTTAGGTCATACTAGGTTTTCATTCCTTTAGCTGACTTTTCTAAATTGCACTGAGCATAAGGTGCTTCCTCCAATTTTCAATGTACTCATGAGGAGTGGACACATTTATCAGTGTCTGCTCCTGAGTCCTATAGAGCTAATGGGGTGGTAACATCATTTTTCATCTGGCCATGAGCTCAAATGGAAACATCTTTGTTGCAGAAGATACTGTATCCCTAGAAGCCATCGGGACAAGCAGTAATCAGATGTCCCAACTGAGTCCAGAGTGTACCACAAACTTCTTTAAACGCTAGTCATAATTGTTTTGTTGAATCTCTCTACCCCCCAATTGAGGCCAGGTGGTAGGCAATGTGGAGTTTTTTTTTTTTTTTACCCCTAGAATCTCCCACATCTTCGTCATCACTTCACTGGTAAAATGACTTCCTCTGTCTGACTCAATCCTTTGCAGGAGACAGAAACGAGAGACGATGTGGTTGATCTTTAATGCAGCAGCTGTCTCCGCCTTACTATTCGGGGCTGGAAGCCATTCTACCCTCTTTGTGAACAAGCATGTCACAGTCAAGATGTACTTGTTTCCTAGAGGAGCGAATCACTGGCCTGATTATATCGACTTGCAAATCTGACCATGGTAGTGTCATTCTGCTTTTTTGTAGGGGCACTCTGAGTGTGAGTGAACTGGGTTGGAATTGAGCACAAACAAGACACACCAATAGGTAAGTGTCGAGTTCCTGGCCAATGTGTGGCCAGTAAGCAACCTCAGACAAGGCTTCTAATGCTGTGTGAAACCCCCTATGACTGGCAGTGGCCACATCATGGCACGGTTCATCAGGCTTCGAAATGATGTAGGTACCACCCACTGGTCACAGCCAGATGGGGCTCTCTTTACCAACTAACCGTCTTGGGTCTGACAAATCTTCTTGTGCCCTCTGCTCATCCACCTCCAACTCTCTGAGGGTCAAACGCTTCTCCAGGCAGAGAGTGGGGGTAGAGCTCTGTCTACGCCTGGGGCCTCCCTCTGGAACAGCCTCCCTACCTCTCTCAAACTTGAGCAGGACCACCTAAGGTTCTGGAAGCAACTCAAGACCTTCCTTTTTGTTTCTGCTTTCTCTCTCCCACTTGCTTGCTGATTTCCCTGTCTGCTCTGCCTACTGATTACCTGGCCACCGACTGAACTTACGGGACCAGGCACCTGCACAACCATTTGCCTTGCACTGCCTCCGGGCCTCCCAACAATTTAGGGACTGTATCTGCAACCCTACAGTCCCCTGACTCTCTGCACCTACGAGCCACCTCCCTGGCAGCATGTAAGAGTTCCTTTGAACTCTCCCCTACCCCCCAGCACTTCTCCCACTCCCTCCCCTGCACTTGTGCAATCTGAATGACACAAGGGCTAGTAAGATTGTTGTTTTGTCCATCTTCTGTCTTCCATTCCTTGTCTTGTCGCACCTAGAAACACTTTTGCAGAGGCACGTTATAAATGACTTAACATATCATATCATATCATAACATCTTGGAAAACTTCATCAGCACCCAGAAATCCTCTTTACTGGTATAATCTGATTCTCTTAAAGGAAAGCTCATGGGGTCTTCTATGTGTCAATAAGATTTTCCAATGATTGGGTCCTCTTTCTGTGCAGTGATCAAATCTTCATCTGGGGTATCTTGACTTCACTGGGCAGTCGAGAGTTAACTGTTTGCATGAGTTTGTGACCTGGTGATGGCAGCAACTTAGATTTCACCCAGCAGGGATTCTATTTCTATAAAATCCCCCTGCAGAGCTCTGGTTTTAGCCAGCTGATCAGCTAGGTAATTCCTAGTCTTATTTGGCCCCTCTATCTTGGAATGAGCCGCCCTTATCTTCTTCCTATAGATGTTCATCTCATTGGAGGTCACCAGATAGCCAATTGACTGGATCAGTTTGGCATGCTTTAGGGGTTTGTTGTTGGCACAAAGCATGCCTGACTTTTCCAGTTAATTAGGTGCTCCACAAACCCATTCCTGACATAATCAGAGTCAGTTGGTGGTGCACTGCAGTGAGAATGGCTTGATAAACGGCCATGAACTCTGCAATATGACTACTTCAGGGTCCTATTTTATAACCAGCAGTGGGTTCCAGGGTATCATTCACCCAGGCATTCTCAATGCCAGCCACCAGTTGTTTTTCTCTGTTGCTATCATCATGGTAGGAGCACCTAGCCACATAAAATGTGGGTATTTCCTGAAACGTTTGTTCTTCATAGACTTTGTGTGCAAAAGTTAAGTACACTTCTGTGTTGTTGTTGGTCATTGGACTTTTGTCCTTGAGACAGTTTTCTTGAGCACAATCATTCAAGTCCGCTGACCCTTGTGCTAGGAGACTCTTCTTGTTTTGGCCATATCTGACCTCCACAGGAAAGCCTTGTATGGACAGAATCCAGGAAGTATTTATGGAATTATTAACGTTCCCCGCCCAGATTCTGTCACTTTGTAGATATTGCAAGGGTTGGTGAGGAGTCTCGACAATTATGTGCTCCCCTTGGATGAATGGGCAGTAATTTTGCAATGCCCACACCATTGCCAGGAGTGCCTTCTTGCAATCATTGAATTTTTCCTCCACAGAGGACAAACTCTTTCTCCCGTATGAGATGCCTTTGTTGATCCTGTCATGCTTTTGGTACAATACCGCTGTCAGGGTTAAATTGATTCAATTGCTAATGCACCCCATACATTTCTTTGCAGTGGAGCCCAAATTATATTTAATTTGAGCTTACACTAATTAATGGGTAAGTGTGCTAAAATGTCTTACTGTTCACACTTTACCTAACTTTAAGTACTCTCTGTGTCATGTGGCTTCTTTTCTAATTGATGTTTTTAAATTACAATGTTTTCTCTTTAGTGATCAAAAAGTGAATTCCAGTTTTCAAGTACCTTACAATGCATTTTTACTCAATCTGACTAACTGCATGGCCAACATTGCCTCAAAAATGCTAATGAAGTCTTTATTTCTGTTTCTTCCATCATTTTTCCTCTCGACCTCCGGCAATGCCCGAATTGGATAAACTCACACCATATGGGTCGGATAACCTTTGTTCCTAAAACTTGTTTTATTTATCAAAATGCACTTACTTGCATTACTTTGTTGACTACCTATGAATTGAATTATCATTTGTCATGGTTGTGTCTGACCACCTAACTGGTTTGTTCTGTGTTTGGGTCATTTATACGCACTATGTATATGTTATTTGTACTTTTTTACTCCATTGTACAATTGACATGCAGCCTCAGTAGAAGAGCTAGTTGCTTGAAACACGTGTCAGGCTGCATCACCTTCCTGATTAAATTACAAACCAACGGATCTATACATCGATTGTGTGCACAGTGTGTTTGCAAAACAACCTTTTCCTTGTATCATTTACCTGGTGGTTAACTTGGCAGGTTTCCACTACGGCACTCACCTGCAGCCCTTTCAAACCATTCAAAATGGGTTGGTCCTTGCGCTGAACCCCGCTGTCTTGTTCTGCCAAACTTCTGCTTTCTCAATTAAATTTTAGGCTATAGTTTTTCATTGAACACTGGGAAGTGAGCTTTGTTAATTTTTAATTTTAACAAAAATCACCCTGTAGTTTTCCTCCAAATGGGAAATTAATTAAATTAATCATTTAGTTAAGTAAGCTAAGGATTGACACAGTTTTGCCCTCCTCCCACTATGAAGGCAAAGGATTTAGGGCAAGCAGATTCACCCACCTTTTGGTTTCCCAGAGCGCAGTTCTACTTGCATAGAAAGCCTCTGTTTAAAGTTCAGGAAATCCAGTTGCATTTCAGGACACTCTGGAAAGATAGGTCAAGGGCCTGGTCACTCCACTCTCAAGGATGGCCTCCCACTCTCCACCATTGGACCCCATCAGCTTTTAGGCGTACATAGCAATAGACAGCTCCACCCAGGTGCACTCTCAGAAATATCCTCTGGTGTTTCCTTGCAGCTGTCAGATGTTACATTTCATCAGCACTGTTTGATGGTAAATTTCAGCAGCTCTGTCCCTTCATCCTATTGCAGTCCTCATTATATAGCAGCAATTTTACAATCTTGGGGGAGTACCCTGCAAGAGGTCACACAATAGGATCGTTCAGTTACCCTTCTCTCTCGTCCCCACTCCAGCCCACCTCTACAGATTGGTTTTAGAGTCTGGAGCATGCATATGGCAGCTTAATTTACAAGCTAAATTTGTTCTCATGTCATATTTTTGGGAAAAACGAGTTATGTGGCAAAACTTCATAATTTTACTAATAACTAATAACTGCCATAATATACATATTTTCTGATTCAGCTAATAATGGGGAATTAAATAAGATGGCAGCCAGGTCCACACCATTTTACATGGCCATGTGGCAATTTTCTGCCATTTCTGTAAAAAGCATAACAGTTATGAATATGTAATTTATTACCCATATTTCTAATTTTACACTCCACCCGTTCACCAACTCTTACATTTGGGACATTTTCAGATCAGCCAGAAACACATCTTAGTTGTCAATTACAGATCCCTGAGTTGCAGGTGGATGCATTTTATATCTCCAAAATTTCCTGGAAATGGCCTAAAAAATTGTACATAAATGAAAGAGATCTGCCTTCTGGTTGCTGGGTAAAAGGCCTAAGTTATAATAGTCTTTTTAGATTAATTGTAAATCTTCATGTGGGACAAATGGCAACTCTCTCTTGCCTTCAGGCCATATGGCCTCACTGGGACAGCATGTAACCAGAGTTTGTATTATTCTCTTTGTGTTTGCAGTTTGCTGTTTGAAGTTGGTTGCCTGTTTTGAAGTTGTAGCCACCAGTCTTCACACCTTTTAGTCATGCTCCAGCCAAGGAGAACTGTCCTGCTTTCACTGCCTTCAGAGCCAGCAGGTCTGGGGAACACTGGGGTTTCCAGACATTTAGGGGTCGATTCATGGAGGAAATGTGCGCCGAAAATCCCAGCGCAAGCAGGCGCAAGGTGGCGCAAGCGTGAGAAACGCAGCACACATGCACGTGTGCGATTCAAGGAAGACGCTGCGCGTGTTTCCTATGGCACACGCGTGCACACACGGCGTGCGCTACGCGCACAGCAAAAGCACACATAGCGCAGCGCACACAACCAAAGTGTGCGGAACAGTGGGCGTAACACGCGGAATGGGGAATAACGCGTGAAAAAGAAGGCGTAACTGGGGAAGTACTGCAGGGAACTACACGGAACGCCCACACGCACGCCAACAACCCGTATTCATGGATTCGAATACGGGAAACCCGCGCACAGCAAAAGACGCACACAGGCGTCAACGCAGCCGCCACACGAAGGCAGGCGGAAGCGTCCCCACGCACAGTATAAAAGTGCACGCAAACAACAAACACGTATATACAGCTACAATGAATGCCCAATTTGTCGCAGCACTGATCTTGGGACACCGCAGGAGGAGGAGAATAGCCAGGGCATGCATTTTCGCACCACGGACAAGCCTTTTTGGGATGCCTGACGACCAGGTCTACGGCAGCTATAGGTTTCCACCCCATATCATCCTAGACCTGGTCAGGGAGTGGGAAGATGACCTTACATCCCTTTGCACCCAAGCATTGAGCCCCTTGGAGAAGGTGCTCAATGTCCTGCATTTATTGGCCACTGGGTCATTTCAGGGGACTACTGCCATAGTGGGGGGGGTCTCACAGGCCACGCAGTCACGCTGCCTACACCAGGTACTGGCAATCATGACAGCGCGCCCCTCAGTCCGCAGGCACATATACATGCCCAGAACACCCGCAGAAAGGCAGGCCGTTGTCCTGGATTTTTTCAGGGTGGCACACTTCCCCAAAGTGCTCGGTGCCATAGATTGCACCCATGTGGCCCTGCGTTCACCTAGGGCCACTGAGCACATCTACCGAAACCGCAAGCACTGGCATTCCATCGATGTACAGGTGGTATGCGATGCAAAGGGAATCATCACCTCTGTCTATGCAAACTACTCTGGCTCCACCTATGACAGTTTCATATACAGAATGTCCGCCCTGAGCCGGGCTCTGGAAGCTGGGCAGCATGCCGACACCTGGCTCCTAGGTGAGTACAAATGCCCTTGCACATGCATGCATGTCACACACACACAAATACACAAACCCCAATAATCACAACCATTTACACCTCCACAGGGGACAGTGCCTACCCTCTGAGCAACCACATGATGACGCCAATCCGGAACCCCACCACACCACCCCAGGTAAGATACAACGCTGCCAATATTGCAACCAGGGCCATAGTGGAGCGCACATTCGGAGTGCTCAAGTCACGTTTCCGCTCCCTTGACCGCTCTGGCGGGCAGCTACTCTATGCACCCTCAGTAGTGTGCAGGATCATTGTGGCAGCATGTGTCCTGCACAATGTTGCAACACGGCAGGGCGTACCGGTGGACATGGTGGTGCCTCCACATCCCCAACCACAGGCACAGGCGCTGCCCATGGGAGGGGACAGGGCACGTGGCGAGGAAGCCCGGACCCAGCTTGTGGCCACATTTTTCACCTAAACTCCCACCCATGCGGAGTGCACACAGGCCTGGCACATACCAGGTGACAATCGATGATGACAAAAAGACAGTCAACTGTCACAACCCTACCACCCTGAGATAGTTGCCATGGAAGTGCCACATTGTCTGCATCCCTACTTACTTAAACACAAGCTATCCTGTGTGACCAAAAGGCACACATATGACATGACATGATATGTCCTATACACAAGTATTTCAAGGTGCGATGAGGCAGGGAGGGGGGAACAAGGGAAGACAGACAACGATACTACTAGGCCAGGTGTCATTTAGATTGTGCAAGGGCAGGGGTAGGGGGAAGGGAAAAGTGCAAGGGGAAGGGGAGGGGGGAGTGCAGTACAGGGTAAGTAGACTAAAAAACAAATAAATAGGCCAGCTGGTGGCAACTGCAAAGGTAAGTGCAGACAAGTGCTGGGAAGGGGGGGCTGTAGGGATAGAGAGACAGTCCCGCAGTGCAGGGGTTGCCAGGGAGGCAGTGCAAGTGGAGAGTGGCTGGGCCAGGGACCGAGGTCGGTGAGAGTGGCCCAGTTGCAGATCCAGTGCAGTTCCAGTGAAGAATTTTGCAAGGGAGAGGCAGAGAGAAAGCAGAAGCAAAGAGGAAGGTCTTGAGGTGCTTCCGGAACCGGAGATGGTTCTCCTCAAGTTCCATTGAGGCAGGAAGGCTGTTCTAGAGGGAGGCCCCTGCCGCGGAGAGAGATCTACCCCCAGCTAATTGCTTTGAGAAGCGGATGACCCTGACATGCAAGGTGTGAATCACACACACCTAAAAAACAGCCCATGGCCATCACTGTTATGTCACTCAAACCCTCCCAAACCACAACATGACATGGCAAGCAATACCCATACACCAACACAGTAACAATAAGGTACACATTGCCATGTCAAAAATGTACAGTGGCATCAGACAATGATGCCTGACATGGAATCAGATGAAATGACTGACCAACAACCTCCCACCCAAAATAAGTCATTTCCAAATGCATTACAAGAGTTGTAGACGTAACATAACAATGAATGCCTGTCTACATGCACATTGTGCATTGCAAAATCAACACTGCAGCTTCTGTGTGCTGTGTCCAACTCCTGCAACACACTGCTCAGCGCACAGCACAGTGAACAGCCATTGTGTGTGATGCACACCCTGAGCATCACATCTAAGCAACAGACCACATCAAAAAGCAAATTAGGCATGTACAGGATCCATAATTGGTCACAGAACATCTGCTGCAGGGACACAGTGGGCACCAGAAGGCAAACAGTGTACACGTGGATATGCAAGGGTGGTTGTACATGTAGTGCATCAGAGTGCAAGTGTCAGTAAGGACATGCACTCAACATATGCATGTGCAATCAAGTGACCATCAGTGTCCTCTACACATCACATGTGAACATTCACCATGTGTACACCCCAGCATGTCAAACCACAACTATCCCCTCACACCTGAAAGGTAAACACAACACATGAACAGGCATTGATCAGCAGAACACAACATGTACATAGGATACCACCATTACAATGTCAGGGTCCCCATCACACTGCAGGGCAAGGCAACTATTAACAACAACCCCCCCCTCCCTCACAAATGCCCATGACCCACTGAACAACTGCACCTGGGTCATGGAGCCTTCAACCCTCAATTCCACCTGGTCACAGGATCACCTTTCCCCTTCGTCACCATCTCCCACCTTGTGTGTAAAAAGGTGCCTGCACCCTCAGAGTCCACCCTCATTTGCAAAATCACAAAATCCAAGCCAGAAAAACGAACCAGAACACCCTCCAGTAGATGACTTGACGTAGCAGTACCTCACAAAGGCCAAGTACTACCACAATGATGTAACAACCAAGGTAGTACAGTACAACAATGTCACAACAGGATGTGAACCATGTGTGGTACATAAAATAGAATGATGCACCATGAACGGATGTGTACTGTCACAGGTCCCGTGTACAGGCACGGGAGTGTCACGAAACAAACACCCCCACCTTGTCCCGGGTGCCTGCAAGGTCAAACTCACACAGGCCTCTGAGACCCTGGTGGGGAAGGAGGGTCAGGGATATGCAGTCGGGACAGGTGTTGGCACACTGGATAACTGGAATGAGTGGCAGGAGAGGGGAGGAGGAATGACACATGAAAGTAGGGAATGTACGAAAATGTACTACCTGCATGAACACATACACAATCCAAACAAACTTGGACATCATTGTCATGGCCTTCTGTAGTCCAGGCTTAGGAGTGGCACGAACCAACCACCCCCTCTAGGGTTTTGGCGCCTGCAAGTTTGGGGCTTACACAGGCATCCGCAACCCCAGCGGGGAAAGAGGGTTAGGGAACATTGCTTGGATAGGTATGGGAAGCAGGAACACCGGGTAGAGGGTACAGGTTTTAAAAATGGATAGGACTCCGGGTGATGAGGGGAAAAAAACATACCAAATTGAATTACACATTCATCCATGCATTAGTGCACCCCCCAGCAAGCCTATGCAGAGCAGTTTGAAAGAAAAACAACAAGACACTTAGCTCTGGTTTTGAGTGCTGGCCTCCTGCCGGCGCACTCTCAGGTCAGTTTACAGGAGCACTGCAATGCTGCAAAGAGAGCCACAGTCAATAACCTGTACATGCCCATTACACAAAAACACACCACCAAACATGCCCCATAGCAACAAACTACTCTACAAACAGACAATCTGGTGTAGATGCTTCGTACCCATATATAACATTACCCCTGTGATGGGTCATACACAGTCAATGCAGTAAGTCAGCCGCCGGTGGGTGCGTGGCAAATGGAACACCAATGTGTCACAATTCACACAACATGCAATGTTCCCTGGGTAAGCAGACAGACCCATATAGCAAGGCATGACTTCAGAACAAGTTGTGTTCCACCATGACGGAAACAAAGTTGGCAGTGCATGTATCAAAATGTACATGGAAATGAAATGCACTGCACCCGAGTATGTCCCTTGCTGTATGTCCCTGTGAGCTGCCCCTTTCCATGTCTCGGAAGGCTACATGGTTGATACAAGTGCCTCAATGGACCTTGGTGTACCGGAGGGTATGTGCCACTGCCCCTGCAGGTGTCCCAGACAACCTTACAATCAACAGCCATCAGTCCACCAACACATCTGAGCTGCATTGTGTGCTTCAACACCAATATTCGTCCAAGCTCACCCTCAGTGCTGTGACTAAGCCTGCATGTGCAACTCGCCTGGTGCAAGCTTTGCTGTGTTGTGGCCCCCCTGTGCTGCTCACCTTGCCTGGAGTTCCTTGGAACACGTCAGCAGTTCTAGGATGTAGGTCTGCAATCCCTGTGCCTCTGCTTGTGCACACATGTGCATGTGGGCACCAACAAACGTGTCCAGAATTCAGACGTCCAATGGGCCATGTCTGCTGGCAAAGGTGCTCTGGAGGCTCATCCCCCTGCAGAAAGGGCATGAAACACATGATTAATGCTTTAAAGTCATCTGTGTGTGTCCCTTCAGGCATCTCATTACTTGACCATGTCAGATACTTACATCAGAAATCACACCATCAGTCCGTCTTTCCCATCCAAAGTGTGGAACACACTATCTACGGCATGAATTGCAACAAGCACATGTACAGTAAAGATAAGAAACATACTACACAATGCATCGCAATGAATGTACACATTAATCATGAAACACCCCATCTAGCAAAAGCTGAACAGTGGACAATAACACTGACATCATCCCCACTAGGGGTGTCAACACAAGTCACACAGCACCAGACATGCCACAGATATGACAGTCCAAAGCCCTTGTGTAATAGGTTGTCACACCGAACCATCCTTGCGAGCCCATGGATAAGGGAGGCAGGAGTGGCATATGTGAGTCAAGGACCCCAATCAGCAGACACATACACAAGACAAGCCTGAAGGGCCCAGCTGGAACAGACAGTGGATGCCTTCAAAAGCCACAAAGCACCGCACCGTCACATAAAAGCACAAAAGACAAGCAATTTTAAACTATATTAACTAATTACACTAACTATGGAAAACCTACATTACCTAATTAAACTAACTATCAAATAGAAACTTAACTAACTAAACTAAAAGAAAAATCAAAAATGGCCACAGGCACCCAGGAGGGGGGAGGTACAGGGTGCTGCTCAACACCCACATGCGATGATGCTGAGCCAAAAAAAAACCTCCATGGGCTCAACGCCTGCACAGCCCGACCTATGTGGGAGATAGATGGTCATCCGAGTCTGACTCATCCTGGAAAGGAGGACGTGGCACAGTAGCCTGGCCACGCCTAGCCGCAGCTTGCCCTCGTCGGCAGCAAGTCTGCCGGACGGGTGAGCCTGGTTCTGTGTGGCGATGTGACGTAGGTCTGCATGCAGAACCTCACGTGATACACGTGCTTCCTCTTGCAAGGTAGCACGTGTAACACGGAGTTCTTCCTGCAAGGCCTGGCTGGACAACCGCTGCACCTCCCGGCAAGCCTGTAGCTCAGCCAAGATGGTACGCTCAAGCTGTGCAAACCTCTCCTGTGCCCGCTGCCTCTGGGACATCATAAGGACACCCAGAGTGGATTTGAGGGAAGCATACTCCTCCCTCAGGGCATCCATGTGCGCCTCTGCGTGAGCAGCAATTGCTTGACGCAGAGACGACATTTCAGCCTGGTGTGTCCTGTCTGAGGCCGCCATGCCCAGCCTGAGCGAGCGGGCCGTGGACCGTGCCGCCTGCTGCTGGAGAAGCACCTGCCTAGCAGGGGGGAGCACAGATCGGGCCACACGCTCCATGCTCTGAGCGATGTTCTCCATTGCTGCCCCCTGCCGTTCTGAATCGGCAGTCATATCTTGCTCCCACTCAGTATACTGCGGTTGCGCGCGGCGACCGCGTTGCCGGGCTTGACCCCTGCGGGACCCATGGACCGGGTGTCCTCGCTGTGTTGGCACCGCCCGCGGCTGCACGACTACATGCCCCCGTCAACGTGATGTCCCAGGCACATCAGTGACTGGTGTGGAGGGTGACCCTGCGTCCCGATCCACCACGGGCGGAGGAACCAAGACTGTCTGATCCCTCAGTGCAGGTGTCGCAGACAGAGGAGTGTCCACATCAGAATCACTCACCCCTGATACATGGACTTGATGCTCATCCAACTCAACATGGACATCAGAGTCGTCATCAAGGCTGGACTCATAGGCAGCCAGAGACAAGATGGACTGTAGCACTTGGGGGTTTTCCCCAAGTGCTTTTTCGTGGCCTACCACCCCACGACCCCCACTTGTGCCGGGTTGATGTAGTGGTAACAACCCTGTGTCTGGCATGACAACACCATCCTCCGCCTCCATTGCGTCATCACCTGAAAAATAGAGAGAAAAAAGGTCACTACACATGTCAGAAGCGCACAACACACACACACACACCGACAACAAACGCATCAGGCAGACATGTGACACACAACATATAACCTGGCATGCATGCTGGGTCAACTTTGAATTGCTTCTGTGATCAGACCTATTGAAAGGTGGCAGTTTCCATGGAAGTGGGTCTATGCAGTGCAGAAAATGTGTACGCCACTCACTACCTACATGTACAAGGACTCCATGGTGTGTGCCAGGAAATGTGAAGGCAGTGCAAGGTCAAATTCAGGCATCACGTGCATTGTGCATTCAATGTGTACCATATCTAGAAGCCAAGCACCCCTCCACCCCAGTACCAAAGCAGGGATGCCTAGCATGCTATCAAAAGGCTGACCATACACCTCTGTATTGACAGGCAGTGTTGACTGGCATCAACAGCTTAATGTGATTCAAGTGACAACACTGCAAATGATGATGGGACAGTAAGCAGGACACATGATGAAAACTCTGGAGGCCGCCCACGTGTGAAGAAGACACAACAACAGTTGGACAGAGTCATTGGCCATTGAACAGGCTGAGGCCTGTGAGCCACACAGATTGTCAGACCCTAAACATGTGTGCAACGCAGTACTGAGCCACAGTTGACATGGGAAGGCTGATGAGATGCCATGCAATGTATGTAACCAAGGACTTGTATTACAGTGATCATCCAGTCAAGGACACATAGGGGCATGCGTGCAAGGCACATGGAGCATGAATGGGCACTCATGTCCCTGCGGGGCATCTGACCTATGCACAGTACAAGTGAGATACCCTGCATCAAGTACTAAGGCTGTACCACACGGCATATTTCTGGCAGATTCTACGCTGGAAGTTAGCATCTACACAGGACACATGAACAGGAAAGTACACATTGGCAAGATTGAAGCAGACCAGTGCAAAGGTGGAACTGGGGTGCAGAGTGGCAGAGGAGGGGCAAGGGAGCATGCCTACATGGAGTCCCCGCATGCAGGCAGAGGAGACATGCATCACGGAAGCATTGCATTACTTACACATCAGAACCATGTACACGTCACATGTAGTGGCAATCATGCACAACACATCCCACATGTGAAACACACACGTCCTCAACAAACACACATCAACACTCACTGGACTGGGCATCAAAGTCCAGCATCTCTCCCACTCCTTCGACCAATTCAGGTGGTATGACCTCCGCAACGAGTGCCTCATGCGGAGTGAGCTCTTCCTCCTCTGGTGCAGGCCCACCGCCAGTCACCAGAGTCAAGTTGTAATTAGAGGCACGCTTAGCCTTAGTGCTGCGTTTGATGTCATTCCAACGCTTTTTGCACTCTTGCGCCGTGCGCACCTCATGGCCGAATGAACTGACATGTTCCGCAACATGCTTCCAGTGGGTGTCACGTTGGGCAGCCGTAGTCTGACTATTGGCACCCACTAGCATGTCACGGCTGTGGCCCCGCACGTAGCCCACGAGGAAGTCCAGTTCCTGCTTGCAGAAAGGCTTCTTCCTCGACGTGCAGGAGGTCGTGGCTGTGTGTGGGGTCCAGCCTGTGCTGCAGGTGCAACCTTCCTCCTCTTGGACTGTTGCGCAGACCCTGGCTGGCTAATGCCGCCCTGACCAGTATGGCCAGTGCGTTCGGTGGATTGAGCCAAGGGAGTGGCAGGTGGAGGGACGACCAAAGGCCTGACTTGTGTCAGTGGCAGCTGGGTGCCCTCTAATGGACCCTGCGCAGCAACATCAGCTGTGGCAGGGACATTGACCGCAACGGTCCTGGTTGGCAGACTCACAACCAGGGTGTTGTTGGGTGCATCTACCCCTGCACTTGCCAACACCCGGCTGTTCGGGGCAGCAGATGACATAACTGCCCCAGGGACATGTGTCTTGGTCTGAGCAGCCAGGCCTGCCCCTATGGTTTCCCTCCTGGCCTGTTGGAAATCTACCAAGGGCTACTCAAGTGCCAACGCAGCCTGCGCTGACAGACCCTGAGCCTGGGTGGCAGTGTCCACAGCTGCACCTGCAGCTACCACTACCCTTGGGGCCGTGGCAGTCGATGGAACCGTCTGCCGGGTCACACGGGCGCCAGTGCCAGATGCAGAAGCTGCATCCCCCGGAACCACAGGGGGTGGTGGCATGACTGCACCGACACATGGCACAACATTGTGCTCAAGTGGCGCACCCCTGCCTCTTCCCCCTCTGTGGCTGCCCTGGACACCCTGGAGTCCCCCTACTCCCTGGTCACCACGGCCACGTCCCCGACCACGCCCACCATGAGGAGTACGCCCAGCTGAGGCGCCCCTCACCTTTGGTGTCCTCCCAACCATGGCACAGATGTAGTAGTGATGGCACAGATGGAGTAGTGCTAATGGGAGGTGTACACTACAATTGACCTGGGCAATTGGGGTGAAGGGGGTGGGAATCAAGATGTTAACAGCCCCCCTGCACCTGCAAGGCTGCATGTGACCCCGGTGATGTAGTGACGGGTCACGCAATGCTCAGGCACCCCAAAACTGCAGTAAAACCGTGCACGCAACCCTGAAGCCTACGTGCGTGGATTCAACCTCCCGCAGTACGCGATGGCACCCAGTAACACGAATAATGCGTACGCGTGGGACACGCAGGCTACAATGACATTCGAAAATGGGTGCGATACACAGGGGCACCCGCAGTGGGAAAAAGAGCGTGTGCGACTCACCATCTGACTAGCGCGATGCAGAAAAACACGCGTAGCCAATACCCCGCCAAAAGAAGAGATACGTCCTTGATAGCTGTAAAGTTGTGATGGCGCGCAAAACAACAGGAAGCAGCAACACACGTCGGTCTCCACGAAAGGCACGTACAGCGAACTGCTGGCCCCGCTCACCTTTAACCCGTGCTGAGGGAAACGCCCACGCGCGTCACATCACTTACGCGCATGGGCCCTTACCTCGGATTACACGCGGACGTGCAGTTTATCACGCACGCTGAAACGCCCATGCACGCCTGCGCGCGTCACGTCACAGGGGCGCTTGCGCTTGAAGGGCCGTCTTTCCAATGAAATTGCGTATGCGCGCAGAAGCGCTTACGCGCTAAGAGCCTTTCCTCGAATTACACGCTGACGTGCAGAATTTTCACGTGCCAAATCACTCCGTATCAAGCTGGCCACGCGTAAGCACACGGAAGACCACGCTCCTGCCCAGAAGGCCTAATTACTGCCCCCCAGAGCCCCAAGCACGCTCCCATCTGCCATCTGCTGCTGCCTGACTGCCTGCTGCCCACGTGCCCTGCCATTTGCTGCCTGCACATCAGCCAGGGGTGCTGTTGCTGTGACCACCCCTGCTGGAACCGAAGACTCCCGACTGGGATTCCATCGCTCCACACCCCAGTCCCAGGACCCAGTTGCCCACCCACTCCTGCCTCTGGGGTTGTCATGTCGGGCACTGCAACATCTGGCACCACTGACAACCCCCGGCCAGAGAGGCAGAGGGGCACCAGCTTTAGTGCCAGGGAAGTTGGTGTCCTGGTGGAGCAAGTCCTGGGGCAGTATGATGCCCTCTTCGGAAGTTCCCACGCCGACAAGGAAGGACGGACTCGGATCTGGACGGACATTGTGACTGCCATCAACGCGGAGGGGGTGGCAGTCCGCGACTTCCAACATGTCAAGAAGCGCTGGTAGGACTTCACGTCCAGGACCCTGAACAAGGCCCGGCGCCTCTTGAAGGCAGTGGATGCTAAGGGGCGCCAGGGCCACTTGTCGGAAGATCAGATGAGGGTCCTGGAATGCATATCCCCAGCGCTCCACATCCAGGTCCTTGGGAGGCAGACCCGTCTGGAGTCGAGCGGTAAGTGTACATGCATCCTGATTGTAAGCTGTGCGTGTGGTGATGTTTCAGTAGTGTGCAGGTTGCACATCTGTTTGTATGGGGTCGAGTATGGGTGGGGGTGTACAGGGCCGTGAGGCTAACACATGCGAGGGCTGTTATGTGTGAGACATGGATGGTGCTTGTGTGTGTAGGCTTGCATGCCAAATGCAGTTGTGTGGGCACACATGTTTGGATGAATGTGTATGTAAGTAGACATGTTTGTGATGTCACGCATGTATGTTGTTTTCAGCTGCATGTATCAGCACTGTGTACATGTGCATGTGTGTGTATTTGACAAGGGTGCAACAGTGATGCAACATGGATGCATGTGACAGCGGGATGTGGAAGCCTGATTGGCAGATGTGACATGGATGCCCATCTGAACACTGCGACACTTGGCAGAGGTGTACACATGCATGCAAGTGTGGTGGTGTGTGTATATGTGTAGTGCACTCCCTGTGTTGCATGTGGTGTCTGGCTCACCATTGCCTGCTCATGCTGTTTTATGTGTATGGATGGTGCTGGCAGTTGCGATATGGCTGTGGTATGGCTCATGTGTGCAAGTTGAAATGACATGTGTGTTGGGGATTGTGATGGCATGTCTGAGGTTCGCCAATGCCACTCATGTACAACTGTCATGTGTGTATGTGTACATTGTACAGTGCCCTGATGCCTGTGTTTTATTTCTCC
Source organism: Ambystoma mexicanum (assembly GCF_040938575.1). NCBI lineage: Eukaryota > Metazoa > Chordata > Amphibia > Caudata > Ambystomatidae > Ambystoma > Ambystoma mexicanum. The sequence goes on along the minus strand of NC_090922.1, from coordinate 490,327,149 downwards.
CTGTCTGCAGCGTCAACTGATAAAGAGGGCGGATGAGGTGCTGTGGAGCACAGCGGCGGGATCCCACCGCCAGCCGGAGACGCAAGGCCCGGCTCCCCTCCCAGGTTGTGATCTCGTCGGGGAGTGAGGAGTCCGGTGCCGCGTCCCAGGCCGCAGCTGCCGGGGGGAGGTCCAAGAGGCAGAGGTTGGAGTTGGACTCCTCGGCAGCAGAAGGGGCAGCTGGGACCCCACAGGGCCCAATGGGGGAAGATGGCACGGTGTCATCCAGGTTGGTGGGGGGTTTGGTGGAGGAGGAGGCCGTGCAAGCAACAGAGACGGGGTCTGGAGGTGGGGATTCCACTGGTGCTAGTGTTGCAGTGCAGGACCAGGGACAGGAGGCAGCACAGGCCGCCGCGGAGGTGCCTGTGTGCAATCCTGTCCCTGTTCCTGTCCCTGCATCATCTTGTACCAACAGGGATGCCTACGTCCAGACCCGTTTTCAGGCAGGGGATGAGCTCACGACTACTAGCCTTCCTCTGCCTGCGGACGTGGCTATCCGGGTCTGGGTTGAGCCTGTCCTGACTGGTGTGGCATTGCGTCAACGGGCCATGCGAGGTGACCTGCAGTCTTTTCATGAGGAGACTGCACGTAATCTCGAATGGCTCGTTGACCGCGTCGGCCTACTGGGACAGGTCACCCAGGCTGGATTCCTCTGTTTGATGGGGCTTGCTACGACCCCCTCCTCAACTGAACCCCCTATGCGCCAGTCGTCCTCCGTGCCATCTTCCCACCCATCAGTCACTTGGGTGCCCTGTGGAGCTGTCTCTGACGGTGCGGCCAGGCTGGTGGAGGAGGCATCCCTGCCACAGTCGGGAGTCGGACGCCCAGCAGGGGTGGCCACATCAACGACTGCACCCCAGCCTGCGGAGGATGTGCAGGCAGCAGGAGGCAGTGCACGGGCAGAGGCACAGCAGCAGCAGCAACGTGGTGGGAGCCATGATGGCTCGGGGCCTTCGACATCGGAGGGGCAGGCATCGGCCAGAGGGCAGGAGGACCCAGGACGGGAAGTGTCTTCCGTGTGGCAGCGGTTGGGCCACGCCATACATGCGGAGCGGCAGCGGGCGGAAGAGGCACGGCTCACGATGGTCAGGGCGGAGAACTCCATGCGGAGGGCCCTGAGGTGGGCCGAGTGCCTCGAGGCAATCCGCAGGGGGTTGGAGGTGGACACGTCGACGGCCATGCAAACTCTCGGGGCCATGGAGGAGGGCCGCCTCCGGGACACTGAGCAGGAGTTCGATGATGCCCTAGCCCGGGACATCCAAAAGTGAGCCGTCGGACTAGCCCGCTGCCCTTGTAAATAGTTCTGTAGTTAGTGTTAGGTTTCCTTTGGTTTTGCATTTTTTTTGGACCTTTTGGACAATGGGCCACATTTTTGTATATAGTTTTTTTTTATTAGGTAGTGTCATTAGATAGGTTTCATTTCTTCTGTTGGGATCATGGACCCTGGATTGTTTATCTGTATATAGTTGACTGTTGGATTTTCATTTTTTTTTTACAATTTACCCATGGATCAATGGCTTTCAATTTTAATTTTCCATTGGATTTACTTTTGTGGACTGTGACTTTGGACACCTTTCCTTTGGATTATGATTTGTAGTTTTGCATTATTTCACGGACATGCTGTTTTTTATTTTTTTTAATTCCCATTTTTGTTTGTTTATTTTTGATTCAATTTATGTTTCTTTTAATACATATTTTTTGTTCAAACTTCAATGTGTAGTATCATCTCATAGGTTTCATGCATATCATGATGTGGGTTTTGAGATTCACTGACACCCATTGGGTGTATGTGAGGGACATGTGTTCATTTCCAAACTTGCAATTGGGGTTTTATCATGTTATTGCCAATTCTAAGTGGGTGGATGCAATACTCGGGTGGGTGTTTGGCATTTGGAGGCTGACCATAGGGGCCAGGGATCTAGATTGTGATGACATGTTGGCTGGGGGACATGAGTGGGGGCATGCTGGCAGGTGCCCCACAGTGCTGGGGGGTGGGAGTGCAGGGGGACATGAGTTGGACATGAGTGGGGGCCTGCTGGCAGGTGCCCCACAGTGCTGGGGGGGTGGGGGTGCAGGGGGACATGAGTTGGGGCCTGGTGGAGGGTGCCCCACAGTGCTGGGGGGTGGGGGTGCAGGGGGACATGAGTTGGACATGAGTGGGGGCCTGCTGGCAGGTGCCCCACAGTGCTGGTGGGTGGGGTTGCAGGGGGACATGAGTTGGACATGAGTGGGGGCCTGCTGGCAGGTGCCCCACAGTGCTGGGGGGTGGGGGTGCAGGGGGACATGAGTTGGGGCCTGGTGGAGGGTGCCCCACAGTGCTGGGGGGTGGGGGTGCAGGGGGACATGAGTTGGACATGAGTGGGGGCCTGCTGGCAGGTGCCCCACAGTGCTGGGGGGGTGGGGTTGCAGGGGGACATGAGTTGGGGCCTGGTGGAGGGTGCCCCACAGTGCTGGGGTTGGGGGTGCAGGGGGACATGAGTTGGACATGAGTGGGGGCCTGCTGGCAGGTGCCCCACAGTGCTGGGGCGTGGGGGTGCAGGGGGACATGAGTTGGGGCCTGGTGGAGGGTGCCCCACAGTGCTTGGGGGTGCGGGTGCAGGGGGACATGTGTGGGGGCCTGGTGGAGGGTGCCCTGCACTGCTGGGGGGTGGGGGTGCAGGGGGACATGAGTTGGGGGCCTGGTGGAGGGTGCCCCACAGTGCTGGGGGGTGGGGGTGCAGGGGGACATATGTTGGACATGAGTGGGGGCCTGCTGGCAGGTGCCCCACAGTGCTGGGGGGTGGGGGTGCAGGGGGACATGATTTGGACATGAGTGGGGGCCTGCTGGCAGGTGCCCCACAGTGCTGGGGGGTGGGGGTGCAGGGGGACATGAGTTGGGGCCTGGTGGAGGGTTCCCTGCAGTGCTGGGGGGTGGGGGTGCAGGGGGACATGAGTTGGGGCCTGGTGGAGGGTGCCCCACAGTGCTGGGGGGTGGGGGTGCAGGGGGACATGAGTTGGGGCCTGGTGGAGGGTGCCCCACAGTGCTGGGGGGTGGGGGTGCAAGGGGACATGAGTTGGGGGCCTGGTGGAGGGTGCCCCGCAGTGCTGGGGGGTGGGGGTGCAGGGGGACATGAGTTGGGGGCCTGGTGGAGGGTGCCCCACAGTGCTGTGGGGTGGGGGTGCAGGGGGACATGAGTTGGACATGAGTGGGGGCCTGTGGCAGGTGCCCCACAGTGCTGGGGGGTGGGGGTGCAGGGGGACATGAGTTGGACATGAGTGGGGGCCTGCTGGCAGGTGCCCCACAGTGCTGGGGGGTGGGGGTGCAGGGGGACATGAGTTGGAGCCTGATGGAGGGTGCCCCACAGTGCTGGGGGGTGGGGGTGCAGGGGGACATGAGTTGGGGCCTGGTGGAGGGTGCCCCACAGTGCTGGTGGGTGGGGGTGCAGGGGGACATGAGTTGGGGCCTGGTGGAGGGTGCCCCACAGTGCTGGGGGTGGGGATGCAGGGGGACATGAGTTGGGGCCTGGTGGAGGGTGCCCCACAGTGCTGGGGGGTGGGGGTGCAGGGGGACATGAGTTGGGGCCTGGTGGAGGGTGCCCCACAGTGCTGGGGGGTGGGGGTGCAGGGGGACATGAGTTGGGGGCCTGGTGGAGGGTGCCCCACAGTGCTGGGGGGTGGGGGCGCAGGGGGACATGAGTTGGGGGCCTGGTGGAGGGTGCCCCACAGTGCTGGGGGGTGGGGGTTCAGGGGGACATGAGTTGGACATGGGTGGGGGCCTGCTGGCAGGTGCCCCACAGTGCTGGGGGGTGCGGGTGCAGGGGGACATGTGTGGGGGCCTGGTGGAGGGTGCCCTGCACTGCTGGGGGGTGGGGGTGCAGGGGGACATGAGTTGGGGGCCTGGTGGAGAGTGCCCCACAGTGCTCGGGGGTGGGGGTGCAGGGGGACATATGTTGGACATGAGTGGGGGCCTGCTGGCAGGTGCCCCACAGTGCTGGGGGGTGGGGGTGCAGGGGGACATGAGTTGGACATGAGTGGGGGCCTGCTGGCAGGTGCCCCACAGTGCTGGGGGGTGGGGGTGCAGGGGGACATGAGTTGGGGCCTGGTGGAGGGTGCCCCGCAGTGCTGGGGGGTGGGGGTGCAGGGGGACATGAGTTGGGGCCTGGTGGAGGGTGCCCCACAGTGCTGGGGGGTGGGGGTGCAGGAGGACATGAGTTGGGGCCTGGTGGAGGGTGCCCCACAGTGCTGGGGGGTGGGGGTGCAAGGGGACATGAGTTGGGGGCCTGGTGGAGGGTGCCCCGCAGTGCTGGGGGGTGGGGGTGCAGGGGGACATGAGTTGGGGGCCTGGTGGAGGGTGCCCCACAGTGCTGTGGGGTGGGGGTGCAGGGGGACATGAGTTGGACATGAGTGGGGGCCTGCTGGCAGGTGCCCCACAGTGCTGGGGGGTGGGGGTGCAGGGGGACATGAGTTGGACATGAGTGGGGGCCTGCTGGCAGGTGCCCCACAGTGTTGGGGGTGGGGGTGCAGGGGGACATGAGTTGGAGCCTGGTGGAGGGTGCCCCACTGTGCTGGGGGGTGGGGGTGCAGGGGGACATGAGTTGGGGCCTGGTGGAGGGTGCCCCACAGTACTGGGGGGTGGGGGTGCAGGGGGACATGAGTTGGGGCCTGGTGGAGGGTGCCCCACAGTGCTGGGGGGTGGGGATGCAGGGGGACATGAGTTGGGGCCTGGTGGAGAGTGCCCCACAGTGCTGGGGGTGGGGGTGCAGGGGGACATGAGTTGGGGCCTGGTGGAGGGTGCCCCACAGTGCTGGGGGGTGGGGGTGCAGGGGGACATGAGTTGGGGGCCTGGTGGAGGGTGCCCCACAGTGCTGGGGGGTGGGGGTGCAGGGGGACATGAGTTGGGGGCCTGGTGGAGGGTGCCCCACAGTGCTGTGGGGTGGGGGTGCAGGGGGACATGAGTTGGACATGAGTGGGGGCCTGCTGGCAGGTGCCCCACAGTGCTGGGGGTGGGGGTGCAGGGGGACATGAGTTGGACATGAGTGGGGGCCTGCTGGCAGGTGCCCCACAGTGCTGGGGGGTGGGGGTGCAGGGGGACATGAGTTGGAGCCTGGTGGAGGGTGCCCCACAGTGCTGGGGGTGGGGGTGCAGGGGGACATGAGTTGGGGCCTGGTGGAGGGTGCCCCACAGTGCTGGGGGGTGGGGGTGCAGGGGGACATGAGTTGGGGCCTGGTGGAGGGTGCCCCACAGTGCTGGGGGGTGGGGATGCAGGGGGACATGAGTTGGGGCCTGGTGGAGGGTGCCCCACAGTGCTGGGGGGTGGGGGTGTAGGGGGACATGAGTTGGGGCCTGGTGGAGGGTGCCCCACAGTGCTGGGGGGTGGGGGTGCAGGGGGACATGAGTTGGGGGCCTGGTGGAGGGTGCCCCACAGTGCTGGGGGGTGGGAGTGCAGGGGGACATGAGTTGGGGGCCTGGTGGAGGGTGCCCCACAGTGCTGGGGGGTGGGGGTGCAGGGGGACATGAGTTGGACATGAGTGGGGGCCTGCTGGCAGGTGCCCCACAGTGCTGGGGTGGGGTTGCAGGGGGACATGAGTTGGGGCCTGGTGGAGGGTGCCCCACAGTGCTGGGAGGTGGGGGTGCAGGGGGACATGAGTTGGGGCCTGCTGGCAGGTGCCCCACAATGCTGGGGGTGGGGGTTCAGGGGGACATGAGTTGGACATGGGTGGGGGCCTGCTGGCAGGTGCCCCACAGTGCTGGGGGGTGCGGGTGCAGGGGGACATGTGTGGGGGCCTGGTGGAGGGTGCCCTGCACTGCTGGGGGGTGGGGGTGCAGGGGGACATGAGTTGGGGGCCTGGTGGAGAGTGCCCCACAGTGCTGGGGGGTGGGGGTGCAGGGGGACATATGTTGGACATGAGTGGGGGCCTGCTGGCAGGTGCCCCACAGTGCTGGGGGGTGGGGGTGCAGGGGGACATGAGTTGGACATGAGTGGGGGCCTGCTGGCAGGTGCCCCACAGTGCTGGGGGGTGGGGGTGCAGGGGGACATGAGTTGGGGCCTGGTGGAGGGTGCCCCGCAGTGCTGGGGGGTGGGGGTGCAGGGGGACATGAGTTGGGGCCTGGTGGAGGGTGCCCCACAGTGCTGGGGGGTGGGGGTGCAGGAGGACATGAGTTGGGGCCTGGTGGAGGGTGCCCCACAGTGCTGGGGGGTGGGGGTGCAAGGGGACATGAGTTGGGGGCCTGGTGGAGGGTGCCCCGCAGTGCTGGGGGGTGGGGGTGCAGGGGGACATGAGTTGGGGGCCTGGTGGAGGGTGCCCCACAGTGCTGTGGGGTGGGGGTGCAGGGGGACATGAGTTGGACATGAGTGGGGGCCTGCTGGCAGGTGCCCCACAGTGCTGGGGGGTGGGGGTGCAGGGGGACATGAGTTGGACATGAGTGGGGGCCTGCTGGCAGGTGCCCCACAGTGTTGGGGGTGGGGGTGCAGGGGGACATGAGTTGGAGCCTGGTGGAGGGTGCCCCACTGTGCTGGGGGGTGGGGGTGCAGGGGGACATGAGTTGGGGCCTGGTGGAGGGTGCCCCACAGTACTGGGGGGTGGGGGTGCAGGGGGACATGAGTTGGGGCCTGGTGGAGGGTGCCCCACAGTGCTGGGGGGTGGGGATGCAGGGGGACATGAGTTGGGGCCTGGTGGAGAGTGCCCCACAGTGCTGGGGGTGGGGGTGCAGGGGGACATGAGTTGGGGCCTGGTGGAGGGTGCCCCACAGTGCTGGGGGGTGGGGGTGCAGGGGGACATGAGTTGGGGGCCTGGTGGAGGGTGCCCCACAGTGCTGGGGGGTGGGGGTGCAGGGGGACATGAGTTGGGGGCCTGGTGGAGGGTGCCCCACAGTGCTGTGGGGTGGGGGTGCAGGGGGACATGAGTTGGACATGAGTGGGGGCCTGCTGGCAGGTGCCCCACAGTGCTGGGGGTGGGGGTGCAGGGGGACATGAGTTGGACATGAGTGGGGGCCTGCTGGCAGGTGCCCCACAGTGCTGGGGGGTGGGGGTGCAGGGGGACATGAGTTGGAGCCTGGTGGAGGGTGCCCCACAGTGCTGGGGGTGGGGGTGCAGGGGGACATGAGTTGGGGCCTGGTGGAGGGTGCCCCACAGTGCTGGGGGGTGGGGGTGCAGGGGGACATGAGTTGGGGCCTGGTGGAGGGTGCCCCACAGTGCTGGGGGGTGGGGATGCAGGGGGACATGAGTTGGGGCCTGGTGGAGGGTGCCCCACAGTGCTGGGGGGTGGGGGTGTAGGGGGACATGAGTTGGGGCCTGGTGGAGGGTGCCCCACAGTGCTGGGGGGTGGGGGTGCAGGGGGACATGAGTTGGGGGCCTGGTGGAGGGTGCCCCACAGTGCTGGGGGGTGGGAGTGCAGGGGGACATGAGTTGGGGGCCTGGTGGAGGGTGCCCCACAGTGCTGGGGGGTGGGGGTGCAGGGGGACATGAGTTGGACATGAGTGGGGGCCTGCTGGCAGGTGCCCCACAGTGCTGGGGTGGGGTTGCAGGGGGACATGAGTTGGGGCCTGGTGGAGGGTGCCCCACAGTGCTGGGAGGTGGGGGTGCAGGGGGACATGAATTGGGGCCTGCTGGCAGGTGCCCCACAATGCTGGGGGTGGGGTTGCAGGGGGACATGAGTTGGACATGAGTGGGGGCCTGCTGGCATGTGCCCCACAGTGCTGGGGGGTGGGGGTGCAGGGGGACATGAGTTGGGGCCTGGTGGAGAGTGCCCCACAGTGCTGGGGGGTGGGGGTGCACGGGGACATGAGTTGGGGCCTGGTGGAGGGTGCCCCACAGTGCTGGGGGGTGGGGGTGCAGGGGGACATGAGCTGGGGCCTGTTGGAGAGTGCCCCACAGTGCTGGGGGGTGGGGGTGCAGGGGGACATGAGTTGGACATGAGTTGGGGGCCTGGTGGAGGGTGCCCCACAGTGCTGGGGGGTGGGGGTGCAGGGGGACATGAGTTGGACATGAGTGGGGGCCTGCTGGCAGGTGCCCCACAGTGCTGGGGGTGGGGGTGCAGGGGGACATGAGTTGGGGGCCTGGTGGAGGGTGCCCCACAGTGCTGGGGGGTGCAGGTGCAGGGGAACATGTGTGGGGGCCTGGTGGAGGGTGCCCCGCACTGCTGGGGGTGGGGGTGCAGGGGGACATGAGTTGGGGGCCTGGTGGAGGGTGCCCCACAGTGCTGGGGGTGGGGGTTCTGGGGGACATGAGTGGGGGTGCAGGGTAGTCCCCCGTGGTGTGGGCTGCCTGCAGGGGCCGTGGAGGTTGTGGAGCGAACACCTGGGAGGACCCACACAGCCAATTCACGTGTAGTACTCCTGAAATACACGTACCCTGCTGATATCGCGTGTGAAACTTCCCGCGCACCCCAAAATACACGTACCCAGGACATTCGCGTGTGGAACTTCCAGCGCACCCCTGAAATACACGTACCCTGCTAAATTCACGTGTGTAACTTCCAGCGCACCCCTGATTTACACGTACCCTGATGGAATCGCGTGTAGAACTTTCTGCGCACCCCTGAAATACACGTACCCTGCTGAATTCACGTGTGTAACTTCCCGCGCACCCCGAAATACACGTACCCAGGACATTCGCATGTGGAACTTCCAGCGCACCCCTGATATACACGTACCCAGCTGAAATTGCGTGTGAAACTTCCCGCGCACCCCTGAAATACACGTACCACGCTCGCACAGGGCCAATCGCGTGTGAAACTTCCCACGCACCCCAGTAATACACGTACCCTGCTGAATTCACGTGTGTAACTTTCCGCGCACCCCGAAATACGCGTACCAGGACATTCGCGTGTGGAACTTCCCGCGCACCCCTGAAATACACGTACCCTGCTGAATTCAAGTGTGAAACTTCCCGCGCACCCCTGATGTACACGTACCCTGATGGAATCGCGTGTTGGACTTCCCGCACACCCCTGAAATACACGTACCCAGCTGAAATAACGTGAGGAACTTCCCGTGCACCTCAGTGATACACGTACCCCGCTTGCCGTGCTGGTACAGGGTTAGCGCAGCCCTTTGCGCTGGATTGGGAATTTTGATTGCTTTTCCCTGCGCAAGGGGCGTTCTTGGGGGCGTAACTGGCGCTGCTGCAGGGTCGCTGCGCCACTGTGCGCCACGGCTGGTTTTGGTGGCTGGAATCCATGAATACGCTGTGCGCGGAAATGTATTTTGGCGCACGCGGCTGGCGCAGGGTTTCGCACGCGCACACTGTGCGCCAGCCGCGTGCGCCACTTGTGCACTGAATTCTATGAATTACCCCCTTAGCAGGACACACTTTATTGCAGTTGTAATCAGATGGGGGATGTAACATCCAGACTGGCAGTGTGGGATTTCTTTGTGAAGTTTGCCCATCCACAAGCCAAAAGGGTTTGCTTTGGGCTGACATTGTTCCATGGAAAACAAAGTGGCTCTTCAATTGTCACTGGTGTTTTGTATGCGAAACATAATATACATTACTTTTTGTCAACACGCACATGTCTTTTTCCCTGAAAGTTTTCCTGTTAGCAGCGGTACCATTTTCACATTTAAACTGTAAATACACATGCCTAGCCATTTTTGTGACAGTTTTTTAAAAATCCTGTTTTTCTTGGGAAAGGGACCTTTGATTTTACTTCTTGCTTTGTGAATTAAAATGCTGCTTTTCCTTGGTTAATGAGATGTAGGCCTTTTTCACATGGCTGTTCAGTTTTCATTTACAATCACACATGCAGAGCCATTTTCATGTCAGTATCGAAAAATCCTGCTTTTCATGTGAACGGAACCTTTGGTTTAGGGCCTTTGAATTCACCCCACAGTACAGTATCGTCATCAATATGTACAGTGCTTTGTTTCTTCATAGGTCTGTGCTGTATAAAACCCAAATACACATAAAAGTGCTGTGCACATGCTTTACTTGAGTGAGATTTGGGAGCCTCAAGGGCTTTCAAAATGCCAACTTTGGTCTGTGTTAGGCTTTACAGCAGGGAATAGTGCTGTACCAGTTTTGAGGCTCTGGAGAAAGTTGGATCTCTGCTCTTAGTGTGATAGATAACCCTTCCCCTGGGCAACAGATAGGTTTATTATTGGACAACAATATTACGAGTCGTCTTCCCCTAGAGAATCTATGATGCACTTCCCATTACCCTTCTATATATGATCAACGTTAGATGTCATCAATAACTTCTCCTTAAAGCTTGATCACTACAACAGCAAGCATTTACACTTGGAACAAATTACCAGTTTATACTCCTACATAAAAACACTCCAAGAATACTCTCATTCCTTTGTTAAGCATTCATATATATGTATTCCCATGCAGAGCTATTATGATAGCATTAAGCTCGAAATGTGTATCCAATAAGGAGGGGGCATTCAAGGTATGCTACAGGTGTACCGAACCCCAGAATCTCTCAATAAATGCAACCCGGTGATCCCACCGACGTGCTGGAGAGGCTGCCTGGGCATAGGCACACTATACCATCTTCTCTGGACATGCCCCAAGTCGACGCAATTTTGGAAAGCAGTGTTAGATCACATCAACACGATCACGGGCTTATCAATCCTATGGGACCCAGGTATCGTACTGCTCGGATCAATCGGCAAAGGCCAATTCCCTCGATCAGGACGCTTTGCTCCCACCTGCTGGCGGCTGCCAAGATTTCAGTGGCAAGGCTTTGGAAAAACCCAGAGGGCCCGTAGGTCCAAATGTGGTGAACTAAAGGTTGGGACATAATAGCAGCGGAAAAAATCACTGCTCTCAGGTTTGGGAACAGAGACAAATTCCTCCATACTTGGTCTCCCTTCCTGGACTACGCACAAACATTCCCAGGCCTGGCCCGACAACCTCCCTCTCTACGTTGGATGGACAAATATGACTGAACCAAAAGACGGAAGAGTAGCCGGGGGTACACACCTGGGAAGGTCAGCCCCTGCTAGCAAAATCAGAGTCGAAACATCGAAGGCCTTGAATTAAGTGATGCCTTCTACCCGCCCCCCAGCAGGATCCTGAAGCATGATCCACCTCCAGTAGCCCTGAATCCGACGAGAGGCCTCGAGAGGCTCACCCCCACTGAACTCTGGCCTCCCCATGCAGTTATACCTTCTTCACTGACCTACTGTTATTGTTTATGTTTTCTGTTGTTTCTTTGATTTGTATTCTCAAGCGAGAGTTTACCGATTGAAACACCCTCATTTCACATGCCATAATGTATAACTTGCTAGTTTAAAACCAATAAAAACATGTTTGGAAAAAAAAATAGTAAAGTCAAACAATATGCAGTCCCCAATATCAGCAATAATGTGGGTAAATATTGTCCTACCATCCGACTCTTGTATTCACTTCTTGCAATCCCAATCCTAAAAACATCAGCAATATTCCTAGCCATCTAAAATGTGTCACAATGATATTTAAAACTATACTTGCAGTAGTGTTGTCAGTATTGGTCAGCCAATATACAAGTGAGGTTATGCCAATCACTGTAAACCCATCAAATGGAAAGTGCTAAATAAATTATCAAAACTGCGTGGATTCTAAGAACAGTTACATAAAAATCTTTTTATTTTTTTATTTGTCGTTTAGGTATAGATCATACCGTTCATAATAATGCAATAAACAATTTCTTCACACATATATCAATATCCATATATCCATATTCACAATCAATTACATTGTGTATATACAAACTTGTTCTGTCAAGCCTCCAGTAATTACCAAGAAGCTATTATCCTGGCCAAACAATCCTTCTTCATCAAGAAAGTCTCAGCTGCTATAAACCAACCTAAAGCTCTGTTTGAGCTGGTAAAGTTGCTATCCTCACTGGCTTAAAACTCTAAGTGGTATTGTTGCAAGCCTCTGCGACCCTCTGTCTCCTTTTTTTGAGGAAAAGATTCTTTCTATTCGCAGAAATCTTAACAGTGTAGACTCTTCTGTTGACCATCTGAAGGTGTCTTCTGTTTACATGGGGTCTTCGGTAGGCTTGGCTCATTTCCTACTTTCCCTGTACAAAAATATCTGCCATAAATAGGTTAAAATCTGCTTCCCCCATGGACCTTATTCCTCTTTTAATTCTGAAGGATATCTCTGCCAACACTGGCCACTGGATTGGCCCCTGGATCACATTGGCAATGAATGACTACCTAACGATCTAAATCACGCTCTGGTGAATCCCCTACTGAGGAAGCCGTCTCGGGACCCTGCAGTCCTTTCAAATTTCCGTCCCATTTCTCTTCTCCCGTTCACTATGAAGGTGCTTGAATCTCTTATTTGCCCACTTCTTGGTGATTTTCAAAAATCGTCTCACTTTTTTGATCCTTTTCAGTCTGGGTTCTCGATCTGGTAGAAGAACTAAGTCAGTGTTTGTGGCGGTGGTGGATGATCTTACATGGCTGGTGGACCAGGGTGGGGTTGAGTCACTGATTCTTTTAGATATATCAGCTGCCTTTGACACCATTGACCACCCAACCCTGATTGCCCGCCTCTCCTCTGCTGACTATCTGGCACAGTGCTCAAGTGGGTCACCTTCTTCTTCTCAGGGTGAACCCAATCGGTCTCCTTGTCCCCTTTCAAATCCAAACCTACCCCTCTGTCATATGGAGTCCCTCAAATCTCTGCAGTATCCCCTTTTCTTTTCAAAGTTTACATTCCGCCTCTTCTTGGTGTCATCCAGTCTCATGGCTTATAATGCTACTCCTAAGTCAATGGCACACAGATTCTCCTTCGGCTCCATCTCTCCTGATTTGATACTCCTGCTTGCCTTAGGGTCTGCTTGGAGGATGTAGGTAAATCGATGTCCAGGAATTTGCTGAAGTTAAACACTGATAAAACTGAGGTACAAGTTGTGTGTACAACGGATCACTCATGGTACTGGACCTCTGAGTTTTGGCCATCTATTTTAGGCCCTTTTCCATCTCCTGTCTCCTCGGTGAAGGATCTAGGTGTTATCATTTCTAATACCTTATCAATGTTGGACCAGATCTGCAAATCCGGCCAATTCATGCTGATGGTCCTCCGTAAGGTTCTTCCTTATATCTCTGCACACTTTCATGGTCCTGTAGTCTCTTCTTTGGTAATGAGTGGCATTGACTACTGCAATGCGCTCTATTTGGCACAACCTGCCTATCTATCACGCTGACTTCAGTTACTACAAATCATGGCTCCAAGAGCTGTTGCCCACCCTCCCTATGGTGTGGACATATCTCCTATTCTTTGTCAATTGCACTGGCTTCAAGTTGAGAAGAGGGTGTTGTTGAAGTCTCTCTGTATTGTGCATAAAGCCTTCTACAAACAGGGGGTTGAATATCTGCAGGCTGATTTTCTCCCCTCTACTCTATCTAGAGCACTCTGCTCTCAAACCATCTAAATTCCCTGGACAAAGCTCTTCCATGTTGGTGGATGCACCTTCTCTGTGGCTGCATCAAAAGCTTGGTACGCCCTACCCTATGTTTTGCACGCAAGGGAGGACCAATTTACTTTTTATTGTGTGTTAAAAAGCTATCTTTTAGAATCTTTCTGCTACTTAGTCTGTTCCCTATCCGCTCTCCTTTCTGGTCAGTGCCTAGATGTCCTCGGGTGAACGCTGCACGCTACAAATTCCTATTACATAACATCCTATAACATATATAAAAACTCATTCGAGGCGTGCACAGAGGGTGCTGTTTCACTGTCCCAGACTGTTGCGTTTCGCAATGTCTATGACTCGTATTTACCCATTCGATCATGATTCTTTCATTGTGGACTAAAGGTGCCTTCTACCTGAGGAACAACATATGCTGAGCTGTGGTAACCACTAGCCCCGCCACCCATACCGGAAAAAGTACAAAATCAGCAGGGCACACGCATTGCGCACACGCATCGAGGAGTGCATGGAGAGTACTCTTCCGCTGTTTAGCTGAGCAGCGGGCAGTAACCCATCCGGTGCTCACTCCAATTATATATATATGTGCTCATTCCTAAGAGCAATAAATGTCGGCATACAATTTGAAAACAGCGATGCTGGAAAATGCAGGTAAATTGGTACTAGAACATGTGGAAGAAACAACATTAGACACACGCGAGACCAAGAGCCCCTGCCCACAAACTAACATAAATAAATCCCAACTATCTAATAAAAAGCGAATGGATCTCTCACAACCAATATTAGGAAGCTATGGTCAAATGGCAGACAAAACCCAACACCTACGCCCTTTAATAACAGGCAAATGGCAAATGACTACAACAATCACCAAACTGATTCTGGACATCTGCTTGAAGCTAACAGTCATAGATCACATCACAGATGCCGAACTTCTTACTGTCCCAAGTCAAATAAATATTGACAAATGACACACCTTGACTTACACAAACTCAAATATGCTCTTTCCCACAATATTGTTGAGATCCAAAACCACTGAGGTGATGGTACCTTCAATGGACAACACCCAACTACCCATATTGTACTCACAAGCAGTAATATCAGCTTCAAAGAAAATGGTTACAACCCAACCAAGTTATCAATCATTAGACAGACAGTAAGAAGAAGTTAAAGCTCCTGACCCATCACCAGTAGTTATTCCTATACCTTCGACCAACAACTGTGTCATATGTAAGACACAATTAGAGGAATTAAACAATCAGAAGTCAAACAACTTACTTTTGAACTTATCACATTTGCCAATATTATATCCAGAGTCTGTTAATTGGAGCTTTAACTCTTCACTGTCATCACCAATGTCTTTTGTAAAACCCACCTGAGACCCTCATTTGGATTCAAGCAACCACTTACTAGTCATATGAAATAGCTCTGAATATAATGAATAATGGGATGCATGGCCTAACTAAAATCTTTGAAATTTTACATAAACAAAATGATGGCCAGGCCTGTCTACTTACCTTAGTATCACCAAAAGTAGACTGGGTAGCTGCTGCCATACAACACCTCAAACAACTAACTACATCTGACCGCACTATTGCGATAGCCCCCATAACCCTACTTGAGCAAACCAGGTGTATAGCTCGTTCAAATCTGCCACTCGAGGTGGGTTCCCAGACATTGGAATAAATTGAGGAAGTGAAGTGAGATGATGATCTTATTTAGTCCGCACCAGTAGCCCCTGATAATGACCAGGGGGAACCTGATGAGCAAATACTGCAGGAATCAGTGTATGAAGTTTTCTAAGTGCAAAAACGGAAGAAGAAAAATAAGTAGTAAACAGGCAGGCAATGCTAGCAATAACAATACTAAAAGAAGAAAAACTAAAAACCAAACTTTACTAACCAAATCAATAACATTTAAATCCCAAAAAATGTATAGAAAAACTAACCATGCCCTCTCAGCAGATGATTGTATTAAACCAACCTAAAAATGATCAGAATATTATTAATGATGAAACAATGGATAGAGGAGAACCTCAGAATGACTTATTATCCAAACAGTGGATACAATACCACATATAACAACAATAACATCTCTCTCAGATAAGGAAGAACTAATGAAACTATCAACGTATTCCATAACTTCTTGACCATATCAGACAGCAACACAAGAAGCATCTAGAGCTGTAGATCAATCCACAATAACCAATACCATCAACAGTAATTATAACATTGACAACTATGAGTTCTTAACCTTAGAACAAAAAAGATCCCGAGCTATTAACCATCGAAGAAATCCATAGACTAAGCTCCTATCAAGGGACAGCTTAAATTTGTGCCCTAATCTGATCCAAGACCCCCGAATAACTCCCAAAAGAAAAGTGTACATTAGAGAGTCACTGCACTCTTCTCCTCCTGATAAACATTTAACTACACCAATGAGGGACATTCAAATTGATAATCATAACAAAGATAAGACTATAAAACAATCCGATATACAGACCTTAACAATCAGAAAAGACCCTATTCCTAACAGAACAACAATCCTTGCAGCATTTAAGTCCATATCTAGCCTTAAATTAATCCAATCATGAGATATTCAATTCATTAAGTTTGTGAATAATAGGAATATGGATACAGTTGAACTGAGGATTCCATCGCAAATCATTTAAGCAATAATATGGAACACAAAAACTAAATTGAGACAGTATGGGTTTAGATTGGACAAAAAAGAAATAAAGGCACCGACTAATTTGAGAAAAAGATGTCATTTGATATCAGCGATATACAAGCCCCCATGTCCAACTGAGTATGAACCTTTGGTCATCAATTGCCAAAGCAACCAAGGTCAATTAAATCGAGAAGTATCTCTGAAAACAACCCACACAAATACTAAAGACTCGGACCATCAGAATTGCTGTGTGGAACACAAGAGGATTCAATCATCTGATGAAGGAAAAGAATGACAATCCCCTAACGACTTACGACATCCTAGCATTTCAAGAAACCTGGATAAAAACCCAACCAGTTTGGCCAGGCTGCAAAATATGTTAGATACCTGTAATTTTGCATGCAAAAAGAAGACCGTCATGAGGTCTACTAACGGCAGCAAAATTGAACCTTAGAAGTAGTTTAACTCCTTGGGCTTTGCCTCATCCGTGTATACAATTAACAAAGTTATCTTCTTTAGACGCACTAAGTCCTCTTGGAACTGACAGAGCAATTCTCAATCTATATTGGAACTAGCTATAATACTCAATGATGCCTTCTTTGAGCTGTTGAGGAATATGTTAGATCTGATTGCAACTGATATTACCATTAACACAGTATTAATTGGGGGGATATTAATATAAGATGTTTGCGCTAATAATTCCACCCTATGAACAAGAGCAGCATGATGGATGAGATTTATGAGAGAGAGAAACTTCACAATGTTAAATGGCAGGATTGAAGGAAATAACCCTCTCAATACCACATGGAGCAGGGAAGCTTCATCTTCTATATTGGACTATATTTGACTATGCATTCATTACTAATGACGCCATCAATAAAGTACAAAGCTTTAAAGTTATACCAACTATATACAGTGACCACAACACCTTAGAAATCACTTAGACTTCAGAGCAAAATAATTAATAGTATAGACCAAATAGTGAGTTGAGAGAAGGGAGGAATAGGATAAAATGGAATATACCTGAACTCAATAAGTTCTCGGAGCAGCTACAGCATGATCTTCTATTCTCAAATATTGGTAGAAAACCATCATACATTGAAACCTTACATCTTTTTGCAACCTTTCTTCAAGGAGGCACTCGACAGAGATTTATTCACAAATATCCTCATGATTCCATCATTCAAAATATGAAATCCACCTTGAGAAGAGATATAAAATGCATTAACGCAACTAGCCTATCTGTCAGACTAGAACAAATAACTAAAATATGCACAACATATAAAAATTGCCTCAAACAACACAAAATATTAAAACTTCAAATTGCAGCATGATAAATGCTGTGACTTCAAAATCGAGTGCGTAAATATGGAAAAGGCTGAAAGATGGTGCCAACAATGCAGCATCTTCCCTACTGCGTAATACAATCAGTGAACCAATCTGGATCACGCATTTCACTAGGGTATTTGCAAAACCATCAGAATTCACACAAAGCCAGTTCCAATCTAAAAATGATACTCACCGTCTAGTATTTGACCATCTGGACATCTCCATGCAAATCAAAATATTAAGCTCATCGCAAGCTCCTAGTCTGGTCCAGATGGGCTATCTAAAGCCACCTTGAAAGCCCATCCCGAATCTTGAACCCATCTTTTAAATCTAATATTTCAAGAAATCTTGAACACTGGACTAATTCCGACATCATGGAAAACCTCCATCATTATTCCGGTATTCAAGAAGAGAAATCGTACCGACCCTTTCAATTACGGCCCATAGCCCTCCTTGAAAATTCTTTGCAAGAATAATCTTGAGAGACCTTCTTAAGTGGCTAAAAAAAGAACACAATTAGACAGCCACCAATCTGGATTTGTACCAGGACTAGGCACACCCATTAATATATTACTATAATGGCAAACAAAAACCAAGCTATGCTAACCAACCAACTGGCTTACCTAGTGTTCATCAACTTCAAACAAGCTTTTGACTCCATATCTAGAGAACTATTATGGCAAAAACTAATGAAGGCAGGTTGCCCAGCCTATATACTTAATCTAATTAATCAATTCTACATTAACACTTCCATCCAGATAAAAATGAATTGAGAAGGGCTACTATCTAAGCCTATTCATACCTTTCGAGGCAGGCTGCATTTTAGCATCCACACTCTTCAATTTCAATATCAGAGACATTAACATTCAACTAGATAATATAAGATTGTTTCCGCACAAAGTTGGAGAATGTCCCTCTATGCGGACGATTTAGTCATATTAGATCAAATGCCTATAGGTTTGCAGAGAAAATGGACAGCCTTGCAAACCTATACCAAAGCAAACCTTCTAACTATCAATATAAAGAAATGAAATATTCTCACATTATCTTCGAGACATTGTAATAAAACATACCTATAAATGGATAATTGTTACTCAAAACTTAGAGTTCCTGATTTCTGATATTTGGGTCAGAATATTAATGATAACATAAAAGACATTCCATACAAAAATGAAACCAACTATAAAATGGTAACCATGACCTTCCAGGTGAAATGAGTCCAAAAATAAAATATGGAAAATTCTCTTTCACCCCTATCATATTATTCTAGGTTTATAGTCATAATGTCGACAGTCAAAATGTCGACAGTCAAAATGTCGAAAAAAAAATGTCGAAAAATAAAATGTCGACTTTTTTTTTCAATGCATTTTTTTTTTATATGGGGGGGTCCCCCCCCCAACCCCCCTTTTTTAATTTTTTTTTTAATTTTTCCCTTTTTTTTTAGCTCCCAAACCCCTAAAATAAATATATAATTAAAAAAAGAGAAAGTCGACATTTTTTTTTTCGACATTTTTTTGTCGACATTTCTGTCTGTCGACATTTTTTTTCGACATTATGACTGTCCACCATTATTCTATAAACAGAAAGTTGTACCTGTAGTAAAATACGGTGCAAAGGCAAAACCTGCAGAAAATCATCAAAGTTGGAATAAACTGGAGGGCATTTACTGGAAGTACGTTCTGTCATTACCAAAAGGTTCCGAATTCAAATAATACACTATGAATTGGGACTAGTATCTCTCCAAACCCTAGTAGCTTGGCAAGCTCTAGCCTTAGATATAAAATGCCGAATGAATGAAACCCATGCACTAACCCTGGTTCCTGCACTTGCTAAAGCTTTAGAAGGGAAGCATGACAAATCATTAAGCTGATGCAAAGAATATTGTCTGCTAACCATGAAGGCAGCAGATATAGACCAAACATTAATAATACATAACCCAGAGAGAGCAAAGACGATTCTCTGGCATAATTATTGGGAATCACTATGGTACAAATGCAACCAATATAAAGCATTTAAACATGGTAACTTTACAATAAAACCATTGCATCAAATTCCTAAATATCTTTAAAAATGTCCGAACCAAATATATTGCATGTACCTTATGCGATTGAGGTTTAACTTATGGCCAACAAAAGCTCTCCTAGCCTTGCGATGCAAACAGCTAGCTATAGATAACTCCTGCAGATTGTGTGCTCTTACCACAGAGAGTGAAACCATAGAACATTTAATAATAAATTGCAAAAGCTTAGCCGCATTGAGAAAATAACATTTCTACACATATTTCCAAGAATTTAGACTACTTTCTCCTAAGCAAATGTGGCACATGATATTTAATGCAAACCACATATCGCTAAACATCTCCGAAAAATTAAGTATCTTTTAAGGTTAAACCTATAGTGGTATTTTAAACTCAACTAGCAGGAGGAATTGAATGAATGGTGAATAGCATTTTCATATGATATCTTATCCTTGTCTGCTACTGGTACATTTGTATTGAATTGTATTCATATGTTAAAGTACATAAATTATGAACCATGAATTGTCAAAGAAGAAAATGCGTATTACTTGGTATGATCATGTTGCTGAAAAAAGAAAGTCTTCATATATGTGTCTTGGAAAGGTTGTTATTTACAACCAAAACAAATTTGAAATAAAATAAATAAATAAAAACTCATTCACTATTACAAGTGTAAGAGGATTCAATTCAACACTACAGCTAAGTCAATGCCTAGTCTGGGATACTGAATGGAAACCCTTATTAATATATCTTTATGTCCAGTTCATGCGTTCTGGATGACTACCCCTATATAACACCCCTCTCTTGGAATCCTCCTGACCCCACTGAGCCAAGAAGTAGTTCTGTTTTGCACGTTTAAAGGTTTATTTGATAATTTAAACAATATATATATAGATCACGCTTTATAATAAATTAATAATTGAATATCACACTGAATCTGAGCAGTAATCAATAATGGATAGTCTGGCACTAGCACACTTGTGAATAGGAACAGAAGAATAAGGTGGTAGAGAATGCTTTATATAAGTTCAGATGGATGTAATGTTGAATGAAAATGCAATACAGAAAAAACTCAATATGATTTCAACAAAACAATGTAATCACTTTTCTCTGGCAATTCACCCCCCCTTTTATGCAATGCAAGGAAATGGAAGGAAAGCACACAGTTCTCAGAAATGCAATCAACTGTAATTCAGTTCACCCCAGCAAGCTTAGACTACAGAAGTTTACAACACAGGCATAAAATGCTTTTATATGTGCTGGCAATTAAGTGAAAAATATGCTAAAATGCTTTTAATTCCCTCTAGAGGTTCAGGGTGAGTGGTATCAAGTTAATATTAGTCCAGGCTCACTTTAGCAATGATACAGGGATGGTTCTTAAGAGGCAAACGAATTTTTAGCAAGGAAAGCAAAGAATCTTCTGTTTTCACACGTGGAGAAATTTGCAAATCACGGTAAAATTCGCGCGTGCGTTTTACGCGATTGCGGCAATAATATAGGGGGTAGGAATGCGGTACTAGGTTCGTAGGAGAGCTACGATTCCCAGCTTTCAGAGGAAAGTTACTGCACGTCTCTAAGACAAACGGTCACAGAGATATGAGCGATATGGTAAAGGTCGTTTTTCAGATTTGAAATGTTAAAGTTCAAAAAGACAAGTGACAGCTAGCAACTAGAAATGACAGGTGACAGCTTTACAAATGACAGGTGACAGTTAGGAGGCAGTTCTACTTAGATTAAAAATAGATTGAATTATATTATTTTAACTAAGAGATTGGTTCTGCACAGTTCTGCTAGGTACTCACACTATATTCTTGAATTACATGGGCCTTGCCACGGATCTGGTCAGGTTTAAGACTGGACTCTGGTCTGGTCTCTGCACTTCACAGTGATCTGGGTCAGCTCTCTCTCTCTCTGGATTCTGGAGATTGATGGATTTGAAGTCTGGATCTTTCTGCACAGCTTTCTCTAGAGATTGATGGAGGTAAAGTATGGATTTTCCCGGCAGAGCGTCCCGCAGAAAATGGATTTGAAGGTCCCTATCTGTCCTGACTGTCTGCTTTTATGTGTTTTGAAAATGGGTGTGTGTGCAGCATCACTAGGCTCTACCCCTCTCCACTTGTCATTGGCCACTTCATCCTCTTCCCCTTGATTGGGGGAATGAAATGAAGTGTCATCATGATGAGGTCTGTTTATGGTACAGAGAACCCACCCCTGTCAAATTACACACAATCTATATTTTGACCCAAAAGACATATTTGCACAGGTACACATTTGTTTAAAATTACATGCACCCATCACATATCACAGGAGGTATACCCTGTCCAAATCTGCTCTTCCTGGGAGCTTGCATTCAGAAATGGCGACATTTGCACTTTTTAACTGATTTCGTAATATCGGACATTACCCCAAATTTACACACATGTGCGCAAGGAGTATGGACATTAATTGATGAAGTGTCAGATTTTTAACATGCATACATTTTAAGTAATACCCTCTTAACTGCTAGTTTGCCCCCAGATCATGCCACCGGTTCTAAAAACCTCTTAAAATGTGGGCAGAAAAATCACAAGAATTATGGTATCATTTAAATAATTTTCACATGTCCGCTCTATGAGTTATTCATCTTTTTCTAAAACCATATTCTGGCTACAGGGGTGTGGTTTCCCCCCAGCACAAGGTTGAATTTCTGGTTTTTCCAGTTCTGCCAAGCCAGCTTGCTCTCACAGGCAGTGCTCCTCCCCTTTACTTCCAGGAGGAAGCCACTTTTTACAGCCCCCATAATAAAACATTTGCCTGAGTCAGGACAGGGCTTTGTTCAATTTCCTGCAGAGCCCAGGTAATTCAATCAGGGAAGTGTCATATCCCTTTTGGTGGGAGCAGCAAAAGGCAGATAGGCCTGGGAACACAGCTGTTGTGCAAGTCTCAACTCCTGTCGGAGGTAGCTGGTGGGCAGAATTCAGTTCCTTAAGCCAGGCCCCAGCTAATGTCACTTTTTGTTACCCAGTTTAAGTCAAGACAATGTTTACATATGCACTAGAATGCTGATTCTAAGTGTAAAACTATGACATTTAAACAATTGCAACCTATGTGACACTCAAAAGTAGGTCACTCATTTCTTTTAAACATTTAGGTTTTTAGTGTCTTTCAGTCCAAATTTACTTAAATTGCTGAAATCCACAGCTCAGCCAGTCTTGTTATAAACCTTCAAGTCACTTCAGAATATAACTTTAGATTGTATCCACCTCTCAGTAAATCTTTCTTTGGCTTGCCTTGGGTTCATTTATTCAGTTTTAAACAAAATCTGGTGGTTTTAAAACGCCGGCTTTCTGATCGTGGTGAGTACTGGTACTGCACCCCTTTTTGGGATTTAAGAAAATGAATTCCCCACAATTCTAGGTTGCTTTTGGCAATCAGCATTGCCATTCCCAATGGTTTCAGACTACTGTGTGGGTAGTCCAATGGTGGTTTTAGGCAGTGCCCTTCTGTGCCCATAACATCGGCAAAATGGGTGGCAGCCTATTCTTCATGCACTTCCCTGGGCATTTTCTGGGAAGCTCTGGCCATCATGATGTTTTCAATGCCAGTACTGCACAGTTTTTTAGGTAGGGCTTGGATGCATGGGTAAAAACATCCCACACAAGACACAGTGTTTGAATATAAAAACCTCAGTTAAAAGAAGGAACGCGAAGAAAAGAAATCTTCATTTCTTATTTCTAAAACACACAGAAGAAAAAAGGAACGTCATTTGATATTTTTATTACACTAATTAATAAGAATATTATTTAAGATCAAGTTTCCATGTTCTTCAACCAACTCTATTTCTTTAAAGATTACTATCAAGAACTTTCCTAGAGCCAACATTAGAGCGACTAGTGTTCCATTCATTAGGTCTTTCCCATAAACCATTGGATATAACAGCAGAGGTAGACAATACAAAGAGCCCAAGAATTGTATCCTATGTACTACTAACAAAAGGTATTCAATAACCACATGGTACAATGTCTCAGTACACTCATTCTTGCACAATCTGCAGGTTCTTAATTCTCTTTGAATTTTCAATCTCCGTCCAACAACCTGTAAAGATGGAAAGCAATTGAGGCGAAAACTCAAAAACAAGGTTCTATGAAATGTGAGAGAAACTGCTTTATGTATGGTTTAATGTCTGCTCTGGTTACATACCAAAGATGCCTACCCCTGAACCCTTTGCTTTGTTACATGATATGTATCATCATCATTGAGATTAACCATTTGCAAGAACCGAGCACACCTTTGTCTAAGTTTCCATAAATACTCATTAGAATTGCCTTTCATGGTCTCTCCCAGGATGAGCCCTAAACTCGGATCCTCCATATTCATAGTTACTTATATAGAGCAATGCATTTATTAATGTACTGAAAGTCTAAAAGTCCTTACCAAAGCCATCCACGAATCCTATCCAGGGTTCGAGTCCACTCTGCCTCCCTGTTCTGTGGTTCAGGTCTGCCTACCAGCTCTGCTCACCAGAATACCCCAGGAGCTGTGTGTTTTGGCTTCAAGCTATAAAGCAAGCACCATAACCGAGCTAAGTTTATCTAAACCCCACCTACTTCCTAGCCAGCCAATCCAGATGTTTGTCGTCAGTGGCTAAATATCAGGTTTTGATCTTTGAAAGCTGCCAGGAGTTCTGCTTCCTGTTGACTTCAAGAATAAACATTACAGAAGTCAATCGTGCTCTGTAGTCTGCATCTCCTTCCAACAATAGTAATCTTGTACCCTCCAAAGCTCGATCCAGCACACAGCAAAGTGCGCACCATTCACCATCAAAAACTGAAACCTCACAGGAGGAATGTTTCTCAGTGACTTCCCTTTGACTTGCAAAAATGAACAGTGTCTAAAGTTTTCTGCCATGAGAACTCGCACAATATTCACAGCCAATCGACTGTCTGCATCGTAGGATTCACGTTTGTTTTCCTCCATGCAGTTGACTTTACAAAATGGCTGAAATTAAAATAGGAGCGTAACATACATTTGTATAAGGGAGCGTTCCAACTGATTTTTAATAGCACGTTTCTTATTTTCTCAAGGGCTTGTACCTCCAAGACATATTAACAATTACTTAAGATTGCATTAAAGTCTGAAGCAACAACATGCAGCGCATTCTTTTCAATTCACAAACTTCATATAAACTGATTTTTATATAAACTGTTTTTCTTTGGTCTATATATGGGTTCCATGTAATAATGTCGCCACAAAAATCTCGCCATTCAAAAATATCGCCGAAAAATGGCCGTTTTTTGTGGCGACATTGTTGCATGGAGCATTTTTTTAAATTTTTTTTTGCCCCAGTCCCCATATATATGGTCACCTAAATAATATCGCCACGACATTTTCCCGGTGATATTATTTACGGCGACCATATATATGGCGATATTATTACCTGATACCTATAAATGTGGAAGTCCGTGTATGGTGAATACACTTGTTAGTTTTACCACTTACAAAAATTGGTCTTATTCCCAAACAAATATAAACACCAAGTAAGATGCCGAAATAGTCTTGTCCTGTATGTGAAAACACTACACATTAACTGAATATGTCATTGAAAAAAGCACAGATAAGAAAATGCTGTGGACACATTGTATTGGCATAGGGCAGTGTGTTTCATACAATTATAATCTGTAATGGCATAGGATTTTGTCAATGACACTTGTATGTGACTAGACAAGTTTATGTCAAATAAATGCATTTTGAACTTAATGGAATTTTCAATAGCCATGCACATTTGTGTGTGTGTATGTGTTTGTTGCAACTCAAATGTGCAAATAGATTACATAAATTCTGGCTTAATAGCTTGCCTTTGTTTGTACTTTGTTAAAAACGTTCATACATAGAGTATGTAACAATATTGGTCGGGTGGGCTAACACTAGATGGATATTATTCGGACATCATGTCCAGGGTTTGGATGTTGATCGCCTTCTGCATGGCATGTTGGTTCTCCTAGTGTGGCAGTGTAGATGGCAGTGTTTGTCACCCATGTTGTAGAGGAGTTGCAGGCATGTGTTGCACGTATGCTGCGACTGTGTGCATTCAGATGTGGATGAGCAGTGTGAGGGCAATGAAGCATTCATATTAGGTCTAGGTCACTGTGTTTCATTTGTTGTCGTGCGCTCTGTGGGCTTCTCCTAGTATTCCTGCTTTCGGGGGAAATCAAATCATTTGAATGAGCTCTCGCAGATCAAGTACATGGCTTATACCTTATGGTCCTTCGGCGACCAACCTTTCATTTGTTTGCATGATGCAAGGGTTATTCAGCCTTTCATTTGACCACAATGGTGTGTATTTGTGCTGTTGAGATTTTGGACATTGCGCAAGCATCCACAGTCGATGACGTTTTTTCTTTGTGTCCACCATGGCTGGTCATATGTTGTGGTGGATGTATGTGTGTAGGCCAGAGGAAAAATCCTGTTTGGTACTCTCAGGTCTGTCCTGTTAATCCGTTTGTCCTCCCCAGTTTCCATGTTGTCAATGGTGTCACTTGCACATACTTAAGCTTTTGACAACTTGGCACACTTGTTAACCGAGGACACAGTGAGCTGTGTGATGCTACCATGATATCAAATGTTACTCTCATCTGCTTGTGGTGTTCTGAAGCTTGTATCCCTGTTTGGGACTCATTGCAGGCTGGCAAGGATATCCTGCTCTTGGGGTTTGAAGACCTCCAGAGTGAATCCTGGTGTGCTCAGACCTCAAACGTGCCCTCCCATAGTTCCATTCATTTTTTAGTTCTTTGTATGTCCAGAGCTCAATGCGCAGATCATTAATCTCCTCTGTGACCCTCTCCTAGAGGACAGCCCTTTGGCTGACTTGTGTATGGTGCACAGTCAGGTTGTAGAGTTCCATTTAGTTCTGCTGGTAAGAGCACACCACGACCCCCATATTCACTTCCGTGTGATACACATTTTGTTTCAGTGGATTATGGGTTGGATGTTTGCCGTGTATTTATGGGTGTCTGGCAAAAGTGTTGTGTTTTCTTTTGATTGGTATAGGTTTGTAGTTTGGGAATTAGTTATTTCTTTTGTGTCGATGGGCAGTTTCAGTCCATACAGGTCTGGCTGTTGGAATGGCGATTCTGAAGCGCATTGGTTTTTTCATAGTACGAATTACACAGTATTTAGCACCTAGTCAGATTACTTGGCTGACTGAATTATCTTTTTTTTAGTGTAAATTACACCACACTTAGTTGAAAGGTCAAATGATGGAAATGAATGTGAACTTTTGGCATAGTTATGCAATCCGACTCTTTGAGATATTTGTGGAAAATGCTCCTTCGATTCACTTGCATTTGAATTTAGGCAAGTGTAAATATCCAAACAAAAGGGGTCTTTTGTATTTTCTTGGAATGTCCTTTTAAGTTCACAAATCAGGCTGTCTGTATATTATTGACACGAGTCAAGTCCTAAAAATTAAAGTGGGAGGATTCATCAGTAAACGCAATGAGATGTGAAATAGCCGGAAATTAGCCTATCAAGGAGAAATATACACATGTCATTAAATTGGCTTTGCATAACCACCGAAAATGCACAAGAGGAATGGCATTTGCCTTTCATAAAATCAACACACACACAAAACCAAGAGAAGATGTTTTCTTATGGTAGTGTTTTTGAAAACGTTAAAAGGTGTGCATGTTTTAAAGTTCAAGTGCCAACACACATGTTTACCCTCGAACTTGAAGTAACGAAATGGGACATTTCGCCTTTAGTTGTATGTTATTTTTCATCAGATTATATATACTGCGGTGGTGAAGTGTCCGTTCGATCCCCAGGTCGGTTTTAATTCATAAATTCAAAGTGGACATTTCGCGTTTTAGGGGGCGGGGGGCTTGGGGGGAATAGGGTCGAGAGGTGGACTGAGTCCACCCTCTGAAAAAAGTCCACCCCACGTGTACCCTCGACTTGAGCCCTGATTATTGATCACTGTTTCTGCTTCTAAATAATGTGCACTTGCATCCAGTTTCCGATGTTTGTTGAAGGATGACAGCATGTACCAATTGGTGTGTTCGCGCATTATTACCTTTTTCCTCCAAACATGAGTGTTTAAATCACACAAATTGAAGCTACTGCTTTTCCATATTTGATTGAAACGCATTTTTACAACTTGGGCGTCTTAGTGTTGTAGAACGTTCTAATACAAATATAATATGATATGGTTGGTTATTTATAACGGGCTTAATACCCAGAGGTTTGTAAGCACGGACCCGGGGATCGAACCTGTGCTGTTCTGTGTTGTCTTGCTGCCAAGGCAAGCGCGTTGCCACTGAGCTATCATCCCGTGAAGAAAGTGGATGCACCATGATATGATTGGTTATTTATAACGTGCTTAATAACGTATTTGTTTGATATCTTTGTAATGAATATACATAAAGTAGCATAATATGTATGATGCTAAAGAGTTATGATAATCCCAATTTTATTTCGATTTCGATAATTTAGTGCGGCTTACACCGCGGAAATAGGAGTAAATTCTGTATGTGTAAGTTACACCAATTCACTGATGGGGTTATGCCCTATTCACCAAAAGGCACAAGGAAATCTGCCGATTGTACGCCAATCCTAAATTAGAAAGAGAAAATCATGGAAAATCTGAAAGAAATAATAAAACCCTTAAAAAAGGAAAAACTGCCATTCTTCAGGTATAGTAGAAAGGCCAGAACGCCTCAGTATCTCTTTATTATGTGCTCCCCTAAAAACACAAAGCCTCAGCAAGGGCAACCCACTCTTGCACATGTGCTCATGCCTCCTCGGCTGTGCACTCAGGAGTAAATGCTGTCACCAAGCAAAACCACTGGTGAAGGCACCCATGAAACTTGGGTTGCGGGGAACTAGTTTGCAGCTCTACGTACACATACAGCATTGTCTCTCACTGCATTCATGTGCCCTATCATCGGGAATCCCCTTAGCATGAATACAAGTCAATAGAGGTGATGGGGTGTCCTGTTGACCAAGTGGCAACTACAGGAAGCCACTACTCACCGCTGCTGTGAGATTGAGACCCAAGTGGTTGGTCATGACGAACAACGTCATGCGGCACCAACTCCCCATCATGCCTTAAAAAATGTAGGTGCACATGCTACCAATCTTTCAGGTTGCCGGGTACCTTTACTCACGTGAATCAAGACATGACTACATAGGACAGCTCCCACGTACCACAGACCCATCACACCATTCTAGCATATGCAGTGATTGAACACATTTTGGGGACTCACCAAAGACTGCTTACCATGTGTGCTTCAACAATAACACACATCGGCACATCAAGTGGCAAACATTGTAGCCATAAACAAGTCACTCCCACTTCAATTCTATTAATTAAAACAGAACAATATGTCTTACTCACAAGCGTCAAATATGACTAGTCAATGGACGTCGGCAAGTGCACATTTCTGCATTGTTATGTAATCAAATACATGATGAAGGCGCCACATTTCAGTGGCCACTATGGGTCTGTGTGCTCCCTAATGAAAAATAAACATACACATACACAGCACAACTTCAAAGAAAAGTCCTTCCAGGCAGTCATACACTCACCAGACACGTGTGTTCAAGTGGGAAGAAATGAGAACCATGAACCATAAGATCCACACTTTGAGTTTGAGACCATTCAGTGCCACTCAAATAAAGGTTGTGTGACATAGGGTCACCATAGTGCTTAGTGAAGAGGCACCTCTATCCCCGCGGAAAACAAAAAAGGTGCAGATGTCTCCATGAATTCAGGCCAATGTCACTGAGATGTGAGGAGGCCATAGTAAAAGGATACACAACACCATTTTGTTAACACCTGTTGGGAAGGAGAGCAGGTCTTCCCAACCCCCTAGGAGATACTGAATGAGGAATAAACGCTAGGGAGCACATCCAGGAAAGAGGGGGGGCGCACATGAAGGAGGGTGCACAATCACGCAAGTGCATTAGAGGCTATATAGTAGATGCGGCAGCCATTTTGGAACCTAGGCCCAAGCATGGCAAAAAGCATTAAATGTGTAAGCACTAGATTCCCCTGCATGAGCGCAGACATCACCCCCACCCTAGTCAGGTTTCAGAGATCCATAAACCCTCCATTGTCTTAGAAGTTACAGGCCTTTGCACCCTGGGAAGGATGTGCTCTGCAAGATCATGAGAAGGAAGCAGAGCGCCTCTTGGCAGTGCCATCCCACAGAACAGATAGCAAGGCCCTGCTACCCCATATGATCTCCACACGACAAATGAAGCTTTGCAAAGCTTTCATTCTAGGACCTCCACATTCCACAGCACCATCCAAACGCAGATCACCGACCATAAATGTTTTACACCCCTTGATCAATCACTAAGATCAAAAGGCAAGGCTATCTCACCTCCACAAATGGGTCACGTGATTTGTGCAGCGTAGTGCAGGGTGGCTTCAAATGATAGCCTAAAAAGAAGGTGGAAGTCCTTGGAAGGAATGGAGTGTGTGAGTTATTGTGACCTCGGCAGTCCCCCAGAGGTAATCTCTGTGCCTGCCAGGGGCACTGTTACAATGATAAAATAAAATTGTTTTTCCAAGAAGTTAATTAATTGTTAAGCCAACCTCATTGCGGATGACGAGCCCAGTAGCACCTACGTGGACGAAGATGGACAGATGAAGATGGACCAATGGCCTGGCATCACCTACGGAGCAGGCCCTACATATATGGGGCTCCTCCAATTAGTGTTTGTGCTTATAATGTCCCGCACATGCTGACGGTGGCCAGAATGTTCGGCGGCAGCAGAGTTCTTTGCTGATGCACTTCTATGTTGTAGAAATAAATACTTGTTATACTTGCAAGCAGTGTCTTGGGTCTTTTTCCCTAGCAGGTTGTATTTTTTCTGATGTGAAGGTGCAGGGTCATGTCTTCATTCCGTGACCCAGACGTGATCGCAGTGAACCCAGCACTGGCAGAGGCTTCCAGGCCGCTTCTCTGAAGGGGCCATGCCCACCTGCAGCGAGCAGTCCCAGACTCGTCATTCCCAGAGGTGTGCAGGAGCCATTTTTACAGAAGTACTGTCTGCTCTTTGAAGTGGGGCATGGCTCTGGGAAAAGTGCAGGCCATTGTTGGAACCAAGTGACGCAGGAGTTCGGGTGAACACGCATATGTGAGTATATCCTTGCAAGTGATAACAAGTAAGGAAGTGGTATATGGGGATGAGTGTGGTGTGGGGAACTAGTTTGCAGCTCTACGTACACATACAGCATGTAGTGGTTGTTGTTTTAGCTTGTTATTTTAGCTTGTTGTTTTAGTGTCTTACAATTTTTGTATAAGGTGAAGGCCTGAGGACGGGCAGTGTCAATAGAGTGAGTTTTTGAGCATGTGGAGTGTGAGTTTTTGAGCATGTGGAGTGTGAAAAGGAGGGGAGGGGAATAAATGTGGGCTGATGGGCAGAGGGGGACAGTGGGCAAAAATTTTGACTGTGACAATTGCAGCGTGTGAAGCACACGATTAGAAGCGTAGGGCGCTTTAGAGCACACACATTGCTTTAATGGGAGGGAAGACTCCCTTAGAGTACATGTACAAGGCCTTGCCCTTGTACCCCGTGAGTATCGAGAAATACCACAAGCAGTGGGTGGTGGAATCATGAGGGGGAATAACCCACTCCTGGCCAGAACAGGCCACTCATGATAAGGGAAGTTTAGAGCATATGGCTACATTCTTAGCAGCGATGTACAGAGGCAAGCAGCTAGAGAACTGAAAGGACATTCTAGACTTGCGGAAGATGTTTGAGGACGTGGAAGATCCTGATGAAGGAGGGGCACAAAATACCCATGAAGGGGATACACCAGCAGAGGGGAGCGGGACACAGGCAGAATACAAGGGGATATATCTGTTGGCAGCCTACCCAGCACCAGGCTACACTAAACCAACCTATGATCTCACCCCCACCCTGGCCATGGCCTCTCCTCATCCCCATACATACCCACCCCAGTAACCGCCAACCTCAGGATTGTAAGGGGCAGAGGGAGTTAGAGAAAGCCCTAGACTCAGTGTGAGTAGGGTTGGCGCGATTACGAGCAGTGCACAGCAGAGGGAAAGCAAAGGGGAGGGGGCTAGGCCAGTCGAGGGTGGGGGGCATTTTGTTCAGATTGGACAGTATGGCAATAAAGGATGTGCATACTGAGAAGAAAGAAGGCTAGGGCGGGCAGGCAGGCAGCACAGGGTACGGGGCGGTGAGGAGTAATAGAGTTCCAGACAGGGATCCGGGGGAAGACAGGTGTAGTACTGTTGATGAGTATGAGGATGATGGTGAAGAGGAGGCACAACAGGCACCCAAAATATCACCCCCCGGGTGGAGAGTTTGTGGAACGAGGGGGTAAGGAGCAGGTTTGGCTGAATGGCAGTAGCAAGAGAAAAAGGAAGTGTTGGAAGGAAGGAGGAAGGAGAGGAAGAGAACAGGCTTGCTGATGCCCCTGATACACAAGGGCATGGGCAGGGTGCAGTATGTGCCCTAGGTACAAATGGATAAAAACAATTTGATTAAAGGGATCCCGCCTTTAACAGTACAGGCAGGGAAGTAGATATACGCATTTGAGAAACAGACGGCGGGTGTACCCTTAGCCGTAGGCGATATGAAAAGCTTGTTGATGCCGATCATGGGAGACCAAGCTGTAGATTAAAGCAGGGTACCAGGGAGTGAGGTTAGATGATGATGCACACTGGGTGCACCGTTTAATTACATTAGGGTGCAAGTGTGGAACGCACTTCGGCGAATGTACCCTGACACCCCAGACCTACAGTCCATCATGCAATACACCATGTGCGATGACAAATACCGCTCACAATGTATTTATAAGGTTCAGGAAATGAGGAGGATAGAGATGGGGGCCAGTGGAAATTATCAGTTCCTCTTTTTTATTTTGTTATCAAAAGGGGCTTACCAAAGGAAGTGCAGAGGGTGCTAGATAAAATAGTGGGTATAGAAGCAAAAGGGTGGGCAGAAATTCAGACAATAATACTACACCACAGCAAACAAATAAAAGAACGTGAAAAGGAAACAGCACAACAGCTTCAGTCAAATGAAGCAAAACTAGGGTTCCATGTAATTTCATCGTGGGATGTTTTTTCGCTGTGTTTTTTTACCACAAATGTTTTAACAGAAAAATCCATGTAATTATTTTTTCAATTATTTCTGAGGGGGGGGTCCCTCCCAATCCCCCATTCCCTTTCAGTTTGTATCTATTCCCAAACACCCAAATCCCATATCTATAATTTTCTAACCCCCTCAAAAAAAAATGGATTGTTTTTTTCATTAAAAAATATGCTGTAAAAAACCTTGTGAAAAAACTTCCTGCGATGAAAGCACGTTGTACCAAACCTAGTACAGAGAAAGTTGGCTAAAATAACTGTTGAGGGGACCCTCAACTGCACAGACAGAGACAATAGTCAGCACGCAAACGCCTGTTGATGTCAGAATAGCTGCTTTTTGGCCAGTCGGAGGAGAACAAGGACAGTGGGGAGGGGGGCCTCAACATCCCGGCCCGAGTGGCAGCAAGGAGGACAACGATGTGGGAGAGGTGTGTTTTGAGGGAGAACACAGGGTTTTGGGGGGTTTGGAGGAATGGGGCACAGAGGAGGCAGAATGGGCCCATCACAATTTAGAAGCTGTGGAAGATGGGGACATTTCGCAAGAGAATGCAGGAGCAGACAAGGAACAGGGTACACTCCATATGCCAGCTATTATCCCCCAACTAAACCCCTACAGCAAAGCTCACTCCCTCCAGTGCTGACTTCCATACAAGCAGAGATACAGTTGGCATAAACCCAGCTCCCCTATATACCCCAACATGCACAGATGCAAAACTCCCAAGCAGTTCAACAGGCCATGCCCCCGCCCAATGCCCAACACAAATGACACTCTACCTAATGGCACTATCACTCTCTATCAGGCAGTCCAGTGAAGTGGGGGTAACCCATTTCGTTCGAGGGGACAAACACATACCCTAACTAGGACAGCCCACAGAGAGCTCTTGCGCACCCAGTTCTATTGATAACTGTCCGCCCTGATGAGGAACCCTTGGTGGGCACAGAGATAGGAAACAAACACTTAATTTTCATGGTTTACACAGGTGCCACAAAATCATGCATCAGTGAGGGAGATTTCCCGCTCTCAGGCAAAACTCTTGACACGCAGGGCAGGGCTTCTCTGGGGCTGTTTCCATGGTTCAATACACTGAGGAGGTTGACATAAAAATAAGGGGGAAGGTGGTGCAGGCGCCCTTACTATACTCTGAAAGTTCACAGATAGTGGGATAGTTTATGCCACTTCAGGAATGTACGCTATAAGAGCAATGCTGATAATTCATAAAATGGAAGGAGAGGTGCTGGCTCGATGGATATCCCGGTGACCCGGACATGTTTGTGTTCGGAATAACTGTGCTTGCAGAGAGCCTCAGATTGTCAAAGGGTGTTGGCGAGTGCCCACAGACTTCATATTTCGTCCTGTGGTATCCCCTGAGTTGGTGGCAGGTACAATGCTGTCTCTAGACTTGCAAGTTCTGGTGGTTTCTGCAAAAAGGATTCTTCTGATAGGAACTGACCAGGACGGGTGAGAGGGGCATACAGTGCTTTGCATTGACCCCACAATACCTCTGAGGGTGGTAACTGATGCAGACTTGTTTGAGGACAGGCCCAATTCCAGAGAAATCGTGCAAGC
Organism: Ambystoma mexicanum; assembly: GCF_040938575.1. NCBI lineage: Eukaryota > Metazoa > Chordata > Amphibia > Caudata > Ambystomatidae > Ambystoma > Ambystoma mexicanum. The sequence goes on along the minus strand of NC_090922.1, from coordinate 490,293,075 downwards.
GATCTGCATCCCCTGTGAAATAATGGTAGAGTACCGGATGGTCGTATGTCCCCTGACGGCCCTCGCTGCCCCAACCCAGTTCATTGAGGAAGACTTGGAACAGGTGCCTGAAAGACTGTGGACCACTAACCCCCATGATGTAGGGCTCCTACAGGGAGTGAACCCAGTACACATAACACTGAAATCAGCAGCAGTACTGCCCCGAGTGAAACAGTGTCCACTCTCCATGGAGGCAGAAGAGGGAATTTTGAATAACACAGCTATCTACCCTGTGAAAAAGGCAACAGGGGGCAATTGGAGAATGATCCAGGATTTGCACGCCCTAGATGATGTGGTACAACAGAAGTTTCCTGTGGTACCTAACCCTGCCACGATCTTGTGTAGCATCCCCAAAGAAGCAACCGACTACACAGTAGTGGACCTCAAAAATGCATTCTTCTCAAAACCATTACATCCAGACTCACAGTACCTCAGTGCCTTACACATGGGGGAGGAGGTTCGAACATGCAACTTTACCTCAGGGGTACTGTGAGAGCCCCAGCATTGTCAACAGAATACTCCATGCAGATTTGGGAAATATTCAAGTGTCCAGCTTGATCATCCAGTATGTAGTCAATCTGCTGGTGTGCAGCGACAGTGAGCCCCACTGCAGACAAGATTACATTATATTTCTGCAGCTCTTGGCCCACAAAGTGTACAAGATTGACAAAGCTAAACTGCAGTACTGTCTACAGGAGGTGTTGTACTTAGAGCAGCTAATATCCGCAAATGGTAAAGAATAATTCCAGGCCATGGCACCTCTGTGCATGCCACCTCACAGCCCGCAACAGTGAAAGAAATTAATAGGGATCCTAGGGTTATGTAATTACTGCAGGGCATGGATCCTTGACTATGCATCATACACCAGGCCGCTCTTACAGGGCCTCAAGGAGGCACAAAAGATTGACAATAAAATTGTGTGGAGAGAAGTAATGTTACAAAACTTCAATGACCTCAAGGTGGTTATCTCGACTGCTCCTGTGCTAGCTACCCCAGATTACATGCAGGAATTTTACCTATTTTTACACTCGAACGGCCTGCTCATGACTGCCGTGTTGATGCAGAAAAGCACTATGGGCCACAAGCCATTGGCCTATTACAGCGGCATGCTAGACTCGGTAATGCAGCGGCAGTTTGCAAGCGAGCAGGCACTTGCAGCAGCGGCATTTGCGATTGAGAAAAGTTCCACTATCATGATGGGTTGCTCCGTTACACTCTGCGTGGAACATGCCGTCTTTGCCATTTTGGAAAGGTAAAAATCTACATTGACTACCCATAGAGCATCTGCATACAAGGTTATTCTCTCTATCCCAAATATTCATATTGTACGGTGCAAAACAGTGACTCCCGCCACGTTTATAACAAAAATGTGCACTGATGAGGGCCAGACCAGACATGGCTGTGTGACGTATGAAGGGGAAGAGGTTGACATTCCCAAATCACAAGGCAGTCCATTCGAGGGAAGAGGTCCTCTTTGTTGACGGATCAGCAACAATTGACCAGGACACACGCCTGAGACATCCTGGCACAACAGTGGTGCACCTAGTGTATAGTGAATATGACACATGGATTCAGAAAAGACTACCAATTCATTATTCGGCCCATGCAGAGGAGCTCTTAGAGCTTATTGAGGCGCTGCAAGCATCACAGCTGTGTCACATGACCATTTATTCTGAATCAGCGTATGTCTCTACAACAGTGCACACCAGTCTTTCACAATGGAAAAGGAGGGGCTTTAGGAGGGCACACAGGTCCCGAGTACAGCATGTCACATTATAGAACAGACTCATTTTTGCATTATCGCAACCTTTTGTAGATGACGGTCATCAAATGCGCCGCCCACACTAACAACATTGATGAGGTGTCCCTCGAAAAAGTCACTGTGGACGCAGCCGCCAAAATTGTGGCATATCTCCCTGTACCCACACCAGCTGAATATGTTGCAATAACACCCACTGCTGCACAGCCCAATTGTCTCATACAATGCATTGCCCATGGCACAGGTCATCGAATTACAAAGGAGGGCCCCAATGGAGGAGAAGGAGTGTGGGTCCAGAGAGGGTGCAAATAGTCCCCTACTGACCTACTATGGAGACAGGAAAGTACAGGGAAAGCAGTAAAGCCACATGAACTGCTAGCAGTAGCAGTTGATCAGCTCCATCACCCCTCTGATATCTCCAGGCACCACATAGCTGCTGATATCCAGGAAGATTTGTTTAGTCCAAATCCCCAGGAATATTTGACCAATAGGGTTATTCGATGCACCACATGTCAGAGTTTCAGTACAGTTATGACATTACGAACACCGAGAAGCACTCTGCCCATCCTACAGGGGTTCCATTAGTTGCAGAGGTGTAATTGTGCCCAGATATTTCATTGTTGTCGTCTGCCCCTTCTCACGATAGGTGGAAGCGGGACCTTTTTGCATACCTGGATGCCAAATGCACATCTACGTTTCTGGTCCGCGAGGTCTTCCCCCGATGAGGAGTGTGCGATGTGTTAAGGTCAGATAATGGTAATCACTTTTTTAATGAGTTATATAAAGAGGTCACTGCATTACTTGGCATTAAACACCCTGCAAGGACCACCATTAATCACACCACAAGGTGGTCACTTGTACTCATCCCCTGTCTCCTTTTAGGAAGGCGTCAAATGCCCATACAGCAGAAGCTGTTTTAGGGGATGGATTTAAAGATTATTTAACCACCTGAACACAAGCCATTAAATGTGTCTCCTGACAGATTTCACCACCCCAATCAGAGGATGTATCAGGTGCCACAGCTGCCGCGGCAACTGACTCACCACCCATTCAACCACTGCTGCCAGGAGAACTCATCTACGTGCAGAGCTTTGTCTGCAACTGAAACAAGGTTAAATTGGCCCCATGACGTAGTGTTTTCTACTCCTCTTGCGGTCAAGGAACTCCGTTATTGGATCCACCTGTCAGACATTCAGAGAGCACCCCTGGACCTTGCCCTGTTACCCTGAAAAACAGAAACTTATTCTCTACCTCATTTCTATCTGCCCCAACCCGTGCACATGCACAGCTACTAGCCACCACACTTGCACAGGTGGGGCTCCCTCGTGCCCTACCATACTGCCTCTTTTCCTTTCATCTCTCTCTCTCTTTCCTCTCTCTCTCTCTCCCTCTTTCTTCCTATACACTTTTCTGTGCATTAATTGTTACCTTTCAGACAGAGGAGACAATGGAACCAGCGCTCTCAAACCACTCATTGTAGATTAGGAAATATTATTGTATCTTTATATCTAGGTTTTCTTATTCATACATGTGTGGAAAGCATTTTATTGCAGGGGTATTTGCGATCTCCATGTTTATATTAGGGATTTATTTAGTAGCATCTTTTATATGGGGTGGGGCAGGTATCACAACTCCACTGTATATAATATGTCAAATATATACACAAATAAAACTGGGTGCTTTTTTTCCCTAGTGCACAACAGCAAGCTTCAAGACTACAACAGTTCTGTCTGTGATACAAATGCGCCCCCTCGTACTGGATTGTTAGAATATATTACTAAGTCCCAACTGTTTTCAATATTCCCCAATGCTTTTCATAATACATGTTTTACTGGTGTCAATGTTGTTAGTAGCATTATCAATGGATATATAGGCGGACCCAATCTTACAAAGAGTCAAGCAGGAAGGGCAAAATATGACGCCTACCACAGGCTTGGTCTCGACGCCATAGATGGTGTGCGTCACCCAGAATTGTCCAACAGTTGATATACGGAAAAGAGTTTGGCGGGGAGAGGAAAAGTGAATGGCAGCTGGTATGTGCGTTCATTGATACCGCATACATCAGGGGCACTTAAAGTCTTAGTGCCACAAGAAGTACCAATGCTAGAGGCCCAGTGCCTAGTCCATCTTGTGCTATGTAGTCTCAGGGGCACTTTCCAGGCACACAATGTAAGCTTAGAAATTATTGGTCCAGATCACTGGCAAAGTAACAGCAATCCGAAAAGTAACCAATACCTAAAATAACCAAACCTGGCGATACAAGGACTCAAATACATGAACAACAAATGGCAAGACACGACAATTAGCTGCATGGTGGAAAGGTTTAATAAGATATGCAGAAGTGGTCCTGGACCGAGCAGAAGCAGCCTGCGCGCCGTTCTGGACTGAACATATCACAAAACTAACATGGACTGACGCAATGGAGAAACCAGTGAAAGTGAACAGAGAAGAAACGTACAAACTTTGCTTTTATAGTGCCAGAACCATCTTTGTAGGGGCCAACTAACATTGTAACAAGACTCTGCTCATTCCCGATCTGAAGAAAGGCACAGCAGCAGTGATTGGTTACCATTGGGTGTGTGGCCAGCAAGTGTACTTGCACCTCCCACCATCATGGAGGGGCTATTACTCGCTAGCCGCGCTGCACTCAGCATTACTTGTAATACCTGAAGGACATTTGCAAGGGGATCCAACTGTCGCTTTTGCCTCAACCACCTTTCCAACTTCTCAAGAACAGACAAACAACCTGTTGCCAGCATCAGAGTTGTGCGTCCTCCCTCAGGAAGAGAAATATGAAAAGTTACAGAGGAAGAAAAGAGCTAACTATCTCATCAGATCTGCTCATTGAAATACCTGATGAGTATATACTTATTAGCAAGGCAGAGACCTTCTTCGCCTCAATGTTTCTACCACGGTGAGCAAAAACCTGCCAACGCCAAATGTGTGCCATTAGTTCGCTGGGGATTGATGCAGCTGGCAAATGACACTGAACAAGGGTTCAACGTTATAAAGGTGGAATTGCGCGCCATGAGACTAATGACCATGCATAACAGGTACGTCCTCAATCTGTTTACGGCGATGGAAGGAGGCATTTGCAAAAAGATCGGGGATTCATGTTGCACCTTCGTGCCTCCTGAAGATGCTGAGAATGGCACCCTCTCACAAATAATAGGAGCTGTGCACAACCTAGGAGTGCGCATGAAGAAGGAAACTGGAATACAGATAGAGGATTAGTTTTGCACAATTTTTTCCTCGGCATCATCCTGGCTGGGGGCGATAGTAAAGATGCTGGGGCCTGTCATCGTCTTTGTGTTGGTCATCTTCTGCATCTGCTAAATAGGCCTCCAATGTTGTACCAAAGCTGTGCCCAATAGCGCGATGATGATGTTTATAATTGGGGTATCATCCAAACCACCTCACAGTACCACATAGAGCAGTACCCAGACAAATGACCCAAATAAGCCCTGCATGGTACAGATTGAACAGCGCTTACACCCCCCTGGTATGATCACCACACCCCCACCAGATCCTGAAAAACTACACTGAGCCCTGGGTTGATTTTGCTGGAGATGGGGAATGCATTTACATGATATTTACCCCTGAGGAGTATTCCCAGTCTGGAGCTAGAGTTTGCAGAGCATGGGTTCCAAAGGAATGGTCACCACCATATCTGCAAGCTGAAAGGCTGGAGATGGTGTGGAGGGTGGAAGAGAATTGATATTGGGACCTAGATACCGATGACACTGCGGGGGGTTTGTTAATTTGGGATTAACACAAGGGGGGGAATGTTGGGAAGGAGAGAGGGTCTTCCCACCCCCTAGATGATACTGATTGTGAAATAAAGGCTAGGGGGCACATCCAGGGAGCAGGGGGTAGGTTGGGGCACACGAAGGAGGGTGCACAATCATGCAAGTGCATGCATTAGAGGCCATATAGTAGATGCGGGTGTGAACGCCATCTTGTCTAATGGCAGCCATTTTGGAACTTAGGCCCAAGCGCGGAAAAAAGCATTAAATGTGTTAGTATTAGATCCCACGCATGAGAGCGGACATCACCCCCACCCTGGGCTGGTTTCAGAGATCCATAAACCCTCCATTGTCTTAAAAGTTACAGGTCTTCACGCCCTGGGAAGAATGTGTTCTGCAAGGTCATGAGAAGGGAGCCGAGGGCCTCTTGGCAGTCTCATCCCATGGAACAAATAGCAAGGCCCTCCTTCCCCCAGCGATCCCCACATGCAAAATAAAGCTTTGCAATGCTTTCATCCTAAGACCTCCGCATGCCACAGTACCATGTAAACCCAGACTACAGACTATAAAAATGTTTACACCCCTCGATCGATCACTAAAATCAGAAGGCAAGGCTATCTCACCTTCACAAATGGGTCACGTGATTTGTGCAGCGTAGTGCAGGGTGGCTTCAAATGATAGCCTAAAAAGAAGGTGGAAGTACTTGGGAGTTGCGGATCTGCCTCGGAGGGAATGAAGTGTGTGAGCTAGTGTGACCTCGGTACTCCCACAGGGGTAATCTCTGTGCCTGCCAGGGGCACTGTTACAACGATAAAATAACATTGTTTTTCCAAGTAGCAAATTAATTGTTAGGCCAACCTCACTGCGGATGACGAGCCCAGCAGCACCCACGTGGACGAAGATGGGACAGATGAAGAGGGTCCAATGGCCTGGTAGCCCCTATGGAGCAGGCCCTATGTGTATTGGGCTCCGCCAATTAGTGTTGTAGAATTGTACTGTATGAAATTACTTCATCAGTGAAGTCCTTTTTGCTTATAACGGGCCACACATGCCGACGGAGGCCAGAACATTCGGCGGCAGAGGAGTTCTTGGATGATGCACTTTTATTTTGTAGAAATAAATACTTGGTATCCTTGCAAGCAGTGTCTTGGCATTTTTGCCTAGTGGGTTGTATTCTTTCTAGTGTGAGTGTGCAGGGGCATGCCTTCACACCCACACATACAAGACAAACCATCAAGCGGTTGCACTTTCATATAATATACTTTCATATAATATACTTGTTCTGTTTACTGTGGACATGCATGGGAAAGTATCTGTTTCATGTCCATGACATTTTGCAGTCTGGACTAGTAGTCACATCAGTGTTCATTGCACATCTTACCAAAAAAAACCTAAATAATTAGTATCAATGGAATATACTGGAGTGGAATATGAAAAATTACAGGCCTTCATCTAAAAGCAAAACTCAGGGGATCCCTGTAGCTAGTCCATTCAAGAAGCCATCCTGCACTCCAGCACAAGACACCATCACTGAGCAAGCCCATACCATGACACGTGGGCAAAATGCCTCCGTGTGTATTCCTCCTACTGGCACACACTGCAAAAGCCTGCACTCTCACCCACACTTACAAATGATTTACTATCCCTGGAGGCCTCCCTTGCAGCCACTGTAGTTCCATCGTGCTGCATGCAATCGTGTCTTCTCATAGTGCAGTACAGTAATATAACGGGAACCAAATTGTTACAAATCCGGCATTTGTTTCCGTTGGGGAGTATGTCAATATTTTGAACCCACACAATGATTACTGTAGCACATCTGCAAGCAAGGCCCACTCAAAATCAGTAAATGCCCACTCAGCAGCACTCTGTGGTCATTTACAGATGTTAATGTAGCTGCGGCGGGCCCAGTTACATTAGCTTCAGGCTCCACTTGTTCGATAATCCTGGCTACGCCTCTGTCTGCAAGTGGATGTAAGCTCTAAAAGTACAGCCAACATCTGGCCTTTGACTTATCTCAGGCCATGCTCAGTGTGCCTACAGCGCTTAGTGACTGTGAGTTAGCTACTGGCCAAAGGCAGCAAAACCGTTGCTAATACTTCATTGTTTTTAAAAATGTCCAATGCGCTTGCAGAAGCTGCACCTGGAAACTGGTTACAGATGTTGTTGTCTTAATCATCGGCTATGTCACACACTTTACATGAATCTTCTGATACACTTTTTTGCACATCAGAGAAAGCATCAGAAAACTCCTTTGCAACCTGGCCTGTTCATACCCTGGTCGTACCGACCCTCAGACTTTGGCTTGGGTACAGAATATTTGTTGGCCCAGGTATTGGTGATCAACACAACTCACAACTTACAGAAATGCGAGTCCAGCATGTGAAATTAACACACAATCATACAATATCAAGCCAAATTATACATTTCTGAGGAGAAATGTGGTACTGCACATTTGAAATATGACACACAAGGAAAATGACTATACAACCATGTGAAGACCCTGCATGTGTGTGTGTCTGTCAGAGTTTGCATTGTTTGATTGAAATCGTCATGTGCAAAACATAATGTGGCATGTGTTCTTATGTTAAAATCCATTAAATGGTCCCTTCTCAATGAAGGACGAGATCAAAGCATCTAAGGAATTTGTAATGGTGCTTATACAGTTTATCTCAGAGAACTCTTACTTTCAATTCAAGGACCAATTTTTTCTTCAGGTGTCAGGTGCCTCGTTGGGGGCAACTATGTCCCTGCATATGCTAAATGTTTTATGCATACATTTCAAAAAGAATACATTTTGGATCATGCTGTATGAAGCAATTATTTAGGACTTTGGTTGAGCTATATCACTGACATTTTAGGGGTTTGCAAAGGAACAGTACAAAGCCTCTCAGAATTCCTTGTATATCTGAACATCATTGATCAACAAATACGATTTACTAGTGAGATCTCAGATAATTGTATCCATTTTCTTGAAGTAGAGATCAAAGTTGCAGAAGGTAACTACTCAACAAATATATTTTAAAAAGAGACTGACAGAAATAATCTATTACATGGATTTGAGTTTTCACCAACCCAGCTTGATCAAGAACTTAACTCTTAGTCAGATGCTTAGAGTAAAGAGGATAGCTAGTAATCCTAACGAGTGCATGGAACAAATTGCAAAGATGGGAGAGGCATTTTTGTTGGTTATAAACCCGAGGAGTTCAATGCAGCAAAGGAAATACCGGTCAATACTACACAACAAGAAGAACTTGATGAAACCTGCAAGGAGAAGAAGCCACCCACACTTGTTTATGTATCTAAATATTCTTTTCAAAGTGGTCGGATCAAGTCTATAATGAAAAAAATTGGACGACCCTAACTTGAGACACTAGGGTGGAGCAATTATTCCACGAATTACAAGTGTTTGCCTGTAAACGAGGCACAAACTTGAGAGATCGCCCTGTGAACACCAGACCTACCAGTAAAGATCCTTTAACCAAATAAAACAGCAATTTCCCTTGTTTATATTGTACCAACTGTGGGTTCGTAACAAAGGGCAACATTGTTAGCCACCCATGATCAGGTGAACGTATCAAGATCAGGAGTTACGCCATGTGTGATACAAACAATGTCATCTATGTAATCAAATGCCCCTACAGGATGTATTATGTGGGACAATCAAAACAACCATGCAAACAGTGATGGAATGAGCATCGCTCATGTATAAGAACTGGAAACATAAATTCAGCAGTGGCCAGACACTGGATGGAGAAATGACATGACATGTTGCAGGTCAGAGTTCAGGTGGTGGACATCATCACCACAAGAGTCACTCTTAAGAATCTGATGAAAAGGTTGGACCAAAGGGAAACCTTTTGGATTGAGAGATTGGACTCTTTAAGCCCTAATGGGATTAATGAAGAAGTGAACTACGTGTGTTTTGTTTAACACTCTGTGTATTGTTTTTGTATTGTTTAATGATTGGTTTGGATAATACCCTACTAATAAAACATGAGCCAACAATATGTTGGCGACAATTGTGATTGATTTGTATATGTATGGTAATTCATTATACCTTTCTAGATGTATCTGTGTGTCCATGCTTTGCTGCAATAGAGAATATGACTTTATAAAACATTGATATTGATGATATAGATATTTAGCCTTAAGTTTACGGCATGCTTTGAAAAATTGGCAACACAGGTTGCACGTTTGGTCTCTCAGACAGGACAAGTCTTTCTCTAGGATACCCCTATTATGGATTTCTGGTACAGCCCCCATCTTGGTAACATTCTAATGACACGGTAGCCTACCTGCGTTTAAGGGTACAACCACTAGCTCACGCCATCCGCTACAATATTTAAATTAGGAATCAACGTCTGGGCAGGGCATGCATGACGTCACAATGCCTGCGCCGAGTGATTAGCTGCAGGTAAGATGCGGTCGCAGCAATTGCACGGCCCCCCGCATTTATCCATACGCCTTACCTTGTGCAGGGAGACCTAAGGCGAAAGGTAATTGGCTACCCATAGACACTGCTGTGTTATCAACAGCAGACGTTTACGTGCAAAATAGATGGATGTACTTAAATGACACCTTGTGTTGCTTTTTTTCTCTTTTTTTCCATTCACTTTCTTTGAGCAGTGCTTTCTATCAACCATCACTCGGTTGTAAGACGAACTCAGGCAAAACCTCTTGTCGTATTGGCTTATGACTCAACCATATATATTAACTCATAATGAAGGTTTATGTGATTTATTTCAATCAGCTCTTGACGTGGATATACATGAGGTGCGGGTAAATAACGAGCATTTGACATATTTAATAGACACATTATGGATGTTTTTGATTGACACTAATGGACTTTTCTCTTTGTTTACCTGTTCTTTAATGCTTGTGTCCTTTGTGCTGGTTTCCACATAACCTATATGATACTGGGTTGACAAATCTATTTGACATTTGGTTGACATGCTATGACTTATGTGATGTTTGACTGACTAACTGGTTGACATGCATTGATTCTGTGAATGGTGATCAGTGTTTGCCCTGATGACGGAGTGTGCTCCGGCATGCGATGGGGTCTGCATAGCATACTGCGACTCCATGATGTAATAAAGAAGAACTCATTTTATATATTGTATTAATGGGACATGATTGGAGATGTAGAGATTCTGACAAAACAGAGAATACACATTTTTAATTGAATGTAACTGTGTGAGCATTTGGTCGGTGCTGAGGTTTCTCTGAACCTTCAGTTCATTACAATGGCCGGATTCCTTTTTTTCACGTGACTGGTGAGTGATGTTTTGTCACTCAGATTTAGCCTGCTCGTCCCTGTCAACACTATGTCATCGCACAGAAACACCTTAGCACACTGGCAGCACATTTCTTGATGTTTTTACAGCACATTATTCAAAAGCCTTCCTTACTCGTCAGAGTCATCAAACTGTACCTTGCTTCGTCCTACTTGGTACAAGGAATACAGGTCCTGCCAGTCCTGCACATGACCAGCCAGGATAAGCACTACATAGGCGCTGCCTTGTCTGTTATTAGACCAGCGAAAGCTCTGTGCCGTTTCAGGGTGTCCGGACATTTCGTTGAAAAAAAAGGTCGACAGGACAAATGGTCGACACCATTTGGTCGAAAAACCAAACGGTCGAATTTTTTTTTATTTATATATATTTTTTAGGTTTTCGTTTAGGGAAAAAAAGTTTTTTTTAGAAAAAAAGGGGGTTGGGGGCGGAACCCCCCCCCCCAAAAAAAATAGTGAACATACAAAAGAAATTCGACCATTTGGTTTTCGACCAAATGGTGTCGACCATTTGTCCTGTCGACCTTTTTTTATCGACGAAATGTCTGGTAACTCCGTTTCAGCCCCACCAGCAGCACCGCCATCCCAACTGAGGCCTTTCCATCAGTGCATATTTAAGAACATGGTCACACTGGTTGGGCCTTTGCATCAGTGCATATTTAAGAACATGGTCACACTGGTTGGGATTGCAGATGAGGAGGTGTTTCATAGGCATTGCTTCCCTGCACCTGTCTCCTTAGACATCCTATGGGAGTGGCAGGCAGGCCTGGATCCCACCACAGGCCAATCATATGCTTGGCTTTGGCTGCCCTGCATTTTGTTTGGCAATGACTCACGTTAGAGTACCACTAGCATAACTGCTGGCATATCACAGGCCATTCTCTCTCAATGTGTACAGCAGGTGGTCTGATACATTACCTCACAAAGTCTACAGGAAATTGCCTTGCCACAAACAGTGGATCAGAGGCAACAGGTAACATGTGACTTCGCTTCAAATCTCTCTTTCTCCTGAATGCTGGGTGCTGGGTGTCAAAGACTGCACACACATAGACCTACAGCCACTACATGGCATGGAATGTCTACTGCAACTAGCACTATTGCAATTCCACCAGCACAGCAGTCGTTTCAATACACAGATAATGTGCAACACCATAGGTGTCTTCACTGATCTGTATGTCAATTCCCTAGTGCCGGCACATGCCAGTAATATCTTTAGTCATTCACCGGTGTGTCTTTTGTTGCAGCCGAGACTATACGCGGAACACACAAAGAAATACTGCTGCCAGTGTTGATACCAATGTGGTTATTAGTTAGGAACTTTGTCGCATCAACCAAACATATTCTATCATTCAAAGTAGTAGTAATTGTATCCATACACAGTCATACAGCCCACTGGAGTGTGTTCAAAGTGGAACAAGAATGTTAATTTATTGACATTATACATCAGGGCATTTTGGATATAGCTCATACATCAACATGGACATACAAGATAATAATTCAAAGCAAAGCAGATCCCTTGTATGTGGTAAGGGTAGAAGCAATGCAAAGAATAAGTGATAGTATTTAAGGAAGTGAGATAATGAAGGAGACCCAGTGATGATCGTGTCTGAAACCACAGCTAGAGGATGAGGGTTGCAGAAAACTTTAGGAAAGTAAAAAGGAAGTGAATAAAATATGTATAAAAATATATACAAAATAGTAAGAGAATTGTTAATTAGAAAATATTCACAGAGTTCCCTTAATTTTCGAAAACACTGTCTTAAATTTGTACACAGGAACCAGCAATTGTAGTTGATTAAGCAGTCAAAAATACTGCCTTTTCAGAACAGGCAATGAAACAACAACTCTAAATCACATAATATACAGTGACATTTCAACTAATGAAAGCTAAGTTGCTTCTATTTTCTTGTGTTCTTCTTGGCCTAGAGAGGGCCAAGACTATCCAGGGACATGTGGTTGTTAGTTGAGTGCAGAAACCTAATGTATACGCACAACCACAAATAAATAACAACCAATGTGGAAGGAATATAATGACGTTGACATGCACCAAGACACGGCCTATGTGTCAAACATGTAGTTTTTGGTCACTTCGGGACAGGAGGATAGCTCAAGGGCAACACGTTTGTCTTGGAAGCAAGACAATGCAAAGAATATCAGGTTTGAATCCGGGTCCCACGCTTAGAGACTGGTCTCCGGTGTTAAGCATGTAATAAAAAATGAATTAATTTAACTTGACATAGCATTCACCCATGAGCAGCTAGCCTACTTTCTTCCTTTTCTCCCTAGGTAATGCATGCCACACTATATGACCCTATGCCAGACATCAGTCCAGAATTCTACCAACATGCCACTTCATTGGTACAACTCGGCACACAGTGCGACCAGGAACGTTATTGAGAGTTTGGCCATCCTCAAGTCCCACTTCAGATGCTTTGACCACTCTGGTGGGTGTACTCCTATATAGCCCAGCCCTTATGTGTGACATCATCAAGGACTATTGCGTCTTGTGGAACATCCCAGTAGACTGGAGCTTGCACAGTTCCTGGCATAAGGCCACAGCCACCAGTACCACCGCAGCCACCATATGCAGCGTGAAAGTGAGGGATCAGCTGCTGAACAGCTATTTCACATGAGCATGCCAGGTTTGTGAGTGTGGCAGTGACCTTTATCAATTATGATAGTTTGACAAGTGGGTGCACACAGACCCTCCCGTAACCCATTCAGAGACAATGGGGGAAGAACATGGCTCTCATGACCACATGCCAAGGATGCTCCAAATCAATGAATCTAGCACAACCAACTGAATAGTGCCTTGCAATGCTTCGCACATCATGACAGTCACACAAAGATATTTCAGATGCATGGTCCATGAGAATATGGACCAAGGTGCAAATAATTATGACATGCATTGCATACACACACACGCATACATGACAACATGCCCATCTACATGACACCTCTTACATCACATTCTTGGTCCCAACTACAGTTGTGAAAAATCACAAATACTTGTGGTATAGCCGCTTATAGACATAGATGTCCGCATACACACACTCATACACAACTCAAAGGACTACAAACATGTATTGATAACATGAAGACAACTTTGATTAAACACGCGCAAAATTATGTAACACCCAGTGCCATTCCAAATTGATGTGTGCTTTTAGCGCGAATGGACAGATGCCATGTATGGCAGGCATGCATACGTTAGTCGTGTAATGTGTAGGGCATGCAAATCACGCCTGTCTTGGCTCTTTGTGTCGTCATTAGGTGGTTGGACAATGAATATGTGGCGTCAAGCACTATTGACCTGTTGCCGACACCTTACCTGGGCTGTCAACCAACAACACCACTTCTACACCCTCCTCCTCCTCCCTTGGCCGGTTGTTAACTTTGCAGGGCAGGCAAGGAGAACAGTGTGCACCCATGTGGCTTGCCACAGGATGTCCTGGACTGGGACACATTAGCCAGAGGGACTAACTCACCAAATGAGTCTTATGTACAGCGGCGCAAGTGCCTTTTGCGTCCTGAGCTGCTCGTCCTACCTATCTCCAGTCAGTCCTCTGAAGTGCCAATCATCTCTGTCATCTCTGGTCTGGGTTTCAATGTCCCACCCCTGCATAGCCACCCTATTTCTCTGATGGCATCAACAGTGAACTGGCCTATCTTCCTGGCAGCATCAACACTGCCCTGGCATATGTCCCGGATGACCTTCAGTCTCCCTGCTCTTCTCCCCAGCAGACTCAAAATGACATTGCCGTGCCATTGCAACCTAATGCATGCCAGCCGGCAGATACCCCAGCAGCAGAGGAAAAGGCTGGACATCATGTGCTTATCCACCACTCTCCAGCATCAGTGGCATGCCCCAGGCCAGATGTGACAATGCTGTATCTGCGGCATGATTCTGCTCCATGAGCCTGACCATTGCAGGTTAATATGGATGTGGGCTCCCCTTCATAACACCTCTTCAGAATGGGACATCAATCGACTTACAAATGTGGCAACATTGTGAGTCAACAGTGTTTGCAGAAAATGGTCTTGCCAGACAGGACTAGGTCCTAGGAAAGAGCTTCCCCCGGCCCTTTCTCCTCCCTGCTGCACGGATGTGTGTGTACCGACCAGGGCTAAGGAGCAGGTCCTGCCAGCCAGGCAAGAAGTAAGTGTTTGAGCACTATCAGAAGCAGACAATGATTTGGTTGTCAGTACCCAGGCAGGTGTGTTTGGACTGCAGAACATATACTGCATTTTACGGTCCTCTAGGCGCAACGGGGGTTCTCACTGCAGCAGTCCATACGTGTGTCCTCGCTTGGTGCGATATGGGGCATTGTGTCATGGCTAGGCAAGTGTCTGTTCATCTCTGAAGCATAAGGCAGGGTCTGACCGGAAGCTGGGACGCGTCTAACAAAAGGCGCAGTTGACAAAGGTAGCCATTTCCATTTCCATACACATCATTAGCACATTGGCCATTGCCATTGGCCATTGCCCACTCTACATCCCCCTGGTGACACATGGTTCCTCCTAATGACAAGAAATGTACCGTTAGCAGATATGTATGCATTGCCCATAAAAGCATACTGTAGCACATGGTTTACATGGGCTCACACCATGTCAGAGACACATACTTTCCTTTCTGCCACGTGATCTCATTACACCAATGGTTCATATTGGCTCAAGGGTGACATCAGCAGTGTCATATCTAACATCCATAAATGCAGACACAGCTGAAGAATCCATGGGTGTTGTGCGAGTGTTGACAGTCAAATGCAAATGGCGGCCGAAGGGAAGCTCTTTGATCGAACAGTCTGCCCACAAACTCATACAAACATGTGCCACAGAAGTGCACATTGCTTCCTGTGACTTATGCATTGCAAAGCACATACAGCGTGAATATTGTCAAATGTTGCAGATTGTGATATGAGCACGTCATATCCGCTGAATGAGACTGCATGGGCGGAGCCTGGCACTACTGTTAAAAGATGCCAGCCCATATGCTTGCTAACCACACCCTCAACAGCGCTCTGCTGCTTTTGACCCAGGTCTGCGCTTTAAATAATAAAATACAATTATAATGGCACGGTTGGCACCTGCAAAAGCATTGTAGGCAGGGTGGCACAGTGGAACGATTACTGGGTGGGACCAGAAAGGCCTTTGGCCTTGGTGATGAAAATGATAGGAACGTCAGCAGCAGAAGCGCCAGCGCAAGGTGCGCTCAGGGAGTGTGGCAGCACAAGGACGACCCCTCACACTTTACAAGAACAGTGGGGCGCTCTGTTCTGTTTTTCAGCTGATACCATCAAGAACAAATACAGAAAGTTACACAGCCACACTGCACAAATGCAATGAAATAAATGTGCACAGGAAAAAAAAAATTCAGAATGAATATAGCCGACACGTGTTTCGACCCAAGAAGCTTCTTGATGTGATGGCTGTACAGCTTTGATGCGATATAGTGGCGTTACGCATTCGCGGTTTGGAAAATTACAGCTTGTTCAGAATTGTTGGTGCATAAGCGGTATAATATTAGCAGCATTAGGTTGCCTCATTACTAAGTGGGTGGTTTTTGAATATTGCAGCCTGGAAGAAGACTGTTGGGTCGAAACACGTGTCGGCTATATTCACTCTTTTAAGTGTGCAGAAACACCCCCTGATTTGCATCCGAATGAGTGCATCTAAGATGTGCTCATTCAGATGCCCTTTGTGAATTGGGCAGCTCCTTTTTTGGCGCAAGTGAGGAGATGCGCTAGCACATCTCAATTGCACCAAAACAAGTTTTGGGAATCTAGACCAATGTCTCAATCATGGGCATCTTTCGGATGGTACTTTCACCATGCTATATGTACTTATTCTGCCATCTGTATATATGTCTATGTTCTTTCTGCGTTTGCTCCTTCCTACCTAGGCAACCTCTGTAACCTGCCTAGGTTTGTGCCTACTGACAATGTTTCCTATTTTCGTCTGTTGTTACTTGCCAGTGTAACCATGTACAATTAACTAAATGCGCCCAGATACCTGAGGGTTTGGCGCACTATACAAATAAACAAATACAAATACAAATACTGTGCATATGGCCGACGACACAACACAATACGCTACTTTAACACCATTTGCATGCTGATCAAGTGTATATTGTGAATGCCACCCTAATTGTGAGGGACTTCGGGCCTAATAACGAGTTGGGTGGTACAGTATTACTGGCATCTTTACAGCTGCATCGTATTACAGGACACAAATACCCGCAGTAATTCCTCCAGCGGTTAGTCCGCAGGATGGAATCACAACAGGAGGAAATAGCACCCATAAGCAGTGGTAATTCCACCAATGTTAATTCATGTAGTGCAATTACTGCCATACAATTCAGCGTTAATTGCACCATATTAAAAGGCAAAAGTTGCTAACTGTGACATTCAGTGACTCCTACTCTGCACTGACCTGTAGAGGATAGCACAGCAGCAGAAACAAGTGTAGCCACCAGGGCCAGGTCGGAGGAGATGTGTGGCCAGGAGGGCTCCTAATCCCTGAGTCAGACCATCGCCCTGGGCCCTAACAGATGTGCAGTTGATTAGACTTTAACGCCTAGACAGACAGAACATAGCAGACCTAACCCTCACCCAGCCTGACCTTAAGAGTGGGATCAATATACAAAGAGCCAGGCCACTGCTGCTGAAGCTAGTATTAGTCCTGTGCTTTTGTGCCACAGGCACATATCATCACTTTGTCGACATTCTGCATGACACATGTCGCAGTCAACATTTTCCAAAGTGCTGGATGCACTATTGAAACATGTACACCATCACATTTCTCTGCCCAGCACCCCACAGAAGTGCATGCCATGAAGTCCCGATTTTACACTCCTGCCCACTTTCCCAGTGTAATTGCAGCTTTGGACTTTACGTATGTGGCATGTGGGATACACCAGGCTTCAGAGCATGGTTATTCTAATAGGAAGCAGTCCCATTCTATTAATGTAGAATGCACATGTGGCGCAGACTTCACTGTTACCCACTGATGTACCAGGTTTTCTGGTTCAATTCATGATGACATGGTACTACGTAGAAACACCCTGCCTGCGTACATGGACACCCAAACAGGACAACACACTTAGATCCTGGGTGTGTATCCACACAATTAAATGGGAGGCGAATCGGGGGTGGGGGGGGGGAGGGGCTTATGCCAAAGATACACCATGCATATGTAGCAAGCAGATTCCTTGGCAATGATCTACATGGCCTCACTAACCGCCTATTCCAGGCTCCCTCCACACTGAAGAGTTGAACTGAAGAGACCAAATATCCCAGAATGGATAGAATAGCATAACTGAAACTGCATTCTGTTTCTGAAATCCCCCCTTTTCAACCACTCAGATTTGATGAACGGCCCAGGTGGACTACCGATGGAAGTTGAAAGGAAAGCACTCCACCACTTCCTAGCACTACACAACTGTCCGGAGACATACAATCTCCAAACTAAAACACTGCTATAGCCACACATCAAATACACCACAATGACCAAGAAAAAGCCAGGAAAAGAGGCAGTATGCTAACTACCCTGGAGGATGTGCAGGGACGATTGGGGATGCAGAATATGGGGGGGGAGGGTTTATACGTATGCTGCAGAGGCAGATGGCCACACCTTTTGGGCATTGTCAAATGCAAGGGAAACACACTGCAACAGCATTTCAGTAAACCCAAATTAATTAAGTCAAACGCCATCACCACTTACTCAGGACGGATGAGAATGACCATTACCTATGGGCAACTGACCGAACGTCACTACTACCATTGCATATGACCCTAATAGGAAACCCTGGGACACTACACGAGATTGTGTACAACAAGGCACACACAGCGACCGCGATGTGTATAGAGCGTACATTTGGACTTCGAAAAATAATCCTGTGGTGCCAAAATTGAACTGCACTGTGAACTTCTCCATGCTGTACTGTGTACAGTATGGAGAAGACTGGGAAGATAGTTAGTGTGTGCTGATGCTGCATAATATGTGCATCAGGAGGAATGTACCAGTGCCTACTGTGGAGGATGTGGTACTGGTACTGGCCCACTTGGTGGAGGATGATGAGATCTATGCTGGCAGACAAGCACGGGATGGCCATGCAGAAGGAAGGAATGACCCCCTGCGGCATTAGGAACTGACAGACATTTTTTTCTGAACAATAATATGCACCCTGCACAATGTAAATGGAGAATTCACTTTACTAAAATCTATGACATGACTTAAAAGACTACCAGATCTTTGCTTGTTATCCAAAATCCATTTATTACATTTGTGACACCCATACCTTCCCTCGACTCTTACTCCCCAACACCCATCTACTCCCTACACCCACTCTCCCCAACACCCAGGCCCTCCCTCCACACTCATTCACAAATAATCAATGTGCACACACAGTTGCTTTTCTTCTTGCTGCACTTCCCCAGTTCAGATGGAGATGTTGGTGCATGCATGGGAGTGCATTAAGACCTGCATCATGGATGACTGACAAGGAATCCTCTGTTGGGGTGGCAGATACAAAGCTAATGAGATCAACTCCACGGATGTGCTGCAGTGTCAGCAGCAGAGCATGTTGCATGACCTGTAGAGATGCTCTCAGTTAGTTTTCGCACTCTCTGCTACCCACAGTATTTGAAGTAGTGGCTTCTGTGAGTTGTCTGGACTGGCACCCAAGTTCCCTTACCACCTGGTAAAATACATCCTGCACTGCATCCTGCATTGGATGTATTTGGGTTCCTACAGTCTTTGCTGGTGCTGCTCTATCCTTGTGAGACTTTCCCATATGCCTGTCCGGATATCTTGTGGCATTTGATCCGGAATGTGGACAGGAAAGGAGCTGTCACCTAGGAAGTACTCTCCACTTCCGTCATCCCCATCAGCTGCAGAGTCCTCATCCTATGTGGCAAAACAGTGGAAGAACTGCTCTACTACTTTTACTCGACCTATCAGCAGCATTTGACTTGGTAGACCACAATGTCCTCTGAAACCACCTGGATACGGCTGCACACTTCTCAAATGAAGCTATAGGGTGGATACAATCCTTCCTAAAGAATAGGACTATGTGTGTCTTCTCGCCATCAGTTTCTGCCGACCCCATTCCCATCACATGCAGAGTCCCTCAGGGGACCTGCGTCTCACCCACCACGTACAATATATTCACGAAGCCCATTTTTGATGATCTAGACAATCTGGGAGTCACCTACATTAATTATGCAGATGACACCCAGATCCTCATACTGTTGTCGGGGGATTATGACAAGGATTTGGCCTTAGTGAATAAGGTGTACCTCATTATCCAGGCATGGATGGCTGCCCATGGTTTATGCCTGAATGATGACAAGACAGAACTCATCATCCTCGGCACCACCCCCAACCTTAACAAACTAGACCATAAATACTCCAGCTTCATTATCAATGGTATTGCAATTAAAGTAGCCAAAGAAGTCAAAACTTTAGGCCTCTATCTAGACGCTAACCTCTCCTTCACCAAAGGGGTTAATGCCATGGCTTCAGCCACGGCATACACCTGCAAATTAATCAGAGCTGCCAAGCCTTTCCTTTCCATGAGCAGCTGTATTACACTGGCCAGAGCACTAATCCTATCGAAACTGGATTATTGTCATGCCTTTTATCAATAAAATCCAGATCTTACAAAATAACTCCCTGAGAGCGGCTTTAGGTATAGCAAAAAGAACTCACATCTCACAGATAAGAAGAAGTAACAACTGGCTCACTACCAGTGATAAAATCCTGCTTAAATCAGCCACTCTTAAACACAAATGCCTAAATAATGCTGCCCCACATTATCTAATAGATTCAAGAGACAATCTTCCAATCGCCCAACTAGATTAGACAACTCCAACCTTCTAACTATACCTAGATTTAAACTATCCAAAACTGGAGGATGCAGCTTCCCAGTCAAAACTGCTCAGCTGTGGAATTCCCTGACCCCGACCTAAGGGCGGACCAAAGATACCCACACTTCAGACTTAATATTACTGACTGGATAAAATAAAATGACCGATAAACTGTACCCTACCTTGTACACACTGTAGACTCTTTTTCCGCTGCTTGCCTAGCCAGCTCTGTATACAACATACGTATGTCATCTATCACTTACAGATTGCCTTGCACCGTCTCCTCTCATCTTGATGTATATACTTCTAACCCACTTCACCTTATTTGTATTTGTACATTGTATTTTTATTTTGACACTGTTTTTACTTGTAATTACCTGTACAGCACTGTAACCAAGCTGAACATCTTCTTGTTGCTCCTATCGGGCCTGGTGCGCATTATAAATAATAAAACAAACAAACAAACAAACAATGTGCCAATATCTGCGTCCACATGTGGTTGCCACTGTGGACCCCGAGCAACCGAGATACATAGAGAAGCAGATGCAGGGTGATCATGGCTGGGAAGAGAGTCAGGTGCAGGCAAGTTGTCCTCCGGAGATGCACCCACCAGTGTTCTGGCAAAGATGCTGGGGACTGGGGTACTGCCACATAATAACTTGATTGTGCTTTGTCACTGGAAGGGGATGATGCCTACATCAGTTAGTAGAACAGGGATGCTGAATCACCTGAGACATACCATTGCTCTCTCCAGAAAAGCTGTTTTGTTGTCTCAAAGGCACTTATCTCACTTACCCCAAATCACGGCCTAAGATATAGGGCTACTGTTGGCCAGCTATATAGGGTTAGTGACATTTACATCATCAAAGCCTGTTAGAAGCATCAAATAGTGGTTTTTGGAGCAGTGTGCAGTGTGTTGTGTTTCAATAATACTTAATGCAAGGCACTTGCTTTTGTTGGGGTAGCAGTGCTTAGTAGCATGTTTTCAGGCATGTTCATGGATACTGGATGCACATGCTCCCCCACCAATGAGTCAGTCATTCAGACAGAAAGTACAGGGACATATCATGTCATTCAAAATGCTAGCATTCAGCAGGCAGCCTGGGTTTCACATTGCCATCATGTATATTGGGACTTGTACCACCCTTTGGGATCTGTTCCTTACTGCAGCAATCCTGAAGTATTACTGGCATCTGTATGGGTCCAACATTCTTTACTGTCGTATGCCCAACTAACTTTGTGATGGTGTCGTGTTGGATGACACTGATTACAGTGAGCTGGGAGGGTGGGCTAGGAGGTGTACTGGCTGACATGATTGCATGAGTGTTGTAACCTGCTTCTCCCCTTGTGTTTGTGCTGTGCGCATGTGAGCTGTGGAATGCCTCTGGATGCTTGTGGAATGTTGAATGCAGAATGCTGAGGAAGTGTTTTCCCTTGAATGTTCTGTGAATGTGGCGTTAAGCCCCCGTTGGAAGAGATGGAAGGGGGAGTAATGGCCTGGAAGCCCAAGTTAATGCCTGAGCGAAGTGAGGGCCATTAAAGAGGGCTCCCGGCCATTAACGGGGCGTTGGAACAGGGGCTTAAGGCCACTAGCACCCTGGGGTACCAAAGGGTGCTTAAAAAAAAAAAGATTCCTTTGTTTCGTACGGAGCCCCTCTTCCCTGTCCATGGTGGACTGCAGGGGTCAAGGGGAAGGAGTGGATGCAGCGGCGGCACCCGCCACTGCCGAAATAAGGCAAGTAAGGGGGGATAAAAATGGGGTGGTGGGGTGTGGCGGGAAGATGACAGCGGGGAGAGCAAGCCGCCAGATGGCATGGAATGGGGGCTTTCACTGCCGTTTCAAACCTGCGTTCCTAGCCACCTGATTGGCTGGCACCCCCCTGCCAGGTTGCTAATCTTAGTTGAAAGTGAGCCGCTTTGATGATACAGCGATGGTGGATGTCTCTAGGCAAGGAGGCAATATCTTTGCCTTATATGTCATACTTTGCAGCTGGCTTCTCGGAACTCAAAATGGAAAGGGGGAAAATGTCACCATTGTGCTTGTAGTTGGGATATCAGCTGGCAATCAATAGCAAATAAGTTTTTATTTTGCCCTTTTTATCCCAACTTATGTAGGTCCATTCTATTACTGCTGTTTTAGGAATTGTATGTTTTTTTTAATCGAAGGCAAGCACTGAAAGGGGTGCGCTGAACATGATTTTTCTCCTCCTGATTAGCTCATTTCAATGTGCTGTAATACAATTTTTGTGGCAGCATCGAAGATTACGACACAGCCTGTTATAGGATTTTAATGAGTAGGAAACTATTGGAATTAAGAATTATTGGGGGCATTTATGCGGTGTATGGACTGTGGTATGCATGAGGAAGTTGTATAAAAGTATTTACACTGTATACCACCAATATCAGGGAATGTAATGTTTAGATCTGATATTTGCTCTGTGGTGCCTAGTTTTTCAGCTGTTTTAATGGAAGGCAGGTGGGTGTTTTTTTCATGATTCATTGTTGTATTATATGGATTTTAAAAGGTTCCCTTTTTAACAATACTTGCAGAATTATATTTGTATACATTTTATTTATTGTTTGCTGACATATGAAATGTGCTTTTAAGGGAACACATCCCAGAGTAAAAAATCTATGATTGAGGGAGCATGTTGTCTGTGGTGAGGGAAATGGGGTGTGATGCTGACTGGTGAATTTGCACTAGGCGGGGGGCCAGGGGTCCCTGGGGGTGAAGAACGAAACATAGCTGAATAACTCAATGGGGAAGAATGTGTTTGAAAAAAATATATACATATATTCTTTATTTAATATCTCCTTGTTTCTTTAAAACCACTTTGCGGATACATGGGTGTAAAGACTGGAAGGGGGTATCTGTACCCCTGCCCTCTATATGGCAGAGTAGAAGCATAGAGCACCCCAGCCAAGATTCTCTATATGATAGTATGGACGAGCAATGAAGACTTAAGCTCTCAGGAGTTGATGCAGGCTGGTTCTTAAGTTCAGTGTAGGCCCCAAGCTCCCACAAAGGAACGCCCACACACTGTTATGTGCTAACAAAGTTCTTTATATAAAAATAAGGTTCAAGATATGTACATCAATTAATAACACACTTTGTACTCTGGCAATTTTAATATGGCAAATATATAGAATGTCCAGGTGGTACCACACTTAGCTATTGACTCCTTTAAAATGCATCAACTGCTGAACGTTATAATGTCATACAAGTCAGACAGAACTGTGCAACAGCATAGATCATAGGAAGGAAGACAAGTTATGTTAAACAATGGCAGAATGGTTCTCTTGCTACTAAGACAGAGTTCTGAGTGAGGATCCTCCATGTGGGCAACCTGTAATAAAGAGTATTAACAAGCCTAGTCCATTAATGTTTAAATAGTCTTGTTTCCTCATTAAAATGTTCAACCAACTTAAAAATACTAAGTCCCAGTTATGCTGCATTTACCATCGATGGTAACGTAATCAAAGTAGTCACCCAAGTAAAAACGCTAGGGGCCTCATTAGGACTCCGGCGCTAAACCATGGTGCTATTAGCACCATGGTCCATGCCGGAGTCCGCCATGGCGGAATGGGGAATTACCACCCCATTCCGAGGTTGGTGGGGCGGTAATTCCCCATGCTGCCATGGCCCTTCCCCATTCCCATTTTTGCCCCATAAGGCTCAATGGGAATGGGGAAGGAGCTAATTACGGTACCGCAAATTGCGGTACCGTAATTAGCACCAAGGTCCCTCTGCGGGTCCCTACTTTAACGGCTGGTATAACCAGCCGTTAAGGTCAGGTCCCGCAAAGGGACCTTGTAATTAGGCGCTAAGTGTTTAACGGTGCCGCAGCCTTTTATGGCGCCGTTAAACACTTAGCACCTGGGTCATAATGAGGCCCTAGGCTTTTTCCTCAATTCTACTTTATCGCTAATCCATGGCCTCATCTATAGCGTATACTTGCAAGCTAATCAGGGCTTGTAGACCCTTTCTATCCAAATCTAGCTGCATTACGCTTTCCAACGCATTAATAATGTCTAAACTTGACTACAGTAATGCCTTACATGCAGGCGCTAACAAAAATATACTCAATAAAATTCAAATACTACAAAATAATGCTCTAAGAGCAGCCTTGAACATACCACGTAGGGAGCATATCTCCAATCTCAGAAGAGACCAGCATTGGCTAAACACCAGTGACAGAATACAACTCAAAGTGGCATCTCTCACCTTCAAATGCTTTAATAACACCGCTCCTCCCTACCTCTCTGCTAGACTGACTAGAAAAATCCCTACTCACCATACTAGATTATCCAACCACCTATGCCTAGAAATTCCTAGATTTAGACTTTCCAAAGCTGAAGGGACTAGCTTCCCAGTCAGAGCTGCTCTCTCCTGGAATGCTCTGCCCGCCCCCATTAGAGTGGAACAGCCATACTCTAGCTTTAGATGCAATCTGACAAACTGGCTGCGATCTAATGACATCTAATGAAACCGCTCACCCACCTATGCTTCTGACCTTTGCACATTATATGCGCATACCTCTTCTCCCTATCAATTTAACTATCTGGTACAGTGTACCCCCACCTAATACTATGTAACGTAACTGCTCATGTTTTTATGTAACGACCTGTATGCAAAGTAATTGTTTATGTTCTTGATCTATTACCTGTATCCTGTAACTAAGATTCGAGTATTCTTATCTGCTGCGTAAGCACAGTGGGTATGCCATGAGGTGAGAGGGTCAAAACTAGATGGATGTTATTTGGATGACATGTGAGGGTTTGGATGTGCATCACCTTCTCCTGGTGTAAGCACTGTTTTGTGTGGGAGTGTAGGTGGCTGTGTTTGTCGCCCATATTGTGGAACTGATGCACAGGTGTGTTGCACCTAGCCTCTGAATGTATATATGCAAAGAGGGCGAGGAAACATCCGTAGTAGGCCTAGGGCTTTGTGTCGCCTTTGTTGGTGTGTGCTCTGTGTGTGTCTCCTGCTACTTCAGCTTTCAGGGTTATAGTGAAATAGACCCACGCAGTTCAGGGACATGCCATTTGATTTATGTTCTACCCCCTCGACTGACCCTTCAGGGTTTTTACAAGGCAAAGGTGCTATACCGCCACTCATATGAACATAACAGTCCGTATTTGAGCTATAGAGATTTCAGACCAGTGGTGCATGTGTCCACAGTCGGGTGATGTGTTCTTTTGTCCACTGGGGGCAACAGATGTGTCTTTTGCTGGTCTGCTGAGGTAGGTGCGTCTGTCTTTGTGTTTTCAACAACGAATATTCTTCATGAGATTCTCAAGGTTGTCCTCTCTGTGTCTTACTCTGTGACTTATTGGCAACCATTTTGACCATGACCAAAGTGAGCTGGATGATATGTCCATTGGTGTTCCTATTTAGATATCAACTTTACCTGTGAGCTGGTATTGGCGTTCTGAAGCTGATATCCCCGTTTGTGATTCCTCAGGCATGTTGGCAAGGATGTAGTGCTCTCGGGGTGTGAGGGTCAAAAGTTTGGAGTCTCAGGGGCCTGCTTGTTCTTACATTGTGAGGATCCTTACTTACCACGACCTCACACATGCCCTCTCATTATTACATTATTTTTGAGTTCTTCGGATGTGTAGATCCTGATGTCAAGAACATTCACCTGATGGTAATATGGTTCCCTGGCTGGTTGTGGAGTGGCGAGTTGTGTTGCAGGTTGAAGCACTTCATGACCTCGGTCTCCTCTTCTGTGAAGTTGGCCTTTCGCGGATAGGCTTTTCATAGGCTTTGTTAAATGGGGGAATTGTTGTGTACTGAATATGCTGCCATTATTAGAATATGCTTGAGTGAGAGGGCTGTGTGCACATGACACTGATTATGTTTATTCAAGATTTTGACCTGTTTGTAGATGCATGAGATTAGTGGTTGCTGTTACTGTACGGTAGCATTAGTATTTGATGCTCATATGTGCCAATGTGTGGTCCGTTTAACATTATATGTATGTGACGACTAACTTACTCAGATACGGGTGTGCTTGTGGGCCAGTATCTCTGTTCAAATGGGTTTGCTCTAAAGTGTGTCATTGGGTGTAGAGGTGTCTCTGGGAGGATGTGCTGAAAAAAGTAGGTGTGTCGGGAGGTGTGAACATAGACTGGATGGTATGTCTGTGGGAGTGTTTGGTCATTTGTTGGTGTGCCAGCAGGTGTCATGGTATAACAAGGTCACTGGCCTCAGGTGTAAATTGGTTACGATTCACTAAATTTAATGGGGCTGGCAAGAGGTTTCTCATTTGTAATAAGTTATGCCTGCAAAGCTATCGTGTAAGTGAGATGCAAGAGGTATTTCAATGCACCATATGTGCAAGTACCAAAAGGTATGTGTATGTAGGTGTCTGTTGAAAGTGTTGTGCTGTTTTTTAATTATGATATTTTTGTTGTTGAGGAGAGATTTCGATCTTCCAAGTCAATGGGCATAGTCAGTCTATATGTGGCTGGCTGTTTAGAATGTGACGTTAAGCCACCGTTCTAAGGTCTGGGCGGGGGGCAACGGCCCGGCAGCCTAAGTTAATGGCCCGATTGAAGCAAGGGCCATTAACGAGGGCTCCGGGCCGTTACCCCCCATTACAGCACTTGGAACGGTGGCTTAATGCCATTAGCATCCCAGGCTACCAAAGCAATAACCCGGGGTGCTAAAAAAAAGAATTTTCCTTCTTTCAACGGGACACTTTGCGTGTCCGTTGAACGAAAGAAAATCCTTTACAAAGATTGCTGCCATGGAAAGGGAAGGTCGGACCCCGTACGGAGCCCTTTTTCCCTTTCCATGGCCGCCTGCATGAGGCAAGGGGATTGAGAGGATGCAGCACCAGCAACTGCCACCGCCCAAATAAGGTAAGTGGGGGTATGTAAAAAAAAGGGGGGGATGTATGATGGGGGAAGAGGACGTCTGGGGCAGCCGGTTGTTAGGTGGCATGGAACACAGGCTTTCACCTGCGGTTCAAGCCCGCATTCCTAGCCACCTGATTGGCTGGCAGCCTCTGCCACAGTGCTTATAGCAGTTCTTAGGTGTATGAATTTTTTCTAGTGACTCTGGTAAGACTTACATAACATTTTGTGCTGGTTGTCAGTTCTGCCTGGTTTATAGTACTCAGCTTAGTGAATTCTATTTTCGTGCAATTAACACAATACGTCAATCTGGCCAAATCTTCTGAGACAGTCAAGAAAAGATGTCTTGCCCTTTCTTCTATAACATAATTTTACAAATCACAGAGCACAGGTGAGTTCCTCAGAAAGCAATGATCCTCTTATAAATTATGAGATTAATCTTCCTTCCCTTGTGAATAAGGCATTTGGTTCGTTTACATAAAAGGCTAATTTAATTGTTTAGTGTTGGAAAACACTCTGATTCACTCTGTTGAGAAAACTTAGTTCAGGCCACTTTGGTTTCACTGTGCTTATTAAACGCTCTTACCTTAGTGGTTGCAAGACATGATGGCTCAGTCTTCCTCCCAGAACATGGGTGCGCAAATCGCAGAGAATTTGGTTGCCCTGATCATTTTACAGGCAAGTTCTTCTGATTGCAGCAATCCTTTCATACCTCACACACGACCAAATTCACCTTCAGATATGTGCAAGGCGTTTTCTGCATTTTGAGCCAAGAATCTCTCCGAAATTCCATATGGGAGAAAGACATACGTCTTCAAAATATTTCCGAAAAGACAATCGAACAGCAGAATGTCTGATGGTTTTTGTTAGGCAGAACTATATGCAGTACCCTTTGGGAACACCACACACAATTAAGACTACAAGTGACAGTACAAATTCACCTTTGGTACAAGCCTGTACTACACAGTAAAAGTGGTAGTGATGGCTGAGCAGCCAGACTTAGCTCAAGAGCAAGTGAGCAGTATCAATAGTTACACAAAGGACAACAATTACTATGATTCAAACAAACACTGACTCAAGGTTTCTGAGTAAAAGAATATACATTTATTTACACATCAGTTGTATAACATTTCACTAAAGTAAAGCAGTTCAAAAATCACACTCTTAAAACACCATATAGTTTCCAGACAAGTTAAGCTCACAAAATGAAGTGGGAGCAAAATGGCTCTCTAGTAATTTAAAAGGGAGGGAAAGACAAAGATAGGCTGAAATTGAGCAGCACCAACAGGTAAGTAAGCAGGCCAATCTAGAAAAAGAAACTATAGTGATGGAATCAAATCAAATAGGCTTAAGGCCAAAGTCAATAGGACAAAAGTCTTTTGCTCAAGATCGCACAGTTCAGGGTAGTTCGCGGTTAAGTCTTTGCCAAGAGTTCCGGACGAAGTGGGTCGGCAGAAAAATTAGTTTAAGGAGTAGAGAAGGACAAGCCCTTGGATTGGCGAAAGGTTTCACACACCTTCACCACGGCTGGATGAAACGAACAACCGGATTGGTACAGTACCTTTAAATGGAGAAGAAGCTGTAGCTGAGGCGGACGTTCCTGGCAGTTCCTGCAGGCTCACGGTTCCTGAAGCAACTGTCAGACTGATATGAAGTAGGAAGACTGGAGGGTCCTGCACTGCCCAGGGAAGAAACCAGCAGCAGAGCAAAGCAACGAATAAAAGGTGCGCTCCTTAAAACCCAAGCAGGGTCCAACCTTCATGGCTATCCGGCCAACTGTAGCTCTGTACATTGAATTTGACCAGAAGAGGGAGTCCTAGCTTGCAGTTTGGGTGAACTGGTTGGTCCCACCAGCTCAGGGGAAGAAGATTATGGGAGGATCTTCTCTGTCATTGGAGTTCAAGGATTCGGACCTGCAGCAGGGCTTCACCGGGCGGTTCAGTCATGGTAGGGGTCCTCTTCTGTCAGCTCCTCATTGGTTCTTTTGTTCCAATGGTGTCTCTGCCTTTCCAGAACCAGAGACCTGCTTTTTATGCAGTTTTCCCCCATTCACACAGCTTGGCTGTCAATCACACAGCAGGGTAGCTGTCCTGGCCGGTCAGTCACCTAGCCAATCAAACAGGAGTGTGACTTGCGTTACCAAGGGAACCCATAGCAGGGGTCCTAAAACCCCTCCCTCACATTCTGCCTACCAAGACTTAAGGCGCCTAAGGAGGGCTTCTGTGTAGAAGCCCGCAAAGAGATGGTGAACAAAGGAGCCAAACCTGGTTTGTCGCGCACAGAGAAAAACATGAGAAAGACATTTTCAAAAAGAAATGGCGAATAAACCCAGCCGGAACCGTATAAAAACATATATGGTCCAGAGGGTTTAAATTCAAGGCTACGAAGATAGCCTAAAACAATGCCAAGGTTATTTAAGACCGCGGTAGGAAGAATAGGGTAGTTACCACTGCCACCAGCCAAGTCTTGATGCAAAGGGAGCAAAACAATGGTCCAAGAGAAACAGACAAAAAGAGATAAGTATTAACCCTTCCAGTTCTCCATGTAAGATGGTTTGTACTGGGTCTGTGGATTTAAAAAGACTAATAAAGTCAATGGCAACTTTACATGTTCTGGGAGACAGTAGTCAGTCCCAGAAAATGGAGTCTGAGTTGGGAAGTCTAAAAGACAACCCTGTGTCACTGCACTGCACAGTAAAAAGATGATGCCTTTGGTGTAGGTGAGGCTCCACAGTCTATGAACACAAAAATGTTAAACACACACAGAAAAACTCATGTAAGAGTGGGAAAAAGGACTCACACTCTTACCAGGTGAAAAAAGAAAATCCTATAAATCCAGCAAAGCTGCTGAGGGACTCAGTAGGTAAGGGAAATTAGCTATTCTTGAGAATTCTCCCTAACAGTTTTCATTTTTGCTTTCATTTAAAGAGAATACCCCACTTTAATTTTTTTTTTTTTGGTTTGATAAGAATGTAGAAAACGGAATTCCGGCGGATGTGGGAATTAAAGGCACTGCAACATAAGAAACAAATCATTAATTATGTGGGAGAAGCATATGGATATGTTTGAACAGTGTAGCAGACTACAGGAAGCCACAGTAACAAAGAAGCCAAAGTTATTTTGGTTTGAGGTTGCTCAAACAACCAATCATGTTAGTTTTGTGGGCAAAATATAAATGCAACGACATGTTTTTTTTCTCCCTTTTGGGGAGACATCTGAACGTAAGGCAATTGTGGAGAACAAGGTTAGCCCACATCACGTGCCTCTCTATCATGTATAAAATCCAATAACCTTGGGATCTCCTGCCAGCATGAGGCTATAGCTATCACAGCTCAAAGTACTGGTAGCGCTCTGGGTGTGGGTAAAGTGCACCCCAAAGGGTTAAATGCCATCAAAACAACTTTATTGATTCCACATTAATTGTGATAGGCTGTTATAGTCCTAGATTTCCTTTAAAAAGGAGCTATTGATAATATGGCCTGTCATCGCCTGTCATTTTGTTGGATTCCCATGCAAACTTCTTTGCCAGGGTTAAGCCATCATAAACTTTTGGCCTGGATACATAAAAAGGGAAGTTTAGGCCATTGTCACCTGGGTTTTTGGTCAGACTCTACTACTATAGACTTGTAAACAAATGGCAACAAAGGCATTGCTAGGGTTTTCAGACCTGCTTTGTTCATCACGCTAAGTTTAGGGATATATTTAAATAACTGCATGTTCCCTCAGATCTTCTTGCCCGTACAGTTCTCATTTATTCAGAAAATATGGCAAGGATGACATTTGGGCCAGTTGGGCAAAGCACAACTCAATTTGGGGTTACAAAAGGATGTGCAATTTCCCCACTATCATTTACTTGAAAGTTTGGAAGTTACTCCATGATGAGCAGGAAGTGATGCCACCAAACTGTGTCATCAGCACACTCCTCTCCTATTGGTGTTCGGCACACTCCTCTCCTATTAGTTGCCGACACACTCCTCTCCAATCGGTGACCGACACACTCCTCTCCTATTGGTACCGGATTAATCTGACAACTGCAAGTTTTGGAGACACAATGGGGGTCATTCCGAGTTGGGCGTTAAGGGAAAAACGATGCCGGTAAAGGATTACCGGCATCGTTTACCTTTACGGGCCATTCTGACCCTCTAGACCGTTATTTACGGCGCCGTAAAGTACGAGGCCGTAAATAGTGGTCTCGTGGCGCGCGCACGACACCCCATGCCGAAATTAGCAGCATGGCGTAAACCGGAGCTGATCCCAAGTCATGCGGACATGCAAAAAACGGCCTCTACAAGGCCGCAAAGTACCTTACCGGCATGGAGTAAATACCGGCATCGCCGAGAAGGTGTTAAGAACCCTGAGCAGTGTTTCCAAGAGGCACAGGTACACTCAACCAGCACATGTTGAGGCAATGGAGTCTGGCACAGCACAAAAGGAGCACACTCACTCACCACACCCCCTCCCACACCAAGATGATACCAATTGTAGCAGGATTACTGGAGCTGGAGGCCCTGCTTGCAAGGCAGCAACGACAACAACAGCAACAACCACAGCCCCCACCACAGAGGATACACAGGAGGAGAAGGAGGGTGAGACAGGCGCAGCATGCCCTACCGGTGCAGCCACGATTACCACGCTGGCAGCCCCCAATCCCTCGCATCAGAGCCTCCCCCTTCAACCTCACACCAGAGGAGATCCACACCCTGTACCGTCTTGACCGGGACACCATCACCACCATAGTGGACCTGACACATGACGACATAGTGAGCCTCATAGAAATCCACACTGCAATCCCCCCTCTACTCAGGGTAGTGTCTGTTCCCCACTTCCTTGCCACAGGCACGTAGCAGCATACAGTGGGGCACATGCATGGCATACCACAGGCCATATTTTCACATATACTCAACCAAGTGCTGGATGCCCTCATCAAACACACAAGGGACCCTCATCAAACACACAAGGGACTACATATCCCTACCCCGGACACCCCAGGAGATATTGGATACATAAGTTGCCTACCATGCACTGGCAGGCATGCCAAATTGCATAGGTGCCCTCGACTGCACCCACATGGAATTGGTCTTTCCACATGCAATGGAGGTGGCGTATCGCAACCGCAAGCAATACCACTCCATTGACATCCAGATGGTATGAAATGAAAGTAAAGCCATCACACATTTCTGTGCCTGATACCCCCAATCGACACATGACCCCCTGGTCCTGCGGAACTCCACGCTACCACGCTATATGGAGCAACATGCTGGACAACGTGCCTGGCTGCTTGGTGAGTCACCTGATTGGGCCATGGCAGCGCATTGGGGCCACGAGTAGGGTGGATGCACACCCCAACTTGGTGGGAAAGGGGGGGTGCATACTACACCTGTGTGGGAATGTTGACGCTGGTGCACGATGTGCACCCCACAGAACACAGTGCCCCAAGGCAATCGATATGGCACATGACTGCCTAACCTCACAGCGATGCTGGAATGTAGAAAATACAACACTACTCGTCCGACAGGTAACCTGGCCCAATACCATAACACAAGCATCACTCATCGGCGGACCTCACACACCGTAAGGGCATCCTGCATCATGCACTGCATATGCACTATCTCGCAGCCTCCTGCATCCCACCACACAAGACAGACGTCCCTGGGAGTGCATAGAAGTGAGCCCAACAGGGATACAGCAGCGTGTCACTGGTTCCGCACACCCATAGTAGTGGTGCAAGTCAACATGGTACTGATCAGTGCAGTAAGACAAGTATGCTACTGACTACAGTCAACACCCCCTGCCACCAAATCTCACAGAACCCAACACATCAATGAATTCAGGCCAACACTGCTGCACGCATATACGGTGCACGTGCAACAAGATGTGAGTGCACACCATAAGCCATCTTGAAGAAGCTACCCCTCCATCAGCTACCAGGAATCACCAGCTGCCATGCAAGACTGCTACAGTTCGCCACCATCAATGTACAAACACTTACCTTCATTCCCCTTCCATGCAGGTGATGGTGGCTACCCTTTGAAGCCGTGGCTCATGGCCCCTATCCGCAACCTACAGACAGGCATGAGGAGGACTACAATCGAGCCCATACCCATACACGGGTGGCCATAGAGCAGACATTTGGCCTGTTGAAGGCACCATTTTGTTGCCACAGCCGTTCAGGTGGAGCACTCATCAACAGCCACGAGAAGGTGGCCAGGATCACCATAGCATGTGTAAAGCTGCACAATATGTGCATCTGTCGGAACGTGCCACTGCCCCCTGACCTGGACTGCTACCACCAGATGGTGATGAGAGGGTGGATGAAGAATTGGCAGGACAGCATCACAGTGCAGATGCACAGGAGGGATGTGCCGTGTGGCAATCATTGATTGGACAATATTTCTGACACTCAAGTCAGCTGAGGGTGTCAGGATGACAGGGCATGGGGCACTGGTTGTGGGGATACATGTACACCATGCACTGTGAGTCATTAAAAGACACATGCACATTGATCAATGTCCACTCTGATATTTTTTATGCACAACCGGTGTATTGTATTAGTAGGTTCACACGTGAACAACAAAACCTCCACCCTCCCCCTCCTCCCCCCAACTCCCATGCACACCCTCACCCCCCTGCCCCCAACTCCCATACACACACTCACCCCCCTCCCCCCAAATCCCATACACACCCTCACCCCCTCCCCCCAACTCCCATACACACCCTCACCCCCTTTCCCCCCAACTCTGCAACAGTAGTCCCGTGTGGCACATTGAGGCCACATGTGGCAGCATTGTCTATTGATCCATGCTCCCGGTGCCCGAGGGGGGCATGTTCCTGCGCCGCTGAGAACGCAGCAAGCGGCGCGCTGGGCTTGCCGGGGTGGGGGGACTGGTTGAGGGGGTGTCCTCCTGCTGAGTCGCATGAATGGGACATGCTGCCACAAGGGTGTCTGCAATGCATCCAAGTGCCTCACACACACGGTTGGTGTTTTCCGTGAACAACTGACGCATTTGCCTGAGCTCCTCGAGTAACTCCAACCTGCCCTGGCGGTTTTCCTCATTGAAGTCAGTGAGGAAGGCAGTGAGTTGTCCTGCACGTAGTGCTTCCTGGGATGGTGTATCATCCCTGCTGGGGATTGGGTCGACATGCCCTGACATGGCCTCGAATGGGGTACTGGGCACGGGATCTGCGTCTCCCGGTGCATCGCCACGTGCACTTCGGACTGGTGTGTCACCCTCCCCAGAGTCCCTGCACGACACCTGGGGCACGACACCTGGGGGACATTGCATGGCTCGGGGGTGTATACAGTGGGGTAGGAGTCTTCCTCTGATGCCCCACAGATGGACGAGAGGCTGTCCAGGATTTGCAGAGGGGCCGTGGCTGCCACCTCCCCAGAGATGCTGGACTCCTCTGACCTTGGTGTGGTGATTGTTGCAGGCGCTGATGCAATGAGGGATGGGGTGGTGCAACCTCAATGGGCCTTGGAGGAGCTGTGGTGGTTTTGTCCTTCCTGGCCGGTACGTGGTGGTCCCTGCCTTTGGCACTGGATGTGGTGGCACGGCTTCTCTCAGGCTCATCGCCCTCATGCTCACTGCCTGTGGGTGTAGAACAAAGGTACAACATGAGTGGTTGTGTGAGACGCTAATGTCATTAATGGCAGCATTCACATTTCAGTCATTTTGGATTGGTGGCATTTTGGCCGTTACTACATCACTGGTTTCTACGGATGTGTCGGATATGTACGCAGGTGTGGGAGTCACTAATCCTGGCCTGGTCATGTGCAGTCTGACTCGCACACTGCCAAGCCTGCTGCACAGTGTGCTTATTGGGATGTGCTAGTTACTGCACTGTGGTTGGTGGGCATTATGTGGTAGCACTTGTCCCTTGGTGGCAGTTGTCTTGCCATTATCACATTGGGTGGAGGGCAGTATGACAAGGTGCATTGGACAGGGCTTGGTAGTGTATTCAGCATGTATTTGCCATTGGCGGTGTTGACTTTGGACACTCACCTCCATCAGCAGACAACGGAGCCCCACACTCCATTTCACCGACGCCCTCGATTGATTCTGTGCCAATCAATGCAGCGCATGTCTCCTCCCATGGCGCTAGTTTCATTGGTGAACTTGGTCCACCTCCAGTCAGCAGTGCCTGGCTGCGGTTGGCTGCGAGGATGCTCCGCACCCTCAACCGCAAGTCGTCCCACCGCTTGCGGCAGTCCCTGGGGGTGCGGGGGGTGGTGCCTACTGCGCTCAACCTTTGAGCAAGTTCTGCCCATATGTTTTTTTTCCGGACCACTGCCTCTCTGCGCATGTCGCTCCGGAACACTACGTCTGCGTGCTCCTCCAGGTGGCCCACCATGGCCTGCAGCTCCTTGGGGCTGAAGCGCTGCTTGCGGAGGCGGTCCGCTGACTTTTTCGGGGCTTTGGGCATAGCTGGCAGTTGTGTAGGCCTTTTCCGAGGTTCAGGTTCGTCCCAAGGGTGCTGCCTGGAGAGGATGGCAATGGATTGTGTTTTTAAAGATGGCCGCCGTGCTCCTTCCCGTTCCTGTGCGATGACGTAATTTCCGTATCCGTTAATTAGCGGTGAACGTAATTTACGGTATCCGTAAATTACGGTCACCGCTAATTATGGACGGCGAAGCTTCGATGGTGGTGTTGTTAAGAACGTCTCTCTTCATGCCGGTAAGGGGTTTATCGGGCCCTTTAGCGGTATGCCGCTAGGGGATTTACCGGCATGGCGGAAAGCTCGTGCCCACGAGGTCGGAATAGCCTGTAAATAGCGGCGTGGTACCAGATCGGACTCGCTCTTTCCGCCATGCCGGTAAAAACCAATACTTACCTCCAACCTCGGAATGACCCCCAATGTGATGAGCGAGACATCAGAATGAAAACGGGAAAATACAAAGTAATGGCTGCTGGAAGAAAACTAAAATAAAAAATGTTCAGTTAAAGGAAGGGACCTTGAAATTGTAGTGATGTTTAATTAATTCGGTGTTCATTATTCCAACAGCTATAACTTGGCAGCCTAATTGTGAAAAATTCAAGTGAAAATGAAACGGGTAACGAAGGTGTGCATTTGTACCTTTGTCAGGGAAATGTAAGGTGTGACATTTCAGGCCAAGGTAGAAATGTATACAGCAAATCCGTTAGCACAAACCTTGTATGGGATTTTACTGCCTCTGCTTGAGAATAATTTGCCTCTCGAAAGGGTCGAGAATTATTTCACAAAGAATTTTGTTTGGTGTCCCTAAGCGCGTGAATAACATATCCTATATTACCATTCACATATTTCTCTTTTGAACGTCATTTCTTTCTTGGTTCTCTCTGGCAACACCACTTTAAATTGATGGTCTCTTCTAAATTCAGTCTATTTGGATACGCGCCGTTTTCAAGTAACTTCTCGTCTGTACATGCTATGTACAGACACCTTACCTCTTGGCTTCCAGCATGGCTCGTCTATACGGGCGTGAGCACTGTAACATTCCACGTGGCTGGCAATCTGTGTCCTGTAATCAATTGGCCTCGTGTATTTTCCTCCTAGCATCTAACCTTTGTCTTTTGCCTGTACTTGAGCATATATGTCTTCAAGGCTCCCGATCTGGGTCTTATATCCACGCTGCGGGACGTGGCAAGGGCTCATGGCTTCGAAACTCATTTCTCCATGAACACATGTGCTCTCACATTTGTACTCTCATGTTTAACGTGACTTCCATATGTTGGGTATATGTACCTTTTTCATACTCTTACTGATATGTGCCCTGCCTCTACAGTGCAGCTTCTATACCTTCCTTGTAGCTGCTTTTGTTAAAATGTGTCCAGTGTGTATGTTAGAGCACAACTATCCACAGTGTGTACTGTGAGTGATGCCCTTGAAAGGCCACGTGTTTATTGTTCAATTTCCCCGCACAGTTGATAGTCAGGCGACGTCATGGCGACTCCCATGCATGTTTTGGTCACTGCTAAGGGAGCATTTCAGATGTAACAGAGACGAAGGGCGCGACTGTTGGAACAGTGATTCCTGTATCCCATCATTTCCATAGTTGGCGAGGGCGCATTTGTATGCGTCCCTGGCCCCCAGAACATCTGTAAGGGCTTTGCTTGAAGCATATCGGCACACAGAGAGTTGATTCTTTCAATCTGCACTGATCAACATTTCAAGTTTTTCATTTTCATGTTTCCCTCTTCTCTGAAACGTTGTCTTTTTTTCTGGACCATACAGCCAAAAAACTCGCAAAAGGACATAGGTCACACTGTGCAAGGCAACTTTACATTACATGATGTGCGTCAGTGCCAGCAGGCTGGTTAAGCGGGAGTTGCCAAGAAGGGAGAGGGATCATTGTACACAATGCGTGCCATGCTCGTATGGCAGACAGTGTACCGTCCCGCATGGGACGGGCGCACACGCAGCAAAGAAATACAAGACACAGGGCTGCTTCACAACGTGTGCTTTATTCCAACTTCCAATACGAACAGCCTTAACTCCCCGCCCTCCCACGTCACTTCCCCTTCTCTCCCGCTCCCGTTCCTCCCGCCCTTGTTGCCCCGGAAACATCAACATGACATCTCCCCCCTTTTTAAACAGTTACCAGATTCTTCGCAACAGGTGGCGATCTGGTGAGTCGCTAGTCCATTTCCTCGATCCATCGGCGAGGTCTGTTCCGGACTCGTTGTGGTCGCATTGGCCCAGGTCCGGGTGACACCCGGCTCTCGACCATTTCTGACTTTATGTCCTGCTCGGATTCATCCGCTTCCCACGGGTCATCCGCCAGCTGGTCACCAGACTCCTCATCAGGTGGGGCTTGCACTCAGCCACTTAAGCGCCTTGTCCCAGCTTGTGGAAACTCCTTGAAGTGAAAAGAATTTCGGGTTATCGCTCCGGTTGATCCTTTAGCTGTGATCATGGACCCCTTATTTTGTGTGACGAGAAGGGGCTCCTCTCG
This sequence comes from Ambystoma mexicanum, assembly GCF_040938575.1. NCBI lineage: Eukaryota > Metazoa > Chordata > Amphibia > Caudata > Ambystomatidae > Ambystoma > Ambystoma mexicanum. Next base: position 490,254,573 of record NC_090922.1, on the reverse strand, counting down.
AAAAGCAGGCGTGTGCTTGTGGGTCGACAGCTGGCGAACAGCCACAACGTCGCATACTGCTATGTGAGATGACTGAGCTCTCCGTCGCGCGTCGGCATATTCCTTCATTCTTGTCTTAGCCGCAGTATCCTGCCTCCTGACCTCAGCGTCCAATGTGGGTCGTGGTATGATGGCTTCTACCTGTGGGAGTCGTGTTTGTGTGTTTCACCCGAACATGAGTTCAGCAGGCGTCTTCCCTGTCGTACTGTGTGGCGTCCCCCTGTAGTCCCTCAACAGCTGATTCAAAACTTGTTCATATGGTTGTTCCGTGAGGCGTGCGACCTGGAGGGCATGTTTGAGGTTGGCCATGAACCGTTCGATCATCCCATTGGCTTGGGGCCATAACGGCGTGACCTTTCTGTGTCGAAATCCTAAGTACTGCGCAAATTGGGCGAATTGGTGTCCAGAGAATGGAGCCCCATTGTCCGTCTTCAGCACCTTGGGCACACCATATGCTGAGAACATGTGGTCCAGTGCGGGGATGACATAGTGAGCCACTGTGGACGAGATCAGTTGTACTTCAGGATATCGCGAATATTCGTCCATCACTGCCAGGATGTATTTTCCTCCCTCAATGGGCCCAAAAAAGTCTGCGGCCACAGCCTCCCATATGTTTTTCGGGAGTTCAGACATTCGCAGGGGATCAGGATGTTTGTTAGGTGTAATGAGGCAGCATGTGGGACATGTTCTTAGGGCTGTCTCTACCTGGGCATCCATCTGTGGAAACCACACTTTTTGGCGCAGCATGCGCTGAGTGGAGACGATGCCTCGGTGGGTCTCATGTGCTAGGTTGATGATTTTCGTTCTCATTGCTGCTGGGATCACCAGTTTGCAATCTTTGAGCAGGAGGTGATCCTCCGACATGGCCAGCTCTTCCTTTATTAGGAGAAATCGTTGCACGTCTTCCCACATTTGTCCTCCTGCTGCTTTTCCTCTTTCCTTGGCCCTTTGCCATTGTCCGGACATCAACCCTTCGCATATGATGCGGCATGCAGGGTCATTTTCTGTTTCCCTTGCCAGTTCTTCTGTGTTGACACCCTCCAGCGTGGTCTGATGAATCAGGTACCTCAGATAGCGGTCCGCTACGGATGGCTCGGTGTGCTTTCACCTCTGGGTCGCCTGGACAGGAAGTCGGTGGGGTTTCCACCCTTCCCTGGCCTGTGGATGATGTCGAAGGTGTAGTCTTGAAGTCTTAGACCCCACCGGGCTATCCTTGGTGGCATTTTGGCTTGCGGCTTGCCATAGAGGAACAATAGAGCCTGATGATCCGTAACCACTTGAAACGGCTTTCCGTATAAGAACAAGTGAAAATGTTTGCATGCCCATACGACAGCCAGACCCTCCTTTTCAGCCTGGGAGTATGCTTGTTCCGTGGTTGATAGGCTGCGACTGGCATAGGCCACAACGTGTCTCTGTAGTGGTTCTTTGGGATCAAATTGAGCTAAAATGGCGCCCAGGCCGACTGGACTGGCATCCACTGTCAATTCTGTTTTCCGGTTGGAATCGTAGTAGGCCATGTTCTCCGCCCTTGCGACTCTTTCTCTGATGGTTTCAAAGACCCCTTGGCAATCGCTGGTCCAATCAAACTTTTCATATTTGTGTGTCAGTTTCCTTAGGGGCTCGCTGACTGAGGCGAAGTCCCGGATGTACCTGCTGCAGTAACTGGCTAAACCCAGGAATGACCGAAGTTCAGATACATTAGTTGGCGCTGCCGTGTCATTTAGGGCTGACACCTTGTCCGGATCTGGGGTCATCCCTGCCTCCGAGAACACATGGCCAAAGAACTTTAGTGTGTTCTTTCGGAACTCAGATTTGTCTCTATTTAGTGTGAGATTTGCGTCATGTAGGGCTTTACACACTTTCATGAGGGTTTTGTCGTGCTTGTTCACGTCAGCTGCGAAAACCAAGATGTCATCTGAATAATTGAGGCAATTCGGGATGTGCTTTATTATATTGTGGACTTCTGCTTGGAAGATTTCCGTGGCGGACGACACCCAAAACTCAGTCTCTTGTACCTGAACAAACCAACCTGTGTGACAAATGTGGTTATGTTGCGGCTCTCAGGGTGTAGAACTAACTGATGGTACCCCTTCTGTAGGTCTAGTTTTGAAAAGACCTTTGCCCCGTTCAGCAAGTGTATCATGTCAGTAATTCGTGGCGCGGGGTATCTTTCTCTTTTGATTGCTTGATTGGGACGCCGCATGTCGACACATAGCCTGATGGCTTCAGACCCCTTTTTCGGGACAGGAACGATTGGGGAGACCCAGGTGGTTGCTCCCGTGGCTTTTTCGATAATGTCCTGCTCCAGCAACTTCTTCAACTCATCCTCCACCTTCTTCTGGATGATGACCGGGATTCCGCGATATGGCTGAGCTACTGGCCATATTGAGTTGTCCTGTTGATTCTTAAGTTTCCCTATTCCCCTGAATATTTTGGGATATAAGTTATTGATCATGTCCACGGGGTCTATGTATTTTTGGACCATGATGTTGTAGAGGATATGTATCAGGCCCATGTCCGCGGCTGCTTTAAAACTCAAGACACAACCGCTATCTGTTTCGGTGGCTTGTCCCTTGTAGCGGCAGAGCCCGCTGAACAATCCTAAGCACTTTAAGGGAGTTTTTGCTCCATAGGCGTGTATGTCCACAGTGGCCGGCTGGAGCTTCGGCTTAGGGGTCAATTCGGTGTAGATTTGTTCACTCACCACGTTGACGGTGGCGCCAGTGTCAATGAGGAATTCCGTTGGTCTTTCCTGCAATTTAATGATGAGCTTAGGGCTATGGGCCGTCGCCGTGGGGTTGCCCAGAGTGTACACATACGCCTTCTTCTTCTGGTCGCTCCCCGACGAGCTGGGATCCGACTCCGTAGGTGATTGTTCCACTAAGTAGCGTACATGCCGCCGTGATCTTCTTTCTGGTTTGGCCCGCATTACGAACCTTCGCCTTTTTCTCCGTTTCTGCCGGTCATCACCTGAGTCTTTGTCCCTCGGATCACTCAGGGCTTGAGTTTGGGTGGTAGGGATGCTTGGGGTTAGGTGGGTGCTGGGCATCCCTGTATAGTGACTCCTCGATCGAGGGATGTTGTCCCTTGGCCGCTCTCTCCCTCGTTCCTTGAATAGTCTGCACACTGCCTCGAAGTGACCCTCCTCACCACACGAAGTGCAGCGTTGTCCTATAGCAGGACACGTCCCTTCAATATGGGTACTCGAACCCGCACTTGTAACAGAACAGTTCTTCTGATCTCCTCTCGAGGTGCAATTTGTTCAAGTTTTCCCCTGCCGGTGCGTTCCCGAAACTTTCCACTTGAGAGTCGGTGGCCCTTTCCACCCTGGCCAGCGCTAGGATTTCCTCTAGGGTGCGAGATTTCTGTAGGAGCTTCCTGCGAAACGTTTGGGACTCGCACCCTGAAATTATTTGGGATCTGAGGGCCTCGGTATTAGAATAATTCGCAAAGTCACAATGTTTGAGTTTGGTGCGAAGTCGCATCACATATGCGTCCATTGTCTCCCCTTTTGCCTGCTTCGTGGTGTGGAACAGGTGCCTTTCATAGTCCACATTGGTGTGGGGTGCAAAGTAGGCTGCCAGGGCGTCCTTGAGGTCTTGTATGGAATCTATAGAGTCTTGAGGCATCTCATCTATGATGTCACGGGTGGCGGAGCCTACCGGCAGCTTCAAGAGGCACACTTGCCTGGCATCTGCTACGGGACCCGTGGCCCCCATATACAGGTCGAAGTCTCTAATCCATTTGGTCCATCGGGGGCCCATGTTGCTTGTGTCGGTTACATCAAATGCTCCAGGCATTTGTGCTGCCAGTGTGTCTGGCAACTGATAGGGTATGTGATCTTGTATCGGGTTTGCGGGTGCTGGAGGCCCATTCCCTGGGGCCTGCGCGCCCTGGCCAGCATCTTGATCAAACATGTTGGCAGTTGTGTGTGTCCTTTATGCTTGGGGACCTGCTGCTGCCATGCGATGGCTGCCTGTTAAGGCACGAGCACCATCCACTTGTACCAGGCGTTGTCCTGGTTTCTCTCTCTTTGTTTATCTTCACCCTTTGGGGACCCCCGTGGGCCCCACTTAAGTCTTGATCACAGGGCTGTGGTGTGTGAAGGCTTTCTCCCCTCCCTTCTCTGGCCTTGCCTCCTCCAACTCTTCTTCGTTGGTGCGTGGCTTGTGCTCGTGGCAGCGTGCGCTCTGTAAGGGGGTGCTGTAGCTGGTGGCGTGCCTCCCGACACGGGCGAGCGTCTCACTTCTGTGTGTTTCACCGCTGCGGCCCAGGCCTCTGCTTCGTGATGCGGCCGGGCGTGGGGCTCTGCTCTAACCGCGTGTGTTTTCCCACGGCCGGTGCCTGCGTCTCCCCTGGCCTCCGTGCTCTGCAGCCGGCGTTTGCATCAGCGAGCGCTCTGCTCTCTGTCGCTGGCGTGGGGCGGCACGTGTCTCCCTCTCTCTCTTCCGTACGGGGGGGACTCATCCCACCTTCATCGCCAGTGTACCGTCCTGCATGGGACGGGCGCACACGCAGCAAAGAAATACAAGACACGGAGCTGCTTCACAACGTGTGCTTTATTCCAACTTCCAATACGAACTGCCTTAACTCCCCGCCCTCACACGTCACTTCCCCTTCTCTCCCGCTCCCGTTCCTCCCGCCCTTGTTGCCCCGGAAACATCAACATGACAGGCAGGATCTACAATTACATTTAAACCCACCCCGACATGCTTGCATGTCAGCAAATGTTTAATTTCAATAGTGAACACTGCTTACCTTGCGCGCATGGTAACCAGTGTTCTCAGTTCAAATTAAACCCTCCCCGACCATGCTTGCATGTTGAGGAGGGCTTCATTGTAATTGTTCGCGCCTCTTGGCATGCAAGCATGGCAAGGGGTGCTCAAAGTGAAATGTAAACACCGCCTGGCATACTAGCATGATAGGGAGCGTTGACCAACTTTGCACTTTTGAGTGCAAATGTGAAGGGCAAAAGGCGGCGTACACTCTTGATCACTGCCTTTGCCCTTTACATTTGCACACTGCCGTCAAATGACCAAAATTTGGCAGAGGGACCCGCTTACGTTCAAGTGTAAATCTAACAGCTCCTTGCTGTCAAATTATACATTTTTATAAAAATGAGCCCCAGTGATTTCACCCTGCATGTGAGGCATACACTGGTGAAGATTCCATTACTTGGGATTTGTAGGCTGAACTTTGTACATGCTGGAACCCCCTCGATGTGAGTCTGTACCTCGAGTATGATGCAGAGAGTAGCAGTTTGGGATGCTTGGTCCTGAGGACCTCTGTAAACCAGGAGCACCCAAATCCCAGGAAGGGGTTACACACTGTTTGCTTGTGACATCATGTGCGTCTTGCACAGCACAGTAGTTTGGATAGTGTTGTGATGTGTATCACTTTAAGATGCAGTGTTGTGCATCACCATGTTAAGGCAATACATAGGGGTTGCTTGACATGCAGAAACAGGGCGCAAGCGGACACCCATGAACACATAGCTCTGGCTCCCAAGTGATACTTACCATACCCTCTCAGCATGGCTCATTGACCAGAGTGTATGGCCCCACCTGTACAGTACAACATTGGAGACGAGGCAGGATCGCTCAGGCCGCAAGCTGGTTGAGAAACTGTAGAATTAAAACAAAGTATCCATCACTGACACGCAGTGCGTATCCCACCACTAATGCATGATGCCTTCGCAGGGTGGCAAGTGACATGAAGCACACCACTGGTGACTACAATGAAGAATAGAAAGTGTGCGACCACCCATGGAGAAGCAGAGTGAACTCCTTGAAGCAGGGTCTGGCTCTCCAAATGAATAATACATTAGACAGTCAGTCGAAGAGAAGTGGGATGTTTTCCAGGAGGTAGCGGCTCCTGTGCTTTTTTTTTCAATCCAAAGGAAACCAAGAATAATGAAAGTGTGAGGTGAAGACAGACAGTAATGTAAAGATGGGCTCCACACGTAGCTTGGTTGCCAGAGAAGTATTTATTTATAAGTTTCATAACAGTAAAGACCCCCAACCTGTGCCCAGCAATTCATTCAGCCAACTGACCTTATATAAATAATAACATTCTAACTCAGGTGCTGGGCACTCTACATTCCACCCCAAGGTTCTACCCCCTTCACCTAAGCACATACATCACAACACACCTCCCCCCTTTATCACACATGCACTTGAATACAATAACTATGTACAAACATCAAAATGGCAATACATTTTTTCTGTAAACACAATATATACAATGACAGCATTTGATAGAAGAACATTTCGCTACAATACCACAGAAAGCTCATTTGTCTAGCTTTCTTCACAACATGTCTGCGGATTCTTAATTGTCACCTTTGCAACATCACTTCCTTCCTGATGCGGACCCAGTCTCCCACATCAGTTTTTTTATTGCTGACCTCTCATTGGTTTTACTCACCCACTCACTTTTCTTTATGATCATCCTTCCTTTCACCTCTTCCACCACACAATTGGTCTCTCGCACTCTACCCAACCACGGTGGCGAGACCCTGGTGTTGGGCTTCCTTTCTCTCATCAGCTCGAATGGACTTACAATAGTGTTCACATGGTGTGCCAACCGTAAGGCATACAGCCTGCCTCTCACCGCAATCTTTCTGTCTTTTCCACAAGCTCCGGCCATGCACACAGCTTCCATGATACAGCAATTGACCCTCTCTACCACCTATTTGTCTGGGTTTAGTACAGGGCCGTTTTTCTATGTCTCACATCACACAACCTCAAGTATTCTTGAAAGTATCCCCCAATGAATTGCTTTCCATTGTCGGTCAATATGGAAACAGGAAAACCTTCTCCCTCAAAAATGCATTGTAAAAATTCCACCATGCTTTGTGCTGTTATGTCCTGCACTATTATAAACTCTGTCCACTAAACTATTATAAATCAAGTCGATCAGAACAACAATAAACCTACCACGACCACCCCCCATATCCATCAGTCCCACAATGTCCACTGCCAAGTCACTCCATACTCCGGGTGGAGCACCAAAATGAACCACTGGCTGCTGCTTTGCCACCACGTTCTAACCAGATACTTTGCATTCAACACATTTCCCTATCATCTTTTCTACATCACGATTGAAACCCAGCCACCAATAATCTTCCCTCAGAACTCCCTTGATCTTATTCTCGCCAATATGTCCTTCATGAACAATTTCCACCAACTTCCTCCGTAGACCACTGGGAACCACTACTCGATCCCACCTATACAAAATCCCATCTCTCACACTCAACTCAGACCTCACTTTCCACAATTACATCTCCTCCCCACTCAAAAGTCTCTTTTCGGACCACCCCTCTCGAACAAAGTGTATCACACGCGCCCAACTCTCATCCGACCTCAATGCATCCACCCATTCTTCTCGAGTGATAATCCTGCCGTGTGACACATACACCATATCCGTTACATTATCCGCCATAACTGCTTCATGGGTCTCATTCCCCACCTCACACAACCTGGACACATGATCCACATTTACATTCTCTTTTCCTGAAATAACCTCTCTGTCAAAAGTGTGGCCCTGTAACCTAGCCACCCAACATGCTCTTCTTCAGAGTAGTTCCTTTCTGCTCCCCTGAGCATCCTCGATGCATGTGTTGTAAACATATCCTGACCATCCTTCCCAACTTGGGTTAGCACCGCACCAATGCTGGCTTCACTAGCATCTACAGAAATGGTACACTTTTTCCTGGTGTCAAACATCGTCAAGGTATTGGCCAGGTTGATTTCCTTTTTTATACCTTGGAATTCCTCTTCACACCAGGTATCCCATTCAAATTCTACTCCTTTCTTAAGCAAACTCCTCATCTTGGTCACTTTATCAGCAACATTTTCTACAAATTTATGATCAAAATCTATCATGCCAAAAAAAGAACGTAGTTCCCATTTTCCCTGTGGCGATCTTACTCTCTTAATCCCTTCCACCAACTCTTTCTTGGGACGCAGACCTTCCGCAGATATCTCATGTCCTAAATACCCCACAGCATCCTTCCCAAAGGTACATTTTTCAGCCCACAGCGTTATACCCCCTTGTTCCAAAACTCTCACCACTCTCATCACATTTTGTTCATGTTTCTCCCAGGTTTCACCACACACTAAAATGTCATCTTCAAAGCACCATACCCCTTTCATGCTGCCCAATAGTCTGTCTATCACTTTTTGAAAGAAAGAAGAAATTGATTGCCACCTTTGTGGGTGATAAATGCCGTGAGCTCTTTCGATGACTGGTCGAGCTGTATCTGGTAAAAGGCCTACACCATGTCCAGTTTTGTAAAGTATTTTGGCTTACCAATCAAAGTTAACATCTCGGACATGTTGGGCAACGGATGCCTCTCGGCCACTACACACTTGTTTAGCTCCCTCAGGTCAACACACAACCTCAATTCTCCATTAGACTTTTTCACAATGACCAAAGGCAATATCCACTCAACACTCTATGTGGGCTCAATTATGCCTGCCTCCTTCAACCTCTTGAGCTCAGTATGCACCCCATCTCTGAGAGCCATCGGGACAGGAAGAAGTTTCGCTCTCACTGGCTTGCTCCCCTCCTTTAGGACAATTTTGTGAACCATCCCCTTCACACACCCAAAACTCTCAACCACAATCAAACCTTCTGCCACATTCAGCACTTGCTCATGTGTATTGGTATCTAGTCTAATTTTGAATCCCTTTGTTTTCCTTCCATCCAAGGAATGTCTCACCACTCCTTGTGACATCTACTTTTCCTTGCATTTCCCTCCCTTTGAATTGAAATTCTGCAACAAAATATTCTATAACATCAATCTTCCACAATTATATCTGCCAGGTTTTTTGTCTGACGGCATTACATTCTTGACCTTGCCACCTACAACACCCTCATACACCTCTCGCGACATCAATGACAATTTAGCTCCAGAATCTGCCATCATGCGCACCACTTTTCCAATGACATGAATGTTTGCAAATGGACTATCACAACCCTCTTCATCATTGCACATCACCATATTGATTGTAATAACCTCAACACGCTCTTCCTTCTCCTCTCCAGATGATGTTGCATATCCTCACCCACATAAAGTACCTTCCTTCCACCTCCCAGCTCATAGTTCTTGCAACACCTTGCATAGTGGCCCCACCTTTTACATTTATTACATATCACTCTTCTTCCTAGGCAGACTGGGGAATTAGCAAAATGACTAGATCTGGCACAGCGAAAACACAATCTCTCCTCCTTTCTCACACCCTTCATCTTATTATTCCTATCATCTCCTGTCAGTTTATCCTTTCCCTTTTTCTTCACATTCTTATATTCCTTATTGAATCATCCACTCTAAATATCTCGCTAGACATTGGCCTATTTTCCTTTTTTGTTAACTTAGCTAACAATGCGTAATGTGTTCAACTCTTTTTGCTGTGGATATCACCTCCTCCAAATCAGGTTAATCTCTTAACCATACCTCTTCCCTTATCTTATCATTTTAACAATGTATCATAAACTGATCATGTATGTGCTTGTCAAGTTTCTCTCGAAATTTGCTGCTTAAAGCAAGGTGACATAATGGCATAATATATTCTTCTATATTCTCTCCCTCTCGCTGCTCCCTTACTCCAAAATTGTATCTCTATAGAACGGTACTGGTCCTAATATCAAAATGGCGATCAAGTTTCGCTAACGCATTGTCAAATTAATTCACCCCACTTTCCTGATCCAAATCTGGAATCTCAGGCCATGTTTCATAAATCCTCTGGCCTTCATATCCAATAAAGTGCATGAGGATGGATACCTTGCGTTCTGCCGAAATACTGTTTCCACATGCTGCTTTGACATAGTGTATGAAGCCATTCTTCCAGGCCACCCACTTTAATTTTACTGGCACAGGACTGGCCATAAACATAGGAGTACCTGGAACACCTGCCACAGCCATTGTTCACCCACCTCTCTACTTTAATTGGCTTCCTCCCTTCAGGAGCACTTGAATACAGACACCTAATTAGTGCCCACCAAGTTTTGCGTGGTATTTTTACTATAGATGCCCTTTTTGCCCACAAATAACTATATAGTGGAAGGAACACAGTATCTTTCCCACGTTGCACACTAATGACAGGATGTCCAATTGCACTCTCACCTTGAAGTTCCATCAATTTCCTCCAATGAGAACAACAAACAAGAACACAATAATCTGTGCGTGCCCGCCCTTCCCCTGTGGGCCCTGGGTGCACACATTGCTTCTCCTTTTTGTAAAAGCTCTTCCACGTTAGAAGTGCTGAATTATCCGATGCATCCATCACAAATTAGCTTATGGACGTACGCGTTGTTATGGAGGACCTCCTTTGGATGTACGCATTGTTATGAAAGATGCGCGTGTTGCTTTGAGAAGCTGTGTCATCCCTGGTGATACCTTCCCTTTTGGATGTGAGCGTGTTATTTCTCAAATGCGAGCCGCGTCTTGCGTGATGATGCCTCGTCTTCCTGGATTCTGCTCTGTAATATATTGTCCCTCAACGCTTGTGCGCTCCTGTGGAATGCATGTGTCACACTACTCTACGAAGCCAATGCCTCCCCCTTCTTGCTGTGCTGACGGCACTAACGCACTAGGAGGGAGCTCGTAACAGATCCTGTGTACGTTTTCAAATGTGAACTTAGCTTCTCGAAAAGCTGTTTCGCCGCTGCAATGCTACCAATTTCTATTACTTTACGCTTCATAATCACTGTATTGGCTGACATGAAAGCATACACACACTGCTAAAGTCAGATTCCTCCAATGTGAACACACAACAACACCGGCAATGCCATCCAATGTCAATCTCCTTTTGTTTATACGCCACAATACCACCGGTACAGATTGCTTACCGGAAATTACTTGGAGGTGAATACCAAAAGACTGAGATGAGTAAGGGAGGGACTAAGAGTATGAAGATTACAAAAGGAAAACACACTAAGACACATAGGACAGACTCTTCAATTCTGACAGCAGGCTGTCCTGTTAATGAGGACAGGCAAGGTCAGGCAGACCCAACCCTGACCAAACACCTGCAGACAATTAACATCTCACAGGTGCATAAAAGGAGCCTGCACGGGAAGAGAAGGCAATTGCTCTTAAGATGCCAGTAGGGAGGCTGTGAGGCTGAGTCCGGCAGAGGATCCCTACCTAAGTACCAAGCACTCAGAGAGCAAACTGACAAAGCTGGATGGTACTTTGAAGCCAGAGCAGAGAAAGCATAGAAAGCTGCTCAGATTGTGATATTTCCAGGCCAGTGCCAATTCCTCTTGGGCTCTGACAAACAGAGGAAGAAGTGCATTCTGGGAAAAGTAGTGCACCACCTCCCCGATGACCAGCAAAGAAGCATACGCTTCTATCCCGGGTGAACAAACGAGTCAGGGAGGAAGGAAAGGGTGGTGGTGAGACCCTGACTTCAGCCCAAGAAAGCACCAGGCCCTGCCTGTCGGAGCTGTGCCACCTGTGTGAGTCTGAGAGAGAGGAACCCAATGGCATGTGTGTGGCTGAAGCATAACAGAAAGTAATGACCTGAGTACAAGTGCATTATGGGATTGGTAGTTTTTTTCAGCAAAAGATTAGCACCCTGAAAATGAGTAGCAGAGTGGTCCGGCTGAATTGAGAGTGCCTTTTCGAAAGTCTCTGCAAAATGAATAGGTCAAAGTAGTCATATTGAGGTACATGTCATATCCTCGCACATTCAAAAGTCTTAGACAGGGAAAGCAAAGCAAGGAAACCTGACTGAGGGGAACCCACAGTGCACTTTGATTTGTTTGATGTGAACTATAAAGCAGGCTTTTGCCCAGCTGAGGAGAGTCTACCGTGAACCTTTCTGATTGTGTTGTGGAGCTACCTAGATGAAGAGACACTGGGACAAATACCACAAGGGAGAACTGAAGAGAAAGTCGAAGTGGTCTTGCAGAGGTTTGTGGAAAATTCTTGCACATTTGAAAGTCTTCGACATCAGTGAAAGGCCCGAGTCTGACTGAGGGAGACATAGAACATGAAATAAGTTGGGGGAAGGGAACCCCCTTACAAATGCAAATAAAGCTTGGAGAAGGGAACCCCTGGAAGTGCTATGATTGTGAGGTTTGAGTCCGGCTGAGGGAGATCTACATTGAATCAAGTACTTTTCTTGAGAGGTCCGAGCCTGACGGAGGGAGACCTACATGAACTGTTGATGCCTTGAGAGGTCTGAGCCTGACGGAGGGTGAATTTTTGTTGAATCGTGAAATAACTTTTTTGTGAACTTAAGTGACTGCAACGTGGAAGGCCAAGCATGTCTAGACCCATATTTTGAACTGCCTTTTTTGACAACCTGAGTCAGAGTGTGTCATCCTGTCTATGGGGGCCGCCCTACTCCGTGCTGTCCAACGTGGGGAGGAGAGCTGACTCAGCCATCTTGATCCTTTATGTTATAAAATTGACTTTCCTTTGCATACTCATTCCCCTTTACACACTTTCTGTATAAGATAGTGCAGGCATTAGGTTTTTTTTTTAGCATTGGCCATCTTCATTTGACATAGACTGACTAGGACTGTTTCTTTTCTTATTTCAATGGTCGAGATTACTCCCATTCTACCATTAGGACAAGTTAGAAGTTTTTCCAAAACCCTTGACAACAGTTCAATAAACACCCTTGAACCTGCTCTTTGTGTTGCATTCGTACTTTTGATACCATGAGTTCCTTCCACTGGCCAACTTCAATAGACCTTTAACACCCACCTGGACTTTAATCTATTGGAGTAACAGCTAACTCAAAAGGACAAGCCAAAATAAACACAAATGCACATGCCTGAACATAGGAATCTTGGGAATTTAGTGCATGTTACAGATCTCCTCCAGCTGTTGTCTATAGTAGTCCACCACTAAGCTTATCCAGGTCCAGACCCAAAGAAGTAGTAGTCTGAATGCTTTCCATGAATTCATTACTTGGATTCCCAGTTTGAGATCTAGGTAGACTCTGAGGGCTGAGAAGGGGGCAGGGATTAATCTTGTTGAAAAATCTACTTTAAACACTTAGCAGTGGGGTTGTGTTGACAAATACTCAAATATCAACCCCTTAGGTTGCCATGGATGCAGTTTTTGTTTAATACGGTAGTGGTGCAGGAAGAATAGGGTGCTTCTCCAGCTTATGGTGGAATCTGTTCAGTGCATTCGATGCATGAGAAACTGAGGCTGTCGCATTGTCCACTTTCAGGTAACAACACCTCTTAGCCTTAGACGACAATCAAACACCTGAATAGTCATAATAAGTGACTTCCTCAAGCCAACTATTACCAACCAATAACATATTTCTAAATGGTTGCTGTGCATCAGGTTTTATGGTTTCTGTTTTTATCAGTGTTGATTATCATATCCCTCTTCCAACAGAAGTTCGCAAAATCAGCCCCAGCTACTACAACAGCATCATCTGTATTGAGGAGCATCTCCCGGGGATGCTCGTCGATGGGGGAAATGTTTGCACAGACCCTGCGAGTTCTGATGCCACTATATCCGAGAAAAGGAAAAAAGTGCAATCACAATGATGCAACCGTGGAAATTCCCCTATCAATGTAAAGGGTTTCCATCTCCTATTCATATTCCTCGTATCTAACACAGGCTATCTTCCCAATATACAACATATTGATCACTTTAATTACTTCTGTGTTTATCCCCATCTCTATCAAAACTGCCCACATTTCTGTCTCGTTGAGTCGACGAAGCAGTGGGATTGCAGGCTACAACAATCCCTGTTAGAGAGACACATATTTTTGAGTAAACAAGAATAATCGAAACACCAGGTCAACTGTTATGTGTTCAGTTCTAAATCGTGTCTGGGCCTTGGAAAATAAGTCCTCATTCTTGTATTTCTACTTTCAGCCGTGAAAGCTTTAATTTACCAAAAATGTTCCACAACTAATCTAGCACTGATACAGGCCAGCAATTAGATGGAAAATGTCTGTACCCCTTTCTGTAAATCAGCACAACTATTGTCCCATTCCATGATGTTGGGATTGTTCTCGAATTAATTACTGCCTTAAAAGAAATGGAGCCCAAATCAAAGGTGACCTCAACATGGCAATTGATTAGCCATCTGCAACTGGATGACTTCCTCTACCTCAAGTCATGCACATTTCTGATTTGTGCAAGAAGTATTTTTTTGTGCCAGGTCAGTGTCAGCCAATTTCTGGTCACTTGAAGTTATGTCTCTGTATATCTTAGAAAAATGGTTGTACCGGGCAAGTTTTTTAATGCTGTTAGCAGGAACATTTAGCCCCCTCTCATGCCATGTGTGATATATTTCAAGAAATCTTTGGATTTTTGGGCTCCATGATATCCTGCAATTCATGACACCATTTTATAGCAAATTTCTCTTTCTCTTCGGTATCACAATTTATGGTACCTTATCGTTTCAGTAGAATGTATGAGGGCATTTTTGATAACCAACCCAATGTTTTCTTTGCTAATAAACATTAAACATAAAAACAAGCCAGCAACCAGCTTCGCATTCTCCATTTAAATAAGCTTAGACATTACTGAAATGTTCTGGTTCCGTGTTTGTAACAAATGTATAGTAGGCAACAATAACATCATGTAAGGAGTGCCACAAGGTGACTGGGATCAAGAAATATGCAAAGACCCAAAGTGTCAGTTTCAACTGGTTTATTAGTGTTAAAGAACACAGGATACGCCAAAGTAATATAAGGTGAACAAATCATGGGTCAGGATTGTCTGATTCCCCGGTCCTGGATAGGCCTCTGTGGCCTTCTTGACTTAAGCAAGTTTCTTTCTGGTTTTCAAGGGTGTCCTCAGTGACCAAAAGGAGTTTGTCAAACCCTTCACAGTCTTTCTTGTATTGCAGCTCTTAGAGTCCCCAAGCTCTTTCTCCTCGTACTAACTATTTGCAGGCTTCCAGCGTACCATAATCCAAAAGTCATTTATAATCAGCAATCCTCCTACTAGTTGGGGCAGCACTGAGAGTCTTCTTGGAAATACAGAGTGAGAGGAGTCCCTTATGCTGTGCATTTTAGTGGGCTGCTTCTGTTTCTTCCCTTCCTGCCTCTCAACTAATTACCTTTCCCTTCTGCCTTTCTACTAATGACATACTATCCTTATCCGGCTTTTCATTAGTCCTCCCACTTTATGTGACTGCCTAGAGCTGACCTTACCCACTGAAACCTTCCTGGGCTGACTGGGTAGGTGGCAGTGGTTGGCCATTATCTCCCAGGGCACACTACAATTAACCATTTCTCCCTCATCCATTCCCAACTCAGTTCTCCTGGTTGTTACTTTCAAATTCCTCCCTCAAAGGGCATCTTCCCAGTTCGTCCTCATGGTGGTCTTCCTTCATTAAGCCAAAACCACTTCCTTTAGAATACTTCAGAATACTACCTCCACTTTGTGATATTACCTCCTCTTTAACATCCTCTTGTGTTCCTTATGTGACCCCTTTTTCGTCAGGACCACTTTCGTCTCCTGATCCTACTAAATCTTTTGCAATACTACCTCTACCTCCTGATGTTGCTACCTTCTCATCAGTACCACTTCCACATCCTGCTACCAATCCTCCCCAAACACCACGTCCAGTGCTTACTGCTACCACCTCCTTAATACAACATTTACCTCCTGATGGTACCACATCCACCCAGTACCACTACCTCCTTTCGGTGTTTCCACCTTTTTTCAAATTTCACACTCAACTCCTAATGTTACCACTTCATCCTTAGTACCGCTTCTGAATCCTGATGTTACCATCTCCTTAGACATATGCCCCTCTTCCAAACTTTTAGATACCTGCCTTTTCACCCCATCTACTCCTTTGTCTCAGCAGCAGCCTCTGCCTCTCAGTGTCTGCTCTCTCCGGTCTTCTCTGTTAGCACACTACCTCAAAACACCAACCTCTTTCACCAACAAGTTCCACTGATTGACTCCGGTTCTCTGGGCCTTATAGGGAGTTGTTCCCCACGCTTGGTCTGGGATCTTTGTGAGGGCCTGCATCTAAGTTTTGAAATTGTTGCAGGGCTGGGTTTGGCTGCTTTGACTAGGTTCACCTAAACTCAATGTGGGCTACAGAGGCCAGACCAACACTTTAGATTGCCTGACCGCCATCTTCAAATCCAGTTCTGCCTTCCTTAAGCTGCATAGGACTGACTAGGAAGGACATAGATCCCCTGTTTCAACAGCATGCCAACCTAATGCTGACAAATCCTTTGTAAGTCTCTATTGCAGTCCAGGATGTGGAAGGAATGCTGGCCCACTATAAATGTGTAACTTTGTATCTTAAATGTAGGAACACTTTCAGTAGAAAATGGGTTAGTAAGTTAGTATCATTTGTGGGTGAAAATAATGCTGGAAAACTGAAACCAAAAACACTATATCATGTACCGACAGTCAGAACTTGCGGAGCATCTCTCTCTGCTTTTGTTATGACATTTATACCACAGATGTTTTGCAACAATAGCAATATGAGTTTCAAAAGTATCTTGTAGGTAACAGTTCCTGTTAATGAACTGCTGTATTTGGAAATACATTGAGGGCCTTCAGCATCTTACAGTTGAGACGGGGGTCTGTCCCAATCTATCCCGTGACACTCCTCTGCCACCTGAAAGTCAAAATAATGCGATCTAATCAGGTTAGAGTGAGAATGTAAAACGCGGTCATCATTAAATAACCCATTGACTTTTGGCAATAATCTCAAAAATCCTCTTCAGAACAGGCCCTGATATCGGCGAATTAGCATTCGAATGTGCCACAGTCTGTTGTTACCAAATTACCCTTGATTTTCATGCATTACTCAACAAAAAAAGAGGGACTCTAATCTGTTTGGGAAAGACCTGTTTACCGTCAATTGTAGTATAGAATGGTATGAACGATATTTAGGGCCTTATGAGGGGTTGAGCGGAGCGGCAAAAATGCAGTTATAATGATATTACCACTGCATTACCGCTCCGCCCAATCCTGAGTTTAATAGCGCCAGCAGTAATAACACCATTACTGCCCTATATAGTCCTATGGCCGCCACAATAAATGGAGTCTAACAGCATTAACACAACTCAGAATCTGGTGCTACTAGCGCCGGACTGAGCTGCATTAATACTATTTGTGTTGGTGATATCCCGGCAGATTTACCTGCCAGGATACCACCATGGTTGTGATGAGGCCTTTAGACACTTACTGATACAAAGATGTAGTTCAAAATTGATGAACAGTGATTGCCTGGAGTATATGGGAATATCATTAAGTATTATCATTCCATTCTGCATTACTGCATGGAAATATCATAAGGTATTGTTTCGTTCTGTATTACTAAATCCCTCAGATACAAAAGCTACCTCACACATCTGCCTCATTTTTATGAATCGAACAAGGGAGTAGAGCAAGACATGTCCCTTACAATGTGTGTGTCAAAACAAGAAGAGATGAAATCACCAACAATTTTAAGATGTCTCGACTCATTCAGATTTCATTGTTGAAATGTAAATAAGAGAATTAGTAAAGGAGTCCGAAGATGTTCTCCTCAAGTTCAAATATTGATTTACCAGAAGGCAGGGCATCAAAGTATGACAAAACGAATTATCCAGCTTAAGTTCATGACAAGTACATCTGAGGAATCTAGGTCCCACCTGTCACTTGTTACCCCCAGATTACAACTAATAGCAGAAAATAACCCCCCAAAGGAGACATCATCAATCCCTTTCTGAGCCACAGTATGGAATGCATCATAACCATCCAGAACCGAATTACCTAACAGCTACGTTTCTTGTAGGCCGATAATATCATGCAGATTAAGGGAATTGGCCGAACCATTAAATAAGCATGCATGGCCTCTCGTGTTCCACAACAACATTTTTAAGCAATTGTCTAAAGCAGCTAATTCTTTAGTCAGTTTGGTTCTTATTTGTCCCTCGGGTGCAAGATTGCTCCAGATCAGAATACTGCCCTTGGCACGGAGAAGACAATTGAGAAGATGGTCCAAACCCTGTGGCATTCTTCGGATGTATATTAGGCAAAATCATTCAGCGTCAAAAAAGGAACTGAACCATCCTCATTAGTTGTAGCAAGGAACCCTGGTAATTGGTTTGTGTTAGACAGAACTGAATTAACCTTGTGCTGTATAATGGTCAGAGCCATCCTATTAGCTTTGAGAGTCAAAAAAAGAACTGGGGCAACTGTATCAGCTAAGACCCTGAAAATGAGGTTGTATTAGAGATCACTATCAGGGTAAGAGGGGATAATTTTCAAAATACCCTAAAATCATATGAGGGTCGATTGATAAATGGTCCTGAAGATCAAACTAATCTTTATGACAGTGTCATCAGAGGACTTAAATTTAGTTTTTTATCCTCCAGAATAGGAGGTTCCATGATGGGCGTGAGAAAATGTCTGATTGAGCCTTTGCCCTCAGAAGGTATCAATCCAGGTTTAGAGGAATTGCATCCTTTTTTCTTAGTGCCAGCCATTTTCGGTTTATCAGGGTCAGGTACCTTAATAAGTGCTTCTTCTCTAAGCGTAACATTACTGGTACTTGAGGATATAGTTGGGATTTGACAAGCATCTTACAAACTGTGTCTTAGTTTGGCACTTTTTTAGTGAACGAATTGGGCTTTCTGGAACTTTTTAAAACTGAAGCTAGTTTCTAAGTCCCCAGACGCACTTTCTATTACAGGAGACTCTTGTGTAGATGCTGACAAAATTGCAATCACCACAGGCTCTTCATTCAGAAGAGTGACACTTCCTTCAAGATTAGGCAATGGATTTAAAGCTGAAGAATCTGAGCTTTGTTTACCATAATAGACCAGTTCTTATTATCGCCCTCCGAGGAATTTGCACAAATTAAACCTTCACAAAGATGAGCTTCAAATGTATTAGATTAAGCATAGTTTACTAATCTTTCAGATCTTGACTGATATTTTCATGAAGCTTAACTAATTTATGTAGTACAAAATTCAGAGCAATTATTGTGGACGAACTTGTGTGAGGCAAATGAGCTGAAGCATTTAGCAACCCTGTAAAATGAATGGTGGTGCTCAGCTTCCCTTCCCATTCTCTCTAGGTTGTTGTCCCACAGGGTGTCATACTCAGTTACGCCATCTGTGTTCAAAACTGAATTCCTACATGATTAATGGCATGATGTAGTGGGGCCAGGTCGTCTTCTCCTATATGGTAGCCACTGCAATGGGATCAAAGTTATGAAAGAAAGCTTTGTTGTCTTCTCCAACCTTGAACATCTGAAAGATGGACAGACGCGCCACTATTATCTGCTTTTTTGGGTCTGTCCCAACAGGGTCAGCTGTCCTTACACTGTTTTGTTCAGGATGGAGGCTATGATAGGTACATATCCTTCCACTAAGGCTACCAAGAACAGTGTGACCTCTCCAGCCATGTGCATCTGGGCTTTGAATTTAAATGAGAAGAGAAAGTATTCAACTGGGGGCGAATGTTGAATATATTTGTTCAGCTGGAAATTGGCTGAATATCTCCTCAAAGCAAAAATGCAGTACACCCACAGTAAATGGAAACATTTTTGTACACCAATAAAATGGAATTAAGGTGATGAATAAAACCTGCATTTGAAGCATTAACCTGCTTCGAATAGCATTAATGGTGCTGGAATTCTGCTGCTTTGTCTCCCTGTGATAATTTTGGAACTGCCTCCTTTCCCCGTAGTTGTTTTTGTTCGTGTCCTGTGTCTCCACCTCTTCGGTCCCAGTCTGGAACCTCAGACTCCTAATGAACCCATGACCAGATTGACAACGTCAAGAAGACCAGTTCCTTTCAAATCCTGCGTCTTATGATTCGTCTCCTTAGAGGAATGTGCCTTCAGTATGGGGGATCTAGTTATTTCCTGCCTAGATTACTGCAGCACTCTGTATGCAGGTCTTCCCATGACCCTTCATATTAATTTGTGAACAATCTAGTCAGTTATCATTCAGATTAGATGGAGAAGACCATGTTGGATTTTCCTAGTCTTACCGACTCTATTGTCTGCTTTTCATTTGAGATGGGTACTGGTGATATCATTGCAACACAACCCTTTCTGAGATTTATCACCTAGTGAGATGAAGATATTGATCTGTTCTACCAGATGTTCTGGCTCTCATCCAGATCATGTTCCACCTTATTAAAAAAATATCTCCCCTGTTTAAAACAGATAGCTACTTTCTTCAAAGACTCCATTCTGTTCGGGACAGTTCCACAGGTTGTAGACATACAGTAGTCTGTCTCTTGTTGAAGAACATGTCTATGGATCCTGGAAACAAGTAATTGTATTCCTTTCTCACAGCTACCTTGCCAAGTGAAACAATTGGAAAGCATACTTGCTTATCAAATGCAGAGACTTATGGAAGGAAGGTCATAAACCTCTGGACACCGCGCAGTTAGGTTTCAGATCGTGCCGCAGCGGGGAGTTGGTCACTGTGGATAAATTCGGCCAATTCTTTGATGAGCTGCCAGTGGTCGGCTATCCATTCTTACTGGGTGGCCTTGAATGAGCAGGTCTCAGTGGTGCAGTGCTTAGAAGGGTTAGATAATTCTGGCTGACAGACAACAAGCGGTGTAAAGAGCTCCATTTACACCCAGCTTTATGCTCCTGCTATGTGTCACAGGGCTGCGTTGTCACCTCTTCTTTTTAATTTACTTTGTTGCCCTTTGTCCAATCTGATGTGGTGAAAGGCTTTACTTTTTTCATGAATTATTCAGAATACACACAGATATTTCTGAAATTCTCTCGTAATAAAGACATTCATTTGAGAAGGTTAAGACACTGGGCCTTATTACAAGCCTGGCGTTTGCCAAAATAAGGGTGCCGGTAGCAGCATACCAGCACCTTTCCGGATCACCAGACTACAAGTGTACCTACAGGGGCCATTGCTCCTGGCAGGTCTGACCTGCCGGAGACACCGGCCCCTGCAAGCATGGTTTTCACGGAAGCACTGGCACCGTTAACAACTGTGCCGGTGCTTTCGTGTCCCCATTGCCATAGGGCTCCATGGGAATGCAGACTTACACTTTCCACTTTCCACGTCCTGGCATCCCAGGCCGCCGGGACTTGTAATGTCCTGGTGGCACTGGGATATCAGGTGATGGAATGTTTTTACAAGTTCGGCTGCAACCCGCCGGTACACTGGCGGGTTACCGCTGAACTCGTAATGCGGGCCTTACCTCAATAAAATACATGTATAATGATAATTATTTGAAAATCAATCTGAGTAAGCCTGAGGTCCTCACTGTTAACTCCACCTGCAGCAACTGGAATTCCAGGTTCTGGCCCAATTCATTAGGTCTTGTCTATCTACACTGCTGTTGTGCAAAACATAGACATTCTGATGGATGGCCCACTTTCCTTAACCGGGCAGATATATTCAGTGCTGCAGTCCTGTGTTTATCATCAGGCGTGACCCTGGGCGGCGCCAGCCCAGTGCTTGGGAGGGCTAAAGCTCTGCCACTTAGAGGTAGCAGGCACCGCTCTGCTGTGGTGCTCATCAGGGGGATATGATGGCAAGAGTCTGTCAAATTTCCTACTTCGGACAGTGGTTTATTTACTTATTTTTTTAACATTCATTAACGTGACTGCTGCAGCAGCAAATGTACAAGAGTACAAAAGCCTGCCCAGGCGATATCAACAGAACCTCTATGATGAAGCTAACGGCTTAACTGTTGGGCTCAGCTTTCAGGTGGGCCATGACTCCAATAATTAGCATTGCTTTGTTTTGCTAAATAGCCTGTGAGTTGGGATGAAAGAAGCATCTAATGCGCCAAAGGAAGGCATATTCTGCCTCCTGGGCTCTGGGGCAGTCAGGGGGTGGGGAATCAACAGCTCAATAGGTTTAGAGGCTCCACTCACTACCAGCATTCAAGAGTACATCCTGCCACTCCAAAACATTATGGGGGTCATGGAGGTAAGTAACAGTCCGTACCGGCATGGCGCAAATAGCGTGTCTGTGTAGTCAATAGCCTGCTAATAGAGGGCTATTACGACTTCGCGGGCACAAACTTTGTGCCATGCCGGTAAGGGCATTACCGCCATGCCGTTAAAGGCACAAAAATGCCCTTAGTGGCATCATGCATAGCGCAGATAGCACTACCGGCATGAACTAATGCAGCATTAGCGGTGACTGCTAATAGCGGTCACCGCTAATAACGGTCACTGTAAATAAGCGGAACCGGAAGTAGCATCATCGCACAGAACGGGAAGGAGCACGGCGGCCATCTTTAAAAACACAATCCATTGCCATCCTCAGCACACATGACTTGTGGGACTCTGCTGTTTGTTTGAAAACCTTCATCCAACACACCACAATGCCCAAGGCCCTTAAGAAGGGAGCTGCCTGCTAGCACAAGGAGAGCTTCAACGAGGACGAGTTGGAGATGCTAGCCGGGACACTGCAGGAACATGCTGGGATTGTGTTCGCCAACAGCACGAAGAGGGAGGCCATCATAAAGAAAAAAGAGTTCTGGGCACTTGTGTCACAGAAAGTGAGTGCAGTTGAAAACACCCCACGCACCACAAAAGACTGCCGTAAGCACTGGGACGACTTGCGGCTCAGAGTAAGGAACATACTCTCTGTCAACAGGAGCCAGGCAATGGCAACAGGAGGAGGTTCCAGCTCCCCCATCAAGCTGGACCCATGGAAGGACATCTGCACCAGCATGATTGGCATGGAGGGGATAGAGGGTGTCAGCGACATGGAGTGTGGCGCCACAACATCGGCCGATGGAGGTGAGTGTCCTAAGAAAACACTGTAATGCAGAGTCTGATGAAAGTCAACCTATATGTCTTCCAAAGAGGCAAGCCATGGCCCAAAACACACACTCACTCCCAGCAAAGTAGCCGGACGCATCATCGACACATGCAGATGCCTGCAGCAAGGCAATGCCGTACCTGACACATACCACACAAAATGCAAATGCCATAAGTCACACAGCAAGCAGGCCCCACCAAATATGCATGTCACATAGCATAGGTCTTGGCCAACATGAGTGACCACGACGTATGCCTGGATAACCCACCCATGTATCAAACAACGTGATCATCCAAAGTAAAACGCCAATTACCCTCGATTTTGTGGATGATCAATTGTCCAAATGTATGTATGATGCCTATCAAAACATCACTCATGCCGTCCCTCTCTTCAACCGCCACAGACTCTGACCATGACAGCAATGGCCAGGACTTAACCTCCACGAAGACCACACCCCGGAAGAGGTCCTGGGATGACGCCAACTGCCCTTCCACCTCGAGGGGCCAACCCAGGGGCCACCGTGCACCAACATTCAAGATACCCCAGGTTGCCAGTGCACCGGTGCTGCCAAGGGCCGTAGAGGCGGAAGCGCCAACACCCATTGCCCAGCCAGAGGAATCAGCCGAGGCACCACACTTGGAGGAGTCAAGTTTGGCTGGAGAGGTGGCAGCCACAGCACCCCAGACTGTGGAGGAGCCACAGGATGAGGTATGGGTGCCTGTTGAGGATGATTCCTCAGAACTGCCCCGCTCGCCCAGTCCACAGGCATCCCCTCAAGTCTCATCCCTTGAGACAGACCACACCACCACCCCGGAGCAGTCTGGACAGGAGCAAATTGAAGGGCACTTTAGTCCGATAGTGGCGAGTATTGAGGTTGAGCAAGACACCCAGGAACCATCCACCTCCACAGGTGCACCCGCAGGGCTACAGCGTGCAGAGCAGCTGACTGCCCTTGTGCGGCAGTTCATTAAGTACAATGCAGAGGCTAGGCAGGAGTGGCAGGAGAACATTGCCTCTCTAGGCAGGACCATCTCAGAGAACACCGCCTCCATGGGCAAAATATTTGCGGGTGTGTCGGGGAGTTGTGGGGGGAGGGGAAGGGGGTGAGGGCGATGGATGGTTATTGCATCATTTTCATTGTTAAATTTAAAACACCCGTTTTGTGAAAAGCAAGACCTGCGTGGACATTCATCATTGCGCATGTGTCATTTATTCATATACAGCGCATAGTGTGCATGTACCCACACACCCAGTGGCCTCTGTCAGAATATCATGTCACCATCTGCAGCCATGTGTGTCATTAATATTGGGCAATCATTGACTGACGCACAGCGCGTCCCTCCTGTGCATCGGCACCGCAATGATGTGCAGCCACTTCTTCTTCATCCCCTTCATCATCACCAGGTAGTAGCAGTTAAATGTCAGGGGTCAGGGGCACGTTGCGTCGGTTACACATGTTGTGCAGCATAACACATGCCATGCCAGGATGGTCTTGGCCACCTTCTCATGCCTGTAGAGGAGTGCCCTACTTGACGGGCTAAGGCAGCGAAACCATGCCTTCAACAGGCCAAAGGTCTGGTCAATGACCACACGGGTAAGAGTGTGGGATCGATTGTAGTCCTCCTCATGCCTGTTCTGTGTGTTTCGGACAGGGGTGATGAGCCACGGCATCAAGGGATAGCCACTGTCACCTGCATGGGAGGCATAAAAAGCTATATGCCAGTCGATTGATGATGGACTACTGTAATAGTCACACATGTCGGCAGATTATCGTTGGTCACATGCACATGTCCCTGGTTGTATGCACAGCATTTTTAGGCCCTCAATGTGTCCTGTGCCATGGAATAATGGTGTGGGTTGCATCTTCAAGATGATACACAGAGTGCTCTGCCGTCTTGTAGCTCATGCATTGTGTACGCATACAGCTGTGTTTGTGTAAATTTAGTCATGTGTTGTGTTCTGTAGGATTTTCTATGGGGAGCGTTGGCAGTAGGGTCTGCAATGTTAGGCATTCTGCGCTGATTTTTCCCATGGTGAAATGCAGCATTCCTGTGGTTGATCCGGGATATCGGGCACAACAATGTGTGATGATCTTGCTTGCGTCGCCTTCCATATGCACCTGTTTGTAGTGGTATTGCTTGCGATTGCGGGAAACCACCTCCATGGCATGGAGGCCACCTTTTGTTTCAAGAATCTCCTGGGGAGTCGGTGGTAGGGATATGTATTCCGTTGTGTGCTTGAGGAGGGCATCCAGCACTTGCTTCAGGATGTGAGTGAATAAGGGTGGTGATATGCCATGCATGTACCCCACTGTGTGCTGGTAGGTGGCTGTGGAAAGGAAGTGGAGCACCGACACTACCTTCAGTAGAGGGGGGATGGCGATGCGTATTTCAATGAGGCTGACAATCGTGTATCATGTCCACTATGGTGTTGATGGTGTCCCGGTCCAGACGGTACAGGGTGTGGTTGTGCTCTGGGGTTGGGTTGGAGGGACTGGCTCTGATGTTTGGGATTGGGGGCTGCATGCATGGTTACGCTGGCTGCACTGGTGGGGCATGCTGGCCAAGTCTCACCCTCCTTCTCCTGCTGCGTCTCCTCTGTGGTGCCTGCTGTTGGTGTTGTTGCTGGTGTTGCAATGCATGCATGTCCTCCAGCTGAAGTGTTGATGCTACTATTGGATTGATCTTGGTGTGGAAAGGGGTGTGTTGTGTGGGTGTGCTCCTTTTGGTCAGGCCCAGACTCCATTGCCTCTACCTGTGCTGATGGTGTGCACCTGTGGCAGTTGGGAACACTGCACATGGCATTTTACGGTTGGTCGAGATGCCGTAATCCACTTTTAACGCCTTCATGATGCCGGTATTTGCATGTCTGCTTCACTTGTGATCTCCTCCAGTTTACGGCATGCCGCTATTGCCGGTATGATGGCCCGCGTGCCCGCGCCCATGCCGCTATTAGAGGCACCGTTATTTATGGTGCCGCTAATAGCGGTTTGGCTGGTCGGAATAGCCCAGAGCGGTAAGCGCTGCTGGTAATCCTTTACCGGCATCGTTTATCCCTTACCTCTAACCTCGGAATGACCCCCTAAGATTGGTTCGTGCCTCTGGATATGACGCAGGTGCCTGCTGCATTCCCATAAGGTGAAAGCACTTGATGCCTTTGTGCCCTCATGTTTGGACTTCGTCAATCAAGGGTCAAGTCCTAAAAATGAAAGTGGGGGGATTCATCAACAAATGCATTGGGATGGGAAGTCGGCAGAAATTACCATATCAAGGTGAAATATGCACATTTCATGAAATTGGCTTTGCATAACCACCCAAATTGCACAGGACGAATGGCATTTCCCTTTCATAAAATCAACACACACACAAAACCAAGAGAGGATATTTAATTCTAATAGTGTTTTTGAAAACATTAAAACGTGTGCAGGTTTTAATACAATCAATACAAATGTTTTCTCTTGAGCTTGAAGTCCCAAAATAGGACATTTCACATTTACTTTTTTGTTATTTTTCATCACGTGATACAGTGAAGTGGTGAAATGTCCGACCGCGGTTCGATCTCCGAGGTGTGCTTTAATTCATAAATTCAAAAGAGGACATTCAATGTTTCTCATTTTTGCCGGGGTTGGGACTGAGTCCACCCTCTGAATAAAGTGGGTGGACTCGGCCCACCCGCTTGTACCCTCCGCTTGAGCCCTGTCAGCAATATAGCACCTAAGTGGACGTGCACATCCAATCTGGTTGCTCCAAGTGCAAGCTATATCCACAGGTATAAGTTTGCATTCAGAGCAGTCAGAAGTTTGCTATGGCAAACACGTCCACTCGCCCCTCCATCACAACCCCCGGATTCTCCGCCTTGGCCCTGCCCACTCTGGCCTAATGTATAAACACAAATAAAAAGCATTTAACTTACCTGATTGTCAAAGACTGCCCACACTCTTTACTTTCAGCCTGTGCCTCTGGGCTCCCACATGCCAGCACCAGAGAAATGGGGCTCTGGATGGAGTCCCAGCTTCCATTTCCATGACAGCTATGTTTTAAGTAGTTTTTGCTTAAAAACAAGTGCTTTTGCATCCACGCGTGGTAGTCCCAGACTGCAGTAAACCTGTGCTGCTGGGTTGTACCCACTGGTAATGGCGATTAATTGTATTGAATGGAGGAAAGCACAGGGGCAACGTGCTGGTCTTGTAAGCAAGACCATGCAGAGCAATAGAAGTTTGAATCCCCGATCAGTGCTTAGAAACTGAACTCAGGTATGGTATTAGGCACGTTATAAAAAAACAACTAAATAAATTAGTCTCCCGCAAGGAGAGGGCCAAAGTAAGCTGGTTACAGTTAGTATCCGCCCAAACTCAATTCCTCAAATAAGTATTTGTGCAGCAATTAATTTTGACAAAAGAGAAGACAGAGAAGTTTCTATCAGGCCCTTCCTCTCTAAACCACTTTCCCTAGGCATCGCTGGTGGGCCGCTTATCTAAAAGTGTATAGAGTAAGGAGATACAAAAAATACTTCAGTTTGCTTTATTGTCTTAATCAAAAATCTTTGAGCTATAGAGGTTGGTGATGGTGTGCAAGATTCTAACAGGTGAGGCCCAGAAGGGGCTGGAGGTAATCATGTAACCATGAGTTTAGGTACATAACGAACTGAAAGAACAGGGCAAAACCGCCACAGGTATTTTGGCAATGATTCGCATTTATATAGCTCTACGAGCCCTCAGGTATCTGAGTGCTTCTTATTATTACCCATGGTGTGTGGTGCTCATTTACCAACCTCAGAAGGATGAAAGGCTGAGTTTGGCCCTGCCAGGATTTGAACCTGCGTCAGCAGGCTATGCACAGATGTCAAAGCGAGCGCTCTACTCACTGTGCTATCGGACTGGCTATGACTTAGGCCTCTTACTGTCCAAACTTACCGTTCGGACAGTACCTGCGTTTTCATCGCAACTGCTCTGACACCACTGAATATGACGCACAGGGAATGGCTTTGTCACAGAGATTTAAAGAGAGAGGGTACCCAAGGAAATTACATAAGAACGCAAAGAACCGAGCACGCAACATTCCACAAACTCACACTCTTGAACAACACAATAGCCCGACACAGGATAACCAAATTACTGCAGCATTTAGTTACTCCTCTCAACTGAATAAGGTCAAGAAAGAAATTCTTAAACTATGGCCCATCCTTAATGTGGGTAATACGACACTGCCTCCCCCATGTTTTGCAATCAAACGCAGAAAAAACATGAGCGACTCAGTGGTGAGATCATACCACTCAGGATCAGGTCCACAGCCACAACCAACACTATGGAACACAACACGCCTGGTTGGACACGCAACTCACGGTTCATGCTTGGTGTGTTCATTGATCAACTGATCAACAACATTGCACCTTGCACTCCATACACCATGGAGGCAAGTGACCTTCACTAACTGCAACACAAGCAAGGTGATTTACATCTTCACCTGCCCCTGTAACCTCTGATACATCGGTATGACGCCAGACCAATCAAGAAATGCATACAAGAACATCAATCATGCAAATGCACCAGGAGACTCAATGCCCATCAAGATGAACATTTCTTCCTTTAAAAAATACAAAAAGGATGATCTCAAATTGTCTGTCATTGAGAAAGAACATATTCCACCAAGAGGAGGTAATATAAATGCCTTAGTACTCAAAAGAGAACAAAGGTGGATTTTTAAACTAGGTACTGATCGTCATGGCCTTAATGAACCGATTAATTGGCAAAGCCACATGACCTTGGGCTAACATACCCTAGGCACCATCCTAATACAATCATAAGGCATTGTACCTATGATTGGTGACTCGCCGCTATTTGAAGCTACAAAGTAGAATCAAATACTCTAATGTACTGAATGTCATGTGTATTATATCTTTTTTTGGAACACCAAGCTTCCTTGGCTAATGCATGTGCATATCGGGGACACCTGCCGACACACATGACATCTTCACTGATCATTACAAGTTAGACATAAATATGTACAACCTGTCCCGCATGGCCCTATAGCACACTAGACCGTGTGCTAGCTGTTGGCTACCTTTGTCAACCCAGTATGGGTTTGACACATACATTGGGCTCTGGGATTCCATTCTAGACACCCATCTTCCCACCCATTGTTTGCCTTTAGCACCAACATGGTTAATTTCGAAATGAATACACACCAGGGATAGTGGATGATCCCCATATAGGGAATAATCCAATCAATCAAAGTTAAAAATGATATTGTGCAACTGTAATAGAGATTGCACATTTTGAGTAGATAATTCCTAACTAGATTCAGTAATTATCTTTAACATGTAAGGACCCATGTTAACAATATCTATTTGCCCCCTCATGCTATAACAAGTGCTGGGTAAGACAGCCACTCCAAGATGGCGGTCCGCTCCCCGGGTGCCTTTCTAGTCGTTTAAGACTCCTGGTTGCTGTGGCAATCAGAGGTCTTGTTAACAACACAGGCCTCGTGGTAGCCTTCATATGCCGATCCACGTGTACGGTTGGATACAATACGACTCGTCCTGCATACACGGGTAAGTTACGCTCTGGCCTTTTAAATTTACTTCACACAGATGCTATGGACTAGCTAGAACTCCCAATATATGACCATAGTGGGCTTTATACTAAGGATGAGCTCCTTAAGTAACAGCATGAAACATTTATTTGATGGTGCTAACGCTCGTAGATGACTCTTTGGGAAGTGCTCACTGCTCAGCTGCATTTCTATTGGAGCGGGAACAAGACAAGGCTGCCCATTATCGCCCCTAATTTTTGGCAATTTCGATTGAGCCATTGGCAACATGCCTTAGGAAATATCATCGAGACCGAGGGCTTGCCATGGAAGGGGTGCGGGAGCTTGCTTCCCTTTATGCAGACAGTATCGTTTTGTATCTTAAAAATCCTGGAGTCAACTTGTTTCAGTTAACGAATGAGGTGGACGACTTTGGGAACATCTCAGGACTCTGCATAAACTGGCCTAAATCGGTACTGTTTCCATTAAATGAGACTACAATAAAAACCTTGGAATGTCAGTTCTTATTGATGGGAACAAAACTCTGTCTGCTATTTAGGGATACAAGTCAGTAGGAATTATGTATGATACTCTAATGCGTGAGAATCATTTGACTTGCCTGCAGGGGTTTAGGGCCAAAATAGATAAATGGTGCACATTGCCCATCTCAATGATGTGACGTATTGCTATAGCCAAGATGGTGGTGGTGCCAATGTTGTTATACATTTTTCAAAATGTCCCTGTTTGGCTGGATACAGCGTTTGTTCCAGAATTAAGGCGGTTGATGGTCAAGTTGACATGACATCCTAAAAGCCCCCAGATTAAATGGGACACATTGACTAAGCCTTATGTGTAGGGTGTTTTGGGTTCCCCGCCCCCTGACATGGAGTTATATTTCTTGGCAGCACAACTCCACTTTGCTACCTATTGGATGCCGGGTGCTCTTTTCTTTCCTCATGTGCGTATTGAATGGTCTTTGGTCCATCGCTATTCTTTACAGAGTGGGCTATTGTCTTTGACAGTGAATGGCGAGTGTACATTTGATTGAGTTGTGTGTACTATCCATGCGTGGAAAAGAGTCCTTAAGCGCTTGGAAGTGATGATTCCTTATGCTCTGACACTTATAATGTGGAAAGTTCAGGCCTTGCCCCCGACTTGCGGTGAAGCACTAGACAGGGAATGGGAGGGTCTGTGTATTAGACATATGTTTGATCTGTATCCGGAATGGGGTCATTGTGACACAGGAGCAATTGCTGAGAAGGTGGGCCATGAAATCCGCTGCGGATTTCACTATTATCCTGCTGCCTTTAGAGCATGGTCTCCACCCTTTCTGATGGAACCAACAACAGGGCCTTTGTTACAATATCTTATCTACTCAGCTAATGTGAAGCAAGTGGTCTCTTCTATCTATAGGGCATTTGTGCAGAGTACCCTGAAAGTGGACTTGGGATGTAAGGTAAAATGGGAGGTGGATGCTGGGTTACGTTTTTTGATAGGCAATGGGCTACAATGTGCGAGTGAACACAAACCAGTGCCGTCAGCACTAGACTTAAGCGTATTCAATTTAAAACTCTACATCGGGCGTATGTGATCCCTGAACGCCTCAAATAGTTTGATCCCACCAATGACGATAGGTGCCCTAAGTGTCGAGCTGAATCTGTGGTTTTTAGTCACATGTTATGGACATGTCATTAAATACATACCTACTGGGAGGGCTTGGTGGCTATATTTACAAAGATGTTGAATCATGTGGTTCCCTGTGGAATTCTATGTTGTATGTTTGATTGGCTTCCAGGACTACCAACGGCATACCAGAAATTACTGGTCTCAGGTATGATACTAATGCGAAAATGTATTTTATTAAAATGGACCAACTCTATCCCCCCTACTACTGTGCAATGGACGCCGGTCATGATTTGGTTTTGTGATACTGACCACGAGTACCATGCATTGACTGTTGTGGTGAATAAACTGCATGACACTTGTGGGTCCCTTTACTATGAGTCTTGGTGCACAGCAGCAGATTGGGACGGTGATATATATATTTTTATTTTTTATTTTATTTTGGTTGGTTAAATTAAATTAACCTTTCAAAACAAATTTTTCACATACATGATTCATTAAAATACATAGTTTTCATTCTCAATCATCATTAGTTAAAATATGCACATAAGAATTTCAGTATTTTCATAATTCTCAGAAGGAAGAAACATAATTATATAAGTGCAAATCACATTATTTACATTGCAATTTATATTATTTACATAATTCAAGGAAAAAACCCGAGTTACATTCATCAATGATTACATTCATAGAGGTAGTGATTAACTAACTCAGACTTCAACAAACCACACACCAAAAAAATTCAATCTGGAATTTCACTAATCTCACTATTACAATGAATTAACATCGGAGAGTGATTGAGGA
Organism: Ambystoma mexicanum; assembly: GCF_040938575.1. Taxonomy (NCBI): domain Eukaryota; kingdom Metazoa; phylum Chordata; class Amphibia; order Caudata; family Ambystomatidae; genus Ambystoma; species Ambystoma mexicanum. Next base: position 490,222,858 of record NC_090922.1, on the reverse strand, counting down.
GTCATCTGCATGCAATGTTGATTTTAGGAACTGCATAGTAGCTATTCTTATTGAAATTTTGGGTGTGGCAAACAATTTATACCATAATTCGTTATCAGAGCGAGATATACAATGTAACTGAGTTAGTTTGTGGAGAATTGTTTCTCTTTGCTTTATTAGAGCAACACATACAATCAGTATGTGTTTAAGAGTCTCTTCCATTCCAGCAAGTTTACAGAATCGGCATTGTGCAGCTTCTGCTTTGATTAAACCTCTTCTCAATAAAATTTGATTCGTTGGCCATAAATTCAAGCGGAATCTTAGAATTTGATTTCTCAATGTGGCTCAAGGACATTTCAATAAATAATCAGCTGCTTGTCGGAATTTTTTATGACCAAACAGTGCTCTATCAAAATCTTTTAGTTCTAGACATTTTTGTTGAGTGCAATGCCAGTCAAATTGATACAGCTTCAGTTTTTCCCTATTCGGATTATTGAGTAGCAAATCTAATGATATGTTTGCTTTGCTCAGGTTATCAAGAACAGTGGTTCATCAGTTCATTGGAAATAGATGTTGAGAGCGCAATAAGTAGTCTGCCAATGTTGTTAGTACATTGTTTGCCGTTAGGCCTAAAAGACATTTTTGAAGGAGGCTGCATCTTTTCCAGGCTGCTTGAATGTGTATCGAAAGGGTGCCCAATTCAAAACGCAGAAGGGCATTTGGGGTTGAATTAGGAAGGTTAAGTGTTTTTTTCCAGAACTGGGCTTCCATTCTATCCCAATACCCTCGTTTTTGAGGAGTCCAAGTTTCAGCCCCATAGGTGATGATGGGAATGACCTTTTGTAGATAAAATGTTAAAACATGGGAACAAGAAAACTTACCAAACTTGGCTAAAAGTATTTTGGCCTGTGAAATTAAGGATGTAAGTTTCCTATTTATACTGCTTTGTTGTGGCTTGTTCGTGGCTGAATTGCTAAGCATAGTACCAAGATATTTGTATTCATTGACTAACACTAATTTTTGATTTAGCAAAACCCATTCATTGTGTTTCAGATGTTTCGAATTAGTATTTCTCAATTCCATAACTTGAGTTTTTTCCAAATTAAGTGTTAGGTTGTTCTTGGCAACAAAGGATTCCAGCTGATTAAGTAGCGACTGAAGTCCACGGGGCGTTTGCGAGATTAGGACCAGGTCATCCGCATAGAGAAGCCATGCGATTATTTGCTTGCCGAGCTTGGGTGCATCATTAATTACCTTCAGAAATTCTGTGCCTAAGTCAAAAATGAACAAATTAAATAGGGTTGATGCGAGAATGCAGCCTTGTTTGAAGCCGCGTTTAGTATGGATAACTTCGGAGAGCAACCCATTCAAGTTCAGTTTGACTTGCATTGTGGTGTTAGAATGTAGTAACTTTATTATCGAGACGAGAGATGATGGGCAACCAAAGCTCGATGATTTGTTAAATAGTAGCTGTCGGTCGACAGAGTCGAATGCAACTCGAAAGTCGACAAAGGTCAAGTAGAGAGGTTGCTGTTTTGTTGCATAGGCTGCTTTAATAGCATTAAGTGTAGTTATATTAATAGCAGTACCAAGGCCCGCTACGAAACCCGTCTGGAAGGGGTCGCATCGGTTTTCATTAAAGGACCAAATGTTAAGATCTCTCAAGATAATTCTGGTAAAGATTTTGCCAGGTGCGTCAAGAAGCGATATTGGGCGATAGCTCGCTGGGTTCATGCGATCCCCTTTCTTATAAATGGGGACTATCACTGCTTTACACCAAGATGGAGGAATGCTTTGCTTTACCTGGATAGAGAGGAATACAGTATATAAGATACTGGCCCACAGATTTGGATTCTGTTTTAGGATATAATTTGACAGGCTATCCGGGCCTGGGGCTCTAGATGAGTTTGCTCTATTGATGTAGAACAATATATCATCCCGATCGAATTTAAGAGAAAATGGGGAGTCAGCCAACCTCAATGGCTCTTGATCGCAGTAATTTTGTGGGAGATCATACATATTCGTAAAGTAATCAACCCAACATTTCTCAGATAAACCATTAATTTGAGATGATAATTGTGAACACGTTGTGCCTGAGTTAATTAGCTTCCAGATTTGAGAGGTATTTTTTGTCTGTGCCACATGAAGCCACAGCTCACCATCTTGTTGATAGATCTTTGCTTTATACGCCCTTATCCAGTTTTTGTAATCAGTCTTTATTTTACGCAAAGCCGAGTCACGATATTTCGGCAAAAGAAGCAAAGATTGTCTTTCTGTTTCCGAAATAAGGACTTTCTATGTCTGATTGATTGGTCAAATACATGAGTAGGACGGGTGCTATTAGATATTTTGCCTTAGGATGTACTAGGAGAGGCAAATAGATGCATTTTATCATGATATTCTAGAGGAATAAATGCTTCCTCTAAGAGGAGACGATGATCATTAACTAGTTCTTTGCCCAACGCTTCTAAGGCAGGATTTGTCAAGTGTAGTCTATTCAGCTGAGAATTGACATTCATATTTTTTAGCTGTTGTTGACATACCTGTGCTTTGCCCTGAGCCTGGTCCATGAATTCAATCATTAACATCAGATGATCACTATCTGAGGAAGGCAGAATAACAAATTTGGAGATCTCATTGAATAGCGTTCTATCTACATAGACATAGTCAATGATTGCTTTCTGTTGTCCACTTGACCAAGTATGGGAAGGTGGGATATCAGTTTTAAGAGAACCATTCAGCATTAACAGACCCCAAGTTTCCACAAAGGAGGACCACTGAGAGACCCGTTCCGAATTTCCTTTTTTGGATGACAGAAGAAGATGAATATTCAGATCCCCAGCCAAAATAATATGTGCGATGTTAGAGGTGGCAACAATGTTTTCCATAATTGTATTGAGATCCTTTAAAAAAATGGAGGTTAGAATAGCCATGGGATTCCAATAGAGATTAATAATTGCAATTTTTGTGTTCTGAATCGAAATTATAGACCATTGCATATAGGAATTCGGAGAGGGACAATCAGCTACATTGGTTATAGTGGAAATATCAGAAATTGTTGCTAGACCAGACATTGGTCTACCTTCCTGGCCTTTATTCGCAGGGACAAGATGAATGTGATGGTTGTCCCAGGATGGCGAAACCATTAACCAAGTCTCTTGTAGAAGCACTACATCAAAGTTTGTTAATATACAGTTAGAGTTGTTCAATAAGTGCTTGTGTCCTCTAGTATTCCAGCTCAGAATTCTGATTTTATGTGTAAGGGGACATGACTCATCAAATGCTAGTTATGCATTTTTACAACAACAGCAGTTACTGGATTTTGTTGCAGATGTTATGCTTTCTTTTGGGAAAGTTGCAGGGACTGGTCCCACAGCTTCCATTCTTTCTGATTGTTGTATGCCCTCAATTAGGGGACTTTCACCATTGGTAGGAATTAATTTGAATCCAAGTTCAAAGAGTGCCGATCTCGCAGACCATATGATGTTAAAAATGACACGAGATCTAATCCAGAGACAAGAAACAGTCCAGTCATTTTCATCAGGAAATTCAACCCGATCAATATCTACTGAGGCAAGATCCTCCAACATTGGGATATCAGAGAATATTTCCATGATACTCCTTCTATTCATAGTATAAGTTGTAAAGGATCCTCCTCAACAACTAAGAAATATTGAATGTAGTTGTGGGGACTTTTCATTCCTACTGCCTGAAATCATTGAGGCCACTTTCTTTATGCGTGGTACTTCTTGAGTAGAGTTCGCTTTCTCAATCGCTGCTGGAAGCTGAAATGAGACATTTCTGGAATTCGGCCTCTGATCTATAATTAATGAGGAGTCATGGTTAGGGCCAAAAGTGGATGATTTCATGGCGGACTTAAGTGTTTTCTGTTCTAAGGTTAGGGCCACTAAACAGTCCCTAATCCAGGATAGAATGTCATTTTGCATATTTGTCTGTAATACCGGTACAGTTGGTGTAACAGAGAGATTCTTTATATCTGTGACGGTCTCTTTATTTCGAGACGGCAAAGTGATTGGATTATCAGTAGCTTCAGAACTCTGCGTTGGAATTTTAGGAATGACAAGGGTGGATTTCGTCAACGGATGTAACATAACCGGATTTGGCTGAAATTGACGCATGTAATCATCCATGGCTTTCCTAAGTTCTACATGATTAGGTAGAGGATCGGAATGACCTCAGTTATTTTTAGAGAAAATCTTAGCTGATGCTATTGACTGCACCTCAACGGGTGAATCTTCACACTCATTTTCACATTCTTCTACCACCTGTACCAATTCATCCTGTGGGGAGTGATTTAGGTCTATCTGCAAGCCACTCATCCTGTCATTTGTAGATCTTTTCTTTTCTTGTACCAGATTAGTGTATTTTTTAGTTATAGCATTAGATGCCAATCTCGAACCACTCACTGGCTTTGATAGTGATTTGATGAACTGTTTAGTTTGGCCAGTTGATAATGACCTTGTAGATTTTTGATTTTTTGCTTTTTTTACATTTGTGGTAAGTTCAGAATTTTGTTTCTTGGAGTTTTTATCAAAAATCATATACTCTTCTTTATGTATCTGTACACTCTCCCCTATAGGAGGTGCCTTAGAAGAGGAAGTCATAGGTGATTCATCTGTAGGTGTCAGAGGCAACAAGGGCACTACAACCGGCAACTCCACTGGAGTCTCACGAATGATGCCCTCTATGAATGGAACAGCAGCTTTTAGAGATAGTGTAGTTTTATTGGTTGAACTCCGACTGCATTGAGAGCCAAGCTGATCAATAACCAGTTTTAGTGTGGCTACAAGCTCTGTTATCTGATTAAATGATGACAGAACAACTTTTTCATCAAACACCTGCCTCTGGGCCAAAGAATCAGCAATCGATTTTTGCAAAGTAGCACTGTGTTTAAGGTTATCAGCAATAGAGTTTACTTTAGAATCAAGAACTTCGAATAATTTTGCAAGAGATGTTATAGCAATATTCATCACTTCTAGCGTTATTATTGGAGATTTTTTCACGAGCGACCCTCTGGTTATAACAGAGTTGACTCGATCTGGTCTTCTTGGAGTCAGCGGAATAAATTAAATGGAGGTTTCAGTTTCAGATGTGCTTTCATTCCGAAATAAAACAGGAGATTTAGAAAGATCATGACTATCTTCTTTGGCCGGGAAACAAGAATTTGATGACTGAAGATCGATGATATCATCATCAACAACATTGATGACACTTTTAGACTTATTTAATGAGTTCACAACATTGCCTGTACAAGCATTTTGTAAAATCATGGTATCTGATAGAGAGATATTACATGGTTGTTCATAGCCTTTGTTACTGGCATTTGGGTCCAATGTTGTTGGAGAGCTCATTAATGGTTGTTTGGTAACCAAACATTCTTGATTATCAGAAAGTGGTTGAGCCTCTACATTAGAGACGCTTAAATTTGCTAATTCAGGCATTTTCGCCATCAAACGACTAACATGCAATGCTCTAAACCCATAGTTTCGAATATCACCAGCCGGTGTATTAGAGCGGGTGCGCTTCTTCCCAGCTAGTTTGTCCAATTGAGGGCCCTTTAAAAAAGGGCAAGCTGTCTTCAGAGTTGGGAGAGGACTATCTTTATGTAAGGAGTCGCATAACGCAACTAATTGTGAAGGAGAAGGCATGTCCGTGCGTAAGTTATAGATTTTACCTCTTTGTCAGTCATAATTGGCAAAAATATGTTAGTAGAAATATATTTGGTAAATTATAGATATAAGCGTTTATGCTTTTACTCATATATCCTACACCAGAGTGATCAAAGCAACGGTTTGAAGCGCTTCCTCGCTGTATCATAAACAAATGTTAAGATGAGAGAAAATATTTGAGTATTAGACAATTAAAAAGCACACAAGGAGTAACACATTAAAAGTAATTCCACAGTTTAAAATAATTTATATTAAAGATTAGCCCACTTCACACGCCCCAGCCCCGCAGCGAAGCGGCAAAGCAGGACTTTCAGGGGCTTCCACGGGTGCGCACGCACGGTGCGTGCGCGAGCACTGTTAAATAGGCACGCCCACTGAAGGTAGGGTGCAATGCCTAAACAAAGGAAATAAAAGATGTAAGTGACGTATTACATCAAAAAAGTCAATCTCTGTACTCCTTAAGAGTCGTTCTTCACCGTGTGGTAGATATAGTTTGTTGAGCCAAAACGTAGTAAGCGAATCCAAATGAAGTCCACAAATGCTCGGAGAGCGAGCCGCGGCAAAGCAGGACTTTCAGGGGTTTTCACGGGTGCGCACCCGGTGGATATATGTTCCTTGGGGTGGCACAGTGAGATCCTTTTCTTAAAATGGATTGGGGGCATCCTGCGCTGTTAGGGAGAACGATGGGGATGACGTCTGCAAGGTTGTTGTCATACTTATTGTATTCTATCTGTGTGTAACTATGGGAGATACTCTGCACTGTTGATTTTCTTATGTGCATTGCTGGATATGGTACCCTAGTAAGTCGTATTGATGAGCTAAATTACATTGGGCCTCATTATAAGTTTGCCGGTCCGGTAACAACGGTAGCGGTAAACTTGCTGGTACCGTTGACAACTAACCGGAAAACTACAAGTTCTGCTCACAGGTGCCTTTCGCCCACCAGGTCTGACCTGGCAGGCGTACCGACACCCGTGAGCAGACCTCGACGGATGCACCGGCACCATTCACAAATGGTACCGGTGTGTCAGACCTCCCCATTCCCATTCAGTCCAAAAGGACTCATATGGGAATGGGGAGTAATATATTTTCCGGCACTCGGGAATATGCAATTACAAATATGTAATGCCCAAATAATTGCCCATTCCTGGGCGCCGGAAAAAAATGACTCTGGTTTTACCGGCACGGCTACCGCCGGACTCATAATGAGACCCATTGTCTGTGATTGTCCCTTTATGAGATGTGAACCTTAATAAACAAAGTTTAATAAAAAAAAGGTTCAATCGTTTAGTTCTTAGCCCCTCCATATGCTTACTCTTTTTGGTAAACGTATGCTTATTTCTGGGCTAAATACTCCTTTGTAAACAGTTTATTTTCTATAGTTGAAGAAATATCAAATAGTATAAACCTATGCTCCTTTGACTAGTATTAGCACACAAAATTCTTCTCTTTCTCTTTGCACCCAAAGGCCTTGTAGAGGCTTGCTCTTATCTGCATTGTGCTTTGGAGCTCTGTTCGACTTTTACTGCAGTCTGTGCCACCTTCCTGGATCACACAGAGCTCTCCCGGTTTCTTTTTCTTCTTCTCTCTAAGACAGTCACTGAAACTAGCAGCCCTTTTCACTCCTTGGGGCTTTCACCAAAACCTAGGCCATCAAATCAGTTCCAAAGAAAATGACTCTTGTGGACAGGGTTTAAATAGCTTTTGAAAGTTTAAGGTGGGAAACATGCAGCCCCCCAGAGTCTTGGGATCAAAGATCATTCATCAAATCTCCTTTGACAAGTCTTCAAAAGCTAGCAGCTGATGTATTTGTTGAATAGCCTTCATGAAGTTCTGAGTTGGCCCTACAAGAAGTTGGTGATTGGTTTCAAATGCTTTTTTCTCATACTTTATTATGTAGTTCTTTATTCTACTCTCCTACATGTGACATTGGTTGCGCTAATAAGCAAGCAGATATGCTGCAAAAAGAGCACATAATGAAATACATTGAATTGCATGGTTACATTGAACAAAAAAAGCACAAAGTGCAGGATTTGTTTGTATGCCATTTATTGAACAGGAAGACAGTCTCTTCGACCAGAAACAATGTAAAAAGCTGGGCAGCCCCAACCAAGATAGATAAACACTAATGTTCCAGGTATAGAAGGGAAGCAACATTCTCCAGGATATACTTGGTACAGCACAGACCTACAATATAAATAAAGTACAATCTAGAGCACTATAAAGACTGGTAACAACAAAAGAGAGGAGATCAGGTGGTGCAGGGGAGGCAATGTGGTGTTTTCTGGTAGGGTCCTCTTCCCGGGATAATTGATTTGAAAGCTGCAATAGTGGTGAAATGTTTGATATCCAGGAGGAGAAATTGAGATCATATGTGGACAGGAGAGAAAAGGGGTCAGAAGCAATAGGCGACACGCGATGGCACCATTCAGTATGGCAGATCAGAATTTCCACGCTTTAAGTTATCCTATAATGAGACGCTAATGTTTCAGTCCCTAGTTTATGACACAAACCTTCATCAGGACATGAGACGATTCTATGAATTTCTGTATGAGCGCACTTATGGTGAAGACATCAATAGTATTTTAGAAACTTCAAAAAATATTCTGATTCCTTTGGAGGAAAAAGCTGAATTTACTTGTTTGTCGGCCACGTAATCATGATATTTCTTCTGATTTAAGAATTGCCTCAGTTTTCGGGTCGTTTAATATTTTAAAACAACTGCTTCTAATGCAGCATGGTCAGTAACAAAAGCATTGAGAATTTAAGATCCAAGATAATTACGAAAAGCTCGTCTGGATAACTCTCATTAGCCAAATTAAATTAACGACAGAGATTATGACAGTTTGATTTGGATTATTGTTGGATTTCAGTATGGGCTTGGTCTTTTTCAGTGACATGAGTGCCTCAACACTACTGACCCATGCAACTGAAACATCAGGACCATATTCACTTCTATGCTAAGTTACAGTTGCAGCATCAGCATCTTACTTGCTGCCTCTCTTCCACATCTCACCTCCCCAGTAGATCTCTAGAGTTCCTTGCCATTCTGATGGTGACTGCATATGCCAAGATGCAATAGAGGATGCAGTGTGCGCTAATACGAATACGTAAACATAAATGCTTTAACGTAAGCATTTACTTATGTTTTGCAGGACGAAATTAACTTAAGGACTAAATCTAGCAACCAGTGTTTTTTGCCTCTTAGTGGTGCCAAACTATGTTCTAACTCTATTTCTCCTTCTTCTAGCTGGCATTGACATGAACATGTTTATGCGACGGTGTGGTCTTTTGGCTGATTGTCAGGAAACCGGCAGCATAGTTAACCCTCTGATGAGCTTAAGAGCCAGTTCCTCCTGCTGCACGACAGACGGATGCACATCCGCAGTGAAACCTGGTGCGTAGACCCTTAAATGCATTTGCGCATACCACACGCCATACAACACTGAGCCTGAGGCCTTAGCAGTGGTATATTTAAGACAAAGGGTCCGATTCATGGAATTTTTATGTGTGGTGCCAAGTGACTTTAGACTGCCAACAAACTCCCTGATTCACCGGGTTCTATGTGATATTTCCGCATTTTAAAGACCGAACACAAAAAAGACTGATTTATCACATATTCCCGCCCCCGCAAGGTAATCCTTCCCCCCACCCCACCATCTCCCGCTGGTTGTCTTGTTAATCGCAGGGGGTTTAACCCCCAAACCTCCCATTTACCTACCCACAAATGCCTTCTCAGCACAACACACACTTACTCTGCACACATACGTACAGAGACACACACACAAACACCCACACACACACACACAATCACCTGACACTCCCGCGACTCCTCTGGGTCTCGCCTTGCCTGTCAGCCCCAGCGCGCACTCGTGTTCGGCAGGAGTGTGACAGTTCGATTTATAAACAATGCTCTGTACGGTCACATAGCAGTCTTTCTAAATCGACATTTTATTTCCTGGGAATGTGGAAAAATATTTTTTCACTTTATACCGATTCACAGACCGGTGCAAGGTGTATTTTCTGCAGTGCAAAGTGGCACAAAGTCACTTTGCACAGCAAAAATACACTTTGCACTGCTCTGTGAATCAGGGTGTTTGTTGGCAGTGTAAAGTTACTTTGCACCCGTGCAAAGTCACTTTGCACCATTCTAAAAGTTCCATGAATCGGGCCCAAGGGGTCCTATTAGTATTAATGAAAAAGAAAGTCCAAAGGTGGGGCAGGCGATTGAGGGGGTGGGCTGGGGCTTGGAGTGAATGGAGTCTGGGGTAGTCTTGGATGCGACAATGGTGCATTTTACTTGTACTGTAAATATTTGTTTCTAAGTTTCACTTTTTCCTGTTTTAATTAATAGTTTGGAGGCCTGGCCCTTTTTTGGAAACTAAGTTGCCTCCTCAGAATGTGATGTGGAATTTAGAGTATTGAGTATCGTTTGCACTGCCTAACACACCTACTAATATTAACGAGAAGATAGGTCAAAAGGGTCCTAACGTATGCTCTGGAAGACTATTGGCCAGATAGCTCAGATTATTGCAACAGTCATTGTGATGCATTGAAGTCAGGTGGTTAAGGGACTGGAGGTGATAAATGAAATTTAAAAAACTTTGACTATGTGTAAATGGAGTTTGCATTGTAGCTCCTGGCAAAAGCAAGGGCACACAATACACTAAACTGTGGAGCACTGGTGCCACAGTACAGAATGCGCCTATATTTAAACATACATTTAAAGCTCTCACTCTATCATTTATGTCACTCTTCTGTGATGAGAGAAACACGGCCTTCTCAAGCGATGTTGCCAGGCTTGCTCTAAGAGACATTTCAGACAGGTGTGCAAATAGCCAGGCATAAAACGTCACTCACCAACTGGAATGGATGCTAGTTCTCCAGATGCGTACAACGCACCATTTTTTACCTGTCCATAGTGAATTATTATTTGCCAATGGCGAGTGTTGTGTGCACATTTTGTAGCCGGTTTTATCACTATAAATGGAGAAACGCTATTTTAATGAACCATGTGTGAATGTGACTTTACTATAGCACACACTCAATGAAATCCTTCAATATGATTCCTTTTTTGACATTAAACATTATACGGCTCGCTCAAATGAGGTTTCAGCATCACAACCTTTGGGTAAATGGGCAAGCCAGGATTTGAGCAAAGATCGTAGTTACACAATGTTCAAGTTAGACAGTGGCCTACATCCCAATTCGTCCCATTTTGAGTTTTCCATCAGCATAACACATGTCTGCTTAGTTGCCTTTCTTGAGTAACTCTACAAATCTGTGTTGCAGAAAGCTGACCTGCAAAGCTAGAAACCTTCCTAAATGCATGTTAAGTAAAATAATCTTGAGTAACTATCATAGAGCATAAGAAGATAACAGAGAAAGAATATCTATGAACGAAGTTATCATGAACTACTATTTGAGAAGTTGTTACACTTCAGTGAGGTGGGCCAGACTTCTCTAACAGGCTGTTAAACTGCGATCCTGTATCTTGAATTAAACTTTTTCGTGGCCGGCTGTGTGATGTGTGGCTTTGTGGTACACTCCGTGACACCTTAAGTGCAGCTCAGCATCCGTACTCCTACCCGGGCAGTTGGGGATATATCCGTGTTTGCGGCCGCTCTGCTCTTCTTGGCACGGGACGGTTGTGGGAGGCACCGCGATCACCTGAGATGTCCGCAGGTCCTGCCGGGCAATGTGCCTATGTTACGGCGCGGCCTTGTGGTCTTGGATCACATGACTTGACGGCAGGCGATCTCCCAGGCAATGGTCCACGCCGCAACCAATTAGGCTCCACTACATAAGCCGGCAGACTCAAGGAACAGTGCATCTTAACGCTCCTGTTATGCTCAGAGGTCTATCTTGTTCTGATCCTCGTTCCTTGCCTTGCTCTGCCTCTAGGGGGTCCCCCTCCTTTGTCCAGCTCCCTGCCTTCTCTACAGAACTCCTCTGCCTTACCCTGCACCTTCCTGCCTCGCCTGCCTACCGTATCTCTCAGGGGTTGCTCCCTGTGGGTACTCTCTTCTAAGATCCATCACCTCCCAGTTCAGTGGTTATCCACTGTCTTCACACCCCGTAAATCCTGGCAGGTGAGCCTGTGATGTGGGCGAGTGGTCACCAACCCTATCTGGGGTTACTACCGCTCAGGGGGAAGGGGACTGGGTCTGCTGCCTACACTGACCACAGCATCCTGGACGTCCCACAAGCTGGTGCCTTCAAGTAGACAGTCAAGCCAGCTCGATCCTTCAGCCAGCGTTCCGGTAAGCAGAAACCCAGTAATCAGGCCCTCGACAGATTAAGGCGCCTAACATTCACAATGGACATGGTTGCAATACAGAAATTGCATGATGAGTTGCAGGCATTACGCTTAGAGGTCACGTCTCTTAAGCAAGAAAATCTAGCCTTGAGAACAGCTCTGTCACAAGACGTTGCTGCAACGGATTCCGGTCCAGACACTGCGGTCCAGACAACAACTCTCAAGTTTGATGGAGATCCCTGAAAACTAGCCGAGTTTTGGAACTATTTTTAGATTCATTTCTTGTTCATTGCAGCCCATTTCTCCCATGACAAAGCCAAAATAGAATATATCCTGAGCGGTTTAGTGGGCAATGCATTGGCCTTGACAGCACCGTACATGTCCTCCAACAGCTCTATCTTGGGCAACTTCCAGGAAATAGGGAAAGCCTTCTTTGAGACCTTTCAGTCCCCTAACTTATCATCTAGAGCGCATAATCAACTTGTGGACATAAAACAGGGGTCCCAAGACCTCATTCAATACATTTGACGATTTCACCAATTAGCTGCTGATGAGCAATGGGCCGAGATCACCCAACTGACCCTGTTTTGGTGTGGATTAAGGGAGTAATTTAAAGACAAGCTAACCCACTATCGGGAACCCAGGATCTCCACACTATCATAGAGCTGGTAATTCGGCGCGACCATCGCCTAACAGAAAGGAAAGGTGAGAAGAAGCAAACCGTGCAAACTTGTGTACCTACCAGGTCTGCTCCACCATCTCTGGTCATGGCTATGGAAGGGCAAGGAGAGCAATCCATGGTTCCTTAACCGAAGAGGAGAAATGCCAGAGACAAACAAACTGCTTGTGCTTATATTGCGGTGTCACTTGTTGGGTGCGTGCCCCATTCACACTCCGAGGTCTTTGGAAAACTAGTTGGCTTGCTGTCCGAATGGCAGGAAACAGCAAGCCCCTCCTGTTTATCATCCCTTCCCAATAGCCATTATTGGCTTATGCCTACCACACAACTCTTGGTCCTAGAAGTCCTCCTGGTTCACCCCGTGACACAGCATGAAATCGTTATCATGGCCCCGCTGGATTCAGGAGCATGAGGATACTATATTGAACACACGTTTCCGCGTTTGCGGCCAAACATGGCGTGGCTCTGATCAGAAAGGATGCACCAGCTGTCGTGGCACTCATAGACGGGACTCTGATATATTCTGGGCCTGTAACCCATCATTCTGTACAAGTCGAATTACACGTCAACCGGGATGGAGAAGTGCTTGCTTTTGATTCCCTGCAGACACCTTCATCCCCCTTGGTATTAGACCTTCCATGGCTTATCCATCACAATCCTTTTGTTAATTGGGCAACTGAAACCTTTATATTTGGTTCTACCATCTCCACTACTGAGCCTAGTATGAGGAAACCTGAAGAGCATGGAAGTGCTTCCGAACTCGTCAAAAGTGAAGATTCCTTGCCCCGTGTTTGTGCCATCAGGGGGTACCTCCTGTTTATCAAGACTATTGTAAGGTGTTTTCTGAACCTGAGGAGATCCCTCTATCACCACATTGTCCCTTTGAGTGTGCTATCATGCTCCAGCTGGACAAGGCCATTCCACACAGCAGGATGTATTCGTTGTCTCCTCAGGAATGTTGGGAGCTCCAGAAATACCTTAAGGACTGCCTCCACAAAGGGTATATCGCACCGTCCTGTTCTCCAGCAGGGATGCTGTGGTTTTTTGTGCCCATAAAGGAAGGGACATTATACCCTTGTATTGACTTTCGGGAGCTCATCTCTTTCACCTGCAAAGATCAATCCCATCTGCAGCTTATCCGAGATATACTGGAGTCATTGAAGGGAGCTTGTTATTTCACTGGATTAGACCGACGTGGAGCATACCATCTCCGCCGTTTCAAAGAGGGTGATGCATAGAAGACTGCCTTTAAGACATCCCCGGGACATTTTGAATACAGAGTCATGCCCTTTGGGTTTTGTAATGCCCCCTCCGATTTTCCAAGAATTCATGGACTTTGTGTTTGCAGACCTCATTGGATTAATGATGTGTGAGTACCTAGAAGACGTCTTATCTTCTCCTCCATTCTAGAGGACCACCAGTGCAGTGTAGCACAAGTACTCCATCATCTGGAAATCAATCATCTGTATACCAATCCTACGAAGTGCTTATTCCACCAGAGGAGGATTTACTTCTTAGGTCACACCATCAGCGACCAAGGGGTACAACTGGATGACACCAAAATAATGGCTATAAATACATGGCAAAGTCCCAGTGACCATAAGGCAGCACAACAGTTTTTGGGTGTCACTGTCGAGATTTCATAGCTGATTTTACCATGTTGACCCTGAATATCACATGTCTGCTGAAAATCACATGTCTGCTGAAAATCAATCAACCATTCCGTTGGAAAGAAGCAGCCAAAGCTGCTTTCCTACAACTGAAAAAAGCCTTCATGTCTGCACCTATACTTTGTCATCCTGAAGAGACACAGCATTTCCTGATTGAAGCTGATACCTCCGACAGAGCCATCAGAGCTGTTTTAGTATAAACTGACCCAACAACCTCCGTTGAACATCCGATGGCCTATTAGTTGCGAAAACTGACATCTAGTGAGTTGAATTATGATGTCATTGAAAAGGAGCTAATGGCAATTAAAGGGGCGTTTAAACAATGGAAGAATCACATACAAGGAGCCCAACACAAGGTCATAGTCCGCATTGATCACTGTAACTTACAACACCCACAAACCCTCCAGTGTCGGAACAGTCGACAAGGTTGCTTAGCATTCTTTTTTTCTCAATATGATTTTGTTCTGACTCACATTCTGGTTCAGCCAATATCCGTGCTGATGCCCTCCCCAGGTCCTCGACACTTAACTCCATGCCGGAGTGCTATCCTACCACATTGCTCCACAAAAAACACTTTGTGGGAGTCATACAGTCGTTCATGGACCAAGTTCAGGATGCTACTGTCTCAGATCCTGCAGTAACCCGAATCATCGAACTCCAAGAAACAAGCATCAAGGACGGTTTACTGTTCTTTTTCAAACAACTTTACATCCCGTCCCAGACCCTACATGAATCACTCTTGTCTGGCTTTCATGATGTCTCACTAGTTGGTCACCGGGGTGTCAAGTCTACCCAAGAACTGCTTTTGCGTGACTTCTGGTGGCCTGCCTAAACAAGCAAGTAGCCACCTATGTCACATCCTGTCTGACCGGTGCCCAGACCAAGACCTCAAGACAAAGAGCAGTAGGCCTTCTGAGGCCAATCTAAACACCTTCCAGACCATCGCACACCATTGCAATGGATTGTTGAGTTACCAAGGTCTAAAAACAAGACATACATCATGGTGGTAGTTGTCTGCTTTTCCAAGTTGCCCGTTTCATACCTCTGACAGGCTTACCCACGGCAATCCTCATGGCCAGTGTGTTCTTCCATGAAATGTAACAAATACACAATCTACCCATTAGAATCATCTCTAACCGTGGTTCGCAGTTCATTGCTCGCTCCTGGGCCCACTATGCAAACATCTACACACACATCGTGGACTCAGCCCTGGTTACCACCCCCAAACGAACGGCCAGACCAAGAGAACCAACCAGACCCTGGAAAACTATCTATGTTATTTTGCTAACGCAACTCAGGACAATTGGTCCTCTTACCTGGACATGGCTGAGATTGCCCATAATAACACCTGGCATCCTTCGATATGACAATCACCCTTTTTTGTCACTTACGCAGTGGCGCCCCCAGACATTTTTTATAGGGGTGGCCTGATGAGGCTACAGGAAATCTATGGGTGGCACACCAAAACAAACACATAACTGAATTTCTGGGGCATGGGTGCAAAATACCTTCAACTTTCCCTCTCTAAAAACCTTCCCACTTGAGCTCTTCACTCCTCCACCTCCACCTCCCAGTGGGTCTGACACTTCTCCATGCAACAAGTTGGTGGCATATCTCTTTCCTCAGCAGGGGCCTCCCTCTGGAACAGCCTCCCTGCAACTCTGAAACTTGAGGAGAACCATCTCCGTTTCTGGAAGCACCTCAAGACCTTCCTCTTTGCTTCTACCTTCATGCCCCCTCTGCCCTGCTGATCTGTCTGCTTTGGCACAATGCACCAGGTTTTTGCACTGATTTCGGGCCAAGGTCCATGTCCACCCAGCCACTCACCCGCACTGCCCCTTGCAACACCTGCACTTGGGTCTGTATCTGTTACCCTACAGTCCCCTTACCTGCACTTACCAGACACCCCTTGTCTGCGCTCATAACCTGCACTTGCTGCCTGCACTACCTTTTGTATTGTTGTACCCCTTGCTCTGCACTTTCCAAATTTCCCCTCTTCCTTGCACTTTCCCCCTGCACTTCGCAATGTCACTGGGCCCTAGTAGGATTGTTGTCTTGTCTTCCCTTGTTCCCCTCCCTTGCCAAGTCACGCTCTGATACACTTGTGTATGAGCGCGATACAAATAAAATATCATATCATATCATCACCAAAGAATCCTCTAAATCCTCACTCACAAGTTTTTAATTGCCAACATATCTATCGAATATGATGCATGCAGCAGGGTTTGATTTATGTAGGAATAGCATACAAGATGTATCTTGCCGTTGGACTGCATTTACGATGGGAATGCACCCAGTGGTACATTTTACGCATTGGTCTCCACAAAAGAATCGTAGGGAAGTCAGGTTGATGGTAAGATGAGGGTCTACCAAAAGGATTATTTTCAGTTTCTGAAATGGCAGCTCTTCTGCTATCCCCAATTTAGTTTTACAATGTTCCTTGTAAGTTAGAGCAACACATCTTTCCTTTAATATTTTCTGTTTCTTTGAGAACACAACCCAGGTAAAGTCACCACCTGCCAGTGTGCATAAAAAAACGCAGGCAGTTCAAAAGTTAGACTTTCTTAGAATATTCTTACTCTTCAGGTAATGGGTGGGATTGGCCATAGGAATTAGCATGGCCATGGCAAGTCAGTGGGCTGGTAAACAAAACGCCCTCAAGTGTCCCTCCTCACAGGTCCTGTCCTTCCTAATTGTACTAAAAAGAATGAAGTAAAACTAAGGTAAAAGTGAACCTCTCTGGTCAGTTGCCCCTCTGGTCCTTGGCTGCTCTGGTGAACTCTCCTCTGGTCCTTGGCTCTCTTGCAGGTGAACCTTTGGTCCATCCCTTCTTTGGTCTTTGACTATCTGGTGAGTTGGTGGCAAAAACAAGAAGCAACACGCTTCAATTTTCTGTCACTCATACAAACAAGTACCTTACCTACCTGAAAACAGAGACATACCTTTTAAGATCTGCAAACATCAATGTTGTAACAATGCAATCTTGGCCTGATCCCTCTGCTACTGCATTAGCCCCCTACCCTATTACTTGCAGATTCTGAAGCTCCTAGAAAGTGTGAAAATGGCAGATGGTGTGCAATGAAAGACTCAATATAATAGCATAACAGGACATTGCAGAGGGTGGGGCAGTACTCTGGACGGCACAAGCAACTTCAGTGGCTAGGAGCAGCAGGGGAGAAAATGTAATGTTGGTTCACCGCAGTTAGTCCGTTTTGCTACAAACTCTGGTGCACTGACTGGCTCGTGAGACTATCTGACTGTCAAATCAAGTGATTGGAGACTGGCGGAGGGCCAGTACAGCAATCATGCAATGATTTGTGACAGTATTGGAGCCACTAGCAGAGGAGCACCACCAGGGTACACTGATTTGTCTCTACACTTATTAAAACCGTCCTATTGTAAGGGCGACACATAGTCACTGATAAGCACTCACATTTTGCAGTTGAAGTCAGGGTGAGCTTGCATTATTTGCCCAGGATCACACGCTTATGCTAAACAGCAAAGAGGGATTTTCGGCCACTCTCTAATTTCGGCACAAACACCTTCTTCCACTCTTTACTTGGAAAAAATAATAACGTTTTGGGAGTCGAGGCCTACAATAATACTGTCTTAATGAGTTTACTTGCAAAATACACAAATTGCATAATAAAGCATCATTACAACATGTAAATCCTTACATCAGTAAGTTGAGAAAAAATAATATCAGAGTAACTTTATTTTCCACATCCTGAATGGAAAACTTAAGATGCAAAAGGCAAACTATCTATTTACCCACTTTATTTTCAGCGCTTTAAGATGCACAATAAAAAAAGTTGTGTAGTAAACTCACTTAGATTTGGAGATTCGTCACAAACCTCCAGCATGTTATGTATGGTTTTAAGGACATCAACACAACCTTTACTTTAATTTTTATGCTTTCAATGAAATGAAACGTGGGGCTTGTCTTCCTTGCAGCAGAGCGCCTCTCCATCCCTGTCATGATGGTCCAGTGGCCTCGCAAGCAATTGCATGGGTGCATCTGATCTGCATTTTGCAAATCGGAAAACGAGCTGCGTATTGATTGGATCTGTAGCGATAAGATCAGATCAGCTCATTTTCCAATTGCACTTGCTTAAGGCCTCCGGACAGTCACGGTGACCTCAGTGGACTGGAGAGGACTGCTGCAAGGCAAGCCCACGTTTTCTTCTACTGAAAGAATACTGAACACCAGCATTTTGTTCAGTAGGACAAAACGTTGGGAGAGGCACCCAGGCACTCTTGCAGGCTGCAGCTGCCCATGAGATGCTCCATGTAAATAAATTAGCTTCTAACTTGGTCGGGTAAAAAAAACAATAACAAAAAACACATACCTTTCTTTCTGTGCTGTGCTGCATCCAAACAGGGCACCAGACAAGGCCGGTGCAATACAGCACTTCGAATGTAATTAGCCCCATCCACTGAGCCGACAACACCCTCCTGTCATCAGCGTTCTGTTCTTTGTCAGAGAAAGATCTTCTGTAATAATCTGCACTCAGAAGTCTGCACTGGGCCATGATGGCCCAGGCTGGCTGGGATGCTTTAATTAAATTAGAGGTTTTATTTATGTGTGGAGCCCTACACGGAGCACTGCGTTGCCGACACCTGTAACTCTTTTTCTGACTTTCTGTTTGTCGGGCACATCTAAGCAGCCCTGGGCAAACTCTGCCTCCAGTCCCAGGCTCACGGAGACTGCAAAACAGAATCAACTGCTACAGCCCGGCACGCATTCCAATGTGCACTGCACACGTGCACAACTTCATTCGATATACTGCCATTGCAAACAAGATAGCGGCCATGATGAGAATGACATTTATAACGGCATTTCATTTCCGTTACAACCCTACACTGAACTGGGCATGTTATTGAACATGGCAAGTTCAGTGCAAACCAAAAAAAAGTAATTTTTGCTTGCTTTTTCGTGGGGTGGCCGATGGGGGGGCCAGCATTTTTATAAGTGTGGCCATGGCCCCCCCTGGCCACCCCTTGGTGGCGCCCCTGACTTACGGCCAGTATCCCAAGGTGTTGCCTTTGGAGTCAGCCCTGGCTAGTCCCGTTTCCACAGCAGACACCATGGTACAACGTATTCAGCACATCCACCAGTTGACAAAGACTCTGTTACGGGATTCCCAAGGCCGATTGAAACAACAGGCTGACAAACACCGTCGCCTGGAACCGGTCTACTTGGTTGGTGATCGAGTCGGTTGTCCTCAAAGAATTTACCCCTCCCCAATCTACACACCAAACTGGCCCCTAAATTCCTGGGTCTGTTTCCTGTACTTCGTAAGATATCTCCTGTGGCCTACACACTGTGATTACCTAGCACCTGGCGAATGCATCTGTCTTGCATGTGTCCTTGTTGAAGCCATTTGTGCCGGTCCCTCATGGACGTTGGTCTAACCGTCCAGCTCCTGTGGACATTCATGGCCAGCCTGAGTATGAGGTCCGTTCCATCTGTGGCTGAAGACTTTGCAGGAGTTGGCTATACTACCCAATCGATTGGAATGCATGCAGGTCCTGCCGGGCAATGCGCCTACGTCATGGCACTGCCTTGTGGTCTTAGATCACATGACTTGATGGCAGGCAGTCTCCCGGGAAACGGTCACACCAAAACCAATTAGGTTCCCCTGCATAAGGCCGGCAGATGTGAGGAACAGTGCACCTTAATGCTCCTGTTATGCTCAGCCTTCTTTTTTGCTCTGATCCTCGTTCTTTGCCTTGCTCTGTCTCTAGAGGGTCCCCCTCCTTGTCCAGCTCCTTACCCTGCTCCTTCCTGCCTCCTGCCATGTCTTCCTGCCATATCTCTCTGGGGTGGCTCACTGTGGGTACTATCTTCTAAGATCCATCACAACCCAGTTCAGTGGTTATCCACTGCCTTCACACCCGGTAAATCCTGGGAGAGATGAGCCTGTGGGATGGGGGAACCGGTCCCCAACCCTATCTGGGGTTAATACTACTCGGGAGAAAGGGGACTGGGTCACCTGCCTGCACTGACCACAGCATTCTGGATGTCCCACGAGCCGGTGCCTCCAAGAAGATGGTCAAGCCATCTCAATGCTCCATCCAGCGTTCCGGTAAGCAGAGACTCACTGATCAGGCCCTTGACGCTTTGGAGCATTGATAATCAGTCAAGTGGTTCCTGAGTCAGAGGAGCGAGACAACATAGGAAAATCATCACATTGCTCCCCTAACATTGCTAATGAATTCTGAGACTATGATTAGGACTTCGACTGTGCTAAGATAAGTTTGTGCCCTGAAATCATATGGTATTATGTTCCTGGTGATTTGCAATGTTACACATGTTCCCCTCTGCAAGGAATTCAACATCTAAAATATTGCCAAAATGACACTAACTCTGCTCCCAGAAAAGCCTCACTCACTGCTGGTTCCTTAGTTAGCATAATCACGCTAAGACGTCGAGCTCTGCTTTGTGTATGCACAACATACGCAGCCTCTATAATACCTACAAACAGAGTTCTGCATTATGCAACTGAAAGCCATTTCTCTTCAAACATGTTTTACCAGTTATGCCCTGGGCATAACAATATCTGTTAATGGTCTCCTGACTGGAATGCATGCGCCTCCTCTACCCCACCAATGGCCACATTCAGGCAACTCCTGACTGTTTAGTGAGGCCTGTCTGCACGCCTGTCCTTGCCCCCGACAAGTAAGATCACGCCATTTTGCTCTGACACTGTGGGAGCAATGCAAATCAAATATGTCTTTTCGTTTCAGTGCCCCCAGTCAGTAGTCAACCAAATGGTCTGGTTTGCCGAGCATGCTTTGATGCCACTTCCACTTCCTGCCATAGCGAGGACACCATACAGTGCACCGGAAAAGAGACAAAGTGCATCCGCTACGCTGGCACAACAACTGCAGGTACAACTGGTGGACCCAGAAAAGTAATGTTTGGGAATGGGTGATGTGTAAAGCGCTTTAGATTAAAGCGCTACATTAAAAATTAATTATATTTGTTATTTATTATTCTGACTCAGTTAAGATAATATCTGGATGAACCCATTTTATAAAGCATTTGTTGTTTGAAAGTGACGTATGAAGGCAGCTATAGGCTGGTTCACTCATTGGATGACTCAGAATTTCGACAGCACATACTGCAGATGTTCTCTCTCTGAAACAGAGGAGTATCCAACATGGCAAGGATGGGGGTGCACTACGTATTGTTGTAATTGTTATCTTCATTTATATAGCGCCTTTTACCATTACGATAGAATCAGCGCGCTATGGAAAAAAAGACTATATTTTTATGGTAATTGGGTCTCCCAAATGAGCGGTTAATGAGTTGGGAAATATGTAATCACAAATCTCCTTGGTGGTCCCTCATAATCCCGAAAGCAACTATGCAGTCTAGAGCCAATTTGGCTTAAGGAGTAAATTTCACTACATGAAACATACTATCAGTATCTCAGCAGGTACTCTCCTTTCATCCAATTCTTTATTTGATCAGAGCTGCTAATTGGCACTGAATTCACGTTTCTGACCCACAAATGAATTGCAATGTTCACTAAAGGTGCAGCCTCCTTTTAAGCGTGCGGGGCAGTTCTCACTGCTTGATGACAGCTCCCTATTGAAAAACCTGTTTTGCTTTTTTTGAAAATGTGATTCTGATTAGGCTGCGTGTCTTTCAAACAAACATCGCAAGAATCCCACTACAGTGTTGTGTCTGGGGAGAATGGCAGGCATGGAAATGGCCTGACTCCATGCCCCGCCCCTCCTAAATTGAAGAATGTAAACATGTATTTGTCACTCTGTTGAGCCTTTCCAGTAACCCCCTCTTCCCTTTGTGCCTCCATTTCCCTTCAGGTCTCCCTTTTCCACTGAAAATACAAAAAACGGTTCTACGTTAATTGAACGAATGAAAAAACAAAAAAAAAATGTATATTTACTGATTCTAAAACAATGAAAAAGGTAGCACAATATTTTTTACTTTGGGCCCAAACCCCTCCCCACCAGATTTAACCCCTTACCCCAGCCCCACATACATTCTTTTTTAAATTCGTTATTTTTTCGTTATTTTTGGTTCGTTTAAAATTCATTCTTTTATTTTATTCTTTATTTTATTCTTTAAAATCACTGGATACCACAATTAAACCTGTTATCTTCTATGGTTTCACAAACAGCTTTGATACATGTACAATAGAGCAGAGAGTCCCCTCCATGGAAACCGTCAGTAATTATAATATCCCTCACTTTGCCCTACCCCATGTCAGCTCTATGTGCTGTGTGGCACAATGCTGAGTTGTAGCATGTATGGGGCATGGGCTAAAGCAATGCCACATAGCCCCAATCTGTAGAAATTATGGACTTGGCCACAGGCAGCTGCCAATGATGGCAGTTGATGTTTATTTGGAAACTTGCTACATGGTATGGCCCTACTCAAAGCTGCAAAGAGCTCATGCACAAAGTTGCAAGGGACCCCCACACACATGAACAAGGGTGCATACTACCCAAACATTGACTGCAGTGATTAAGACGTTTTGTGAACATAAATGCCAGTGAATCCTTCTCCAAAGGGGTATTCTGTTAACCAGATCCCCTTTGTCTCAACTCCATGCCAAAAGCATAGTGTACTTGTGCCTTGCTGCATTAGTAGCCTGATCCGCAGCACCCGCTCTGCTTGTGGCACAGAGCAGGTTCAAAGGTTGCAAGTAGCCAATGTTACCGATGCATGCGACAGCAAAGTCACTGCAGCACGGGGCCAACATTTAAGATATAGCCCCTGTACCCAAGCTGCTATGTTCATGAGTAGCCCATGCTGGTGGCAGGGTAATTTATAAGAATAATCTATGCCAGAGTTTAGGCATAGTGCATGGCGATACGTATGATCATGACCACCACATCCCAATTGATATTGCTCATGTGCCAGCTCCTGTGAGTCAGCTCTGCTATGGAAGGGAATGGGCCTCATTACGACTATGGGTGTAGCCATGCCGCTATCTGCGGCATGGCTACCCCCATACCGGGTATCGGGTCCGGGTTCCCTGAATGGGGAAATACCGGGCCATTACAACCTTGGAGGGCTCAGTATTTCCCCATTCAAGGAACCCATACCCGGTACATCCCAATTCCCATTTGAGCCCCCATAGGGCTCAATGGAAATGGGGAGGATGCAAACAACGGGCACGTTAATGACGGGCACGTGGTTTGCATCCTGGTCTGAAGCAAAAGAGAGAAGTATAGGGGTGCACAGACAAGTTAAATAAAGGTTTGAGAGTGGAAGGATTGTGAATAAGAATGTATCAACAAGAAATAGTGTGCAAATGTTATACAAAGACTTCTGGTGCAATCGGGCTGTCGTCACAAGGCCACTTGGGACAGAGAAAACTAAACAAATCCAAAGCTGTGTATTGCTACCCAGCAAGCCCAGATGCACTCAAAAGGGACAATAAGCACCCTCTATTTTAAATCAAAATTAATTTAAACATTTGGCGCCAACAGGGTGTAAATGCTACGGTGTACAAACACCGCCTAAGTTTCTCTAGTTTCCAAAAGAAAATGTCATTACACAATTTAACGGTGTTAATAAGGATACATTGTAAACACAGGTGTAAAATGAATGGAACAATCAGAACCAAGACATTAGAGTTAACTTTTGGATTTTAATCCTCTTAATCCAATAAGTCGTACATGAATAAACAAAAAGAAGTACGATCAGTGTACTCTATTTACATATGGAAAGAGCACTTGTGGGTGTTCCATATAACACAAGTAGGAACAAACGGCATAGATAGAAAACAGCTTGTATAGAGCAGCACAATTGCAAATCTGTATAGCAGTTTACAGTTTACAAAGCTCTAAATGCATAGGTTCAACCATTCAACAATTTACAAATGAAGTCTCATATTTAGATATAACAAATGAGGCCGACGCATTTCGGTTCAAAGAACCATCTTCAGGGGATAGACTTCATTTTTCATATTCATAACCATTAAGTCATAGCACAGTCTCAGTGGAGTAGTAAAAGAAAGAAGATTTTTCAGTAGAACTCTTCAGTTTGTAAGAAATCCATTATCAAAGTGAACAGAGTCAAAGTCACTAACCTTGCTGATACAAGAGCCGAGACACAGAAAAGAGATCCAGTCAAAAAGCAACGGGTAGCCTAATGCCACAGATTGCTGGGATATCTGTAGGGGTAAGATCAAAAGACCATCCATTTAGAAAAGCCAGATGGCTAACAGTCCATAGTAGAACAATCAAGTAGAAAAGTAAACGGGCGGCAAAAGTACCAAATTAGGGGTGATATAAGTGCATTAACAAATGAAGGCCCATACATGCAAACCGTAACGAGTAACGGAGGTAGAGACATCAAGTAAGCCAAACATGTGGAGAAATGCGTGAAGTTTAGGGGTAGCTGCACACCAACTCGAAAAGTGTACATCAGAAACAAGCACGCTAACACAGTCAGCAACTCTCTTCAGAGCGAGTAACGTGAACCGGGATATTCCGAGTGTGACAAGTAACGGAGGGAAACAGATAGCTTACCTTCGGATGCGTGAGAAAACAGATCATCTCGCCGCAGCCATGCGCGCGAAGTGACTCTGTTCACACAATCCAAACAAAAGCGTCGCCTTGGTAACCTCGCGCATGCGCGTGAGTGCACCAAGGCGACGTCCATCTTGGTATGGGAAAAAACGAGTGTGGCGTAACCATGGAGATAATGAAACAAACTACAGTGACAATGGCCCTCATTACGACCCTGGCGGAGGTCCACCATGGACCATGGCGCAGAGCTGCCAACTCCGCCATGGGGGTTGGCGGACTTACCACCCCATTCCGACCTTGGCGGGGCGGTAAGTCCCCAATCCCCATTTACCCTTCCCCATTCCCATTTTTGCCCCATAGGGTATAATGGGAGTGGGGAAGGAGTTAATTACGCCACCGTAAATTACGGTGGCGTAATTAACAACAGGTCCCGTAGCGCCATGGATTTTTCCGCCCGGAAAAACCAGGCGTGAGAACCGCCATGGCGCTACGGGAACTCGTAGTAAGGCGGAAGGGTACGCCATGCATTACGCTGGCGTAATACCCCTTCCGCCAGGGTCGTAATGAGGGCCAATGTCACTGAGAGAGAGCGGTCAGTGGGCCGGGCAGTATCGCATCGGAGGAAAACAAAGGGACGCAAAATAAGTCATCAGGAAGGTATGGAAAGAGTGTAAAGGGAACGCGCGCGTGGGGGCAGCAACCGTAGCTCAGAGGAACTACGGGGTGCCCCCACGGCGGGGAGGTAAACACAGTTCAAAGATCTATCAGCAGCCGTCAGCCAGCAAGTGTAAAAGGCAACACATAGGTCTAAGGTCCAACTAGGAACGGAAACAGCAGGAGATACAACTAGTGGGGTCTAAACCCAATAAACAAATCAAGTGGAGCAAAGTAATCACACAATGTATAAAAAGCGTGAAGGGATCCTTAGAAAGGATGGGCGCGGGCAAAGGTACAGCATCCTGACCCGGGAAAAAAAATTAATAAAGAGGATTCTGAGAAGGGACTGGGCTAACAAGACAACTAAAGCGAAGGCTAAAAAGATGACTAGACAGGTAACATCAGTCGGGGAGGAACTATGGTCATCGGGCGAGTAAAAAGATAAAATCAACCACAAGAAGGGGCAAAGAGAGTCACCTTGAAGCGATGGAATAAGTACAACAGTCCGCCATGTGAAAAGTCCATGTTCAGATGGTGCATGTTGTCAGATTTGAGACATAACAATAGTCATGAACAGAAAGGGTAGGCGGTGCTATTAAGATGACATGTTATTGACATGTTATTACAAGCAAAGCATAACAATAAACAGTTTTCCAAACACATACATTTACACAAAACACATAAGGTCGAATTCGGTATTCATGCCACGTGGGCTCAACGAGTCCAACAGTTCAATCCACAATATCTCCCGTTGCAACAGTTTACACTGCACATCACCTCCCCTGCTTCCTGCTGTGATTTGCTCCAAGATAACACATTTCAATTGTGCAATGGTGTGCCATGCTACAGTAAAGTGTAGTGATACTGGTGACTTGAGACTCTTAGTACGAATATTCGATTTGTTTTCAGACCATCTAACTTTAACTTTTCTGGTGGTCATGCCTACGTAGTATAACCCACATGGACATTTTAATGCATAAATAACATTTTGAGCATCACATGTGCATGAGTGTTTGAGAAAAATGGGTTTACCAGAGTGGGGGCGTGATATGCTGTTGCCTTTAATGATTACCGCAATGTTGGCAATTGTAACATGGAATGGTACCCTTAAACACTTTCTGTGGACTAGAAGATGGAATTTCAGCTTTGACAAGGCTCTTGCGTAATGACCTACTATTCCTGTAGGCAAAAGTTGGAGGTTCATGAAACAGTTGCTGTAATTGTGGATCCATTCTAAACATGCTCCAGTTCTTTTTGATGACCCTCTTAATCTTCATGCTCTGCATGGAATAGGTAGTCACGTAAACCAGTGCTTCGCCCGACTTGGGTGGTTTTGGAGTCAGTAATGTCTCTCTCCCAGTGCTTCTGACTTTGTTTGCGACTTCAGTGATCTTCAGCTGGTCAAACCCCCTCGATGAAAATTTAATTTCCAATAGCCGTGATTGGCATTCATACTCGGCAGTCTCCGAGATAATCCTTCTGTAACGCAGAAATTGGATAAACGGGACGCTATCAACAGTTCTCTTAGGATGAAAGCTTGTGGCAAGCAAAAGGCTATTTCTATCTGTCTTCTTGGTGTAGATTCTTGTCTCAAGAGTGTTGTTACTGGCATATATCTCCACATCCAGAAAGTGGATGGCAGTATCACTTGTCTCTGTGGTGAATTTAATACGAGGATGAATCGAGTTCATCATTTCGTAAAAGTTTTGCAATTCTTCTCCCGGGCCGGACCAGATTCCAAAAATATCATCAATGTATCTCAAATACAGTGGCAGATTCCCCATCCATCTTGGTGAACTGAGAATATTTTCATGTTCAAGGTAGTACATGTAGGTGTTGGCATAGCATGGTGCCATTGCTGCCCCCATGCTAGTACTGGATATCTGAAGGAAGAAACGATCTTGGAATTTAAAGACATTGTTCGTAAGCACTAATTTTAATAAAGTTAGTACAAACAGTCTGTCTCCTTGACATTGCTCTGATTGAAGTAGGAGCCATTCAGTTGCTTCAAGACCTGCTTCGTGTGTGATGTTAGTATAGAGAGATGTCACATCCATGGTGAACATCACATCTCTTCCTTTGACGAATTGCACATTTTTTAGTTTGTGTAAAAAGTGCATAGTGTCCTTTACGTAAGTCTTAGATTCCTGTATGAGAGGTTGCAGAATTTTGTCCAAGTATTGGGCCAATGGTTCAAGGAGACTTGCAGTGGCAGCTATAATGGGACGTCAAGGAGACAGACTGTTTGTACTAACTTTATTAAAATTAGTGCTTACGAACAATTTCTTTAAATTCCAAGATCGTTTCTTCCTTCAGATATCCGGTACTAGCATGGGGGCAGCAATGGCACCATGCTATGCCAACACCTACATGTACTACCTTGAACATGAAAATATTCTCAGTTCACCAAGATGGATGAGGCATCTGCCACTGTATATGAGATACATTGATGATATTTTTGGAATCTGGTCCGGCCCGGAAGAAGAATTGCAAAACTTTTACGAAATGATGAACTCGATTCATCCTCGTATTAAATTCACCACAGAGACAAGTGATACTACCATCCACTTTCTGGATGTGGAGATATATGCCAGTAACAACACTCTTGAGACAAGAATCTACACCAAGAAGACAGATAGAAATAACCTGTTGCTTGCCACAAGCTTTCATCCTAAGAGAACTGTTGATAGCGTCCCGTTTAGCCAATTTCTGCGTTACAGAAGGATTATCTCAGAGACTGCCGAGTATGAACGCCAATCACGGCTATTGGAAACTAAATTTTCATCGAGGGGGTATGACCAGCTGAAGATCACTGAAGTCGCAAACAAAGTCAGAAGCACTGGGAGAGAGACATTACTGACTCCAAAACCACCCAAGTCGGGTGAAGCACTGGTTTACGTGACTACCTATTCCATGCAGAGCATGAAGATTAAGAGGGTCATCAAAAAGAACTGGAGCATGTTTAGAATGGATTTACAATTACAGCAACTGTTTCATGAACCTCCAACTTTTGCCTACAGGAATAGAAGGTCATTACGCAAGAGCCTTGTCAAAGCTGAAATTCCATCTTCTAGTCCACAGAAAGTGTTTAAGGGTACCATTTCTTGTTACAATTGCCAACATTGCGGTAACATCATTAAAGGCAACAGCATATCACACCCCCACTCTGGTAAACCCATTTTTCTCAAACACTCGTGCACATGTGATGCTCAAAATGTTATTTATGCATTAAAATGTCCATGTGGGTTATACTACGTAGGCATGACCACCAGAAAAGTTAAAGTTAGATGGTCTGAACACAAATCGAATAGTCGTACTAAGAGTCTCAAGTCACCAGTATCACTACACTTTACTGAAGCACGGCACACAATTGCACAATTGAAATGTGTTATCTTGGAGCAAATCACAGCAGGAAGCAGGGGAGGTGATGTGCAGCGTAAACTGTTGCAACGGGAGATTTTGTGGATTGAACTGTTGGACTCGTTGAGCCCACGTGGCATGAATACCAAATTCGACCTTATGTGTTTTGTGTAAATTTATGTGTTTGGAAAACTGTTTATTGTTATGCTTTGCTTGTAATAACATGTCAATAACATGTCATCTTAATAGCACCGCCTACCCTTTCTGTTCATGACTATTGTTATGGCTCAAATCTGACAACATGCACCATCTGAAAAAGGACTTTTCACATGGCGGACTGTTGTACTTATTCCATCGCTTCAAGGTGACTCTCTTTGCCCCTTCTTGTGGTTGATTTTATCTTTTTACTCGCCCGATGACCATAGTTCCTCCCTGACTGATGTTACCTCTCTAGTCATCTTTTTAGCCTTCGCTTTAGTTGTCTTGTTAGCCCAGTCCCTTCTCAGAATCCTCTTTATTAATTTTTTTTCCCGGGTCAGGATGCTGTACCTTTGTCCGCGCCCATCCTTTCTAAGGATCCCTTCACGCTTTAATACATTGTGTGATTACTTTGCTCCACTTGATTTGTTTATTGGGTTTAGACCCCACTAGTTGTATCTCCTGCTGTTTCCGTTCCTAGTTGGACCTTAGACCTATGTGTTGCCTTTTACACTTGCTGGCTGACGGCTGCTGATAGATCTTTGAACTGTGTTTACCTCCGCGCCGTGGGGGCACCCCGTAGTTCCTCTGAGCTACAGTTGCTGCCCCCAAGCGCGCGTTCCCTTTACACTCTTTCCATACCTTCCTGATGACTTATTTTGTGTCCCTTTGTTTTCCTCCAATGCGATACTGCCCGGCCCACTGACTGCTCTGTCTCGGTGACATTGTCACTGTAGTTTGTTTAATTTTCTCCATGGTTACGCCACACTCGTTTTTTCCCATACCAAGATGGACGTCGCCTTGGTGCACTCACGCGCATGCGCGAGGTTACCAAGGCGACGCTTTTGTTTGGATTGTGTGAACAGAGTCACTTCGCGCGCACGGCTGCGGCGAGATGATCTGTTTTCTCACGCATCCGAAGGTAAGCTATCTGTTTCCCTCCGTTACTTGTCACACTCGGAATATCCCGGTTCACGTTACTCGCTCTGAAGAGAGTTGCTGACTGTGTTAGTGTGCTCGTTTCTGATGTACACTTTTCGAGTTGGTGTGCAGCTATCCCTAAACTTCACGCATTTCTCAACATGTGTGGCTTACTTGATGTCTCTACCTCCGTTACTCGTTACGGTTTGCATGTATGGGCCTTCATTTGTTACTGCACTTATATCTCCCCTAATTTGGTACTTTTCCCGCCCGTTTACTTTTCTACTTGATTGTTCTACTATGGACTGTTAGCTGTCTGGCTTTTCTAAATGGATGGTCTTTTGATCTTACCCCTACAGATATCCCAGCAATCTGTGGCATTAGGCTACCCGTTGCTTTTTGACTGGATCTCTTTTCTGTGTCTCGGCTCTTGTATCAGCAAGGTTAGTGACTTTGACTCTTTTCACTTTGATAATGGATTTCTTACAAACTGAAGAGTTCTACTGAAAAATCTTCTTTCTTTTACTACTCCACTGAGACTGTGCTATGACTTAATGGTTATGAATATGAAAAATGAAGTCTATCCCCTGAAGATGGTTCTTTGAACCGAAACGCGTCGGCCTCATTTGTTATATCTAAATATGAGACTTCATTTGTAAATTGTTGAATGGTTGAACCTATGCATTTAGAGTTTTGTAAACTGTAAACTGCTATACAGATTTGCAATTGTGCTGCTCTATACGAGCTGTTTTCTATATACGCCGTTTGTTTCTACTTGTGTTATATGGAACACCCACAAGTGCTCTTTCCATATGTAAATAGAGTACACTGATCGTACTACTTTTTGTTTATTCATGTACGACTTATTGGATTAAGAGGATTAAAATCCAAAAGTTAACTCTAATGTCTTGGTTCTGATTGTTCCATTCATTTTACACCTGTGTTTACAATTTATCCTTATTAACACCGTTAAATTGTGTAATGACATTTTCTTTTGGAAATTAGAGAAACTTAGGCGGTGTTTGTACACCGTAGAATTTACGCCCTGTTGCCGCCAAATGTTTAAATGAATTTTGATTTAAAATAGAGGGTACTTATTGTCCCTGTTGAGTGCATCTGGGCTTGCTGGGTAGCAATACACAGCTTTGGATTTGTTTGCATCCTGGTCTGCTCACGGGACCCACTAAGGATGTTTAGTTTTACCAGGTGTCCTTAGTGGGTCCCGCAAGGAGACCTCGTAATGAGGCGGTAGGGGTTTAATGGGGCCGGCAGCTGTACCGGCCCTGTTAACCCCCTAACGCCAGGGTCGTAATGACCTCCCAATGCGTGTTCGGGTCAGGCGGGCTGATACTGCCATGCGGCAGGACAGGAATCCCGAGGACCCAGCCTCTCTTTGATTCTCTTTGGGTGGGCCAGTACCCCCACCCCAGAGACAGCCGCACAGCAGGCAGCTGTCCTGGGCCCAGATCTCAAAGGAGCACACGCATTCAGGAGGAGTAGCCTCACTCCAGGGTACTGCATATCCAAAGGTCTTTGTTTTCAGTAGGAGGAAAGGGGACGGAGGTACGATAGGCAGGAGTGCTCTTGACACTAGAAGAAGCCTTCCACCATCCTGTTCCTCACTGTCTCTCTTTCCCATTCCTGTCTCCTGCACTTCCTCTGGAGCAAAGTACTTTGGGTGCAAGATCAACAGGGCAAGGTCCACTCGAGCCAGGAACGGGGATTGTTCCCCTAAAGCAGGCTAGCTTTAGATCAGTCACCTGAGGATGTGTGCCCTTAAAAGAAGGAGTTGTGCACCCCTTCAGCAGAATTCCCTCAGTTCTCCAAGGATCCTTTAAGGCGAAAGGGATGTCCTGAAGATTCTCATTTGGACTTCCTTTGGGACAGTTGCACTGTGGAAAGCCCGCCACTGGAGGCGATGAAGGAGCGGTCCAAGACGGAAAGAATATCTTTCCCCTTTCCACTCCCAGGGAACATTGGGTGTGACTAGAGCTGTGGACCAGGGCCAACCATTCTGCAACGGATCTTCTGTGCCATAAGAGCAGAATTTGAACTTGATTTATCCTGTCATCAAGTCTTTTGCAAAGGCCTCACAGCAACCAGAGGGCCAGACCAGACAAAGCTTCCTGTTCTCCTGCACCAAACCGGTCACTCCATGTTCCCTGCCACCTGAACAATAGGCAAGGTGCTGGTGTCTGCGTTCCTCCAACCAGCTGAACTATTGCACTGCATATAAACTGGAATAGGCCAAAATGACAGCACAAAAAGTTCTGACAATGCTAAAAGTCTGAAAATACATATCACCAAAGGTACGAACACCCCACTCACCATACTATACGGTATAGTGAGAGGGAGTTTCTGGGGACACCCCCGCAGCTCACCCGAGCTAGAAAAAAAAAAAAAGCCAGGGGCTGCGGGAGTTTCCCCGGCAACACCCCGCTCAGTACTCTGTACAGTATAGTGAGCAGGGGTTGCGGGGGACACCCTAAAAAAATAGCAAAAAACGGGGTTGTGTTGTTGGTGTGATGTGGGTGTGTGTGGGGGTGTTGTGAAAATGTTTGCATGGGAAATGTACAAACATTTGTGGTGTGTACATTTCTCATGCAAACATTTCCGTCGCAAACTTTTCCGCAACAGACAAATCACGTAGATCCTCTAACCCAGCTCGACACTGCATAGTGTCCTAGTGAAGCACATCACCTGCTAGGCCCAAAGCATCTGCTCAACCCAGATCCCAAACTGAATCTCTGAGTGTCACTCACTGACTCTAACCAGGGTTTCCAACCATGGCTCGGCCCAGCGAGCCTGAGAACCACCACCTCATTGACAGAAAATCAACACCCTTGGTCATCAATTCAACGACCATCGCCCGCCAACTGCTGGAGTGTCACTCGCCGAACTCTCCCAACTGCCAAAGCCTGGCTCAGCCTGGCCAACTTTGAAGCTTTCTTGAGACCGCCCGATCTGCGTCACTTCACCCACTGCTGTTTGACTGCACAGTGCACCTGCATTGGACCCTACTTGATGCCGGCTTTCTGCCAGGGCCTCCACTATCCTACGAGCCTGACTGAGCCTGATCAGCTTGAATAAAGGTTTGAACGCGGTTCTGATGCATCAGTCCACCAAGAACTGAATCCAGATACTGTGACAGTAACTACCCCCCACAGTCCACTGGGACCCTAGACACTGACACTGGTTTGGTCACGATCACACCTATTTTCAACCCAATCTCCTTTTTGTGGTAGTACCTTACCTACCACCCCTGAAACTATGCTCAGAATGCTACTTTTCTCCAGCCTGTTGCCTCTTCTCTGTTCTTTCCTTTGGGGTGGATTTTTGTATAGTAACCTCTTTTTGTTCTACTTATATTGTACTGTGATACTGTGTTGTTTGGGTCACTACTGGTTCAACTTCACACCCCTCATAAGAGTGTAAGCTTCCATAGGCCTGCATTACAACAAAAGGCGAAGGAGGTATATCTCTTGATTGTCTCTGTTTTACCTTTATGGTTTCGTTTGTAGAGGTGTAAGTGCTGAGTGGACCATTTTACCACTAATAATCCTTGACTCCTGCGAGGCAGAATCCAATTCATCAGATATATGGACAGCCGTGCCTTTGCATGAACACCAATGTTTTTCAGTGGGGAATGACTCAACAGAGCAGAAACTTTACTCAGCTCAGAACTCAGAAACTCATCAGAGCCACCAAGTCTCCTCAGCCCCACCTTTGTTTGTGTTTGCTTGCGTGTCCCCTCAGATGGGGCCCACAGGTTGTAAGACATTCTTCCTGCCACTTGTCCCCTCTATACATTTTGTTGAATCGTTGAGATGCCCCCCTCCTTTGACCTGATACTGCTCAGGAGGTGTGACTGGCATGTGTGGATGTTTTAATTCATTAATTCACTTTATTTAATCATTAAACATTGTGTGACTCTTTTACCCACATTTGGATTTACACCATTTTAATTCTGGACTTCACTAGGTTCCAGTTACTTACTTTATTTGTGTTGAAAATGTTTAGTTATTGCACACTCACCCTGGGTTTTGTACTTGATACATTCTTCCTGAAACCCCTTGAACCTGTCTATGTATGTTTCCAAACCCTTGAAAAGCTGAGCCATGCCCTATTTTGGCATGCCTATCTTCCCTTTGCATAGAAGCCTGTTCTGCGTCACGATGTTCTTTCCAGACCCTCTTCCAGTGTGTCCGTTTCGGCATCCGGTTGTGCTCTACGTTAGACCTCGCTCTGAGGCATTGTTGATAGATGTTTTGTCATGTTTTGTCCTATTTTGCACCCAGACCTGATTGCTGTTGTGGACCCTCTGCTAAATTAGCTGTGTTCCCTACTCTAAGACAGCTCACCTCCAACTGTCAGAGAGTTGATCCAACTCTAAATCCCAATAACGAGAGAGGAGCGAGGGGGAAGATCTGCATCAATGCTACTACTTCTGGCTATCTCAATAACCTGAGCCCTCCTGCCCCATAACTGTGAGGAGAAGGAAGGTTGCCATGGCTGCCATTCACCACACCTTGCCACCTACATTGTTCGAAGACCAGAGGAGAAAGAAATGGTATCTAGATCGCTGGGAGCTCTTGCCTGCACCTTCCCCGCAGTGTGGAAATAAACTGCGGTAGAGCTTCTTCGTATCTGCCTTATATCCCCTTCGTTAACACCTGACTGAATTGGCCCACATACCTTAGGCCTTGACCCAGTGAATGTTTCCCCTTTAGGTACTGTTTGGATAATTCCCATACGTCTCTAAAATACAGTGTAAAGAAGTGACGTTATTGAAATTAAGCCCTGTTACCCTGTATCTCAAATTGCACTTTTCAGTGGCCGGCTGTGTGATGTGTGGCTTTGGAGCATTGATAATCAGTCAATGGGTTCCTGAGTCAGAGAAGTGAGATAGAAGTTACGTTATTGCAAATAAGCCCTTGGTGCTGAGCATCAATATTCAAACTGCAAGTGAATAATAAGAGGGTTTTGGGGTGGTGTTTACTTGTTCCCTGCTTGTTCTGGAAGTGAATTAAGTTAATCCGGTGCCCAGCATAGCTGCACTTTGGTACATATATCTGGAAACTGTGTTCTTCTCATGTGAATTGTATAATGCAGTTTACAGTTAACAGTGACAACTAGGGACAGTTCTGAGACAATGCAGTGTGCTAAGAATGATTTTGTGTGAATTCTCAACACACCAGGTGTAGTTTGACTAAATAAAGATGATCAGTGTCCCTTTGGAAGTTAAGTTAGTTCATTTGAACAGTTTCAGTTGGCTCTGTATGCATAATATCCCCAGAAAATTCCAATCCGTCTGTATGTATTCTGTCTGTTTCATATTCAACCTGGTTTAAAGATTTCCCAAATAGAACTGTCTAATTACTACTTTCATATCATCTTGCCCATATCAGTTAGCTGCTGCAATTGTGCCACATATCATTTATATTTATCTTTCATTTTATTTTGCCTTGTTGTGTATAATTTGCATTTACAATGCATAATATTCTGTCAATTCATTTTTTACTAAACTAAGTTTTGGTCAGCATCCCTGGTGTCAGTAATCATTGAATTGGGTCTGCAGTCATTCTTGTGCCTGCATTAAGCCTCCCATTATCGTGCTTATTTGCACTGCTTCTTCATTGTCCATTACATTACTTGGTGTGCTCCAAAGTCCCCAGTCCCCCAGTCCACATATTTCCCTCCTCCAGGCATTCCCATTTGCAAGGTTTTCACAGTATCAATCCCTTCCACACTGTTGATTTGAACTTGAGAACATTTATCCGGTCACCCCTTTTTAATTCAGTGCTAATTTCATAGGGGTACTCGCTGGTAAGTACCATGGTTGGTCCAGGCCTCAACCCAGTGAGGACTCTACAAGTAGCCTGCATCTCTCTACATAACCTTCTGTTACAATGGAGGAACCGCTGATTTATTTTAGCTCGACAATACTTGCAGCAATTTACAGCCATGTCTGGATTTTTCATTCCCCCCCCCTGCCCATTTTTCACCACTTTTCTACCAATCTTGCTTCTCTTCTTTTTTTATTCTCCGCCAAATTTGCAGCACTTTTTCTCCCCGTATTGGTTCATATCCCCAGCATTATACTGTTCCTACATTGTTATTTGCATATGGTGTTTACCAGTAAATAAGGGTGTTACCACAGACAAGCAGGAGGGATCTACATTGAAATAACAACAAATTTCCACGAGGCTTGAAACACCACATTATTTTTAATCGAATTTCCAACATTTTCTTTTAGTTTTTCTATGCGATAAGTGATGACCTGGGGAGAACATGGTATACACTATAGCCCATCTTACCCTAGTCCACCGTTCTCACCAAACCCCTCCAATACCATACCTAATGTTCCTATATATTTTTTCGATACTTCCAATATAGGAGGTACTGGGATGAGGAAGAGTAGGGACTACCCAAGCAGAGCCCCCTTACAAAACACTAAAACGAAGGAGAGCTCTGTTGACTGCTGGGAGTCTTGTCAACTCAGTACTGTGATGAGGAAGAGATACAGAGTACTGAGGCGCATCCCGCGGAAGCAAAGGGAGCAGACCAGACAATCTGGGACAGCTAACTCCAACTATGAAATAAAAAGGGATGAATGACTTTCCACTAGAGCCAGCTCTCCATGTAGGAACTGTGAGAATCGTTTCTGTATGCATGAGAAAAGGAGAGAAGACCGGGCCGCTGAGGAAGAAGCCAGAAGGTCCGGAGCCAGTCCCAGTGAGAAGTGATGTCCCGAGATTTGTGCTGCAGAGCCACCGCTGACCAAACTAAGCTCACAGGTGCACCACGAGTTCCGCCGGTGATTGCAGGTGCAGGAAAGCAGCCAGAGCCCTCGCATACAATGAAACAAGGTACGCGAGTGGGCTGAAAGGTAACAGGCACCAGAGAAGGTGTTGGCAAGCAGAAAGGGGCGAGAACAGCCCAGATTGCAGGGTCTTGGACCCGAAAAACTCTTGTAAACAGACTTTCATGGCCCTTGAAATACCTGATAGTAATTGGCAGGAGGGTGAACCAAGTCCACCAGGAAGGAGAGCTATCCAAGAAAGGCGAATCGGGGACTCACAACCCTAAGAAGAAAAGATTGTTGGTCACTTTTCTTAGTCACAGTACCAGGCAGAGAACTGAACCAGTTGTCTGTGAACCCAAGGAAAAGCAAGGGGAAGCAAGGGGAAAGAAAGCATTACCCCTGACATGGTTTGTAAACTTTGATCTTCCTAGTCACAGTACCTGGCCAAGTGGTAAGCCAGGTAGGTGGTGACACCAAGCTAAGAAGAACCAGGGAAAGGGAGTCATTCCCCCTGATGTTTGTGGACACTGTGAAAGGCCAAGAGAAGGGAGTCATTCTCTTGGCAGTGTGAGCAGCTGGAAGAGACCTGGGGAAGGGAGACATTACCTCCAGGAGTTGTGAACCTCACGAGAGAAGCCAAGAGAATGGATACATTCTCTTGGCTGTATGAAGAGCTTGTGGCAAACCAGGGGAAGGGTGATACTCCACCTGGTGTTGGTGAACATTGTGAAAGAAGACCAAGAGAAGCGAGTCATTCTCTTGGCAGTGTGAATTGCACAGAGAGGCCGCCGGAAGGGAGTCACTTACCCTGGAATTGGGAAACCAATTGAGAAACCTAAGGAAAGTTAGGGGGAGGGAGTCATCTCCTAACACAGTGTAGACACAAGACTTTCTTTTTATGTGTCTTGGTGATTTGCACCTTTCTGAGAAGAACATTTTTTTCACCCCATCCAGGAGTGAACTTCTGGATCAACAAAATCACCCCTTCTTCCTTAGTTAATTTAGAATGTAAGCAAAGGAAATAGGTTTTGACACAACAGTGGATTATTTGGTTTTGTCAGACCTCCTGACAACATTCTTAGTTTGAGGCATGGAAAGCTCTCTAAACAATAGGAACATGTAGGGTTTTTCCTTTTAATTTTGATCTAATAAAAGTCTATAGTCGAAAGCGTGCCACTTGTGTGTCAGTCTCCCACTTCTACACCCTTACAATGAGTTGAGGAGTTGATTCTAAAAGGGATCATTTGGTGGTAATTTCGGATGACCAGCATTAGGGAGAGGTAGTAACTCCTTCTCTGCATAAAATTGCATCCAAGCTGGGATACTAGTTGCTAGTTATATATAAGTAGGAAAAGTAAGTTCATGGGGTGGCTGAGTTGGATGTTGATGTGAAGCAATTCACAATCTTGAATGGCCATCGATGGTACTGATGAGATGTTGAGATAATTTTTGTGGGCTACGGCAAGGCATCCCCCTTTTTCCTTCTTGATTTTCTTGTATGAGTTTAAAGTTGTTAAGGGGAGTTTTGTAAGTCACAAACTATTGTACAGCCATGTTTCTGTAAGGAATAGTATGTCTGTGCCTCCTTTGATCAGATTTCCAGGCACTTCCGTTTGTGTTTTGCCATCATGCATACAATTACCAGAATGCAGTGTATCTTGTTCTTTCATTGGTGTCTTGATGCATGGTGTGCTATTGGGACGTTTGTGGTCCTGGCATCTGGGTATTGAGGGTTGTGCTGGGGCTTGTCGATGTCTGTTCTGTTTCATTGCTAAAGAGTATCAAAAGGTTGGATGTGGGGTCGGTCTGTCCTGTGTCATTGCTTGCAAGGCCTGTGGTGTTCCTGGTGTGGTCTTGTGGGGTGCAGACTTGGCAGTGTTTGCTTTCGTGCTCTAATTTTTTCTGGTGTGTTTAGTGTGATGCGAGGTTCTCTTTTCGGATGTTCCCTATTTGGTGGGGGTGTGCTGCAGTATGATCCTGGGGTTCTTTTTTGCCATGCCTGTTTCTTTCTTGTTGACCAGTGCATTGCAGGCTGGGAGTGTTTACAGATTGAAAGGTTTTGTGCGATGTGCAGGGAATTTAGTCATGTTCTCGTGAAAGGACTTTCCTCCCTGATAAGATGTTAATTGAGTTCTACAATGTTGTGACATTGAAAGCAATTCAATTGGTCTGAGCACTTGCCTTGTAACAGTTTAATTTGAAGCTCTTGTTCCTTTTCTTCTCGTTTGTATTTCTTGGACCGATGCATTGTGCACATACCAACGTCAGGGGCCTGCCTTGTTCTCTTTACCTGAAGTGCCTTTTGTTTCATATGGCCTATATGCAAGCCACACAAGTTAGTCTAAAGTGACACATTTTACACTATATGCAAAGGGAAATTGTCTCTTTTAAAAGGCCAGCCATATAGCCTATGCCCATGTATATAGTGAGTACAGTGCATGGCCAGTATTCGGCCAAACCAAAATATATAGCAATTAATTTGTATAAAAGTATTGTGCATTATATTATTTTTCTTTATTTTCATCGGCTCATCATCTTTATTTGAAGGCTAGACGCAGCTGCTGTGGTGGTGGGTGCCTGTCTATTGCTCACATGTCCAGGTTATGATCGACTACAGTACTAGTGCCATAAGCGGCCCATCTGGCCACCACTTGTGAGAGCCACAAACAGGAGCATCTTTCAAATATTTCTCTGGGCCTCCCCAATGCCTGAAATCTGATTCCCATTCTTGTTCAGCACCTTCTAATGGTCTTTCTACTCGTTGCTTACTTAACTTGGGGTTGTTGGGTGATAGGCACGCAGAGCAGCTAGTAGTTCACGTTCCTTCACCTTCCTCCATCTAACTACAACACTGCATTGGAGGCAGCCAACGCATGCCCTCATGTTGGAACAGGCATTCACAGCCGCCCTTTCCACAAGGGGATCGGACGCCACCACAGGCCTGATAGCTGCGGCCTTTGCGTGTGGTTGGGACTGACTCCTCTTCTGTTGTGATTTGACTATGAGTTGGGAAACACCAAGCATCTTCAGATGTGCTGGCAGCTGTTTTCCCCCCAACTCTGAAGGGTGCAGTTGGAGCAGAGGTGGTGGATGCCATATGGGCCATATTGGTCACTTTGGGCAACCAACAAATACGGTTATGCTTTGCAGTCATACCTAATATTCAATACTTACTCTTGTTGTCCCACCCAACACTATTGCTACAAAGCTTCAACCCAGGAGGAACACGCTGTAGACAATAATGGGGCAGTTCATGGTCATGTGTTCTATACTTTGTCCTTCCCATGCCCCATTCCGAGGAAGGGGGCCTTCAGTATCAGCACAGCCAGTCTCTGCCTCCTCCCTCCCCCATGTCTACTGCCCTCAAATATATCCTTATTTTACGCCTCCTGGCCCGCATCAGCCCCTTTGTGTGCACTGTGCGGGGGACCCTATGCTGCCCATGCCCAGCGGGGGTCCCAGTGTCTGCTGGGGTCCCCCCTCAGATGGGCTTGCAGGGGGGCCTCCACTTTTTGTGTTACAACACTGCTTGTGTGCTACCTTCTGCTACCACTGTCCTGCCCCCTACTAGGCCACCTTGTGTTTCACCCATTCTTTTACCTTGTATTTGTTCTGCATGGTCATCCTCCTTCTGCCCTCCCTCCCTATATGTTCCACCTGCTGTCTCTCATCTCATCTTTCTGCCCTGCATCTGCTGCCTCATGTTAAACCACATGCCATGCCCTTTCTCCCTCTCCCCTCCTGCTGCCTTGCTATCTCCTACTTCTCTTGCTCTACATCTGCCTCATTGCCTTCCTTCTCCTGCAAACCTTGACCCTCAGCTTCCCCCAGCAAAAGCACCTCAATTTCTGTTGCCACCACCTCCTGTCCTTCTACCACAATCTCATCTATCAGTCACACAGCTGCTCCCACCACTTTCTCTCACATCAGCTGACGGACCTCCTCCAATGACTCCATGCAGCTGTGTGCTCCACCCTTTTTACACCTCCTAGTTGCGCTGTTGCTATCCATTGCTTGCCAACTCTTCACCAAGTCCCAAACTATTAAAGCCTCGGCATCCTGACCCTGATTGTCCCGAAGCCTATCATGCACAGAGAGCCATTTCTGCAGAGCCTCATAGTACTTATGTTTCTTACATTACGGTTGGGAAATATCATGTCACCTATCGGGTACACAAGGCGGTATATGCTCAGTCAGGCAACCTTGGCCAGCATAGGAATAAGGCCAAGAACTCTGACACTCAAGGCGCTATAGCAACTATGCTGGGTTGGACTCTTCTGAGAATCATGTAGTAACCATAAACGTGTCAGGAATTACCCAGCCACCCGCCATAAACTATCACCAGGAACCAAGAAAAAAAAGCCTTTGACACATAGAACAGAGCCTCTGGAAAAAGGACCGTCCTACCGGGCAAACACATCATAGTCCGCACCAGCCAAATAATCCTCAGAGATCCATTACCATGAACCAGCAAGAGAGACACAGCCAGATGACTGGGCTCTGGAAAGTAACCAGGAACAGGGGCATCCTACCATGTAAGCACAGACACTCACTCCTACCATTATGCTTATTCTCCACTTTACACCAACAAACAATAGAAAGCAGCTATACCCCTTGATCAATTTTGGCCTAGCTGCACACATACCGTACACTATTCCTTGAACACCTCAACACTCTGTTAGAGCGCAGCTATACAGCCCGAATAAATCGACCTTGCTGCACACATAGGGCCTCATTACGACCCTGGCGGTAAGGGGTTTACGCCAGCGTTAGCTGCGCCGACCCCTTACCGCCAATTACGAGGTCCCTTAGCGCCATGGCGCTTTTAACACCTGCTTTTAGCAGGTGTTAAAATCCATGGTGCTAAGGGACCATGGAGTTAATTACGCCACCGTAATTTACGGTGGCGTAATTAACGCCTTCCCCACTCCCATTATGCCCTATGGGGCAAAAATGGGAATGGGGAAGGGTAAATGGGGATTGGGGACTTACCGCCCCGCCTAGGTCGGAATGGGGCGGTAAGTCCGCCAACCACCATGGCGTAAACATAGTTTACGCCATGGTGGTAAAGTCACGGCCCAGGCGGTAACTTACCGCCTGGGTCGTAAGGCTCCACGGGAGCCAGAATGCAGACTCAGAGGCCAACTGCCTTGCTGCACATATTCCACTGATCTCTCACAACCACTGTACTGCACCTAGCATTAAAATGCGTCCACCTCCACGCAAACCACACTTTTACTTTATTTGACTTTAAAAAACGTATAATGCGCTCACATGGACCCTTAGGCTTTAGGGCACAGACAGACTTACAACAGAGAGTGGTCAGGAACTATCCATCATATTAGGGAAGAGGGAGAATCAGAGAGCCAGAGAAACCCACAGCAAAGTCTGCAGTATCTTTTTGAAGATGTCCATGGACTAGATGTTTCTTAAGTCCAACGGCAAGTCATTTCAAGCCTTAGCAGCAATCGCATAAACTGCTCCCTTCGAGGCTTTCTCAGTTCTACACCTTGGCATCATCAGAAAATCCTGGGTATTGGACCTGAGTGTTCTTCCCTGTCTTTTGTCTGCAAGAAGAGATTGCACATACCTGGGCATGTTACCCTGTCTAAACTTGTGTGTAATGACTAAAACTCAGAACATAATTCTAGATTCTACCGGAAGCCAATGCAGTGTACACCTTGCCATATCATAACATATTTACATCCTCAGAAAAGGTGTACACCTCAACCTCGATGGGGTGCGAATACTCTCCAACCACATCTCTCCGAACAGCAGCATTATCTTTCTCCTCATCTGTAATGCTTTCCAAAGCCAACCAGTGTGGCCTTTTTTCAATCCATCTCTAAAGAAACGTTCACAAAGCTCAAGGAAGTGACGATCAGTAATAGTAACGTGTGAAAATAGGGGTTTAAGGAAAGGGCATCAGATTTTTTTTAAGTGTTTCTTTTTGTTTGTTGTATGTAGGGAGGGAGGAGGGACAGGGGAAAGGTTTCAAAATATGTTTCACAAAGGTTTATGTATTTTTGGGAGCTTTGGGGGAATATTAAGGTGAACGTTTTAAACTAGTTCAACAAAGGTCCCACTGAGGTTTTCACTAATGGCTTTTCAAACAGTTTCACAAGGGGAGAGTGGAAATGTAAGGCATTTGCACAACTAGCACAATATAAAATACAATGTCCTAAACAGGGAATCGTGTGCATGATAGACATACAATGTGGTTTGAAACGTTTATGGCGCAAGCTCTCCTGCGATCTCCTAGTGGCTCAGCCTTGTAATCCCGCTAACAACTAAGCACCACCCACAAATAACAGAGTGAGCTCCGCCTTTAATAAGGCTGCTGAAATCGATTTTGGCTCATTTAAAAAATAAGCCTTGAATTGCCCGGAGGGGACTAGTTTTGCTTGAGCAAATAGAAGGAGGATGCCATAGGAATCCATTGGTTTTTCGCCAGCATACACATTTCATGCTGGCATAAAAGCAAGGGGATTTTAAGGGTGGAGGGGAAAGGGAGGCAGACTTATAATCAGGGGTGTACTGGGAACCAAAAG
This sequence comes from Ambystoma mexicanum, assembly GCF_040938575.1. Classification (NCBI taxonomy): domain Eukaryota; kingdom Metazoa; phylum Chordata; class Amphibia; order Caudata; family Ambystomatidae; genus Ambystoma; species Ambystoma mexicanum. Next base: position 490,179,574 of record NC_090922.1, on the reverse strand, counting down.
AGGCCCTGGAAAAATATTAAAAATGGCCACATAGCACACATTTTGAGCAAGCCCAACGCTTTTCCACTGAGAACATTTGGAAATAAAATATGTAAGCACACAAAAAGATGCCCTGATGCTCGGCCTACCAGGAGTTCACGGTAGCCCAGTGCACCCCTGCTTATCACTCTCATTCCTTTGCACCCCCCCCTCCTGTGCCTTCAAAATCCACAAAAAGGCACTGCTGCATGAAGTGGGGTGGGGGGGGGGGGGTTCACAGAAGCGTAAAATTTTTACGTATGTCTATAGTACCTTCACTTACCATCCTGGGACTTGGAAAATGTGCCCTATTGAGTTTTTTTATGGTTCTGATTGATCTTACGAATTAGAACCCACCCACCAAACTTGCACCCGAGTTGGAGGGTGATTGACACGTGTTAAATCCACAGTTATACGAAAGTTTGGTATCACGTACATTTCAAACGAAGTTTGCAAAAGTTGAAATCAAAACGAAATCGCAGTCACTGAAATGGATCTGCACGAAGGGCCATACCATTTGCACAATTATCATAATGCGACTAGAGTTTCTGCGTAAAACTGCTGCCAGCTAGCCTCAGACTTGGTGTTGTGTCTTAACATACAATGCATCACCTTCATTTGATGTTTACTTCTTTAATCAACCTTTAAGAATATTAAATCATACACTCATAGGACTAGTTGCAATCACTCTCCTTATTTATCTCGGTTATTCTTGGGTTGGACTACAGCGTGGGTGTTGGGGGCCACAGCCTGCTGAGTCCTCTGATCAAGAAGAGCACCGGGGTGCTTCTTCTCACTGCACCTCCGCACGCTGAACTGCAACACGCTCTCGCTCACCTCACGTGACGATACAAAGTCTTGGGAGATGACATCCGTAGCTGCTCTTAAGAGACCACACCGCCTCATACCTCCTTTTCCTGAGCAGCATGGTTCTACTCCATCACAAAGTCTTGGTACTTTACAGGCCTCCTTCTCTCACACTGTGCCCGCCCTGCCTCACTCCATGCACTGATGAAAGTTCTCCTGCTTCTTGACGCTGTCTAGGCAGCGCCTTCCTTCTGTATATACTCTTTTCTCTCCTCGCTCTCTTCTTTTCTTGACTCACTGGTCATACCCAGTCCACTCTCCTCTATGGTGATGCTCCATTCTTTACATGAAGCGTTCCCTTGTGGCGCTTGTGTTTGTGGTTCTGACCTCTTTTCAGATGGGAGACCCTTTTCAAACATCAACACTCTCTCTAAGTACCATTTTTTCCCTTCCTGCATACATACATGATTGATACACCTTTTCATTACTTTGATAGTTTGGCTGTATCTGGACCCTGCCATTTGGTTCTTGTGAAGCAACCAGATTTTCACCTCATCTCCTTCCTCTACCTCTGTTCTCTGCCCAGCTCTTCGGTTATCATTCCATAACTTCATTTGGTCCTTGCTCTTCTTGATTCTCCACACCACATCCTCCATGTTTATGGACTCATCTTCTCTCACTTTAGATAACCATAGTGGCACTAGAGTGGACGCGGCTATCCTGCCTCTCAGCATGCAAAACTGAGACACATTTGTGATTCCAATGGGTGTCTGCCTGTGAGCGGCTACTGACTCCTTCACAGTCTTGTGTGGGTCCATGCCTGAAGCCATGGCCATCTGTCGGGCTCCTTTTATGAACCTTTTGGTCCTTCCTACTAGCCCATTGGCTTGGGGATGGTACAGGGATGCTTTTATCTGCTTAATGTTGTTTTCTCTGAGAAATCTCACCATTTCATTATATGTGAGCTGAACTCCATTGTTTGCCGCTATTTCTTTGGGAAACCCTTCTCTTTGAAAGACAGATGTGAGAACATTCACTACGGTGGTACTGTCAGGCAAAAGTTACACCCATTTTGATAGTCAACCATCACTACTCTTTATCTATACTATGAAGTCCAGCCCTAATTTCTGCCACTCCCTTTCCGGGATCTCTGTGGGAATCAAAGGTACTTGCCTTACCTTCAATCTTTTATCACTGCTGAGGCACTCGTGACATCTGTCCATCAGTGTTCGAATGTCCTGGTCCATGCAGAGCCACCAATATGACTCCCTTACCCTACACCTGGTCATGGTACTCTCAAGATGGCCGGAATGAGCTCTGCACAGTAATATCTTCCTCATGAACGCGAGAGGTATCACTTGATCATCCCTGAGCAACAGCCGATTCGCTTTGTGGATCTCCTCTGCCACCTTTCAGTAGATCTCAACCTTTCCGGAATGGCTCTTTTGCTCGTCCATCCATTCCTGACCCATCTAGTTACTTGTGTCACCACTTCATCTCAGGATGATTATTTTAGCCAATGTGCTTCACTCTTCTCCTTGAATTCTTTACTCTTCAAGTCCCCCAATGATGCCACTACGCACTCACACTCGTCTTCAAGGAAGGTTGTAGCCTCATCTCTTTACTTTGGTAGGCTGGACATGATGTCAGCCTGCGCATTCCTCCAGCCTGGAATGTGCACATTATTGTGCGTAAACTCCTGCAGCTTTGCCGATATCCTCGCCAGTCTTGGTGTAGCTGTTTTTGTGCTGCCAGGGCTCAGCATGTTCACCAGCGGCTTGTGATCATAGACCAGGTGGAAATGTGTGCCCCACACGTAAGTCCTAAAGTACTCCACTGCCCAGGCGTGTGTCAAAATCTCTTTCTTCACTGTAGAGTAGTTTTTCCTCAGCCCTGACAGTGCCTTAGATGTAAACACCACTACATGTTCTTCGTCTCCACTTCTTTGTGTGTCACTCCTAACCCATATGCACTCGCATCAGTGGTGATGTAGATTTTCCACACTGGATTGAATGGTCGTAGGCATGGGGCTTTCACTATTAATGATTTAACTTCTTCAAATGCTGTCCTCTGTTCTGGCCACCATTCATACTCTGTCCCTTTCTTTAGTAATTTCTTTAGTATTTCTTTTGACAGCTCTGTCGTTTCAGAGAAGGAGGGTACAAACTTTGCACAGTATTCTGCTAATCCTACGAATTATCCTAGTTCCTCTTTATTAGTTGCTTGCAGTAGGTTTTTCTTAGGACTGATTCCTTCTCGTGATATCTTGCAGCCTAAGCATTCTACTTCTGTTGCCTTGATTATGCACTTCTCATACTGCAACTTCACTTCAGCCCTTTGCAGTTTCTTCAGCACATTCCTCACCATTATATCATGAGTCTCCTCATCTTCTGCATAGATGAGGATACCGTCCTGGAAATATGACACATTTCCAATGTTGCGCTAAAGTGAATCCATCATCATTTGAAATGCAGAGGCTGCAGAGAGCAATCCAAATGGTATTCTGGTGAATTGGAAGGTGCTAAATGGGGTGATGAACCCTGTCAATGGTCTTGGTTTCTTTCATCATTAAAGTTAGTTCATTAATACTCAGCAATGGGTAGCTGTCTGTTATGATTTCTAAGTTGAGACTTTACAGGTCAATGCAAATTCTGATGTCATTGGACTGTTGCTTTTTAATTAGTACCACTGGGATTAGCCACTGTGATGACTCCACTGTCTCAATGGTTCCCTCCTTGACCATCTTCTTGAATGTCTCTTTCAATGCACTTCTTGCCATTGCGGGAAGTGGTCTAACATTATGTTTGGATACAGACTAAGAAATACCAAGACACACTGCGCCAAAGATGCAAACATTTTTGAGAAATACAGAATTGTATTTATTAATGTAGAATGGTCAGCCTACGGGAATGGATACTATTGACTTTCACTGCCAATTGTTATTTGTTAACATTATGTTTGATTGGCACTACACCATATCTCAGGAGAATCTTGTGTATGTAATTCTTTACCTTTCCGCGCTCTTCTGAAAACAACTTTGGGAACTCTTCTCTTGACTTCTTCTGAAATTATGGAGAGAACTTGATCTTAAGTGCTGGGATCAAGCTGGTTGTTCAGCTTCGCCTGGTAATCCCATCCCAGCCCTGCTGGACCCTCCTCTGAAGAGTGCTCTCTTGTATCCATCTGTCTTTCTTTGAATTCCATAGTCCTGTTGATATAACCCAGCAGACGTACTAAGGCAACCCCACACATGTTGGGACAGTGCTTTGTCCTTCGCACTTTGACTGCACCGCAACCTACCATTTCCTTGTAAGTGCAAATGTTTAATATGGTGAAGTATGATCCAGAGTCCGCCATTACCTTACTCTCATTTCCATCCACTCTGATCACAGAGTGAGGCTTCTCTCGTCTGGTGATCAAGCTGTTAACCAGGATAATTGTTGGCCTGTCTTCTTTCAATGGCTCATCACCTTCTGTATCTCCTGTTGCTTCTATAGATGTGACTTGTTTTCCTCACCAGTGACATGCAATAGCGATGTGTCCAAATCTCTTGCATTTCGTGCATTCCTTGTTTTGGGCAGGGCATGCTTTATCATTCACCAGATGTCACATACGTGTCTATCTGTGGCATTTTAGAGGTTCTCATTGCTTCCTACTTCTCTGGTGTCACCGGGTGCATTTTCTCACTGCACCTTCACGTGCCGAACTATGACACGCTCCCACTCGTACCAATATGAACTCTTGTGAGATGACGTCCAGAGCTGCTCTCACGAGACCACACCTCCACAATTGGATATGTGGTTTGGGATAAACATTGTTGTTCAGGTACAGTTGCTACACAACACACTCATCACACGGAAGAAGTTATTCATTGCTCCCGATTCATCTGATTTGTGAGCCTCCAGTCTCCTTACATCTCATTGCCGCTGATCCTGGTATCCAGCAGACACCTCCCCCCACAAACCTTTTCTTCCATCCAGCCTTGCATGTAAGCATCTGTCACAACAACCCAACATCCACTGCTCAGTGTATTTCATCCAGTTATCCTACTTCACTCGTCTTTCTAAACAACGTTGTGTTTCTGGTGGTTACTATATAAAGTAACAGTTTCCGCAACCCGGCCCTGAAGCGGCCGGTTTTTCAGATCATTGTTTCCTTTCCGAGCACTTTCCCTCAAAATGAAAACCCAGACATGGCAATGAGGTGGGATGCAGCCCAAGGAAGGAGCACATGGGGCTTGATCCGCAGGGGCGATGGGGGAAAAGCCATTGCTGCACAGGCATCAACGTGGACCTGCCTCTCCTCATACACACCAACTCTGCTCCTCTTCCTGCAGACCACTCTGCTCCTCTCCCCGCAGAAACTTGTCATGTCATGTCCCGGACGCCAAAGAAGAGACCAGGACACTTGAAGCCCCCTGAGGCCGGAATCTAGTTTCAGCTGACACTGGGAGTCCCACCCTTTACCTTTTCAGGCTCCCCTGTGACGAGTGGTGGTGGAAAGTAAACAAGAGGTCAGAGGGGCAGCCCATTATGCCAGCTGCCCCTCTAACGCCCCCTAGAGTGGGCCGGGTCAACTGCTGAACATGCATTTTTTGCTGGATTGTCCCATTGTTGCACTGAATTAACCAGTACTTTCATGTCACACATTAGAGAAAGACACTCTAGACATCGACTCTCCATTAACCCTCGGCTGAGCTAGAACTCTGTGGAATTTTACTAACCAGAAGAGATACTGGCCCGTCGATGCCAAGGGTGGGAGCTGAGGCGGAAAAAAGAGAAAAGCAGGAAGAAGACACAGAAAGGAAGGGAGAAGAAAACAAGATTGGCACCGAAAAAGAGAGACCAAGAAAATGCAATGGAGAAAGAAGACAATTGGTCATCAGGAGACTGAAGGTGGGAAAGAAGGAGAAACTAAGAAAGATACTTAACTTTCCTCTGCTTTTATCGCTCCTTGAAACACTTGTTTTTAGGTGCGTTATAAATGCCATATCATATCATAGCCCCTCACAACGGTATCATGAATAATCAGAAGTGAGACTGTCTCATTGAGAGCAGAAAGAGGATGGCCTGTCCTTGCTGAAGGAAGGAGCTAAGAAGAGGCAAAAAAGAGACAGATATTGAGATGTCTGAGGAGGAAAAGAGACAAAGCAGATCAGTGTGAGATGAGGAATAATCGTGAGGGAAAACTGAGAAGAAAACGAGAATATCAAGGGAGACTTATATATCAGTTGAACAATGATGGGTGAGTGATTGTACAGTGAGTACCATCAATGCTATGTGGGCCAATTTATCTTAACATAGCACTGCTGTCACTACTCCTCCCAGCAGCACCCAGCCCCTTTTGTAAACACACAGGATCTCAGCATCACATGAATTGCTTTTGATGGCCCAAACTCAAGTATTAGCAGTGCAGATAAAAAATATGTTGGTGACATACAATTTTTGAAACATAACTTATGAGGTGGGAGGCAACTTATTAGATGCAGCAAACACTGTCACCTAAGTATTCAATGACAGATTCCAAGATTGCACTCTCGGACACTCAGACTCCCTGAATGGTAAGAGTTCAGAGAAGCTTGAGATGAGTTCTTGGTTGCTTTCACTCTGCAATAGCTGCAGAGGCCATGATGATGATTTGTTCTATGACTCTGGCGCATCAGCAGGGGCAGAGCAAGCCACAACATTTTGCGGGGAAGGGGCTGGATGGCAGCTTTGAAAGCTGGTAGTGATTGGAGCCATTGAACCCTTTGCCATGTCAACTATCCCCCTTACTCTGAGATCAGAAGGTTGAATATCTCTTCCTACTCTTATGTCCCGTCCCCTTTCCTCCATAATGTATGGCGTACCTTCCAAGGGACAGCAGACGGAACCTTTTTCACCAGACAAAACCTTCTTCCCCTTTAAATTTAGAGGCGCGCAAGGGTGCGGCCCAGGGAGCATGCGCTGCCCTGACTCCACCCTCTGGCACCACACCCCAGTCCCTTTTTCCGCATCGACGGGAACGGGCTGAATTCACCAGTGCTCCTGGGTTTGGCTTCGGCCATGTGATTCCACGCGCGGATAACTCTTCTCTTTGTCTTTTGTGTCTTATCTATCATTCAGGTACTCGGTCCTCAGGCGTCACGCTCCTCCCTGGCGCATGTCAACCTCTACAGGATTCAGCAGGTGTCCATCCTGCAACAGGCTCTTCCCAACTTCAGACCCCAAAGCCCTCTGCCTATGTTGCCTTGGCCCAGACCACGGTTGGCAATCATGTTGGGTGTGTGACTCGCTGTCCTCGAAGGTGCTGAAGAACAGACTAGCCAGGGGGAGGGAGTTCTTCCAGAGGTCACCTCCAGAGGATCTCAAGAATTATGTGAAGCATCGAACCCGACCCAAGACAGGGCTGATATTTTCCAGCGCACTCCGCTGCCAGGTCCTTCTACCGGCACGAACACTGAGGCTGCTGCAGCTACCGACCTTCAGTTCGAAGGATCCTCGAAGCCTCCCGGGCATAGTGTTGAGGGACCAGAAGGTTCTTGTATCATGTCTACACCTGAGGGGCTCCACCCTTTTACCGGCACCATGGCCGAGGGGCTACACCCTAACACCGGCAATACGTCCGAGGGGCTATGCCCTAATACCGGCAATATGTCAAAGGGGGTGCCTAAATGCAGCTCTACCGACCCCCGAGTTGAGGGTTTCACACCTACCGGGCCGTGGACCGAGGAACAGGGTAGGCCTCGTGAACCACACGCACGAGTCTTGGACGAGGTCGGGCCGAGCAACACATCGCAGGCACGTGGCTGGCAGCTCGACAAAATGGCTGCCACTCTAGAAAGAGGAACCGGTCAGACGCCATTCCAGGAATTCAGCAAAAAATGAGTGGCCTACAGCATACCCTTCATTTTCGCAGGGCAGCTTTCCTTTACGTCCATATAGACAGGGTATGCAGTGGCTCCAGCAACCCCCCGCTACCCTGTCGGTACCCCTGCCACCTCTTTGGCCAGTGAGGAGGTGCTCTTCAAGCAATTCCTTGACCTCATGAGGTCTCCTAAGATGGGGGTTATCATCAAGGACGCTATCAGGGAAGTAACCCCCGCCATGCTAGTGGCACCACAGATTCCTCCATCAGACTCCCAGGCCCCAGTGCAGCCGCCTCCCCCGGCTCCACAGCCTCCTCAGCCTCCGGCTGCGGTCCATGTACCCCAGCCTCCGGCACCATCTACCCCCCCTCCTCCACAGGATCCCCCAGATCTTTAGGATACGGACAAGGAGGAGGATCCGGACACGCCATCTTCAGCCAGGGCCTTCCACAAATGTCTTGCTGGCCTGGCAGAGTACCCGGGCCTTCCCCAACCTGAGGTCAACAGCCGGCAGAGGGGGTTCTGGCAGAAGTCTTCACGCAACGCTTCTCTGCCAACACGGGGATTCCACTGCAAACCGATTTAGTCTCCCTGGCCAAAAAGGGTTGGCTCAAGCCCCACTCGGTCCAGCCGGTCAATCGATGCCTGGACGCCAAGTACAGGCAGATGGCGGGGGATGCACTCTTGCTCTCGATGCATCCTCAGCCACACTCCTCAGTGATCGCTGCGGCATCACTATATTCCAAGCCTCAGTCGTCCTGAGCATCCTCCTTTGCGGCACTGCTAGGCAAGGAGGAGAAGATCTTGGAGGCGTACGACAAGAAAATCTACTCCAACACATCCTTGCACCTCCGTCAGGCCAACACAGATGCCATGCTGGCTGCTGCCAACCAAAGGTTATGGCAGGAAATTGCGGGCTTCCTCCTGGAATTCCCCACCCAGTGCGAATCACGCTTTAAGGCTCAAGTCAAGCTCATGGCGCATGACCTCATGGAATCCACAGTGGCTCATATCGATACCTCAGGCTGTGCCATCTGCATTGCCACGGACATGAGGAGAACAGCCTGGCTTCTGGCAACAAAATTCAACCCAGATGTCTAGGAGCACATTCTAGATCCACCGTTTGAGGTGGGGGGGGACCTCTTCCACTCCTCTACGGATGAAGAGCTGGACAAAAAGAAGAACAGCTCACAAACGGCAAAGGATCTGTCCATTCTTACAAAGTCCACACCCAAATCATGCACCCAATCTCAGCAGCGCTTGGAAAAGGGTCGTGCATATGGAGGGTTCTGCGGCTTCCAGGAATGCAGATCCAGGCAGCCGGACTGCTCACCATCTCAGAAACGGCGCAAACAACAAAAAGGGGGTGGGGGAGTAAGGACTTTTTCCAGTCTCCCGTCTCAGCGTCAGCCTCCGAGGGAAAGAAAGCATGACATGCCCCTTCGGGTCCACGTGTCCCCAGTGGAGGGCAGGCTTGCTCTCAATGCACAATCTGGCACAAGAATTTCGCAGACCCCTGGATCCTCTCCATAGTATCCACAGGGTACGGCCTTCCTATCCCAGCCTCTCCTCCCTCCTCCCCTCCACTCCCACAGGTTGGGACAGCAACTCTTTTGGCGGAGATCTGATTGCTCGTAGAGAGCCAGGCAGTGGAGGAAGTTCCAGCCTCCCAGCGAGGCTTTAGCTTTTACTCCAGGATTTTCATCATTCAGAAGAAGAACCAGGCAGGCCTGAGAGTTTTGCTGGACCTTTCCACCCTCAACCTCTCCCTACCCCTGCAAAATTTCAAGATGGTTATGCCAGCTTTTATAGCGGAAACATTGGACAAGGGAGACTGGATGTGCTCCCTGGACCTGAAGGACGCGTACCTACACGTCCCGATTTGGCAGCCTCATGGTTCTTTCCTAAGGTTCACGATCATGGGCTACCATTTTCAATACAAAGTCCTTCCATTTGGCCTCAACCCAGCCCCAAGAGTCTTTATCAGACTCATGAATGCTGTGGCAACCCTCCTCAGAGTGCAGGGCCTCCACATCTACCCATACCTTGACGACTGGCTCGTCACAGCTACATCTCAAGAAGCGGTTCACCACACCTCCCATGCCCTTATGAACACACTGCATAATCTGGCCTTCTTGCTCAACCTCAAGAAGTTGCAGCTGCAGCCTACGCAGACTCTGACATTCCTGGGACTCATTTGGGACACATGCTCCAAGAGGGTCTTCCCATCAGAGGACAAAATCTCAGCCAGCAGAGGGGTGACCTTGACATAGTGGTACCAACATCTCCTGGGTCTACTGGAGGCGGTCCTGTTAGCCGTGCTGCACACGAGACTAAGGATGAGAAGGATTCAGCTGCACTTTGTGGCCTCATAGAATCAGGAGCGGGGCTCGCAATCCGAGATCATCAATGTTCCTCCATCTCTCCACCCGGACCTAACTTGGTAGCCCATGGACTACAACCTACGGACGTGCAAGCCCTTTCGGCCGCCCTCTCCGCAGGCCACCATCACCACAGACTCCTCGCTCGAGGGCTGGGGAGTCACCCTGGACGATCTCTCCGTCCACTGCACCTGGACTCGACAGGAGCAGGAATACCACATCAATTGGTTGGAGCTGAACGCCATCTGGCTAGCGCTCAGAGCATTCCTACCACTTCTCAAGGGCAAGGTTGTCCTCATCCAGACAGACAACTCGACCAGCATATAGTACGTCAACAAGCAGCGAGTCACCAGATCCCCTCCTCTGTGCAGACTGGCAATCAGCATGTGAGAATGGGCCCTGGAAAACGACATTTACCTCTTGGCAGTCCACCTCCCGGGGGAATCCAACCTGGAAGTGGACAGGCTCTGCAGGCTGGGAGCAGACAATTACGAGTGGCAGCTAAACAACCTTGTTTTTCTGGAGATCTTCAACAGGTGGGGTCACCCCCAAGTGGATCTCTTTGCCACCTGGCACAACAAGAAGTGGCCCCAGTTCACATCCTGGCAAGGTCAGGTCCCCGGCTCTCTGGGCGACGCATTTCACCTCCAGTGGACCGGCATGAAAGCCTATGCCTTTCCACCCACACCTCTGATGCACAGGGTAATTTGCAAGATCAAGGTGTCTCACCGACTCCTCATCATTGTGATAGCTCCATGGTGGCTGGCCAGGTCATGGTTTTCGGAGCTCCTCAGCCTCTCGAAGATACCCCCTATACACCTTCCGATGGGCCCAACACATCTTCTGGCGCAGCAGGGGTGCAGAATCATCCACCCTGCACCAGGGAAACTAGCCCTCACAGTGTGATACCAGAGCAGGTAACGCTTCGGCACCTTATCCTCGCACAGGCCAATCTGGAGATCATACAGGGCACCAGGAGCAAAGCCACTAGGGCCCAGTACAAAAGCAAATAGACCAGATTCTGCCACTGGGCAGACTCCAAGGGAATAGACCCCCTGGCTTGCAATTTGGATGACGTGCTCTCCTTTTCGGCGCACCTCGCTCATTCGGGCGTACAGGTGGACACCTGCTGCACATACCTTGCAGCCATTGGGGCTTACAGGAACTTGGAGGAAGGCATTTTTTCCTCCTCCAACCCTATCGTCAAGAAACATCTGATGGGTCTCGCTAGGCTCTACCCGCCCGTCAAGAGACCGCACCCTGTGTGGGACTTTAAAATAGTCTTGGGTGCCCTGGCGCACAAACCATTTGAGCCAATGGCGTCCGTGGACATCAGGCTGGTCACCATCAGGACGGCCTGACTTGTCGGCCTTACCTTGGCTTGCAGAGTCAGCGAGATCCAGGCGCTGGTCGCCTCTGAACCATATACCACCTTTCACAAGGACATGGTACTCATGCGGACACACCCAGCATTTCTGCCAAACGTTCCATCTGCATTTCACTTGAACAAGGAAATAGTCCTTCCTACGCTCTTTCCCGATCCCAAGGACAAAGCACAGAGAGTGCTGCACTGCCTGGATGTCAGACGTGCTCTAAAATTCTACTTGGACAGGACTAAGGGCTTCCGCAAGTCAGACTCCCTCTTTGTCACTTTCAGAGGGTCGAGGCCAGGCTATCAGGCCTCTAAGGCTTCCATATCCCGCTGGATGGTCTCTGCCATCAAAGAAGCATACGAGAGCCAGCGCAAGCTACTCCCAGCCAACATGCATGCCCACACAACCAGGGCCAAGGCAACGGCCATTGCATTCCAGCACCATGTCCCTTGGCAAGTCATAAGCAGGGCGGCCACTTGGGCCTCTCCCTCAGCTTTCTGCAAGCATTACTGTTTGGATGCCGGCTCTAGATCTGATGCGACTTTTGGACAGGCGGTTTTCAGGAACCTGTTTGCTTAAGAAAGCTTTCCTCTCCACCCTGGGGCTACAATCCGTTGTAATCGCCTATGCAGTATGGAGGAAAGGGGACGGGACATCAGAGTAATTATAAGTAGTGACTAACGTACTCTTAGTCCATAGTCCCCTTTCCTCCATACGTCCCTCCAACCTCCCCCCTAATACTGGTGTCATTAGGCAATGTTAAATCTATTGTCGACGCGTCAATGGGGACTGAGGTGTGGCGCCGGAGGGCGGAGTCAGGGCAGCGCACGCTCCCTGTGACGCACCCCTGTGCGCCTCTAAATTTAAAGGGGGAGAAGGTTTTTTCTAGTGAAAAATGTTCCGTCTCCTGTCCCTTGGAAGGGACGCCCATACAGTATGGAGGACAGGGGACTATAGACTAAGAGTATGTTAGTCACTATGGTGAGTAACTTATAATATCTTCCTTCTGCCCCTTAGATGCATCTTTCACCCAATTCAGAGGCTATTTCGTTCGACAGAGATGCTATTCATTGGAGCAGTTGAGCCTTTGGCTTCATCATCGAGGGTCTATTGACATGGCTTGGGAAGGTTTTTGTCTTCTGTCGCTATATGTTTGCGGCTGCTATCACATCCAAGCTGAGAAATTGGACATGTTCTTGCCATTGCACCCTTTGCTGTTGGGGCCACGGGCTGGCCGATACACCAGAGTGACACCTTCTGTCTCAAAGTGGGCAGGGACTGGCACCGCCCATGCACATCAGGTCACCAGAAACTCCTTCCAGTGGTGGCCATAGGCACAGCAAGGCAGGCATCAGAAGAGCCTGATAGTTCTCTCAGCTCATAAAGCAGAAGTCAAGTATCCAGTGGCAGCAGAGCAGCCAGCTGTGTGCACCCATCAACAGACTCTCTGACTGGCGATCAAGGCAGCCCCTAGAGTCAGCAGCAGCAGCACTCCCATCAGTATCCAGTGGCTCCCCCAGGTGAGGCCACTGTTGAGGGTCAGAAGGCGCACACCCCAAGGTGGCACCAGCAAGGGCTCTGCAAAGCTTTCTGACAATAGGACTTAGGCTGCCAGAGGCAGTGGAACTGGAGAAGCATAAGAATACAGGGTTGCACTGCATCCGTTGGCAGCTACAGAAGAGAAGGGCAGCGTCTGCATGAGGACACCATTAAAGAGCTCTACAGGGGTGGCAGGAATGTTCTAAGGCCTATACTAAATTCAGCCCCAAATGTTTGGAATTGGTGCATCCTAAAATGCAAAGCACAGCTTCTGGAGCAAGGCCTTCACAGCGCCCATTGTTGTGAAAAGGGAGTGCCATGTAAAGGTAATTTTTGTTAAAACAATATAACATAGCAAAGAACTAGGCTAGCGTGCTGAGTGCTAGTGTAACTGCAGTCTTGCACACGCAGCTCTACAGGGCGCAGGGGCAACATGGGTAACTGATATCTACTATGATTGGAACCAAGCACCCACCACTTTGCGATTGAGACTGATGCCCGAGTATATCCTTGGTGCCTCAGAACCGCATGGATCCAGGAACCATTGCTTGTGATTGATTTGTTCATTGTGAGTCTCATAGTTTTTACTTGATGATGGTGGTATTTTCTTCTATTCTTCTGGGCAAATTCTGTTGAGGTCCAAAGTATTTGATTGCCTACAGATAATGCAGTAAAGTGCAAGGGAGTAGGCATAAGGGAAGCGTACATGGAGGAATGAAATCCAGACATCAACCCGCACTATAATAATCAAGGTTGAAGTCTGTGCGGCTGTGGTGAAGGCGATTCATTAAATCATAGTGTTGTGCATACTAATAAAATCATGCCCTATTTTTAAAAATTATTAAATAATAATAATAATAATAATAATAATAAAAAAATGCAAGTGTAGACACATTAAAGACTGAAGAAGCTGTGACTCAGTCACATGCAGGACAATCCCTTAAAGAGGATGCAACTGCCTTGTATGGGCAACAAACTTATTTATCATTATCGCCCATTGTTTTCCACTTTAAAAAAAAAGTATTTCGCCTAATAACTCAGGATTTTTGCAGACACGCTTCAGTTTGCAAAAGGAAGCCCAAAGTCCCAAGGACATGAACATGTGTCTCCCACGAGTGTTATGTTGTTCTGTCCAGAACATTTTGAAAGACGTCCGACAGGATCAACAGATGCTTCTGAAAAAAGTGCCGTCCATCAATTGCCAAGAATCCTCAGAAAAGTATTTGTAAAACAGAGGCAATATTTTAGTATAGTTCTCTGGAGACACGTGTTCTGAGACCTGTGGGGTCCATCTTCACTTAGGACGATTGTTGGAAATATGAATGTCAGAGCTAGGGGCGCTACGTCCACAGTTTGATATGGTGACATTCAGCGTTAGGACTAAAGGATCATGGTCACTTTCGTCCCTTTGGATTACCTGGAGTTCTTTAAGTAAGCCCCAATTTGCCAAATCAATCAGGCAAACATCTATGTGACTAGACATACTAATAAGCTGGTGTATCCCCGGCTTTACGCCCATTACTGTCTTGTAGCCCTTTCTCTGCAAGCAGAGAACCTAGTATTTTTATTGGGAGGTATATCTATTTCTGGTATTCCCCAAAAGTTATCTTTGTTGTAAAAATGCCCTTGCGGCAAGGCAGGGGCTCAAACTGAGCATTAAAACCAGTAGTAATAGCGGGGCTCATTTCTTGGCCCTTTTGTGCTCACTTTGGACAAGATCGATACAATTCTCAGAAGCCTGAATGGCAACTGTAGAAGATGCAGAATGGTGGGGTCTAATGTATACGTTACAAGTGGTAATCAATTATCCATCAGGAAAGGTCCACCTAATTATTTGAATACCAGGATTGTTGGTATCTGCTTGATCTACTTTTGCATTTAGTTTTGTTTCTACCCATATTAAAAGACTGCCCGTAAGGCATCCTCTGACCTCTTTGGTCACAGGATTAGAAGTCTGACCGGATTATAGGTGATACGGCCCATGTTTCTTGTAGGGCAGTGATATTCCACTCCAAGAATGTGGACAATTCTGGGAATGTTAACTTTGAATTAACAACACATTCCATGAAAGAATTTTCAAATTCTTCGCATCTAACACTTCATTCTGATTTGAAGCCAGGCTCGTATTGGGAGCAGAGGAAAAAAGATGTTAACAGAGATGGCACGTTCGGTCCACCATCTTCTCTGTTGTTAAATCAGTAGTTTCCTTTTTCATTTCTATAGTCTGTTTAAATATGGATAGAATAGTATATAATAAATTAATCGTCTGGGCACTGCGAAGTTGAATCGTCAAGTCGACCTAAAATCAAGAAGAGTAAGCTTTTCCGCAACAGATCTCGATTGTTAAGGTTAATTTAATGAAGTCAAAATGAGTGTAATTTTGTATCTTAATTCTCTGTGCCTGAGAAATGTTGCCTTGTATAATCACTAGGCACCCACGAGTGTGGTTTTACCAGTGGTTCTGCTAGTGGGTGCACTTATTGATCAAAGAGTCTCTGTTTTCAAAGGCACCTTCATTCATATATACTACTTTATTTTCGATTGTAGAATATTAAACTTGCACACAGTGTTTAAGTGCTGATTGATGCTGTTGGATGAACTTCTATGTCTGGGCCATAAAGACCTTACATTTGATGGTTGTTTGGAGTTAGTAGTATGTCTAGAAATAACAGATAGTCATGGCTTAAGTCATGGATCATTCTTTCCGGTATTTGGTCTTACACTACTTAAGTCTCGCAAAGGAGCTGGATGAACCTTAGGATTTTTGACACTATTAGTCCATTTATTTCTAACAGACCCCTTTTCGGGATCAAGATCTAAAGCTGCCTATGAAGGAGGGTCAATGCTATGTCTTGCATCATTTCCTGTGGGGACCACACAATCTTTACTAAGTGTACCTACATCCACACATAAGACAGAAACTATATCACATAAGGAATGGAGCTTACATTTAAGATGATCCATTTCTTGGATAAGCAAAACACAGGCTGCACATTTACATTTGTTTCTGGGTGTACCCAATACCTCCCACCTTGTTACTAAGGACCCTGCATTTGATTGAATGGAAACTACAGGGTCAACAGTGTGATTCATTGAAGCAGACGTTTCAGGTACCACATGTCACCACCAAGCCAGAAAGAGAGTGTAATGGCTCGAACCTGTTGGAACATTGGCTTGAAGAATCAATTGAAAATCCATCAGGGTCAGTAATAGGGAAGACCGGCCGCCTGCTGTGTGTTTGGATTAGTTTCAATCAAGGCCAGAGCCAATGCAAGCACATGACGTGAAGGATGTACAATGACCAGTGTTGAGTAAACCTTCCCTCCCACTTGATCTGTAGATTGGGGGACCTCTGTGGGAAAGCTGTCACCAATCACAGGGAGCTTCTTTCCGCCCTTTACTTATATGCAGGATTAGCAGGACTGCGGTGTGTCAAACGGCTGTCCTTCCATAGAGTATCTTTGCTCTGTCTTAGCTTCACATTAGAGAAACTTTGAAATACTTTGAAATCCTTTCAGAGCATGTGAATTTGTGTATTGTTGTGGCTGCATGCAAGTATACTAGAACTTGCTCTTGAAGCAGCGTGTTTTGATCCCTGCCTGAACTATTGAGCATGCAGAGCGGGAAACTACATTTCCCAGCGCTCTCTGCTTTGCATATATTCGGTTACCAGGCGCACCAGCTTGGCAGGTAACTTTTCACTGTGTACTGTCATCTCTGGTTCCCGTCAAAAACCACGGGTTTCCATCCGGACCTGTCTTTACTTCTCGTTGCCCAGAAACTATGATGTGAGAGGCTTGTCAAAGGTTTTACTATGCAGATCGACCTCGATAATACACCACCGGGTCAGGAGGCTTTAGCTCCTATATGCCCCTCTAGTGACAACTCCAACACCTCACTAATACCTCTTATACCCCACAGGCCTGCTGAGGCGCATCCTCAGGAGTCTGCTCCTCTGATTCAGATTCGAGATGTGGAACGAACCACCCATATAGAGCACTGCTAGTAACACGCTCCTGGTATCCAGCCCCACTAGTATACCTACTGATTCTGAGCACATCAAACTAGCACTATTGAATACGTGCTCCTTGCCTAAACATGCTATTGAGATCCTTGATTATATCTTGGAAAACGACCTGGACCTCCTGTGTCTCACCGAAACCTGTTTGAATGACTCATGTGGCCCTAAAATAAGTTTAATCTTAGCCCCAGATTACAACATTTTTGGTAAAAACCGTGAGCAAGGCAATGGAGTAGGTGTTGCATTTTTTATCAAAACCAGCTGGCAGGTTCACGAAATCACGATTGAATATACCCATTGCGAAACATTTTATCTGAAACGTATTCCCAATGCTAATAGCTGTATACATTTGTTAGCCCCTCATCGTCCCCCAGTCAGATTGCCTAACTTCAACGAGGATTAATTATGTTTACTTGCTCCCCTTAATACATCAAAAAGTTCGATTATTATCCTTGGAGACTTGAACAGATGGTTAGGTGTACCAAGTGACAAGGATGCTAAGGAGCTAGACAACTTATTAAAGGCTGTACATTTTAAAATCACTCCATTCTCAACAGTTCGTACCCACTAACGAAACCTGCAATAAAGTCCAACAAGCTTTTGCCAATAAGATCTGTGAGGCACATACTAAGATTGCAGACGCTTTAAAGTCACACACACCCCATCCTCTTTTGAATGTGGAAAGTGTTTCCCGGCCCTCTCACTACTTCTCTTTCTCACACACTTCAGAGGACGAGATCCTCATACTTCTGAAACAAATGTGGCCAACTTCATGTGCAGGAGCGATCCTGCCCTCTAAATTCATTGTAAAAAATCCAAACATCTTTTCCCCTTTCATAGTGCACTTCGTCAATTCTTCATTTACTCATGGGATGGTACCCGACAGTCTCAAACAAGTCATTGTTTCCCCCTTACCGAAGAAACCAGGTTCAGACCTTAGTAACCCAAGCAACTTACACCGAATAATCAACTCTTTATTCCTGCTAAAGATTATTGACAGCATTATTACAACTCCGTTTCAGCATCACCTGGAAGTTAATAACATCCTACAACAACAACAATCAGGTTTTTCGGGCTTTCCATGGGACCGAGACCGCATTAGTGGATTTACAGACGAAAATGCTCACCATTGTGGAGAATGGCAAAGCAGGCATGCTGGTATTGCGGGACATGTCAGCCGCTTTTGATTTACTGGAACATTCATGTCTCGTGGACCCATTATGCTTGCATGGACAGTGTTCAACTGATGCTATCAGCTGGTCCTCTTCTTTCCTGGGTAACAGGAAATCGTGGGTATGCTGGGGCAAAGCTACGTCTGCAACTGAACGCATTACTGAAGGTGTCCCCGTTTGAACATCTATTATTCTAATTATGCTGATGACACTCCACTCGTACTGGAGTTGAGTGGTAATTATGGCCCTGACTCAGCCCAGATACAACACATCTACAGACTTACCAATGACTGGATGAATTTGAACTCCATGTGTTTAAACCCCTCCAAGACTAAACTGATGATCTTCTGATCCACGCAAGTCAACAACCAAGCTGTACTCCGACTACTCCAGCTTGTCCATTGACAATATCAAAATCTTGCCTAAAGACAAAGGGCCTCATTACGGGTTTGGCAGTAGCCGAGCCTGTAACAAAGACACAGCTGCCGCCAAACCTGTGATTTTACCAGCACCCAAGAATGGCAAATTACTGGGTCATGCCGAGTTCAGCAGACTGGGTAATTGCCCATTCACGGGTGCCGGCAATAAGGGACTCCCCATTCCCAATGGGGCTTAATGGGAATGTGGAGCCTGGATGCACCGGCACCGTTCATAGCAGTGCCGGTGCATCCACGAATTGTGCTTGCGGGAATCGCACTGCCCGCCAGGTCGGACTTGGCGGGCAGAGCGAGACCTGGGAGTACAACTTGTAGTATGGTGCCGTTGTTGCCTTAATCCGTACTTATAATGAGGCCCAAAGTTAAAACGCTTGGTGTTTACATGAATGCGGCCGTGAATTCTGCCGCTCATGTTGAAGGAGTATTTCATAGTACCCAGTGCCACCTAAAAGTACTAAGATATCCAAACCTTTTTCGCCACAAAAAAACGTGCCAATCTGCAAACAGCAGTTAAACAACTGTAACTTCCTCCTTCTTGGGGCCAGCTCCTGTTGCATCAATTTACTGCAGATCATGCAAAATGAAGCCGTACATGTAATTCACGACATCCCCAAAAGATCAACAACACTACACTGGATTCCTGTGCCAGCAAGAATGCACTTGAAGGCCATCACCCTAATTCATAAATGCATCTACGGCAATGCTCCTAAATATCTCAAGGAAGATAAGATTTTATACAGTCCATCAACACAGCTTCGCTCGAGTACCAGTGGTTAGCTTACTAACCCCAGAGTAAATAAAAGCAGAGGCTTGGGGAGAAGATCTTTCACTGTACTAGCAGCACAATCCTGGAATGCTCTTCCCTCCATGCTGAGACAAGAACCTAACTTGCTTCGTTTTAGAAAATTGCTGAAGACCCACTTATTTTCTTAATTTTTTGGTTTGATCGACCCCTCCTTTTTCTTGTCCCGTCTTCAGAAGTCTTTTGTGTGCATGTAGCACTCTGATGCCTATGTGCTTTTGGAACTCTATAAACAAACAAATAAAATAAATGAAAGATTACGGTAGGCCAGTTTTTGGTCCTCTGGGATCCTGCCTTATGTTTAGATCACATGAGCTAATTGATGGGTTAACAATTGGAATGGTACCTTTGTCTGTCCGATTTATAGATATATTTTTATGATGCTGTTGTTTACTGGTCTTTTGTGTCGTCAATATATTGCTGTGTGCCAAATTGCTTACCAATACCTCAATTTTGCTAATTAAAATATTAGCATCACTAATTTGGGCCATATGTTTAGCAGATTTCTGCGTCTTATTAGGCAGGGAGATCTGTCTAGTGGCCTTCCTTTTTACCCATGACGAGACCTCTACAGGCCCAGGTGCCAGTTATTGAGTTCTTCCTATCCTAATCCAATTTGACTGTTTTTAATTAAAAAGAATCAATCAATTAATAATACTTAAAAAATGCTCTTTGTGTTATGATAAACTAAAGTGCAATGAAATATATCAATTACGATTAACAATTGTTTGCATACACAATAGCTGCTCGAGTCAAAGTTTATCAATAAGGGGGAAAAAAGATGATGCAAATAAAATGTTGTGCCATGTCATATACTGTTATACAAAGGTCATCCAAGACCAAATACCCAAGTGCTTCAAGGATCAGAATGTGCAGCATAATCCTGAGCAATAGCAGCTCGGGAGGATAGCTTGTGGGCAACACGCTCGTCTTGGAAGCAATAAACCGTAATAGGACAATTGTAATTATCTATCAGGTGTTCCCTTCCCTACTAAGTGTATACTTCCAGTTGTGTATTCTTCCATGACAGAGATTGAAGGTGCAAAGTGCAAAAAAATACAATAAGGTACTTCAGTTGATAGTGCTATCTATCTCCTTTGAAGTATCTCCTGCATAATTGCATTATTGCACATCCCAACCTGTGTAGAAAATAGGGGCAGGTAATGGCCAAAATTGGAGCAGGTAAAACTATATACTAAATAGGGGTGAACAACCTACTGTTTTCCAGGGCAATCTTAGTTCGACACCATGCATCCCGTATGTTATGATGTATGATGATTTGAGTCATGTAAGACAGGAGGCCAAGGGGAGAGGAAAAACGGCAAGGCAATGGCAAGGGAAGTACCTGGCTAGTTAGCAAGGCTGCCGTTCATCCGACGCCCTGCCCCTCAGGCCCATGCCAATACTGAGTGATATACACTGGGCAAAAATGTCCCCTACTCACAGCTGGAAGGAAAGCCTTCCAGGTCTAGATCCTTACAGGTCTTATCTGGTCTCTATAGGCAATCTCGGCAGAGGCCTCTTCAGACTTCAATTCCCCCCACCCCCCACTTATAGGCCAACAGCTCCAAAATGAACACAGGGGGTTCATAAACCAAGCTTTATCAACTTTTTAGCCATGTTAGTTTTTAATTCCTTTTGGTGAGTCGTGCTAATTTCATGAGGGTATCCACGAGGTTCAATCTAAAAAAGCAAGCCACGTATGGTCATGTGCAGCTTTGTCCTTTCTCCAATAGGAGGCTCAAAATAACCTAGCCAACAGAATAGCCGGTGCAACAACCCCACCTCTCCTACCTTCTTGGCCTAGTTGATTGGGGCTGGTTAAAGCTTAAATTATCTGGACCCAGCCCAGTCCTCGCCTATGCCTGTGCACACAAAGATGCAGAGATTCCAGAGTAGAGGTACCACTGGCATGCCATGGCGAACTGCGGGACACAGCCCACTTGGCACCCGTTCCTCTCTGCTTCAGGAGGTGTTAAACAGCATGGCATGGCGTGTCATAACGTGACCCCTCAGCAACACAGGCAGCGTGACTATGGAGTGGCACCACAGAAAACTGGGAAAGAGCCTGCACAGCTACCCGCTCCGCTTCAGGAGGGGTTTACCAATGTGGTGTGGAATGGCATAACATGACCCCCGAACCTCACAGGCAGTGTGACTATGGAGCAGCATTACAAAAGAGCTGGAAACAACAAAAATTGTACCTATCGAGCTGACAAGTGAAATTGGCCGGTAGTTACTTGGGGACACACATCCTCCCTTTTTGCACAGAGGAGCAATTTCAGCAGATGACCAAGGGGGTCATTACGGGGTAGGTGGTAAGGGATTACCGGCACCGGTAAGGACACCGGTGCCGGTAATCCCTTACCACCCTATTCCGAGGTCCCTTAGCGGGTCCCTCCCTTAACATCTGGTTTTACCAGGCGTTATGGAAGGGACCCGTTAAGGGACTTCGGAGCTAATAACGGTACCGCAAATTGCAGTACCGTTATTAGCTTCATCCCCATTCCCATTGAGCTCTATGTGGGCTCGAATGGGAATGGGGAATGGTTCCCGGAATGGGGATTTACCGGGTCCTCCAAGATTGGAATGACCCGTTAAGTCCCTATTTCAGGAACCCGGACCCGGAATGCGGTAAGGGGGTAGCCATGTGCTAATATCACCATGGCTACCTCCAACCTCGTAATGACCCCCCAAGACTTGGGTGTGATTTTTGAACTAGTTATAGCATTAAATAGTCCTAGTAAATATTGAGCCCATGGCGGTCATTCCAAGTATGGCGGTAGGGGGTTAACGGCATCGGTAAGGATGCCGGTGCCGTTAACCCCCTATCGCCGCATTCCGAGGTCCCTTAGCGGGTCCCACTAGGGCCAGCTGGTTTTACCAACCGCCCTTAGCAGGACCTGTTAAGGGACCATGGAGCTAATAATGGGCCCGCAATTTGTGGGCCCGTTATTAGCTCCTTCCCCATTCCCATTGAGCCCTATGGGGGCTCAAATGGGAATGGGGAATGGTTTTCGAAATGGGAATTTACCGGGTCCGCATAGGTCGGAATGTCCCAATAAGTCCCCATTCCGACTACCCGGACCTGGACCCGAGTTTGGAGGCAGCCATGGTGCTAATAGCACCATGGCTGCCTCCAAACTCGGAATGACCCCCTATATGTTCAGTTCAGACTTAAATAAGTCACCCGGAATCCTATCAGGACCTGTGGCCTTTTTAGGTTTCTGTGCCATGCAAGCCACTGTGATCTCATTAAGTGTGAACAGCAAGGGATTAAATACTAGGAGTTGAAGTTTGGAAACATCATTGTGCCAGGTATCCAAGGTCTCTTGTTTCTCTTTAGAGATCACTGAAGTAATCATGCAAACAATTCTCTGTAATGTTCCCCTGAATGGTTCTATCTATATCTGAGTATGGTACTAATATGCGTTTGCAGAACTTGGCTGCATCCTTTTTGTGTATAGCTTCAAAGATACATTCCTAAATTCCATCAATGTGTTCATTTTGTCTCTCAAATGTGATGTTTTTATAAATTAGCCTTGGTTGGCAAAGCTCACCTCTCTTTACATTGTTCATATTTTTAGCACAGCGTGTTAGATTTCTTTTTGCACGTTTGTACTCCTCTTCAAAACAGGGTTCTTTTTGGTGGTTGTAATCCTAATAGCCTTACTGGGCTTTCCTACCATGCGTCTATGCTTGACACCAATCTCCCTATAGGATTCCAGTATATCAGGATTGGATATTTTTGTGTTCCCTAATACAAGCTCTAGGGGTACCAACAGTTAACTATGCAAATTGGGCAATAAGTCAAAGTCCAGGTTTGCTCATTTCACGGACCATCTTGCTAGCCCCTCAATATTAATGATAGTACTAATATGGTTATTATTAAGTGAATGATACAATAGGTCCCCAGTTTTCAGTGTTTCTACCAATGAGCATTGATGACTTTCACACTTGCTGATCACCTCAAATTTCTGGAGTGAAGCCCAAAATTGAAGGTTGAGCATAAAATAGCCAATGTGGTTAGCGTCTGCTACAAAAGTGGACTTTTCTGATATATCACCCGTGGTTCTACCCTAAGATTTAATGTAAGCCATAAACCAACACCCAATGTATGGTCGGAGATATCCCATGCTAGATCTTCATCTTCCGAACAAGCCATTAGTTATGGTGAGGGGCTCAAACTGTAAGTCTTTTCATGAATCAGGTTCCATGAAGTGACTTATTTTTCTATGAGCAGGAAGGTTTTGATTCCATCCCCTGTTGACTGCCTGTTATACATGTTTAATAATAACAAGTTAGTAACATCATGGAATTTGATACATAGGGCCTCATTACGACCCTGGCGGTAAGTAACGTACATTACCGCCATGGCGTAATTAACGTTTCCGTGCTGAATCGAAGCTGTAAAAAGCGGCACATTACGACCCATCGGGCACGAGCATTGCGCCATGGCGGTAATGTTAACAGCGCCATGGCGTAAATGCCCCCAAAACGGCACCTACCGGCATCGCATGCCGCGTAAGGTGCACTACCGCCATCCCGGCCACCGATCTTAGCACTGACCGCAATTAGCGGTCACCGTAATTAGCGGTGACCGCCAGTAAGCGGAACCGGAAGTAGCGTCATCGCGGCGGAACGGGAAAGAGCACGGCGGCCATCTTTAAAAACACAATCCATTGCAATCCTCCACTACCACTGCACATCTGACCCCGAGACCTTGCAGAAAGCTACAGCCACATCCACGCATCCCCATAATGCCAAAAGTTGTCAAGAAAGCCTGCGATCGGCAGCGGCAGGACCGCTTCAGCAGGGAGGAACTAACAATTTTGGATGAAACGCTACAGGAAAAGGCGGACATCGGGCCTCATTACACGGATGGCGGTGAACCATGGCGCTATTAGCGCCATGGTTCATGCCAGTAAAATACCGGCACCGCCTTGGTGGAAAGGGGAATTATCGCCCTATTCCAAGGTTGGTGGGGCGGTAATTCCCCCTTCCACCATTGCCCTTCCCCATTCCCATTTTTGCCCCATAGGTCTCTATGGGAATGGGGAAGGCGCTAATTACGGTACCGCAAATTGCGGTACCGTAATTAGCTCCCTGGTCCCTTTGCGGGTTGGTTTTTAACGCCTGCAAAAAGCAGGCGTTAAATTCCCCAACCTGCAAAGGGACCTCGTAGTAAGGCGGTAAGGATTTACCGGTACCGGTAAAATACCGGTACCGGTAAACCCTTACCGCCATCCGTGTAATGAGGCCCATCGTCTTCTCCGCAGAAATGACAAGACCAGCCATAGCCCGCAAAAAGGCCATATGGGAACTCGTAGCACAACGGGTCAGCGCTGTAGGAACCACCGCACGCACCTCAAAACAGTGCCGCAAAAGGTGGGATGACCTCCGGTTCCGAGTAAGGAGCATACTGTCGGCCAACCGCAACATGGCCATGGAAACTGGCAGAGGAGCAGACTCCCCAATTAAGATACAGCCATGGGAGGAGATATGTGCCTCGACGATCGGCGTGGAGAGCATCAAGGGGGTCGGTGGCATGGAGAGAGGAGCCCCAACATCAGGAGATACAGGTAGGTGCCTCTAATTTAGCCATGCGAAACCCCCTGAATTCCACTTATATGTGCATCACAATGTTGCCCTATAGGGTTAACGCAACACATCAGCAGAAGACCTACACCCTGCACACATACAGCATGCACACTCCACAGCAGGCACCCACATTCCTGCATGTTCAACCCACCCAAAAGGGAGACAACCTGTATGTCACAGCCTACAAAGTGCACCATCTATCCATCAAATTCCTCGCAGTCATCACAATGCCTGCTCAATGTCCGCTGACCCATCAATAACACTTTCCCTCCTCTGCTCCACCACAGGCACCCAATCGGACACCGGCAGGGGCGAGAGTGGCACCACACCTGCCAAGAAGGCCAGGCCAGAGGAAAGAGCCCACCAACCCTCCACCTCTGCTGGACCCAAAGACCAATCACAGCAGCCAAAATTGCCTGTCGCAAAACAGCCCAGGGCAGCAATGATCCGCGAGGCAAGCAGCATGGCACCACCCACAGGAGACACATAACAACTGCTGCCCACTGAGGGGAATGTGTCTGCGGGGAGCAGTACAATTGGGGAGACTGCTGCCATCGCAGCCTGCTCTGACAGCGATGTGGGGAATGAGGAGGATGACACAGAAGGTCCCCCCACTGCCCACCTTCATTCCCCCCACCTGTCCCTAAGTAGCCCGCACGGAGACGGCACACAGGGGCTATCCCCTGAAGAGTCATGGCCAGCCACTCCCAGCCCAGTGGGAGGAGGGGAGGAGGGGAGTAGCCCAATTACCCCGGCAATTGCAACATCCAATGCCCAAGATTTCCAACAGTCGCTGGACCAAATAATTACGAGGCAACAACAACTGTCCTCACTACTCACGCCGCATGTGGCTGATTGTGGAGGTGCCAGTGCACACATGGAAAGATGTGCTGAGACTGTCAAGTCAGCCATCCAATCCGCAAGCAAAGACATATGTGCGGAACTAGCCGCGGTGCGGAATGTGCTCGGTGAGCTTGTACAGACAATAAGGGACACGCGGCATACCGAACAGCCCAGTACCTCCGCTGCAAGCTCTGCCGCAACCAGCCCCATCTGCAGGTCAGCCAGGAACCTGCGGAATACAGGCAGGGGGGCCCCAGGGGCCGGGAGAGGGGGCTGCAAATAGTGGCCACCCAGTGGACAAATGGAACATTACTCACTTCATCACGGGCACCGTCACACCTTTGCAGGGAGTTCAGGGGGGAGGGGGGAGGGGGTATTGGGTGTGTTGGGGAGTTCAGGGGGGAGGGGGGAGGGGGTATTGGGTGTGTTGGGGAGTTCAGGGGGGAGAGGGGAGGGGGGATTGGGTGTGTCAAACCTATTCACATTCATAATACACTTTTTTATTTTGCACAAATCAAATGTGTGGACATTGCTCATTTCGTATGTGTGCTTTATTGGTGTACAGTCCACAGTGTGCATGTCCCAGACACACACAGTGCCCCAAGTGCCGTCTCCATGTTACACACACCAGCCGTGTGTGCTAGAAGCATTGGTCAATGATATTTTGACGCATTTCACGCCCCTCCTGTGCATCGCGGCCTCCATGAGGTGCTGCCCCATCCACACCCTCCTCATCCTCATCGTCAGGTGGTTGCAGTTCAGCGTCAGGGGGCAGGGCCACATTGCGTCTGACGCACATATTGTGTAGCATGACACATGCCATGACGATCTTTGCCACCTTCTCATGGCGGTACAGGAGTGCCCCACCAGACCTGCTGAGGCAGCGAAACCGTGCCTTCAATAGGCCAAATGCCTGCTCAATCACCACACGGGTACGTGTATGTGCACGGTTGTAGTCCTCCTCGTGCTGGTTCTGTGGGTTCCGGACTGGTGTAAGGAGCCACCTCTTCAGGGGATAGCCTGTATCACCTGTATGTGGGCGAGAATGTATGTGTCAGTCATGACGTCTATTTCAGAACATGACGTGCCACCATGGCTTGCATCCAACTGTTACTTCGGACCTCTTGTAA
The DNA here is from genome assembly GCF_040938575.1 of Ambystoma mexicanum. Taxonomy (NCBI): domain Eukaryota; kingdom Metazoa; phylum Chordata; class Amphibia; order Caudata; family Ambystomatidae; genus Ambystoma; species Ambystoma mexicanum. The sequence continues at coordinate 490,152,603 of NC_090922.1, read as the reverse complement.
ATGCACTAATTGATTCACACTATGCGACCAGTATATGCTCATGGCTCTTATGGATTTTTGTGCATGCCATCAACCAATGTATGCAGGGGGGTCAAGTGCCTTGTGAGTGCCCATCCACTGTGTTCGTTCATGCCGTTTGTTTTGGTGGCCTGGCATGTGTCCTGTGATGTCAACGCTCACATCATTGCAACATTGCTGTCAGCCTCATCATGACCCCAGTGAGCAATGCTGATGTTGATAGGGACATTTTGTGGGCCTTGCTGTCTGTGTGATGGTGTGTTGATGTTTCTGTCCGTCATGTGCCTCATTTGTGCGCAGTTATGGGGGGACAGGCCTTTCAGTGGATGGTGTCTGGTGACGTGCATGTAGGTGCATTTCGTTGAGGTCAATGTGGTGTGAATTGGTACAATGGACTTGCAGATGGTTGTGTCATGGTTGGGGCACACCTTCATTCACGTGGTGGGGCAGCATACATCAGCCATTAGGTTTAGTGGTGTCAGCTGAAGTTTGTGCTGCATTAGGGTATGATCTGGCTCCGTTGTCTCTACTACTCACAGCCAGGTGGAGTATGCATCATTCCCCCCCCTTTCAGCCAGGTGGAGTATGCATCATTCCCCCCCCTTTCAGCCAGGTGGAGTATGCATCATTCCCCCCCTTTCAGCCAGGTGGAGTATGCATCATTCCCCCCCCTTTCAGCCAGGTGGAGTAATCATCACCCCCCCCCCTTTCAGCCAGGTGGAGTATGCATCATCCCCCCCCCTGGAGTATGCATTGGTACGTCGTTCACCTACCCACTTCACTTTTCCATGGTCATGACATGTGACTCACCGAGTAGCCAGGATCTTGGCCCTGCATGTCGCTCCATGTAGCGTGGTATTGTGGAGTTCCGAAGGACCATTGAATCATGGGTTGCTCCGGGGAATCGGGCACAGCAATGTGTGATGATCCTGTTGGAGTCACAGACCATTTGCACGTTGATTGAGTGAAATAGTTTACGGTTGCGGTACGGTACCTCCATGGCATGTGGCACCACCAATTCTACATGGGTGCAGTCAATGGCACCAATGCAACCAGGTATGCCGGCTAGTGCATGGAAACCCACCTTGGTGTTTGCAATCTCCTGGGCAACCGTGGTAATGAGATGTAGTCGTCGGTGTGCTTGAGGAGGGCATCAAGCACTTGGATCAGTGTACGTGAGAATAATGGTTGTGAAATGCCATGCAAGTGTCCCACTGTGTGCTGGTAGGTGCCTGTGGCCAGGAAGTGGAGTACAGACACTACCTTCAGTAGGGGTGGGATGGCGGTTGGTGTTTCTATCATGCTGACGATGTCGTTGTGTATCATGTCTACGATGGCGGTGATGGTGTCCCGGTCCAAACGGTACAGGGTGTGGATCTGCTCAGCGGTAAGGTTGAATGGACTGGCTCTGATGCGTGGGATTGTGGGCTGCCTGCGTGGTGCCACTGGCTGTGCTGGTGGGGCTTGCTGGCCCTGCCTTGCCCTCCTTCTCCTCCTGCGTCTCCTCTGTGCAGCCTGTTGTTGCTGTTGTTGTTGTTGTTGTAGTTGAAGTTGTAGCACTTGCATTGCTATCAGGTCCTCCAGCCCCAACATTGCTAGTCCTATTGGAATCATTGTGGAGTGTGACTGGGTGTGGGAAGGGGTTGGGTGTGCTCTTTTTGTACTTCCTGAGTCTGTATTGCCTCCACCTGTGCTGATTCTGTGCACCTGTGGCAGCTGGATTCACTGCACAAGGCCCTTTACGGTTGGTTCGCGATGGCGTAATTAGCACCATGGCGGTAAGCTACTTAATGGGCTGGGTGATGGCGTTAGGTGCATGTCCGCTTGGGTCGTCATTCGCGTAGCTTTGCGCCATGCCGGTATTTAGGGCATGGCGGGTCGCGTGCGCGCGTCCTTGGTGCAGTTAGCGGCAGCGTTAACTACGATGCCGCTAATGGCATCGTAGTTAACAGTCAGGGGTCATGATCGGACCTAGCGGAAAACGATGCCGGCAATCATTTACCGCCATCGTTTTTCGCTTACCGCCAGGGTCGTAATGAGGCCCATAGCTCTTGAAGATCCCTGCTACCGCAGTCCACCTCTTCAGAATTGCCATTTTAGGAAGAATCGTCCCAGATCAGCAAACAGTCACTTGGTCTCCCTCCTTTTCCTTTACTGGCCAGAACATGGTATGAAGCATAGCACTAAAAGGTGCAATTTGTGGTTGCCCAGGTCTGCTGAAGGCAGAGAATGTGTTGCAGCATAATAAAGCTGCATCAATCATCATCCAACATGTTTTCAATCAGTCCTGCTATGTTCCATGAGAGCAAACGTACCTCATACACCACGGGAATACCTCCCACCCCAGACATGTAGCCACTTCTGATGGGCATGAAGCACACAATGTGTCATTCCACTCCATCCAGGCTAGTTTCTACGTTGATCTCTTGTGTCACTATCTGTTCTTTCCTAGTATCAGCTGGGGGAAACTCTTACTTAAATGTTCACTCCTATTTGAGGTATGATCCTGAGTTCAAAGGTAAAAAGGGCTTCTGCTAGATAACTGTTTGTAAATACAATGGCCCTCATTACGACCCTGGCGGAAATCAACTGACATGACCGCCATAGCGTAAATAGCGTTTCCGCCACTGCACGATGGAGGAAAGTGCGGCTAATTCTGACCCATCGGGCACGAGCATTACGCCATGGCGGAAGTGCAAAGTCCGCGATGGCGGAAATGACCCCAAAACGCCCCTTACCGCCGTCGTACGTCGCCCTAGGTGCAATTCCGCCACCCATCTTAGCGGTCACCGTAATGAGCGGTCAGCGCAAAATACGGTCACCGTAAATATACGGAAACGGAAGTAAAAACATGGGGCCGGAACGGGAAACAGCACGCCGCACACCCATAAAATCAGAATCCCAACACAACCATTAAAAATCCGACCCTGAGACACATCCCAACCCGTTAGCCACCCCAGTTAAAAAAATAAATATGGGAAAAGTTGCTAAAAAAGCGTGCGACCGCAAGCGGCAGGTCCACTTCTCCCACGAGGAACTCACCGTGCTCACAGAGACCCTCCAGGAGAACGCTGCCGTCGTCTTCTCGACGCAAATGACCAGGACGGCACTTGCGAACAAGAAGGCCATATGGGCGCTGGTGGCACACCACCGGTGGGGACCGCACCCCGCAACCCACAGCAATGCAGAAAGCGATGGGACGACCTACGGATACGCGTCCGGAGCATACTCTCTGCCAACCGGAACATTGCCACAGCTACCGGGGGAGGATCGGAATCACCCATCAAGTTGACCCCCTGGGAAGAAATCTGTGCCTCCACCATTGGAATGGAGAGCATAGAGGGAGTCGGAGGGATGGAGAAAGGAGTGCAGACATCAGAAGAATCAGGTAGGTGGCACAAATGAAACTATGCCAAATCCACAATTACCAACCATGTGAAGTACCATGTGTCCCCATAGTGCACTAGAAACACATGTCCAGGAGAACGACCACATACATTGCCATGACAGCGCCCCTTAAAAGTCAGATTAAATAAATAAATATTTAAAAATCCAAAAAACACACTCTACATGTGCAGCATGCACACCCTAACTGCAGACTGCAAAATAACTGCATCCCCAATGCACACAAAAATGAGACCCCTCCAAGGCCCTGACCCAAATCACCCCCAGGTACCACCCCAATGCATGTGATACAATTGCCATTACAATTACCACAGACCCATGAATAACAATCGCCCTCCTTTACTCCACCACAGGGTCCGATTCCAACGACGAGCTTCAGGACACCCCTACCAGCACACCTGCAAAGAGGGCCAAGACCAACGGCCAAAGACTCTCCACCTCAGCTGCACGGATCAAGACACGGCAGCAGCACAAATCGAGTGGCAGCACACTGGAGGGGACATCAACAGGCACCCCAGCAGCCAGCATGTCCACAACAGCAGCACCACAGGTCTCCCCAATGGATGCCACAGAAGGCACTGCTTCTGGTGGCAGCAGCACCAAGGTGACACTGCATACATGGCAGCATGCTCCGACACAGAAAACGGTGCTGCCGAAGTAGGACACATCCATGACCTGTCTCAATCCCCCTGTTTGTATCATCCCGTACACCATGAGGAAACCACGCAGGGGCACCCACAAGACGACGACTGGCCAACCCCCACAAGGCCTGTTGCAAGGCAACATGAGGCGTCCAGCCCCTCTGTGACACCACCGCAAATGGGCATGGCCCAGCAGAGGCAACAGTCCCTCGAGCAGATGATAGTGCAACAGCAGCAAATGTCCACGCTCCTCAAGGAGCATGCTGATGAATGTGGGGGTTCTAAGGCAGCCATTGAAACATCTACTGAGACACTTAGGGCAGAAATGGAGCGTAGTACAGAGACACTAAGGGCACAAATGGAGAGAAGTACCGAGAGCCTGAGGGGACAAATGGAGAGAAGCACCGAGAGCCTGAGGGGGGAACTGCATGCGACGTCCAAAGACGTATGTGGTGAACTTGCCGCTGTGCGCCGTGTGCTCACTGAGCTCTCACAAACCCTTAGGGACATGCATGGACGTGAGCAGGCAGAGACATCATCCGTTGCAAGTTCCGTCCAGGGCAGCCCCCAACGTAGATCTGGGAGGAACCGGCGCTCCACAGGCAGGGGTGCCCCTGATACCCGGAGAGGGGGCTTGCAATAGCGTCTGCCCACTGACAATGAGCGTCATTGGACACTGGTGTTGGGGGGGGTAGGAGGGTGGAGGGGGTGTGTTGTGCTTCTTTGGGTGGCGGTTCGATTGGGTGTGTAATGTCATTTCACATCTGCAATACAATTCTTCATATTCATCCAATGAGATGTGTGGACATTGATCTCTGTGTACGAGGCCTATCTTGGCGTACAGTCCACATTGTGCATGTTCCAGACACACACAGTGCCACAAGTCCCGTGTCCATGTAACAGCCACCAGGCGTGAGTGCTAGAAGCATGCATCTATGAGATTCTGACGTAATTCACGGGCCTCCTGTGCCTCGCGGACCCCTTGAGGTGCTTCCACATCCCCACCCTCATCATGACCATCTTCAGGTGCTAGCAGTTCTGCGTCGGGGGGCATGGCCACATTCCTTCGTACGCACATGTTGTGTAGCATGACACATGCCATGACCATCTTTGCCACCTTCTCATGGCGGTACAGGAGTGCCCCGCCAGACCTGCTGAGGCAGCGGAAACGAGCCTTCAGTAGGCCGAATGCCTGTTCTATGACCACACGGGTACGTGAGTGGGCATGGTTGTAGTCCTCCTCATGCTGGTCCTGTGGGTTCCGGATTGGTGTAAGGAGCCATCTCTTCAGTGGATACCCGCAATCACCTGTATGTGGACAAGAAAGGATGTTTGTGGAATGTCATTGCTACGTACGCACCCCCCCTTCCTGCCAGGTCATTCACGCATCACCTTCCCCACATACTCATGCATTAAATGAGACTCACCGAGTAGCCAGGATCGGCGCCCTGCGTGTCGCTCCATGTAGCGTGGTATTCTAGAGTTCCGCAAGACCATGGAATCATGTGTTGATCCTAGAAATCGGGCAGAACAATGTGTAAAGATCCTGTTGGAGTCACACACCATTTGTACATTGATAGAATGATATTGTTTCCGGTTGCGGTACTGGGCCTCCATGGCATGTGGGACAACCAATTCCACATGGGTGCAGTCGATGGCACCAATGCAACCCGGTATGCCGCCAAGTGCATGGAATCCCACTTTTGTGTTTGTAAGCTCCTGCTCCGAGCGTGGTAAAGTGATGTAGTCGTCTGAGTGCTTCAGGAGGGCATCAAGCACTTGGAATAGTGTCCGTGAGAATAGGGGCTGTGAAATGCCATGCAACTGTCCGACTGTGTGCTGGTAGGTGCCTGTGGCCAGGAAGTGGAGTACAGACACCACCTTCAGTAGGGGTGGGATGGCGGTTGGGCTATCTATCATGCTGACAAGGTCAGCATGTGTCATGTCGACAATGGCGGTTATGGTGTCCCGGTCCAAACGGTAGAGGGTGTGGATCTGCTCAGCTGTGAGGTTGAACGGATTAGCTCGGAGGCGTGGGATTGCGGGCTGCCTGCGTGGTGGTAGTGGCTGTGCTGGTGGGGCTTGCTGGCCATGCCTTGCCCTCCTCCTCCTCCTCCTGCGTCTCCTCTGTGCGGCCGGTTGTTGTAGTAGTTGGCGTTCGTCTTCTTCTTGAAGTTGGAGTACTTGCAGTGCTATCAGGTCCCCCAGGGCCAACATCGCTAGTCCTGCCGGTAGCATTCTGGAGTGGGTGTGGTTGTGGGAGGGGTTTGGGTATGCAATTTATGTGTTTTCAGGCTGTATAGCCTTCACCTGTGGTGATTCATTCCACCTGTGTCAGCTGCAATGCCTTTCGTGCGAGCACGTCCCGCACACGACGCTGCAATTCGACGCATGGCATCTTGCATTTGCATTCATGTTCTTAATAACGAAGGCTGTGGAATATTGGTTTATATGTTAATTCTGCTATGGTCCCATTGTTGCACATACGATATTTGCATTCGCGAGCAGACTTGTGAAGGGTCAGTGGAATGTAGTGCTCGATCAACGGTGGACCCTCATGCAGCACTGTACCGACGTTCACCGACGGCGGGGAGTCCCATCAGTGATTGAGGCCAGTTACCATTTTCACACACAGCCGCACTGCATAGATGTATTTGTGAATACAAGCGTTCACAGATGCCTTTTCAACGTGATGTTGCAAATTAGGAATTCGAAGGACAGCGCTTTCGTTTTTCAACTAGCGGCGTGGAGACGCCCACAGGTCTGACTGGAAATGTAACGTTCTATTGTTGAATGTCCTTGGGACAGGGCCCATGACGGGAATGCAATGATTGATGTGATTTGAATGGGATGCGCTATAGCGTAGTGGACGATAAGGCAGGACGTTCCCAAATACATGTGACTTCACTACACAAGGAATCCGGGCAGGAGCACAGTGGATTTTGAAGGCTGCATTACGCACAGACTCAATGGAAATGTCGAATGTTATGTGAGTGAATATTCAGGCGTTTTCATTACGGGATGAGGGAATGATGAATGGATGCATGGAAAGATGATTTAATTGGGAGTCTGCCATGTACATGGCTATTTGGAATCTATCCCCTTCCCCTGCGCTATGTGACGCAAGGCTGCCATAGTGAGACCATCGTCTGTCTGCCCTTGTTGAACCCTCCCTGTCTCGACGCGCCTTCAATCACTTGTGTCTATGCACGTTGATGATCCCATCTGATGGATCCTGTTCTGACAGGCGCATGCACACAGACACTCGTTTGAAATAGTGTATTCACCTCGATTTGTGTCGTTATGATTCGCAAGTGATTTTTGGGTGCAATTGATCCTTATGAGTGGGCTAGCATGCATATGGTTGTAGGTTTGGTGTGTTGAATGTAGTGAGTAATACATATGAAGTTCGGATGCCCATACTATCTTTTTTTTCATTTGGGTGACAGGTATCTCCTCCCCTTCTGCCGCTGCCATCTGTACGCCACTCCTGCAGATGGCTTCTACAGTCGACACCTGCAGCTTCGAGTTAATCAGTGGAGCACCATTACGATCTTATGGGACGATCGCCAATGGCCCACATGCCCTTACGCAGTACTAGTGGCTAGGTGCAGCATACCTAGCTTCCAGCTGGACTAGTGCCTACTTCATGGGACGGGCCTGCGGTCCTAGGCGCTTCCATGTTGCCTTTTTGGACGTGGATGTAGCCCCTGTGTGCCATAAAGGTACAGGGCGTCACACATGGGGAAGCTGGTCATTTATTGCGGATGCAGCCCACAGTAATGCTGATCATTTGTGAGTTTATGCTCAAATGGCTGTATGGGCTTGGTGATTTTGATGTGCATTAAATTTATATTCAGATATTAACCGTGTAGCGTTATTCTTTGCTAGTAATGTGGCATATTCTGATTTGTGGCGCCATGTGTTGTGAGGTGTTCTGCATTGGGTTCCGGCTTCTGGGTACAGTTGTGTGGTACGTGCTTATGCTGATGGTTGGTTTGACTACTGGCATGTGTACAGGGCTGGTGCAGTCTCCCTCAGGTTACTGCTTTGACTGTTGGTTTACACTGGTGGCAAGCGATGGGGGACTGTTGTTGTTTTGTGTCATGGCATTTTCAGTTCATTTTGGTGTACTTGCACCTTCAGATGCCTGTGCTGCATCAGTACGGCAATGGTGTGTTGCCAATTGTGGATGGCCACTCACAGGGCACTTGGGGCCCGTGCATGCATTGGTTCGTTGGCATGCATGGGTGACTTGTACATTTCACTGGTTGCATGGTGTGACTGCATTGCGCCTACGAGGAGTTGTGCAATGTGGCCAGGGAGTGGAGTACAGGCACTCAGTAGGGCCATTACGGTTGGTTCGCGATGCCGTAGTTCTCGCCATGGCGGAATGGTACTTTCCGCCATGCTTGATGGCGTTAGGTGAATGTCCGCTGGGGTCAGCATTCGCGTACCGTTGCGCCATGGCGGATATTGCGGTTTTGCACGGCGCGCGTGCGCGTACTTGGTGCAGTTAGCGTTGGCGTTCACTACGGTGTCGCTAATCGCATCGTACTTTACGGTGACGGCTCATGATCGCAACGGGCGGTATTCGATGGCGGTATCACATTTCCGCCATCGTTTTTCGTATTCCGCAAGGGTCGTAATGAGGGCCAATGTGATGATGTCTTTAAAAGAGTCATTAGTAGAGGAAGACAAATACAATCTCTGATGTCTTCCTTTATTATTGAGAAACGTCCCCTATGGGATCGGATCCAATGTATCACCTGTTCCTTATGGCTTCTTTAGTTTCCTGTAAGGTCCTGACGCACTTTTCATACATTTGTCAAATAAACATAGTGCACCAAAGACTTTGTCAACCCTTTTACTGGAGCTGAATTCTGTTGAGATGCTGTGGGGTTGCTGGCCGAATTCCTAATTGACGGGGGCCGCTCATTGCCCTGACCACTCACCAAGCACCCGCCATTCCTATTTGTGTGCCTTTTATCCATTCTATGAGTAAATCCCTTCAATTGATAGGTCGCAATAACAGTATGAACCTTTATAACCATTGTTAACTTCATGCTGATGTTACAACTGGGCATGCTCTCGGAGATGATTGGCCCTATGAGCCCCGCTATCCCAGTTCCCTGTTGTGAGGTGGTGCTTCTTTAATAGTGCATGCTAATGTCATGGGAATTACTTATGGATCTGCCATCAAAGGTGCCAGTTTTTCCTATTAGAATCAAAGATCTATCCTTGATTAATGGCAAATCCATGTGTAAGTTCTTTAAAGTTGTCATCATTTCAATTAATAGTGGCCCAACGCCAGTAATGCAGGTGCAACAGCAAAAGCAAATAGTTCCTGCAATAGTGGAATAGCCCTTTGGGTTGCCTAGCAATTTGGTAGCAGTATCATCCAATTTAGATCTTTCTAACACTGTGGTATGATGTGATCCCTCTTCCCGCCCAGTCTCACCAAAAGTTGGACTAATCTGTGTTGCACTGGAAATGTCCCTAACTGCTAATACTTCGAATCTATTTGATATGGGGACATTGATATAGATATTAGGTGCCTCACTAGTGGTGCTGGCATTTTGCTGTTCAGTTTCTCATGAGTTTCTACTGGAATTACCTAACTTTTCCCTCCTACATCAGTTTTAGTTTGGAGTTCATTGTCTAGTATTGTTAAGAGAATTGAGAGGATATCTTCCCTTGGGCAGAGACTGATGATTTATCATAGGGAGTACGAGCACTCTCTCTGCTATTCGTATTGTTGTGTACGTTAACTGTCTATTCTGCTGTACCCTTCTGGGGTGAGATGTTAAAATATTTTAGAAATAGTTCACTAGCACTATCAGCTATGCATTTAAGAGCATCTGCGGTAACCTTTGGGGGAAGAAGCAAGGATATACTTTGGTAACGATGACAAGGAAGTGTACTGAGTAGAACTTAGATTTCACCTATTAGAACCTTTACTTCCTCACATGGTTTACTAATTACTGCTCATATCGGTTTAGCCTTTGTCACAGGTGAAGACGAGGTTACTTTTCTTTGGGCCATTTTAGCTGCTGTGGTTGCATTAGTTAGGGTTCAGAAAAAGCTTTTTCTTTTTAGAGTGCAGTAATAATCTAGAAATAATTAATTGTGTAAAGTGCAAAAACTGATAGAATACATGGCTACTGCATCATAAAAGTGGCAGTTTCTTTAATAATACACTACAAATATGAAAATAGTTACACATATAAAGGGCAATAAGTGCTCAAGTGCATGACAACTGCCTGTCAAGTAACACTATCAAATAATACAATACGATCAGACTTTAAGAACAGCTTTAAAAAAAAAACCATAGGTGGTATCAGAAAATGAAGGATTAGGCCGTGAGGAGTAAAAGAGACACAAGCCGGAAGAAACAGGGGGCGTATAACGAGCAGCCGTCAGTTTAGCAGAGATTATGTGGACCACAAAGTATCCCAGAAAGCCAGTGCAGGGAATGCTTCACTGCTTAGGGGGCCCTCTCAGTCCGACACCCTCTCTCTGTCACCTGGCAAGTTCGTTCTGTCTTTCGGTTTCAGGGCCATGATAATTGCAATCAAAAGAGTGACAAATATTGAAAGATATTTAGACTGCATTGAAGGCGCCCACACTGTGCTTCCCCTCCCCGCCACATTAGGATCCTCCTTCATCCTTCCTAAGTCACAGAAAATGACAGTCAGAATGCGCTTCCAAACCAGCTTGTAGCTTTCAGTACTGGAAGGATGATTCTGATGCAGTGAATAAGGGCTTTGTGCCAATAAAGTCAAAGGTCGCAGGCCGAGGGGAGGGATAATAAGTACAGAACATGTTAGGTCAGATTAAAATGTCCTCACCCACATCGTATGCTCAGTGGCCGGGGCTCTGTGAAATGCCACTGTCCGCACTGCCTCTCCATCCACCAACAGCTCACAACTGTGGCACCCTTTTCCGGTGGTCTTCGCCACAAGGGTGGCCACAGTTTGGTTTTAAGCAAGTGCTCCTTGATAGGGGCTGGCCTCGCTCTGATTCTCTTGGGGGTCCTCCTGCAGCAGAGAGAAGTGAGGCACCAACAGCAGCACCCTTTCATTTACTGTTTGGACAATCCTGAGGAAGATTTGCCTGCTGAGAGAATTTTAACTAATACGATACATAAGGTGAACAAAGACATACAATTGGTCCACACTATGTGCTTGCAAGTTCTTACTGACTCTAGTTCGGATGTTTTGGATCATCAGATAGTGGCAGCTGATACTGTTGTTACAGTACTTGTTTCCACTACTTGTGCTGCAATGAGGATAAGAAAAATCATAATCATCACAAAAGATTCACACAGAAGATTAGGCATCACAAAAATACACCTAGCAAAGTTATTCTCACTAATGTACATAGCTTGATTTTAGTGGCAAATAAAGACCCTTATTATGATTTATTACATCATGTACCTTCAACTTGTAAATGAAAAGAGGACTAAGGTGAAAAGATATCAAACATGTCTTGCTTTGACGGAGGGTCACTACTGAGCTAGGTTTAGTTAAATATTCAAGAGCAAGATATTAATTTCAATGTATTAAGTCCCAATGACAAAACATCAAGTAATGGAACTGGTGCTCAATGTCTAATGAAGGTGGTTGTATTGCATCAGCCTACATGATAGGTGAACACTGAGATTGATTCTAGTGGTGACTTTGAATTTCCATTTCAATATCCTTCTAATTTGGGTTGTAAATTCACTTTGATGTCACAGGAACCTACATCCAATTATCGTAACCTAGAGATTGTGCAATTGGCGGACGATGCTGGTCACTGGTCAAATCCCATGATTTTATGATTCAATGCCATTATCAACAATTCTACTTGTCCACTAAATGGCCAATTTGCTCTTCAAGTTATACATGGTATTCCATTGTTGAGGTTTGTAACCTCTAGGGACATTCATCTAGTGGAGATTTTAAATCCTGATGTTTCATTACTTGTTGCTTTACATTTAGGTAAAGAGCCTTGCAGTATAATGTAAGGATTTTAAGAGAAAAAAAAACCTGTGGGTAATAAACAGTCTGCAACCAGTGTAAAATAGCACAGATTGTCCACTAGCTTGATGAACTTAATCATTGGATTTATTACATATATTACATATATATTACATATATTTTTTGCATCTTGCAAACAGGTTTTATAAGCGATATTTCTACTTCTCATCATGTTTTTTTTATTAAATGTCATTAAGCATTAGGCCCTTTTAAATAAAAATATGCCGCAATATGTGGCCTTTTTAGACACTTATATCAGCCTTTAATCAAGTAAATAGACTTCAGCTATGGCAAAAATGTTCTAAATGGGGTCTTTCTGAAGGGCTTTTAATATTATTTATACGTTGATATGCTGATTCCATGATGAAAATTTGACCTGTGCAGATAGTTATTCCTAGCTTATAAAGTCAATCAATGAAGGGCCAGAAGCAGAGGTGTGTTCTTGCCCCCTGTGTGTTTCATGTATATATTGCCAATCTATATTGAAATTGACATTTTCTTTCTTGCTAATCTAGCTGACATATAGACAGGGTACATCATTTTTAGCCTAAGATTGTCTTGTTTCTATTTGTCTGGCTGATCTATGCAGACAATCTTGCAGTATTCGATGAAACACCTGTTGCCTCACAAGTGAATTTGATTACCATTGTTACTTATTTGGAGAGCAATGATTTATTGACTAATTCCTCCATTTCGTACGTTATGAAATTTGGTACGAATAAAGTGAAAAATAAGAGTGCTTATTGGGAGTGCTTGTGTTTTAGATTCACACATTTAAAATTGGGCTGTTATAAAGCACAACAAATACAATTCTATTGCTGGCAACAAACATGTAAAAATTCCATGTGAAACACATCAGTTATACTTTGAAAACATTAATACCATTATACATCAAAACATCCTCTCTGTCCTACTGTATTGTTGCAGTTTATTGCCATCTGCACGAGTTGTGTCATTTGATCAGTGGGAAGGGTGTATTCGGAGTTGGTCTTTACGTTTGTTCAAGTGGATAGAATTGATTTCAGCTGAACTTCAATTCATACCTGAGTAATTTTAAGAAGATAACAATTTGTTTTGAACATTAGGTCTGCAACAAAACACATTATTTGGGTTGATTAATTAAGTTGTAATATTTGGTGATATTAAATGTATTAAATGTAAGGCTCGTCAGTGAGTATGGAAACACATACCATCATTTAGAGTAAGATCACCACTGACTGAATATGTAAGATTGTTTCCGTATTATCATACCGTATAAACAAATGTGATGAAATTCCCCATCAGTGTTTTTGCTAGATTATTTTGTATTCCATTTTTTATCTTTTATGTTTGTTTGAAATCATGGGAGACCGTATGGGCTACGACAGATCACTTTGATTCTGTAGGCTATGTCATAATACTAATTGCATTGAGACGCTGAAATATTTGTCCACTCAATGCTGTTTTAAAAACTCATCAAATGTATAATTTTGGCTGATTTGTTCATAATTAATGAATGCTTGAATAGATTTGTATTGGAATGGTGTAATGTTGATTGAACAGATCTCTTTAATTTTGTAGATTTTTTTAAGTATCTTTTTTGATTTGTGATCAGCCCTATTTTTGCCTAATGTTTTACTTCTAGACCAAATTACAGTAAATAAATGAATGCATCTCTTCAAAGTGAACCCTGCCTTATGGAAGCATGTACCTTTCTGTGTGACAATGTTTTCCTCGTATTTCACTTGCATACACTTTAATAACAGTTTTACAATGTAATGACATTGGCAAAGTAAACTAACCCAGGGAAACTGGCAAAGAATACTGCAGGGTGCCATGTAGCAGGCTGTGATATGCACCACCCCTCAGCACACTTCATATATAACCTGCATTGTCGATGTAAGAAAAGGCCAAACTACAGTAAACCAGTGTATGTATAAGGATTTTAAAGATAGCCCATTGCTTAAGGCACATATCTGTCATATATCTTAAGTCATATATCTGTGTTCATCCCACACTCACAGGTTCATTTCCCAGCAGGTTTATTGAGCCCCTGAGCTTGTTAAGCCTGATAAAATTAACTATCGTTACAATTATTGTTGCAGCCTCTGTGACTGCTTTACAATGCTCTGTAATTTAGGCTTTGGACTTTCTCTTGTCTCGCACAGGAACCGATGATGGCCAGCACTAACCCCTCACCTCCCAAGTACTCTCTAAGGAGTTAACAATGTGTGTAGGGTGGGCCAGGACCATCTGGGCAGGAGAGGACATCTTGCTGCAAGTGTGTGGCTTAGAGGAGCTATGGGCGGGGCCTGCTAGCGATGCAGCGGAACACCAGGGGTGCTGGAAGAGAGTTGAATGGCAATAGGTAGTCAGACTTTCCCAAAGCAATTCCAACTGTCCAGGGGCTCAGACTCTCCTGCAGACCCTTAAACTAACTAGTGCGGTCAGTCTTGTGTCTGACCAGATGGATGGCATGATGAGTTGGTCAGAGATATCAAAAGTAACGAGCCACAAGGATAAGCACGGGCAGATAATGTCTTTCGCTAAGATCACAGAAGCCGACAATAGATCAATGATCAATGATGTTGCGGAGAAAAGGTCGTGGGCGTCAGTTTTTGTAGCCTGGTATACAGAGGTGGCTGAATATTCTGATGAGATTTAGGCACTTGCAGAGAAACTCCAGACAAGGTTAATTAATGTTTCTGGTGCCTTTAATAAGCACTGCGGCCTATGGTGTTAGCTATCTCCTCACCCAAAGGAACAGGCTTTGCAGGGTGGCAGGAGTGGAATGGCTGGAAAAGCCTATGCAGTTGCATGAACAGAGCAGGAAGGCTAGCTTCCCAGGAGCGTTCTTCCTTTCAGTGAATCGGGTATTCAAGCTTGGACTCCCACAGGTGGGAATCGAGGACAGACTGAATCTCAGGCAGAGGAGAATTGAAAAATGTAATATCAAAGATGTTAATGAACTGGTTTGGATGTATCCCCTAATGCTTTGAGAGCAGCGATTTGGAACCTACTGATTTTCAGGATGCTAAAGGAAGCAATAATGTGAGGCTTGAGCTTGTGGAGGCATTACAGGATCTGAATGTGGAGACTCAAACACATTTGTGAACCGCGTAGCCAGGAGCTTGTCATAGTTTGCAATCAACCAGAAATGTGTAATTGTCTTTGACCTGTTGTAATGTGTGATGGGTGTTGCGATATATGAAGACTATACATTTGATGAATGCTTGCACTGCAGAAATGGCAGCAGTTGTCAAGGAGTAGAAAGGGGACATATCGATAGATACTTGATGAGGGTTGTTGTAGGCAAATTTGGCTAATGGAAGGAGTTAATTCCAGTTTTCTTGGGCATGAGTGGTAAAACAGCAGAGATACTGTTCTGTACCTGGTTAACTAACTCATTTGTTTGGCTTATCTGTTTGACAAGGGATGCATGAAACTTGAAAATCGAATTGGTCAGCCAGAGCATGCCAAAACCTAGCTGTGAACTCAGATCCCCTTTCCAATACGATCCTTTCCAGTAACCCATGGAGGTGAAAAATTAGGTGTATGAATTGACAGGCCATATTGTCTGCATATGGGAGTACTGTGCATTTACAAAATGTGCCATCTTAAAGTAGGTATCAACCACTACTCAGATAAGTATGCTTGCATGACAATGGCAATTCAGTGATACAGTCCATGTTTTTGACCATCCCAGGTGCTGTCAGGTACTTTCATGTGGTTGTTGGGTTTCGTCCTGTTGTGCACAGATGGTGCAATCTTGTACATAGACTTAAATACGTTTCGCCATGTTCGTCCATCAGAACCAATTTTGCACCATCTCCTTTGTCTTGTGTTATCCAGGGTGGCCACAGAGCTTGGAATCATGGCACCACTTAAGTAGTTTGCAACAACATTCGGTCAGAAGAACATATTTGCGATTTTGCACGTGTAATATGCCTTCAGGAAGCGGGTGCATATCTGGGTGCTGCTTCACAAACCTGATCACTTTGCAGTCTTGAGGTGATACTGGGAGCTGGTTCTCCTATCCTGATAGAGCCCTGATGGCTCTTGTGGTGGCAAGAACAGGCTGCAGAACATGTAGGGGGTCCACCAGGTTCATGGAATTGGGGCTGGTAGGGGTCAAAGTATAGCCTTTTACTTGTGTCAAACCGCAACAATAAGACAAATAATATTTCGAATGAGTGAAAAACAGCATCCAACGGACATCTGGGGAATGAGGCGTCTCCTTCAGGAATGCTAGTTTATTTTTAATGGTTTGTAGCACTTCGACATGGTGCAAATCTCCCTATAACAGATTATGCCAGTGAGTGAGTTTGTCCTTGATGGCTTGACGGTCACATTCGTAGATGAGATACTTGCCCTTTGAAGGAATGTGA